>NC_138976.1:175442484-176773484 GCF_964341445.2 Mesoplodon mirus | reverse complement strand
TAGAGAAATCTTCTTATATAATTAGGCAGAAAATCTCACCTGCCATAGTTTTCAAAACAGCATAATTTCACTCTTCTCAATGCTTAATCTGTTGTATTACACAACCTTTGAGTATTTAGCTTTATCAATGACATGTACTTTAAAAATGTTTTAGAGATCCTACCAGTCTTTGAAAACATCCTTGTTCCTTGTTTCAGTTCCAGTTTTATGTATATATTCTGCCTTGCACCTGATTATTCCAACAATTGATGGATGGCCTTGGGAATCTAATTCTGGTATTGATAGTCTTTACTGATTGTCTCCCCTCGTAGCTGATTTCTTCATTATTGTGCAAATTTAGATCATGAGCTCATGTTTAGCTAAACAGCTGACCTTGTAAGACGCTTAGGTCTGAACGCTCGTAAGCTTTTGCAGAAAGACGGCATAGATTTATTTGTGTCCCTCTAATGAGTTGCCCACGAGGACACCGTTTTCTACAAGTGTTGGTCCAATACTCCCTCTAGAGGCAGGGGACTCCGACAGGGCTGATTGGCGGCCCCCGATCTGGGGCAGGGGCAGTGGGCAGCCTGTGGCCCGGGCAGGAGCCTCTTTGCATGTGTCCCTGGGACACATCTGCCTGCGAACTTCGGTCACCTGGCAGGAAGCTACGATGCCCAGACCTATGTTTAGCTGTGCAGCGAGGTGTACTGTGAGGACAGGTTCCACACACACTTCAAGTAAGAGGTCGGCCTGAGTGGAAAGGTGAGAGTTTGGGCAGCTGTGCAGACAAAGAAGGCGCCCTTTGGCCTGGGCCTAAATGCTTGTGACACCCAAATGGACCTGCCGTGCTCTGACGGCCCTGCCCTGGGCCCCCTGCTCCCCTGCCCTTTGTTCAGTCACAGCAGAGATGGCCACACCCACTCCTTCAGTGAGGGCAGAGTTCCAACCACCCTCAGCCCCGCCCCCTCTCCGCAGGTTACCATGGACTACAGAGGCTGCATCCTGAGGCCAGGGGGGTCCGAGAATGCCAAGGGCAGACATGATGACCTTAAATGATTTCCTCTTGTGTCAGGTTTGGTAAACTTTAGGAGCTAGGAAATGGTCCACTTTACAGAAATGTTCAAATTTACTGGCATTTCTTATATTCTCTGCTATATCATGGTCCTGATTCTTTCTGTATATTCTTTACTTATGTTTTTGTTTTCCTTAATCAAAGTGTGTCTTTTCAATCTTTTCAAAGAAGATTCTTTGGACTTACTAAATCACCTCAATTTTATACGTTTTCTGTTGTATTAAGTTCTGCTCATATCTTTATTTATCTTTTTTCTATGTTCTCAGGGTTTATTGTTTTGATCTTCTGATGTCAATTAAAACACTTGGTTATTCATTTTAATAAATATTTTACTTATAAAGATTTGAACTTTTGAAGATTCCTGCTTACTTGTAAGTTTCTAAGGGTCAGGTCCTCTCCATTGTTGCTGGCCTAAGGTTTAGTTCACCATATAGCAATGTATATATTGACCTATTTTCCCCTCAACTTTCTGTGATTCCCTACATCTCACCTTTCTTTGCAGACAAGCCATTTGAAATACCCTTAACTTATTTCACAGCCAATAAGTCATTGAAATAATGTGTATTTTTAGAGAAATCTTCTTATATAATTAGGCAGAATATCTCACCTGCCATAGTTTTCAAAACAGCATAATTTCACTCTTCTCAATGCTTAATCTGTTGTATTACACAACCTTTGAGTATTTAGCTTTATCAATGACATGTACTATAAAAATGTTTTAGAGATCCTACCAGTCTTTGAAAACATCCTTGTTCCTTGTTTCAGTTCCAGTTTTATGTATATATTCTGCCTTGCACCTGATTATTCCAACAATTGATGGATGGCCTTGGGAATCTAATTCTGGTATTGATAGTCTTTACTGATTGTCTCCCCTCGTAGCTGATTTCTTCATTATTGTGTAAATTTAGATCATGAGCTCATGTTTAGCTAAACAGCTGACCTTGTAAGACGCTTAGGTGTGAACGCTCGTAAGCTTCCGCAGAAAGACGGCAAAGATTTATTTGTGTCCCTCCAATGAGTTGCCCACGAGGACACCGTTTTCTACAAGTGTTGGTCCAATACTCCCTCTAGAGGAAGGGGACTCCGACAGGGCTGATTGGCGGCCCCGGATCTGGGTTAAGGGCAGTGGGCAGCCTGTGGCCCGGGCAGGAGCCTCTTTGCATGTGTCACTGGGACACATCTGCCTGCGAACTTCGGTCACCTGGCAGGAAGCTACGATGCCCAGACCTATGGTTAGCTGTGCAGCGAGGTGTACTGTGAGGACAGGTTCCACACACACTTCAAGTAAGAGGTCGGCCTGAGTGGAAAGGTGAGAGTTTGGGCAGCTGTGCAGACAAAGAAGGCGCCCTTTGGCCTGGGCCTAAATGCTTGTGACACCCCACTGGACCTGCCGTGCTCTGAGGGCCCTGCACTGGGCCCCCTGCTCCCCTGCCCTTTGTTCAGTCACAGCAGAGATGGCCACACCCACTCCTTCAGTGAGGGCAGAGTTCCAACCACCCTCAGCCCCGCCCCCTCTCCGCAGGTTACCATGGACTACAGAGGCTGCATCCTGAGGCCAGGGCGTTCCGAGAATGCCAAGGGCAGACATGATGACCTTAAATGATTTCCTCTTGTGTCAGGTTTGGTAAACTTTAGGAGCTAGGAAATGGTCCACTTTACAGAAATGTTCAAATTTACTGGCATTTCTTATATTCTCTGCTATATCATGGTCCTGATTCTTTCTGTATATTCTTTACTTATGTTTTTGTTTTCCTTAATCAAAGTGTGTCTTTTCAATCTTTTCAAAGAAGATTCTTTGGACTTACTAAATCACCTCAATTTTATACGTTTTCTGTTGTATTAAGTTCTGCTCATATCTTTATTTATCTTTTTTCTATGTTCTCAGGGTTTATTGTTTTGATCTTCTGATGTCAATTAAAACACTTGGTTATTCATTTTAATAAATATTTTACTTATAAAGATTTGAACTTTTGAAGATTCCTGCTTACTTGTAAGTTTCTAAGGGTCAGGTCGTCTCCATTGTTGCTGGCCTAAGGTTTAGTTCACCATATAGCAATGTATATATTGACCTATTTTCCCCTCGACTTTCTGTGATTACCTACATCTTACATTTCTTTGCAGACAAGACATTTGAAATACCCTTAACTTATTTCACAGCCAATAAGTCATTGAAATAATGTGTATTTTTTAGAGAAATCTTCTTATATAATTAGGCAGAAAATCTCACCTGCCATAGTTTTCAAAACAGCATAATTTCACTCTTCTCAATGCTTAATCTGTTGTATTACACAACCTTTGAGTATTTAGGTTTATCAATGACATGTACTTTAAAAATGTTTTAGAGATCCTACCAGTCTATGAAAACATCCTTGTTCCTTGTTTCAGTTCCAGTTTTATGTATATATTCTGCCTTGCACCTGATTATTCCAACAATTGATGGATGGCCTTGGGAATCTAATTCTGGTATTGATAGTCTTTACTGATTGTCTCCCCTCGTAGCTGATTTCTTCATTATTGTGTAAATTTAGATCATGAGCTCATGTTTAGCTAAACAGCTGACCTTGTAAGACGCTTAGGTGTGAAAGCTCGTAAGCTTTCGCAGAAAGACGGCAAAGATTTATTCCTGTCCCTCTAATGAGTTGCCCACGAGGACACCGTTTTCTACAAGTGTTGGTCCAATACTCCCTCTAGAGGCAGGGGACTCCGACAGGGCTGATTGGCGGCCCCCGATCTGGGGCAGGGGCAGTGGGCAGCCTGTGGCCCGGGCAGGAGCCTCTTTGCATGTGTCCCTGGGACACATCTGCCTGCGAACTTCGGTCACCTGGCAGGAAGCTACGATGCCCAGACCTATGGTTAGCTTTGCAGCGAGGTGTACTGTGAGGACAGGTTCCACACACACTTCAAGTAAAAGGTCGGCCTGAGTGGAAAGGTGAGAGTTTGGGCAGCTGTGCAGACAAAGAAGGCGCCCTTTGTCCTCGGCCAAAATGCTTGTGACACCCCACTGGACCTGCCGTGCTCTGAGGGTCCTGCCCTGGGCCCCCTGCTCCCCTGCCCTTTGTTCAGTCACAGCAGAGATGGCCACACCCACTCCTTCAGTGAGGGCAGAGTTCCAACCACCCTCAGCCCCGCCCCCTCTCCCCAGGTTACCATGAACTACAGAGGCTGCATCCTGAGGCCAGGGCGTTCCGAGAATGCCAAGGGCAGACATGATGACCTTAAATGATTTCCTCTTGTGTCAGGTTTGGTAAACTTTAGGAGCTAAGAAATGGTCCACTTTACAAAAATGTTCAAATTTACTGGCATTTCTTATATTCTCTGCTATAACATTGTCCTGATTCTTTCTGTATATTCTTTACTTATGTTTTTGTTTTCCTTAATCAAAGTGTGTCTTTTCAATCTTTTCAAAGAAGATTCTTTGGACTTACTAAATCACCTCAATTTTATACGTTTTCTGTTGTATTAAGTTCTCATATCTTTATTTATCTTTTTTCTATGTTCTCAGGGTTTATTGTTTTGATCTTCTGATGTCAATTAAAACACTTGGTTATTCATTTTAATAAATATTTTACTTATAAATATTTGAACTTTTGAAGATTCCAGCTTACTTATAAGTTTCTAAGGGTCAGGTCCTCTCCATTGTTGCTGGCCTAAGGTTTAATTCACCATATAGCAATGTATATATTGACCTATTTTCCCCTCGACTTTCTGTGATTCCCTACATCTCACCTTTCTTTGCAGACAAGCCATTTGAAATACCCTTAACTTATTTCACAGCCAATAAGTCATTGAAATAATGTGTATTTTTAGAGAAATCTTCTTATATAATTAGGCAGAAAATCTCACCTGCCATAGTTTTCAAAACAGCATAATTTCACTCTTCTCAATGCTTAATCTGTTGTATTACACAACCTTTGAGTATTTAGCTTTATCAATGACATGTACTTTAAAAAGGTTTTAGAGATCCTACTAGTCTTTGAAAACATCCTTGTTCCTTGTTTCAGTTCCAGTTTTATGTATATATTCTGCCTTGCACCTGATTATTCCAACAATTGATGGATGGCCTTGGGAATCTAATTCTGGTATTGATACTCTTTATTGATTGTCTCCCCTCGTAGTTGATTTTTTCATTATTGTGTAAATTTAGATCATGATCTCATGTTTAGCTAAACAGCTGACCTTGTAAGACGCTTAGGTGTGTACGCTCGCAAGCTTCAGGAGAAAGTCGGCAAAAATTATTTGTGTCCCTCCAATGAGTTGCCCACGAGGACACCGTTTTCTACAAGTGTTGGTCCAATAATCCCTCTAGAGGCTGGGGACTCCGACAGGGCTGATTGGCGGCCCCTGATCTGGGGCAGGGGCAGTGGGCAGCCTGTGGCCCGGGCAGGAGCCTCTTTGCATGTGTCCCTGGGACACATCTGCCTGCGAACTTCGGTCACCTGGCAGGAAGCTACGATGCCCAGACCTATGGTTAGCTGTGCAGCGAGGTGTACTGTGAGGACAGGTTCCACACACACTTCAAGTAAGAGGTCGGCCTGAGTGGAAAAGGTGAGAGTTTGGGCAGCTGTGCAGACAAAGAAGGCGCCCTTTGGCCTGGGCCTAAATGCTTGTGACACCCCACTGGACCTGCCGTGCTCTGAGGGCCCTGCACTGGGCCCCCTGCTCCCCTGCCCTTTGTTCAGTCACAGCAGAGATGGCCACACCCACTCCTTCAGTGAGGCCAGAGTTCCAACCACCCTCAGCCCCGCCCCCTCTCCGCAGGTTACCATGGACTACAGAGGCTGCATCCTGAGGCCAGGGGGTTCCGAGAATGCCAAGGGCAGACATGATGACCTTAAATGATTTCCTCTTGTGTCAGGTTTGGTAAACTTTAGGAGCTAGGAAATGGTCCACTTTACAGAAATGTTGAAATTTACTGGCATTTCATATATTCTCTGCTATAACATTGTCCTGATTCTTTCTGTATATTCTATACTTATGTTTTTGTTTTCCTTAATCAAAGTGTGTCTTTTCAATCTTTTCAAAGAAGATTCTTTGGACTTACTAAATCACCTCAATTTTATACGTTTTCTGTTTTATTAAGTTCTGCTCATATCTTTATTTATCTTTTTTCTATGTTCTCAGGGTTTATTGTTTTGATCTTCTGATGTCAATTAAAACACTTGGTTATTCATTTTAATAAATATTTTACTTATAAAGATTTGAAATTTTGAAGATTCCAGCTTACTTGTAAGTTTCTAAGGGTCAGGTCCTCTCCATTGTTGCTGGCCTAAGGTTTAGTTCACCATATAGCAATGTATATATTGACCTATTTTCCCCTCGACTTTCTGTGATTCCCTACATCTCACCTTTCTTTGCAGACAAGCCATTTGAAATACCCTTAACTTATTTCACAGCCAATAAGTCATTGAAATAATGTTTATTTTTTAGAGAAATCTTCTTATATAATTAGGCAGAAAATTTCACCTGCCATAGTTTTCAAAACAGCATAATTTCACTCTTCTCAATGCTTAATCTGTTGTATTACACAACCTTTGAGTATTTAGCTTTATCAATGACATGTACTTTAAAAATGTTTTAGAGATCCTACCAGTCTTTGAAAACATCCTTGTTCCTTCTTTCATTTCCAGTTTTATGTATATATTCTGCCTTGCACCTGATTATTCCAACAATTGATGGATGGCCTTGGGAATCTAATTCTGGTATTGATAGTCTTTAATGATTGTCTCATCTCGTAGCTGATTTTTTCATTATTGTGTAAATTTAGATCATGAGCTCATGTTTAGCTAAACAGCTGACCTTGTAAGACGCTTAGGTGTGAACGCTCGTAAGCTTCAGGAGAAAGTCGGCAAAATTTATTTGTGTCCCTCCAATGAGTTGCCCACGAGGACACCGTTTTCTACAAGTGTTGGTCCAATACTCCCTCTAGAAGAAGGGGACTCCAACAGGGCTGATTGGCGGCACCAGATCTGGGGCAGGGGCAGTGGGCAGCCTGTGGCCCGGGCTGGAGCCTCTTTGCATGTGTCCCTGGGACACATCTGCCTGCGAACTTCGGTCACCTGGCAGGAAGTTACGATGCCCAGACTTATGGTTAGCTGTGCAGCGAGGTGTACTGTGAGGACAGGTTCCACACACACTTCAAGGAAGAGGTCGGCCTGAGTGGAAAGGTGAGAGTTTGGGCAGCTGTGCAGACAAAGAAGGCGCCCTTTGTCCTGGGCCTAAATGCTTGTGACACCCCATTGGACCTGCCATGCTCTGAGGGCCCTGCGCTGGGCCCCCTGCTCCCCTGCCCTTTGTTCAGTCACAGCAGAGATGGCCACACCCACTCCTTCAGTGAGGGCAGAGTTCCAACCACCCTCAGCCCCGCCCCCTCTCCGCAGGTTAACATGGACTACAGAGGCTGCATCCTGAGGCCAGGGGGTACCGAGAATGCCAAGGGCAGACATGATGACCTTAAATGATTTCCTCTTGTGTCAGGTTTGGTAAACTTTAGGAGCTAGGAAATGGTCCACTTTACAGAAATGTTCAAATTTACTGGCATTTCTTATATTCTCTGCTATATCATGATCCTGATTCTTTCTGTATATTCTTTACTTATGTTTTTGTTTTCCTTAATCAAAGTGTGTCTTTTCAATCTTTTCAAAGAAGATTCTTTGGACTTACTAAATCACCTGAATTTTATACGTTTTCTGTTGTATTAAGTTCTGCTCATATCTTTATTTATCTTTTTTCTATGTTCTCAGGGTTTATTGTTTTGATCTTCTGATGTCAATTAAAACACTTGGTTATTCATTTTAATAAATATTTTACTTATAAAGATTTGAAATTTTGAAGATTCCAGCTTACTTGTAAGTTTCTAAGGGTCAGGTCCTCTCCATTGTTGCTGGCCTAAGGTTTAGTTCACCATATAGCAATGTATATATTGACCTATTTTCCCCTCGACTTTCTGTGATTCCCTACATCTCACCTTTCTTTGCAGACAAGCCATTTGAAATACCCTTAACTTAGTTCACAGCCAATAAGTCATTGAAATAATGTGTATTTTTTAGAGAAATCTTCTTATATAATTAGGCAGAAAATCTCACCTGCCATAGTTTTCAAAACAGCATAATTTCACTCTTCTCAATGCTTAATCTGTTGTATTACACAACCTTTGAGTATTTAGCTTTATCAATGACATGTACTTTAAAAAGGTTTTAGAGATCCTACTAGTCTTTGAAAACATCCTTGTTCCTTGTTTCAGTTCCAGTTTTATGTATATATTCTGCCTTGCACCTGATTATTCCAACAATTGATGGATGGCCTTGGGAATCTAATTCTGGTATTGATACTCTTTACTGATTGTCTCCCCTCGTAGTTGATTTTTTCATTATTGTGTAAATTTAGATCATGATCTCATGTTTAGCTAAACAGCTGACCTTGTAAGACGCTTAGGTGTGTACGCTCGCAAGCTTCAGGAGAAAGTCGGCAAAAATTATTTGTGTCCCTCCAATGAGTTGCCCACGAGGACACCGTTTTCTACAAGTGTTGTTCCAATAATCCCTCTAGAGGCAGGGGACTCCGACAGGGCTGATTGGCGGCCCCTGATCTGTGGCAGGGGCAGTGGGCAGCCTGTGGCCCGGGCAGGAGCCTCTTTGCATGTGTCCCTGGGACACATCTGCCTGCGAACTTCGGTCACCTGGCAGGAAGCTACGATGCCCAGACCTATGGTTAGCTGTGCAGCGAGGTGTACTGTGAGGACAGGTTCCACACACACTTCAAGTAAGAGGTCGGCCTGAGTGGAAAAGGTGAGAGTTTGGGCAGCTGTGCAGACAAAGAAGGCGCCCTTTGGCCTGGGCCTAAATGCTTGTGACACCCCACTGGACCTGCCGTGCTCTGAGGACCCTGCACTGGGCCCCCTGCTCCCCTGCCCTTTGTTCAGTCACAGCAGAGATGGCCACACCCACTCCTTCAGTGAGGCCAGAGTTCCAACCACCCTCAGCCCCGCCCCCTCTCCGCAGGTTACCATGGACTACAGAGGCTGCATCCTGAGGCCAGGGGGTACCGAGAATGCCAAGGGCAGACATGATGACCTTAAATGATTTCCTCTTGTGTCAGGTTTGGTAAACTTTAGGAGCTAGGAAATGGTCCACTTTACAGAAATGTTCAAATTTACTGGCATTTCATATATTCTCTGCTATAACATTGTCCTGATTCTTTCTGTATATTCTATACTTATGTTTTTGTTTTCCTTAATCAAAGTGTGTCTTTTCAATCTTTTCAAAGAAGATTCTTTGGACTTACTAAATCACCTCAATTTTATACGTTTTCTGTTTTATTAAGTTCTGCTCATATCTTTATTTATCTTTTTTCTATGTTCTCAGGGTTTATTGTTTTGATCTTCTGATGTCAATTAAAACACTTGGTTATTCATTTTAATAAATATTTTACTTATAAAGATTTGAAATTTTGAAGATTCCAGCTTACTTGTAAGTTTCTAAGGGTCAGGTCCTCTCCATTGTTGCTGGCCTAAGGTTTAGTTCACCATATAGCAATGTATATATTGACCTATTTTCCCCTCGACTTTCTGTGATTCCCTACATCTCACCTTTCTTTGCAGACAAGCCATTTGAAATACCCTTAACTTATTTCACAGCCAATAAGTCATTGAAATAATGTGTATTTTTTAGAGAAATCTTCTTATATAATTAGGCAGAAAATCTCACCTGCCATAGTTTTCAAAAC
This sequence comes from Mesoplodon mirus, assembly GCF_964341445.2. Lineage (NCBI taxonomy): Eukaryota > Metazoa > Chordata > Mammalia > Artiodactyla > Ziphiidae > Mesoplodon > Mesoplodon mirus. The sequence goes on along the minus strand of NC_138976.1, from coordinate 176,763,712 downwards.
AGCATAATTTCACTCTTCTCAATGCTTAATCTGTTGTATTACACAACCTTTGAGTATTTAGCTTTATCAATGACATGTACTTTAAAAATGTTTTAGAGATCCTACCAGTCTTTGAAAACATCCTTGTTCCTTCTTTCATTTCCAGTTTTATGTATATATTCTGCCTTGCACCTGATTATTCCAACAATTGATGGATGGCCTTGGGAATCTAATTCTGGTATTGATAGTCTTTACTGATTGTCTCCCCTCGTAGCTGATTTCTTCATTATTGTGTAAATTTAGATCATGAGCTCATGTTTAGCTAATCAGCTGACCTTGTAAGACGCTTAGGTGTGAACGCTCGTAAGCTTCCGCAGAAAGACGGCAACGATTTATTTCTGTCCCTCCAATGAGTTGCCCAGGAGGACACCGTTTTCTACAAGTGTTGGTCCAATACTCCCTCTAGAGGAAGGGGACTCCGACAGGGCTGATTGGCGGCCCCCGATCTGGGGCAGGGGCTGTGGGCAGCCTGTGGCCCGGGCAGGAGCCTCTTTGCATGTGTCCCTGGGACACATCTGCCTGCGAACTTCGGTCACCTGGCAGGAAGCTACGATGCCCAGACCTATGGTTAGCTGTGCAGCGAGCTGTACTGTGAGGACAGGTTCCACACACACTTCAAGTAAGAGGTCGGCCTGAGTGGAAAGGTGAGAGTTTGGGCAGCTGTGCAGACAAAGAAGGCGCCCTTTGGCCTGGGCCTAAATGCTTGTGACACCCCACTGGACCTGCCGTGCTCTGAGGGCCCTGCACTGGGCCCCCTGCTCCCCTGCCCTTTGTTCAGTCACAGCAGAGATGGCCACACCCACTCCTTCTGTGAGGGCAGAGTTCCAACCACCCTCAGCCCTGCCCCCTCTCCGCAGGTTACCATGGACTACAGAGGCTGCATCCTGAGGCCAGGGCGTTTCGAGAATGCCAAGGGCAGAAATGATGACCTTAAATGATTTCCTCTTGTGTCAGGTTTGGTAAACTTTAGGAGCTAGGAAATGGTCCACTTTACAGAAATGTTCAAATTTACTGGCATTTCATATATTCTCTGCTATAACATTGTCCTGATTCTTTCTGTATATTCTATACTTATGTTTTTGTTTTCCTTAATCAAAGTGTGTCTTTTCAATCTTTTCAAAGAAGATTCTTTGGACTTACTAAATCACCTCAATTTTAAACGTTTTCTGTTGTATTAAGTTCTGCTCATATCTTTATTTATCTTTTTTCTATGTTCTCAGGGGATATTGTTTTGATCTTCTGATGTCAATTAAAACACTTGGTTATTCATTTTAATAAATATTTTACTTATAAAGATTTGAACTTTTGAAGATTCCAGCTTACATGTAAGTTTCTAAGGGTCAGGTCCTCTCCATTGTTGCTGGCCTAAGGTTTAGTTCACCATATAGCAATGTATATATTGACCTATTTTCCCCTCGACTTTCTGTGATTCCCTACATCTCACCTTTCTTTGCAGACAAGCCATTTGAAATACCCTTAACTTATTTCACAGCCAATAAGTCATTGAAATAATGTGTATTTTTTAGAGAAATCTTCTTATATAATTAGGCAGAAAATCTCACCTGCCATAGTTTTCAAAACAGCATAATTTCACTCTTCTCAATGCTTAATCTGTTGTATTACACAACCTTTGAGTATTTAGCTTTATCAATGACATGTACTTTAAAAATGTTTTAGAGATCCTACCAGTCTTTGTAAACATCCTTGTTCCTTCTTTCATTTCCAGTTTTATGTATATATTCTGCCTTGCACCTGATTATTCCAACAATTGCTGGATGGCCTTGGGAATCTAATTCTGGTATTGATAGTCTTTACTGATTGTCTCCCCTCGTAGCTGATTTTTTCATTATTGTGTAAATTTAGATCATGAGCTCATGTTTAGCTAAACAGCTGACCTTGTAAGACGCTTAGGTGTGAACGCTCGTAAGCTTCAGGAGAAAGTCGGCAAAATTTATTTGTGTCCCTCCAATGAGTTGCCCACGAGGACACCGTTTTCTACAAGTGTTGGTCCAATACTCCCTCTAGAAGAAGGGGACTCCAACAGGGCTGATTGGCGGCACCAGATCTGGGGCAGGGGCAGTGGGCAGCCTGTGGCCCGGGCTGGAGCCTCTTTGCATGTGTCCCTGGGACACATCTGCCTGCGAACTTCGGTCACCTGGCAGGAAGTTACGATGCCCAGACTTATGGTTAGCTGTGCAGCGAGGTGTACTGTGAGGACAGGTTCCACACACACTTCAAGGAAGAGGTCGGCCTGAGTGGAAAGGTGAGAGTTTGGGCAGCTGTGCAGACAAAGAAGGCGCCCTTTGTCCTGGGCCTAAATGCTTGTGACACCCCATTGGACCTGCCATGCTCTGAGGGCCCTGCGCTGGGCCCCCTGCTCCCCTGCCCTTTGTTCAGTCACAGCAGAGATGGCCACACCCACTCCTTCAGTGAGGGCAGAGTTCCAACCACCCTCAGCCCCGCCCCCTCTCCGCAGGTTAACATGGACTACAGAGGCTGCATCCTGAGGCCAGGGGGTACCGAGAATGCCAAGGGCAGACATGATGACCTTAAATGATTTCCTCTTGTGTCAGGTTTGGTAAACTTTAGGAGCTAGGAAATGGTCCACTTTACAGAAATGTTCAAATTTACTGGCATTTCTTATATTCTCTGCTATATCATGATCCTGATTCTTTCTGTATATTCTTTACTTATGTTTTTGTTTTCCTTAATCAAAGTGTGTCTTTTCAATCTTTTCAAAGAAGATTCTTTGGACTTACTAAATCACCTGAATTTTATACGTTTTCTGTTGTATTAAGTTCTGCTCATATCTTTATTTATCTTTTTTCTATGTTCTCAGGGTTTATTGTTTTGATCTTCTGATGTCAATTAAAACACTTGGTTATTCATTTTAATAAATATTTTACTTATAAAGATTTGAAATTTTGAAGATTCCAGCTTACTTGTAAGTTTCTAAGGGTCAGGTCCTCTCCATTGTTGCTGGCCTAAGGTTTAGTTCACCATATAGCAATGTATATATTGACCTATTTTCCCCTCGACTTTCTGTGATTCCCTACATCTCACCTTTCTTTGCAGACAAGCCATTTGAAATACCCTTAACTTAGTTCACAGCCAATAAGTCATTGAAATAATGTGTATTTTTTAGAGAAATCTTCTTATATAATTAGGCAGAAAATCTCACCTGCCATAGTTTTCAAAACAGCATAATTTCACTCTTCTCAATGCTTAATCTGTTGTATTACACAACCTTTGAGTATTTAGCTTTATCAATGACATGTACTTTAAAAAGGTTTTAGAGATCCTACTAGTCTTTGAAAACATCCTTGTTCCTTGTTTCAGTTCCAGTTTTATGTATATATTCTGCCTTGCACCTGATTATTCCAACAATTGATGGATGGCCTTGGGAATCTAATTCTGGTATTGATACTCTTTACTGATTGTCTCCCCTCGTAGTTGATTTTTTCATTATTGTGTAAATTTAGATCATGATCTCATGTTTAGCTAAACAGCTGACCTTGTAAGACGCTTAGGTGTGTACGCTCGCAAGCTTCAGGAGAAAGTCGGCAAAAATTATTTGTGTCCCTCCAATGAGTTGCCCACGAGGACACCGTTTTCTACAAGTGTTGTTCCAATAATCCCTCTAGAGGCAGGGGACTCCGACAGGGCTGATTGGCGGCCCCTGATCTGTGGCAGGGGCAGTGGGCAGCCTGTGGCCCGGGCAGGAGCCTCTTTGCATGTGTCCCTGGGACACATCTGCCTGCGAACTTCGGTCACCTGGCAGGAAGCTACGATGCCCAGACCTATGGTTAGCTGTGCAGCGAGGTGTACTGTGAGGACAGGTTCCACACACACTTCAAGTAAGAGGTCGGCCTGAGTGGAAAAGGTGAGAGTTTGGGCAGCTGTGCAGACAAAGAAGGCGCCCTTTGGCCTGGGCCTAAATGCTTGTGACACCCCACTGGACCTGCCGTGCTCTGAGGACCCTGCACTGGGCCCCCTGCTCCCCTGCCCTTTGTTCAGTCACAGCAGAGATGGCCACACCCACTCCTTCAGTGAGGCCAGAGTTCCAACCACCCTCAGCCCCGCCCCCTCTCCGCAGGTTACCATGGACTACAGAGGCTGCATCCTGAGGCCAGGGGGTACCGAGAATGCCAAGGGCAGACATGATGACCTTAAATGATTTCCTCTTGTGTCAGGTTTGGTAAACTTTAGGAGCTAGGAAATGGTCCACTTTACAGAAATGTTCAAATTTACTGGCATTTCATATATTCTCTGCTATAACATTGTCCTGATTCTTTCTGTATATTCTATACTTATGTTTTTGTTTTCCTTAATCAAAGTGTGTCTTTTCAATCTTTTCAAAGAAGATTCTTTGGACTTACTAAATCACCTCAATTTTATACGTTTTCTGTTTTATTAAGTTCTGCTCATATCTTTATTTATCTTTTTTCTATGTTCTCAGGGTTTATTGTTTTGATCTTCTGATGTCAATTAAAACACTTGGTTATTCATTTTAATAAATATTTTACTTATAAAGATTTGAAATTTTGAAGATTCCAGCTTACTTGTAAGTTTCTAAGGGTCAGGTCCTCTCCATTGTTGCTGGCCTAAGGTTTAGTTCACCATATAGCAATGTATATATTGACCTATTTTCCCCTCGACTTTCTGTGATTCCCTACATCTCACCTTTCTTTGCAGACAAGCCATTTGAAATACCCTTAACTTATTTCACAGCCAATAAGTCATTGAAATAATGTGTATTTTTTAGAGAAATCTTCTTATATAATTAGGCAGAAAATCTCACCTGCCATAGTTTTCAAAACAGCATAATTTCACTCTTCTCAATGCTTAATCTGTTGTATTACACAACCTTTGAGTATTTAGCTTTATCAATGACATGTACTTTAAAAATGTTTTAGAGATCCTACCAGTCTTTGAAAACATCCTTGTTCCTTCTTTCATTTCCAGTTTTATGTATATATTCTGCCTTGCACCTGATTATTCCAACAATTGATGGATGGCCTTGGGAATCTAATTCTGGTATTGATAGTCTTTACTGATTGTCTCCCCTCGTAGCTGATTTCTTCATTATTGTGTAAATTTAGATCATGAGCTCATGTTTAGCTAATCAGCTGACCTTGTAAGACGCTTAGGTGTGAACGCTCGTAAGCTTCCGCAGAAAGACGGCAACGATTTATTTCTGTCCCTCCAATGAGTTGCCCAGGAGGACACCGTTTTCTACAAGTGTTGGTCCAATACTCCCTCTAGAGGAAGGGGACTCCGACAGGGCTGATTGGCGGCCCCCGATCTGGGGCAGGGGCTGTGGGCAGCCTGTGGCCCGGGCAGGAGCCTCTTTGCATGTGTCCCTGGGACACATCTGCCTGCGAACTTCGGTCACCTGGCAGGAAGCTACGATGCCCAGACCTATGGTTAGCTGTGCAGCGAGCTGTACTGTGAGGACAGGTTCCACACACACTTCAAGTAAGAGGTCGGCCTGAGTGGAAAGGTGAGAGTTTGGGCAGCTGTGCAGACAAAGAAGGCGCCCTTTGGCCTGGGCCTAAATGCTTGTGACACCCCACTGGACCTGCCGTGCTCTGAGGGCCCTGCACTGGGCCCCCTGCTCCCCTGCCCTTTGTTCAGTCACAGCAGAGATGGCCACACCCACTCCTTCTGTGAGGGCAGAGTTCCAACCACCCTCAGCCCTGCCCCCTCTCCGCAGGTTACCATGGACTACAGAGGCTGCATCCTGAGGCCAGGGCGTTTCGAGAATGCCAAGGGCAGAAATGATGACCTTAAATGATTTCCTCTTGTGTCAGGTTTGGTAAACTTTAGGAGCTAGGAAATGGTCCACTTTACAGAAATGTTCAAATTTACTGGCATTTCATATATTCTCTGCTATAACATTGTCCTGATTCTTTCTGTATATTCTATACTTATGTTTTTGTTTTCCTTAATCAAAGTGTGTCTTTTCAATCTTTTCAAAGAAGATTCTTTGGACTTACTAAATCACCTCAATTTTAAACGTTTTCTGTTGTATTAAGTTCTGCTCATATCTTTATTTATCTTTTTTCTATGTTCTCAGGGGATATTGTTTTGATCTTCTGATGTCAATTAAAACACTTGGTTATTCATTTTAATAAATATTTTACTTATAAAGATTTGAACTTTTGAAGATTCCAGCTTACATGTAAGTTTCTAAGGGTCAGGTCCTCTCCATTGTTGCTGGCCTAAGGTTTAGTTCACCATATAGCAATGTATATATTGACCTATTTTCCCCTCGACTTTCTGTGATTCCCTACATCTCACCTTTCTTTGCAGACAAGCCATTTGAAATACCCTTAACTTATTTCACAGCCAATAAGTCATTGAAATAATGTGTATTTTTTAGAGAAATCTTCTTATATAATTAGGCAGAAAATCTCACCTGCCATAGTTTTCAAAACAGCATAATTTCACTCTTCTCAATGCTTAATCTGTTGTATTACACAACCTTTGAGTATTTAGCTTTATCAATGACATGTACTTTAAAAATGTTTTAGAGATCCTACCAGTCTTTGTAAACATCCTTGTTCCTTCTTTCATTTCCAGTTTTATGTATATATTCTGCCTTGCACCTGATTATTCCAACAATTGCTGGATGGCCTTGGGAATCTAATTCTGGTATTGATAGTCTTTAATGATTGTCTCATCTCGTAGCTGATTTTTTCATTATTGTGTAAATTTAGATCATGAGCTCATGTTTAGCTAAACAGCTGACCTTGTAAGACGCTTAGGTGTGAACGCTCGTAAGCTTCAGGAGAAAGTCGACAAAATTTATTTGTGTCCCTCCAATGAGTTGCCCACGAGGACACCGTTTTCTACAAGTGTTGGTCCAATACTCCCTCTAGAAGAAGGGGACTCCAACAGGGTTGATTGGCGGCACCAGATCTGGGGCAGGGGCAGTGGGCAGCCTGTGGCCCGGGCTGGAGCCTCTTTGCATGTGTCACTGGGACACATCTGCCTGCGAACTTCGGTCACCTGGCAGGAAGCTACGATGCCCAGACCTATGGTTAGCTGTGCAGCGAGGTGTACTGTGAGGACAGGTTCCACACACACTTCAAGTAAGAGGTCGGCCTGAGTGGAAAGGTGAGAGTTTGGGCAGCTGTGCAGACAAAGAAGGCGCCCTTTGGCCTGGGCCTAAATGCTTGTAACACCCCACTGGACCTGCCATGCTCTGAGGGCCCTGCCCTGGGCCCCCTGCTCCCCTGCCCTTTGTTCAGTCACAGCAGAGATGGCCACACCCACTCCTTCAGTGAGGGCAGAGTTCCAACCAACCTCAGCCCCGCCCCCTCTCCGCAGGTTACCATGGACTACAGAGGCTGCATCCTGAGGCCAGGGCGTTCCGAGAATGCCAAGGGCAGACATGATGACCTTAAATGATTTCCTCTTGTGTCAGGTTTGGTAAACTTTAGGAGCTAGGAAATGGTCCACTTTACAGAAATGTTCAAATTTACTGGCATTTCTTATATTCTCTGCTATATCATGGTCCTGATTCTTTCTGTATATTCTTTACTTATGTTTTTGTTTTCCTTAATCAAAGTGTGTCTTTTCAATCTTTTCAAAGAAGATTCTTTGGACTTACTAAATCACCTGAATTTTATACGTTTTCTGTTGTATTAAGTTCTGCTCATATCTTTATTTATCTTTTTTCTATGTTCTCAGGGTTTATTGTTTTGATCTTCTGATGTCAATTAAAACACTTGGTTATTCATTTTAATAAATATTTTACTTATAAAGATTTGAAATTTTGAAGATTCCAGCTTACTTGTAAGTTTCTAAGGGTCAGGTCCTCTCCATTGTTGCTGGCCTAAGGTTTAGTTCACCATATAGCAATGTATATATTGACCTATTTTCCCCTCGACTTTCTGTGATTCCCTACATCTCACCTTTCTTTGCAGACAAGCCATTTGAAATACCCTTAACTTATTTCACAGCCAATAAGTCATTGAAATAATGTGTATTTTTTAGAGAAATCTTCTTATATAATTAGGCAGAAAATCTCACCTGCCATAGTTTTCAAAACAGCATAATTTCACTCTTCTCAATGCTTAATCTGTTGTATTACACAACCTTTGAGTATTTAGCTTTATCAATGACATGTACTTTAAAAATGTTTTAGAGATCCTACCAGTCTTTGAAAACATCCTTGTTCCTTGTTTCAGTTCCAGTTTTATGTATATATTCTGCCTTGCACCTGATTATTCCAACAATTGCTGGATGGCCTTGGGAATCTAATTCTGGTATTGATAGTCTTTACTGATTGTCTCCCCTCGTAGCTGATTTCTTCATTATTGTGTAAATTTAGATCATGAGCTCATGTTTAGCTAAACAGCTGACCTTGTAAGACGCTTAGGTGTGAACGCTCGTAAGCTTGCGCAGAAAGACGGCAAAGATTTATTTGTGTCCCTCCAATGAGTTGCCCACGAGGACACCGTTTTCTACAAGTGTTGGTCCAATACTCCCTCTAGAGGCAGGGGACTCCGACAGGGCTGATTGGCGGCCCCCGATCTGGGGCAGGGGCAGTGGGCAGCCTGTGGCCCGGGCAGGAGCCTCTTTGCATGTGTCCCTGGGACACATCTGCCTGCGAACTTCGGTCACCTGGAAGGAAGCTACGATGCCCAGACCTATGGTTAGCTGTGCAGCGAGGTGTACTGTGAGGACAGGTTCCACACACACTTCAAGTAAGAGGTCGGCCTGAGTGGAAAGGTGAGAGTTTGGGCAGCTGTGCAGACAAAGAAGGCGCCCTTTGGCCTGGGCCTAAATGCTTGTGACACCCCACTGGACCTGCCGTGCTCTGAGGGCCCTGCCCTGGGCTCCCTGCTCCCCTGCTCTTTGTTCAGTCACAGCAGAGATGGCCACACCCACTCCTTCAGTGAGGGCAGAGTTCCAAACACCCTCAGCCCCGCCCCCTCTCCGCAGGTTACCATGGACTACAGAGGCTGCATCCTGAGGCCAGGGCGTTCCGAGAATGCCAAGGGCAGACATGATGACCTTAAATGATTTCCTCTTGTGTCAGGTTTGGTAAACTTTAGGAGCTAGGAAATGGTCCACTTTACAGAAATGTTCAAATTTACTGGCATTTCATATATTCCCTGCTATAACATTGTCCTGATTCTTTCTGTATATTCTATACTTATGTTTTTGTTTTCCTTAATCAAAGTGTGTCTTTTCAATCTTTTCAAAGAAGATTCTTTGGACTTACTAAATCACCTGAATTTTATACGTTTTCTGTTGTATTAAGTTCTGCTCATATCTTTATTTATCTTTTTTCTATGTTCTCAGGGTTTATTGTTTTGATCTTCTGATGTCAATTAAAACACTTGGTTATTCATTTTAATAAATATTTTACTTATAAAGATTTGAACTTTTGAAGATTCCAGCTTACTTGTAAGTTTCTAAGGGAAGGTCCTCTCCATTGTTGCTGGCCTAAGGTTTAGTTCACCATATAGCAATGTATATATTGACCTATTTTCCCCTCGACTTTCTGTGATTCCCTACATCTCACCTTTCTTTGCAGACAAGCCATTTGAAATACCCTTAACTTATTTCACAGCCAATAAGTCATTGAAATAATGTGTATTTTTTAGAGAAATCTTCTTATATAATTAGGCAGAAAATCTCACCTGCCATAGTTTTCAAAACAGCATAATTTCACTCTTCTCAATGCTTAATCTGTTGTATTACACAACCTTTGAGTATTTAGCTTTATCAATGACATGTACTTTAAAAATGTTTTAGAGATCCTACCAGTCTTTGAAAACATCCTTGTTCCTTGTTTCAGTTCCAGTTTTATGTATATATTCTGCCTTGCACCTGATTATTCCAACAATTGCTGGGTGGCCTTGGGAATCTAATTCTGGTATTGATAGTCTTTACTGATTGTCTCCCCTCGTAGCTGATTTCTTCATTATTGTGTAAATTTAGATCATGAGCTCATGTTTAGCTAAACAGCTGACCTTGTAAGACGCTTAGGTGTGAACGCTCGTAAGCTTCCGCAGAAAGACGGCAAAGATTTATTTGTGTCCCTCCAATGAGTTGCCCACGAGGACACCGTTTTCTACAAGTGTTGGTCCAATACTCCCTCTAGAGGAATGGGACTCCGACAGGGCTGATTGGCGGCCCCCGATATGGGGCAGGGGCAGTGGGCAGCCTGTGGCCCGGGCAGGAGCCTCTTTGCATGGGTCCCTGGGACACATCTGCCTGCGAACTTCGGTCACCTGGCAGGAAGCTACGATGCCCAGACCTATGGTTAGCTGTGCAGCGAGGTGTACTGTGAGGACAGGTTCCACACACACTTCAAGAAAGAGGTCGGCCTGAGTGGAAAGGTGAGAGTTTGGGCAGCTGTGCAGACAAAGAAGGCGCCCTTTGGCCTGGGCCTAAATGCTTGTGACACCCCACTGGACCTGCCGTGCTCTGAGGGCCCTGCCCTGGGCCCCCTGCTCCCCTGCCCTTTGTTCAGTCACAGCAGAGATGGCCACACCCACTCCTTCAGTGAGGGCAGAGTTCCAACCACCCTCAGCCCCGCCCCCTCTCCGCAGGTTACCATGGACTACAGAGGCTGCATCCTGAGGCCAGGGCGTTCCGAGAATGCCAAGGGCAGACATGATGACCTTAAATGATTTCCTCTTGTGTCAGGTTTGGTAAACTTTAGGAGCTAGGAAATGGTCCACTTTACAGAAATGTTCAAATTTACTGGCATTTCCTATATTCTCTGCTATATCATTGTCCTGATTCTTTCTGTATATTCTTTACTTATGTTTTTGTTTTCCTTAATCAAAGTGTGTCTTTTCAATCTTTTCAAAGAAGATTCTTTGGACTTACTAAATCACCTGAATTTTATACGTTTTCTGTTGTATTAAGTTCTGCTCATATCTTTATTTATCTTTTTTCTATGTTCTCAGGGTTTATTGTTTTGATCTTCTGATGTCAATTAAAACACTTGGTTATTCATTTTAATAAATATTTTACTTATAAAGATTTGAACTTTTGAAGATTCCAGCTTACTTGTAAGTTTCTAAGGGTCAGGTCCTCTCCATTGTTGCTGGCCTAAGGTTTAGTTCACCATATAGCAACGTATATATTGACCTATTTTCCCCTCGACTTTCTGTGATTCCCTACATCTCACCTTTCTTTGCAGACAAGCCATTTGAAATACCCTTAACTTAGTTCACAGCCAATAAGTCATTGAAATAATGTGTATTTTTTAGAGAAATCTTCTTATATAATTAGGCAGAAAATCTCACCTGCCATAGTTTTCAAAACAGCATAATTTCACTCTTCTCAATGCTTAATCGGTTGTATTACACAACCTTTGAGTATTTAGCTTTATCAATGACATGTCCTTTAAAAATGTTTTAGAGATCCTACCAGTCTTTGAAAACATCCTTGTTCCTTGTTTCAGTTCCAGTTTTATGTATATATTCTGCCTTGCACCTGATTATTCCAACAATTGATGGATGGCCTTGGGAATCTAATTCTGGTATTGATAGTCTTTACTGATTGTCTCCCCTCGTAGCTGATTTCTTCATTATTGTGTAAATTTAGATCATGAGCTCATGTTTAGCTAAACAGCTGACCTTGTAAGACGCTTAGGTGTGAACGCTCATAAGCTTCCGCAGAAAGACGGCAAAGATTTATTTGTGTCCCTCCAATGAGTTGCCCACGAGGACACCGTTTTCTACAAGTGTTGGTCCAATACTCCCTCTAGAGGAAGGGGACTCCGACAGGGCTGATTGGCGGCCCCCGATCTGGGGCAGGGGCAGTGGGCAGCCTGTGGCCAGGGCAGGAGCCTCTTTGCATGTGTCCCTGGGACACATCTGCCTGCGAACTTCGGTCACCTGGCAGGAAGCTACGATGCCCAGACCTATGGTTAGCTGTGCAGCGAGGTGTACTGTGAGGACAGGTTCCACACACACTTCAAGAAAGAGGTCGGCCTGAGTGGAAAGGTGAGAGTTTGGGCAGCTGTGCAGACAAAGAAGGCGCCCTTTGGCCTGGGCCTAAATGCTTGTGACACCCCACTGGACCTGCCGTGCTCTGAGGGCCCTTCCCTGGGCCCCCTGCTCCCCTGCCCTTTGTTCAGTCACAGCAGAGATGGCCACACCCACTCCTTCAGTGAGGGCAGAGTTCCAACCACCCTCAGCCCCGCCCACTCTCCGCAGGTTACCATGGACTACAGAGGCTGCATCCTGAGGCCAGGGCGTTCCGAGAATGCCAAGGGCAGACATGATGACCTTAAATGATTTCCTCTTGTGTCAGGTTTGGTAAACTTTAGGAGCTAGGAAATGGTCCACTTTACAGAAATGTTCAAATTTACTGGCATTTCCTATATTCTCTGCTATATCATTGTCCTGATTCTTTCTGTATATTCTTTACTTATGTTTTTGTTTTCCTTAATCAAAGTGTGTCTTTTCAATCTTTTCAAAGAAGATTCTTTGGACTTACTAAATCACCTGAATTTTATACGTTTTCTGTTGTATTAAGTTCTGCTCATATCTTTATTTATCTTTTTTCTATGTTCTCAGGGTTTATTGTTTTGATCTTCTGATGTCAATTAAAACACTTGGTTATTCATTTTAATAAATATTTTACTTATAAATATTTGAACTTTTGAAGATTCCAGCTTACTTGTAAGTTTCTAAGGGTCAGGTCCTCTCCATTGTTGCTGGCCTAAGGTTTAGTTCACCATATAGCAATGTATATATTGACCTATTTTCCCCTCGACTTTCTGTGATTCCCTACATCTCACCTTTCTTTGCAGACAAGCCATTTGAAATACCCTTAACTTAGTTCACAGCCAATAAGTCATTGAAATAATGTGTATTTTTTAGAGAAATCTTCTTATATAATTAGGCAGAAAATCTCACCTGCCATAGTTTTCAAAACAGCATAATTTCACTCTTCTCAATGCTTAATCGGTTGTATTACACAACCTTTGAGTATTTAGCTTTATCAATGACATGTCCTTTAAAAATGTTTTAGAGATCCTACCAGTCTTTGAAAACATCCTTGTTCCTTGTTTCAGTTCCAGTTTTATGTATATATTCTGCCTTGCACCTGATTATTCCAACAATTGATGGATGGCCTTGGGAATCTAATTCTGGTATTGATAGTCTTTACTGATTGTCTCCCCTCGTAGCTGATTTCTTCATTATTGTGTAAATTTAGATCATGAGCTCATGTTTAGCTAAACAGCTGACCTTGTAAGACGCGTAGGTGTGAACGCTCATAAGCTTCCGCAGAAAGACGGCAAAGATTTATTTGTGTCCCTCCAATGAGTTGCCCACGAGGACACCGTTTTCTACAAGTGTTGGTCCAATACTCCCTCTAGAGGCAGGGGACTCCGACAGGGCTGATTGGCGGGCCCCGATCTGGGGCAGGGGCAGTGGGCAGCCTGTGGCCCGGGCAGGAGCCTCTTTGCATGTGTCCCTGGGACACATCTGCCTGCGAACTTCGGTCACCTGGCAGGAAGCTACGATGCCCAGACCTATGGTTAGCTGTGCAGCGAGGTGTACTGTGAGGACAGGTTCCACACACACTTCAAGTAAGAGGTCGGCCTGAGTGGAAAGGTGAGAGTTTGGGCAGCTGTGCATACAAAGAAGGCGCCCTTTGGCCTGGGCCTAAATGCTTGTGACAGCCCACTGGACCTGCCGTGCTCTGAGGGCCCTGCCCTGGGCCCCTTGCTCCCCTGACCTTTGTTCAGTCACAGCAGAGATGGCCACACCCACTCCTTCAGTGAGGCCAGAGTTCCAACCACCCTCAACCCCGACCCCTCTCCGCAGGTTACCATGGACTACAGAGGCTGCATCCTGAGGCCAGGGCGTTCCGAGGATGCCAAGGGCAGACATGATGACCTTAAATGATTTCCTCTTGTGTCAGGTTTGGTAAACTTTAGGAGCTAGGAAATGGTCCACTTACAGAAATGTTCAAATTTACTGGCATTTCATATATTCTCTGCTATAACATTGTCCTGATTCTTTCTGTATATTCTTTACTTATGTTTTTGTTTTCCTTAATCAAAGTGTGTGTTTTCAATCTTTTCAAAGAAGATTCTTTGGACTTACTAAATCACCTCAATTTTATACGTTTTCTGTTGTATTAAGTTCTGCTCATATCTTTATTTATCTTTTTTCTATGTTCTCAGGGTTTATTGTTTTGATCTTCTGATGTCAATTAAAACACTTGGTTATTCATTTTAATAAATATTTTACTTATAAAGATTTGAACTTTTGAAGATTCCAGCTTACTTGTAAGTTTCTAAGGGTCAGGTCCTCTCCATTGTTGCTGGCCTAAGGTTTAGTTCACCATATAGCAATGTATATATTGACCTATTTTCCCCTCGACTTTCTGTGATTCCCTACATCTCACCTTTCTTTGCAGACAAGCCATTTGAAATACCCTTAACTTAGTTCACAGCCAATAAGTCATTGAAATAATGTGTATTTTTTAGAGAAATCTTCTTATATAATTAGGCAGAAAATCTCACCTGCCATAGTTTTCAAAACAGCATAATTTCACTCTTCTCAATGCTTAATCGGTTGTATTACACAACCTTTGAGTATTTAGCTTTATCAATGACATGTCCTTTAAAAATGTTTTAGAGATCCTACCAGTCTTTGAAAACATCCTTGTTCCTTGTTTCAGTTCCAGTTTTATGTATATATTCTGCCTTGCACCTGATTATTCCAACAATTGATGGATGGCCTTGGGAATCTAATTCTGGTATTGATAGTCTTTACTGATTGTCTCCCCTCGTAGCTGATTTCTTCATTATTGTGTAAATTTAGATCATGAGCTCAAGTTTAGCTAAACAGCTGACCTTGTAAGACGCTTAGGTGTGAACGCTCATAAGCTTCCGCAGAAAGACGGCAAAGATTTATTTGTGTCCCTCCAATGAGTTGCCCACGAGGACACCGTTTTCTACAAGTGTTGGTCCAATACTCCCTCTAGAGGTAGGGGACTCCGACAGGGCTGATTGGCGGCCCCCGATCTGGGGCAGGGGCAGTGGGCATCCTGTGGCCCGGGCAGGAGCCTCTTTGCATGTGTCCCTGGGACACATCTGCCTGCGAACTTCGGTCACCTGGCAGGAAGCTACGATGCCCAGACCTATGGTTTGCTGTGCAGCGAGGTGTACTGTGAGGACAGGTTCCACACACACTTCAAGTAAGAGGTCGGCCTGAGTGGAAAGGTGAGAGTTTGGGCAGCTGTGCAGACAAAGAAGGCGCCCTTTGGCCTGGGCCTAAATGCTTGTGACACCCCACTGGACCTGCCGTGCTCTGAGGGCCCTGCCCTGGGACCCCTGCTCCCCTGCCCTTTGTTCAGTCACAGCAGAGATGGCCACACCCACTCCTTCAGTGAGGCCAGAGTTCCAACCACCCTCAGCCCCGACCCCTCTCCGCAGGTTACCATGGACTACAGAGGCTGCATCCTGAGGCCAGGACGTTCCGAGAATGCCAAGGGCAGACATGATGACCTTAAATGATTTCCTCTTGTGTCAGGTTTGGTAAACTTTAGGAGCTAGGAAATGGTCCACTTTACAGAAATGTTCAAATTTACTGGCATTTCATATATTCTCTGTTATAACATTCTCCTGATTCTTTCTGTATATTCTTTACTTATGTTTTTGTTTTCCTTAATCAAAGTGTGTCTTTTCAATCTTTTCAAAGAAGATTCTTTGGACTTACTAAATCACCTCAATTTTATCCGTTTTCTGTTGTATTAAGTTCTGCTCATATCTTTATTTATCTTTTTTCTATGTTCTCAGGGTTTATTGTTTTGATCTTCTGATGTCAATTAAAACACTTGGTTATTCATTTTAATTAATATTTTACTTATAAAGATTTGAACTTTTGAAGATTCCAGCTTACTTGTAAGTTTCTAAGGGTCAGGTCCTGTCCATTGTTGCTGGCCTAAGTTTTAGTTCACCATATAGCAATGTATATATTGACCTATTTTCCCCTCGACTTTCTGTGATTCCCTACATCTCACCTTTCTTTGCAGACAAGCCATTTGAAATACCCTTAACTTATTTCACAGCCAATAAGTCATTGAAATAATGTGTATTTTTAGAGAAATCTTCTTATATAATTAGGCAGAAAATCTCACCTGCCATAGTTTTCAAAACAGCATAATTTCACTCTTCTCAATGCTTAATCTGTTGTATTACACAACCTTTGAGTATTTAGCTTTATCAATGACATGTCCTTTAAAAATGTTTTAGAGATCCTACCAGTCTTTGAAAACATCCTTGTTCCTTGTTTCAGTTCCAGTTTTATGTATATATTCTGCCTTGCACCTGATTATTCCAACAATTGATGGATGGCCTTGGGAATCTAATTCTGGTATTGATAGTCTTTACTGATTGTCTCCCCTCGTAGCTGATTTCTTCATTATTGTGTAAATTTAGATCATGAGCTCATGTTTAGCTAAACAGCTGACCTTGTAAGACGCGTAGGTGTGAACGCTCATAAGCTTCCGCAGAAAGACGGCAAAGATTTATTTGTGTCCCTCCAATGAGTTGCCCACGAGGACACCGTTTTCTACAAGTGTTGGTCCAATACTCCCTCTAGAGGCAGGGGACTCCGACAGGGCTGATTGGCGGCCCCCGATCTGGGGCAGGGGCAGTGGGCAGCCTGTGGCCCGGGCAGGAGCCTCTTTGCATGTGTCCCTGGGACACATCTGCCTGCGAACTTCGGTCACCTGGCAGGAAGCTACGATGCCCAGACCTATGGTTAGCTGTGCAGCGAGGTGTACTGTGAGGACAGGTTCCACACACACTTCAAGTAAGAGGTCGGCCTGAGTGGAAAGGTGAGAGTTTGGGCAGCTGTGCAGACAAAGAAGGCGCCCTTTGGCCTGGGCCTAAATGCTTGTGACAGCCCACTGGACATGCCGTGCTCTGAGGGCCCTGCCCTGGGCCCCTTGCTCCCCTGACCTTTGTTCAGTCACAGCAGAGATGGCCACACCCACTCCTTCAGTGAGGCCAGAGTTCCAACCACCCTCAACCCCGACCCCTCTCTGCAGGTTACCATGGACTACAGAGGCTGCATCCTGAGGCCAGGGCGTTCCGAGGATGCCAAGGGCAGACATGATGACCTTAAATGATTTCCTCTTGTGTCAGGTTTGGTAAACTTTAGGAGCTAGGAAATGGTCCACTTTACAGAAATGTTCAAATTTACTGGCATTTCCTATATTCTCTGCTATATCATTGTCCTAATTCTTTCTGTATATTCTTTACTTATGTTTTTGTTTTCCTTAATCAAAGTGTGTCTTTTCAATCTTTTCAAAGAAGATTCTTTGGACTTACTAAATCACCTGAATTTTATACGTTTTCTGTTGTATTAAGTTCTGCTCATATCTTTATTTATCTTTTTTCTATGTTCTCAGGGTTTATTGTTTTGATCTTCTGATGTCAATTAAAACACTTGGTTATTCATTTTAATAAATATTTTACTTATAAATATTTGAACTTTTGAAGATTCCAGCTTACTTGTAAGTTTCTAAGGGTCAGGTCCTCTCCATTGTTGCTGGCCTAAGGTTTAGTTCACCATATAGCAATGTATATATTGACCTATTTTCCCCTCGACTTTCTGTGATTCCCTACATCTCACCTTTCTTTGCAGACAAGCCATTTGAAATACCCTTAACTTATTTCACAGCCAATAAGTCATTGAAATAATGTGTATTTTTTAGAGAAATCTTCTTATATAATTAGGCAGAAAATCTCACCTGCCATAGTTTTCAAAACAGCATAATTTCACTCTTCTCAATGCTTAATCGGTTGAATTACACAACCTTTGAGTATTTAGCTTTATCAATGACATGTCCTTTAAAAATGTTTTAGAGATCCTACCAGTCTTTGAAAACATCCTTGTTCCTTGTTTCAGTTCCAGTTTTATGTATATATTCTGCCTTGCACCTGATTATTCCAACAATTGATGGATGGCCTTGGGAATCTAATTCTGGTATTGATAGTCTTTACTGATTGTCTCCCCTCGTAGCTGATTTCTTCATTATTGTGTAAATTTAGATCATGAGCTCATGTTTAGCTAAACAGCTGACCTTGTAAGACGCGTAGGTGTGAACGCTCATAAGCTTCCGCAGAAAGACGGCAAAGATTTATTTGTGTCCCTCCAATGAGTTGCCCACGAGGACACCGTTTTCTACAAGTGTTGGTCCAATACTCCCTCTAGAGGCAGGGGAC
The DNA here is from genome assembly GCF_964341445.2 of Mesoplodon mirus. NCBI lineage: Eukaryota > Metazoa > Chordata > Mammalia > Artiodactyla > Ziphiidae > Mesoplodon > Mesoplodon mirus. Next base: position 176,745,441 of record NC_138976.1, on the reverse strand, counting down.
TCCGACAGGGCTGATTGGCGGCCCCCGATCTGGGGCAGGGGCAGTGGGCAGCCTGTGGCCCGGGCAGGAGCCTCTTTGCATGTGTCCCTGGGACACATCTGCCTGCGAACTTCGGTCACCTGGCAGGAAGCTACGATGCCCAGACCTATGGTTAGCTGTGCAGCGAGGTGTACTGTGAGGACAGGTTCCACACACACTTCAAGTAAGAGGTCGGCCTGAGTGGAAAGGTGAGAGTTTGGGCAGCTGTGCATACAAAGAAGGCGCCCTTTGGCCTGGGCCTAAATGCTTGTGACAGCCCACTGGACCTGCCGTGCTCTGAGGGCCCTGCCCTGGGCCCCTTGCTCCCCTGACCTTTGTTCAGTCACAGCAGAGATGGCCACACCCACTCCTTCAGTGAGGCCAGAGTTCCAACCACCCTCAACCCCGACCCCTCTCCGCAGGTTACCATGGACTACAGAGGCTGCATCCTGAGGCCATGGCGTTCCGAGGATGCCAAGGGCAGACATGATGACCTTAAATGATTTCCTCTTGTGTCAGGTTTGGTAAACTTTAGGAGCTAGGAAATGGTCCACTTACAGAAATGTTCAAATTTACTGGCATTTCATATATTCTCTGCTATAACATTGTCCTGATTCTTTCTGTATATTCTTTACTTATGTTTTTGTTTTCCTTAATCAAAGTGTGTCTTTTCAATCTTTTCAAAGAAGATTCTTTGGACTTACTAAATCACCTCAATTTTATACGTTTTCTGTTGTATTAAGTTCTGCTCATATCTTTATTTATCTTTTTTCTATGTTCTCAGGGTTTATTGTTTTGATCTTCTGATGTCAATTAAAACACTTGGTTATTCATTTTAATAAATATTTTACTTATAAAGATTTGAACTTTTGAAGATTCCAGCTTACTTGTAAGTTTCTAAGGGTCAGGTCCTCTCCATTGTTGCTGGCCTAAGGTTTAGTTCACCATATAGCAATGTATATATTGACCTATTTTCCCCTCGACTTTCTGTGATTCCCTACATCTCACCTTTCTTTGCAGACAAGCCATTTGAAATACCCTTAACTTAGTTCACAGCCAATAAGTCATTGAAATAATGTGTATTTTTTAGAGAAATCTTCTTATATAATTAGGCAGAAAATCTCACCTGCCATAGTTTTCAAAACAGCATAATTTCACTCTTCTCAATGCTTAATCGGTTGTATTACACAACCTTTGAGTATTTAGCTTTATCAATGACATGTCCTTTAAAAATGTTTTAGAGATCCTACCAGTCTTTGAAAACATCCTTGTTCCTTGTTTCAGTTCCAGTTTTATGTATATATTCTGCCTTGCACCTGATTATTCCAACAATTGATGGATGGCCTTGGGAATCTAATTCTGGTATTGATAGTCTTTACTGATTGTCTCCCCTCGTAGCTGATTTCTTCATTATTGTGTAAATTTAGATCATGAGCTCAAGTTTAGCTAAACAGCTGACCTTGTAAGACGCTTAGGTGTGAACGCTCATAAGCTTCCGCAGAAAGACGGCAAAGATTTATTTGTGTCCCTCCAATGAGTTGCCCACGAGGACACCGTTTTCTACAAGTGTTGGTCCAATACTCCCTCTAGAGGTAGGGGACTCCGACAGGGCTGATTGGCGGCCCCCGATCTGGGGCAGGGGCAGTGGGCATCCTGTGGCCCGGGCAGGAGCCTCTTTGCATGTGTCCCTGGGACACATCTGCCTGCGAACTTCGGTCACCTGGCAGGAAGCTACGATGCCCAGACCTATGGTTTGCTGTGCAGCGAGGTGTACTGTGAGGACAGGTTCCACACACACTTCAAGTAAGAGGTCGGCCTGAGTGGAAAGGTGAGAGTTTGGGCAGCTGTGCAGACAAAGAAGGCGCCCTTTGGCCTGGGCCTAAATGCTTGTGACACCCCACTGGACCTGCCGTGCTCTGAGGGCCCTGCCCTGGGACCCCTGCTCCCCTGCCCTTTGTTCAGTCACAGCAGAGATGGCCACACCCACTCCTTCAGTGAGGCCAGAGTTCCAACCACCCTCAGCCCCGACCCCTCTCCGCAGGTTACCATGGACTACAGAGGCTGCATCCTGAGGCCAGGACGTTCCGAGAATGCCAAGGGCAGACATGATGACCTTAAATGATTTCCTCTTGTGTCAGGTTTGGTAAACTTTAGGAGCTAGGAAATGGTCCACTTTACAGAAATGTTCAAATTTACTGGCATTTCATATATTCTCTGTTATAACATTCTCCTGATTCTTTCTGTATATTCTTTACTTATGTTTTTGTTTTCCTTAATCAAAGTGTGTCTTTTCAATCTTTTCAAAGAAGATTCTTTGGACTTACTAAATCACCTCAATTTTATCCGTTTTCTGTTGTATTAAGTTCTGCTCATATCTTTATTTATCTTTTTTCTATGTTCTCAGGGTTTATTGTTTTGATCTTCTGATGTCAATTAAAACACTTGGTTATTCATTTTAATTAATATTTTACTTATAAAGATTTGAACTTTTGAAGATTCCAGCTTACTTGTAAGTTTCTAAGGGTCAGGTCCTGTCCATTGTTGCTGGCCTAAGTTTTAGTTCACCATATAGCAATGTATATATTGACCTATTTTCCCCTCGACTTTCTGTGATTCCCTACATCTCACCTTTCTTTGCAGACAAGCCATTTGAAATACCCTTAACTTATTTCACAGCCAATAAGTCATTGAAATAATGTGTATTTTTAGAGAAATCTTCTTATATAATTAGGCAGAAAATCTCACCTGCCATAGTTTTCAAAACAGCATAATTTCACTCTTCTCAATGCTTAATCTGTTGTATTACACAACCTTTGAGTATTTAGCTTTATCAATGACATGTCCTTTAAAAATGTTTTAGAGATCCTACCAGTCTTTGAAAACATCCTTGTTCCTTGTTTCAGTTCCAGTTTTATGTATATATTCTGCCTTGCACCTGATTATTCCAACAATTGATGGATGGCCTTGGGAATCTAATTCTGGTATTGATAGTCTTTACTGATTGTCTCCCCTCGTAGCTGATTTCTTCATTATTGTGTAAATTTAGATCATGAGCTCATGTTTAGCTAAACAGCTGACCTTGTAAGACGCTGAGGTGTGAACGCTCATAAGCTTCCCCAGAAAGACGGCAAAGATTTATTTGTGTCCCTCCAATGAGTTGCCCACGAGGACACCGTTTTATACAAGTGTTGGTCCAATACTCCCTCTAGAGGCAGGGGACTCCGACAGGGCTGATTGGCGGCCCCCGATCTGGGGCAGGGGCAGTGGGCAGCCTGTGGCCCGGGCAGGAGCCTCTTTGCATGTGTCCCTGGGACACATCTGCCTGCGAACTTCGGTCACCTGGCAGGAAGCTACGATGCCCAGACCTATGGTTAGCTGTGCAGCGAGGTGTACTGTGAGGACAGGTTCCACACACACTTCAAGTAAGAGGTCGGCCTGAGTGGAAAGGTGAGAGTTTGGGCAGCTGTGCAGACAAAGAAGGCGCCCTTTGGCCTGGGCCTAAATGCTTGTGACACCCCACTGGACCTGCCGTGCTCTGAGGGCCCTGCCCTGGGCCCCCTGCTCCCCTGCCCTTTGTTCAGTCACAGCAGAGATGGCCACACCCACTCCTTCAGTGAGGGCAGAGTTCCAACCACCCTCAGCCCCGCCCCCTCTCCGCAGGTTACCATGGACTACAGAGGCTGCATCCTGAGGCCAGGGCGTTCCGAGAATGCCAAGGGCAGACATGATGACCTTAAATGATTTCCTCTTGTGTCAGGTTTGGTAAACTTTAGGAGCTAGGAAATGGTCCACTTTACAGAAATGTTCAAATTTACTGGCATTTCCTATATTCTCTGCTATATCATTGTCCTGATTCTTTCTGTATATTCTTTACTTATGTTTTTGTTTTCCTTAATCAAAGTGTGTCTTTTCAATCTTTTCAAAGAAGATTCTTTGGACTTACTAAATCACCTGAATTTTATACGTTTTCTGTTGTATTAAGTTCTGCTCATATCTTTATTTATCTTTTTTCTATGTTCTCAGGGTTTATTGTTTTGATCTTCTGATGTCAATTAAAACACTTGGTTATTCATTTTAATAAATATTTTACTTATAAAGATTTGAAATTTTGAAGATTCCAGCTTACTTGTAAGTTTCTAAGGGTCAGGTCCTCTCCATTGTTGCTGGCCTAAGGTTTAGTTCACCATATAGCAATGTATATATTGACCTATTTTCCCCTCGACTTTCTGTGATTCCCTACATCTCACCTTTCTTTGCAGACAAGCCATTTGAAATACCCTTAACTTAGTTCACAGCCAATAAGTCATTGAAATAATGTGTATTTTTTAGAGAAATCTTCTTATATAATTAGGCAGAAAATCTCACCTGCCATAGTTTTCAAAACAGCATAATTTCACTCTTCTCAATGCTTAATCGGTTGTATTACACAACCTTTGAGTATTTAGCTTTATCAATGACATGTCCTTTAAAAATGTTTTAGAGATCCTACCAGTCTTTGAAAACATCCTTGTTCCTTGTTTCAGTTCCAGTTTTATGTATATATTCTGCCTTGCACCTGATTATTCCAACAATTGATGGATGGCCTTGGGAATCTAATTCTGGTATTGATAGTCTTTACTGATTGTCTCCCCTCGTAGCTGATTTCTTCATTATTGTGTAAATTTAGATCATGAGCTCATGTTTAGCTAAACAGCTGACCTTGTAAGACGCGTAGGTGTGAACGCTCATAAGCTTCCGCAGAAAGACGGCAAAGATTTATTTGTGTCCCTCCAATGAGTTGCCCACGAGGACACCGTTTTCTACAAGTGTTGGTCCAATACTCCCTCTAGAGGCAGGGGACTCCGACAGGGCTGATTGGCGGCCCCCGATCTGGGGCAGGGGCAGTGGGCAGCCTGTGGCCCGGGCAGGAGCCTCTTTGCATGTGTCCCTGGGACACATCTGCCTGCGAACTTCGGTCACCTGGCAGGAAGCTACGATGCCCAGACCTATGGTTAGCTGTGCAGCGAGGTGTACTGTGAGGACAGGTTCCACACACACTTCAAGTAAGAGGTCGGCCTGAGTGGAAAGGTGAGAGTTTGGGCAGCTGTGCAGACAAAGAAGGCGCCCTTTGGCCTGGGCCTAAATGCTTGTGACAGCCCACTGGACATGCCGTGCTCTGAGGGCCCTGCCCTGGGCCCCTTGCTCCCCTGACCTTTGTTCAGTCACAGCAGAGATGGCCACACCCACTCCTTCAGTGAGGCCAGAGTTCCAACCACCCTCAACCCCGACCCCTCTCTGCAGGTTACCATGGACTACAGAGGCTGCATCCTGAGGCCAGGGCGTTCCGAGGATGCCAAGGGCAGACATGATGACCTTAAATGATTTCCTCTTGTGTCAGGTTTGGTAAACTTTAGGAGCTAGGAAATGGTCCACTTACAGAAATGTTCAAATTTACTGGCATTTCATATATTCTCTGTTATAACATTGTCCTGATTCTTTCTGTATATTCTTTACTTATGTTTTTGTTTTCCTTAATCAAAGTGTGTGTTTTCAATCTTTTCAAAGAAGATTCTTTGGACTTACTAAATCACCTCAATTTTATACGTTTTCTGTTGTATTAAGTTCTGCTCATATCTTTATTTATCTTTTTTCTATGTTCTCAGGGTTTATTGTTTTGATCTTCTGATGTCAATTAAAACACTTGGTTATTCATTTTAATAAATATTTTACTTATAAAGATTTGAACTTTTGAAGATTCCAGCTTACTTGTAAGTTTCTAAGGGTCAGGTCCTCTCCATTGTTGCTGGCCTAAGGTTTAGTTCACCATATAGCAACGTATATATTGACCTATTTTCCCCTCGACTTTCTGTGATTCCCTACATCTCACCTTTCTTTGCAGACAAGCCATTTGAAATACCCTTAACTTAGTTCACAGCCAATAAGTCATTGAAATAATGTGTATTTTTTAGAGAAATCTTCTTATATAATTAGGCAGAAAATCTCACCTGCCATAGTTTTCAAAACAGCATAATTTCACTCTTCTCAATGCTTAATCGGTTGTATTACACAACCTTTGAGTATTTAGCTTTATCAATGACATGTCCTTTAAAAATGTTTTAGAGATCCTACCAGTCTTTGAAAACATCCTTGTTCCTTGTTTCAGTTCCAGTTTTATGTATATATTCTGCCTTGCACCTGATTATTCCAACAATTGATGGATGGCCTTGGGAATCTAATTCTGGTATTGATAGTCTTTACTGATTGTCTCCCCTCGTAGCTGATTTCTTCATTATTGTGTAAATTTAGATCATGAGCTCATGTTTAGCTAAACAGCTGACCTTGTAAGACGCTTAGGTGTGAACGCTCATAAGCTTCCGCAGAAAGACGGCAAAGATTTATTTGTGTCCCTCCAATGAGTTGCCCACGAGGACACCGTTTTCTACAAGTGTTGGTCCAATACTCCCTCTAGAGGAAGGGGACTCCGACAGGGCTGATTGGCGGCCCCCGATCTGGGGCAGGGGCAGTGGGCAGCCTGTGGCCAGGGCAGGAGCCTCTTTGCATGTGTCCCTGGGACACATCTGCCTGCGAACTTCGGTCACCTGGCAGGAAGCTACGATGCCCAGACCTATGGTTAGCTGTGCAGCGAGGTGTACTGTGAGGACAGGTTCCACACACACTTCAAGAAAGAGGTCGGCCTGAGTGGAAAGGTGAGAGTTTGGGCAGCTGTGCAGACAAAGAAGGCGCCCTTTGGCCTGGGCCTAAATGCTTGTGACACCCCACTGGACCTGCCGTGCTCTGAGGGCCCTTCCCTGGGCCCCCTGCTCCCCTGCCCTTTGTTCAGTCACAGCAGAGATGGCCACACCCACTCCTTCAGTGAGGGCAGAGTTCCAACCACCCTCAGCCCCGCCCACTCTCCGCAGGTTACCATGGACTACAGAGGCTGCATCCTGAGGCCAGGGCGTTCCGAGAATGCCAAGGGCAGACATGATGACCTTAAATGATTTCCTCTTGTGTCAGGTTTGGTAAACTTTAGGAGCTAGGAAATGGTCCACTTTACAGAAATGTTCAAATTTACTGGCATTTCCTATATTCTCTGCTATATCATTGTCCTGATTCTTTCTGTATATTCTTTACTTATGTTTTTGTTTTCCTTAATCAAAGTGTGTCTTTTCAATCTTTTCAAAGAAGATTCTTTGGACTTACTAAATCACCTGAATTTTATACGTTTTCTGTTGTATTAAGTTCTGCTCATATCTTTATTTATCTTTTTTCTATGTTCTCAGGGTTTATTGTTTTGATCTTCTGATGTCAATTAAAACACTTGGTTATTCATTTTAATAAATATTTTACTTATAAATATTTGAACTTTTGAAGATTCCAGCTTACTTGTAAGTTTCTAAGGGTCAGGTCCTCTCCATTGTTGCTGGCCTAAGGTTTAGTTCACCATATAGCAATGTATATATTGACCTATTTTCCCCTCGACTTTCTGTGATTCCCTACATCTCACCTTTCTTTGCAGACAAGCCATTTGAAATACCCTTAACTTAGTTCACAGCCAATAAGTCATTGAAATAATGTGTATTTTTTAGAGAAATCTTCTTATATAATTAGGCAGAAAATCTCACCTGCCATAGTTTTCAAAACAGCATAATTTCACTCTTCTCAATGCTTAATCGGTTGTATTACACAACCTTTGAGTATTTAGCTTTATCAATGACATGTCCTTTAAAAATGTTTTAGAGATCCTACCAGTCTTTGAAAACATCCTTGTTCCTTGTTTCAGTTCCAGTTTTATGTATATATTCTGCCTTGCACCTGATTATTCCAACAATTGATGGATGGCCTTGGGAATCTAATTCTGGTATTGATAGTCTTTACTGATTGTCTCCCCTCGTAGCTGATTTCTTCATTATTGTGTAAATTTAGATCATGAGCTCATGTTTAGCTAAACAGCTGACCTTGTAAGACGCGTAGGTGTGAACGCTCATAAGCTTCCGCAGAAAGACGGCAAAGATTTATTTGTGTCCCTCCAATGAGTTGCCCACGAGGACACCGTTTTCTACAAGTGTTGGTCCAATACTCCCTCTAGAGGCAGGGGACTCCGACAGGGCTGATTGGCGGCCCCCGATCTGGGGCAGGGGCAGTGGGCAGCCTGTGGCCCGGGCAGGAGCCTCTTTGCATGTGTCCCTGGGACACATCTGCCTGCGAACTTCGGTCACCTGGCAGGAAGCTACGATGCCCAGACCTATGGTTAGCTGTGCAGCGAGGTGTACTGTGAGGACAGGTTCCACACACACTTCAAGTAAGAGGTCGGCCTGAGTGGAAAGGTGAGAGTTTGGGCAGCTGTGCAGACAAAGAAGGCGCCCTTTGGCCTGGGCCTAAATGCTTGTGACAGCCCACTGGACCTGCCGTGCTCTGAGGGCCCTGCCCTGGGCCCCTTGCTCCCCTGACCTTTGTTCAGTCACAGCAGAGATGGCCACACCCACTCCTTCAGTGAGGCCAGAGTTCCAACCACCCTCAACCCCGACCCCTCTCCGCAGGTTACCATGGACTACAGAGGCTGCATCCTGAGGCCAGGGCGTTCCGAGGATGCCAAGGGCAGACATGATGACCTTAAATGATTTCCTCTTGTGTCAGGTTTGGTAAACTTTAGGAGCTAGGAAATGGTCCACTTACAGAAATGTTCAAATTTACTGGCATTTCATATATTCTCTGCTATAACATTGTCCTGATTCTTTCTGTATATTCTTTACTTATGTTTTTGTTTTCCTTAATCAAAGTGTGTGTTTTCAATCTTTTCAAAGAAGATTCTTTGGACTTACTAAATCACCTCAATTTTATACGTTTTCTGTTGTATTAAGTTCTGCTCATATCTTTATTTATCTTTTTTCTATGTTCTCAGGGTTTATTGTTTTGATCTTCTGATGTCAATTAAAACACTTGGTTATTCATTTTAATAAATATTTTACTTATAAAGATTTGAACTTTTGAAGATTCCAGCTTACTTGTAAGTTTCTAAGGGTCAGGTCCTCTCCATTGTTGCTGGCCTAAGGTTTAGTTCACCATATAGCAATGTATATATTGACCTATTTTCCCCTCGACTTTCTGTGATTCCCTACATCTCACCTTTCTTTGCAGACAAGCCATTTGAAATACCCTTAACTTAGTTCACAGCCAATAAGTCATTGAAATAATGTGTATTTTTTAGAGAAATCTTCTTATATAATTAGGCAGAAAATCTCACCTGCCATAGTTTTCAAAACAGCATAATTTCACTCTTCTCAATGCTTAATCGGTTGTATTACACAACCTTTGAGTATTTAGCTTTATCAATGACATGTCCTTTAAAAATGTTTTAGAGATCCTACCAGTCTTTGAAAACATCCTTGTTCCTTGTTTCAGTTCCAGTTTTATGTATATATTCTGCCTTGCACCTGATTATTCCAACAATTGATGGATGGCCTTGGGAATCTAATTCTGGTATTGATAGTCTTTACTGATTGTCTCCCCTCGTAGCTGATTTCTTCATTATTGTGTAAATTTAGATCATGAGCTCAAGTTTAGCTAAACAGCTGACCTTGTAAGACGCTTAGGTGTGAACGCTCATAAGCTTCCGCAGAAAGACGGCAAAGATTTATTTGTGTCCCTCCAATGAGTTGCCCACGAGGACACCGTTTTCTACAAGTGTTGGTCCAATACTCCCTCTAGAGGTAGGGGACTCCGACAGGGCTGATTGGCGGCCCCCGATCTGGGGCAGGGGCAGTGGGCATCCTGTGGCCCGGGCAGGAGCCTCTTTGCATGTGTCCCTGGGACACATCTGCCTGCGAACTTCGGTCACCTGGCAGGAAGCTACGATGCCCAGACCTATGGTTTGCTGTGCAGCGAGGTGTACTGTGAGGACAGGTTCCACACACACTTCAAGTAAGAGGTCGGCCTGAGTGGAAAGGTGAGAGTTTGGGCAGCTGTGCAGACAAAGAAGGCGCCCTTTGGCCTGGGCCTAAATGCTTGTGACACCCCACTGGACCTGCCGTGCTCTGAGGGCCCTGCCCTGGGACCCCTGCTCCCCTGCCCTTTGTTCAGTCACAGCAGAGATGGCCACACCCACTCCTTCAGTGAGGCCAGAGTTCCAACCACCCTCAGCCCCGACCCCTCTCCGCAGGTTACCATGGACTACAGAGGCTGCATCCTGAGGCCAGGACGTTCCGAGAATGCCAAGGGCAGACATGATGACCTTAAATGATTTCCTCTTGTGTCAGGTTTGGTAAACTTTAGGAGCTAGGAAATGGTCCACTTTACAGAAATGTTCAAATTTACTGGCATTTCATATATTCTCTGTTATAACATTCTCCTGATTCTTTCTGTATATTCTTTACTTATGTTTTTGTTTTCCTTAATCAAAGTGTGTCTTTTCAATCTTTTCAAAGAAGATTCTTTGGACTTACTAAATCACCTCAATTTTATCCGTTTTCTGTTGTATTAAGTTCTGCTCATATCTTTATTTATCTTTTTTCTATGTTCTCAGAGTTTATTGTTTTGATCTTCTGATGTCAATTAAAACACTTGGTTATTCATTTTAATTAATATTTTACTTATAAAGATTTGAACTTTTGAAGATTCCAGCTTACTTGTAAGTTTCTAAGGGTCAGGTCCTGTCCATTGTTGCTGGCCTAAGTTTTAGTTCACCATATAGCAATGTATATATTGACCTATTTTCCCCTCGACTTTCTGTGATTCCCTACATCTCACCTTTCTTTGCAGACAAGCCATTTGAAATACCCTTAACTTATTTCACAGCCAATAAGTCATTGAAATAATGTGTATTTTTAGAGAAATCTTCTTATATAATTAGGCAGAAAATCTCACCTGCCATAGTTTTCAAAACAGCATAATTTCACTCTTCTCAATGCTTAATCTGTTGTATTACACAACCTTTGAGTATTTAGCTTTATCAATGACATGTCCTTTAAAAATGTTTTAGAGATCCTACCAGTCTTTGAAAACATCCTTGTTCCTTGTTTCAGTTCCAGTTTTATGTATATATTCTGCCTTGCACCTGATTATTCCAACAATTGATGGATGGCCTTGGGAATCTAATTCTGGTATTGATAGTCTTTACTGATTGTCTCCCCTCGTAGCTGATTTCTTCATTATTGTGTAAATTTAGATCATGAGCTCATGTTTAGCTAAACAGCTGACCTTGTAAGACGCTGAGGTGTGAACGCTCATAAGCTTCCCCAGAAAGACGGCAAAGATTTATTTGTGTCCCTCCAATGAGTTGCCCACGAGGACACCGTTTTATACAAGTGTTGGTCCAATACTCCCTCTAGAGGCAGGGGACTCCGACAGGGCTGATTGGCGGCCCCCGATCTGGGGCAGGGGCAGTGGGCAGCCTGTGGCCCGGGCAGGAGCCTCTTTGCATGTGTCCCTGGGACACATCTGCCTGCGAACTTCGGTCACCTGGCAGGAAGCTACGATGCCCAGACCTATGGTTAGCTGTGCAGCGAGGTGTACTGTGAGGACAGGTTCCACACACACTTCAAGTAAGAGGTCGGCCTGAGTGGAAAGGTGAGAGTTTGGGCAGCTGTGCAGACAAAGAAGGCGCCCTTTGGCCTGGGCCTAAATGCTTGTGACACCCCACTGGACCTGCCGTGCTCTGAGGGCCCTGCCCTGGGCCCCCTGCTCCCCTGCCCTTTGTTCAGTCACAGCAGAGATGGCCACACCCACTCCTTCAGTGAGGCCAGAGTTCCAACCACCCTCAGCCCCGACCCCTCTCCGCAGTTTACCATGGACTACAGATGCTGCATCCTGAGGCCAGGGCGTTCCGAGGATGCCAAGGGCAGACATGATGACCTTAAATGATTTCCTCTTGTGTCAGGTTTGGTAAACTTTAGGAGCTAGGAAAAGGTCCACTTACAGAAATGTTCAAATTTACTGGCATTTCATATATTCTCTTCTATAACATTGTCCTGATTCTTTCTGTATATTCTTTACTTATGTTTTTGTTTTCCTTAATCAAAGTGTGTCTTTTCAATCTTTTCAATGAAGATTCTTTGGACTTACTAAATTACCTCAATTTTATCCGTTTTCTGTTGTATTAAGTTCTACTCATATCTTTATTTATCTTTTTTCTATGTTCTCAGGGTTTATTGTTTTGATCTTCTGATGTCAATTAAAACACTTGGTTATTCATTTTAATTAATATTTTACTTATAAAGATTTGAACTTTTGAAGATTCCAGCTTACTTGTAAGTTTCTAAGGGTCAGGTCCTCTCCATTGTTGCTGGCCTAAGGTTTAGTTCACCATATAGCAATGTATATATTGACCTATTTTCCCCTCGACTTTCTGTGATTCCCTACATCTCACCTTTCTTTGCAGACAAGCCATTTGAAATACCCTTAACTTAGTTCACAGCCAATAAGTCATTGAAATAATGTGTATTTTTAGAGAAATCTTCTTCTATAATTAGGCAGAAAATCTCACCTGCCCTAGTTTTCAAAACAGCATAATTTCACTCTTCTCAATGCTTAATCTGTTGTATTACACAACCTTTGAGTATTTAGCTTTATCAATGACATGTACTTTAAAAATGTTTTAGAGATCCTACCAGTCTTTGAAAACATCCTTGTTCCTTGTTTCAGTTCCAGTTTTATGTATATATTCTGCCTTGCACCTGATTATTCCAACAATTGATGGATGGCCTTGGGAATCTAATTCTGGTATTGATAGTCTTTACTGATTGTCTCCCCTCGTAGCTGATTTCTTCATTATTGTGTAAATTTAGATCATGAGCTCATGTTTAGCTAAACAGCTGACCTTGTAAGACGCTTAGGTGTGAACGCTCATAAGCTTCCGCAGAAAGACGGCAAAGATTTATTTGTGTCCCTCCAATGAGTTGCCCACGAGGACACCGTTTTCTACAAGTGTTGGTCCAATACTCCCTCTAGAGGCAGGGGACTCCGACAGGGCTGATTGGCGGCCCCCGATCTGGGGCAGGGGCAGTGGGCAGCCTGTGGCCCGGGCTGGAGCCTCTTTGCATGTGTCCCTGGGCCACATCTGCCTGCGAACTTCGGTCACCTGGCAGGAAGCTACGATGCCCAGACCTATGGTTAGCTGTGCAGCGAGGTGTACTGTGAGGACAGGTTCCACACACACTTCAAGTAAGAGGTCGGCCTGAGTGGAAAGGTGAGAGTTTGGGCAGCTGTGCAGACAAAGAAGGCGCCCTTTGTCCTGGGCCTAAATGCTTGTGACACCCCACTGGACCTGCCGTGCTCTGAGGGCCCTGCCCTGGGCCCCCTGCTCCCCTGCCCTTTGTTCAGTCACAGCAGAGATGGCCACACCCACTCCTTCAGTGAGGCCAGAGTTCCAACCACCCTCAGCCCCGACCCCTCTCCGCAGTTTACCATGGACTACAGATGCTGCATCCTGAGGCCAGGGCGTTCCGAGGATGCCAAGGGCAGACATGATGACCTTAAATGATTTCCTCTTGTGTCAGGTTTGGTAAACTTTAGGAGCTAGGAAATGGTCCACTTACAGAAATGTTCAAATTTACTGGCATTTCATATATTCTCTGCTATAACATTGTCCTGATTCTTTCTGTATATTCTTTACTTATGTTTTTGTTTTCCTTAATCAAAGTGTGTCTTTTCAATCTTTTCAAAGAAGATTCTTTGGACTTACTAAATCACCTCAATTTTATACGTTTTCTGTTGTATTAAGTTCTGCTCATATCTTTATTTATCTTTTTTCTATGTTCTCAGGGTTTATTGTTTTGATCTTCTGATGTCAATTAAAACACTTGGTTATTCATTTTAATAAATATTCTACTTATAAAGATTTGAACTTTTGAAGATTCCAGCTTACTTGTAAGTTTCTAAGGGTCAGGTCCTCTCCATTGTTGCTGGCCTAAGGTTTAGTTCACCATATAGCAATGTATATATTGACCTATTTTCCCCTCGACTTTCTGTGATTCCCTACATCTCACCTTTCTTTGCAGACAAGCCATTTGAAATACCCTTAACTTAGTTCACAGCCAATAAGTCATTGAAATAATGTGTATTTTTAGAGAAATCTTCTTATATAATTAGGCAGAAAATCTCACCTGCCCTAGTTTTCAAAACAGCATAATTTCACTCTTCTCAATGCTTAATCTGTTGTATTACACAACCTTTGAGTATTTAGCTTTATCAATGACATGTACTTTAAAAATGTTTTAGAGATCCTACCAGTCTTTGAAAACATCCTTGTTCCTTGTTTCAGTTCCAGTTTTATGTATATATTCTGCCTTGCACCTGATTATTCCAACAATTGATGGATGGCCTTGGGAATCTAATTCTGGTATTGATAGTCTTTACTGATTGTCTCCCCTCGTAGCTGATTTCTTCATTATTGTGTAAATTTAGATCATGAGCTCATGTTTAGCTAAACAGCTGACCTTGTAAGACGCTTAGGTGTGAACGCTCATAAGCTTCCGCAGAAAGACGGCAAAGATTTATTTGTGTCCCTCCAATGAGTTGCCCACGAGGACACCGTTTTATACAAGTGTTGGTCCAATACTCCCTCTAGAGGAAGGGGACTCCGACAGGGCTGATTGGCGGCCCCCGATCTGGGGCAGGGGCAGTGGGCAGCCTGTGGCCCGGTCTGGAGCCTCTTTGCATGTGTCCCTGGGCCACATCTGCCTGCGAACTTCGGTCACCTGGCAGGAAGCTACGATGCCCAGACCTATGGTTAGCTGTGCAGCGAGGTGTACTGTGAGGACAGGTTCCACACACACTTCAAGTAAGAGGTCGGCCTGAGGGGAAAGGTGAGAGTTTGGGCAGCTGTGCAGACAAAGAAGGCGCCCTTTGGCCTGGGCCTAAATGCTTGTGACACCCCACTGGACCTGCCGTGCTCTGAGGGCCCTGCCCTGGGCCCCCTGCTCCCCTGCCCTTTGTTCAGTCACAGCAGAGATGGCCACACCCACTCCTTCAGTGAGGCCAGAGTTCCAACCACCCTCAGCCCCGCCCCCTCTCCACAGCTTACCCTGGACTACAGAGGCTGCATCCTGAGGCCAGGGCGGTCCGAGAATGCCAAGGGCAGACATGATGACCTTAAATGATTTCCTCTTGTGTCAGGTTTGGTAAACTTTAGGAGCTAGGAAATGGTCCACTTTACAGAAATGTTCAAATTTACTGGCATTTCTTATATTCTCTGCTATAACATTGTCCTGATTCTTTCTATATATTCTTTACTTATGTTTTTGTTTTCCTTAATCAAAGTGTGTCTTTTCAATCTGTTCAAAGAAGATTCTTTGGACTTACTAAATCACCTGAATTTTATACGTTTTCTGTTGTATTAAGTTCTGCTCATATCTTTATTTATCTTTTTTCTCTATTCTCAGGGTTTATTGTTTTGATCTTCTGATGTCAATTAAAACACTTGGTTATTCATTTTAATAAATATTTTACTTATAAATATTTGAACTTTTGAAGATTCCAGCTTTCTTGTAAGTTTCTAAGGGTCAGGTCCTCTCCATTGTTGCTGGCCTAAGGTTTAGTTCACCATATAGCAATGTATATATTGACCTATTTTCCCCTCGACTTTCTGTGATTCCCTACATCTCACCTTTCTTTGCAGACAAGCCATTTGAAATACCCTTAACTTATTTCACAGCCAATAAGTCATTGAAATAATGTGTATTTTTAGAGAAATCTTCTTATATAATTAGGCAGAAAATCTCACCTGCCATAGTTTTCAAAACAGCATAATTTCACTCTTCTCAATGCTTAATCTGTTGTATTACACAACCTTTGAGTATTTAGCTTTATCAATGACATGTCCTTTAAAAATGTTTTAGAGATCCTACCAGTCTTTGAAAACATCCTTGTTCCTTGTTTCAGTTCCAGTTTTATGTATATATTCTGCCTTGCACCTGATTATTCCAACAATTGATGGATGGCCTTGGGAATCTAATTCTGGTATTGATAGTCTTTACTGATTGTCTCCCCTCGTAGCTGATTTCTTCATTATTGTGTAAATTTAGATCATGAGCTCATGTTTAGCTCAACAGCTGACCTTGTAAGACGCTTAGGTGTGAACGCTCGTAAGCTTCCGCAGAAAGACAGCAAAGATTTATTTCTGTCCCTCCAATGAGTTGCCCACAAGGACACCTTTTTCTACAAGTGATGGTCCAATACTCCCTCTAGAGGCAGGGGACTCCGACAGGGCTGATTGGCGGCACCCGATCTGGGGCAGGGGCAGTGGGCAGCCTGTGGCCCGGGCAGGAGCCTCTTTGCATGTGTCCCTGGGACACATCTGCCTGCGAACTTCGGTCACCTGGCAGGAAGCTACGATGCCCAGACCTATGGTTAGCTGTGCAGCGAGGTGTACTGTGAGGACAGGTTCCACACACACTTCAAGTAAGAGGTCGGCCTGAGGGGAAAGGTGAGAGTTTGGGCAGCTGTGCAGACAAAGAAGGCGCCCTTTGGCCTGGGCCTAAATGCTTGTGACACCCCACTGGACCTGCCGTGCTCTGAGTGCCCTGCCCTGGGCCCCCTGCTCCCCTGCCCTTTGTTCAGTCACAGCAGAGATGGCCACACCCACTCCTTCAGTGAGGGCAGAGTTCCAACCCACCTCAGCTCCGCCCCCTCTCCGCAGGTTACCATGGACTTCAGAGGCTGCATCCTGAGGCCAGGGCGTTCCGAGAATGCCAAGGGCAGACATGATGACCTTAAATGATTTCCTCTTGTGTCAGGTTTGGTAAACTTTAGGAGCTAGGAAATGGTCCACTTTACAGAAATGTTCAAATTTACTGGCATTTCATATATTCTCTGCTATAACATTGTCCTGATTCTTTCTATATATTCTTTACTTATGTTTTTGTTTTCCTTAATCAAAGTGTGTCTTTTCAATCTGTTCAAAGAAGATTCTTTGGACTTACTAAATCACCTGAATTTTATACGTTTTCTGTTGTATTAAGTTCTGCTCATATCTTTATTTATCTTTTTTCTCTATTCTCAGGGTTTATTGTTTTGATCTTCTGATGTCAATTAAAACACTTGGTTATTCATTTTAATAAATATTTTACTTATAAATATTTGAACTTTTGAAGATTCCAGCTTTCTTGTAAGTTTCTAAGGGTCAGGTCCTCTCCATTGTTGCTGGCCTAAGGTTTAGTTCACCATATAGCAATGTATATATTGACCTATTTTCCCCTCGACTTTCTGTGATTCCCTACATCTCACCTTTCTTTGCAGACAAGCCATTTGAAATACCCTTAACTTATTTCACAGCCAATAAGTCATTGAAATAATGTGTATTTTTAGAGAAATCTTCTTATATAATTAGGCAGAAAATCTCACCTGCCATAGTTTTCAAAACAGCATAATTTCACTCTTCTCAATGCTTAATCTGTTGTATTACACAACCTTTGAGTATTTAGCTTTATCAATGACATGTACTTTAAAAATGTTTTAGAGATCCTACCAGTCTTTGAAAACATCCTTGTTCCTTGTTTCAGTTCCAGTTTTATGTATATATTCTGCCTTGCACCTGATTATTCCAACAATTGCTGGATGGCCTTGGGAATCTAATTCTGGTATTGATAGTCTTTACTGATTGTCTCCCCTCGTAGCTGATTTCTTCATTATTGTGTAAATTTAGATCATGAGCTCATGTTTAGCTCAACAGCTGACCTTGTAAGACGCTTAGGTGTGAACGCTCGTAAGCTTCCGCAGAAAGACAGCAAAGATTTATTTCTGTCCCTCCAATGAGTTGCCCACAAGGACACCTTTTTCTACAAGTGATGGTCCAATACTCCCTCTAGAGGCAGGGGACTCCGACAGGGCTGATTGGCGGCACCCGATCTGGGGCAGGGGCAGTGGGCAGCCTGTGGCCCGGGCAGGAGCCTCTTTGCATGTGTCCCTGGGACACATCTGCCTGCGAACTTCGGTCACCTGGCAGGAAGCTACGATGCCCAGACCTATGGTTAGCTGTGCAGCGAGGTGTACTGTGAGGACAGGTTCCACACACACTTCAAGTAAGAGGTCGGCCTGAGGGGAAAGGTGAGAGTTTGGGCAGCTGTGCAGACAAAGAAGGCGCCCTTTGGCCTGGGCCTAAATGCTTGTGACACCCCACTGGACCTGCCGTGCTCTGAGTGCCCTGCCCTGGGCCCCCTGCTCCCCTGCCCTTTGTTCAGTCACAGCAGAGATGGCCACACCCACTCCTTCAGTGAGGGCAGAGTTCCAACCAACCTCAGCTCCGCCCCCTCTCCGCAGGTTACCATGGACTTCAGAGGCTGCATCCTGAAGCCAGGGCGTTCCGAGAATGCCAAGGGCAGACATGATGACCTTAAATGATTTCCTCTTGTGTCAGGTTTGGTAAACTTTAGGAGCTAGGAAATGGTCCACTTTACAGAAATGTTCAAATTTACTGGCATTTCATATATTCTCTGCTATAACATTGTCCTGATTCTTTCTATATATTCTTTACTTATGTTTTTGTTTTCCTTAATCAAAGTGTGTCTTTTCAATCTGTTCAAAGAAGATTCTTTGGACTTACTAAATCACCTGAATTTTATACGTTTTCTGTTGTATTAAGTTCTGCTCATATCTTTATTTATCTTTTTTCTCTATTCTCAGGGTTTATTGTTTTGATCTTCTGATGTCAATTAAAACACTTGGTTATTCATTTTAATAAATATTTTACTTATAAATATTTGAACTTTTGAAGATTCCAGCTTTCTTGTAAGTTTCTAAGGGTCAGGTCCTCTCCATTGTTGCTGGCCTAAGGTTTAGTTCACCATATAGCAATGTATATATTGACCTATTTTCCCCTCGACTTTCTGTGATTCCCTACATCTCACCTTTCTTTGCAGACAAGCCATTTGAAATACCCTTAACTTATTTCACAGCCAATAAGTCATTGAAATAATGTGTATTTTTAGAGAAATCTTCTTATATAATTAGGCAGAAAATCTCACCTGCCATAGTTTTCAAAACAGCATAATTTCACTCTTCTCAATGCTTAATCTGTTGTATTACACAACCTTTGAGTATTTAGCTTTATCAATGACATGTCCTTTAAAAATGTTTTAGAGATCCTACCAGTCTTTGAAAACATCCTTGTTCCTTGTTTCAGTTCCAGTTTTATGTATATATTCTGCCTTGCACCTGATTATTCCAACAATTGCTGGATGGCCTTGGGAATCTAATTCTGGTATTGATAGTCTTTACTGATTGTCTCCCCTCGTAGCTGATTTCTTCATTATTGTGTAAATTTAGATCATGAGCTCATGTTTATCTAAACAGCTGACCTTGTAAGACGCTTAGGTGTGAACGATCGTAAGCTTCCGCAGAAAGACGGCAAAGATTTATTTCTGTCCCTCCAATGAGTTGCCCACGAGGACACCGTTTTCTACAAGTGTTGGTCCAATACTCCCTCTAGAGGCAGGGGACTCCGACAGGGCTGATTGGCGGCCCCCGGTCTGGGGCAGGGGCAGTGGGCAGCCTTTGGCCCGGGCAGGAGCGTCTCTGCATGTGTCCCTGGGACACATCTGCCTGCGAACTTCGGTCACCTGGCAGGAAGCTACGATGCCCAGACGTATGGTTAGCTGTGCAGCGAGGTGTACTGTGAGGACAGGTTCCACACACACTTCAAGTAAGAGGTCGGCCTGAGTGGAAAGGTGAGAGTTTGGGCAGCTGTGCAGACAAAGAAGGCGCCCTTTGGCCTGGGCCTAAATGCTTGTGACACCCCACTGGACCTGCCGTGCTCTGAGGGCCCTGCCCTGGGACCCCTGCTCCCCTGCCCTTTGTTCAGTCACAGCAGAGATGGCCACACCCACTCCTTCAGTGAGGCCAGAGTTCCAACCACCCTCAGCCTTGCCCCCTCTCCGCAGGTTACCTTGGACTACAGATGCTGCATCCTGAGGCCAGGGCGTTCCGAGAATGCCAAGGGCAGACATGATGACCTTAAATGATTTCCTCTTGTGTCAGGTTTGGTAAACTTTAGGAGCTAGGAAATGGTCCACTTTACAGAAATGTTCAAATTTACTGGCATTTCATATATTCTCTGCTATAACATTGTCCTGATTCTTTCTGTATATTCTTTACTTATGTTTTTGTTTTCCTTAATCAAAGTGTGTCTTTTCAATGTTTTCAAAGAAGATTCTTTGGACTTACTAAATCACCTCAATTTTATACGTTTTGTGTTGTATTAAGTTCTGCTCATATCTTTATTTATCTTTTTTCTATGTTCTCAGGGTTTATTGTTTTGATCTTCTGATGTCAATTAAAACACTTGGTTATTCATTTTAATAAATATTTTACTTATAAAGATTTGAACTTTTGAAGATTCCAGCTTACTTGTAAGTTTCTAAGGGTCAGGTCCTCTCCATTGTTGCTGGTCTAAGGTTTAGTTCACCATATAGCAATGTATATATTGACCTATTTTCCCCTCGACTTTCTGTGATTCCCTACATCTCACCTTTCTTTGCAGACATGCCATTTGAAATACCCTTAACTTATTTCACAGCCAATAAGTCATTGAAATAATGTGTATTTTTAGAGAAATCTTCTTATATAATTAGGCAGAAAATCTCACCTGCCATAGTTTTCAAAACAGCATAATTTCACTCTTCTCAATGCTTAATCTGTGGTATTACACAACCTTTGAGTATTTAGCTTTATCAATGACATGTACTTTAAAAATGTTTTAGAGCTCCTACCAGTCTTTTAAAACATCCTTGTTCCTTGTTTCAGTTCCAGTTTTATGTATATATTCTGCCTTGCACCTGATTATTCCAACAATTGATGGATGGCCTTGGGAATCTAATTCTGGTATTGATAGTCTTTACTGATTGTCTCCCCTCGTAGCTGATTTCTTCATTATTGTGTAAATTTAGATCATGAGCTCATGTTTAGCTAAACAGCTGACCTTGTAAGACGCTTAGGTGTGAACGCTCATAAGCTTCAGCAGAAAGTCGGCAAAGATTTATTTGTGTCCCTCCAATGAGTGGCCCACGAGGACACCGTTTTCTACAAGTGTTGGTCCAATACTCCCTCTAGAGGCAGGGGACTCCGACTGGGCTGATTGGCGGCCCCCGATCTGGGGCAGAGGCAGTGGGCAGCCTTTGACCCGGGCAGGAGCCTCTTTGCATGTTTCCCTGGGACACATCTGCCTGCGAACTTCGGTCAACTGGCAGGAAGCTACGATGCCCAGACCTAGGGTTAGCTGTGCAGTGAGGTGTACTGTGAGGGCAGGTTCCACACACACTTCAAGTAAGAGGTCGGCCTGAGTGGAAAGGTGAGAGTTTGGGCAGCTGTGCAGACAAAGAAGGCGCCCTTTGGCCTGGGCCTAAATGCTTGTGACACCCCACTGGACCTGCCGTGCTCTGAGGGCCCTGCCCTGGGCCCCCTGCTCCCCTGCCCTTTGTTCAGTCACAGCAGAGATGGCCACAACCACTCCCTCAGTGAGGCCAGAGTTCCAACCACCCTCAGCCCCGCCCCCTCTCCGCAGGTTACCATGGACAACAGAGGCTGCATCCTGAGGCCAGGGCGTTCCGAGAATGCCAAGGGCACACATGATGACCTTAAATGATTTCCTCTTGTGTCAGGTTTGGTAAACTTTAGGAGCTAGGAAATGGTCCACTTTACAGAAATGTTAAAATTTACTGGCATTTCTTATATTCTCTGCTATAACATTGTCCTGATTCTTTCTGTATATTCTTTACTTATGTTTTTGTTTTCCTTAATCAAAGTGTGTCTTTTTAATCTTTTCAAAGAAGATTCTTTGGACTTACTAAATCACCTCAATTTTATACGTTTTCTGTTGTATTAAGTTCTTCTCATATCTTTATTTATCTTTTTTCTATGTTCTCAGGGTTTATTGTTTTGATCTTCTGATGTCAATTAAAACACTTGGTTATTCATTTTAATAAATATTTTACTTATAAAGATTTGAACTTTTGAAGATTCCAGCTTACTTGTAAGTTTCTAAGGGTCAGGTCCTCTCCATTGTTGCTGGCCTAAGGTTTAGTTCACCATATAGCAATGTATATATTGACCTATTTTCCCCTCGACTTTCTGTGATTCCCTACATCTCACCTTTCTTTGCAGACAAGCCATTTGAAATACCCTTAACTTACTTCACAGCCAATAAGTCATTGAAATAATGTGTATTTTTAGAGAAATCTTCTTATATAATTAGGCAGAAAATCTCACCTGCCATAGTTTTCAAAACAGCATAATTTCACTCTTCTCAATGCTTAATCTGTTGTATTACACAACCTTTGAGTATTTAGCTTTATCAATGACATGTACTTTAAAAATGTTTTAGAGATCCTACCAGTCTTTGAAAACAACCTTGTTCCTTGTTTCAGTTCCAGTTTTATGTATATATTCTGCCTTGCACCTGATTATTCCAACAATTGATGGATGGCCTTGGGAATCTAATTCTGGTATTGATAGTCTTTACTGATTGTCTCCCCTCGTAGCTGATTTCTTCATTATTGTGTAAATTTAGATCATGAGCTCATGTTTAGCTAAACAGCTGACCTTGTAAGACGCTTAGGTGTGAACGCTCGTAAGCTTCCGCAGAAAGACGGCAAAGATTTATTTGTGTCCCTCCAATGAGTTGCCCACGAGGACACCGTTTTCTACAAGTGTTGGTCCAATACTCCCTCTAGAGGAAGGGGGCACCGACAGGGCTGATTGGTGGCCCCCGATCTGGGGCAGGGGCCGTGGGCAGCCTGTGGCCCGGGCAGGAGCCTCTTTGCATGTATCCCTGGGACATATCTGCCTGCGAACATCGGTCACCTGGCAGGAAGCTACGATGCCCAGACCTATGGTTAGCTGTGCAGCGAGGTGTACTGTGAGGACAGGTTCCACACACACTTCAAGTAAGAGGTCGGCCTGAGTGGAAAGGTGAGAGTTTGGGCAGCTGTGCAGACAAAGAAGGCGCCCTTTGGCCTGGGCCTAAATGCTTGTGACAGCCCACTGGACCTGCCGTGCTCTGAGGGCCCTGCCCTGGGCCCCCTGCTCCCCTGCCCTTTGTTCAGTCACAGCAGAGATGGCCACACCCACTCCTTCAGTGAGGCCAGAGTTCCAACCACCCTCAGCCCCGACCGCTCTCCGCAGGTTACCATGGACTACAGAGGCTGCATCCTGAGGCCAGGGCGTTCCGAGGATGCCAAGGGCAGACATGATGACCTTAAATGATTTCCTCTTGTGTCAGGTTTGGTAAACTTTAGGAGCTAGGAAATGGTCCACTTACAGAAATGTTCAAATTTACTGGCATTTCATATATTCTCTGCTATAACATTGTCCTGATTCTTTCTGTATATTCTTTACTTATGTTTTTGTTTTCCTTAATCAAAGTGTGTCTTTTCAATCTTTTCAAAGAAGATTCTTTGGACTTACTAAATCACCTCAATTTTATACGTTATCTGTTGTATTAAGTTCTGCTCATATCTTTATTTATCTTTTTTCTATGTTCTCAGGGTTTATTGTTTTGATCTTCTGATGTCAATTAAAACACTTGGTTATTCATTTTAATAAATATTTTACTTATAAAGATTTGAACTTTTGAAGATTCCAGCTTACTTGTAAGTTTCTAAGGGTCAGGTCCTCTCCATTGTTGCTGGCCTAAGGTTTAGTTCACCATATAGCAATGTATATATTGAACAATTTTCCCCTCGACTTTCTGTGATTCCCTACATCTCACCTTTCTTTGCAGACAAGCCATTTGAAATACCCTTAACTTATTTCACAGCCAATAAGTCATTGAAATAATGTGTATTTTTAGAGAAATATTCTTATATAATTAGGCAGAAAATCTCACCTGCCATAGTTTTCAAAACAGCATAATTTCACTCTTCTCAATGCTTAATCTGTTGTATTACACAACCTTTGAGTATTTAGCTTTATCAATGACATGTACTTTAAAAATGTTTTAGAGATCCTACCAGTCTTTGAAAACATCCTTGTTCCTTGTTTCAGTTCCAGTTTTATGTATATATTCTGCCTTGCACCTGATTATTCCAACAATTGCTGGATGGCCTTGGGAATCTAATTCTGGTATTGATAGTCTTTACTGATTGTCTCCCCTCGTAGCTGATTTCTTCATTATTGTGTAAATTTAGATCATGAGCTCATGTTTAGCTAAACAGCTGACCTTGTAAGACGCTTAGGTGTGAACGCTCGTAAGCTTCCGCAGAAAGACGGCAAAGATTTATTTGTGTCCCTCCAATGAGTTGCCCACGAGGACACCGTTTTCTACAAGTGTTGGTCCAATACTCCCTCTAGAGGAATGGGACTCCGACAGGGCTGATTGGCGGCCCCCGATATGGGGCAGGGGCAGTGGGCAGCCTGTGGCCCGGGCAGGAGCCTCTTTGCATGGGTCCCTGGGACACATCTGCCTGCGAACTTCGGTCACCTGGCAGGAAGCTACGATGCCCAGACCTATGGTTAGCTGTGCAGCGAGGTGTACTGTGAGGACAGGTTCCACACACACTTCAAGAAAGAGGTCGGCCTGAGTGGAAAGGTGAGAGTTTGGGCAGCTGTGCAGACAAAGAAGGCGCCCTTTGGCCTGGGCCTAAATGCTTGTGACACCCCACTGGACCTGCCGTGCTCTGAGGGCCCTGCCCTGGGCCCCCTGCTCCCCTGCCCTTTGTTCAGTCACAGCAGAGATGGCCACACCCACTCCTTCAGTGAGGGCAGAGTTCCAACCACCCTCAGCCCCGCCCCCTCTCCGCAGGTTACCATGGACTACAGAGGCTGCATCCTGAGGCCAGGGCGTTCCGAGAATGCCAAGGGCAGACATGATGACCTTAAATGATTTCCTCTTGTGTCAGGTTTGGTAAACTTTAGGAGCTAGGAAATGGTCCACTTTACAGAAATGTTCAAATTTACTGGCATTTCCTATATTCTCTGCTATATCATTGTCCTGATTCTTTCTGTATATTCTTTACTTATGTTTTTGTTTTCCTTAATCAAAGTGTGTCTTTTCAATCTTTTCAAAGAAGATTCTTTGGACTTACTAAATCACCTGAATTTTATACGTTTTCTGTTGTATTAAGTTCTGCTCATATCTTTATTTATCTTTTTTCTATGTTCTCAGGGTTTATTGTTTTGATCTTCTGATGTCAATTAAAACACTTGGTTATTCATTTTAATAAATATTTTACTTATAAAGATTTGAAATTTTGAAGATTCCAGCTTACTTGTAAGTTTCTAAGGGTCAGGTCCTCTCCATTGTTGCTGGCCTAAGGTTTAGTTCACCATATAGCAATGTATATATTGACCTATTTTCCCCTCGACTTTCTGTGATTCCCTACATCTCACCTTTCTTTGCAGACAAGCCATTTGAAATACCCTTAACTTAGTTCACAGCCAATAAGTCATTGAAATAATGTGTATTTTTTAGAGAAATCTTCTTATATAATTAGGCAGAAAATCTCACCTGCCATAGTTTTCAAAACAGCATAATTTCACTCTTCTCAATGCTTAATCGGTTGTATTACACAACCTTTGAGTATTTAGCTTTATCAATGACATGTCCTTTAAAAATGTTTTAGAGATCCTACCAGTCTTTGAAAACATCCTTGTTCCTTGTTTCAGTTCCAGTTTTATGTATATATTCTGCCTTGCACCTGATTATTCCAACAATTGATGGATGGCCTTGGGAATCTAATTCTGGTATTGATAGTCTTTACTGATTGTCTCCCCTCGTAGCTGATTTCTTCATTATTGTGTAAATTTAGATCATGAGCTCATGTTTAGCTAAACAGCTGACCTTGTAAGACGCGTAGGTGTGAACGCTCATAAGCTTCCGCAGAAAGACGGCAAAGATTTATTTGTGTCCCTCCAATGAGTTGCCCACGAGGACACCGTTTTCTACAAGTGTTGTTCCAATACTCCCTCTAGAGGCAGGGGACTCCGACAGGGCTGATTGGCGGCCCCCGATCTGGGGCAGGGGCAGTGGGCAGCCTGTGGCCCGGGCAGGAGCCTCTTTGCATGTGTCCCTGGGACACATCTGCCTGCGAACTTCGGTCACCTGGCAGGAAGCTACGATGCCCAGACCTATGGTTAGCTGTGCAGCGAGGTGTACTGTGAGGACAGGTTCCACACACACTTCAAGTAAGAGGTCGGCCTGAGTGGAAAGGTGAGAGTTTGGGCAGCTGTGCAGACAAAGAAGGCGCCCTTTGGCCTGGGCCTAAATGCTTGTGACAGCCCACTGGACATTCCGTGCTCTGAGGGCCCTGCCCTGGGCCCCTTGCTCCCCTGACCTTTGTTCAGTCACAGCAGAGATGGCCACACCCACTCCTTCAGTGAGGCCAGAGTTCCAACCACCCTCAACCCCGACCCCTCTCTGCAGGTTACCATGGACTACAGAGGCTGCATCCTGAGGCCAGGGCGTTCCGAGGATGCCAAGGGCAGACATGATGACCTTAAATGATTTCCTCTTGTGTCAGGTTTGGTAAACTTTAGGAGCTAGGAAATGGTCCACTTACAGAAATGTTCAAATTTACTGGCATTTCTTATATTCTCTGCTATAACATTGTCCTGATTCTTTCTGTATATTCTTTACTTATGTTTTTGTTTTCCTTAATCAAAGTGTGTGTTTTCAATCTTTTCAAAGAAGATTCTTTGGACTTACTAAATCACCTCAATTTTATACGTTTTCTGTTGTATTAAGTTCTGCTCATATCTTTATTTATCTTTTTTCTATGTTCTCAGGGTTTATTGTTTTGATCTTCTGATGTCAATTAAAACACTTGGTTATTCATTTTAATAAATATTTTACTTATAAAGATTTGAACTTTTGAAGATTCCAGCTTACTTGTAAGTTTCTAAGGGTCAGGTCCTCTCCATTGTTGCTGGCCTAAGGTTTAGTTCACCATATAGCAATGTATATATTGACCTATTTTCCCCTCGACTTTCTGTGATTCCCTACATCTCACCTTTCTTTGCAGACAAGCCATTTGAAATACCCTTAACTTATTTCACAGCCAATAAGTCATTGAAATAATGTGTATTTTTAGAGAAATCTTCTTATATAATTAGGCAGAAAATCTCACCTGCCATAGTTTTCAAAACAGCATAATTTCACTCTTCTCAATGCTTAATCTGTTGTATTACACAACCTTTGAGTATTTAGCTTTATCAATGACATGTACTTTAAAAATGTTTTAGAGATCCTACCAGTCTTTGAAAACAACCTTGTTCCTTGTTTCAGTTCCAGTTTTATGTATATATTCTGCCTTGCACCTGATTATTCCAACAATTGTTGGATGGCCTTGGGAATCTAATTCTGGTATTGATAGTCTTTACTGATTGTCTCCCCTCGTAGCTGATTTCTTCATTATTGTGTAAATTTAGATCATGAGCTCATGTTTAGCTAAACAGCTGACCTTGTAAGACGCTTAGGTGTGAAGGCTCGTAAGCTTCCGCAGAAAGACGGCAAAGATTTATTTGTGTCCCTCCAATGAGTTGCCCACGAGGACACCGTTTTCTACAAGTGTTGGTCCAATACTCCCTCTAGAGGAAGGGGGCACCGACAGGGCTGATTGGTGGCCCCCGATCTGGGGCAGGGGCCGTGGGCAGCCTGTGGCCCGGGCAGGAGCCTCTTTGCATGTATCCCTGGGACATATCTGCCTGCGAACATCGGTCACCTGGCAGGAAGCTACGATGCCCAGACCTATGGTTAGCTGTGCAGCGAGGTGTACTGTGAGGACAGGTTCCACACACACTTCAAGTAAGAGGTCGGCCTGAGTGGAAAGGTGAGAGTTTGGGCAGCTGTGCATACAAAGAAGGCGCCCTTTGGCCTGGGCCTAAATGCTTGTGACAGCCCACTGGACCTGCCGTGCTCTGAGGGCCCTGCCCTGGGCCCCCTGCTCCCCTGCCCTTTGTTCAGTCACAGCAGAGATGGCCACACCCACTCCTTCAGTGAGGCCAGAGTTCCAACCACCCTCAGCCCCGACCGCTCTCCGCAGGTTACCATGGACTACAGAGGCTGCATCCTGAGGCCAGGGCGTTCCGAGGATGCCAAGGGCAGACATGATGACCTTAAATGATTTCCTCTTGTGTCAGGTTTGGTAAACTTTAGGAGCTAGGAAATGGTCCACTTACAGAAATGTTCAAATTTACTGGCATTTCATATATTCTCTGCTATAACATTGTCCTGATTCTTTCTGTATATTCTTTACTTATGTTTTTTTTTTTTTTTTTTTTTTTTTTTTTTTTTTTTTTTTTTTTTTTTTTGCTGTACGCGGGCCTCTCACTGCTGTGGCCTCTCCCGTTGCGGAGCACAGGCTCCGGACACACAGGCTCCGCGGCCATGGCTCGCGGGCCCAGCCGCTCCGCGGCATGTGGGATCTTCCGGGATCGGGGCACGAACCCGTGTCCCCTGCATCGGCAGGCGGACCCTCAACCACTGCGCCACCAGGGAAGCCCTTTACTTATGTTTTTGTTTTCCTTAATCAAAGTGTGTCTTTTCAATCTTTTCAAAGAAGATTCTTTGGACTTACTAAATCACCTCAATTTTATACGTTATCTGTTGTATTAAGTTCTGCTCATATCTTTATTTATCTTTTTTCTATGTTCTCAGGGTTTATTGTTTTGATCTTCTGATGTCAATTAAACACTTGGTTATTCATTTTAATAAATATTTTACTTATAAAGATTTGAACTTTTGAAGATTCCAGCTTACTTGTAAGGTTCTAAGGGTCAGGTCCTCTCCATTGTTGCTGGCCTAAGGTTTAGTTCACCATATAGCAATGTATATAATGAACAATTTTCCCCTCGACTTTCTGTGATTCCCTACATCTCACCTTTCTTTGCAGACAAGCCATTTGAAATACCCTTAACTTATTTCACAGCCAATAAGTCATTGAAATAATGTGTATTTTTAGAGAAATATTCTTATATAATTAGGCAGAAAATCTCACCTGCCATAGTTTTCAAAACAGCATAATTTCACTCTTCTCAATGCTTAATCTGTTGTATTACACAACCTTTGAGTATTTAGCTTTATCAATGACATGTACTTTAAAAATGTTTTAGAGATCCTACCAGTCTTTGAAAACATCCTTGTTCCTTGTTTCAGTTCCAGTTTTATGTATATATTCTGCCTTGCACCTGATTATTCCAACAATTGCTGGATGGCCTTGGGAATCTAATTCTGGTATTGATAGTCTTTACTGATTGTCTCCCCTCGTAGCTGATTTCTTCATTATTGTGTAAATTTAGATCATGAGCTCATGTTTAGCTAAACAGCTGACCTTGTAAGACGCTTAGGTGTGAACGCTCGTAAGCTTCCGCAGAAAGACGGCAAAGATTTATTTGTGTCCCTCCAATGAGTTGCCCACGAGGACACCGTTTTCTACAAGTGTTGGTCCAATACTCCCTCTAGAGGAATGGGACTCCGACAGGGCTGATTGGCGGCCCCCGATATGGGGCAGGGGCAGTGGGCAGCCTGTGGCCCGGGCAGGAGCCTCTTTGCATGGGTCCCTGGGACACATCTGCCTGCGAACTTCGGTCACCTGGCAGGAAGCTACGATGCCCAGACCTATGGTTAGCTGTGCAGCGAGGTGTACTGTGAGGACAGGTTCCACACACACTTCAAGAAAGAGGTCGGCCTGAGTGGAAAGGTGAGAGTTTGGGCAGCTGTGCAGACAAAGAAGGCGCCCTTTGGCCTGGGCCTAAATGCTTGTGACACCCCACTGGACCTGCCGTGCTCTGAGGGCCCTGCCCTGGGCCCCCTGCTCCCCTGCCCTTTGTTCAGTCACAGCAGAGATGGCCACACCCACTCCTTCAGTGAGGGCAGAGTTCCAACCACCCTCAGCCCCGCCCCCTCTCCGCAGGTTACCATGGACTACAGAGGCTGCATCCTGAGGCCAGGGCGTTCCGAGAATGCCAAGGGCAGACATGATGACCTTAAATGATTTCCTCTTGTGTCAGGTTTGGTAAACTTTAGGAGCTAGGAAATGGTCCACTTTACAGAAATGTTCAAATTTACTGGCATTTCCTATATTCTCTGCTATATCATTGTCCTGATTCTTTCTGTATATTCTTTACTTATGTTTTTGTTTTCCTTAATCAAAGTGTGTCTTTTCAATCTTTTCAAAGAAGATTCTTTGGACTTACTAAATCACCTGAATTTTATACGTTTTCTGTTGTATTAAGTTCTGCTCATATCTTTATTTATCTTTTTTCTATGTTCTCAGGGTTTATTGTTTTGATCTTCTGATGTCAATTAAAACACTTGGTTATTCATTTTAATAAATATTTTACTTATAAAGATTTGAAATTTTGAAGATTCCAGCTTACTTGTAAGTTTCTAAGGGTCAGGTCCTCTCCATTGTTGCTGGCCTAAGGTTTAGTTCACCATATAGCAATGTATATATTGACCTATTTTCCCCTCGACTTTCTGTGATTCCCTACATCTCACCTTTCTTTGCAGACAAGCCATTTGAAATACCCTTAACTTAGTTCACAGCCAATAAGTCATTGAAATAATGTGTATTTTTTAGAGAAATCTTCTTATATAATTAGGCAGAAAATCTCACCTGCCATAGTTTTCAAAACAGCATAATTTCACTCTTCTCAATGCTTAATCGGTTGTATTACACAACCTTTGAGTATTTAGCTTTATCAATGACATGTCCTTTAAAAATGTTTTAGAGATCCTACCAGTCTTTGAAAACATCCTTGTTCCTTGTTTCAGTTCCAGTTTTATGTATATATTCTGCCTTGCACCTGATTATTCCAACAATTGATGGATGGCCTTGGGAATCTAATTCTGGTATTGATAGTCTTTACTGATTGTCTCCCCTCGTAGCTGATTTCTTCATTATTGTGTAAATTTAGATCATGAGCTCATGTTTAGCTAAACAGCTGACCTTGTAAGACGCGTAGGTGTGAACGCTCATAAGCTTCCGCAGAAAGACGGCAAAGATTTATTTGTGTCCCTCCAATGAGTTGCCCACGAGGACACCGTTTTCTACAAGTGTTGGTCCAATACTCCCTCTAGAGGCAGGGGACTCCGACAGGGCTGATTGGCGGCCCCCGATCTGTGGCAGGGGCAGTGGGCAGCCTGTGGCCCGGGCAGGAGCCTCTTTGCATGTGTCCCTGGGACACATCTGCCTGCGAACTTCGGTCACCTGGCAGGAAGCTACGATGCCCAGACCTATGGTTAGCTGTGCAGCGAGGTGTACTGTGAGGACAGGTTCCACACACACTTCAAGTAAGAGGTCGGCCTGAGTGGAAAGGTGAGAGTTTGGGCAGCTGTGCATACAAAGAAGGCGCCCTTTGGCCTGGGCCTAAATGCTTGTGACAGCCCACTGGACATGCCGTGCTCTGAGGGCCCTGCCCTGGGCCCCTTGCTCCCCTGACCTTTGTTCAGTCACAGCAGAGATGGCCACACCCACTCCTTCAGTGAGGCCAGAGTTCCAACCACCCTCAACCCCGACCCCTCTCTGCAGGTTACCATGGACTACAGAGGCTGCATCCTGAGGCCAGGGCGTTCCGAGGATGCCAAGGGCAGACATGATGACCTTAAAGGATTTCCTCTTGTGTCAGGTTTGGTAAACTTTAGGAGCTAGGAAATGGTCCACTTACAGAAATGTTCAAATTTACTGGCATTTCATATATTCTCTGTTATAACATTGTCCTGATTCTTTCTGTATATTCTTTACTTATGTTTTTGTTTTCCTTAATCAAAGTGTGTGTTTTCAATCTTTTCAAAGAAGATTCTTTGGACTTACTAAATCACCTCAATTTTATACGTTTTCTGTTGTATTAAGTTCTGCTCATATCTTTATTTATCTTTTTTCTATGTTCTCAGGGTTTATTGTTTTGATCTTCTGATGTCAATTAAAACACTTGGTTATTCATTTTAATAAATATTTTACTTATAAAGATTTGAACTTTTGAAGATTCCAGCTTACTTGTAAGTTTCTAAGGGTCAGGTCCTCTCCATTGTTGCTGGCCTAAGGTTTAGTTCACCATATAGCAACGTATATATTGACCTATTTTCCCCTCGACTTTCTGTGATTCCCTACATCTCACCTTTCTTTGCAGACAAGCCATTTGAAATACCCTTAACTTAGTTCACAGCCAATAAGTCATTGAAATAATGTGTATTTTTTAGAGAAATCTTCTTATATAATTAGGCAGAAAATCTCACCTGCCATAGTTTTCAAAACAGCATAATTTCACTCTTCTCAATGCTTAATCGGTTGTATTACACAACCTTTGAGTATTTAGCTTTATCAATGACATGTCTTTTAAAAATGTTTTAGAGATCCTACCAGTCTTTGAAAACATCCTTGTTCCTTGTTTCAGTTCCAGTTTTATGTATATATTCTGCCTTGCACCTGATTATTCCAACAATTGATGGATGGCCTTGGGAATCTAATTCTGGTATTGATAGTCTTTACTGATTGTCTCCCCTCGTAGCTGATTTCTTCATTATTGTGTAAATTTAGATCATGAGCTCATGTTTAGCTAAACAGCTGACCTTGTAAGACGCTTAGGTGTGAACGCTCATAAGCTTCCGCAGAAAGACGGCAAAGATTTATTTGTGTCCCTCCAATGAGTTGCCCACGAGGACACCGTTTTCTACAAGTGTTGGTCCAATACTCCCTCTAGAGGAAGGGGACTCCGACAGGGCTGATTGGCGGCCCCCGATCTGGGGCAGGGGCAGTGGGCAGCCTGTGGCCCGGGCAGGAGCCTCTTTGCATGTGTCCCTGGGACACATCTGCCTGCGAACTTCGGTCACCTGGCAGGAAGCTACGATGCCCAGACCTATGGTTAGCTGTGCAGCGAGGTGTACTGTGAGGACAGGTTCCACACACACTTCAAGAAAGAGGTCGGCCTGAGTGGAAAGGTGAGAGTTTGGGCAGCTGTGCAGACAAAGAAGGCGCCCTTTGGCCTGGGCCTAAATGCTTGTGACACCCCACTGGACCTGCCGTGCTCTGAGGGCCCTTCCCTGGGCCCCCTGCTCCCCTGCCCTTTGTTCAGTCACAGCAGAGATGGCCACACCCACTCCTTCAGTGAGGGCAGAGTTCCAACCACCCTCAGCCCCGCCCCCTCTCCGCAGGTTACCATGGACTACAGAGGCTGCATCCTGAGGCCAGGGCGTTCCGAGAATGCCAAGGGCAGACATGATGACCTTAAATGATTTCCTCTTGTGTCAGGTTTGGTAAACTTTAGGAGCTAGGAAATGGTCCACTTTACAGAAATGTTCAAATTTACTGGCATTTCCTATATTCTCTGCTATATCATTGTCCTGATTCTTTCTGTATATTCTTTACTTATGTTTTTGTTTTCCTTAATCAAAGTGTGTCTTTTCAATCTTTTCAAAGAAGATTCTTTGGACTTACTAAATCACCTGAATTTTATACGTTTTCTGTTGTATTAAGTTCTGCTCATATCTTTATTTATCTTTTTTCTATGTTCTCAGTGTTTATTGTTTTGATCTTCTGATGTCAATTAAAACACTTGGTTATTCATTTTAATAAATATTTTACTTATAAAGATTTGAAATTTTGAAGATTCCAGCTTACTTGTAAGTTTCTAAGGGTCAGGTCCTCTCCATTGTTGCTTGCCTAAGGTTTAGTTCACCATATAGCAATGTATATATTGACCTATTTTCCCCTCGACTTTCTGTGATTCCCTACATCTCACCTTTCTTTGCAGACAAGCCATTTGAAATACCCTTAACTTAGTTCACAGCCAATAAGTCATTGAAATAATGTGTATTTTTTAGAGAAATCTTCTTATATAATTAGGCAGAAAATCTCACCTGCCATAGTTTTCAAAACAGCATAATTTCACTCTTCTCAATGCTTAATCGGTTGTATTACACAACCTTTGAGTATTTAGCTTTATCAATGACATGTCCTTTAAATATGTTTTAGAGATCCTACCAGTCTTTGAAAACATCCTTGTTCCTTGTTTCAGTTCCAGTTTTATGTATATATTCTGCCTTGCACCTGATTATTCCAACAATTGATGGATGGCCTTGGGAATCTAATTCTGGTATTGATAGTCTTTACTGATTGTCTCCCCTCGTAGCTGATTTCTTCATTATTGTGTAAATTTAGATCATGAGCTCATGTTTAGCTAAACAGCTGACCTTGTAAGACGCGTAGGTGTGAACGCTCATAAGCTTCCGCAGAAAGACGGCAAAGATTTATTTGTGTCCCTCCAATGAGTTGCCCACGAGGACACCGTTTTCTACAAGTGTTGGTCCAATACTCCCTCTAGAGGCAGGGGACTCCGACAGGGCTGATTGGCGGCCCCCGATCTGGGGCAGGGGCAGTGGGCAGCCTGTGGCCCGGGCAGGAGCCTCTTTGCATGTGTCCCTGGGACACATCTGCCTGCGAACTTCGGTCACCTGGCAGGAAGCTACGATGCCCAGACCTATGGTTAGCTGTGCAGCGAGGTGTACTGTGAGGACAGGTTCCACACACACTTCAAGTAAGAGGTCGGCCTGAGTGGAAAGGTGAGAGTTTGGGCAGCTGTGCAGACAAAGAAGGCGCCCTTTGGCCTGGGCCTAAATGCTTGTGACAGCCCACTGGACCTGCCGTGCTCTGAGGGCCCTGCCCTGGGCCCCTTGCTCCCCTGACCTTTGTTCAGTCACAGCAGAGATGGCCACACCCACTCCTTCAGTGAGGCCAGAGTTCCAACCACCCTCAACCCCGACCCCTCTCCGCAGGTTACCATGGACTACAGAGGCTGCATCCTGAGGCCAGGGCGTTCCGAGGATGCCAAGGGCAGACATGATGACCTTAAATGATTTCCTCTTGTGTCAGGTTTGGTAAACTTTAGGAGCTAGGAAATGGTCCACTTACAGAAATGTTCAAATTTACTGGCATTTCATATATTCTCTGCTATAACATTGTCCTGATTCTTTCTGTATATTCTTTACTTATGTTTTTGTTTTCCTTAATCAAAGTGTGTGTTTTCAATCTTTTCAAAGAAGATTCTTTGGACATACTAAATCACCTCAATTTTATACGTTTTCTGTTGTATTAAGTTCTGCTCATATCTTTATTTATCTTTTTTCTATGTTCTCAGGGTTTATTGTTTTGATCTTCTGATGTCAATTAAAACACTTGGTTATTCATTTTAATAAATATTTTACTTATAAAGATTTGAACTTTTGAAGATTCCAGCTTACTTGTAAGTTTCTAAGGGTCAGGTCCTCTCCATTGTTGCTGGCCTAAGGTTTAGTTCACCATATAGCAATGTATATATTGACCTATTTTCCCCTCGACTTTCTGTGATTCCCTACATCTCACCTTTCTTTGCAGACAAGCCATTTGAAATACCCTTAACTTAGTTCACAGCCAATAAGTCATTGAAATAATGTGTATTTTTTAGAGAAATCTTCTTATATAATTAGGCAGAAAATCTCACCTGCCATAGTTTTCAAAACAGCATAATTTCACTCTTCTCAATGCTTAATCGGTTGTATTACACAACCTTTGAGTATTTAGCTTTATCAATGACATGTCCTTTAAAAATGTTTTAGAGATCCTACCAGTCTTTGAAAACATCCTTGTTCCTTGTTTCAGTTCCAGTTTTATGTATATATTCTGCCTTGCACCTGATTATTCCAACAATTGATGGATGGCCTTGGGAATCTAATTCTTGTATTGATAGTCTTTACTGATTGTCTCCCCTCGTAGCTGATTTCTTCATTATTGTGTAAATTTAGATCATGAGCTCATGTTTAGCTAAACAGCTGACCTTGTAAGACGCTTAGGTGTGAACGCTCGTAAGCTTCCGCAGAAAGACGGCAAAGATTTATTTGTGTCCCTCCAATGAGTTGCCCACGAGGACACCGTTTTCTACAAGTGTTGGTCCAATACTCCCTCTAGAGGAAGGGTACTCTGACAGGGCTGATTGGCGGCCCCCGATCTGGGGCAGGGGCAGTGGGCAGCCTGTGGTCCGGGCAGGAGCCTCTTTGCATGTGTCCCTGGGACACATCTGCCTGCGAACTTCGGTCACCTGGCAGGAAGCTACGATGCCCAGACCTATGGTTAGCTGTGCAGCGAGGTGTACTGTGAGGACAGGTTCCACACACACTTCAAGTAAGAGGTCGGCCTGAGTGGAAAGGTGAGAGTTTGGGCAGCTGTGCAGACAAAGAAGGCGCCCTTTGGCCTGGGCCTAAATGCTTGTGACACCCCACTGGACCTGCCGTGCTCTGAGGGCCCTGCCCTGGGCCCCCTGCTCCCCTGCCCTTTGTTCAGTCACAGCAGAGATGGCCACACCCACTCCTTCAGTGAGGCAAGAGTTCCAACCACCCTCAGCCCCGCCCCCTCTCCGCAGGTTACCATGGACTACAGAGGCTGCATCCTGAGGCCAGGACGTTCCGAGAATGCCAAGGGCAGACATGATGACCTTAAATGATTTCCTCTTGTGTCAGGTTTGGTAAACTTTAGGAGCTAGGAAATGGTCCACTTTACAGAAATGTTCAAATTTACTGGCATTTCATATATTCTCTGTTATAACATTCTCCTGATTCTTTCTGTATATTCTTTACTTATGTTTTTGTTTTCCTTAATCAAAGTGTGTCTTTTCAATCTTTTCAAAGAAGATTCTTTGGACTTACTAAATCACCTCAATTTTATCCGTTTTCTGTTGTATTAAGTTCTGCTCATATCTTTATTTATCTTTTTTCTATGTTCTCAGGGTTTATTGTTTTGATCTTCTGATGTCAATTAAAACACTTGGTTATTCATTTTAATTAATATTTTACTTATAAAGATTTGAACTTTTGAAGATTCCAGCTTACTTGTAAGTTTCTAAGGGTCAGGTCCTGTCCATTGTTGCTGGCCTAAGTTTTAGTTCACCATATAGCAATGTATATATTGACCTATTTTCCCCTCGACTTTCTGTGATTCCCTACATCTCACCTTTCTTTGCAGACAAGCCATTTGAAATACCCTTAACTTATTTCACAGCCAATAAGTCATTGAAATAATGTGTATTTTTAGAGAAATCTTCTTATATAATTAGGCAGAAAATCTCACCTGCCATAGTTTTCAAAACAGCATAATTTCACTCTTCTCAATGCTTAATCTGTTGTATTACACAACCTTTGAGTATTTAGCTTTATCAATGACATGTACTTTAAAAATGTTTTAGAGATCCTACCAGTCTTTGAAAACATCCTTGTTCCTTGTTTCAGTTCCAGTTTTATGTATATATTCTGCCTTGCACCTGATTATTCCAACAATTGATGGATGGCCTTGGGAATCTAATTCTGGTATTGATAGTCTTTACTGATTGTCTCCCCTCGTAGCTGATTTCTTCATTATTGTGTAAATTTAGATCATGAGCTCATGTTTAGCTAAACAGCTGACCTTGTAAGACGCTGAGGTGTGAACGCTCATAAGCTTCCCCAGAAAGACGGCAAAGATTTATTTGTGTCCCTCCAATGAGTTGCCCACGAGGACACCGTTTTATACAAGTGTTGGTCCAATACTCCCTCTAGAGGCAGGGGACTCCGACAGGGCTGATTGGCGGCCCCCGATCTGTGGCAGGGGCAGTGGGCAGCCTGTGGCCCGGGCAGGAGCCTCTTTGCATGTGTCCCTGGGACACATCTGCCTGCGAACTTCGGTCACCTGGCAGGAAGCTACGATGCCCAGACCTATGGTTAGCTGTGCAGCGAGGTGTACTGTGAGGACAGGTTCCACACACACTTCAAGTAAGAGGTCGGCCTGAGTGGAAAGGTGAGAGTTTGGGCAGCTGTGCAGACAAAGAAGGCGCCCTTTGGCCTGGGCCTAAATGCTTGTGACACCCCACTGGACCTGCCGTGCTCTGAGGGCCCTGCCCTGGGCCCCCTGCTCCCCTGCCCTTTGTTCAGTCACAGCAGAGATGGCCACACCCACTCCTTCAGTGAGGCCAGAGTTCCAACCACCCTCAGCCCCGACCCCTCTCCGCAGTTTACCATGGACTACAGATGCTGCATCCTGAGGCCAGGGCGTTCCGAGGATGCCAAGGGCAGACATGATGACCTTAAATGATTTCCTCTTGTGTCAGGTTTGGTAAACTTTAGGAGCTAGGAAAAGGTCCACTTACAGAAATGTTCAAATTTACTGGCATTTCATATATTCTCTGCTATAACATTGTCCTGATTCTTTCTGTATATTCTTTACTTATGTTTTTGTTTTCCTTAATCAAAGTGTGTCTTTTCAATCTTTTCA
Source organism: Mesoplodon mirus (assembly GCF_964341445.2). Classification (NCBI taxonomy): domain Eukaryota; kingdom Metazoa; phylum Chordata; class Mammalia; order Artiodactyla; family Ziphiidae; genus Mesoplodon; species Mesoplodon mirus. The sequence continues at coordinate 176,707,252 of NC_138976.1, read as the reverse complement.
AAGAAGATTCTTTGGACTTACTAAATCACCTGAATTTTATCCCTTTTCTGTTGTATTAATTTCTGCTCATATCTTTATTTATCTTTTTTCTATGTTCTCAGGGTTTATTGTTTTGATCTTCTGATGTCAATTAAAACACTTGGTTATTCATTTTAATAAATATTTTACTTATAAAGATTTGAACTTTTGAAGATTCCAGCTTACTTGTAAGTTTCTAAGGGTCAGGTCCTCTCCATTGTTGCTGGCCTAAGGTTTAGTTCACCATATAGCAATGTATATATTGACCTATTTTCCCCTCGACTTTCTGTGATTCCCTACATCTCACCTTTCTTTGCAGACAAGCCATTTGAAATACCCTTAACTTAGTTCACAGCCAATAAGTCATTGAAATAATGTGTATTTTTAGAGAAATCTTCTTATATAATTAGGCAGAAAATCTCACCTGCCCTAGTTTTCAAAACAGCATAATTTCACTCTTCTCAATGCTTAATCTGTTGTATTACACAACCTTTGAGTATTTAGCTTTATCAATGACATGTACTTTAAAAATGTTTTAGAGATCCTACCAGTCTTTGAAAACATCCTTGTTCCTTGTTTCAGTTCCAGTTTTATGTATATATTCTGCCTTGCACCTGATTATTCCAACAATTGATGGATGGCCTTGGGAATCTAATTCTGGTATTGATAGTCTTTACTGATTGTCTCCCCTCGTAGCTGATTTCTTCATTATTGTGTAAATTTAGATCATGAGCTCATGTTTAGCTAAACAGCTGACCTTGTAAGACGCTTAGGTGTGAACGCTCATAAGCTTCCGCAGAAAGACGGCAAAGATTTATTTGTGTCCCTCCAATGAGTTGCCCACGAGGACACCGTTTTCTACAAGTGTTGGTCCAATACTCCCTCTAGAGGAAGGGGACTCCGACAGGGCTGATTGGCGGCCCCCGATCTGGGGCAGGGGCAGTGGGCAGCCTGTGGCCCGGGCTGGAGCCTCTTTGCATGTGTCCCTGGGCCACATCTGCCTGCGAACTTCGGTCACCTGGCAGGAAGCTACGATGCCCAGACCTATGGTTAGCTGTGCAGCGAGGTGTACTGTGAGGACAGGTTCCACACACACTTCAAGTAAGAGGTCGGCCTGAGGGGAAAGGTGAGAGTTTGGGCAGCTGTGCAGACAAAGAAGGCGCCCTTTGGCCTGGGCCTAAATGCTTGTGACACCCCACTGGACCTGCCGTGCTCTGAGGGCCCTGCCCTGGGCCCCCTGCTCCCCTGCCCTTTGTTCAGTCACAGCAGAGATGGCCACACCCACTCCTTCAGTGAGGGCAGAGTTCCAACCAACCTCAGCTCCGCCCCCTCTCCGCAGGTTACCATGGATTTCAGAGGCTGCATCCTGAGGCCAGGGCGTTTCGAGAATGCCAAGGGCAGACATGATGACCTTAAATGATTTCCTCTTGTGTAAGGTTTGGTAAACTTTAGGAGCTAGGAAATGGTCCACTTTACAGAAATGTTCAAATTTACTGGCATTTCTTATATTCTCTGCTATAACATTGTCCTGATTCTTTCTATATATTCTTTACTTATGTTTTTGTTTTCCTTAATCAAAGTGTGTCTTTTCAATCTGTTCAAAGAAGATTCTTTGGACTTACTAAATCACCTGAATTTTATACGTTTTCTGTTGTATTAAGTTCTGCTCATATCTTTATTTATCTTTTTTCTATGTTCTCAGGGTTTATTGTTTTGATCTTCTGATGTCAATTAAAACACTTGGTTATTCATTTTAATAAATATTTTACTTATAAAGATTTGAACTTTTGAAGATTCCAGCTTACTTGTAAGTTTCTAAGGGTCAGGTCCTCTCCATTGTTGCTGGCCTAAGGTTTAGTTCACCATATAGCAATGTATATATTGACCTATTTTCCCCTCGACTTTCTGTGATTCCCTACATCTCACCTTTCTTTGCAGACAAGCCATTTGAAATACCCTTAACTTAGTTCACAGCCAATAAGTCATTGAAATAATGTGTATTTTTAGAGAAATCTTCTTATATAATTAGGCAGAAAATCTCACCTGCCCTAGTTTTCAAAACAGCATAATTTCACTCTTCTCAATGCTTAATCTGTTGTATTACACAACCTTTGAGTATTTAGCTTTATCAATGACATGTACTTTAAAAATGTTTTAGAGATCCTACCAGTCTTTGAAAACATCCTTGTTCCTTGTTTCAGTTCCAGTTTTATGTATATATTCTGCCTTGCACCTGATTATTCCAACAATTGATGGATGGCCTTGGGAATCTAATTCTGGTATTGATAGTCTTTACTGATTGTCTCCCCTCGTAGCTGATTTCTTCATTATTGTGTAAATTTAGATCATGAGCTCATGTTTAGCTCAACAGCTGACCTTGTAAGACGCTTAGGTGTGAACGCTCGTAAGCTTCCGCAGAAAGACAGCAAAGATTTATTTCTGTCCCTCCAATGAGTTGCCCACAAGGACACCTTTTTCTATAAGTGATGGTCCAATACTCCCTCTAGAGGCAGGGGACTCCGACAGGGCTGATTGGCGGCACCCGATCTGGGGCAGGGGCAGTGGGCAGCCTGTGGCCCGGGCAGGAGCCTCTTTGCATGTGTCCCTGGGACACATCTGCCTGCGAACTTCGGTCACCTGGCAGGAAGCTACGATGCCCAGACCTATGGTTAGCTGTGCACCGAGGTGTACTGTGAGGACAGGTTCCACACACACTTCAAGTAAGAGGTCGGCCTGAGTGGAAAGGTGAGAGTTTGGGCAGCTGTGCAGACAAAGAAGGCGCCCTTTGGCCTGGGCCTAAATGCTTGTGACACCCCACTGGACCTGCCGTGCTCTGAGGGCCCTGCCCTGGGCCCCCTGCTCCCCTGCCCTTTGTTCAGTCACAGCAGAGATGGCCACACCCACTCCTTCAGTGAGGTCAGAGTTCCAACCACCCTCAGCCCCGCAACCCTCTCCGCAGGTTACCATGGACTACAGAGGCTGCATCCTGAGGCCAGGGCGTTCCGAGAATGCCAAGGGCAGACATGATGACCTTAAATGATTTCCTCTTGTGTCAGGTTTGGTAAACTTTAGGAGCTAGGAAATGGTCCACTTTACAGAAATGTTCAAATTTACTAGCATTTCACATATTTTCTGCTATAACATTGTCCTGATTCTTTCTGTATATTCTATACTTATGTTTTTGTTTTCCTTAATCAAAGTGTGTCTTTTCAATCTTTTCAAAGAAGATTCTTTGGACTTACTAAATCACCTGAATTTTATACGTTTTCTGTTGTATTAAGTTCTGCTCATATCTTTATTTATCTTTTTTCTATGTTCTCAGGGTTTATTGTTTTGATCTTCTGATGTCAATTAAAACACTTGGTTATTCATTTTAATAAATATTTTACTTATAAAGATTTGAACTTTTGAAGATTCCAGCTTACTTGTAAGTTTCTAAGGGTCAGGTCCTCTCCATTGTTGCTGGCCTAAGGTTTAGTTCACCATATAGCAATGTATATATTGACCTATTTTCCCCTCGACTTTCTGTGATTCCCTACATCTCACCTTTCTTTGCAGACAAGCCATTTGAAATACCCTTAACTTAGTTCACAGCCAATAAGTCATTGAAATAATGTGTATTTTTTAGAGAAATCTTCTTATATAATTAGGCAGAAAATCTCACCTGCCATAGTTTTCAAAACAGCATAATTTCACTCTTCTCAATGCTTAATCGGTTGTATTACACAACCTTTGAGTATTTAGCTTTATCAATGACATGTCCTTTAAAATTGTTTTAGAGATCCTACCAGTCTTTGAAAACATCCTTGTTCCTTGTTTCAGTTCCAGTTTTATGTATATATTCTGCCTTGCACCTGATTATTCCAACAATTGATGGATGGCCTTGGGAATCTAATTCTGGTATTGATAGTCTTTACTGATTGTCTCCCCTCGTAGCTGATTTCTTCATTATTGTGTAAATTTAGATCATGAGCTCATGTTTAGCTAAACAGCTGACCTTGTAAGACGCTTAGGTGTGAACGCTCATAAGCTTCCGCAGAAAGACGGCAAAGATTTATTTGTGTCCCTCCAATGAGTTGCCCACGAGGACACCGTTTTCTACAAGTGTTGGTCCAATACTCCCTCTAGAGGCAGGGGACTCCGACAGGGCTGATTGGCGGCCCCCGATCTGGGGCAGGGGCAGTGGGCATCCTGTGGCCCGGGCAGGAGCCTCTTTGCATGTGTCCCTGGGACACATCTGCCTGCGAACTTCGGTCACCTGGCAGGAAGCTACGATGCCCAGACCTATGGTTAGCTGTGCAGCGAGGTGTACTGTGAGGACAGGTTCCACACACACTTCAAGTAAGAGGTCGGCCTGAGTGGAAAGGTGAGAGTTTGGGCAGCTGTGCAGACAAAGAAGGCGCCCTTTGGCCTGGGCCTAAATGCTTGTGACACCCCACTGGACCTGCCGTGCTCTGAGGGCCCTGCCCTGGGCCCCCTGCTCCCCTGCCCTTTGTACAGTCACAGCAGAGATGGCCACACCCACTCCTTCAGTGAGGCCAGAGTTCCAACCACCCTCAGCCCCGACCCCTCTCCGCAGGTTACCATGGACTACAGAGGCTGCATCCTGAGGCCAGGGCGTTCCGAGGATGCCAAGGGCAGACATGATGACCTTAAATGATTTCCTCTTGTGTCAGGTTTGGTAAACTTTAGGAGCTAGGAAATGGTCCACTTACAGAAATGTTCAAATTTACTGGCATTTCATATATTCTCTGCTATAACATTGTCCTGATTCTTTCTGTATATTCTTTACTTATGTTTTTGTTTTCCTTAATCAAAGTGTGTCTTTTCAATCTTTTCAAAGAAGATTCTTTGGACTTACTAAATTACCTCAATTTTATCCGTTTTCTGTTGTATTAAGTTCTACTCATATCTTTATTTATCTTTTTTCTATGTTCTCAGGGTTTATTGTTTTGATCTTCTGATGTCAATTAAAACACTTGGTTATTCATTTTAATAAATATTTTACTTATAAAGATTTGAACTTTTGAAGATTCCAGCTTACTTGTAAGTTTCTAAGGGTCAGGTCCTCTCCATTGTTGCTGGCCTAAGGTTTAGTTCACCATATAGCAATGTATATATTGACCTATTTTCCCCTCGACTTTCTGTGATTCCCTACATCTCACCTTTCTTTGCAGACAAGCCATTTGAAATACCCTTAACTTAGTTCACAGCCAATAAGTCATTGAAATAATGTGTATTTTTAGAGAAATCTTCTTATATAATTAGGCAGAAAATCTCACCTGCCCTAGTTTTCAAAACAGCATAATTTCACTCTTCTCAATGCTTAATCTGTTGTATTACACAACCTTTGAGTATTTAGCTTTATCAATGACATGTACTTTAAAAATGTTTTAGAGATCCTACCAGTCTTTGAAAACATCCTTGTTCCTTGTTTCAGTTCCAGTTTTATGTATATATTCTGCCTTGCACCTGATTATTCCAACAATTGATGGATGGCCTTGGGAATCTAATTCTGGTATTGATAGTCTTTACTGATTGTCTCCCCTCGTAGCTGATTTCTTCATTATTGTGTAAATTTAGATCATGAGCTCATGTTTAGCTAAACAGCTGACCTTGTAAGACGCTTAGGTGTGAACGCTCATAATCTTCCGCAGAAAGACGGCAAAGATTTATTTGTGTCCCTCCAATGAGTTGCCCACGAGGACACCGTTTTCTACAAGTGTTGGTCCAATACTCCCTCTAGAGGAAGGGGACTCCGACAGGGCTGATTGACGGCCCCCGATCTGGGGCAGGGGCAGTGGGCAGCCTGTGGCCCGGGAAGGAGCCTCTTTGCATGTGTCCCTGGGACACATCTGCCTGCGAACTTCGGTCACCTGGCAGGAAGCTACGATGCCCAGACCTATGGTTTGCTGTGCAGCGAGGTGTACTGTGAGGACAGGTTCCACACACACTTCAAGTAAGAGGTCGGCCTGAGGGGAAAGGTGAGAGTTTGGGCAGCTGTGCAGACAAAGAAGGCGCCCTTTGGCCTGGGCCTAAATGCTTGTGACACCCCACTGGACCTGCCGTGCTCTGAGGGCCCTGCCCTGGGCCCCCTGCTCCCCTGCCCTTTGTTCAGTCACAGCAGAGATGGCCACACCCACTCCTTCAGTGAGGCCAGAGTTCCAACCACCCTCAGCCCCGCCCCCTCTCCGCAGCTTACCCTGGACTAGAGAGGCTGCATCCTGAAGCCAGGGCGGTCCGAGAATGCCAAGGGCAGACATGATGACCTTAAATGATTTCCTCTTGTGTCAGGTTTGGTAAACTTTAGGAGCTAGGAAATGGTCCACTTTACAGAAATGTTCAAATTTACTGGCATTTCTTATATTCTCTGCTATAACATTGTCCTGATTCTTTCTATATATTCTTTACTTATGTTTTTGTTTTCCTTAATCAAAGTGTGTCTTTTCAATCTGTTCAAAGAAGATTCTTTGGACTTACTAAATCACCTGAATTTTATACGTTTTCTGTTGTATTAAGTTCTGCTCATATCTTTATTTATCTTTTTTCTCTATTCTCAGGGTTTATTGTTTTGATCTTCTGATGTCAATTAAAACACTTGGTTATTCATTTTAATAAATATTTTACTTATAAATATTTGAACTTTTGAAGATTCCAGCTTTCTTGTAAGTTTCTAAGGGTCAGGTCCTCTCCATTGTTGCTGGCCTAAGGTTTAGTTCACCATATAGCAATGTATATATTGACCTATTTTCCCCTCGACTTTCTGTGATTCCCTACATCTCACCTTTCTTTGCAGACAAGCCATTTGAAATACCCTTAACTTATTTCACAGCCAATAAGTCATTGAAATAATGTGTATTTTTAGAGGAATCTTCTTATATAATTAGGCAGAAAATCTCACCTGCCATAGTTTTCAAAACAGCATAATTTCACTCTTCTCAATGCTTAATCTGTTGTATTACACAACCTTTGAGTATTTAGCTTTATCAATGACATGTCCTTTAAAAATGTTTGAGAGATCCTACCAGTCTTTGAAAACATCCTTGTTCCTTGTTTCAGTTCCAGTTTTATGTATATATTCTGCCTTGCACCTGATTATTCCAACAATTGATGGATGGCCTTGGGAATCTAATTCTGGTATTGATAGTCTTTACTGATTGTCTCCCCTCGTAGCTGATTTCTTCATTATTGTGTAAATTTAGATCATGAGCTCATGTTTAGCTCAACAGCTGACCTTGTAAGACGCTTAGGTGTGAACGCTCGTAAGCTTCCGCAGAAAGACAGCAAAGATTTATTTCTGTCCCTCCAATGAGTTGCCCACAAGGACACCTTTTTCTACAAGTGATGGTCCAATACTCCCTCTAGAGGCAGGGGATTCCGACAGGGCTGATTGGCGGCACCCGATCTGGGGCAGGGGCAGTGGGCAGCCTGTGGCCCGGGCAGGAGCCTCTTTGCATGTGTCCCTGGGACACAACTGCCTGCGAACTTCGGTCACCTGGCAGGAAGCTACGATGCCCAGACCTATGGTTAGCTGTGCAGCGAGGTGTACTGTGAGGACAGGTTCCACACACACTTCAAGTAAGAGGTCGGCCTGAGTGGAAAGGTGAGAGTTTGGGCAGCTGTGCAGACAAAGAAGGCGCCCTTTGGCCTGGGCCTAAATGCTTGTGACAGCCCACTGGACCTGCCGTGCTCTGAGGGCCCTGCCCTGGGCCCCCTGCTACCCTGCCCTTTGTTCAGTCACAGCAGAGATGGCCACACCCACTCCTTCAGTGAGGGCAGAGTTCCAACCACCCTCAGCCTTGCCCCCTCTCCGCAGGTTACCTTGGACTACAGATGCTGCATCCTGAGGCCAGGGCGTTCCGAGAATGCCAAGGGCAGACATGATGACCTTAAATGATTTCCTCTTGTGTCAGGTTTGGTAAACTTTAGGAGCTAGGAAATGGTCCACTTTACAGAAATGTTCAAATTTACTGGCATTTCATATATTCTCTGCTATAACATTGTCCTGATTCTTTCTGTATATTCTTTACTTATGTTTTTGTTTTCCTTAATCAAAGTGTGTCTTTTCAATGTTTTCAAAGAAGATTCTTTGGACTTACTAAATCACCTCAATTTTATACGTTTTGTGTTGTATTAAGTTCTGCTCATATCTTTATTTATCTTTTTTCTATGTTCTCAGGGTTTATTGTTTTGATCTTCTGATGTCAATTAAAACACTTTGTTATTCATTTTAATAAATATTTTACTTATAAAGATTTGAACTTTTGAAGATTCCAGCTTACTTGTAAGTTTCTAAGGGTCAGGTCCTCTCCATTGTTGCTGGTCTAAGGTTTAGTTCACCATATAGCAATGTATATATTGACCTATTTTCCCCTCGACTTTCTGTGATTCCCTACATCTCACCTTTCTTTGCAGACATGCCATTTGAAATACCCTTAACTTATTTCACAGCCAATAAGTCATTGAAATAATGTGTATTTTTAGAGAAATCTTCTTCTATAATTAGGCAGAAAATCTCACCTGCCATAGTTTTCAAAACAGCATAATTTCACTCTTCTCAATGCTTAATCTGTGGTATTACACAACCTTTGAGTATTTAGCTTTATCAATGACATGTACTTTAAAAATGTTTTAGAGCTCCTACCAGTCTTTTAAAACATCCTTGTTCCTTGTTTCAGTTCCAGTTTTATGTATATATTCTGCCTTGCACCTGATTATTCCAACAATTGATGGATGGCCTTGGGAATCTAATTCTGGTATTGATAGTCTTTACTGATTGTCTCTCCTCGTAGCTGATTTCTTCATTATTGTGTAAATTTAGATCATGAGCTCATGTTTAGCTAAACAGCTGACCTTGTAAGACGCTTAGGTGTGAACGCTCATAAGCTTCAGCAGAAAGTCGGCAAAGATTTATTTGTGTCCCTCCAATGAGTTGCCCACGAGGACACCGTTTTCTACAAGTGTTGGTCCAATACTCCCTCTAGAGGCAGGGGACTCCGACAGGGCTGATTGGCGGCCCCCGATCTGGGGCAGAGGCAGTGGGCAGCCTTTGACCCGGGCAGGAGCCTCTTTGCATGTTTCCCTGGGACACATCTGCCTGCGAACTTCGGTCAACTGGCAGGAAGCTACGATGCCCAGACCTAGGGTTAGCTGTGCAGTGAGGTGTACTGTGAGGGCAGGTTCCACACACACTTCAAGTAAGAGGTCGGCCTGAGTGGAAAGGTGAGAGATTGGGCAGCTGTGCAGACAAAGAAGGCGCCCTTTGGCCTGGGCCTAAATGCTTGTGACACCCCACTGGACCTGCCGTGCTCTGAGGGCCCTGCCCTGGGCCCCCTGCTCCCCTGCCCTTTGTTCAGTCACAGCAGAGATGGCCACACCCACTCCTTCAGTGAGGGCAGAGTTCCAACCACCCTCAGCCCCGCCCCCTCTCCGCAGGTTACCATGGTCAACAGAGGCTGCATCCTGAGGCCAGGGCGTTCCGAGAATGCCAAGGGCAGACATGATGACCTTAAATGATTTCCTCTTGTGTCAGGTTTGGTAAACTTTAGGAGCTAGGAAATGGTCCACTTTACAGAAATGTTCAAATTTACTGGCATTTCTTATATTCTCTGCTATAACATTGTCCTGATTCTTTCTGTATATTCTTTACTTATGTTTTTGTTTTCCTTAATCAAAGTGTGTCTTTTTAATCTTTTCAAAGAAGATTCTTTGGACTTACTAAATCACCTGAATTTTATACGTTTTCTGTTGTATTAAGTTCTGCTCATATCTTTATTTATCTTTTTTCTATGTTCTCAGGGTTTATTGTTTTGATCTTCTGATGTCAATTAAAACACTTGGTTATTCATTTTAATAAATATTTTACTTATAAAGATTTGAACTTTTGAAGATTCCAGCTTACTTGTAAGTTTCTAAGGGTCAGGTCCTCTCCATTGTTGCTGGCCTAAGGTTTAGTTCACCATATAGCAATGTATATATTGACCTATTTTCCCCTCGACTTTCTGTGATTCCCTACATCTCACCTTTCTTTGCAGACAAGCCATTTGAAATACCCTTAACTTATTTCACAGCCAATAAGTCATTGAAATAATGTGTATTTTTAGAGAAATCTTCTTATATAATTAGGCAGAAAATCTCACCTGCCATAGTTTTCAAAACAGCATAATTTCACTCTTCTCAATGCTTAATCTGTTGTATTACACAACCTTTGAGTATTTAGCTTTATCAATGACATGTACTTTAAAAATGTTTTAGAGATCCTACCAGTCTTTGAAAACAACCTTGTTCCTTGTTTCAGTTCCAGTTTTATGTATATATTCTGCCTTGCACCTGATTATTCCAACAATTGATGGATGGCCTTGGGAATCTAATTCTGGTATTGATAGTCTTTACTGATTGTCTCCCCTCGTAGCTGATTTCTTCATTATTGTGTAAATTTAGATCATGAGCTCATGTTTAGCTAAACAGCTGACCTTGTAAGACGCTTAGGTGTGAACGCTCGTAATATTCCGCAGAAAGACGGCAAAGATTTATTTGTGTCCCTCCAATGAGTTGCCCACGAGGACACCGTTTTCTACAAGTGTTGGTCCAATACTCCCTCTAGAGGAAGGGGGCACCGACAGGGCTGATTGGTGGCCCCCGATCTGGGGCAGGGGCCGTGGGCAGCCTGTGGCCCGGGCAGGAGCCTCTTTGCATGTATCCCTGGGACATATCTGCCTGCGAACATCGGTCACCTGGCAGGAAGCTACGATGCCCAGACCTATGGTTAGCTGTGCAGCGAGGTGTACTGTGAGGACAGGTTCCACACACACTTCAAGTAAGAGGTCGGCCTGAGTGGAAAGGTGAGAGTTTGGGCAGCTGTGCAGACAAAGAAGGCGCCCTTTGGCCTGGGCCTAAATGCTTGTGACAGCCAGATGGACCTGCCGTGCTCTGAGGGCCCTGCCCTGGGCCCCCTGCTCCCCTGCCCTTTGTTCAGTCACAGCAGAGATGGCCACACCCACTCCTTCAGTGAGGCCAGAGTTCCAACCACCCTCATCCCCGACCGCTCTCCGCAGGTTACCATGGACTACAGAGGCTGCATCCTGAGGCCAGGGCGTTCCGAGAATGCCAAGGGCAGACATGATGACCTTAAATGATTTCCTCTTGTGTCAGGTTTGGTAAACTTTAGGAGCTAGGAAATGGTCCACTTACAGAAATGTTCAAATTTACTGGCATTTCATATATTCTCTGCTATAACATTGTCCTGATTCTTTCTGTATATTCTTTACTTATGTTTTTGTTTTCCTTAATCAAAGTGTGTCTTTTCAATCTTTTCAAAGAAGATTCTTTGGACTTACTAAATCACCTCAATTTTATACGTTATCTGTTGTATTAAGTTCTGCTCATATCTTTATTTATCTTTTTTCTATGTTCTCAGGGTTTATTGTTTTGATCTTCTGATGTCAATTAAAACACTTGGTTATTCATTTTAATAAATATTTTACTTATAAAGATTTGAACTTTTGAAGATTCCAGCTTACTTGTAAGGTTCTAAGGGTCAGGTCCTCTCCATTGTTGCTGGCCTAAGGTTTAGTTCACCATATAGCAATGTATATATTGAACAATTTTCCCCTCGACTTTCTGTGATTCCCTACATCTCACCTTTCTTTGCAGACAAGCCATTTGAAATACCCTTAACTTATTTCACAGCCAATAAGTCATTGAAATAATGTGTATTTTTAGAGAAATATTCTTATATAATTAGGCAGAAAATCTCACCTGCCATAGTTTTCAAAACAGCATAATTTCACTCTTCTCAATGCTTAATCTGTTGTATTACACAACCTTTGAGTATTTACCTTTATCAATGACATGTACTTTAAAAATGTTTTAGAGATCCTACCAGTCTTTGAAAACATCCTTGTTCCTTATTTCAGTTCCAGTTTTATATATATATTCTGCCTTGCACCTGATTATTCCAACAATTGATGGATGGCCTGGGGAATCTAATTCTGGTATTGATAGTCTTTACTGATTGTCTCCCCTCGTAGCTGATTTCTTCATTATTGTGTAAATTTAGATCATGAGCTCATGTTTAGCTAAACAGCTGACCTTGTAAGACGCTTAGGTGTGAACGCTCATAAGCTTCAGCAGAAAGTCGGCAAAGATTTATTTGTGTCCCTCCAATGAGTTGCCCACGAGGACACCGTTTTCTACAAGTGTTGGTCCAATACTCCCTCTAGAGGCAGGGGACTCCGACAGGGCAGATTGGCGGCACCCGATCTGGGGCAGAGGCAGTGGGCAGCCTTTGGCCCGGGCAGGAGCCTCTTTGCATGTTTCCCTGGGACACATCTGCCTGCGAACTTCGGTCAACTGGCAGGAAGCTACGATGCCCAGACCTAGGGTTAGCTGTGCAGTGAGGTGTACTGTGAGGGCAGGTTCCACACACACTTCAAGTAAGAGGTCGGCCTGAGTGGAAAGGTGAGAGTTTGGGCAGCTGTGCAGACAAAGAAGGCGCCCTTTGGCCTGGGCCTAAATGCTTGTGACACCCCACTGGACCTGCCGACCTCTGAGGGCCCTGCCCTGGGCCCCCTGCTCCCCTGCCCTTTGTTCAGTCACAGCAGAGATGGCCACACCCACTCCTTCAGTGAGGGCAGAGTTCCAACCACCCTCAGCCCCGCCCCCTCTCCGCAGGTTACCATGGACAACAGAGGCTGCATCCTGAGGCCAGGGCGTTCCGAGGATGCCAAGGGCAGACATGATGACCTTAAATGATTTCCTCTTGTGTCAGGTTTGGTAAACTTTAGGAGCTAGGAAATGGTCCACTTACAGAAATGTTCAAATTTACTGGCATTTCATATATTCTCTGTTATAACATTGTCCTGATTCTTTCTGTATATTCTTTACTTATGTTTTTGTTTTCCTTAATCAAAGTGTGTCTTTTCAATCTTTTTAAAGAAGATTCTTTGGACTTACTAAATCACCTCAATTTTATACGTTTTCTGTTGTATTAAGTTCTGCTCATATCTTTATTTATCTTTTTTCTATGTTCTCAGGGTTTATTGTTTTGATCTTCTGATGTCAATTAAAACACTTGCTTATTCATTTTAATAAATATTTTACTTATAAATATTTGAACTTTTGAAGATTCCAGCTTTCTTGTAAGTTTCTAAGGGTCAGGTCCTCTCCATTGTTGCTGGCCTAAGGTTTAGTTCACCATATAGCAATGTATATATTGACCTATTTTCCCCTCGACTTTCTGTGATTCCCTACATCTCACCTTTCTTTGCAGATAAGCCATTTGAAATACCCTTAACTTATTTCACAGCCAATAAGTCATTGAAATAATGTGTATTTTTAGAGAAATCTCCTTATATAATTAGGCAGAAAATCTCACCTGCCATAGTTTTCAAAACAGCATAATTTCACTCTTCTCAATGCTTAATCTGTTGTATTACACAACCTTTGAGTATTTAGCTTTATCAATGACATGTACTTTAAAAATGTTTTAGAGATCCTACCAGTCTTTGAAAACATCCTTGTTCCTGGTTTCAGTTCCACTTTTATGTATATATTCTGCCTTGCACCTGATTATTCCAACAATTGATGGATGGCCTTGGGAATCTAATTCTGGTATTGATAGTCTTTACTGATTGTCTCCCCTCGTAGCTGATTTCTTCATTATTGTGTAAATTTAGATCATGAGCTCATGTTTAGCTAAACAGCTGACCTTGTAAGACGCTTAGGTGTGAACGCTCGTAAGCTTCCGCAGAAAGACGGCAAAGATTTATTTTTGTCCCTCCATTGAGTTGCCCAAGAGGACACCATTTTCTACAAGTGTTGGTCCAATACTCCCTCTAGAGGCAGGGGACTCCGACAGGGCTGATTGACGGCCCCCGATCTGGGGCAGGGGCAGTGGGCAGCCTGTGGCCCGGGCAGGAGCCTCTTTGCATGTGTCCCTGGGACACATCTGCCTGCGAACTTCGGTCACCTGGCAGGAAGCTACGATGCCCAGACCTATGGTTATCTGTGCACCGAGGTGTACTGTGAGGACAGGTTCCACACACACTTCAAGTAAGGGGTCGCCCTGAGTGGGAAGGTGAGAGTTTGGGCAGCTGTGCAGACAAAGAAGGCGCCCTTTGGCCTGGGCCTAAATGCTTGTGACGCCCCACTGGACCTGCCGTGCTCTGAGGGCCCTGCCCTGGGCCCCCTGCTCCCCTGCCCTTTGTTCAGTCACAGCAGAGATGGCCACACCCACTCCTTCAGTGAGGGCAGAGTTCCAACCACCCTCAGCCCCGCCCCCTCTCCGCAGGTTACCATGGACTACAGAGGCTGCATCCTGAGGCCAGGGCTTTCCGACAATGCCAAGGGCAGACATGATGACCTTAAATGATTTCCTCTTGTGTCAGGTTTGGTAAACTTTAGGAGCTAGGAAATGGTCCACTTAAAGAAATGTTCAAATTTACTGGCATTTAATATATTCTCTGCTATAACATTGTCCTGATTCTTTCTGTATATTCTTTACTTATGTTTTTGTTTTCCTTAATCAAAGTGTGTCTTTTCAATCTTTTCAAAGAAGATTCTTTGGACTTACTAAATCACCTGAATTTTATACGTTTTCTGTTGTATTAAGTTCTGCTCATATCTTTATTTATCTTTTTTCTATGTTCTCAGGGTTTATTGTTTTGATCATCTGATGTGAATTAAAACACTTGGTTATTCATTTTAATAAATATTTTACTTATAAAGATTTGAACTTTTGAAGATTCCAGCTCACTTGTAAGTTTCTAAGGGTCAGGTCCTCTCCATTGTTGCTGGCCTAAGGTTTAGTTCACCATATAGCAATGTGTATATTGACATATTTTCCCCTCGACTTTCTGTGATTCCCTACATCTCACCTTTCTTTGCAGACAAGCCATTTGAAATACCCTTAACTTATTTCACAGCCAATAAGTCATTGAAATAATGTGTATTTTTAGAAAAATCTTCTTATATAATTAGGCAGAAAATCTCACCTGCCATAGTTTTCAAAACAGCATAATTTCACTTTTCTCAATGCTTAATCTGTTGTATTACACAACCTTTGAGTATTTAGCTTTATCAATGACATGTACTTTAAAAATGTTTTAGAGATCCTACCAGTATTTGAAAACATCCTTGTTCCTTGTTTCAGTTCCAGTTTTATGTATATATTCTGCCTTGCACCTGATTATTCCAACAATTGATGGATGGCCTTGGGAATCTAATTCTGGTATTGATACTCTTTACTGATTGTCTCCCCTCGTAGCTGATTTCTTCATTATTGTGTAATTTTAGATCATGAGCTCATGTTTAGCTAAACAGCTGACCTTGTAAGACGCTTAGGTGTGAACGCTCATAAGCTTCCGCAGAAAGACGGCAAAGATTTATTTGTGTCCCTCCAATGAGTTGCCCACGAGGACACCGTTTTCTACAAGTGTTGGTCCAATACTCCCTCTAGAGGCAGGGGACTCCGACAGGGCTGATTGGCGGCCCCCGATCTGGGGCAGGGGCAGTGGGCAGCCTGTGGCCCGGGCAGGAGCCTCTTTGCATGTGTCCCTGGGACACATCTGCCTGCGAACTTCGGTCACCTGGCAGGAAGCTACGATGCCCAGACCTATGGTTAGCTGTGCAGCGAGGTGTACTGTGAGGACAGGTTCCACACACACTTCAAGTAAGAGGTCGGCCTGAGTGGAAAGGTGAGAGTTTGGGCAGCTGTGCAGACAAAGAAGGCGCCCTTTGGCCTGGGCCTAAATGCTTGTGACACCCCACTGGTCCTGCCGTGCTCTGATGGCCCTGCCCTGGGCCCCCTGCTCCCCTGCCCTTTGTTCAGTCACAGCAGAGATGGCCACACCCACTCCTTCAGTGAGGCCAGAGTTCCAACCACCCTCAGCCCCGACCCCTCTCCGCAGGTTACCATGGACTACAGAGGCTGCATCCTGAGGCCAGGGCGTTCCGAGGATGCCAAGGGCAGACATGATGACCTTAAATGATTTCCTCTTGTGTCAGGTTTGGTAAACTTTAGGAGCTAGGAAATGGTCCACTTACAGAAATGTTCAAATTTACTGGCATTTCATATATTCTCTGCTATAACATTGTCCTGATTCTTTCTGTATATTCTTTACTTATGTTTTTGTTTTCCTTAATCAAAGTGTGTCTTTTCAATCTTTTCAAAGAAGATTCTTTGGACTTACTAAATCACCTCAATTTTATACGTTATCTGTTGTATTAAGTTCTGCTCATATCTTTATTTATCTTTTTTCTATGTTCTCAGGGTTTATTGTTTTGATCTTCTGATGTCAATTAAAACACTTGGTTATTCATTTTAATAAATATTTTACTTATAAAGATTTGAACTTTTGAAGATTCCAGCTTACTTGTAAGGTTCTAAGGGTCAGGTCCTCTCCATTGTTGCTGGCCTAAGGTTTAGTTCACCATATAGCAATGTATATATTGAACAATTTTCCCCTCGACTTTCTGTGATTTCCTACATCTCACCTTTCTTTGCAGACAAGCCATTTGAAATACCCTTAACTTATTTCACAGCCAATAAGTCATTGAAATAATGTGTATTTTTAGAGAAATCTTCTTATATATTTAGGCAGAAAATCTCACCTGCCATAGTTTTCAAAACAGCATAATTTCACTCTTCTCAATGCTTAATCTGTTGTATTACACAACCTTTGAGTATTTAGCTTTATCAATGACATGTACTTTAAAAATGTTTTAGAGATCCTACCAGTCTTTGAAAACATCCCTGTTCCTTGTTTCATTTCCAGTTTTATGTATATATTCTGCCTTGCACCTGATTATTTCAACAATTGATGGATGGCCTGGGGAATCTAATTCTGGTATTGATAGTCTTTACTGATTGTCTCCCCTCGTAGCTGATTTCTTCATTATTGTGTAAATTTAGATCATGAGCTCATGTTTAGCTCAACAGCTGACCTTGTAAGACGCTTAGGTGTGAACGCTCGTAAGCTTCCGCAGAAAGACGGCAAAGATTTATTTGTGTCCCTCCAATGAGTTGCCCACGAGGACACCATTTTCTACAAGTGTTGGTCCAATACTCCCTCTAGAGGAAGGGGACTCCGACAGGGCTGATTGGCGGACCCCGATCTGGGGCAGGGGCAGTGGGCAGCCTGTGGCCTGGGCAGGAGCCTCTTTGCATGTGTCCCTGGGACACATCTTCCTTCGAACTTCGGTCACCTGGCAGGAAGCTACGATGCCCAGACCTATGGTTAGCTGTGCAGCGAGGTGTACTGTGAGGACAGGTTCCACACACACTTCAAGTAAGAGGTCGGCCTGAGTGGAAAGGTGAGAGTTTGGGCAGCTGTGCAGACAAAGAAGGCGCCCTTTGGCCTGGGCCTATATGCTTGTGACACCCCACTGGACCTGCCGTGCTCTGAGGGCCCTGCCCTGGGCCCCATGCTCCCCTGCCCTTTGTTCAGTCACAGCAGAGATGGCCACACCCACTCCTTCAGTGAGGCCAGAGTTCCAACCACCCTCAGCCCCGCCCCCTCTCCGCAGGTTACCATGGACTACAGAGGCTGCATCCTGAGGCCAGGGCGTTCCGAGAATGCCAAGGGCAGACATGATGACCTTAAATGATTTCCTCTTGTGTCAGGTTTGGTAAACTTTAGGAGCTAGGAAATGGTCCACTTTACAGAAATGTTCAAATTTACTGGCATTTCATATATTCTCTGCTATAACATTGTCCTGATTCTTTCTGTATATTCTATACTTATGTTTTTGTTTTCCTTAATCAAAGTGTGTCTTTTCAATCTTTTCAAAGAAGATTCTTTGGACTTACTAAATCACCTGAATTTTATACGTTTTCTGTTGTATTAAGTTCTGCTCATATCTTTATTTATCTTTTTTCTATGTTCTCAGGGTTTATTGTTTTGATCTTCTGATGTCAATTAAAACACTTGGTTATTCATTTGAATAAATATTTTACTTATAAAGATTTGAACTTTTGAAGATTACAGCTTACTTGTAAGGTTCTAAGGGTCAGGTCCTCTCCATTGTTGCTGGCCTAAGGTTTAGTTCACCATATAGCAATGTATATATTGAACAATTTTCCCCTCGACTTTCTGTGATTTCCTACATCTCAACTTTCTTTGCAGACAAGCCATTTGAAATACCCTTAACTTATTTCACAGCCAATAAGTCATTGAAATAATGTGTATTTTTAGAGAAATCTTCTTATATAATTAGGCAGAAAATCTCACCTGCCATAGTTTTCAAAACAGCATAATTTCACTCTTCTCAATGCTTAATCTGTTGTATTACACAACCTTTGAGTATTTAGCTTTATCAATGACATGTACTTTAAAAATGTTTTAGAGATCCTACCAGTCTTTGAAAACATCCTTGTTCCTTGTTTCATTTCCAGTTTTATGTATATATTCTGCCTTGCACCTGATTATTTCAACAATTGATGGATGGCTTGGGGAATCTAATTCTGGTTTTGATAGTCTTTACTGATTGTCTCCCCTCGTAGCTGATTTCTTCATTATTGTGTAAATTTAGATCATGAGCTCATGTTTAGCTAAACAGCTGACCTTGTAAGACGCTTAGGTGTGAACGCTCGTAAGCTTCCGCAGAAAGACGGCAAAGATTTATTTGTGTCCCTCCAATGAGTTGCCCACGAGGACACCATTTTCTACAAGTGTTGGTCCAATACTCCCTCTAGAGGAAGGGGACTCCGACAGGGCTGATTGGCGGACCCCGATCTGGGGCAGGGGCAGTGGGCAGCCTGTGGCCTGGGCAGGAGCCTCTTTGCATGTGTCCGTGGGACACATCTGCCTTCGAACTTCGGTCACCTGGCAGGAAGCTACGATGCCCAGACCTATGGTTAGCTGTGCAGCGAGGTGTACTGTGAGGACAGGTTCCACACACACTTCAAGTAAGAGGTCGGCCTGAGTGGAAAGGTGAGAGTTTGGGCAGCTGTGCAGACAAAGAAGGCGCCCTTTGGCCTGGGCCTATATGCTTGTGACACCCCACTGGACCTGCCGTGCTCTGAGGGCCCTGCCCTGGGCCCCATGCTCCCCTGCCCTTTGTTCAGTCACAGCAGAGATGGCCACACCCACTCCTTCAGTGAGGCCAGAGTTCCAACCACCCTCAGCCCCGCCCCCTCTCCGCTGGTTACCATGGACTACAGAGGCTGCATCCTGAGGCCAGGGCGTTCCGAGAATGCCAAGGGCAGACATGATGACCTTAAATGATTTCCTCTTGTGTCAGGTTTGGTAAACTTTAGGAGCTAGGAAATGGTCCACTTTACAGAAATGTTCAAATTTACTGGCATTTCATATATTCTCTGCTATAACATTGTCCTGATTCTTTCTGTATATTCTATACATATGTTTTTGTTTTCCTTAATCAAAGTGTGTCTTTTCAATATTTTCAAAGAAGATTCTTTGGACTTACTAAATCACCTCAATTTTATACGTTTTCTGTTGTATTAAGTTCTGCTCATATCTTTATTTATCTTTTTTCTATGTTCTCAGGGTTTATTGTTTTGATCTTCTGATGTCAATTAAAACACATGGTTATTCATTTTAATAAATATTTTACTTATAAAGATTTGAACTTTTGAAGATTCCAGCTTACTTGTAAGTTTCTAAGGGTCAGGTCCTCTCCATTGTTGCTGGCCTAAGGTTTCGTTCACCATATAGCAATGTATATATTGACCTATTTTCCCCTCGACTTTCTGTGATTCCCTACATCTCACCTTTCTTTGCAGACAAGCCATTTGAAATACCCTTAACTTATTTCACAGCCAATAAGTCATTGAAATAATGTGTATTTTTAGAGAAATCTTCTTATATAATTAGGCAGAAAATCTCACCTGCCATAGTTTTCAAAACAGCATAATTTCACTCTTCTCAATGCTTAATCTGTGGTATTACACAACCTTTGAGTATTTAGCTTTATCAATGACATGTACTTTAAAAATGTTTTAGAGATCCTACCAGTCTTTGAAAACATCCTTGTTCCTTGTTTCAGTTCCAGTTTTATGTATATATTCTGCCTTGCACCTGATTATTCCAACAATTGATGGATGGCCTTGGGAATCTAATTCTGGTATTGATACTCTTTACTGATTGTCTCCCCTCGTAGCTGATTACTACATTATTGTGTAAATTTAGATCATGAGCTCATGTTTAGCTAAACAGCTGACCTTGTAAGACGCTTAGGTGTGAACGCTCGTAAGATTCCGCAGAAAGACGGCAAAGATTTATTTGTGTCCTTCCATTGAGTTGCCCACGAGGACACCATTTTCTACAAGTGTTGGTCCAATACTCCATCTAGAGGAAGTGGACTCCGACAGGGCTGATTGGCGGCCCCCGATCTGGGGCAGGGGCAGTGGGCAGCCTGTGGCCCGGGCTGGAGCCTCTTTGCATGTGTCCCTGGGACACATCTGCCTGTGAACTTCGGTCACCTGGCAGGAAGCTACGATGCCCAGACCTATGGTTAGCTGTGCAGCGAGGTGTACTGTGAGGACAGGTTCCACACACACTTCAAGTAAGAGGTCGGACTGAGTGTGAAGGTGAGAGTTTGGGCAGCTGTGCAGACAAAGAAGGCGCCCTTTGGCCTGGGCCTAAATGCTTGTGTCGCCCCACTGGACCTGCCGTGCTCTGAGGGCCCTGCCCTGGGCCCCCTGCTCCCCTGCCCTTTGTTCAGTCACAGCAGAGATGGCCACACCCACTCCTTCAGTGAGGGCAGAGTTCCAACCACCCTCAGCCCCGCCCCCTCTCCGCAGGTTACCATGGACTACAGAGGCTGCATTCTGAGGCCAGGGCGTTCCGAGAATGCCAAGGGCAGACATGATGACCTTAAATGATTTCCTCTTGTGTCAGGTTTGGTAAACTTTAGGAGCTAGGAAATGGTCCACTTTACAGAAATGTTCAAATTTACTGGCATTTCATATATTCTCTGTTATAACATTGTCCTGATTCTTTCTGTATATTCTTTACTTATGTTTTTGTTTTCCTTAATCAAAGTGTGTCTTTTTAATCTTTTTAAAGAAGATTATTTGGACTTACTAAATCACCTCAATTTTATACGTTTTCTGTTGTATTAAGTTCTGCTCATATCTTTATTTATCTTTTTTCTATGTTCTCAGGGTTTATTGTTTTGATCTTCTGATGTCAATTAAAACACTTGTTTATTCATTTTAATAAATATTTTACTTATAAAGATTGGAACTTTTGAAGATTCCAGCTTTCTTGTAAGTTTCTAAGGGTCAGGTCCTCTCCATTGTTGCTGGCCTAAGGTTTAGTTCACCATATAGCAATGTGTATATTGACCTATTTTCCCCTCGACTTTCTGTGATTCCCTACATCTCACCTTTGTTTGCAGACAAGCCATTTGAAATACCCTTAACTTATTTCACAGCCAATAAGTCATTGAAATAATGTGTAATTTTAGAGAAATCTTCTTATATAATTAGGCAGAAAATCTCACCTGCCATAGTTTTCAAAACAGCATAATTTCACTCTTCTCAATGCTTAATCTGTTGTATTACACAACCTTTGAGTATTTAGCTTTATCAATGACATGTATTTTAAAAATGTTTTAGAGATCCTACCAGTCTTTGAAAACATCCTTGTTCCTTGTTTCAGTTCCAGTTTTATGTATATATTCTGCCTTGCACCTGATTATTCCAACAATTGCTGGATGGCCTTGGGAATCTAATTCTGGTATTGATACTCTTTACTGATTGTCTCCCCTCGTAGTTGATTTTTTCATTATTGTGTAAATTTAGATCATGATCTCATGTTTAGCTAAACAGTTGACCTTGTAAGACGCTTAGGTGTTTACGCTCGCAAGCTTCAGGAGAAAGTCGGCAAAATTTATTTGTGTCCCTCCAATGAGTTGCCCACGAGGACACCGTTTTCTACAAGTGTTGGTCCAATACTCCCTCTAGAGGCAGGGGACTCCGACAGGGCTGATTGGCGGCCCCCGATCTGGGGCAGGGGCTGTGGGCAGCCTGTGGCCCGGGCAGGAGCCTCTTTGCATGTGTCCCTGGGACACATCAGCCTGCGAACTTCGGTCACCTGGCAGGAAGCTACGATGCCCAGACCTATGGTTAGCTGTGCAGCGAGGTGTTCTGTGAGGACAGTTTCCACACACACTTCAAGTAAGAGGTCGGCCTGAGTGGAAAGGTGAGAGTTTGGGCAGCTGTGCAGACAAAGAAGGCGCCCTTTGGCCTGGGCCTAAATGCTTGTGACAGCCCACTGGACATGCCGTGCTCTGAGGGCCCTGCCCAGGGCCCCCTGCTCCCCTGCCCTTTGTTCAGTCACAGCAGAGATGGCCACACCCACTCCTTCAGTGAGGGCAGAGTTCCAACCACCCTCAGCCCCGCCCCCTCTCCGCAGGTTACCATGGACTACAGAGGCTGCATCCTGAGGCCAGGGCGTTCCGACAATGCCAAGGGCAGACATGATGACCTTAAATGATTTCCTCTTGTGTCAGGTTTGGTAAACTTTAAGAGCTAGGAAATGGTCCACTTACAGAAATGTTCAAATTTACTGGCATTTCATATATTCTCTGCTATAACACTGTCCTGATTCTTTCTGTATATTCTTTACTTATGTTTTTGTTTTCCTTAATCAAAGTGTGTCTTTTCAATCTTTTCAAAGAAGATTCTTTGGACTTACTAAATCACCTGAATTTTATACGTTTTCTGTTGTATTAAGTTCTGCTCATATCTTTATTTATCTTTTTTCTATGTTCTCAGGGTTTATTGTTTTGATCTTCTGATGTCAATTAAAACACTTGGTTATTCATTTTAATAAATATTTTACTTATAAAGATTTGAACTTTTGAAGATTCCAGCTTACTTGTAAGTTTCTAAGGGTCAGGTCCTCTCCATTGTTGCTGGCCTAAGGTTTAGTTCACCATGTAGCAATGTATATATTGGCCTATTTTCCCCTCGACTTTCTGTGATTCCCTACATCTCACCTTTCTTTGCAGACAAGCCATTTGAAATACCCTTAACTTATTTCACAGCCAATAAGTCATTGAAATAATGTGTATTTTTAGAGAAATCTTCTTATATAATTAGGCAGAAAATCTCACCTGCCATAGTTTTCAAAACAGCATAATTTCACTCTTCTCAATGCTTAATCTGTTGTATTACACAACCTTTGAGTATTTAGCTTTATCAATGACATGTCCTTTAAAAATGTTTTAGAGATCCTACCAGTCTTTGAAAACATCCTTGTTCCTTGTTTCAGTTCCAGTTTTATGTATATATTCTGCCTTGCACCTGATTATTCCAACAATTGATGGATGGCCTTGGGAATCTAATTCTGGTATTGATAGTCTTTACTGATTGTCTCCCCTCGTAGCTGATTTCTTCATTATTGTGTAAATTTAGATCATGAGCTCATGTTTAACTAAACAGCTGACCTTGTAAGACGCTTAGGTGTGAACGCTCGTAAGCTTCCGCAGAAAGACGGCAAAGATATATTTGTTTCCCTCCAATGAGTTGCCCATGAGGACACCGTTTTCTACAAGTGTTGGTCCAATACTCCCTCTAGAGGAAGGGGACTCCGACAGGGCTGATTGGTGGCCCCCAATCTGGGGCAGGGGCAGTGGGCAGCCTGTGGCCCGGGCAGGAGCCTCTTTGCATGTGTCCCTGGGACACATCTGCCTGTGAACTTCGGTCACCTGGCAGGAAGCTACGATGCCCAGACCTATGGTTAGCTGTGCACCGAGGTGTACTGTGAGGACAGGTTCCACACACACTTCAAATAAGAGATCGGCCTGAGTGGAAAGGTGAGAGTTTGGGCAGCTGTGCAGACAAAGAAGGCGCCCTTTGGCCTGGGCCTAAATGCTTGTGACACCCCACTGGACCTGCCGTGCTCTGAGGGCCCTGCCCTGGGCCCCCTGCTCCCCTGCCCTTTGTTCAGTCACAGCAGAGATGGCCACACCCACTCCTTCAGTGAGGGCAGAGTTCCAACCACACTCAGCCCCGCCCCCTCTCCGCAGGTTACCATGGACTACAGAGGCTGCATCCTGAGGCCAGGGCGTTCCGAGAATGCCAAGGGCAGACATGATGACCTTAAATGATTTCCTCTTGTGTCAGGTTTGGTAAACTTTAGGAGCTAGGAAATGGTCCACTTTACAGAAATGTTCAAATTTACTGGCATTTCATATATTCTCTGCTATAACATTGTCCTGATTCTTTCTGTATATTCTATACTTATGTTTTTGTTTTCCTTAATCAAAGTGTGTCTTTTCAATATTTTCAAAGAAGATTCTTTGGACTTACTAAATCACCTGAATTTTACACGTTTTCTGTTGTATTAAGTTCTGCTCATGTCTTTATTTATTTTTTTTCTATGTTCTCAGGGTTTATTGTTTTGATCTTCTGATGTCAATTAAAACACTTGGTTATTCATTTTAATAAATATTTTACTTATAAAGATTTGAACTTTTGAAGATTCCAGCTTTCTTGTAAGTTTCTAAGGATCAGGTCCTCTCCATTGTTGCTGGCCTAAGGTTTAGTTCACCATATAGCAATGTATATATTGACCTATTTTCCCCTCGACTTTCTGTGATTCCCTACATCTCACCTTTCTTTGCAGACAAGCCATTTGAAATACCCTTAAATTATTTCACAGCCAATAAGTCATTGAAATAATGTGTATTTTTAGAGAAATCTCCTTATATAATTAGGCAGAAAATCTCACCTGCCATAGTTTTCAAAACAGCATAATTTCACTCTTCTCAATGCTTAATCTGTTGTATTACACAACCTTTGAGTATTTAGCTTTATCAATGACATGTACTTTAAAAATGTTTTAGAGATCCTACCAGTCTTTGAAAACATCCTTGTTCCTTGTTTCAGTTCCAGTTTTATGTATATATTCTGCCTAGCACCTGATTATTCCAACAATTGATGGATGGCCTTGGGAATCTAATTCTGGTATTGATAGTCTTTACTGATTGTCTCCCCTCGTAGCTGATTTCTTCATTATTGTGTAAATTTAGATCATGAGCTCATGTTTAGCTAAACAGCTGACCTTGTAAGACGCTTAGGTGTGAACGCTCGTAAGCTTCCGCAGAAAGACGGCAAAGATTTATTTCTGTCCCTCCATTGAGTTGCCCACGAGGACACCATTTTCTACAAGTGTTGGTCCAATACTCCCTCTAGAGGCAGGGGACTCCGACAGGGCTGATTGGCGGCCCCTGATCTGGGGCAGGGGCAGTGGGCAGCCTGTGGCCCGGGCAGGAGCCTCTTTGCATGTGTCCCTGGGACACATCTGCCTGCGAACTTCGGTCACCTGGCAGGAAGCTACGATGCCCAGACCTATGGTTAGCTGTGCAGCGAGGTGTACTGTGAGGACAGGTTCCACACACACTTCAAGTAAGGGGTCGGCCTGAGTGGGAAGATGAGAGTTTGGGCAGCTGTGCAGACAAAGAAGGCGCCCTTTGGCCTGGGCCTAAATGCTTGTGACGCCCCACTGGACCTGCCGTGCTCTGAGGGCCCTGCCCTGGGCCCCCTGCTCCCCTGCCCTTTGTTCAGTCACAGCAGAGATGGCCACACCCACTCCTTCAGTGAGGGCAGAGTTCCAACCACCCTCAACCCCGCCCCCTCTCCGCAGGTTACCATGGACTACAGAGGCTGCATCCTGAGGCCAGGTCGTTCCGAGAATGCCAAGGGCAGACATGATGACCTTAAATGATTTCCTCTTGTGTCAGGTTTGGTAAACTTTAGGAGCTAGGAATTGTTCCACTTTACAGAAATGTTCAAATTTACTGGCATTTCATATATTCTCTGTTATAACATTGTCCTGATTCTTTCTGTATATTCTTTAATTATGTTTTTGTTTTCCTTAATCAAAGTGTGTCTTTTCAATCTTTTTAAAGAAGATTCTTTGGACTTACTAAATCACCTCAATTTTATACGTTTTCTGTTGTATTAAGTTCTGCTCATATCTTTATTTATCTTTTTTCTATGTTCTCAGGGTTTATTGTTTTGATCTTCTGATGTCAATTAAAACACTTGGTTATTCATTTTAATAAATATGTTACTTATAAAGATTTGAAGTTTTGAAGATTCCAGCTTACTTGTAAGTTTCTAAGGGTCAGGTCCTCTCCATTGTTGCTGGCCTAAGGTTTAGTTCACCATATAGCAATGTATATATTGACCTATTTTCCCCTCGACTTTCTGTGATTCCCTACATCTCACCTTTCTTTGCAGACAAGCCATTTGAAATACCCTTAACTTATTTCACAGCCAATAAGTCATTGAAATAATGTGTATTTTTAGAGAAATCTCCTTATATAATTAGGCAGAAAATCTCACCTGCCATAGTTTTCAAAACAGCATAATTTCACTCTTCTCAATGCTTAAACTGTTGTATTACACAACCTTTGAGTATTTAGCTTTATCAATGACATGTACTTTAAAAATGTTTTAGAGATCCTACCAGTCTTTGAAAACATCCTTGTTCCTTGTTTCAGTTCCAGTTTTATGTATATATTCTGCCTTGCACCTGATTATTCCAACAATTGATGGATGGCCTTGGGAATCCAATTCTGGTATTGATAGTCTTTACTGATTTTCTCCCCTCGTAGCTGATTTCTTTATTATTGTGTAAATTTAGATCATGAGCTCATGTTTAGCTAAACAGCTGACCTTGTAAGACGCTTAGGTGTGAACGCTTGTAAGCTTCTGCAGAAAGATGGCAAAGATTTATTTGTGTCCCTCCAATGAGTTGCCCACGAGGACACCGAGACAGGGCTGATTGGTGGCCCCCGATCTGGGGCAGGGGCAGTGGGCAGCCTGTGGCCCGGGCAGAAGCCTCTTTGCATGTGTCCCTGGGACACATCTGCCTGCGAACTTCGGTCACCTGGCAGGAAGCTACGATGCCCAGACCTATGGTTAGCTGTGCAGCGAGGTGTACTGTGAGGACAGGTTCCACACACACTTCAAGTAAGAGGTCGGCCTGAGTGGAAAGGTGAGAGTTTGGGCAGCTGTGCAGACAAAGAAGGCGCCCTTTGGCCTGGGCCTAAATGCTTGTGACACCCCACTAGACCTGCCGTGCTCTGAGGGCCCTGCACGGGGCCCCCTGCTCCCCTGCCCTTTGTTCAGTCACAGCAGAGATGGCCACACCCACTCCTTCAGTGAGGCCAGAGTTCCAACCACCCTCAGCCCCGCCCCCTCTCCGCAGGTTACCATGGACTACAGAGGCTGCATCCTGAGGCCAGGGCGTTCTGAGAATGCCAAGGGCAGACATGATGACCTTAAATGATTTCCTCTTGTGTCAGGTTTGGTAAACTTTAGGAGCTAGGAAATGGTCCACTTAAAGAAATGTTCAAATTTACTGGCATTTCATATATTCTCTGCTATAACATTGTCCTGATTCTTTCTGTATATTCTTTACTTATGTTTTTGTTTTCCTTAATCAAAGTGTGTCTTTTCAATCTTTTCAAAGAAGATTCTTTGGACTTACTAAATCACCTCAATTTTATACGTTTTCTGTTGTATTACGTTCTGCTCATATCTTTATGTATCTTTTTTCTATGTTCTCAGGGTTTATTGTTTTGATCTTCTGATGTCAATTAAAACACTTGGTTATTCATTTTAATAAATATTTTACTTATAAAGATTTGAACTTTTGAAGATTCCAGCTTACTTGTAAGTTTCTAAGGGTCAGGTCCTCTCCATTGTTGCTGGCCTAAGGTTTAGTTCACCATATAGCAATGTATATATTGACCTATTTTCCCCTCGACTTTCTGTGATTCCCTACATCTCACCTTTCTTTGCAGACAAGCCATTTGAAATACCCTTAACTTATTTCACAGCCAATAAGTCATTGAAATAATGTGTATTTTTAGAGAAATCTTCTTATATAATTAGGCAGAAAATCTCACCTGCCATAGTTTTCAAAACAGCATAATTTCACTCTTCTCAATGCTTAATCTGTTGTATTACACAACCTTTGAGTATTTAGCTTTATCAATGACATGTACTTTAAAAATGTTTTAGAGATCCTACCAGTCTTTGAAAACATCCTTGTTCCTTGTTTCAGTTCCAGTTTTATGTATATATTCTGCCTTGCACCTGATTATTCCAAGAATTGCTGGATGGCCTTGGGAATCTAATTCTGGTATTGATACTCTTTACTGATTGTCTCCCCTCGTAGTTGATTTTTTCATTATTGTGTAAATTTAGATCATGATCTCATGTTTAGCTAAACAGTTGACCTTGTAAGACGCTTAGGTGTTTACGCTCGCAAGCTTCAGGAGAAAGTCGGCAAAATTTATTTGTGTCCCTCCAATGAGTTGCCCACGAGGACACCGTTTTCTACAAGTGTTGGTCCAATACTCCCTCTAGAGGCAGGGGACTCCGACAGGGCTGATTGGCGGCCCCCGATCTGGGGCAGGGGCTGTGGGCAGCCTGTGGCCCGGGCAGGAGCCTCTTTGCATGTGTCCCTGGGTCACATCAGCCTGCGAACTTCGGTCACCTGGCAGGAAGCTACGATGCCCAGACCTATGGTTACCTGTGCAGCGAGGTGTACTTTGAGGACAGGTTCCACACACACTTCAAGTAAGAGGTCGGCCTGAGTGGAAAGGTGAGAGTTTGGGCAGCTGTGCAGACAAAGAAGGCGCCCTTTGGCCTGGGCCTAAATGCTTGTGACAGCCCACTGGACCTGCCGTGCTCTGAGGGCCCTGCCCGGGGCCCCCTGCTCCCCTGCCCTTTGTTCAGTCACAGCAGAGATGGCCACACCCACTCCTTCAGTGAGGGCAGAGTTCCAACCACCCTCAGCCCCGCCCCCTCTCCACAGGTTACCATGGACTACAGAGGCTGCATCCTGAGGCCAGGGCCTTCCGAGAATGCCAAGGGCAGACATGATGAACTTAAATGATTTCCTCTTGTGTCAGGTTTGGTAAACTTTAGGAGCTAGGAAATGGTCCACTTTACAGAAATGTTCAAATTTACTGGCATTTCATATATTCTCTGCTATAACATTGTCCTGATTCTTTCTGTATATTCTATACTTATGTTTTTGTTTTCCTTAATCAAAGTGTGTCTTTTCAATCTTTTCAAAGAAGATTCTTTGGACTTACTAAATCACCTGAATTTTACACGTTTTCTGTTGTATTAAGTTCTGCTCATATCTTTATTTATCTTTTTTCTATGTTCTCAGGGTTTATTGTTTTGATCTTCTGATGTCAATTAAAACACTTGGTTATTCATTTTAATAAATATTTTACTTATAAAGATTTGAACTTTTGAAGATTCCAGCTTAATTGTAAGTTTCTATGGGTCAGGTCCTCTCCATTGTTGCTGGCCTAAGGTTTAGTTCACCATATAGCAATGTATATATTGACCTATTTTCCCCTCGACTTTCTGTGATTCCCTACATCTCACCTTTCTTTGCAGACAAGCCATTTGAAATACCCTTAACTTATTTCACAGCCAATAAGTCATTGAAATAATGTGTGTTTTTTAGAGAAATCTTCTTATATAATTAGGCAGAAAATCTCACCTGCCATAGTTTTCAAAACAGCATAATTTCACTCTTCTCAATGCTTAATCTGTTGTATTACACAACCTTTGAGTATTTAGCTTTATCAATGACATGTACTTTAAAAATGTTTTAGAGATCCTACCAGTCTTTGAAAACATCCTTGTTCCTTGTTTCAGTTCCAGTTTTATGTATATATTCTGCCTTGCACCTGATTATTCCAACAATTGCTGGATGGCCTTGGGAATCTAATTCTGGTATTGATAGTCTTTACTGATTGTCTCCCCTCATAGCTGATTTCTTCATTATTGTGTAAATTTAGATCATGAGCTCATGTTTAGCTAAACAGCTGACCTTGTAAGACGCTTAGGTGTGAACGCTCGTAAGCTTCCGCAGAAAGACGGCAAAGATTTATTTCTGTCCCTCCATTGAGTTGCCCACGAGGACACCATTTTCTACAAGTGTTGGTCCACTACTCCCTCTAGAGGCAGGGGACTCCGACAGGGCTGATTGGCGGCCCCCGATCTGGGGCAGGGGCAGTGGGCAGCCTGTGGCCCGGGCAGGAGCCTCTTTGCATGTGTCCCTGGGACACATCTGCCTGCGAACTTCGGTCACCTGGCAGGAAGCTACGATGCCCAGACCTATGGTTAGCTGTGCAGCGAGGTGTACTGTGAGGACAGGTTCCACACACACTTCAAGTAAGGGGTCGGCCTGAGTGGGAACATGAGAGTTTGGGCAGCTGTGCAGACAAAGAAGGCGCCCTTTGGCCTGGGCCTAAATGCTTGTGACGCCCCACTGGACCTGCCGTGCTCTGAGGGCCCTGCCCTGGGCCCCCTGCTCCCCTGCCCTTTGTTCAGTCACAGCAGAGATGGCCACACCCACTCCTTCAGTGAGGGCAGAGTTCCAACCACCCTCAACCCCGCCCCCTCTCCGCAGGTTACCATGGACTACAGAGGCTGCATCCTGAGGCCAGGGCGTTCCGAGAATGCCAAGGGCAGACATGATGACCTTAAATGATTTCCTCTTGTGTCAGGTTTGGTAAACTTTAGGAGCTAGGAAATGGTCCACTTTACAGAAATGTTCAAATTTACTGGCATTTCTTATATTCTCTGCTATAACATTGTCCTGATTCTTTCTGTATATTCTTTAATTATG
Source organism: Mesoplodon mirus (assembly GCF_964341445.2). Lineage (NCBI taxonomy): Eukaryota > Metazoa > Chordata > Mammalia > Artiodactyla > Ziphiidae > Mesoplodon > Mesoplodon mirus. The sequence continues at coordinate 176,676,587 of NC_138976.1, read as the reverse complement.
TTTTTGTTTTCCTTAATCAAAGTGTGTCTTTTCAATCTTTTTAAAGAAGATTCTTTGGACTTACTAAATCACCTCAATTTTATACGTTTTCTGTTGTATTAAGTTCTGCTCATATCTTTATTTATCTTTTTTCTATGTTCTCAGGGTTTATTGTTTTGATCTTCTGATGTCAATTAAAACACTTGGTTATTCATTTTAATAAATATGTTACTTATAAAGATTTGAAGTTTTGAAGATTCCTGCTTACTTGTAAGTTTCTAAGGGTCAGGTCCTCTCCATTATTGCTGGCCTAAGGTTTAGTTCACCATATAGCAATGTATATATTGACCTATTTTCCCCTCGACTTTCTATGATTCCCTACATCTCACCTTTCTTTGCAGACAAGCCATTTGAAATACCCTTAACTTATTTCACAGCCAATAAGTCATTGAAATAATGTGTATTTTTAGAGAAATCTTCTTATATAATTAGGCAGAAAATCTCACCTGCCATAGTTTTCAAAACAGCATAATTTCACTCTTCTCAATGCTTAATCTGTTGTATTACACAACCTTTGAGTATTTAGCTTTATCAATGACATGTACTTTAAAAATGTTTTAGAGATCCTACCAGTCTTTGAAAACATCCTTGTTCCTTGTTTCAGTTCCACTTTTATGTATATATTGTGCCTTGCACCTGATTATTCCAACAATTGATGGATGGCCTTGGGAATCCAATTCTGGTATTGATAGTCTTTACTGATTTTCTCCCCTCGTAGCTGATTTCTTCATTATTGTGTAAATTTAGATCGTGAGCTCATGTTTAGCTAAACAGCTGACCTTGTAAGACGCTTAGGTGTGAACGCTCGTAAGCTTCCGCAGAAAGACGGCAAAGATTTATTTGTGTCCCTCCAATGAGTTGCCCACGAGGACACCGTTTTCTACAAGTGTTGGTCCAATACTCCCTCTAGAGGCAGGGGACTCAGACAGGGCTGATTGGTGGCCCCCGATCTGGGGCAGGGGCAGTGGGCAGCCTGTGGCCCGGGCAGGAGCCTCTTTGCATGTGTCCCTGGGACACATCTGCCTGCGAACTTCGGTCACCTGGCAGGAAGCTACGATGCCCAGACCTATGGTTATCTGTGCAGCGAGGTGTACTGTGAGGACAGGTTCCACACACACTTCAAGTAAGAGGTCGGCCTGAGTGGAAAAGTGAGAGTTTGGGCAGCTGTGCAGACAAAGAAGGCGCCCTTTGGCCTGGGCCTAAATGCTTGTGACACCCCACTGGACCTGCCGTGCTCTGAGGGCCCTGCACGGGGCCCCCTGCTCCCCTGCCATTTGTTCAGTCACAGCAGAGATGGCCACACCCACTCCTTCAGTGAGGGCAGAGTTCCAACCACCCTCAGCCCCGCCCCCTCTCCGCAGGTTACCATGGACTACAGAGGCTGCATCCTGAGGCCAGGGCGTTCCGACAATGCCAAGGGCAGACATGATGACCTTAAATGATTTCCTCTTGTGTCAGGTTTGGTAAACTTTAGGAGCTAGGAAATGGTCCACTTTACAGAAATGTTCAAATTTACTGGCATTTCATATATTCTCTGCTATAACATTGTCCTGATTCTTTCTGTATATTCTTTACTTATGTTTTTGTTTTCCTTAATCAAAGTGTGTCTTTTCAATCTTTTCAAAGAAGATTCTTTGGACTTACTAAATCACCTCAATTTTATACGTTTTCTGGTGTATTAATTTCTGCTCATATCTTTATTTATCTTTTTTTCTATGTTCTCAGGGTTTATTGTTTTGATCTTCTGATGTCAATTAAAACACTTGGTTATTCATTTTAATAAATATTTTACTTATAAAGATTTGAACTTTTGAAGATTCCAGCTTACTTGTAAGTTTCTATGGGTCAGGTCCTCTCCATTTTTGCTGGCCTAAAGTTTAGTTCACCATATAGCAATGTATATATTGACCTATTTTCCCCTCGACTTTCTGTGATTCCCTACATCTCACCTTTCTTTGCAGACAAGCCATTTGAAATACCCTTAACTTATTTCACAGCCAATAAGTCATTGAAATAATGTGTATTATTTAGAGAAATCTTCTTATATAATTAGGCAGAAAATCTCACCTGCCATAGTTTTCAAAACAGCATAATTTCACTCTTCTCAATGCTTAATCTGTTGTATTACACAACCTTTGAGTATTTAGCTTTATCAATGACATGTCCTTTAAAAATGTTTTAGAGATCCTACCAGTCTTTGAAAACATCCTTGTTCCTTGTTTCAGTTCCAGTTTTATGTATATATTCTGCCTTGCACCTGATTATTCCAACAATTGCTGGATGGCCTTGGGAATCTAATTCTGGTATTGATAGTCTTTACTGATTGTCTCCCCTCGTAGCTGATTTCTTCATTATTGTGTAAATTTAGATCATGAGCTCATGTTTAGCTAAACAGCTGAACTTGTAAGACGCTTAGGTGTGAACGCTCGTAAGCTTCTGCAGAAAGATGGCAAAGATTTATTTGTGTCCCTCCAATGAGTTGCCCACGAGGACACCGTTTTCTACAAGTGTTGGTCCAATACTCCCTCTAGAGGAAGGGGACTCCGACAGGGCTGATTGGTGGCCCCCAATCTGGGGCAGGGGCAGTGGGCAGCCTGTGGCCCGTGCAGGAGCCTCTTTGCATGTGTCCCTGGGACACATCTGCCTGTGAACTTCGGTCACCTGGCAGGAAGCTACGATGCCCAGACCTATGGTTAGCTGTGCAGCGAGGTGTACTGTGAGGACAGGTTCCACACACACTTCAAATAAGAGGTCGGCCTGAGTGGAAAGGTGAGAGTTTGGGCAGCTGTGCAGACAAAGAAGGCGCCCTTTGGCCTGGGCCTAAATGCTTGTGACACCCCACTGGACCTGCCGTGCTCTGAGGGCCCTGCCCTGGGCCCCCTGCTCCCCTGCACTTTGTTCAGTCACAGCAGAGATGGCCACACCCACTCCTTCAGTGAGGAGAGTTCCAACCACCCTCAGCCCCGCCCCCTCTCCGCAGGTTACCATGGACTACAGAGGCTGCATCCTGAGGCCAGGGTGTTCCGAGAATGCCAAGGGCAGACATGATGACCTTAAATGATTTCCTCTTGTGTCAGGTTTGGTAAACTTTAGGAGCTAGGAAATGGTCCACTTTACAGAAATGTTCAAATTTACTGGCATTTCATATATTCTCTGCTATAACATTGTCCTGATTCTTTCTGTATATTCTATACTTATGTTTATGTTTTCCTTAATCAAAGTGTGTCTTTTCAATCTTTTCAAAGAAGATTCTTTGGACTTACTAAATCACCTGAATTTTACACGTTTTCTGTTGTATTAAGTGCTGCTCATATCTTTATTTATCTTTTTTCTATGTTCTCAGGGTTTATTGTTTTGATCTTCTGATGTCAATTAAAACACTTGGTTATTCATTTTAATAAATATTTTACTTATAAAGATTTGAACTTTTGAAGATTCCAGCTTACTTGTAAGTTTCTAAGGGTCAGGTCCTCTCCATTGCTGCTGGCCTAAGGTTTAGTTCACCATATAGCAATGTATATATTGACCTATTTTCCCCTCGACTTTCTGTGATTCCCTACATCTCACCTTTCTTTGCAGACAAGCCATTTGAAATACCCTTAACTTATTTCACAGCCAATAAGTCATTGAAATAATGTGTGTTTTTTAGAGAAATCTTCTTATATAATTAGGCAGAAAATCTCACCTGCCATAGTTTTCAAAACAGCATAGTTTCACTCTTCTCAATGCTTAATCTGTTGTATTACACAACCTTTGAGTATTTAGCTTTATCAATGACATGTACTTTAAAAATGTTTTAGAGATCCTACCAGTCTTTGAAAACATCCTTGTTCCTTGTTTCAGTTCCAGTTTTATGTATATATTCTGCCTTGCACCTGATTATTCCAAGAATTGCTGGATGGCCTTGGGAATCTAATTCTGGTATTGATAGTCTTTACTGATTGTCTCCCCTCGTAGCTGATTTCTTCATTATTGTGTAAATTTAGATCATGAGCTCATGTTTAGCTAAACAGCTGACCTTGTAAGACGCTTATGTGTGAACGCTCGTAAGCTTCCGCAGAAAGACGGCAAAGATTTATTTCTGTCCCTCCATTGAGTTGCCCACGAGGACACAATTTTCTACAAGTGTTGGTCCAATACTCCCTCTAGAGGAAGGGGACTCCGACAGGGCTGATTGGCGGCCCCCGATCTGGGGCAGGGGCAGTGGGCAGCCTGTGGCCCGTGCAGGAGCCTCTTTGCATGTGTCCCTGGGACACATCTGCCTGCGAACTTCGGTCACCTGGCAGGAAGTTACGATGCCCAGACCTATGGTTAGCTGTGCAGCGAGGTGTACTGTGAGGACAGGTTCCACACACACTTCAAGTAAGGGGTCGGCCTGAGTGGGAAGATGAGAGTTTGGGCAGCTGTGCAGACAAAGAAGGCGCCCTTTGGCCTGGGCCTAAATGCTTGTGACACCCCACTGGACCTGCCGTGCTCTGAGGGCCCTGCCCTGGGCCCCCTGCTCCCCTGCCCTTTGTTCAGTCACAGCAGAGATGGCCACACCCACTCCTTCAGTGAGGGCAGAGTTCCAACCACCCTCAACCCCGCCCCCTCTCCGCAGGTTACCATGGACTACAGAGGCTGCATCCTGAGGCCAGGGCGTTCCGAGAATGCCAAGGGCAGACATGATGACCTTAAATGATTTCCTCTTGTGTCAGGTTTGGTAAACTTTAGGAGCTAGGAAATGGTCCACTTTACAGAAATGTTCAAATTTACTGGCATTTCTTATATTCTCTGCTATAACATTGTCCTGATTCTTTCTGTATATTCTTTAATTATGTTTTTGTTTTCCTTAATCAAAGTGTGTCTTTTCAATCTTTTTAAAGAAGATTCTTTGGACTTACTAAATCACCTCAATTTTATACGTTTTCTGTTGTATTAAGTTCTGCTCATATCTTTATTTATCTTTTTTCTATGTTCTCAGGGTTTATTGTTTTGATCTTCTAATGTCAATTAAAACACTTGGTTATTCATTTTAATAAATATGTTACTTATAAAGATTTGAAGTTTTGAAGATTCCTGCTTACTTGTAAGTTTCTAAGGGTCAGGTCCTCTCCATTGTTGCTGGCCTAAGGTTTAGTTCACCATATAGCAATGTATATATTGACCTATTTTCCCCTCGACTTTCTGTGATTCCCTACATCTCACCTTTCTTTGCAGACAAGCCATTTGAAATACCCTTAACTTATTTCACAGCCAATAAGTCATTGAAATAATGTGTATTTTTAGAGAAATCTCCTTATATAATTAGGCAGAAAATCTCACCTGCCATAGTTTTCAAAACAGCATAATTTCACTCTTCTCAATGCTTAATCTGTTGTATTACACAACCTTTGAGTATTTAGCTTTATCAATGACATGTACTTTAAAAATGTTTTAGAGATCCTACCAGTCTTTGAAAACATCCTTGTTCCTTGTTTCAGTTCCAGTTTTATGTATATATTCTGCCTTGCACCTGATTATTCCAACAATTGATGGATGGCCTTGGGAATCCAATTCTGGTATTGATAGTCTTTACTGATTTTCTCCCCTCGTAGCTGATTTCTTCATTATTGTGTAAATTTAGATCATGAGCTCATGTTTAGCTAAACAGCTGACCTTGTGAGACGCTTAGGTGTGAACGCTCGTAATCTTCCGCAGAAAGACGGCAAAGATTTATTTGTGTCCCTCCAATGAGTTGCCCACGAGGACACCGTTTTCTACAAGTGTTGGTCCAATACTCCCTCTAGAGGCAGGGGACTCAGACAGGGCTGATTGGTGGCCCCCGATCTGGGGCAGGGGCAGTGGGCAGCCTGTGGCCCGGGCAGGAGCCTCTTTGCATGTGTCCCTGGGACACATCTGCCTGCGAACTTCGGTCACCTGGCAGGAAGCTATGATGCCCAGACCTATGGTTAGATGTGCAGCGAGGTGTACTGTGAGGACAGGTTCCACACACACTTCAAGTAAGAGGTCGGCCTGAGTGGAAAGGTGAGAGTTTGGGCAGCTGTGCAGACAAAGAAGGCGCCCTTTGGCCTGGGCCTAAATGCTTGTGACACCCCACTGGACCTGCCGTGCTCTGAGGGCCCTGCACGGGGCCCCCTGCTCCCCTGCCCTTTGTTCAGTCACAGCAGAGATGGCCACACCCACTCCTTCAGTGAGGCCAGAGTTCCAACCACCCTCAGCCCCGCCCCCTCTCCGCAGGTTACCATGGACTACAGAGGCTGCATCCTGAGGCCAGGGCGTTCCGAGAATGCCAAGGGCAGACATGATGACCTTAAATGATTTCCTCTTGTGTCAGGTTTGGTAAACTTTAGGAGCTAGGAAATGGTCCACTTAAAGAAATGTTCAAATTTACTGGCATTTCATATATTCTCTGCTATAACATTGTCCTGATTCTTTCTGTATATTCTTTACTTATGTTTTTGTTTTCCTTAGTCAAAGTGTGTCTTTTCAATCTTTTCAAAGAAGATTCTGTGGACTTACTAAATCACCTGAATTTTATACGTTTTCTGTTGTATTAAGTTCTGCTCATATCTTTATTTATCTTTTTTCTATGTTATCAGGGTTTATTGTTTTGATCTTCTGATGTCAATTAAAACACTTGGTTATTCATTTTAATAAATATTTTACTTATAAAGATTTGAACTTTTGAAGATTCCAGCTTACTTGTAAGTTTCTAAGGGTCAGGTCCTCTCCATTGTTGCTGGCCTAAGGTTTAGTTCACCATATAGCAATGTATATATTGACCTATTTTCCCCTCGACTTTCTGTGATTCCCTACATCTCACCTTTCTTTGCAGACAAGCCATTTGAAATACCCTTAACTTATTTCACAGCCAATAAGTCATTGAAATAATGTGTAGTTTTAGAGAAATCTTCTTATATAATTAGGCAGAAAATCTCACCTGCCATAGTTTTCAAAACAGCATAATTTCACTCTTCTCAATGCTTAATATGTTGTATTACACAACTTTTGAGTATTTAGCTTTATCAATGACATGTACTTTAAAAATGTTTTAGAGATCCTACCAGTCTTTGAAAACATCCTTGTTCCTTGTTTCAGTTCCAGTTTTATGTATATATTCTGCCTTGCACCTGATTATTCCAACAATTGATGGATGGCCTTGAGAATCTAATTCTGGTATTGATACTCTTTACTGATTGTCTCCCCTCGTAGTTGATTTTTTCATTATTGTGTAAATTTAGATCATGATCTCATGTTTAGCTAAACAGTTGACCTTGTAAGACGCTTAGGTGTTTACGCTCGCAACCTTCAGGAGAAAGTCGGCAAAATTTATTTGTGTCCCTCCAATGAGTTGCCCACGAGGACACCGTTTTCTACAAGTGTTGGTCCAATACTCCCTCTAGAGGCAGGGGACTCCGACAGGGCTGATTGGCGGCCCCCGATCTGGGGCAGGGGCAGTGGGCAGCCTGTGGCCCGGGCAGGAGCCTCTTTGCATGTGTCCCTGGGTCACATCAGCCTGCGAACTTCGGTCACCTGGCAGGAAGCTACGATGCCCAGACCTATGGTTAGCTGTGCAGCGAGGTGTACTGTGAGGACAGGTTCCACACACACTTCAAGTAAGAGGTCGGCCTGAGTGGAAAGGTGAGAGTTTGGGCAGCTGTGCAGACAAAGAAGGCGCCCTTTGGCCTGGGCCTAAATGCTTGTGACAGCCCACAGGACCTGCCGTGCTCTGAGGGCCCTGCCCGGGGCCCCCTGCTCCCCTGCCCTTTGTTCAGTCACAGCAGAGATGGCCACACCCACTCCTTCAGTGAGGGCAGAGTTCCAACCACCCTCAGCCCCGCCCCCTCTCCGCAGGTTACCATGGACTACAGAGGCTGCATCCTGAGGCCAGGGCGTTCCGAGAATGCCAAGGGCAGACATGATGAACTTAAATGATTTCCTCTTGTGTCAGGTTTGGTAAACTTTAGGAGCTAGGAAATGGTCCACTTACAGAAATGTTCAAATTTACTGGCATTTCATATATTCTCTGCTATAACACTGTCCTGATTCTTTCTGTATATTCTTTACTTATGTTTTTGTTTTCCTTAATCAAAGTGTGTCTTTTCAATCTTTTCAAAGAAGATTCTTTGGACTTACTAAATCACCTCAATTTTATACGTTTTCTGTTGTATTAAGTTCTGCTCATAACTTTATTTATCTTTTTTCTATGTTCTCAGGGTTTATTGTTTTGATCTTCTGACGTCAATTAAAACACTTGGTTATTCATTTTAATAAATATTTTACTTATAAAGATTTGAACTTTTGAAGATTCCAGCTTACTTGTAAGTTTCTAAGGGTCAGGTCCTCTCCATTGTTGCTGGCCTAAGGTTTAGTTCACCATACAGCAATGTATATATTGACCTATTTTCCCCTCGACTTTCTGTGATTCCCTACATCTCACCTTTCTTTGCAGACAAGCCATTTGAAATACCCTTATTTCACAGCCAATAAGTCATTGAAATAATGTGTAGTTTTAGAGAAATCTTCTTATATAATTAGGCAGAAAATCTCACCTGCCATAGTTTTCAAAACAGCATAATTTCACTCTTCTCAATGCTTAATCTGTTGTATTACACAACCTTTCAGTATTTAGCTTTATCAATGACATGTCCTTTAAAAATGTTTTAGAGATCCTACCGGTCTTTGAAAACATCCTTGTTCCTTGTTTCAGTTCCAGTTTTATGTATATATTCTGCCTTGCACCTGATTATTCCAACAATTGATGGATGGCCTTGGGAATCTAATTCTGGTATTGATAGTCTTTACTGATTGTCTCCCCTCGTAGCTGATTTCTTCATTATTGTGTAAATTTAGATTATGAGCTCATGTTTAGCTAAACAGCTGACCTTGTAAGACGCTTAGGTGTGAACGCTCGTAAGCTTCTGCAGAAAGACGGCAAAGATTTATTTGTGTCCCTCCAATGAGTTGCCCACGAGGACACCGTTTTCTACAAGTGTTGGTCCAATACTCCCTCTAGAGGAAGGGGACTCCGACAGGGCTGATTGGTGGCCCCCAATCTGGGGCAGGGGCAGTGGGCAGCCTGTGGCCCGGGCAGGAGCCTCTTTGCATGTGTCCCTGGGACACATCTGCCTGTGAACTTCGGTCACCTGGCAGGAAGCTACGATGCCCAGACCTATGGTTAGCTGTGCAGCGAGGTGTACTGTGAGGACAGGTTCCACACACACTTCAAATAAGAGGTCGGCCTGAGTGGAAAGGTGAGAGTTTGGGCAGCTGTGCAGACAAAGAAGGCGCCCTTTGGCCTGGGCCTAAATGCTTGTGACAGCCCACTGGACCTGCCGTGCTCTGAGGGCCCTGCCCTGGGCCCCCTGCTCCCCTGCCCTTTGTTCAGTCACAGCAGAGATGGCCACACCCACTCCTTCAGTGAGGGCAGAGTTCCAACCACCCTCAGCCCCGCCCCCTCTCCGCAGGTTACCATGGACTACAGAGGCTGCATCCTGAGGCCAGGGCGTTCCGAGAATGCCAAGGGCAGACATGATGACCTTAAATGATTTCCTCTTGTGTCAGGTTTGGTAAACTTTAGGAGCTAGGAAATGGTCCACTTTACAGAAATGTTCAAATTTACTGGCATTTCATATATTCTCTGCTATAACATTGTCCTGATTCTTTCTGTATATTCTATACTTATGTTTTTGTTTTCCTTAATCAAAGTGTGTCTTTTCAATCTTTTCAAAGAAGATTCTTTGGACTTACTAAATCACCTGAATTTTACACGTTTTCTGTTGTATTAAGTTCTGCTCATATCTTTATTTATCTTTTTTCTATGTTCTCAGGGTTTATTGTTTTGATCTTCTGATGTCAATTAAAACACTTGGTTATTCATTTTAATAAATATTTTACTTATAAAGATTTGAACTTTTGAAGATTCCAGCTTACTTGTAAGTTTCTAAGGGTCAGGTCCTCTCCATTGTTGCTGGTCTAAGGTTTAGTTCACCATATAGCAATGTATATATTGACCTATTTTCCCCTCGACTTTCTGTGATTCCCTACATCTCACCTTTCTTTGCAGACAAGCCATTTGAAATACCCTTAACTTATTTCACAGCCAATAAGTCATTGAAATAATGTGTGTTTTTTACAGAAATCTTCTTATATAATTAGGCAGAAAATCTCACCTGCCATAGTTTTCAAAACAGCATAATTTCACTCTTCTCAATGCTTAATCTGTTGTATTACACAACCTTTGAGTATTTAGCTTTATCAATGACATGTACTTTAAAAATGTTTTAGAGATCCTACCAGTCTTTGAAAACATCCTTGTTCCTTGTTTCAGTTCCAGTTTTATGTATATTTTCTGCCTTGCACCTGATTATTCCAACAATTGATGGATGGCCTTGGGAATCCAATTGTGGTATTGATAGTCTTTAATGATTGTCTCCCCTCGTAGCTGATTTTTTCATTATTGTGTAAATTTAGATCATGAGCTCATGTTTAGCTAAACAGCTGACCTTGTAAGACGCTTAGGTGTGAACGCTCGTAAGCTTCAGGAGAAAGTCGGCAAAATTTATTTGTGTCCCTCCAATGAGTTGCCCACGAGGACACCGTTTTCTACAAGTGTTGGTCCAATACTCCCTATAGAGGAAGGGGACTCCAACAGGGCTGATTGGCGGCCCCCGATCTGGGGCAGGGGCAGTGGGCAGCCTGTGGCCCGGGCAGGAGCCTCTTTGCATGTGACCCTGGGACACATCTGCCTGCGAACTTCGGTCACCTGGCAGGAAGCTACGATGCCCAGACCTATGGTTAGCTGTGCAGCGAGGTGTACTGTGAGGACAGGTTCCACACACACTTCAAGTAAGAGGTCGGCCTGAGTGGAAAGGTGAGAGTTTGGGCAGCTGTGCAGACAAAGAAGGCGCCCTTTGGCCTGGGCCTAAATGCTTGTGACACCCCACTGGACCTGCCGTGCTCTGAGGGCCCTGCCCTGGGCCCCCTGCTCCCCTGCCCTTTGTTCAGTCACAGCAGAGATGGCCACACCCACTCCTTCAGTGAGGCCAGAGTTCCATCCACCCTCAGCCCCGCCCCCTCTCCGCAGGTTACCCTGGACTACAGAGGCTGCATCCTGAGGCCAGGGCGTTCCGAGAATGCCAAGGGCAGACATGATAACCTTAAATGATTTCCTCTTGTGTCAGGTTTGGTAAACTTTAGGAGCTAGGAAATGGTCCACTTTACAGAAATGTTCAAATTTACTGGCATTTCATATATTCTCTGCTATAACATTGTCCTGATTCTTTCTGTATATTCTTTACTTATGTTTTTGTTTTCCTTAATCAAAGTGTGTCTTTTCAATCTTTTCAAAGAAGATTCTTTGGACTTACTAAATCACCTGAATTTTACACGTTTTCTGTTGTATTAAGTTCTGCTCATATCTTTATTTATCTTTTTTCTATGTTCTCAGGGTTTATTGTTTTGATCTTCTGATGTCAATTAAAACACTTGGTTATTCATTTTAATAAATATTTTACTTATAAAGATTTGAACATTTCAAGATTCCAGATTACTTGTAAGTTTCTATGGGTCAGGTCCTCTCCATTGTTGCTGGCCTAAGGTTTAGTTCACCATATAGCAATGTATATATTGACCTATTTTCCCCTCGACTTTCTGTGATTCCCTACATCTCACCTTTCTTTGCAGACAAGCCATTTGAAATACCCTTAACTTATTTCACAGCCAATAAGTCATTGAAATAATGTGTATTTTTTAGAGAAATCTTCTTATATAATTAGGCAGAAAATCTCACCTGCCATAGTTTTCAAAACAGCATAATTTCACTCTTCTCAAAGCTTAATCTGTTGTATTACACAACCTTTGAGTATTTAGCTTTATCAATGACATGTCCTTTAAAAATGTTTTAGAGATCCTACCAGTCTTTGAAAACATCCTTGTTCCTTGTTTCAGTTCCAGTTTTATGTATATATTCTGCCTTGCACCTGATTATTCCAACAATTGCTGGATGGCCTTGGGAATCTAATTCTGGTATTGATAGTCTTTACTGATTGTCTCCTCTCGTAGCTGATTTTTTCATTATTGTGTAAATTTAGATCATGAGCTCATGTTTAGCTAAACAGCTGACCTTGTAAGACGCTTAGGTGTGAACGCTCGTAAGCTTCCGCAGAAAGACGCCAAAGATTTATTTCTGTCCCTCCAATGAGTTGCCCACGAGGACACCGTTTTCTAAAAGTGTTGGTCCAATACTCCCTCTAGAGGCAGGGGATTCCGACACGGCTGTTTGGCGGCCCCCGATCTGGGGCAGGGGCAGTGGGCAGCCTGTGGCCCGGGCAGGAGCCTCTTTGCATGTGTCCCTGGGACACATCTGCCTGCGAACTTCGGTCACCTGGCAGGAAGCTACGATGCCCAGACCTATGGTTAGCTGTGCAGCGAGGTGTACTGTGAGGACAGGTTCCACACACACTTCAAGAAAGAGGTCGGCCTGAGTGGAAAGGTGAGAGTTTGGGCAGCTGTGCAGACAAAGAATGCGCCCTTTGGCCTGGGCCTAAATGCTTGTGACACCCCACTGGACCTGCCGGGCTCTGAGGGCCCTGCCCTGGGCCCCCTGCTCCCCTGCCCTTTGTTCAGTCACAGCAGAGATTGCCACACCCACTCCTTCAGTGAGGGCAGAGTTCCAACCACCCTCAGCCCCGCCCCCTCTCCGCAGGTTACCAAGGACTACAGAGGCTGCATCCTGAGGCCAGGGCGTTCCGAGAATGCCAAGGGCAGACATGATGACCTTAAATGATTTCCTCTTGTGTCAGGTTTGGTAAACTTTAGGAGCTAGGAAATGGTCCACTTACAGAAATGTTCAAATTTACTGGCATTTCATATATTCTCTGCTATAACATTGTCCTGATTCTTTCTGTATATTCTTTACTTATGTTTTTGTTTTCCTTAATCAAAGTGTGTCTTTTCAATCTTTTCAAAGAAGATTCTTTGGACTTACTAAATCACCTGAATTTTATACGTTTTCTGTTGTATTAAGTTCTGCTCATATCTTTATTTATCTTTTTTCTATGTTCTCAGGGTTTATTGTTTTGATCTTCTGATGTCAATTAAAACACTTGGTTATTCATTTTAATAAATATTTTACTTATAAAGATTTGAACTTTTGAAGATTCCAGCTTACTTGTAAGTTTCTAAGGGTCAGGTCCTCTCCATTGTTGCTGGCCTAAGGTTTAGTTCACCATATAGCAATGTATATATTGACCTATTTTCCCCTCGACTTTCTGTGATTCCCTACATCTCACCTTTCTTTGCAGACAAGCCATTTGAAATACCCTTAACTTATTTCACAGCCAATAAGTCATTGAAATAATGTGTATTTTTAGAGAAATCTTCTTATATAATTAGGCAGAAAATCTCCCCTGCCATAGTTTTCAAAACAGCATAATTTCACTCTTCTCTATGCTTAATCTGTTGTATTACACAACCTTTGAGTATTTAGCTTTATCAATGACATGTCCTTTAAAAATGTTTTAGAGATCCTACCAGTCTTTGAAAACATCCTTGTTCCTTGTTTCAGTTCCAGTTTTATGTATATATTCTGCCTTGCACCTGATTATTCCAACAATTGATGGATGGCCTTGGGAATCTAATTCTGGTATTGATAGTCTTTACTGATTGTCTCCCCTCGTAGCTGATTTCTTCATTATTGTGTAAATTTAGATCATGAGCTCATGTTTAGCTAAACAGCTGACCTTGTAAGACGCTTAGGTGTGAACGATCGTAAGCTTCCGCAGAAAGACGGCAAAGATTTATTTGTGTCCCTCCAATGAGTTGCCCACGAGGACACCGTTTTCTACAAGTGTTGGTCCAATACTCCCTCTAGAGGCAGGGGACTCCGACAGGGCTGATTGACGGCCCCCGATCTGGGGCAGGGGCAGTGGGCAGCCTGTGGCCCGGGCAGGAGCCTCTTTGCATGTGTCCCTGGGACACATCTGCCTGCGAACTTCGGTCACCTGGCAGGAAGCTACGATGCCCAGACCTATGGTTAGCTGTGCAGCGAGGTGTACTGTGAGGACAGGTTCCACACACACTTCAAGTAAGAGGTCGGCCTGAGTGGAAAGGTGAGAGTTTGGGCAGCTGTGCAGACAAAGAAGGCGCCCTTTGGCCTGGGCCTAAATGCTTGTGACACCCCACTGGACCTGCCGTGCTCTGAGGGCCCTGCCCTGGGCCCCCTGCTCCCCTGCCCTTTGTTCAGTCACAGCAGAGATGGCCACACCCACTCCTTCAGTGAGGGCAGAGTTCCAACCACCCTCAGCCCCGCCCCCTCTCCGCAGGTTACTATGGACTACAGAGGCTGCATCCTGAGGCCAGGGCGTTCCGAGAATGCCAAGGGCAGACATGATGACCTTAAATGATTTCCTCTTGTGTCAGGTTTGGTAAACTTTAGGATCTAGGAAATGGTCCACTTTACAGAAATGTTCAAATTTACTGGCATTTCTTATATTCTCTGCTATATCATTGTCCTGATTCTTTCTGTATATTCTTTACTTATGTTTTTGTTTTCCTTAATCAAACTGTGTCTTTTCAATCTTTTCAAAGAAGATTCTTTGGACTTACTAAATCACCTCAATTTTATACGTTTTCGGTTGTATTAAGTTCTGCTCATATCTTTATTTATCTTTTTTCTATGTTCTCAGGGTTTATTGTTTTGATCTTCTGATGTCAATTAAAACACTTGGTTATTCATTTGAATAAATATTTTACTTATAAAGATTTGAACTTTTGAAGATTCCAGCTTTCTTGTAAGTTTCTAAGGGTCAGGTACTCTCCATTGTTTCTGGCCTAAGGTTTAGTTCACCATATAGCAATGAATATATTGAACTATTTTCCCCTCGACTTTCTGTGATTCCCTACATCTCACCTTTCTTTGCAGACAAGCCATTTGAAATACCCTTAACTTATTTCACAGCCAATAAGTCATTGGAATAATGTGTATTTTTAGAGAAATCTTCTTATATAATTAGGGAGAAAATCTCACCTGCCATAGTTTTCAAAACAGCATAATTTCACTCTTCTCAATGTTTAATCTGTTGTATTACACAACCTTTGAGTATTTAGCTTTATCAATGACATGTACTTTAAAAATGTTTTAGAGATCCTACCAGTCTTTGAAAACATCCCTGTTCCTTGTTTCAGTTCCAGTTTTATGTATATATTCTGCCTTGCACCTGATTATTCCAACAATTGATGGATGGCCTTGGGAATCTAATTCTGGTATTGATAGTCTTTACTGATTGTCTCCCCTCGTAGCTGATTTCTTCATTATTGTGTAAATTTAGATCATGAGCTCATGTTTAGCTAAACAGCTGACCTTGTAAGACGCTTAGGTGTGAACGCTCGTAAGCTTCCGCAGAAAGACGGCAAAGATTTATTTGTGTCCCTCCAATGAGTTGCCCACGAGGACACCGTTTTCTACAAGTGTTGGTCCAATACTCCCTCTAGAGGCAGGGGACTCCGACAGGGCTGATTGGCGGCCCCCGATCTGGGGCAGGGGCAGTGGGCAGCCTGTGGCCCGGGCAGGAGCCTCTTTGCATGTGTCCCTGGGACACATCTGCCTGCGAACTTCGGTCACCTGGCAGGAAGCTACGATGCCCAGACCTATGGTTAGCTGTGCAGCGAGGTGTACTGTGAGGACAGGTTCCACACACACTTCAAGTAAGAGGTCGGCCTGAGTGGAAAGGTGAGAGTTTGGGCAGCTGTGCAGACAAAGAAGACACCCTTTGGCCTGGGCCTAAATGCTTGTGACACCCCACTGGACCTGCCGTGCTCTGAGGGCCCTGTCCTGGGCCCCCTGCTCCCCTGCCCTTTGTTCAGTCACAGCAGAGATGGCCACACCCACTCCTTCAGTGAGGCCAGAGTTCTAACCACCCTCAGCCCCGACCCCTCTCCGCAGGTTACCATGGACTACAGAGGCTGCATCCTGAGGCCAGGGCGTTCCGAGAATGCCAAGGGCAGACATGATGACCTTAAATGATTTCCTCTTGTGTCAGGTTTGGTAAACTTTAGGAGCTAGGAAATGGTCCACTTTACAGAAATGTTCAAATTTACTGGCATTTCATGTATTCTCTGCTATAACATTGTAATGATTCTTTCTGTATATTCTATACTTATGTTTTTGTTTTCCTTAATCAAAGTGTGTCTTTTCAATCTTTTCAAAGAAGATTCTTTGGACTTACTAAATCACCTGAATTTTATACGTTTTCTGTTGTATTAAGTTCTGCTCATATCTTTATTTATCTTTTTTCTATGTTCTCAGGGTTTATTGTTTTGATCTTCTGATGTAAAGTAAAACACTTGGTTATTCATTTTAATAAATATTTTACTTATAAAGATTTGAAATTTTGAAGATTCCAGCTTACTTGTAAGTTTCTAAGGGTCAGGTCCTCTCCATTGTTGCTGGCCTAAGGTTTAGTTCACCATATAGCAATGTATATATTGACCTATTTTCCCCTCGACTTTCTGTGATTCCCTACATCTCACCTTTCTTTGCAGACAAGCCATTTGAAATACCCTTAACTTATTTCACAGCCAATAAGTCATTGAAATAATGTGTATTTTTAGAGAAATCTTCTTATATAATTAGGCAGAAAATCTCACCTGCCATAGTTTTCAAAACAGCATAATTTCACTCTTCTCAATGCTTAATCTGTTGTATTACACAACCTTTGAGTATTTAGCTTTATCAATGACATGTACTTTAAAAATGTTTTAGAGATCCTACCAGTCTTTGAAAACATCCTTGTTCCTTGTTTCAGTTCCAGTCTTATGTATATATTCTGCCTTGCACCTGATTATTCCAACAATTGATGGATGGCCTTGGGAATCTAATTCTGGTATTGATAGTCTTTACTGATTGTCTCCCCTCGTAGCTGATTTCTTCATTATTGTGTAAATTTAGATCATGAGCTCATGTTTAGCTAAACAGCTGACCTTGTAAGACGCTTAGGTGTGAACGCTCGTAAGCTTCCGCAGAAAGACGGCAAAGATTTATTTGTGTCCCTCCAATGAGTTGCCCACGAGGACACCGTTTTCTACAAGTGTTGGTCCAATACTCCCTCTAGAGGCAGGGGACTCCGACAGGGCTGATTGGCGGCCCCCGATCTGGGGCAGGGGCAGTGGGCAGCCTGTGGCCCGGGCAGGAGCCTCTTTGCATGTGTCCCTGGGACACATCTGCCTGCGAACTTCGGTCACCTGGCAGGAAGCTACGATGCCCAGACCTATGGTTAGCTGTGCAGCGAGGTGTACTGTGAGGACAGGTTCCACACACACTTCAAGTAAGAGGTCGGCCTGAGTGGAAAGGTGAGAGTTTGGGCAGCTGTGCAGACAAAGAAGGCGCCCTTTGGCCTGGGCCTAAATGCTTGTGACACCCCACTGGACCTGCCGTGCTCTGAGGGCCCTGCCCTGGGCCCCCTGCTCCCCTGCCCTTTGTTCAGTCACAGCAGAGATGGCCACACCCACTCCTTCAGTGAGGGCAGAGTTCCAACCACCCTCAGCCCCGCCCCCTCTCCGCAGGTTACCATGGACTACAGAGGCTGCATCCTGAGGCCAGGGCGTTCCGAGAATGCCAAGGGCAGACATGATGACCTTAAATGATTTCCTCTTGTGTCAGGTTTGGTAAACTTTAGGAGCTAGGAAATGGTCCACTTTACAGAAATGTTCAAATTTACTGGCATTTCATATATTCTCTGCTATAACATTGTCCTGATTCTTTCTGTATATTCTATACTTATGTTTTTGTTTTCCTTAATCAAAGTGTGTCTTTTCAATCTTTTCAAAGAAGATTCTTTGGACTTACTAAATCACCTGAATTTTATACGTTTTATGGTGTATTAAGTTCTGCTCATATCTTTATTTATCTTTTTTTCTATGTTCTCAAGATTTATTGTTTTGATCTTCTGATGTCAATTAAAACACTTGGTTATTCATTTTAATAAATATTTTACTTATAAAGATTGGAACTTTTGAAGATTCCAGCTTACTTGTAAGTTTCTAAGGGTCAGGTCCTCTCCATTGTTGCTGGCCTAAGGTTTAGTTCACCATATAGCAATGTATATATTGACCTATTTTCCCCTCGACTTTCTGTGATTCCCTACATCTCACCTTTCTTTGCAGACAAGCCATTTGAAATACCCTTAACTTATTTCACAGCCAATAAGTCATTGAAATAATGTGTATTTTTAGAGAAATCTTCTTATATAATTAGGCAGAAAATCTCACCTGCCATAGTTTTCAAAACAGCATAATTTCACTCTTCTCAATGCTTAATCTGTTGTATTACACAACCTTTGAGTATTTAGCTTTATCAATGACATGTACTTTAAAAATGTTTTAGAGATCCTACCAGTCTTTGAAAACATCCTTGTTCCTTGTTTCAGTTCCTGTTTTATGTATATATACTGCCTTGCACCTGATTATTCCAACAATTGATGGATGGCCTTGGGAATCTAATTCTGGTATTGATAGTCTTTACTGATTGTCTCCCCTCGTAGCTGATTTCTTCATTATTGTGTAAATTTAGATCATGAGCTCATGTTTAGCTAAACAGCTGACCTTGTAAGACGCTTAGGTGTGAACGCTCGTAAGCTTCCGCAGAAAGACGGCAAAGATTTATTTCTGTCCCTCCAATGAGTTGCCCACGAGGACACCGTTTTCTACAAGTGTTGGTCCAATACTCCCTCTAGAGGAAGGGGACTCCGACAGGGCTGATTGGTGGCCCCCGATCTGGGGCAGGGGCAGTGGGCAGCCTGTGGCCCGGGCAGGAGCCTCTTTGCATGTGTCCCTGGGACACATCTGCCTGCGAACTTCGGTCACCTGGCAGGAAGCTACGATGCCCAGACCTATGGTTAGCTGTGCAGCGAGGTGTACTGTGAGGACAGGTTCCACACACACTTCAAGTAAGAGGTCGGCCTGAGTGGAAAGGTGAGAGTTTGGGCAGCTGTGCAGACAAAGAAGGCGCCCTTTGGCCTGGGCCTAAATGCTTGTGACACCCCACTGGACCTGCCGTGCTCTGAGGGCCCTGCCCTGGGCCCCCTGCTCCCCTGCCCTTTGTTCAGTCACAGCAGAGATGGCCACACCCACTCCTTCAGTGAGGGCAGAGTTCCAACCACCCTCAGCCCCGCCCCCTCTCCGCAGGTTACTATGGACTACAGAGGCTGCATCCTGAGGCCAGGGCGTTCCGAGAATGCCAAGGGCAGACATGATGACCTTAAATGATTTCCTCTTGTGTCAGGTTTGGTAAACTTTAGGATCTAGGAAATGGTCCACTTTACAGAAATGTTCAAATTTACTGGCATTTCTTATATTCTCTGCTATATCATTGTCCTGATTCTTTCTGTATATTCTTTACTTATGTTTTTGTTTTCCTTAATCAAACTGTGTCTTTTCAATCTTTTCAAAGAAGATTCTTTGGACTTACTAAATCACCTCAATTTTATACGTTTTCGGTTGTATTAAGTTCTGCTCATATCTTTATTTATCTTTTTTCTATGTTCTCAGGGTTTATTGTTTTGATCTTCTGATGTCAATTAAAACACTTGGTTATTCATTTGAATAAATATTTTACTTATAAAGATTTGAACTTTTGAAGATTCCAGCTTTCTTGTAAGTTTCTAAGGGTCAGGTACTCTCCATTGTTTCTGGCCTAAGGTTTAGTTCACCATATAGCAATGAATATATTGAACTATTTTCCCCTCGACTTTCTGTGATTCCCTACATCTCACCTTTCTTTGCAGACAAGCCATTTGAAATACCCTTAACTTATTTCACAGCCAATAAGTCATTGGAATAATGTGTATTTTTAGAGAAATCTTCTTATATAATTAGGGAGAAAATCTCACCTGCCATAGTTTTCAAAACAGCATAATTTCACTCTTCTCAATGTTTAATCTGTTGTATTACACAACCTTTGAGTATTTAGCTTTATCAATGACATGTACTTTAAAAATGTTTTAGAGATCCTACCAGTCTTTGAAAACATCCCTGTTCCTTGTTTCAGTTCCAGTTTTATGTATATATTCTGCCTTGCACCTGATTATTCCAACAATTGATGGATGGCCTTGGGAATCTAATTCTGGTATTGATAGTCTTTACTGATTGTCTCCCCTCGTAGCTGATTTCTTCATTATTGTGTAAATTTAGATCATGAGCTCATGTTTAGCTAAACAGCTGACCTTGTAAGACGCTTAGGTGTGAACGCTCGTAAGCTTCCGCAGAAAGACGGCAAAGATTTATTTGTGTCCCTCCAATGAGTTGCCCACGAGGACACCGTTTTCTACAAGTGTTGGTCCAATACTCCCTCTAGAGGCAGGGGACTCCGACAGGGCTGATTGGCGGCCCCCGATCTGGGGCAGGGGCAGTGGGCAGCCTGTGGCCCGGGCAGGAGCCTCTTTGCATGTGTCCCTGGGACACATCTGCCTGCGAACTTCGGTCACCTGGCAGGAAGCTACGATGCCCAGACCTATGGTTAGCTGTGCAGCGAGGTGTACTGTGAGGACAGGTTCCACACACACTTCAAGTAAGAGGTCGGCCTGAGTGGAAAGGTGAGAGTTTGGGCAGCTGTGCAGACAAAGAAGACACCCTTTGGCCTGGGCCTAAATGCTTGTGACACCCCACTGGACCTGCCGTGCTCTGAGGGCCCTGTCCTGGGCCCCCTGCTCCCCTGCCCTTTGTTCAGTCACAGCAGAGATGGCCACACCCACTCCTTCAGTGAGGCCAGAGTTCTAACCACCCTCAGCCCCGACCCCTCTCCGCAGGTTACCATGGACTACAGAGGCTGCATCCTGAGGCCAGGGCGTTCCGAGAATGCCAAGGGCAGACATGATGACCTTAAATGATTTCCTCTTGTGTCAGGTTTGGTAAACTTTAGGAGCTAGGAAATGGTCCACTTTACAGAAATGTTCAAATTTACTGGCATTTCATGTATTCTCTGCTATAACATTGTAATGATTCTTTCTGTATATTCTATACTTATGTTTTTGTTTTCCTTAATCAAAGTGTGTCTTTTCAATCTTTTCAAAGAAGATTCTTTGGACTTACTAAATCACCTGAATTTTATACGTTTTCTGTTGTATTAAGTTCTGCTCATATCTTTATTTATCTTTTTTCTATGTTCTCAGGGTTTATTGTTTTGATCTTCTGATGTAAAGTAAAACACTTGGTTATTCATTTTAATAAATATTTTACTTATAAAGATTTGAAATTTTGAAGATTCCAGCTTACTTGTAAGTTTCTAAGGGTCAGGTCCTCTCCATTGTTGCTGGCCTAAGGTTTAGTTCACCATATAGCAATGTATATATTGACCTATTTTCCCCTCGACTTTCTGTGATTCCCTACATCTCACCTTTCTTTGCAGACAAGCCATTTGAAATACCCTTAACTTATTTCACAGCCAATAAGTCATTGAAATAATGTGTATTTTTAGAGAAATCTTCTTATATAATTAGGCAGAAAATCTCACCTGCCATAGTTTTCAAAACAGCATAATTTCACTCTTCTCAATGCTTAATCTGTTGTATTACACAACCTTTGAGTATTTAGCTTTATCAATGACATGTACTTTAAAAATGTTTTAGAGATCCTACCAGTCTTTGAAAACATCCTTGTTCCTTGTTTCAGTTCCAGTCTTATGTATATATTCTGCCTTGCACCTGATTATTCCAACAATTGATGGATGGCCTTGGGAATCTAATTCTGGTATTGATAGTCTTTACTGATTGTCTCCCCTCGTAGCTGATTTCTTCATTATTGTGTAAATTTAGATCATGAGCTCATGTTTAGCTAAACAGCTGACCTTGTAAGACGCTTAGGTGTGAACGCTCGTAAGCTTCCGCAGAAAGACGGCAAAGATTTATTTGTGTCCCTCCAATGAGTTGCCCACGAGGACACCGTTTTCTACAAGTGTTGGTCCAATACTCCCTCTAGAGGCAGGGGACTCCGACAGGGCTGATTGGCGGCCCCCGATCTGGGGCAGGGGCAGTGGGCAGCCTGTGGCCCGGGCAGGAGCCTCTTTGCATGTGTCCCTGGGACACATCTGCCTGCGAACTTCGGTCACCTGGCAGGAAGCTACGATGCCCAGACCTATGGTTAGCTGTGCAGCGAGGTGTACTGTGAGGACAGGTTCCACACACACTTCAAGTAAGAGGTCGGCCTGAGTGGAAAGGTGAGAGTTTGGGCAGCTGTGCAGACAAAGAAGGCGCCCTTTGGCCTGGGCCTAAATGCTTGTGACACCCCACTGGACCTGCCGTGCTCTGAGGGCCCTGCCCTGGGCCCCCTGCTCCCCTGCCCTTTGTTCAGTCACAGCAGAGATGGCCACACCCACTCCTTCAGTGAGGGCAGAGTTCCAACCACCCTCAGCCCCGCCCCCTCTCCGCAGGTTACCATGGACTACAGAGGCTGCATCCTGAGGCCAGGGCGTTCCGAGAATGCCAAGGGCAGACATGATGACCTTAAATGATTTCCTCTTGTGTCAGGTTTGGTAAACTTTAGGAGCTAGGAAATGGTCCACTTTACAGAAATGTTCAAATTTACTGGCATTTCATATATTCTCTGCTATAACATTGTCCTGATTCTTTCTGTATATTCTATACTTATGTTTTTGTTTTCCTTAATCAAAGTGTGTCTTTTCAATCTTTTCAAAGAAGATTCTTTGGACTTACTAAATCACCTGAATTTTATACGTTTTATGGTGTATTAAGTTCTGCTCATATCTTTATTTATCTTTTTTTCTATGTTCTCAAGATTTATTGTTTTGATCTTCTGATGTCAATTAAAACACTTGGTTATTCATTTTAATAAATATTTTACTTATAAAGATTGGAACTTTTGAAGATTCCAGCTTACTTGTAAGTTTCTAAGGGTCAGGTCCTCTCCATTGTTGCTGGCCTAAGGTTTAGTTCACCATATAGCAATGTATATATTGACCTATTTTCCCCTCGACTTTCTGTGATTCCCTACATCTCACCTTTCTTTGCAGACAAGCCATTTGAAATACCCTTAACTTATTTCACAGCCAATAAGTCATTGAAATAATGTGTATTTTTAGAGAAATCTTCTTATATAATTAGGCAGAAAATCTCACCTGCCATAGTTTTCAAAACAGCATAATTTCACTCTTCTCAATGCTTAATCTGTTGTATTACACAACCTTTGAGTATTTAGCTTTATCAATGACATGTACTTTAAAAATGTTTTAGAGATCCTACCAGTCTTTGAAAACATCCTTGTTCCTTGTTTCAGTTCCTGTTTTATGTATATATACTGCCTTGCACCTGATTATTCCAACAATTGATGGATGGCCTTGGGAATCTAATTCTGGTATTGATAGTCTTTACTGATTGTCTCCCCTCGTAGCTGATTTCTTCATTATTGTGTAAATTTAGATCATGAGCTCATGTTTAGCTAAACAGCTGACCTTGTAAGACGCTTAGGTGTGAACGCTCGTAAGCTTCCGCAGAAAGACGGCAAAGATTTATTTCTGTCCCTCCAATGAGTTGCCCACGAGGACACCGTTTTCTACAAGTGTTGGTCCAATACTCCCTCTAGAGGAAGGGGACTCCGACAGGGCTGATTGGTGGCCCCCGATCTGGGGCAGGGGCAGTGGGCAGCCTGTGGCCCGGGCAGGAGCCTCTTTGCATGTGTCCCTGGGACACATCTGCCTGCGAACTTCGGTCACCTGGCAGGAAGCTACGATGCCCAGACCTATGGTTAGCTGTGCAGCGAGGTGTACTGTGAGGACAGGTTCCACACACACTTCAAGTAAGGGGTCGGCCTGAGTGGGAAGATGAGAGTTTGGGCAGCTGTGCAGACAAAGAAGGCGCCCTTTGGCCTGGGCCTAAATGCTTGTGACACCCCACTGGACCTGCCGTGCTCTGAGGGCCCTGCCCTGGGCCCCCTGCTCCCCTGCCCTTTGTTCAGTCACAGCAGAGATGGCCACACCCACTCCTTCAGTGAGGGCAGAGTTCCAACCACCCTCAACCCCGCCCCCTCTCCGCAGGTTACCATGGACTACAGAGGCTGCATCCTGAGGCCAGGGCGTTCCGAGAATGCCAAGGGCAGACATGATGACCTTAAATGATTTCCTCTTGTGTCAGGTTTGGTAAACTTTAGGAGCTAGGAAATGGTCCACTTTACAGAAATGTTCAAATTTACTGGCATTTCTTATATTCTCTGCTATAACATTGTCCTGATTCTTTCTGTATATTCTTTAATTATGTTTTTGTTTTCCTTAATCAAAGTGTGTCTTTTCAATCTTTTTAAAGAAGATTCTTTGGACTTACTAAATCACCTCAATTTTATACGTTTTCTGTTGTATTAAGTTCTGCTCATATCTTTATTTATCTTTTTTCTATGTTCTCAGGGTTTATTGTTTTGATCTTCTAATGTCAATTAAAACACTTGGTTATTCATTTTAATAAATATGTTACTTATAAAGATTTGAAGTTTTGAAGATTCCGGCTTACTTGTAAGTTTCTAAGGGTCAGGTCCTCTCCATTGTTGCTGGCCTAAGGTTTAGTTCACCATATAGCAATGTATATATTGACCTATTTTCCCCTCGACTTTCTGTGATTCCCTACATCTCACCTTTCTTTGCAGACAAGCCATTTGAAATACCCTTAACTTATTTCACAGCCAATAAGTCATTGAAATAATGTGTATTTTTAGAGAAATCTCCTTATATAATTAGGCAGAAAATCTCACCTGCCATAGTTTTCAAAACAGCATAATTTCACTCTTCTCAATGCTTAATCTGTTGTATTACACAACCTTTGAGTATTTAGCTTTATCAATGACATGTATTTTAAAAATGTTTTAGAGATCCTACCAGTCTTTGAAAACATCCTTGTTCCTTGTTTCAGTTCCAGTTTTATGTATATATTCTGCCTTGCACCTGATTATTCCAACAATTGATGGATGGCCTTGGGAATCCAATTCTGGTATTGATAGTCTTTACTGATTTTCTCCCCTCGTAGCTGATTTCTTCATTATTGTGTAAATTTAGATCATGAGCTCATGTTTAGCTAAACAGCTGACCTTGTAAGACGCTTAGGTGTGAACGCTCGTAAGCTTCCGCAGAAAGACGGCAAAGATTTATTTGTGTCCCTCCAATGAGTTGCCCACGAGGACACCGTTTTCTACAAGTGTTGGTCCAATACTCCCTCTAGAGGCAGGGGACTCAGACAGGGCTGATTGGTGGCCCCCGATCTGGGGCAGGGGCAGTGGGCAGCCTGTGGCCCGGGCAGGAGCCTCTTTGCATGTGTCCCTGGGACACATCTGCTGCGAACTTCGGTCACCTGGCAGGAAGCTATGAAGCCCAGACCTATGGTTAGCTGTGCAGCGAGGTGTACTGTGAGGACAGGTTCCACACACACTTCAAGTAAGAGGTCGGCCTGAGTGGAAAGGTGAGAGTTTGGGCAGCTGTGCAGACAAAGAAGGCGCCCTTTGGCCTGGGCCTAAATGCTTGTGACACCCCACTGGACCTGCCGTGCTCTGAGGGCCCTGCACGGGGCTCCCTGCTCCCCTGCCCTTTGTTCAGTCCCAGCAGAGATGGCCACACCCACTCCTTCAGTGAGGCCAGAGTTCCAACCACCCTCAGCCCCGCCCCCTCTCCGCAGGTTACCATGGACTACAGAGGCTGCATCCTGAGGCCAGGGCGTTCCGAGAATGCCAAGGGCAGACATGATGACCTTAAATGATTTCCTCTTGTGTCAGGTTTGGTAAACTTTAGGAGCTAGGAAATGGTCCACTTAAAGAAATGTTCAAATTTACTGGCATTTCATATATTCTCTGCTATAACATTGTCCTGATTCTTTCTGTATATTCTTTACTTATGTTTTTGTTTTCCTTAATCAAAGTGTGTCTTTTCAATCTTTTCAAAGAAGATTCTTTGGACTTACTAAATCACCTCAATTTTATACGTTTTCTGTTGTATTAAGTTCTGCTCATATCTTTATTTATCTTTTTTCTATGTTCTCAGTGTTTATTGTTTTGATCTTCTGATGTCAATTAAAACACTTGGTTATTCATTTTAATAAATATTTTACTTATAAAGATTTGAACTTTTGAAGATTCCAGCTTACTTGTAAGTTTCTAAGGGTCAGGTCCTCTCCATTGTTGCTGGCCTAAGGTTTAGTTCACCATATAGCAATGTATATATTGACCTATTTTCCCCTCGACTTTCTGTGATTCCCTACATCTCACCTTTCTTTGCAGACAAGCCATTTGAAATACCCTTAACTTATTTCACAGCCAATAAGTCATTGAAATAATGTGTAGTTTTAGAGAAATCTTCTTATATAATTAGGCAGAAAATCTCACCTGCCATAGTTTTCAAAACAGCATAATTTCACTCTTCTCAATGCTTAATATGTTGTATTACACAACTTTTGAGTATTTAGCTTTATCAATGACATGTACTTTAAAAATGTTTTAGAGATCCTACCAGTCTTTGAAAACATCCTTGTTCCTTGTTTCAGTTCCAGTTTTATGTATATATTCTGCCTTGCACCTGATTATTCCAACAATTGATGGATGGCCTTGAGAATCTAATTCTGGTATTGATACTCTTTACTGATTGTCTCCCCTCGTAGTTGATTTTTTCATTATTGTGTAAATTTAGATCATGATCTCATGTTTAGCTAAACAGCTGACCTTGTAAGACGCTTAGGTGTGAACGCTCGTAAGCTTCCGCAGAAAGACGGCAAAGATTTATTTGTGTCCCTCCAATGAGTTGCCCACGAGGACACCGTTTTCTACAAGTGTTGGTCCAATACTCCCTCTAGAGGAAGGGGACTCCGACAGGGCTGATTGGCGGCCCCCGATCTGGGGCAGGGGCAGTGGGCAGCCTGTGGCCCGGGCTGGAGCCTCTTTGCATGTGTCCCTGGGACACATCTGCCTGCGAACTTCGTTCACCTGGCAGGAAACTACGATGCCCAGAACTATGGTTAGCTGTGCAGCGAGGTGTACTGTGAGGACAGGTTCCACACATACTTCAAGTAAGAGGTCGGCCTGAGTGGAAAGGTGAGAGTTTGGGCAGCTGTGCAGACAAAGAAGGTGCCCTTTGGCCTGGGCCTAAATGCTTGTGACACCCCACTGGACCTGCCGTGCTCTGAGGGCCCTGCCCTGGGACCCCTGCTCCCCTGCCCTTTGTTCAGTCACAGCAGAGATGGCCACACCCACTCCTTCAGTGAGGGCAGAGTTCCAACCACCCTCAGCCCCGCCCCCTCTCCACAGGTTACCATGGACTACAGAGGCTGCATCCTGAGGCCAGGGCGTTCGGACAATGCCAAGGGCAGACATGATGACCTTAAATGATTTCCTCTTGTGTCAGGTTTGGTAAACTTTAGGAGCTAGGAAATGGTCCACTTTACAGAAATGTTCAAATTTACTGGCATTTCTTATATTCTCTGCTATAACATTGTCCTGATTCTTTCTGTATATTCTTTACTTATGTTTTTGTTTTCCTTAATCAAAGTGTGTCTTTTCAATCTTTTCAAAGAAGATTCTTTGGACTTACTAAATCACCTGAATTTTATACGTTTTCTGTTGTATTAAGTTCTGCTCATATCTTTATTTATCTTTTTTCTATGTTCTCAGGGTTTATTGTTTTGATCTTCTGATGTCAATTAAAACACTTGGTTATTCATTTTAATAAATATTTTACTTATAAAGATTTGAACTTTTGAAGATTCCAGCTTACTTGTAAGTTTCTAAGGGTCAGGTCCTCTCCATTGTTGCTGGCCTAAGGTTTAGTTCACCATATAGCAATGTATATATTGACCTATTTTCCCCTCGACTTTCTGTGATTCCCTACATCTCACCTTTCTTTGCAGACAAGCCATTTGAAATACCCTTAACTTATTTCACAGCCAATAAGTCATTGAAATAATGTGTATTTTTAGAGAAATCTTCTTCTATAATTAGGCAGAAAATCTCACCTGCCATAGTTTTCAAAACAGCATAATTTCACTCTTCTCAATGCTTAATCTGTTGTATTACACAACCTTTGAGTATTTAGCTTTATCAATGACATGTCCTTTAAAAATGTTTTAGAGATCCTACCAGTCTTTGAAAACATCCTTGTTCCTTGTTTCAGTTCCAGTTTTATGTATATATTCTGCCTTGCACCTGATTATTCCAACAATTGATGGATGGCCTTGGGAATCTAATTCTGGTATTGATAGTCTTTACTGATTGTCTCCCCTCGTAGCTGATTTCTTCATTATTGTGTAAATTTAGATCATGAGCTCATGTTTAGCTAAACAGCTGACCTTGTAAGACGCTTAGGTGTGAACGCTCGTAAGCTTCAGGAGAAAGTCGGCAAAATTTACTTGTGTCCCTCCAATGAGTTGCCCACGAGGACACCGTTTTCTACAAGTGTTGGTCCAATACGCCCTCTAAAGGAAGGGGATTCCGACAGGGCTGATTGGCGGCCCCCGATCTGGGGCAGGGGCAGTGGGCAGCCTGTGGCCCGGTCTGGAGCCTCTTTGCATGTGTCCCTGGGAAACATCTGCCTGCGAACTTCGGTCACCTGGCAGGAAGCTACGATGCCCAGAACTATGGTTAGCTGTGCAGCGAGGTGTACTGTGAGGACAGGTTCCACACACACTTCAAGTAAGAGGTCGGCCTGAGTGGAAAGGTGAGAGTTTGGGCAGCTGTGCAGACAAAGAAGGCACACTTTGGTCTGGGCCTAAATGCTTGTGACACCCCACTGGACCTGCCGTGCTCTGAGGGCCCTGCCCTGGGCCCCCTGCTCCCCTGCCCTTTGTTCAGTCACAGCAGAGATGGCCACACCCACTCCTTCAGTGAGGGCAGAGTTCCAACCACCCTCATCCCCGCCCCCTCTCCACAGGTTACCATGGACTACAGAGGCTGCATCCTGAGTCCAGGGCGTTCCGACAATGCCAAGGGCAGACATGATGACCTTAAATGATTTCCTCTTGTGTCAGGTTTGGTAAACTTTAGGAGCTAGGAAATGGTCCACTTTACAGAAATGTTCAAATTTACTGGCATTTCTTATATTCTCTGCTATAACATTGTCCTGATTCTTTCTGTATATTCTATACTTATGTTTTTGTTTTCCTTAATCAAAGTGTGTCTTTTCAATCTTTTCAAAGAAGATTCTTTGGAGTTACTAAATCACCTCAATTTTATACGTTTTCTGTTGTATTAAGTTCTGCTCATATCTTTATTTATCTTTTTTCTATGTTCTCAGGGTTTATTGTTTTGATCTTCTGATGTCAATTAAAACACTTGGTTATTCATTTTAATAAATATTTTACTTATAAAGATTTGAACTTTTGAAGATTCCAGCTTACTTGTAAGTTTCTAAGGGTCAGGTCCTCTCCATTGTTGCTGGCCTAAGGTTTAGTTCACCATATAGCAATGTATATATTGACCTATTTTCCCCTCGACTTTCTGTGATTCCCTACATCTCACCTTTCTTTGCAGACAAGCCATTTGAAATACCCTTAACTTATTTCACAGCCAATAAGTCATTGAAATAATGTGTATTTTTAGAGAAATCTTCTTATATAATTAGGCAGAAAATCTCCCCTGCCATAGTTTTCAAAACAGCATAATTTCACTCTTCTCTATGCTTAATCTGTTGTATTACACAACCTTTGAGTATTTAGCTTTATCAATGACATGTCCTTTAAAAATGTTTTAGAGATCCTACCAGTCTTTGAAAACATCCTTGTTCCTTGTTTCAGTTCCAGTTTTATGTATATATTCTGCCTTGCACCTGATTATTCCAACAATTGATGGATGGCCTTGGGAATCTAATTCTGGTATTGATAGTCTTTACTGATTGTCTCCCCTCGTAGCTGATTTCTTCATTATTGTGTAAATTTAGATCATGAGCTCATGTTTAGCTAAACAGCTGACCTTGTAAGACGCTTAGGTGTGAACGATCGTAAGCTTCCGCAGAAAGACGGCAAAGATTTATTTGTGTCCCTCCAATGAGTTGCCCACGAGGACACCGTTTTCTACAAGTGTTGGTCCAATACTCCCTCTAGAGGCAGGGGACTCCGACAGGGCTGATTGACGGCCCCCGATCTGGGGCAGGGGCAGTGGGCAGCCTGTGGCCCGGGCAGGAGCCTCTTTGCATGTGTCCCTGGGACACATCTGCCTGCGAACTTCGGTCACCTGGCAGGAAGCTACGATGCCCAGACCTATGGTTAGCTGTGCAGCGAGGTGTACTGTGAGGACAGGTTCCACACACACTTCAAGTAAGAGGTCGGCCTGAGTGGAAAGGTGAGAGTTTGGGCAGCTGTGCAGACAAAGAAGGCGCCCTTTGGCCTGGGCCTAAATGCTTGTGACACCCCACTGGACCTGCCGTGCTCTGAGGGCCCTGCCCTGGGCCCCCTGCTCCCCTGCCCTTTGTTCAGTCACAGCAGAGATGGCCACACCCACTCCTTCAGTGAGGGCAGAGTTCCAACCACCCTCAGCCCCGCCCCCTCTCCGCAGGTTACTATGGACTACAGAGGCTGCATCCTGAGGCCAGGGCGTTCCGAGAATGCCAAGGGCAGACATGATGACCTTAAATGATTTCCTCTTGTGTCAGGTTTGGTAAACTTTAGGATCTAGGAAATGGTCCACTTTACAGAAATGTTCAAATTTACTGGCATTTCTTATATTCTCTGCTATATCATTGTCCTGATTCTTTCTGTATATTCTTTACTTATGTTTTTGTTTTCCTTAATCAAACTGTGTCTTTTCAATCTTTTCAAAGAAGATTCTTTGGACTTACTAAATCACCTCAATTTTATACGTTTTCGGTTGTATTAAGTTCTGCTCATATCTTTATTTATCTTTTTTCTATGTTCTCAGGGTTTATTGTTTTGATCTTCTGATGTCAATTAAAACACTTGGTTATTCATTTGAATAAATATTTTACTTATAAAGATTTGAACTTTTGAAGATTCCAGCTTTCTTGTAAGTTTCTAAGGGTCAGGTACTCTCCATTGTTTCTGGCCTAAGGTTTAGTTCACCATATAGCAATGAATATATTGAACTATTTTCCCCTCGACTTTCTGTGATTCCCTACATCTCACCTTTCTTTGCAGACAAGCCATTTGAAATACCCTTAACTTATTTCACAGCCAATAAGTCATTGGAATAATGTGTATTTTTAGAGAAATCTTCTTATATAATTAGGGAGAAAATCTCACCTGCCATAGTTTTCAAAACAGCATAATTTCACTCTTCTCAATGTTTAATCTGTTGTATTACACAACCTTTGAGTATTTAGCTTTATCAATGACATGTACTTTAAAAATGTTTTAGAGATCCTACCAGTCTTTGAAAACATCCCTGTTCCTTGTTTCAGTTCCAGTTTTATGTATATATTCTGCCTTGCACCTGATTATTCCAACAATTGATGGATGGCCTTGGGAATCTAATTCTGGTATTGATAGTCTTTACTGATTGTCTCCCCTCGTAGCTGATTTCTTCATTATTGTGTAAATTTAGATCATGAGCTCATGTTTAGCTAAACAGCTGACCTTGTAAGACGCTTAGGTGTGAACGCTCGTAAGCTTCCGCAGAAAGACGGCAAAGATTTATTTGTGTCCCTCCAATGAGTTGCCCACGAGGACACCGTTTTCTACAAGTGTTGGTCCAATACTCCCTCTAGAGGCAGGGGACTCCGACAGGGCTGATTGGCGGCCCCCGATCTGGGGCAGGGGCAGTGGGCAGCCTGTGGCCCGGGCAGGAGCCTCTTTGCATGTGTCCCTGGGACACATCTGCCTGCGAACTTCGGTCACCTGGCAGGAAGCTACGATGCCCAGACCTATGGTTAGCTGTGCAGCGAGGTGTACTGTGAGGACAGGTTCCACACACACTTCAAGTAAGAGGTCGGCCTGAGTGGAAAGGTGAGAGTTTGGGCAGCTGTGCAGACAAAGAAGACACCCTTTGGCCTGGGCCTAAATGCTTGTGACACCCCACTGGACCTGCCGTGCTCTGAGGGCCCTGTCCTGGGCCCCCTGCTCCCCTGCCCTTTGTTCAGTCACAGCAGAGATGGCCACACCCACTCCTTCAGTGAGGCCAGAGTTCTAACCACCCTCAGCCCCGACCCCTCTCCGCAGGTTACCATGGACTACAGAGGCTGCATCCTGAGGCCAGGGCGTTCCGAGAATGCCAAGGGCAGACATGATGACCTTAAATGATTTCCTCTTGTGTCAGGTTTGGTAAACTTTAGGAGCTAGGAAATGGTCCACTTTACAGAAATGTTCAAATTTACTGGCATTTCATGTATTCTCTGCTATAACATTGTAATGATTCTTTCTGTATATTCTATACTTATGTTTTTGTTTTCCTTAATCAAAGTGTGTCTTTTCAATCTTTTCAAAGAAGATTCTTTGGACTTACTAAATCACCTGAATTTTATACGTTTTCTGTTGTATTAAGTTCTGCTCATATCTTTATTTATCTTTTTTCTATGTTCTCAGGGTTTATTGTTTTGATCTTCTGATGTAAAGTAAAACACTTGGTTATTCATTTTAATAAATATTTTACTTATAAAGATTTGAAATTTTGAAGATTCCAGCTTACTTGTAAGTTTCTAAGGGTCAGGTCCTCTCCATTGTTGCTGGCCTAAGGTTTAGTTCACCATATAGCAATGTATATATTGACCTATTTTCCCCTCGACTTTCTGTGATTCCCTACATCTCACCTTTCTTTGCAGACAAGCCATTTGAAATACCCTTAACTTATTTCACAGCCAATAAGTCATTGAAATAATGTGTATTTTTAGAGAAATCTTCTTATATAATTAGGCAGAAAATCTCACCTGCCATAGTTTTCAAAACAGCATAATTTCACTCTTCTCAATGCTTAATCTGTTGTATTACACAACCTT
Organism: Mesoplodon mirus; assembly: GCF_964341445.2. Lineage (NCBI taxonomy): Eukaryota > Metazoa > Chordata > Mammalia > Artiodactyla > Ziphiidae > Mesoplodon > Mesoplodon mirus. The sequence goes on along the minus strand of NC_138976.1, from coordinate 176,643,661 downwards.
TGAGTATTTAGCTTTATCAATGACATGTACTTTAAAAATGTTTTAGAGATCCTACCAGTCTTTGAAAACATCCTTGTTCCTTGTTTCAGTTCCAGTCTTATGTATATATTCTGCCTTGCACCTGATTATTCCAACAATTGATGGATGGCCTTGGGAATCTAATTCTGGTATTGATAGTCTTTACTGATTGTCTCCCCTCGTAGCTGATTTCTTCATTATTGTGTAAATTTAGATCATGAGCTCATGTTTAGCTAAACAGCTGACCTTGTAAGACGCTGAGGTGTGAACGCTCGTAAGCTTCCGCAGAAAGACGGCAAAGATTTATTTGTGTCCCTCCAATGAGTTGCCCACGAGGACACCGTTTTCTACAAGTGTTGGTCCAATACTCCCTCTAGAGGCAGGGGACTCCGACAGGGCTGATTGGCGGCCCCCGATCTGGGGCAGGGGCAGTGGGCAGCCTGTGGCCCGGGCAGGAGCCTCTTTGCATGTGTCCCTGGGACACATCTGCCTGCGAACTTCGGTCACCTGGCAGGAAGCTACGATGCCCAGACCTATGGTTAGCTGTGCAGCGAGGTGTACTGTGAGGACAGGTTCCACACACACTTCAAGTAAGAGGTCGGCCTGAGTGGAAAGGTGAGAGTTTGGGCAGCTGTGCAGACAAAGAAGGCGCCCTTTGGCCTGGGCCTAAATGCTTGTGACACCCCACTGGACCTGCCGTGCTCTGAGGGCCCTGCCCTGGGCCCCCTGCTCCCCTGCCCTTTGTTCAGTCACAGCAGAGATGGCCACACCCACTCCTTCAGTGAGGGCAGAGTTCCAACCACCCTCAGCCCCGCCCCCTCTCCGCAGGTTACCATGGACTACAGAGGCTGCATCCTGAGGCCAGGGCGTTCCGAGAATGCCAAGGGCAGACATGATGACCTTAAATGATTTCCTCTTGTGTCAGGTTTGGTAAACTTTAGGAGCTAGGAAATGGTCCACTTTACAGAAATGTTCAAATTTACTGGCATTTCATATATTCTCTGCTATAACATTGTCCTGATTCTTTCTGTATATTCTATACTTATGTTTTTGTTTTCCTTAATCAAAGTGTGTCTTTTCAATCTTTTCAAAGAAGATTCTTTGGACTTACTAAATCACCTGAATTTTATACGTTTTATGGTGTATTAAGTTCTGCTCATATCTTTATTTATCTTTTTTTCTATGTTCTCAAGATTTATTGTTTTGATCTTCTGATGTCAATTAAAACACTTGGTTATTCATTTTAATAAATATTTTACTTATAAAGATTGGAACTTTTGAAGATTCCAGCTTACTTGTAAGTTTCTAAGGGTCAGGTCCTCTCCATTGTTGCTGGCCTAAGGTTTAGTTCACCATATAGCAATGTATATATTGACCTATTTTCCCCTCGACTTTCTGTGATTCCCTACATCTCACCTTTCTTTGCAGACAAGCCATTTGAAATACCCTTAACTTATTTCACAGCCAATAAGTCATTGAAATAATGTGTATTTTTAGAGAAATCTTCTTATATAATTAGGCAGAAAATCTCACCTGCCATAGTTTTCAAAACAGCATAATTTCACTCTTCTCAATGCTTAATCTGTTGTATTACACAACCTTTGAGTATTTAGCTTTATCAATGACATGTACTTTAAAAATGTTTTAGAGATCCTACCAGTCTTTGAAAACATCCTTGTTCCTTGTTTCAGTTCCTGTTTTATGTATATATACTGCCTTGCACCTGATTATTCCAACAATTGATGGATGGCCTTGGGAATCTAATTCTGGTATTGATAGTCTTTACTGATTGTCTCCCCTCGTAGCTGATTTCTTCATTATTGTGTAAATTTAGATCATGAGCTCATGTTTAGCTAAACAGCTGACCTTGTAAGACGCTTAGGTGTGAACGCTCGTAAGCTTCCGCAGAAAGACGGCAAAGATTTATTTCTGTCCCTCCAATGAGTTGCCCACGAGGACACCGTTTTCTACAAGTGTTGGTCCAATACTCCCTCTAGAGGAAGGGGACTCCGACAGGGCTGATTGGTGGCCCCCGATCTGGGGCAGGGGCAGTGGGCAGCCTGTGGCCCGGGCAGGAGCCTCTTTGCATGTGTCCCTGGGACACATCTGCCTGCGAACTTCGGTCACCTGGCAGGAAGCTACGATGCCCAGACCTATGGTTAGCTGTGCAGCGAGGTGTACTGTGAGGACAGGTTCCACACACACTTCAAGTAAGGGGTCGGCCTGAGTGGGAAGATGAGAGTTTGGGCAGCTGTGCAGACAAAGAAGGCGCCCTTTGGCCTGGGCCTAAATGCTTGTGACACCCCACTGGACCTGCCGTGCTCTGAGGGCCCTGCCCTGGGCCCCCTGCTCCCCTGCCCTTTGTTCAGTCACAGCAGAGATGGCCACACCCACTCCTTCAGTGAGGGCAGAGTTCCAACCACCCTCAACCCCGCCCCCTCTCCGCAGGTTACCATGGACTACAGAGGCTGCATCCTGAGGCCAGGGCGTTCCGAGAATGCCAAGGGCAGACATGATGACCTTAAATGATTTCCTCTTGTGTCAGGTTTGGTAAACTTTAGGAGCTAGGAAATGGTCCACTTTACAGAAATGTTCAAATTTACTGGCATTTCTTATATTCTCTGCTATAACATTGTCCTGATTCTTTCTGTATATTCTTTAATTATGTTTTTGTTTTCCTTAATCAAAGTGTGTCTTTTCAATCTTTTTAAAGAAGATTCTTTGGACTTACTAAATCACCTCAATTTTATACGTTTTCTGTTGTATTAAGTTCTGCTCATATCTTTATTTATCTTTTTTCTATGTTCTCAGGGTTTATTGTTTTGATCTTCTAATGTCAATTAAAACACTTGGTTATTCATTTTAATAAATATGTTACTTATAAAGATTTGAAGTTTTGAAGATTCCGGCTTACTTGTAAGTTTCTAAGGGTCAGGTCCTCTCCATTGTTGCTGGCCTAAGGTTTAGTTCACCATATAGCAATGTATATATTGACCTATTTTCCCCTCGACTTTCTGTGATTCCCTACATCTCACCTTTCTTTGCAGACAAGCCATTTGAAATACCCTTAACTTATTTCACAGCCAATAAGTCATTGAAATAATGTGTATTTTTAGAGAAATCTCCTTATATAATTAGGCAGAAAATCTCACCTGCCATAGTTTTCAAAACAGCATAATTTCACTCTTCTCAATGCTTAATCTGTTGTATTACACAACCTTTGAGTATTTAGCTTTATCAATGACATGTATTTTAAAAATGTTTTAGAGATCCTACCAGTCTTTGAAAACATCCTTGTTCCTTGTTTCAGTTCCAGTTTTATGTATATATTCTGCCTTGCACCTGATTATTCCAACAATTGATGGATGGCCTTGGGAATCCAATTCTGGTATTGATAGTCTTTACTGATTTTCTCCCCTCGTAGCTGATTTCTTCATTATTGTGTAAATTTAGATCATGAGCTCATGTTTAGCTAAACAGCTGACCTTGTAAGACGCTTAGGTGTGAACGCTCGTAAGCTTCCGCAGAAAGACGGCAAAGATTTATTTGTGTCCCTCCAATGAGTTGCCCACGAGGACACCGTTTTCTACAAGTGTTGGTCCAATACTCCCTCTAGAGGCAGGGGACTCAGACAGGGCTGATTGGTGGCCCCCGATCTGGGGCAGGGGCAGTGGGCAGCCTGTGGCCCGGGCAGGAGCCTCTTTGCATGTGTCCCTGGGACACATCTGCTGCGAACTTCGGTCACCTGGCAGGAAGCTATGAAGCCCAGACCTATGGTTAGCTGTGCAGCGAGGTGTACTGTGAGGACAGGTTCCACACACACTTCAAGTAAGAGGTCGGCCTGAGTGGAAAGGTGAGAGTTTGGGCAGCTGTGCAGACAAAGAAGGCGCCCTTTGGCCTGGGCCTAAATGCTTGTGACACCCCACTGGACCTGCCGTGCTCTGAGGGCCCTGCACGGGGCTCCCTGCTCCCCTGCCCTTTGTTCAGTCCCAGCAGAGATGGCCACACCCACTCCTTCAGTGAGGCCAGAGTTCCAACCACCCTCAGCCCCGCCCCCTCTCCGCAGGTTACCATGGACTACAGAGGCTGCATCCTGAGGCCAGGGCGTTCCGAGAATGCCAAGGGCAGACATGATGACCTTAAATGATTTCCTCTTGTGTCAGGTTTGGTAAACTTTAGGAGCTAGGAAATGGTCCACTTAAAGAAATGTTCAAATTTACTGGCATTTCATATATTCTCTGCTATAACATTGTCCTGATTCTTTCTGTATATTCTTTACTTATGTTTTTGTTTTCCTTAATCAAAGTGTGTCTTTTCAATCTTTTCAAAGAAGATTCTTTGGACTTACTAAATCACCTCAATTTTATACGTTTTCTGTTGTATTAAGTTCTGCTCATATCTTTATTTATCTTTTTTCTATGTTCTCAGTGTTTATTGTTTTGATCTTCTGATGTCAATTAAAACACTTGGTTATTCATTTTAATAAATATTTTACTTATAAAGATTTGAACTTTTGAAGATTCCAGCTTACTTGTAAGTTTCTAAGGGTCAGGTCCTCTCCATTGTTGCTGGCCTAAGGTTTAGTTCACCATATAGCAATGTATATATTGACCTATTTTCCCCTCGACTTTCTGTGATTCCCTACATCTCACCTTTCTTTGCAGACAAGCCATTTGAAATACCCTTAACTTATTTCACAGCCAATAAGTCATTGAAATAATGTGTAGTTTTAGAGAAATCTTCTTATATAATTAGGCAGAAAATCTCACCTGCCATAGTTTTCAAAACAGCATAATTTCACTCTTCTCAATGCTTAATATGTTGTATTACACAACTTTTGAGTATTTAGCTTTATCAATGACATGTACTTTAAAAATGTTTTAGAGATCCTACCAGTCTTTGAAAACATCCTTGTTCCTTGTTTCAGTTCCAGTTTTATGTATATATTCTGCCTTGCACCTGATTATTCCAACAATTGATGGATGGCCTTGAGAATCTAATTCTGGTATTGATACTCTTTACTGATTGTCTCCCCTCGTAGTTGATTTTTTCATTATTGTGTAAATTTAGATCATGATCTCATGTTTAGCTAAACAGCTGACCTTGTAAGACGCTTAGGTGTGAACGCTCGTAAGCTTCCGCAGAAAGACGGCAAAGATTTATTTGTGTCCCTCCAATGAGTTGCCCACGAGGACACCGTTTTCTACAAGTGTTGGTCCAATACTCCCTCTAGAGGAAGGGGACTCCGACAGGGCTGATTGGCGGCCCCCGATCTGGGGCAGGGGCAGTGGGCAGCCTGTGGCCCGGGCTGGAGCCTCTTTGCATGTGTCCCTGGGACACATCTGCCTGCGAACTTCGTTCACCTGGCAGGAAACTACGATGCCCAGAACTATGGTTAGCTGTGCAGCGAGGTGTACTGTGAGGACAGGTTCCACACATACTTCAAGTAAGAGGTCGGCCTGAGTGGAAAGGTGAGAGTTTGGGCAGCTGTGCAGACAAAGAAGGTGCCCTTTGGCCTGGGCCTAAATGCTTGTGACACCCCACTGGACCTGCCGTGCTCTGAGGGCCCTGCCCTGGGACCCCTGCTCCCCTGCCCTTTGTTCAGTCACAGCAGAGATGGCCACACCCACTCCTTCAGTGAGGGCAGAGTTCCAACCACCCTCAGCCCCGCCCCCTCTCCACAGGTTACCATGGACTACAGAGGCTGCATCCTGAGGCCAGGGCGTTCGGACAATGCCAAGGGCAGACATGATGACCTTAAATGATTTCCTCTTGTGTCAGGTTTGGTAAACTTTAGGAGCTAGGAAATGGTCCACTTTACAGAAATGTTCAAATTTACTGGCATTTCTTATATTCTCTGCTATAACATTGTCCTGATTCTTTCTGTATATTCTTTACTTATGTTTTTGTTTTCCTTAATCAAAGTGTGTCTTTTCAATCTTTTCAAAGAAGATTCTTTGGACTTACTAAATCACCTGAATTTTATACGTTTTCTGTTGTATTAAGTTCTGCTCATATCTTTATTTATCTTTTTTCTATGTTCTCAGGGTTTATTGTTTTGATCTTCTGATGTCAATTAAAACACTTGGTTATTCATTTTAATAAATATTTTACTTATAAAGATTTGAACTTTTGAAGATTCCAGCTTACTTGTAAGTTTCTAAGGGTCAGGTCCTCTCCATTGTTGCTGGCCTAAGGTTTAGTTCACCATATAGCAATGTATATATTGACCTATTTTCCCCTCGACTTTCTGTGATTCCCTACATCTCACCTTTCTTTGCAGACAAGCCATTTGAAATACCCTTAACTTATTTCACAGCCAATAAGTCATTGAAATAATGTGTATTTTTAGAGAAATCTTCTTCTATAATTAGGCAGAAAATCTCACCTGCCATAGTTTTCAAAACAGCATAATTTCACTCTTCTCAATGCTTAATCTGTTGTATTACACAACCTTTGAGTATTTAGCTTTATCAATGACATGTCCTTTAAAAATGTTTTAGAGATCCTACCAGTCTTTGAAAACATCCTTGTTCCTTGTTTCAGTTCCAGTTTTATGTATATATTCTGCCTTGCACCTGATTATTCCAACAATTGATGGATGGCCTTGGGAATCTAATTCTGGTATTGATAGTCTTTACTGATTGTCTCCCCTCGTAGCTGATTTCTTCATTATTGTGTAAATTTAGATCATGAGCTCATGTTTAGCTAAACAGCTGACCTTGTAAGACGCTTAGGTGTGAACGCTCGTAAGCTTCAGGAGAAAGTCGGCAAAATTTATTTGTGTCCCTCCAATGAGTTGCCCACGAGGACACCGTTTTCTACAAGTGTTGGTCCAATACGCCCTCTAAAGGAAGGGGATTCCGACAGGGCTGATTGGCGGCCCCCGATCTGGGGCAGGGGCAGTGGGCAGCCTGTGGCCCGGTCTGGAGCCTCTTTGCATGTGTCCCTGGGAAACATCTGCCTGCGAACTTCGGTCACCTGGCAGGAAGCTACGATGCCCAGAACTATGGTTAGCTGTGCAGCGAGGTGTACTGTGAGGACAGGTTCCACACACACTTCAAGTAAGAGGTCGGCCTGAGTGGAAAGGTGAGAGTTTGGGCAGCTGTGCAGACAAAGAAGGCACACTTTGGTCTGGGCCTAAATGCTTGTGACACCCCACTGGACCTGCCGTGCTCTGAGGGCCCTGCCCTGGGCCCCCTGCTCCCCTGCCCTTTGTTCAGTCACAGCAGAGATGGCCACACCCACTCCTTCAGTGAGGGCAGAGTTCCAACCACCCTCATCCCCGCCCCCTCTCCACAGGTTACCATGGACTACAGAGGCTGCATCCTGAGTCCAGGGCGTTCCGACAATGCCAAGGGCAGACATGATGACCTTAAATGATTTCCTCTTGTGTCAGGTTTGGTAAACTTTAGGAGCTAGGAAATGGTCCACTTTACAGAAATGTTCAAATTTACTGGCATTTCTTATATTCTCTGCTATAACATTGTCCTGATTCTTTCTGTATATTCTATACTTATGTTTTTGTTTTCCTTAATCAAAGTGTGTCTTTTCAATCTTTTCAAAGAAGATTCTTTGGAGTTACTAAATCACCTCAATTTTATACGTTTTCTGTTGTATTAAGTTCTGCTCATATCTTTATTTATCTTTTTTCTATGTTCTCAGGGTTTATTGTTTTGATCTTCTGATGTCAATTAAAACACTTGGTTATTCATTTTAATAAATATTTTACTTATAAAGATTTGAACTTTTGAAGATTCCAGCTTACTTGTAAGTTTCTAAGGGTCAGGTCCTCTCCATTGTTGCTGGCCTAAGGTTTAGTTCACCATATAGCAATGTATATATTGACCTATTTTCCCCTCGACTTTCTGTGATTCCCTACATCTCAACTTTCTTTGCAGACAAGCCATTTGAAATACCCTTAACTTATTTCACAGCCAATAAGTCATTGAAATAATGTGTATTTTTAGAGAAATCTTCTTATATAATTAGGCAGAAAATCTCACCTGCCATAGTTTTCAAAACAGCATAATTTCACTCTTCTCAATTCTTAATCTGTTGTATTACACAACCTTTGAGTATTTAGCTTTATCAATGACATGTACTTTAAAAATGTTTTAGAGATCCTACCAGTCTTTGAAAACATCCTTGTTCCTTGTTTCAGTTCCAGTTTTATGTATATATTCTGCCTTGCACCTGATTATTCCAACAATTGATGGATGGCCTTGGGAATCTAATTCTGGTATTGATAGTCTTTACTGATTGTCTCCCCTCGTAGCTGATTTCTTCATTATTGTGTAAATTTAGATCATGAGCTCATGTTTAGCTAAACAGCTGACCTTGTAAGACGCTTAGGTGTGAACGCTCGTAAGCTTCAGGAGAATTTCGGCAAAATTTATTTGTGTCCCTCCAATGAGTTGCCCACGAGGACACCGTTTTCTACAAGTGTTGGTCCAATACTCCCTCTAGAGGAAGGGGATTCCGACAGGGCTGATTGGCGGCCCCCGATCTGGGGCAGGGGCAGTGGGCAGCCTGTGGCCCGGGCAGGAGCCTCTTTGCATGTGTCCCTGGGACACATCTGCCTGCGAACTTCGGTCACCTGGCAGGAAGCTACGATGCCCAGACCTATGGTTAGCTGTGCAGCGAGGTGTACTGTGAGGACAGGTTCCACACACACTTCAAGTAAGAGGTCGGCCTGAGTGGAAAGGTGAGAGTTTGGGCAGCTGTGCAGACAAAGAAGGCGCCCTTTGGCCTGGGCCTAAATGCTTGTGACACCCCACTGGACCTGCCATGCTCTGAGGGCCCTGCCCTGGGCCCCCTGCTCCCCTGCCCTTTGTTCAGTCAGAGCAGAGATGGCCACACCCACTCCTTCAGTGAGGGCAGAGTTCCAACCACCCTCAGCCCCGCCCCCTCTCCACAGGTTACCATGGACTACAGAGGCTGCATCCTGAGGCCAGGGCGTTCCGAGAATGCCAAGGGCAGACATGATGACCTTAAATGATTTCCTCTTGTGTCAGGTTTGGTAAACTTTAGGAGCTAGGAAATGGTCCACTTTACAGTAATGTTCAAATTTACTGGCATTTCTTATATTCTCTGCTATAACATTGTCCTGATTCTTTCTGTATATTCTTTACTTATGTTTTTGTTTTCCTTAATCAAAGTGTGTCTTTTCAATCTTTTCAAAGAAGATTCTTTGGACTTACTAAATCACCTCAATTTTATACGTTTTCTGTTGTATTAAGTTCTGCTCATATCTTTATTTATCTTTTTTCTATGTTCTCAGGGTTTATTGTTTTGATCTTCTGATGTCAATTAAAACACTTGGTTATTCATTTTAATAAATATTTTACTTATAAATATTTGAACTTTTGAAGATTCCAGCTTACTTGTAAGTTTCTAAGGGTCAGGTCCTCTCCATTGTTGCTGGCCTAAGGTTTAGTTCACCATATAGCAATGTATATATTGACCTATTTTCCCCTCGACTTTCTGTGATTCCCTTCATCTCAACTTTCTTTGCAGACAAGCCATTTGAAATACCCTTAACTTATTTCACAGCCAATAAGTTATTGAAATAATGTGTATTTTTAGAGAAATCTTCTTATATAATTAGGCAGAAAATCTCACCTGCCATAGTTTTCAAAACAGCATAATTTCACTCTTCTCAATGCTTAATCTGTTGTATTACACAACCTTTGAGTATTTAGCTTTATCAATGACATGTACTTTAAAAATGTTTTAGAGATCCTACCAGTCTTTGAAAACATCCTTGTTCCTTGTTTCAGTTCCAGTTTTATGTATATATTCTGCCTTGCACCTGATTATTCCAACAATTGATGGATGGCCTTGGGAATCTAATTCTGGTATTGATAGTCTTTGCTGATGGTCTCCCCTCGTAGCTGATTTTTTCATTATTGTGTAAATTTAGATCATGAGCTCATGTTTAGCTAAACAGCTGACCTTGTAAGACGCTTAGGTGTGAACGCTCGTAAGCTTCAGGAGAAAGTCGGCAAAATTTATTTGTGTCCCTCCAATGAGTTGCCCACGAGGACACCGTTTTCTACAAGTGTTGGTCCAATACACCCTCTAAAGGAAGGGGATTCCGACAGGGCTGATTGGCGGCCCCCGATCTGGGGCAGGGGCAGTGGGCAGCCTGTGGCCCGGTCTGGAGCCTCTTTGCATGTGTCCCTGGGAAACATCTGCCTGCGAACTTCGGTCACCTGGCAGGAAGCTACGATGCCCAGACCTATGGTTAGCTGTGCAGCGAGGTGTACTGTGAGGACAGGTTCCACACACACTTCAAGTAAGAGGTCGGCCTGAGTGGAAAGGTGAGAGTTTGGGCAGCTGTGCAGACAAAGAAGGCACACTTTGGCCTGGGCCTAAATGCTTGTGACACCCCACTGGACCTGCCGTGCTCTGAGGGCCCTGCCCTGGACCCTCTGCTCCCCTGCCCTTTGTTCAGTCACAGCAGAGATGGCCACACCCACTCCTTCAGTGAGGCCAGAGTTCCAACCACCCTCAGCCCCGCCCCCACTCCACAGGTTACCATGGACTACAGAGGCTGCATCCTGAGGCTAGGGCGTTCCGACAATGCCAAGGGCAGTCATGATGACCTTAAATGATTTCCTCTTGTGTCAGGTTTGGTAAACTTTAGGAGCTAGGAAATGGTCCACTTTACAGAAATGTTCAAATTTACTGGCATTTCTTATATTCTCTGCTATAACATTGTCCTGATTCTTTCTGTATATTCTATACTTATGTTTTTGTTTTCCTTAATCAAAGTGTGTCTTTTCAATCTTTTCAAAGAAGATTCTTTGGACTTACTAAATCACCTGAATTTTATACGTTTTCTGTTGTATTAAGTTCTGCTCATATCTTTATTTATCTTTTTTCTATGTTCTCAGGGTTTATTGTTTTGATCTTCTGATGTCAATTAAAACACTTGGTTATTCATTTTAATAAATATTTTACTTATAAAGATTTGAACTTTTGAAGATTCCAGCTTACTTGTAAGTTTCTAAGGGTCAGGTCCTCTCCTTTGTTGCTGGCCTAAGGTTTAGTTCACCATATAGCAATGTATATATTGACCTATTTTCCCCTCGACTTTCTGTGATTCCCTACATCTCACCTTTCTTTGCAGACAAGCCATTTGAAATACCCTTAACTTATTTCACAGCCAATAAGTCATTGAAATAATGTGTATTTTTAGAGAAATCTTCTTATATAATTAGGCAGAAAATCTCACCTGCCATAGTTTTCAAAACAGCATAATTTCACTCTTCTCAATGCTTAATCTGTTGTATTACACAACCTTTGAGTATTTAGCTTTATCAATGACATGTACTTTAAAAATGTTTTAGAGATCCTACCAGTCTTTGAAAACATCCTTGTTCCTTGTTTCAGTTCCAGTTTTATGTATATATTCTGCCTTGCACCTGATTATTCCAACAATTGATGGATGGCCTTGGGAATCTAATTCTGGTATTGATAGTCTTTACTGATTGTCTCCCCTCGTAGCTGATTTTTTCATTATTGTGTAAATTTAGATCATGAGCTCATGTTTAGCTAAACAGCTGACCTTGTAAGACGCTTAGGTGTGAACGCTCGTAAGCTTCAGGAGAAAGTCGGCAAAATTTATTTGTGTCCCTCCAATGAGTTGCCCACGAGGACACCGTTTTCTACAAGTGTTGGTCCAATACTCCCTCTAAAGGAAGGGGATTCCGACAGGGCTGATTGGCGGCCCCCGATCTGGGGCAGGGGCAGTGGGCAGCCTGTGGCCCGGTCTGGAGCCTCTTTGCATGTGTCCCTGGGACACATCTGCCTGCGAACTTCGGTCACCTGGCAGGAAGCTACGATGCCCAGACCTATGGTTAGCTGTGCAGCGAGGTGTACTGTGAGGACAGGTTCCACACACACTTCAAGTAAGAGGTCGGCCTGAGTGGAAAGGTGAGAGTTTGGGCAGCTGTGCAGACAAAGAAGGCACACTTTGGCCTGGGCCTAAATGCTTGTGACACCCCACTGGACCTGCCGTGCTCTGAGGGCCCTGCCCTGGGCCCCCTGCTCCCCTGCCCTTTGTTCAGTCACAGCAGAGATGGCCACACCCACTCCTTCAGTGAGGGCAGAGTTCCAACCACCCTCAGCCCCGCCCCCTCTCCACAGGTTACCATGGACTACAGAGGCTGCATCCTGAGGCCAGGGCGTTCCGACAATGCCAAGGGCAGACATGATGACCTTAAATGATTTCCTCTTGTGTCAGGTTTGGTAAACTTTAGGAGCTAGGAAATGGTCCACTTTACAGAAATGTTCAAATTTACTGGCATTTCTTATATTCTCTGCTATAACATTGTCCTGATTCTTTCTGTATATTCTATACTTATGTTTTTGTTTTCCTTAATCAAAGTGTGTCTTTTCAATCTTTTCAAAGAAGATTCTTTGGACTTACTAAATCACCTCAATTTTATACGTTTTCTGTTGTATTAAGTTCTGCTCATATCTTTATTTATCTTTTTTCTATGTTCTCAGGGTTTATTGTTTTGATCTTCTGATGTCAATTAAAACACTTGGTTATTCATTTTAATAAATATTTTACTTATAAAGATTTGAACTTTTGAAGATGCCAGCTTACTTGTAAGTTTCTAAGGGTCAGGTCCTCTCCATTGTTGCTGGCCTAAGGTTTAGTTCACCATATAGCAATGTATATATTGACCTATTTTCCCCTCGACTTTCTGTGATTCCCTACATCTCAACTTTCTTTGCAGACAAGCCATTTGAAATACCCTTAACTTATTTCACAGCCAATAAGTCATTGAAATAATGTGTATTTTTAGAGAAATCTTCTTATATAATTAGGCAGAAAATCTCACCTGCCATAGTTTTCAAAACAGCATAATTTCACTCTTCTCAATGCTTAATCTGTTGTATTACACAACCTTTGATTATTTAGCTTTATCAATGACATGTACTTTAAAAATGTTTGAGAGATCCTACCAGTCTTTGAAAACATCCTTGTTCCTTGTTTCAGTTCCAGTTTTATGTATATATTCTGCCTTGCACCTGATTATTCCAACAATTGATGGATGGCCTTGGGAATCTAATTCTGGTATTGATAGTCTTTACTGATTGTCTCCCCTCGTAGCTGATTTCTTCATTATTGTGTAAATTTGTATCATGAGCTCATGTTTAGCTAAACAGCTGACCTTGTAAGACGCTTAGGTGTGAACGCTCGTAAGCTTCCGCAGAAAGACGGCAAAGATTTATTTGTGTCCCTCCAATGAGTTGCCCACGAGGACACCGTTTTCTACAAGTGTTGGTCCAATACTCCCTCTAGAGGAAGGGGACTCCGACAGGGCTGATTGGCGGCCCCCGATCTGGGGCAGGGGCAGTGGGCAGCCTGTGGCCCGAGCTGGAGCCTCTTTGCATGTGTCCCTGGGACACATCTGCCTGCGAACTTCGGTCACCTGGCAGGAAACTTCGATGCCCAGGACTATGGTTAGCTGTGCAGCGAGGTGTACTGTGAGGACAGGTTCCACACATACTTCAAGTAAGAGGTCGGCCTGAGTGGAAAGGTGAGAGTTTGGGCAGCTGTGCAGACAAAGAAGGCGCCCTTTGGCCTGGGCCTAAAATCTTGTGACACCCCAATGGACCTGCCGTGCTCTGAGGGCCCTGCACTGGGACCCCTGCTCCCCTGCCCTTTGTTCAGTCACAGCAGAGATGGCCACACCCACTCCTTCAGTGAGGGCAGAGTTCCAACCACCCTCAGCCCCGCCCCCTCTCCACAGGTTACCATGGACTACAGAGGCTGCATCCTGAGGCCAGGGCTTTCCGACAATGCCAAGGGCAGACATGATGACCTTAAATGATTTCCTCTTGTGTCAGGTTTGGTAAACTTTAGGAGCTAGGAAATGGTCCACTTTACAGAAATGTTCAAATTTACTGGCATTTCTTATATTCTCTGCTATAACATTGTCCTGAGTCTTTCTGTATATTCTATACTTATGTTTTTGTTTTCCTTAATCAAAGTGTGTCTTTTCAATCTTTTCAAAGAAGATTCTTTGGACTTACTAAATCCCCTGAATTTTACACTTTTTCTGTTGTATTAAGTTCTGCTCATATCTTTATTTATCTTTTTTCTATGTTCTCAGGGTTTATTGTTTTGATCTTCTGATGTCAATTAAAACACTTGGTTATTCATTTTAATAAATATTTTACTTATAAAGATTTGAACTTTTGAAGATTCCAGCTTACTTGGAAGTTTCTAAGGGTCAGGTCCTCTCCATTGTTGCTGGCCTAAGGTTTAGTTCACCATATAGCAATGTATATATTGACCTATTTTCCCCTCGACTTTCTGTGATTCCCTACATCTCACCTTTCTTTGCAGACAAGCCATTTGAAATACCCTTAACTTATTTCACAGCCAATAAGTCATTGAAATAATGTGTATTTTTAGAGAAATCTTCTTATATAATTAGGCAGAAAATCTCACCTGCCATAGTTTTCAAAACAGCATAATTTCACTCTTCTCAATGCTTAATCTGTTGTATTACACAACCTTTGAGTATTTAGCTTTATCAATGACATGTCCTTTAAAAATGTTTTAGAGATCCTACCAGTCTTTGAAAACATCCTTGTTCCTTGTTTCAGTTCCAGTTTTATGTATATATTCTGCCTTGCACCTGATTATTCCAACAGTTGATGGATGGCCTTGGGAATCTAATTCTGGTATTGATAGTCTTTACTGATTGTCTCCCCTCGTAGCTGATTTTTTCATTATTGTGTAAATTTAGATCATGAGCTCATGTTTAGCTAAACAGCTGACCTTGTAAGACGCTTAGGTGTGAACGCTCGTAAGCTTCAGGAGAAAGTCGGCAAAATTTATTTGTGTCCCTCCAATGAGTTGCCCACGAGGACACCGTTTTCTACAAGTGTTGGTCCAATACTCCCTCTAAAGGAAGGGGATTCCGACAGGGCTGATTGGCGGCCCCCGATCTGGGGCAGGGACAGTGGGCAGCCTGTGGCCCGGTCTGGAGCCTCTTTGCATGTGTCCCTGGGACACATCTGCCTGCGAACTTCGGTCACCTGGCAGGAAGCTACGATGCCCAGACCTATGGTTAGCTGTGCAGCGAGGTGTACTGTGAGGACAGGTTCCACACACACTTCAAGTAAGAGGTCGGCCTGAGTGGAAAGGTGAGAGTTTGGGCAGCTGTGCAGACAAAGAAGGCACACTTTGGCCTGGGCCTAAATGCTTGTGACACCCCACTGGACCTGCCGTGCTCTGAGGGCCCTGCCCTGGGCCCCCTGCTCCCCTGCCCTTTGCTCAGTCACAGCAGAGATGGCCACACCCACTCCTTCAGTGAGGGCAGAGTTCCAACCACCCTCAGCCCCGCCCCCTCTCCACAGGTTACCATGGACTACAGAGGCTGCATCCTGAGGCCAGGGCGTTCAGACAATGCCAAGGGCAGACATGATGACCTTAAATGATTTCCTCTTGTGTCAGGTTTGGTAAACTTTAGGAGCTAGGAAATGGTCCACTTTACAGAAATGTTCAAATTTACTGGCATTTCTTATATTCTCTGCTATAACATTGTCCTGATTCTTTCTGTATATTCTATACTTATGTTTTTGTTTTCCTTAATCAAAGTGTGTCTTTTCAATCTTTTCAAAGAAGATTCTTTGGACTTACTAAATCACCTCAATTTTATACGTTTTCTGTTGTATTAAGTTCTGCTCATATCTTTATTTATCTTTTTTCTATGTTCTCAGGGTTTATTGTTTTGATCTTCTGATGTCAATTAAAACACTTGGTTATTCATTTTAATAAATATTTTACTTATAAAGATTTGAACTTTTGAAGATTCCAGCTTACTTGTAAGTTTCTAAGGCTCAGGTCCTCTCCATTGTTGCTGGCCTAAGGTTTAGTTCACCATATAGCAATGTATATATTGACCTATTTTCCCCTCGACTTTCTGTGATTCCCTACATCTCACCTTTCTTTGCAGACAAGCCATTTGAAATACCCTTAACTTATTTCACAGCCAATAAGTCATTGAAATAATGTGTATTTTTAGAGAAATCTTCTTATATAATTAGGCAGAAAATCTCACCTGCCATAGTTTTCAAAACAGCATAATTTCACTCTTCTCAATGCTTAATCTGTTGTATTACACAACCTTTGAGTATTTAGCTTTATCAATGACATGTCCTTTAAAAATGTTTTAGAGATCCTACCAGTCTTTGAAAACATCCTTGTTCCTTGTTTCAGTTCCAGTTTTATGTATATATTCTGCCTTGCACCTGATTATTCCAACAGTTGATGGATGGCCTTGGGAATCTAATTCTGGTATTGATAGTCTTTACTGATTGTCTCCCCTCGTAGCTGATTTTTTCATTATTGTGTAAATTTAGATCATGAGCTCATGTTTAGCTAAACAGCTGACCTTGTAAGACGCTTAGGTGTGAACGCTCGTAAGCTTCAGGAGAAAGTCGGCAAAATTTATTTGTGTCCCTCCAATGAGTTGCCCACGAGGACACCGTTTTCTACAAGTGTTGGTCCAATACTCCCTCTAAAGGAAGGGGATTCCGACAGGGCTGATTGGCGGCCCCCGATCTGGGGCAGGGACAGTGGGCAGCCTGTGGCCCGGTCTGGAGCCTCTTTGCATGTGTCCCTGGGACACATCTGCCTGCGAACTTCGGTCACCTGGCAGGAAGCTACGATGCCCAGACCTATGGTTAGCTGTGCAGCGAGGTGTACTGTGAGGACAGGTTCCACACACACTTCAAGTAAGAGGTCGGCCTGAGTGGAAAGGTGAGAGTTTGGGCAGCTGTGCAGACAAAGAAGGCACACTTTGGCCTGGGCCTAAATGTTTGTGACACCCCACTGGACCTGCCGTGCTCTGAGGGCCCTGCCCTGGGCCCCCTGCTCCCCTGCCCTTTGCTCAGTCACAGCAGAGATGGCCACACCCACTCCTTCAGTGAGGGCAGAGTTCCAACCACCCTCAGCCCCGCCCCCTCTCCACAGGTTACCATGGACTACAGAGGCTGCATCCTGAGGCCAGGGCGTTCAGACAATGCCAAGGGCAGACATGATGACCTTAAATGATTTCCTCTTGTGTCAGGTTTGGTAAACTTTAGGAGCTAGGAAATGGTCCACTTTACAGAAATGTTCAAATTTACTGGCATTTCTTATATTCTCTGCTATAACATTGTCCTGATTCTTTCTGTATATTCTATACTTATGTTTTTGTTTTCCTTAATCAAAGTGTGTCTTTTCAATCTTTTCAAAGAAGATTCTTTGGACTTACTAAATCACCTGAATTTTATACGTTTTCTGTTGTATTAAGTTCTGCTCATATCTTTATTTATCTTTTTTCTATGTTCTCAGGGTTTATTGTTTTGATCTTCTGATGTCAATTAAAACACTTGGTTATTCATTTTAATAAATATTTTACTTATAAAGATTTGAACTTTTGAAGATTCCAGCTTACTTGTAAGTTTCTAAGGCTCAGGTCCTCTCCATTGTTGCTGGCCTAAGGTTTAGTTCACCATATAGCAATGTATATATTGACCTATTTTCCCCTCGACTTTCTGTGATTCCCTACATCTCACCTTTCTTTGCAGACAAGCCATTTGAAATACCCTTAAATTATTTCACAGCCAATAAGTCATTGAAATAATGTGTATTTTTAGAGAAATCTTCTTCTATAATTAGGCAGAAAATCTCACCTGCCATAGTTTTCAAAACAGCATAATTTCACTCTTCTCAATGCTTAATCTGTTGTATTACACAACCTTTGAGTATTTAGCTTTATCAATGACATTTCCTTTAAAAATGTTTTAGAGATCCTACCAGTCTTTGAAAACATCCTTGTTCCTTGTTTCAGTTCCAGTTTTATGTATATATTCTGCCTTGCACCTGATTATTCCAACAATTGATGGATGGCCTTGGGAATCTAATTCTGGTATTGATAGTCTTTACTGATTGTCTCCCCTCGTAGCTGATTTTTTCATTATTGTGTAAATTTAGATCATGAGCTCATGTTTAGCTAAACAGCTGACCTTGTAAGACGCTTAGGTGTGAACGCTCGTAAGCTTCAGGAGAAAGTCGGCAAAATTTATTTGTGTCCCTCCAATGAGTTGCCCACGAGGACACCGTTTTCTACAAGTGTTGGTCCAATACACCCTCTAAAGGAAGGGGATTCCGACAGGGCTGATTGGCGGCCCCCGATCTGGGGCAGGGACAGTGGGCAGCCTGTGGCCCGGTCTGGAGCCTCTTTGCATGTGTCCCTGGGACACATCTGCCTGCGAACTTCGGTCACCTGGCAGGAAACTACGATGCCCAGAACTATGGTTAGCTGTGCAGCGAGGTGTACTGTGAGGACAGGTTCCACACACACTTCAAGTAAGAGGTCGGCCTGAGTGGAAAGGTGAGAGTTTGGGCAGCTGTGCAGACAAAGAAGGCACACTTTGGCCTGGGCCTAAATGCTTGTGACACCCCACTGGACCTGCCGTGCTCTGAGGGCCCTGCCCTGGGACCCCTGCTCCCCTGCACTTTGTTCAGTCACAGCAGAGATGGCCACACCCACTCCTTCAGTGAGGGCAGAGTTCCAACCACCCTCAGCCCCGCCCCCTCTCCACAGGTTACCATGGACTACAGAGGCTGCATCCTGAGGCCAGGGCGTTCCGACAATGCGAAGGGCAGACATGATGACCTTAAATGATTTCCTCTTGTGTCAGGTTTGGTAAACTTTAGGAGCTAGGAAATGGTCCACTTTACAGAAATGTTCAAATTTACTGGCATTTCTTATATTCTCTGCTATAACATTGTCCTGATTCTTTCTGTATATTCTATACTTATGTTTTTGTTTTCCTTAATCAAAGTGTGTCTTTTCAATCTTTTCAAAGAAGATTCTTTGGACTTACTAAATCACCTGAATTTTATACGTTTTCTGTTGTATTAAGTTCTGCTCATATCTTTATTTATCTTTTTTCTATGTTCTCAGGGTTTATTGTTTTGATCTTCTGATGTCAATTAAAACACTTGGTTATTCATTTTAATAAATATTTTACTTATAAAGATTTGAACTTTTGAAGATTCCAGCTTACTTGTAAGTTTCTAAGTGTCAGGTCCTCTCCATTGTTGCTGGCCTAAGGTTTAGTTCACCATATAGCAATGTATATATTGACCTATTTTCCCCTCGACTTTCTGTGATTCCCTACATCTCACCTTTCTTTGCAGACAAGCCATTTGAAATACCCTTAACTTATTTCACAGCCAATAAGTCATTGAAATAATGTGTATTTTTAGAGAAATCTTCTTATATAATTAGGCAGAAAATCTCACCTGCCATAGTTTTCAAAACAGCATAATTTCACTCTTCTCAATGCTTAATCTGTTGTATTACACAACCTTTGAGTATTTAGCTTTATCAATGACATGTACTTTAAAAATGTTTTAGAGATCCTACCAGTCTTTGAAAACATCCTTGTTCCTTGTTTCAGTTCCAGTTTTATGTATATATTCTGCCTTGCACCTGATTATTCCAACAATTGATGGATGGCCTTGGGAATCTAATTCTGGTATTGATAGTCTTTACTGATTGTCTCCCCTCGTAGCTGATTTCTTCATTATTGTGTAAATTTAGATCATGAGCTCATGTTTAGCTAAACAGCTGACCTTGTAAGACGCTTAGGTGTGAACGCTCGTAAGCTTCAGCAGAAAGACGGCAAAGATTTATTTGTGTCCCTCCAATGAGTTGCCCACGAGGACACCGTTTTCTACAAGTGTTGGTCCAATACTCCCTCTAGAGGCAGGGGACTCCGACAGGGCTGATTGGCGGCCCCCGATCTGGGGCAGGGGCTCTGGGCAGCTTGTGGCCCGGGCAGGATCCTCTTTGCATGTGTCCCTGGGACACATCTGCCTGCGAACTTCGGTCACCTGGCAGGAAGCTACGATGCCCAGACCTATGGTTAGCTGTGCAGCGAGGTGTACTGTGAGGACAGGTTCCACACACACTTCAAGTAAGAGGTCGGCCTGAGTGGAAAGGTGAGAGTTTGGGCAGCTGTGCAGACAAAGAAGGCGCCCTTTGACCTGGGCCTAAATGCTTGTGACACCCCACTGGACCTGCAGGGCTCTGAGGGCCATGCCCTGGGCCCCCTGCTCCCCTGCCCTTGGTTCAGTCACAGCAGAGATGGCCACACCCACTCCTTCAGTGAGGGCAGAGTTCCAACCAACCTCAGCCCCGCCCCCTCTCCGCAGGTTACCATGGACTACAGAGGCTGCATTCTGAGGCCAGGGCGTTCCGAGAATGCCAAGGGCAGACATGATGACCTTAAATGATTTCCTCTTGTGTCAGGTTTGGTAAACTTTAGGAGCTAGGAAATGGTCCACTTTACAGTAATGTTCAAATTTACTGGCATTTCTTATATTCTCTGCTATAACATTGTCCTGATTCTTTCTGTATATTCTTTACTTATGTTTTTGTTTTCCTTAATCAAAGTGTGTATTTTCAATCTTTTCAAAGAAGATTCTTTGGACTTACTAAATCACCTCAATTTTATACGTTTTCTGTTGTATTAAGTTCTGCTCATATCTTTATTTATCTTTTTTCTATGTTCTCAGGGTTTATTGTTTTGATCTTCTGATGTCAATTAAAACACTTGGTTATTCATTTTAATAAATATTTTACTTATAAATATTTGAACTTTTGAAGATTCCAGCTTACTTGTAAGTTTCTAAGGGTCAGGTCCTCTCCATTGTTGCTGGCCTAAGGTTTAGTTCACCATATAGCAATGTATATATTGACCTATTTTCCCCTCGACTTTCTGTGATTCCCTTCATCTCAACTTTCTTTGCAGACAAGCCATTTGAAATACCCTTAACTTATTTCACAGCCAATAAGTTATTGAAATAATGTGTATTTTTAGAGAAATCTTCTTATATAATTAGGCAGAAAATCTCACCTGCCATAGTTTTCAAAACAGCATAATTTCACTCTTCTCAATGCTTAATCTGTTGTATTACACAACCTTTGAGTATTTAGCTTTATCAATGACATGTACTTTAAAAATGTTTTAGAGATCCTACCAGTCTTTGAAAACATCCTTGTTCCTTGTTTCAGTTCCAGTTTTATGTATATATTCTGCCTTGCACCTGATTATTCCAACAATTGATGGATGGCCTTGGGAATCTAATTCTGGTATTGATAGTCTTTGCTGATGGTCTCCCCTCGTAGCTGATTTTTTCATTATTGTGTAAATTTAGATCATGAGCTCATGTTTAGCTAAACAGCTGACCTTGTAAGACGCTTAGGTGTGAACGCTCGTAAGCTTCAGGAGAAAGTCGGCAAAATTTATTTGTGTCCCTCAAATGAGTTGCCCACGAGGACACCATTTTCTACAAGTGTTGGTCCAATACTCCCTGTAGAGGCAGGGGACTGCGACAGGGCTGATTGGCGGGCCCGATCTGGGGCAGGGGCAGTGGGCAGCCTGTGGCCCGGGCTGGAGCCTCTTTGCATGTGTCCCTGGGACACATCTGCCTGCGAACTTCGGTCACCTGGCAGGAAGCTACGATGCCCAGACCTATGGTTAGCTGTGCATCGAGGTGTACTGTGAGGACAGGTTCCACACACACTTCAAGTAAGAGGTCGGCCTGAGTGGAAAAGTGAGAGTTTGGGCAGCTGTGCAGACAAAGAAGGCGCCCTTTGACCTGGGCCTAAATGCTTGTGACAGCCCACTGGACCTGCCGTGCTCTGAGGGCCCTGCCCTGGGCCCCTTGCTCCCCTGCCCTTTGTTCAGTCACAGCAGAGATGGCCACACCCCCTCCTTCAGTGAGGCCAGAGTTCCAACCACCCTCAGCCCCGCCCCCTCTCCGCAGGTTACCATGGACTACAGAGGCTGCATCCTGAGGCCAGGGCGTTCCGAGAATGCCAAGGGCAGACATGATGACCTTAAATGATTTCCTCTTGTGTCAGGTTTGGTAAACTTTAGGAGCTAGGACATGGTCCACTTTACAGAAATGTTCAAATTTACTGGCATTTCATATATTCTCTGCTATAACATTGTGCTGATTCTTTCTGTATATTCTTTACTTATGTTTTTGTTTTCCTTAATCAAAGTGTGTCTTTTCAATCTTTTCAAAGAAGATTCTTTGGACTTACTAAATCACCTCAATTTTATACGTTTTCCGTTGTATTAAGTTCTGCTCATATCTTTATTTATCTTTTTTCTATGTTCTCAGGGTTTATTGTTTTGATCTTCTGATGTCAATTAAAACACTTGGTTATTCATTTTAATAAATATGTTACTTATAAAGATTTGAAGTTTTGAAGATTCCGGCTTACTTGTAAGTTTCTAAGGGTCAGGTCCTCTCCATTGTTGCTGGCCTAAGGTTTAGTTCACCATATAGCAATGTATATATTGACCTATTTTCCCCTCGACTTTCTGTGATTCCCTACATCTCACCTTTCTTTGCAGACAAGCCATTTGAAATACCCTTAAATTATTTCACAGCCAATAAGTCATTGAAATAATGTGTATTTTTAGAGAAATCTTCTTATATAATTAGGCAGAAAATCTCACCTGCCATAGTTTTCAAAAGAGCATAATTTCACTCTTCTCAATGCTTAATCTGTTGTATTACACAACCTTTGAGTATTTAGCTTTATCAATGACATGTACTTTAAAAATGTTTTAGAGATCCTACCAGTCTTTGAAAACATCCTTGTTCCTTGTTTCAGTTCCAGTTTTATGTATATATTCTGCCTTGCACCTGATTATTCCAACAATTGATGGATGGCCTTGGGAATCTAATTCTGGTATTGATAGTCTTTACTGATTGTCTCCCCTCGTAGCTGATTTCTTCATTATTGTGTAAATTTAGATCATGAGCTCATGTTTAGCTAAACAGCTGACCTTGTAAGACGCTTAGGTGTGAACGCTCATAAGCTTCCGCAGAATGTCAGCAAAGATTAATTTGTGTCCCTCCAATGAGTTGCCCACGAGGACACCGTTTTCTACAAGTGTTGGTCCAATACTCCCTCTAGAGGCAGGGGACTCCGACAGGGCTGATTTGCGGCCCCCGATCTGGGGCAGGGGCTGTGGGCAGCCTTTGGCCCGGGCAGGAGCCTCTTTGCATGTGTCCGTGGGACACATCTGCCTGCGAACTTCGGTCACCTGGCAGGAAGCTACGATGCCCAGACCTATGGTTAGCTGTGCAGTGAGGTGTACTGTGAGGGCAGGTTCCACACACACTTCAAGTAAGAGGTCGGCCTGAGTGGAAAGGTGAGAGTTTGGGCAGCTGTGCAGACAAAGAAGGCGCCCTTTGGCCTGGGCCTAAATGCTTGTGACACCCCACTGGACCTGCCGTGCTCTGAGGGCCCTGCCCTGGGCCCCCTGCTCCCCTGCCCTTTGTTCAGTCACAGCAGAGATGGCCACACCCACTCCTTCAGTGAGGGCAGTGTTCCAACCAACCCTCAGCCCTGCCCCCTCTCCGCAGGTTACCATGGACTACAGAGGCTGCATCCTGAGGCCAGGGCGTTCCGAGAATGCCAAGGGCAGACATGATGACCTTAAATGATTTCCTCTTGTGTCAGGGTTGGTAAACTTTAGGAGCTAGGAAATGGTCCACTTTACAGAAATGTTCAAATTTACTGGCATTTCTTATATTCTCTGCTATAACTTTGTCCTGATTCTTTCTGTATATTCTTTACTTATGTTTTTGTTTTCCTTAATCAAAGTGTGTCTTTTCAATCTTTTCAAAGAAGATTATTTAGACTTACTAAATCACCTCAATTTTTTCCGTTTTCTGTTGTATTAAGTTCTGCTCATATCTTTATTTATCTTTTTTCTATGTTCTCAGTGTTTATTGTTTTGATCTTCTGATGTCAATTAAAACACTTGGTTATTCATTTTAATAAATATTTTACTTATAAAGATTTGAACTTTTGAAGATGCCAGCTTACTTGTAAGTTTCTAAGGGTCAGGTCCTCTCCATTGTTGCTGGCCTAAGGTTTAGTTCACCATATAGCAATGTATATATTGACCTATTTTCCCCTCGACTTTCTGTGATTCCCTACATCTCACCTTTCTTTGCAGACAAGCCATTTGAAATACCCTTAAATTATTTCACAGCCAATAAGTCATTGAAATAATGTGTATTTTTAGAGAAATCTTCTTATATAATTAGGCAGAAAATCTCACCTGCCATAGTTTTCAAAACAGCATAATTTCACTCTTCTCAATGCTTAATCTGTTGTATTACACAACCTTTGAGTATTTAGCTTTATCAATGACATGTACTTTAAAAATGTTTTAGAGATCCTACCAGTCTTTGAAAACATCCTTGTTCCTTGTTTCAGTTCCAGTTTTATGTATATATTCTGCCTTGCACCTGATTATTCCAACAATTGATGGATGGCCTTGGGAATCTAATTCTGGTATTGATAGTCTTTACTGATTGTCTCCCCTCGTAGCTGATTTCTTCATTATTCTGTAAATTTAGATCATGAGCTCATGTTTAGCTAAACAGCTGACCTTGTAAGACGCTTAGGTGTGAACGCTCGTAAGCTTCCGCAGAAAGTCAGCAAAGATTAATTTGTGTCCCTCCAATGAGTTGCCCACGAGGACACCGTTTTCTACAAGTGTTGGTCCAATACTCCCTCTAGAGGCAGGGGACTCCGACAGGGCTGATTTGCGGCCCCCGATCTGGGGCAGGGGCTGTGGGCAGCCTTTGGCCCGGGCAGGAGCCTCTTTGCATGTGTCCGTGGGACACATCTGCCTGCGAACTTCGGTCACCTGGCAGGAAGCTACGATGCCCAGACCTATGGTTAGCTGTGCAGTGAGGTGTACTGTGAGGGCAGGTTCCACACACACTTCAAGTAAGAGGTCGGCCTGAGTGGAAAGGTGAGAGTTTGGGCAGCTGTGCAGACAAAGAAGGCGCCCTTTGGCCTGGGCCTAAATGCTTGTGACACCCCACTGGACCTGCCGTGCTCTGAGGGCCCTGCCCTGGGCCCCCTGCTCCCCTGCCCTTTGTTCAGTCACAGCAGAGATGGCCACACCCACTCCTTCAGTGAGGGCAGAGTTCCAACCACCCTCAGCCCCGCCCCCTCTCCGCAGGTTACCATGGACTACAGAGGCTGCATCCTGAGGCCAGGGCGTTCCGAGAATGCCAAGGGCAGACATGATGACCTTAAATGATTTCCTCTTGTGTCAGGTTTGGTAAACTTTAGGAGCTAGGAAATGGTCCACTTTACAGAAATGTTCAAATATACTGGCATTTCTTATATTCTCTGCTATAACATTGTCCTGATTCTTTCTGTATATTCTTTACTTATGTTTTTGTTTTCCTTAATCAAAGTGTGTCTTTTCAATCTTTTCAAAGAAGATTCTGTGGACTTACTAAATCACCTCAATTTTATACGTTTTCTGTTGAATTAAGTTCTGCTCATATCTTTATTTATCTTTTTTCTATGTTCTCAGTGTTTATTGTTTTGATCATCTGATGTCAATTAAAACACTTGGTTATTCATTTTAATAAATATTTTACTTATAAAGATTTGAACTTTTGAAGATGCCAGCTTACTTGTAAGTTTCTAAGGGTCAGGTCCTCTCCATTGTTGCTGGCCTAAGGTTTAGTTCACCATATAGCAATGTATATATTGACCTATTTTCCCCTCGACTTTCTGTGATTCCCTACATCTAACCTTTCTTTGCAGACTAGCCATTTGAAATACCCTTAACTTATTTCACAGCCAATAAGTCATTGAAATAATGTGTATTTTTAGAGAAATCTTCTTATATAATTAGGCAGAAAATCTCACCTGCCATAGTTTTCAAAACAGCATAATTTCACTCTTCTCAATGCTTAATCTGTTGTATTAACCAACCTTTCAGTATTTAGCTTTATCAATGACATGTATAGATCCTACCAGTCTTTGAAAACATCCTTGTTCCTTGTTTCAGGTCCAGTTTTATGTATATATTCTGCCTTGCACCTGATTATTCCAACAATTGATGGATGGCCTTGGGAATCTAATTCTGGTATTGATAGTCTTTACTGATTGTCTCCCCTCGTTGCTGATTTCTTCATTATTGTGTAAATTTAGATCATGAGCTCATGTTTAGCTAAACAGCTGACCTTGTAAGACGCTTAGGTGTGAACGCTCGTAAGCTTCAGCAGAAAGTCGGCAAAGATTTATTTGTGTCCCTCCAATGAGTTGCCCACGAGGACACCGTTTTCTACAAGTGTTGGTCCAATACTCCCTCTAGAGGCAGGGGACTCCGACAGGGCTGATTTGCGGCCCCCGATCTGGGGCAGGGGCTGTGGGCAGCCTTTGGCCCGGGCAGGAGCCTCTTTGCATGTGTCCGTGGGACACATCTGCCTGCGAACTTCGGTCACCTGGCAGGAAGCTACGATGCCCAGACCTATGGTTAGCTGTGCAGTGAGGTGTACTGTGAGGGCAGGTTCCACACACACTTCAAGTAAGAGGTCGGCCTGAGTGGAAAGGTGAGAGTTTGGGAAGCTGTGCAGACAAAGAAGGCGCCCTTTGGCCTGGGCCTAAATGCTTGTGACACCCCACTGGACCTGCCGTGCTCTGAGGGCCCTGCCCTGGGCCCCCTGCTCCCCTGCCCTTTGTTCAGTCACAGCAGAGATGGCCACACCCACTCCTTCAGTGAGGGCAGAGTTCCAACCTCCCTCAGCCCCGCCCCCTCTCCGCAGGTTACCATGGACTACAGAGGCTGCATCCTGAGGCCAGGGCGTTCCGAGAATGCCAAGGGCAGACATGATGACCTTAAATGATTTCCTCTTGTGTCAGGTTTGGTAAACTTTAGGAGCTAGGAAATGGTCCACTTTACAGAAATGTTCAAATTTACTGGCATTTCTTATATTCTCTGCTATAACATTGTCCTGATTCTTTCTGTATATTCTATACTTATGTTTTTGTTTTCCTTAATCAAAGTGTGTCTTTTCAATCTTTTCAAAGAAGATTCTTTGGACTTACTAAATCACCTCAATTTTATACGTTTTCTGTTGTATTAAGTTCTGCTCATATCTTTATTTATCTTTTTTCTATGTTCTCAGGGTTTATTGTTTTGATCTTCTGATGTCAATTAAAACACTTGGTTATTCATTTTAATAAATATTTTACTTATAAAGATTTGAACTTTTGAAGATTCCAGCTTACTTGTAAGTTTCTAAGTGTCAGGTCCTCTCCATTGTTGCTGGCCTAAGGTTTAGTTCACCATATAGCAATGTATATATTGACCTATTTTCCCCTCGACTTTCTGTGATTCCCTACATCTCACCTTTCTTTGCAGACAAGCCATTTGAAATACCCTTAACTTATTTCACAGCCAATAAGTCATTGAAATAATGTGTATTTTTAGAGAAATCTTCTTATATAATTAGGCAGAAAATCTCACCTGCCATAGTTTTCAAAACAGCATAATTTCACTCTTCTCAATGCTTAATCTGTTGTATTACACAACCTTTGAGTATTTAGCTTTATCAATGACATGTACTTTAAAAATGTTTTAGAGATCCTACCAGTCTTTGAAAACATCCTTGTTCCTTGTTTCAGTTCCAGTTTTATGTATATATTCTGCCTTGCACCTGATTATTCCAACAATTGATGGATGGCCTTGGGAATCTAATTCTGGTATTGATAGTCTTTACTGATTGTCTCCCCTCGTAGCTGATTTCTTCATTATTGTGTAAATTTAGATCATGAGCTCATGTTTAGCTAAACAGCTGACCTTGTAAGACGCTTAGGTGTGAACGCTCGTAAGCTTCAGCAGAAAGACGGCAAAGATTTATTTGTGTCCCTCCAATGAGTTGCCCACGAGGACACCGTTTTCTACAAGTGTTGGTCCAATACTCCCTCTAGAGGCAGGGGACTCCGACAGGGCTGATTGGCGGCCCCCGATCTGGGGCAGGGGCTCTGGGCAGCTTGTGGCCCGGGCAGGATCCTCTTTGCATGTGTCCCTGGGACACATCTGCCTGCGAACTTCGGTCACCTGGCAGGAAGCTACGATGCCCAGACCTATGGTTAGCTGTGCAGCGAGGTGTACTGTGAGGACAGGTTCCACACACACTTCAAGTAAGAGGTCGGCCTGAGTGGAAAGGTGAGAGTTTGGGCAGCTGTGCAGACAAAGAAGGCGCCCTTTGACCTGGGCCTAAATGCTTGTGACACCCCACTGGACCTGCAGGGCTCTGAGGGCCATGCCCTGGGCCCCCTGCTCCCCTGCCCTTGGTTCAGTCACAGCAGAGATGGCCACACCCACTCCTTCAGTGAGGGCAGAGTTCCAGCCAACCTCAGCCCCGCCCCCTCTCCGCAGGTTACCATGGACTACAGAGGCTGCATTCTGAGGCCAGGGCGTTCCGAGAATGCCAAGGGCAGACATGATGACCTTAAATGATTTCCTCTTGTGTCAGGTTTGGTAAACTTTAGGAGCTAGGAAATGGTCCACTTTACAGTAATGTTCAAATTTACTGGCATTTCTTATATTCTCTGCTATAACATTGTCCTGATTCTTTCTGTATATTCTTTACTTATGTTTTTGTTTTCCTTAATCAAAGTGTGTATTTTCAATCTTTTCAAAGAAGATTCTTTGGACTTACTAAATCACCTCAATTTTATACGTTTTCTGTTGTATTAAGTTC
The DNA here is from genome assembly GCF_964341445.2 of Mesoplodon mirus. Lineage (NCBI taxonomy): Eukaryota > Metazoa > Chordata > Mammalia > Artiodactyla > Ziphiidae > Mesoplodon > Mesoplodon mirus. The sequence continues at coordinate 176,614,992 of NC_138976.1, read as the reverse complement.
TGCTCATATCTTTATTTATCTTTTTTCTATGTTCTCAGGGTTTATTGTTTTGATCTTCTGATGTCAATTAAAACACTTGGTTATTCATTTTAATAAATATTTTACTTATAAATATTTGAACTTTTGAAGATTCCAGCTTACTTGTAAGTTTCTAAGGGTCAGGTCCTCTCCATTGTTGCTGGCCTAAGGTTTAGTTCACCATATAGCAATGTATATATTGACCTATTTTCCCCTCGACTTTCTGTGATTCCCTTCATCTCAACTTTCTTTGCAGACAAGCCATTTGAAATACCCTTAACTTATTTCACAGCCAATAAGTTATTGAAATAATGTGTATTTTTAGAGAAATCTTCTTATATAATTAGGCAGAAAATCTCACCTGCCATAGTTTTCAAAACAGCATAATTTCACTCTTCTCAATGCTTAATCTGTTGTATTACACAACCTTTGAGTATTTAGCTTTATCAATGACATGTACTTTAAAAATGTTTGAGAGATCCTACCAGTCTTTGAAAACATCCTTGTTCCTTGTTTCAGTTCCAGTTTTATGTATATATTCTGCCTTGCACCTGATTATTCCAACAATTGATGGATGGCCTTGGGAATCTAATTCTGGTATTGATAGTCTTTGCTGATGGTCTCCCCTCGTAGCTGATTTTTTCATTATTGTGTAAATTTAGATCATGAGCTCATGTTTAGCTAAACAGCTGACCTTGTAAGACGCTTAGGTGTGAACGCTCGTAAGCTTCAGGAGAAAGTCGGCAAAATTTATTTGTGTCCCTCAAATGAGTTGCCCACGAGGACACCATTTTCTACAAGTGTTGGTCCAATACTCCCTCTAGAGGCAGGGGACTGCGACAGGGCTGATTGGCGGGCCCGATCTGGGGCAGGGGCAGTGGGCAGCCTGTGGCCCGGGCTGGAGCCTCTTTGCATGTGTCCCTGGGACACATCTGCCTGCGAACTTCGGTCACCTGGCAGGAAGCTACGATGCCCAGACCTATGGTTAGCTGTGCATCGAGGTGTACTGTGAGGACAGGTTCCACACACACTTCAAGTAAGAGGTCGGCCTGAGTGGAAAAGTGAGAGTTTGGGCAGCTGTGCAGACAAAGAAGGCGCCCTTTGACCTGGGCCTAAATGCTTGTGACAGCCCACTGGACCTGCCGTGCTCTGAGGGCCCTGCCCTGGGCCCCTTGCTCCCCTGCCCTTTGTTCAGTCACAGCAGAGATGGCCACACCCCCTCCTTCAGTGAGGCCAGAGTTCCAACCACCCTCAGCCCCGCCCCCTCTCCGCAGGTTACCATGGACTACAGAGGCTGCATCCTGAGGCCAGGGCGTTCCGAGAATGCCAAGGGCAGACATGATGACCTTAAATGATTTCCTCTTGTGTCAGGTTTGGTAAACTTTAGGAGCTAGGACATGGTCCACTTTACAGAAATGTTCAAATTTACTGGCATTTCATATATTCTCTGCTATAACATTGTGCTGATTCTTTCTGTATATTCTTTACTTATGTTTTTGTTTTCCTTAATCAAAGTGTGTCTTTTCAATCTTTTCAAAGAAGATTCTTTGGACTTACTAAATCACCTCAATTTTATACGTTTTCCGTTGTATTAAGTTCTGCTCATATCTTTATTTATCTTTTTTCTATGTTCTCAGGGTTTATTGTTTTGATCTTCTGATGTCAATTAAAACACTTGGTTATTCATTTTAATAAATATGTTACTTATAAAGATTTGAAGTTTTGAAGATTCCGGCTTACTTGTAAGTTTCTAAGGGTCAGGTCCTCTCCATTGTTGCTGGCCTAAGGTTTAGTTCACCATATAGCAATGTATATATTGACCTATTTTCCCCTCGACTTTCTGTGATTCCCTACATCTCACCTTTCTTTGCAGACAAGCCATTTGAAATACCCTTAAATTATTTCACAGCCAATAAGTCATTGAAATAATGTGTATTTTTAGAGAAATCTTCTTCTATAATTAGGCAGAAAATCTCACCTGCCATAGTTTTCAAAACAGCATAATTTCACTCTTCTCAATGCTTAATCTGTTGTATTACACAACCTTTGAGTATTTAGCTTTATCAATGACATGTACTTTAAAAATGTTTTAGAGATCCTACCAGTCTTTGAAAACATCCTTGTTCCTTGTTTCAGTTCCAGTTTTATGTATATATTCTGCCTTGCACCTGATTATTCCAACAATTGATGGATGGCCTTGGGAATCTAATTCTGGTATTGATAGTCTTTACTGATTGTCTCCCCTCGTAGCTGATTTCTTCATTATTGTGTAAATTTAGATCATGAGCTCATGTTTAGCTAAACAGCTGACCTTGTAAGACGCTTAGGTGTGAACGCTCATAAGCTTCCGCAGAATGTCAGCAAAGATTAATTTGTGTCCCTCCAATGAGTTGCCCACGAGGACACCGTTTTCTACAAGTGTTGGTCCAATACTCCCTCTAGAGGCAGGGGACTCCGACAGGGCTGATTTGCGGCCCCCGATCTGGGGCAGGGGCTGTGGGCAGCCTTTGGCCCGGGCAGGAGCCTCTTTGCATGTGTCCGTGGGACACATCTGCCTGCGAACTTCGGTCACCTGGCAGGAAGCTACGATGCCCAGACCTATGGTTAGCTGTGCAGTGAGGTGTACTGTGAGGGCAGGTTCCACACACACTTCAAGTAAGAGGTCGGCCTGAGTGGAAAGGTGAGAGTTTGGGCAGCTGTGCAGACAAAGAAGGCGCCCTTTGGCCTGGGCCTAAATGCTTGTGACACCCCACTGGACCTGCCGTGCTCTGAGGGCCCTGCCCTGGGCCCCCTGCTCCCCTGCCCTTTGTTCAGTCACAGCAGAGATGGCCACACCCACTCCTTCAGTGAGGGCAGTGTTCCAACCAACCCTCAGCCCTGCCCCCTCTCCGCAGGTTACCATGGACTACAGAGGCTGCATCCTGAGGCCAGGGCGTTCCGAGAATGCCAAGGGCAGACATGATGACCTTAAATGATTTCCTCTTGTGTCAGGGTTGGTAAACTTTAGGAGCTAGGAAATGGTCCACTTTACAGAAATGTTCAAATTTACTGGCATTTCTTATATTCTCTGCTATAACTTTGTCCTGATTCTTTCTGTATATTCTTTACTTATGTTTTTGTTTTCCTTAATCAAAGTGTGTCTTTTCAATCTTTTCAAAGAAGATTATTTAGACTTACTAAATCACCTCAATTTTTTCCGTTTTCTGTTGTATTAAGTTCTGCTCATATCTTTATTTATCTTTTTTCTATGTTCTCAGTGTTTATTGTTTTGATCTTCTGATGTCAATTAAAACACTTGGTTATTCATTTTAATAAATATTTTACTTATAAAGATTTGAACTTTTGAAGATGCCAGCTTACTTGTAAGTTTCTAAGGGTCAGGTCCTCTCCATTGTTGCTGGCCTAAGGTTTAGTTCACCATATAGCAATGTATATATTGACCTATTTTCCCCTCGACTTTCTGTGATTCCCTACATCTCACCTTTCTTTGCAGACAAGCCATTTGAAATACCCTTAAATTATTTCACAGCCAATAAGTCATTGAAATAATGTGTATTTTTAGAGAAATCTTCTTATATAATTAGGCAGAAAATCTCACCTGCCATAGTTTTCAAAACAGCATAATTTCACTCTTCTCAATGCTTAATCTGTTGTATTACACAACCTTTGAGTATTTAGCTTTATCAATGACATGTACTTTAAAAATGTTTTAGAGATCCTACCAGTCTTTGAAAACATCCTTGTTCCTTGTTTCAGTTCCAGTTTTATGTATATATTCTGCCTTGCACCTGATTATTCCAACAATTGATGGATGGCCTTGGGAATCTAATTCTGGTATTGATAGTCTTTACTGATTGTCTCCCCTCGTAGCTGATTTTTTCATTATTGTGTAAATTTAGATCATGAGCTCATGTTTAGCTAAACAGCTGACCTTGTAAGACGCTTAGGTGTGAACGCTCGTAAGCTTCCGCAGAAAGTCAGCAAAGATTAATTTGTGTCCCTCCAATGAGTTGCCCACGAGGACACCGTTTTCTACAAGTGTTGGTCCAATACTCCCTCTAGAGGCAGGGGACTCCGACAGGGCTGATTTGCGGCCCCCGATCTGGGGCAGGGGCTGTGGGCAGCCTTTGGCCCGGGCAGGAGCCTCTTTGCATGTGTCCGTGGGACACATCTGCCTGCGAACTTCGGTCACCTGGCAGGAAGCTACGATGCCCAGACCTATGGTTAGCTGTGCAGTGAGGTGTACTGTGAGGGCAGGTTCCACACACACTTCAAGTAAGAGGTCGGCCTGAGTGGAAAGGTGAGAGTTTGGGAAGCTGTGCAGACAAAGAAGGCGCCCTTTGGCCTGGGCCTAAATGCTTGTGACACCCCACTGGACCTGCCGTGCTCTGAGGGCCCTGCCCTGGGCCCCCTGCTCCCCTGCCCTTTGTTCAGTCACAGCAGAGATGGCCACACCCACTCCTTCAGTGAGGGCAGAGTTCCAACCACCCTCAGCCCCGCCCCCTCTCCGCAGGTTACCATGGACTACAGAGGCTGCATCCTGAGGCCAGGGCGTTCCGAGAATGCCAAGGGCAGACATGATGACCTTAAATGATTTCCTCTTGTGTCAGGTTTGGTAAACTTTAGGAGCTAGGAAATGGTCCACTTTACAGAAATGTTCAAATTTACTGGCATTTCTTATATTCTCTGCTATAACTTTGTCCTGATTCTTTCTGTATATTCTTTACTTATGTTTTTGTTTTCCTTAATCAAAGTGTGTCTTTTCAATCTTTTCAAAGAAGATTCTTTGGACTTACTAAATCACCTCAATTTTTTCCGTTTTCTGTTGTATTAAGTTCTGCTCATATCTTTATTTATCTTTTTTCTATGTTCTCAGTGTTTATTGTTTTGATCTTCTGATGTCAATTAAAACACTTGGTTATTCATTTTAATAAATATTTTACTTATAAAGATTTGAACTTTTGAAGATGCCAGCTTACTTGTAAGTTTCTAAGGGTCAGGTCCTCTCCATTGTTGCTGGCCTAAGGTTTAGTTCACCATATAGCAATGTATATATTGACCTATTTTCCCCTCGACTTTTTGTGATTCCCTACATCTCACCTTTCTTTGCAGACAAGCCATTTGAAATACCCTTAACTTATTTCACAGCCAATAAGTCATTGAAATAATGTGTATTTTTAGAGAAATCTTCTTATATAATTAGGCAGAAAATCTCACCTGCCATAGTTTTCAAAACAGCATAATTTCACTCTTCTCAATGCTTAATCTGTTGTATTACACAACCTTTGAGTATTTAGCTTTATCAATGACATGTACTTTAAAAATGTTTTAGAGATCCTACCAGTCTTTGAAAACATCCTTGTTCCTTGTTTCAGTTCCAGTTTTATGTATATATTCTGCCTTGCACCTGATTATTCCAACAATTGATGGATGGCCTTGGGAATCTAATTCTGGTATTGATAGTCTTTACTGATTGTCTCCCCTCGTAGCTGATTTCTTCATTATTGTGTACATTTAGATCATGAGCTCATGTTTAGCTAAACAGCTGACCTTGTAAGACGCTTAGGTGTGAACGCTCGTAAGCTTCCACAGAAAGTCGGCAAAGATTAATTTGTGTGCCTCCAATGAGTTGCCCACGAGGACACCGTTTTCTACAAGTGTTGGTCCAATACTCCCTCTAGAGGCAGGGGATTCCGACAGGGCTGATTTGCGGCCCCCGATCTGGGGCAGGGGCAGTGGGCAGCCTTTGGCCCGGGCAGGAGCCTCTTTGCATGTGTCCGTGGGACACATCTGCCTGCGAACTTCGGTCACCTGGCAGGAAGCTACGATGCCCAGACCTATGGTTAGCTGTGCAGTGAGGTGTACTGTGAGGGCAGGTTCCACACACACTTTAAGTAAGAGGTCGGCCTGAGTGGAAAGGTGAGAATTTGGGCAGCTGTGCAGACAAAGAAGGCACACTTTGGCCTGGGCCTAAATGCTTGTGACACCCCACTGGACCTGCCGTGCTCTGACGGCCCTGCCCTGGGCCCCCTGCTCCCCTGCCCTTTGTTCAGTCACAGCAGAGATGGCCACACCCACTCCTTCAGTGAGGGCAGTGTTCCAACCACCCTCAGCCCCGCCCCCTCTCCGCAGGTTACCATGGACTACAGAGGCTGCATCCTGAGGCCAGGGCGTTCCGAGTATGCCAAGGGCAGACATGATGACCTTAAATGATTTCCTCTTGTGTCAGGTTTGGTAAACTTTAGGAGCTAGGAAATGGTCCACTTTACAGAAATGTTCAAATATACTGGCATTTCTTATATTCTCTGCTATATCATTGTCCTGATTCTTTCTGTATATTCTTTACTTATGTTTTTGTTTTCCTTAATCAAAGTGTGTCTTTTCAATCTTTTCAAAGAAGATTCTGTGGACTTACTAAATCACCTCAATTTTATACGTTTTCTGTTGAATTAAGTTCTGCTCATATCTTTATTTATCTTTTTTCTATGTTCTCAGTGTTTATTGTTTTGATCATCTGATGTCAATTAAAACACTTGGTTATTCATTTTAATAAATATTTTACTTATAAAGATTTGAACTTTTGAAGATGCCAGCTTACTTGTAAGTTTCTAAGGGTCAGGTCCTCTCCATTGTTGCTGGCCTAAGGTTTAGTTCACCATATAGCAATGTATATATTGACCTATTTTCCCCTCGACTTTCTATGATTCCCTACATCTCACCTTTCTTTGCAGACTAGCCATTTGAAATACCCTTAACTTATTTCACAGCCAATAAGTCATTGAAATAATGTGTATTTTTAGAGAAATCTTCTTATATAATTAGGCAGAAAATCTCACCTGCCATAGTTTTCAAAACAGCATAATTTCACTCTTCTCAATGCTTAATCTGTTGTATTAACCAACCTTTCAGTATTTAGCTTTATCAATGACATGTATAGATCCTACCAGTCTTTGAAAACATCCTTGTTCCTTGTTTCAGGTCCAGTTTTATGTATATATTCTGCCTTGCACCTGATTATTCCAACAATTGATGGATGGCCTTGGGAATCTAATTCTGGTATTGATAGTCTTTACTGATTGTCTCCCCTCGTTGCTGATTTCTTCATTATTGTGTAAATTTAGATCATGAGCTCATGTTTAGCTAAACAGCTGACCTTGTAAGACGCTTAGGTGTGAACGCTTGTAAGCTTCAGCAGAAAGTCGGCAAAGATTTATTTGTGTCCCTCCAATGAGTTGCCCACGAGGACACCGTTTTCTACAAGTGTTGGTCCAATACTCCCTCTAGAGGAAGGGGGCACCGACAGGGCTGATTTGCGGCCCCCGATCTGGGGCAGGGGCTGTGGGCAGCCTTTGGCCCGGGCAGGAGCCTCTTTGCATGTGTCCGTGGGACACATCTGCCTGCGAACTTCGGTCACCTGGCAGGAAGCTACGATGCCCAGACCTATGGTTAGCTGTGCAGTGAGGTGTACTGTGAGGGCAGGTTCCACACACACTTCAAGTAAGAGGTCGGCCTGAGTGGAAAGGTGAGAGTTTGGGAAGCTGTGCAGACAAAGAAGGCGCCCTTTGGCCTGGGCCTAAATGCTTGTGACACCCCACTGGACCTGCCGTGCTCTGAGGGCCCTGCCCTGGGCCCCCTGCTCCCCTGCCCTTTGTTCAGTCACAGCAGAGATGGCCACACCCACTCCTTCAGTGAGGGCAGAGTTCCAACCTCCCTCAGCCCCGCCCCCTCTCCGCAGGTTACCATGGACTACAGAGGCTGCATCCTGAGGCCAGGGCGTTCCGAGAATGCCAAGGGCAGACATGATGACCTTAAATGATTTCCTCTTGTGTCAGGTTTGGTAAACTTTAGGAGCTAGGAAATGGTCCACTTTACAGAAATGTTCAAATTTACTGGCATTTCTTATATTCTCTGCTATAAATTTGTCCTGATTCTTTCTGTATATTCTTTACTTATGTTTTTGTTTTCCTTAATCAAAGTGTGTCTTTTCAATCTTTTCAAAGAAGATTCTTTGGACTTACTAAATCACCTCAATTTTTTCCGTTTTCTGTTGTATTAAGTTCTGCTCATATCTTTATTTATCTTTTTTCTATGTTCTCAGGGTTTATTGTTTTGATCTTCTGATGTCAATTAAAACACTTGGTTATTCATTTTAATAAATATTTTACTTATAAAGATTTGAACTTTTGAAGATGCCAGCTTACTTGTAAGTTTCTAAGGGTCAGGTCCTCTCCATTGTTGCTGGCCTAAGGTTTAGTTCACCATATAGCAATGTATATATTGACCTATTTTCCCCTCGACTTTCTGTGATTCCCTACATCTCACCTTTCTTTGCAGACAAGCCATTTGAAATACCCTTAAATTATTTCACAGCCAATAAGTCATTGAAATAATGTGTATTTTTAGAGAAATCTTCTTATATAATTAGGCAGAAAATCTCACCTGCCATAGTTTTCAAAACAGCATAATTTCACTCTTCTCAATGCTTAATCTGTTGTATTAACCAACCTTTGAGTATTTAGCTTTATCAATGACATGTATAGATCCTACCAGTCTTTGAAAACATCCTTGTTCCTTGTTTCAGGTCCAGTTTTATGTATATATTCTGCCTTGCACCTGATTATTCCAACAATTGATGGATGGCCTTGGGAATCTAATTCTGGTATTGATAGTCTTTACTGATTGTCTCCCCTCGTTGCTGATTTCCTCATTATTGTGTAAATTTAGATCATGAGCTCATGTTTAGCTAAACAGCTGACCTTGTAAGACGCTTAGGTGTGAACGCTCGTAAGCTTCAGCAGAAAGTCGGCAAATATTTATTTGTGTCCCTCCAATGAGTTGCCCACGAGGACACCGTTTTCTACAAGTGTTGGTCCAATACTCCCTCTAGAGGCAGGGGACTCCGACAGGGCTGATTGGCGGCCCACGATCTGGGGCAGGGGCAGTGGGCAGCCTGTGGCCCGGGCAGGAGCCTCTTTGCATGTGTCCCTGGGACACATCTGCCTGCGAACTTCGGTCAACTGGCAGGAAGCTACGATGCCCAGACCTATGGTTAGCTGTGCAGTGAGGTGTACTGTGAGGGCAGGTTCCACACACACTTCAAGTAAGAGGTCGGCCTGAGTGGAAAGGTGAGAGTTTGGGCAGCTGTGCAGATAAAGAAGGCGCCCTTTGGCCTGGGCCTAAATGCTTGTGACACCCCACTGGACCTGCCGTGCTCTGAGGGCCCTGCCCTGGGCCCCCTGCTCCCCTGCCCTTTGTTCAGTCACAGCAGAGATGGCCACACCCACTCCTTCAGTGAGGGCAGAGTTCCAACCACCCTCAGCCCTGCCCCCTCTCCGCAGGTTACCATGGACTACAGAGGCTGCATCCTGAGGCCAGTGCGTTCCGAGAATGCCAAGGGCAGACATGATGACCTTAAATGATTTCCTCTTGTGTCAGGTGTGGTAAACTTTAGGAGCTAGGAAATGGTCCACTTTACAGAAATGTTCAAATTTACTGGCATTTCTTATATTCTCTGCTATAACATTGTCCTGATTCTTTCTGTATATTCTTTACATATGTTTTTGTTTTCCTTAATCAAAGTGTGTCTTTTCAATCATTTCAAAGAAGATTCTTTGGACTTACTAAATCACCTCAATTTTATACGTTTTGTGTTGTATTAAGTTCTGCTCATATCTTTATTTATCTTTTTTCTATGTTCTCAGGGTTTATTGTTTTGATCTTCTGATGTCAATTAAAACACTTGGTTATTCATTTGAATAAATATTTTACTTATAAAGATTTGAACTTTTGAAGATTCCAGCTTACTTGTAAGTTTCTAAGGGTCAGGTCCTCTCCATTGTTGCTGGCCTAAGGTTTAGTTCACCATATAGCAATGTATATATTGACCTATTTTCCCCTCGACTTTCTGTGATTCCCTACATCTCACCTTTCTTTGCAGACAAGCCATTTGAAATACCCTTAACTTATTTCACATCCAATAAGTCATTGAAATAATGTGTATTTTTAGAGAAATCTTCTTATATAATTAGGCAGAAAATCTCACCTGCCATAGTTTTCAAAACAGCATAATTTCACTCTTCTCAATGCTTAATCTGTTGTATTAACCAACCTTTGAGTATTTAGCTTTATCAATGACATGTATAGATCCTACCAGTCTTTGAAAACATCCTTGTTCCTTGTTTCAGGTCCAGTTTTATGTATATATTCTGCCTTGCACCTGATTATTCCAACAATTGATGGATGGCCTTGGGAATCTAATTCTGGTATTGATAGTCTTTACTGATTGTCTCCCCTCCTAGCTGATTTCTTCATTATTGTGTAAATTTAGATCATGAGCTCATGTTTAGCTAAACAGCTGACCTTGTAAGACGCTTAGGTGTGAACGCTCGTAAGCTTCAGCAGAAAGTCGGCAAAGATTTATTTGTGTCCCTCCAATGAGTTGCCCACGAGGACACCGTTTTCTACAAGTGTTGGTCCAATACTCCCTCTAGAGGCAAGGGACTCCGACACGGCTGATTGGCGGCCCACGATCTGGGGCAGGGGCAGTGGGCAGCCTGTGGCCCGGGCAGGAGCCTCTTTGCATGTGTCCCTGGGACACATCTGCCTGCGAGCTTCGGTCACCTGGCAGGAAGCTACGATGCCCAGACCTATGGTTAGCTGTGCAGTGAGGTGTACTGTGAGGGCAGGTTCCACACACACTTCAAGTAAGAGGTCGGCCTGAGGGGAAAGGTGAGAGTTTGGGCAGCTGTGCAGATAAAGAAGGCGCCCTTTGGCCTGGGCCTAAATGCTTGTGACACCCCACTGGACCTGCCGTGCTCTGAGGGCCCTGCCCTGGGCCCCCTGCTCCCCTGCCCTTTGTTCAGTCACAGCAGAGATGGCCACACCCACTCCTTCAGTGAGGGCAGAGTTCCAACCACCCTCAGCCCTGCCCCCTCTCCGCAGGTTACCATGGACTACAGAGGCTGCATCCTGAGGCCAGTGCGTTCCGAGAATGCCAAGGGCAGACATGATGACCTTAAATGATTTCCTCTTGTGTCAGGTGTGGTAAACTTTAGGAGCTAGGAAATGGTCCACTTTACAGAAATGTTCAAATTTACTGGCATTTCTTATATTCTCTGCTATAACATTGTCCTGATTCTTTCTGTATATTCTTTACATATGTTTTTGTTTTCCTTAATCAAAGTGTGTCTTTTCAATCATTTCAAAGAAGATTCTTTGGACTTACTAAATCACCTCAATTTTATACGTTTTGTGTTGTATTAAGTTCTGCTCATATCTTTATTTATCTTTTTTCTATGTTCTCAGGGTTTATTGTTTTGATCTTCTGATGTCAATTAAAACACTTGGTTATTCATTTGAATAAATATTTTACTTATAAAGATTTGAACTTTTGAAGATTCCAGCTTACTTGTAAGTTTCTAAGGGTCAGGTCCTCTCCATTGTTGCTGGCCTAAGGTTTAGTTCACCATATAGCAATGTATATATTGACCTATTTTCCCCTCGACTTTCTGTGATTCCCTACATCTCACCTTTCTTTGCAGACAAGCCATTTGAAATACCCTTAACTTATTTCACATCCAATAAGTCATTGAAATAATGTGTATTTTTAGAGAAATCTTCTTATATAATTAGGCAGAAAATCTCACCTGCCATAGTTTTCAAAACAGCATAATTTCACTCTTCTCAATGCTTAATCTGTTGTATTAACCAACCTTTGAGTATTTAGCTTTATCAATGACATGTATAGATCCTACCAGTCTTTGAAAACATCCTTGTTCCTTGTTTCAGGTCCAGTTTTATGTATATATTCTGCCTTGCACCTGATTATTCCAACAATTGATGGATGGCCTTGGGAATCTAATTCTGGTATTGATAGTCTTTACTGATTGTCTCCCCTCCTAGCTGATTTCTTCATTATTGTGTAAATTTAGATCATGAGCTCATGTTTAGCTAAACAGCTGACCTTGTAAGACGCTTAGGTGTGAACGCTCGTAAGCTTCAGCAGAAAGTCGGCAAAGATTTATTTGTGTCCCTCCAATGAGTTGCCCACGAGGACACCGTTTTCTACAAGTGTTGGTCCAATACTCCCTCTAGAGGCAAGGGACTCCGACACGGCTGATTGGCGGCCCACGATCTGGGGCAGGGGCAGTGGGCAGCCTGTGGCCCGGGCAGGAGCCTCTTTGCATGTGTCCCTGGGACACATCTGCCTGCGAGCTTCGGTCACCTGGCAGGAAGCTACGATGCCCAGACCTATGGTTAGCTGTGCAGTGAGGTGTACTGTGAGGGCAGGTTCCACACACACTTCAAGTAAGAGGTCGGCCTGAGGGGAAAGGTGAGAGTTTGGGCAGCTGTGCAGATAAAGAAGGCGCCCTTTGGCCTGGGCCTAAATGCTTGTGACACCCCACTGGACCTGCCGTGCTCTGAGGGCCCTGCCCTGGGCCCCCTGCTCCCCTGCCCTTTGTTCAGTCACAGCAGAGATGGCCACACCCACTCCTTCAGTGAGGGCAGAGTTCCAACCACCCTCAGCCCCGCCCCCTCTCCGCAGGTTACCATGGACTACAGAGGCTGCATCCTGAGGCCAGGGCGTTCCGAGAATGCCAAGGGCAGACATGATGACCTTAAATGATTTCCTCTTGTGTCAGGTTTGGTAAACTTTAGGAGCTAGGAAATGGTCCACTTTACAGAAATGTTCAAATTAACTGGCATTTCTTATATTCTCTGCTATAACATTGTCCTGATTCTTTCTGTATATTCTATACTTATGTTTTTGTTTTCCTTAATCAAAGTGTGTCTTTTCAATCTTTTCAAAGAAGATTCTTTGGACTTACTAAATCACCTCAATTTTATACGTTTTGTGTTGTATTAAGTTCTGCTCATATCTTTATTTATCTTTTTTCTATGTTCTCAGGGTTTATTGTTTTGATCTTCTGATGTCAATTAAAACACTTGGTTATTCATTTTAATAAATATTTTACTTATAAAGATTTGAACTTTTGAAGATTCCAGCTTACTTGTAAGTTTCTAAGGGTCAGGTCCTCTCCATTGTTGCTGGCCTAAGGTTTAGTTCACCATATAGCAATGTATATATTGACCTATTTTCCCCTCGACTTTCTGTGATTCCCTACATCTCACCTTTCTTTGCAGACAAGCCATTTGAAATACCCTTAACTTATTTCACATCCAATAAGTCATTGAAATAATGTGTATTTTTAGAGAAATCTTCTTCTATAATTAGGCAGAAAATCTCACCTGCCATAGTTTTCAAAACAGCATAATTTCACTCTTCTCAATGCTTAATCTGTTGTATTACACAACCTTTGAGTATTTAGCTTTATCAATGACATGTCCTTTAAAAAATTTTAGAGATCCTACCAGTCTTTGAAAACATCCTTGTTCCTTGTTTCAGCTGCAGTTTTATGTATATATTCTGCCTTGCACCTGATTATTCCAACAATTGATGGGTGGCCTTGGGAATCTAATTCTGGTATAGATAGTCTTTATTGATTGTCTCCCCTTGTAGCTGATTTCTTCATTATTGTGTAAATTTAGATCATGAGCTCATGTTTAGCTAAACATCTGACCTTGTAAGACGCTTAGGTGTGAACGCTCGTAAGCTTCCGAAGAAAGACGGCAAAGATTTATTTGTGTCCCTCCAATGAGTTGCCCACGAGGACACCGTTTTCTACAAGTGTTGGTCCAATACTCCCTCTAGAGGCAGGGGACTCCGACAGGGCTGATTTGCGGCCCCCGATCTGGGGCAGGGGCAGTGGGCAGCCTGTGACCCGGGCAGGAGCCTCTTTGCATGTGTCCCTGGGACACATCTGCCTGCGAACTTCGGTCACCTGGCAGGAAGCTACGATGCCCAGACCTATGGTTAGCTGTGCAGCGAGGTGTACTGTAAGGACAGGTTCCACACACACTTCAAGTAAGAGGTCGGCCTGAGTGGAAAGGTGAGAGTTTGGGCAGCTGTGCAGACAAAGAAGGCACACTTTGGCTTGGGCCTAAATGCTTGTGACACCCCCTGGACCTGCCGTGCTCTGAGGGCCCTGCCCTGGGTCCCCTCCTCCCCTGCCCTTTGTTCAGTCACAGCAGAGATGGCCACACCCACTCCTTCAGTGAGGGCAGAGTTCCAACCACCCTCAGCCCCGCCCCCTCTCCGCAGGTTACCATGGACTACAGAGGCTGCATGCTGAGGCCAGGGCGTTCCGAGTATACCAAGGGCAGACATGATGACCTTAAATAATTTCCTCTTGTGTCAGGTTTCGTAAACTTTAGGAGCTAGGAAATGTTCCACTTTACAGAAATGTTCAAATTTACTGGCATTTCTTACATCCCCTGTATAACATTGTCCTGATTCTTTCTGTATATTCTTTACTTATATTTTTGTTTTCCTTAATCAAAGTGTGTCTTTTCAATCTTTTCAAAGAAGATTCTTTGGACTTACTAAATCACCTCAATTTTATACGATTTCTGTTGTATTAAGTTCTGCTCATATCTTTATTTATCTTTTTTCTATGTTCTCAGGGTTTATTGTTTTGATCTTCTGATGTCAATTAAAACACTTGGTTATTCATTTTAATAAATATTTTACTTATAAAGATTTGAACTTTTGAAGATTCCAGCTTACTTGTAAGTTTCTAAGGGTCAGGTCCTCTCCATTGTTGCTGGCCTAAGGTTTAGTTCACCATATAGCAATGTATATATTGACCTATTTTCCCCTCGACTTTCTGTGATTCCCTACGTCTCACCTTTCTTTGCAGACAAGCCATTTGAAATACCCTTAACTTATTTCACAGCCAATAAGTCATTGAAATAATGTGTATTTTTAGAGAAATCTTCTTATATAATTAGGCAGAAAATCTCACCTGCCATAGTGTTCAAAACAGCATAATTTCACTCTTCTCAATGCTTAAACTGTTGTATTACACAACCTTTGAGTATTTAGCTTTGTCAATGACATGTCCTTTAAAAATGTTTTAGAGATCCTACCAGTCTTTGAAAACATCCTTGTTCCTTGTTTCAGTTCCAGGTTTATGTATATATTCTGCCTTGCACCTGATTATTCCAACAATTGATGGATGGCCTTGGGAATCTAATTCTGGTATTGATAGTCTTTACTGATTGTCTCCCCTCGTAGCTGATTTCTTCATTATTGTGTAAATTTAGATCATGAGCTCATGTTTAGCTAAACAGCTGACCTTGTAAGACGCTTAGGTGTGAACGCTCGTAAGCTTCCGCAGAAAGACGACAGAGATTTATTTGTGTCCCTCCAATGAGTTGCCCACGAGGACACCATTTTCTACAAGTGTTGTTCCAATACTCCCTCTAGAGGCAGGGGACTCCGACAGGGCTGATTGGCGGCCCCCGATCTGGGGCAGGGTCAGTGGGCAGCCTGTGGCCCGGGCAGGAGCCTCTTTGCATGTGTCCCTGGGACACATCTGCCTGCGAACTTCGGTCACCTGGCAGGAAGCTACGATGCCCAGACCTATGGTTAGCTGTGCAGCGAGGTGTACTGTGAGGACAGGTTCCACACACACTTCAAGTAAGAGGTCGGCCTGAGTGGAAAGGTGAGAGTTTGGGCAGCTGTGCAGACAAAGAAGGCGCCCTTTGGCCTGGGCCTAAATGCTTGTGACAGCCCACTGGACCTGCCGTGCTCTGAGGGCCATGCCCTGGGCCCCCTGCTCCCCTGCCCTTTGTTAGTCACAGCAGAGATGGCCACACCCACTCCTTCAGTGAGGGCAGAGTTCCAACCAACCTCAGCCCCGCCCCCTCTCCGCAGGTTACCATGGACTACAGAGGCTGCATCCTGAGGCCAGGGCGTTCCGAGTATGCCAAGGGCAGACATGATGACCTTAAATGATTTCCTCTTGTGTCAGGTTTGGTAAACTTTAGGAGCTAGGAAATGGTCCACTTTACAGAAATGTTCAAATTTACTGGCATTTCATATATTCTCTGCTATAACATTGTCCTGATTCTTTCTGTATATTCTTTACTTATGTTTTTGTTTTCCTTAATCAAAGTGTGTCTTTTCAATCTTTTCAAAGAAGATTCTTTGGACTTACTAAAACACCTGAATTTTATACGTTTTCTGTTGTATTAAGTTCTGCTCATATCTTTATTTATCTTTTTTCTATGTTCTCAGGGTTTATTGTTTTGATCTTCTGATGTCAATTAAAACACTTGGTTATTCATTTTAATAAATATTTTACTTATAAAGATTTGAACTTTTGAAGATTCCTGCTTACTTGTAAATTTCTAAGGGTCAGGTCCTCTCCATTGTTGCTGGCCTAAGACTTAGTTCACCATATAGCAATGTATATATTGACCTATTTTCCCCTCGACTTTCTGTGATTCCCTACATCTCACATTTCTTGGCAGACAAGCCATTTGAAATACCCTTAACTTATTTCACAGCCAATAAGTCATTGAAATAATGTGTATTTTTTAGAGAAATCTTCTTATATAATTAGGCAGAAAATCTCACCTGCCATAGTTTTCAAAACAGCATAATTTCACTCTTCTCAATGCTTAATCTGTTGTATTAAACAACCTTTGAGTATTTAGCTTTATCAATGACATGTAGAGATCCTACCAGTCTTTGAAAACATCCTTGTTCCTTTTTCCAGGTCCAGTTTTATGTATATATTCTGCCTTGCACCTGATTATTCCAACAATTGATGGATGGCCTTGGGAATCTAATTCTGGTATTGATAGTCTTTACTGATTGTCTCCCCTCGTAGCTGATTTCTTCATTATTGTGTAAATTTAGATCATGAGCTCATGTTTAGCTAAACAGCTGACCTTGTAAGACGCTTAGCTGTGAACGCTCGTTAGCTTCCGCTGAAAGTCAGCAAAGATTATTTTGTGTCCCTCCAATGAGTTGCCCACGAGGACACTGTTTTCTACAAGTGTTGGTCCAATACTCCCTCTAGAGGAAGGGGACTCCGACAGGGCTGATTTGCGGCCCCCGATCTGGGGCAGGGGCAGTGGGCAGCCTGTGGCCCGGGCAGGAGCCTCTTTGCATGTGTCCCTGGGACACATCTGCCTGCGAACTTCGGTCACCTGGCAGGAAGCTACGATGCCCAGACCTATGGTTAGCTGTGCAGTGAGGTGTACTGTGAGGGCAGGTTCCACACACACTTCAAGTAAGAGGTCGGCCTGAGTGGAAAGGTGAGAGTTTGGGCAGCTGTGCAGACAAAGAAGGCGCCCTTTGGCCTGGGCCTAAATGCTTGTGACAGCCCACTGGACCTGCCGTGCTCTGAGGGCCCTGCCCTGGGCCCCCTGCTCCCCTGCCCTTTGTTCAGTCACAGCAGAGATTGCCACACCCACTCCTTCAGTGAGGGCAGAGTTCCAACCACCCTCAAACCCGCACCCTCTCCACAGGTTACCATGGACTACAGAGGCTGCATCCTGAGGCCAGGGCGTTCCGAGAATGCCAAGGGCAGACATGATGACCTTAAAGGATTTCCTCTTGTGTCAGGTTTGGTAAACTTTAGGAGCTAGGAAATGGTCCACTTTACAGAAATGTTCAAATTTACTGGCATTTCATATATTCTCTGCTATAACATTGTCCTGATTCTTTCTGTATATTCTTTACTTATGTTTTTGTTTTCCTTAATCAAAGTGTGTCTTTTCAATCTTTTCAAAGAAGATTCTTTGGACTTACTAAATCACCTGAATTTTATACGTTTTCTGTTGTATTAAGTTCGGCTCATATCTTTATTTATCTTTTTTCTATGTTCTCAGGGTTTATTGTTTTGATCTTCTGATGTCAATTAAAACACTTGGTTATTCATTTTAATAAATATTTTACTTATAAAGATTTGAACTTTTGAAGATTCCAGCTTACTTGTAAGTTTCTAAGGGTCAGGTGCTCTCCATTGTTGCTGGCCTAAGACTTAGTTCACCATATAGCAATGTATATATTGACCTATTTTCCCCTCGACTTTCTGTGATTCCCTACATCTCACCTTTCTTTGCAGACAAGCCATTTGAAATACCCTTAACTTATTTCACAGCCAATAAGTCATTGAAATAATGTGTATTTTTAGAGAAATCTTCTTATATAATTAGGCAGAAAATCTCACCTGCCATAGTTTTCAAAACAGCATAATTTCACTCTTCTCAATGCTTAATCTGTTGTATTAACCAACCTTTGAGTATTTAGCTTTATCAATGACATGTACTTTAAAAATGTTTTAGAGATCCTACCAGTCTTTGAAAACATCCTTGTTCCTTGTTTCAGTTCCAGTTTTATGTATATATTCTGCCTTGCACCTGATTATTCCAACAATTGATGGATGGCCTTGGGAATCTAATTCTGGTATTGATAGTCTTTACTGATTGTCTCCCCTCGTAGCTGATTTCTTCATTATTGTGTAAGTTTAGATCATGAGCTCATGTTTAGCTAAACAGCTGACCTTGTAAGACGCTTAGGTGTGAACGCTCGTAAGCTTCAGCAGAAAGTCGGCAAAGATTTATTTTTGTCCCTCCAATGAGTTGCCCACGAGGACACCGTTTTCTACAAGTGTTGGTCCAATACTCCCTCTAGAGGCAAGGGACTCCGACACGGCTGATTGGCGGCCCCCGATCTGGGGCAGGGGCAGTGGGCAGCCTTTGGCCCGGGCAGGAGCCTCTTTGCAAGTGTCCCTGGGACACATCTGCCTGCTAACTTCGGTCACCTGGCAGGGAGCTACGATGCCCAGACCTATGGTTAGCTGTGCAGTGAGGTGTACTGTGAGGGCAGTTTCCACACACACTTCAAGTAAGAGGTCGGCCTGAGTGGAAAGGTGAGAGTTTGGGCAGCTGTGCAGACAAAGAAGGCGCCCTTTGGCCTGGGCCTAAATGCTTGTGACACCCCACTGGACCAGCCGTGCTCTGCGGGCCCTGCCCTGGGCCCTCTACTCCCCTGCCCTTTGTTCAGTCACAGCAGAGATGGCCACACCCACTACTTCAGTGAGGGCAGAGTTCCAACCACCCTCAGCCCCGCCCCCTCTCCGCAGGTTACCATGGACTACAGAGGCTGCATGCTGAGGCCAGGGCGTTCCGAGAATGCCAAGGGCAGGCATGATGACCTTAAATAATTTCCTCTTGTGTCAGGTTTGGTAAACTTTAGGAGCTAGGAAATGGTCCACTTTACAGAAATGTTCAAATTTACTGGCATTTCTTATATTCTCTGCTATAACATTGTCCTGATTCTTTCTGTATATTCTATACTTATGTTTTTGTTTTCCTTAATCAAAGTGTGTCTTTTCAATCTTTTCAAAGAAGATTATTTGGACTTACTAAATCACCTCAATTTTATACGTTTTCTGTTGTATTAAGTTCTGCTCATATCTTTATTTATCTTTTTTCTATGTTCTCAGGGTTTATTGTTTTGATCTTCTGATGTCAATTAAAACACTTGGTTATTCATTTTAATAAATATTTTACTTATAAAGATTTGAACTTTTGAAGATTCCAGCTTACTTGTAAGTTTCTAAGGGTCAGGTCCTCTCCATTGTTGCTGGCCTAAGTTTTAGTTCACCATATAGCAATGTATATATTGACCTATTTTCCCCTCGACTTTCTGTGATTCCCTACATCTCACCTTTCTTTGCAGACAAGCCATTTGAAATACCCTTAACTTATTTCACAGCCAATAAGTCATTGAAATAATGTGTATTTTTAGAGAAATCTTCTTCTATAATTAGGCAGAAAATCTCACCTGCCATAGTTTTCAAAACAGCATAATTTCACTCTTCTCAATGCTTAATCTGTTGTATTACACAACCTTTGAGTATTTAGCTTTATCAATGACATGTACTTTAAAAATGTTTTAGAGATCCTACCAGTCTTTGAAAACATCCTTGTTCCTTTTTCCAGGTCCAGTTTTATTTATATATTCTGCCTTGCACCTGATTATTCCAACAATTGATGGATGGCCTTGGGAATCTAATTCTGGTATTGATAGTCTTTACTGATTGTCTCCCCTCGTAGCTGATTTCTTCATTATTGTGTAAGTTTAGATCATGAGCTCATGTTTAGCTAAACAGCTGACCTTGTAAGACGCTTAGGTGTGAACGCTCGTAAGCTTCAGCAGAATGTCGGCAAAGATTTATTTTTGTCCCTCCAATGAGTTGCCCACGAGGACACCGTTTTCTACAAGTGTTGGTCCAATACTCCCTCTAGAGGCAGGGGACTCCGACAGGGCTGATTGGCGGCCCCCGATCTGGGGCAGGGGCAGTGGGCAGCCTGTGGCCCGGGCAGGAGCCTCTTTGCATGTGTCCCTGGGACACATCTGCCTGCGAACTTCGGTCACCTGGCAGGAAGCTACGATGCCCAGACCTATGGTTAGCTGTGCAGCGAGGTGTACTGTGAGGACAGGTTCCACACACACTTCAAGTAAGAGGTCGGCCTGAGTGGAAAGGTGAGAGTTTGGGCAGCTGTGCAGACAAAGAAGGCGCCCTTTGGCCTGGGCCTAAATGCTTGTGACAGCCCACTGGACCTGCCGTGCTCTGAGGGCCCTGCCCTGGGCCCCCTGCTCCCCTGCCCTTTGTTCAGTCACAGCAGAGATGGCCACACACACTCCTTCAGTGAGGGCAGAGTTCCAACCAACCTCAGCTCCGCCCCCTCTCCGCAGGTTACCTTGGACTTCAGAGGCTGCATCCTGAGGCCAGGGCGTTCCGACAATGCCAAGGGCAGACATGATGACCTTAAATGATTTCCTCTTGTTTCAGGTTTGGTAAACTTTAGGAGCTAGGAAATGGTCCACTTTACAGAAATGTTCAAATTTACTGGCATTTCTTATATTCTCTGCTATAACATTGTCCTGATTCTTTCTGTATATTCTTTACTTATGTTTTTGTGTTCCTTAATCAAAGTGTGTCTTTTCAATCTTTTCAAAGAAGATTCTTTGGACTTACTAAATCACCTGAATTTTATACGTTTTCTGTTGTATTAAGTTCTGCTCATATCTTTATTTATCTTTTTTCTATGTTCTCAGGGTTTATTGTTTTGATCTTCTGATGTCAATTAAAACACTTGGTTATTCATTTTAATAAATATTTTACTTATAAATATTTGAACTTTTGAAGATTCCAGCTTACTTGTAAGTTTCTAAGGGTCAGGTCCTCTCCATTGTTGCTGGCCTAAGGTTTAGTTCACCATATAGCAATGTATATATTGACCTATTTTCCCCTCGACTTTCTGTGATTCCCTACATCTCACCTTTCTTTGCAGACAAGCCATTTGAAATACCCTTAACTTATTTCACAGCCAATAAGTCATTGAAATAATGTGTATTTTTAGAGAAATCTTCTTATATAATTAGGCAGAAAATCTCACCTGCCATAGTTTTCAAAACAGCATAATTTCACTCTTCTCAATGCTTAATCTGTTGTATTACACAACCTTTGAGTATTTAGCTTTATCAATGACATGTACTTTAAAAATGTTTTAGAGATCCTACCAGTCTTTGAAAACATCCTTGTTCCTTGTTTCAGTTCCAGTTTTATGTATATATTCTGCCTTGCACCTGATTATTCCAACAATTGATGGATGGCCTTGGGAATCTAATTCTGGTATTGATAGTCTTTACTGATTGTCTCCCCTCGTAGCTGATTTCTTCATTATTGTGTAAATTTAGATCATGAGCTCATGTTTAGCTAAACAGCTGACCTTGTAAGACGCTTAGGTGTGAACGCTCGTAAGCTTCAGGAGAAAGTCGGCAAAATTTATTTGTGTCCCTCCAATGAGTTGCCCACGAGGACACCGTTTTCTACAAGTGTTGGTCCAATACTCCCTCTAAAGGAAGGGGATTCCGACAGGGCTGTTTGGCGGCCCCCGATCTGGGGCAGGGGCAGTGGGCAGCCTGTGGCCCGGTCTGGAGCCTCTTTGCATGTGTCCCTGGGACACATCTGCCTGCGAACTTCGGTCACCTGGGAGGAAGCTACGATGCCCAGACCTATGGTTAGCTGTGCAGCGAGGTGTACTGTGAGGACAGGTTCCACACACACTTCAAGTAAGAGGTCGGCCTGAGTGGAAAGGTGAGAATTTGGGCAGCTGTGCAGACAAAGAAGGCGCCCTTTGGCCTGGGCCTAAATGCTTGTGACAGCCCACTGGACCTGCCGTGCTCTGAGGTCCCTGCCCTGGGCCCCCTGCTCCCCTGCCCTTTGTTCAGTCACAGCAGAGATGGCCACACCCACTCCTTCAGTGAGGGCAGAGTTCCAACCACCCTCAGCCCCGCCCCCTCTCCACAGGTTACCATGGACTACAGAGGCTGCATCCTGAGGCCAGGGCGTTCCGACAATGCCAAGGGCAGACATGATGACCTTAAATGATTTCCTCTTGTGTCAGGTTTGGTAAACTTTAGGAGCTAGGAAATGGTCCACTTTACAGAAATGTTCAAATTTACTGGCATTTCTTATATTCTCTGCTATAACATTGTCCTGATTCTTTCTGTATATTCTATACTTATGTTTTTGTTTTCCTTAATCAAAGTGTGTCTTTTCAATCTTTTCAAAGAAGATTCTTTGGACTTACTAAATCACCTGAATTTTATACGTTTTCTGTTGTATTAAGTTCTGCTCATATCTTTATTTATCTTTTTTCTATGTTCTCAGGGTTTATTGTTTTGATCTTCTGATGTCAATTAAAACACTTGGTTATTCATTTTAATAAATATTTTACTTATAAAGATTTGAACTTTTGAAGAATCCAGCTTACTTGTAAGTTTCTAAGGGTCAGGTGCTTTCCATTGTTGCTGGCCTAAGACTTAGTTCACCATATAGCAATGTATATATTGACCTATTTTCCCCTCGACTTTCTGTGATTCCCTACATCTCACCTTTCTTTGCAGACAAGCCATTTGAAATACCCTTAACTTATTTCACAGCCAATAAGTCATTGAAATAATGTGTATTTTTAGAGAAATCTTCTTATATAATTAGGCAGAAAATCTCACCTGCCATAGTTTTCAAAACAGCATAATTTCACTCTTCTCAATGCTTAAACTGTTGTATTACACAACCTTTGAGTATTTAGCTTTATCAATGACATGTCCTTTAAAAATGTTTTAGAGATCCTACCAGTCTTTGAAAACATCCTTGTTCCTTGTTTCAGTTCCAGTTTTATGTATATATTCTGCCTTGCACCTGATTATTCCAACAATTGATGGATGGCCTTGGGAATCTAATTCTGGTATTGATAGTCTTTACTGATTGTCTCCCCTCATAGCTGATTTCTTCATTATTGTGTAAATTTAGATCATGAGCTCATGTTTAGCTAAACAGCTGACCTTGTAAGACGCTTAGGTGTGAACGCTCGTAAGCTTCAGGAGAAAGTCGGCAAAATTTATTTGTGTCCCTCCAATGAGTTGCCCACGAGGACACCGTTTTCTACAAGTGTTGATCCAATACTCCCTCTAAAGGAAGGGGATTCCGACAGGGCTGATTGGCTGCCCCCGATCTTGGGCAGGGGCAGTGGGCAGCCTGTGGCCCGGTCTGGAGCCTCTTTGCATGTGTCCCTGGGACACATCTGCCTGCGAACTTCGGTCACCTGGCAGGAAGCTACGATGCCCAGACCTATGGTTAGCTGTGCAGCGAGGTGTACTGTGAGGACAGGTTCCACACACACTTCAAGTAAGAGGTCGGCCTGAGTGGAAAGGTGAGAGTTTGGGCAGCTGTGCAGACAAAGAAGGCGCCCTTTGGCCTGGGCCTAAATGCTTGTGACACCCCACTGGTCCTGCTGTGCTCTGAGGGCCCTGCCCTGGGCCCCCTCCTCCCCTGCCCTTTGTTCAGTCACAGCAGAGATGGCCACACCCACTCCTTCAGTGAGGGCAGAGTTCCAACCACCCTCAGCCCCGCCCCCTCTCCGCAGGTTACCATGGACTACAGAGGCTGCATCCTGAGGCCAGGGCGTTCCGAGAATGCCAAGGGCAGACATGATGACCTTAAATGATTTCCTCTTGTGTCAGGTTTGGTAAACTTTAGGAGCTAGGAAATGGTCCACTTTACAGAAATGTTCAAATTTACTGGCATTTCTTATATTCTCTGCTATAACATTGTCCTGATTCTTTCTGTATATTCTATACTTATGTTTTTGTTTTCCTTAATCAAAGTGTGTCTTTTCAATCTTTTCAAAGAAGATTCTTTGGACTTACTAAATCACCTGAATTTTATACGTTTTCTGTTGTATTAAGTTCTGCTCATATCTTTATTTATCTTTTTTCTATGTTCTCAGGGTTTATTGTTTTGATCTTCTGATGTCAATTAAAACACTTGGTTATTCATTTTAATAAATATTTTACTTATAAAGATTTGAACTTTTGAAGATTCTAGCTTACTTGTAAGTTTCTAAGGGTTAGGTCCTCTCCATTGTTGCTGGCCTAAGGTTTAGTTCACCATATAGCAATGTATATATTGACCTATTTTCCCCTCGACTTTCTGTGATTCCCTACATCTCACCTTTCTTTGCAGACAAGCCATTTGAAATACCCTTAACTTATTTCACAGCCAATAAGTCATTGAAATAATGTGTATTTTTAGAGAAATCTTCTTATATAATTAGGCAGAAAATCTCACCTGCCATAGTTTTCAAAACAGCATAATTTCACTCTTCTCAATGCTTAAACTGTTGTATTACACAACCTTTGAGTATTTAGCTTTATCAATGACATGTCCTTTAAAAATGTTTTAGAGATCCTACCAGTCTTTGAAAACATCCTTGTTCCTTGTTTCAGTTCCAGTTTTATGTATATATTCTGCCTTGCACCTGATTATTCCAACAATTGATGGATGGCCTTGGGAATCTAATTCTGGTATTGATAGTCTTTACTGATTGTCTCCCCTCGTAGCTGATTTCTTCATTATTGTGTAAATTTAGATCATGAGCTCATGTTTAGCTAAACAGCTGACCTTGTAAGACGCTTAGGTGTGAACGCTCGTAAGCTTAAGAAGAAAGTCGGCAAAGATTTCTTTCTGTCCCTCCAATGAGTTGCCCACGAGGACACCGTTTTCTACAAGTGTTGGTCCAATACTCCGTCTAGAGGAAGGGGACTCCGACAGGGCTGATTGGCGGCCCCCGATCTGGGTCAGGGGCAGTGGGCAGCCTGTGGCCCGGGCTGGAGCCTCTTTGCATGTGTCCCTGGGACACATCTGCCTGCGAACTTCGTTCACCTGGCAGGAAACTACGATGCCCAGAACTATGGTTAGCTGTGCAGCGAGGTGTACTGAGAGGACAGGTTCCACACATACTTCAAGTAAGAGGTCGGCCTGAGTGGAAAGGTGAGAGTTTGGGCAGCTGTGCAGACAAAGAAGGCGCCCTTTGGCCTGGGCCTAAATGCTTGTGACAGCCCACTGGACCTGCCGTGCTCTGAGGGCCCTGCCCTGGGCCCCCTGCTCCCCTGCCCTTTGTTCAGTCACAGCAGAGATGGCCACACACACTCCTTCAGTGAGGGCAGAGTTCCAACCAACCTCAGCTCCGCCCCCTCTCCGCAGGTTACCTTGGACTTCAGAGGCTGCATCCTGAGGCCAGGGCGTTCCGACAATGCCAAGGGCAGACATGATGACCTTAAATGATTTCCTCTTGTTTCAGGTTTGGTAAACTTTAGGAGCTAGGAAATGGTCCACTTTACAGAAATGTTCAAATTTACTGGCATTTCTTATATTCTCTGCTATAACATTGTCCTGATTCTTTCTGTATATTCTTTACTTATGTTTTTGTGTTCCTTAATCAAAGTGTGTCTTTTCAATCTTTTCAAAGAAGATTCTTTGGACTTACTAAATCACCTGAATTTTATACGTTTTCTGTTGTATTAAGTTCTGCTCATATCTTTATTTATCTTTTTTCTATGTTCTCAGGGTTTATTGTTTTGATCTTCTGATGTCAATTAAAACACTTGGTTATTCATTTTAATAAATATTTTACTTATAAATATTTGAACTTTTGAAGATTCCAGCTTACTTGTAAGTTTCTAAGGGTCAGGTCCTCTCCATTGTTGCTGGCCTAAGGTTTAGTTCACCATATAGCAATGTATATATTGACCTATTTTCCCCTCGACTTTCTGTGATTCCCTACATCTCACCTTTCTTTGCAGACAAGCCATTTGAAATACCCTTAACTTATTTCACAGCCAATAAGTCATTGAAATAATGTGTATTTTTAGAGAAATCTTCTTATATAATTAGGCAGAAAATCTCACCTGCCATAGTTTTCAAAACAGCATAATTTCACTCTTCTCAATGCTTAATCTGTTGTATTACACAACCTTTGAGTATTTAGCTTTATCAATGACATGTACTTTAAAAATGTTTTAGAGATCCTACCAGTCTTTGAAAACATCCTTGTTCCTTGTTTCAGTTCCAGTTTTATGTATATATTCTGCCTTGCACCTGATTATTCCAACAATTGATGGATGGCCTTGGGAATCTAATTCTGGTATTGATAGTCTTTACTGATTGTCTCCCCTCGTAGCTGATTTCTTCATTATTGTGTAAATTTAGATCATGAGCTCATGTTTAGCTAAACAGCTGACCTTGTAAGACGCTTAGGTGTGAACGCTCGTAAGCTTCAGGAGAAAGTCGCAAAATTTATTTGTGTCCCTCCAATGAGTTGCCCACGAGGACACCGTTTTCTACAAGTGTTGGTCCAATACTCCCTCTAAAGGAAGGGGATTCCGACAGGGCTGTTTGGCGGCCCCCGATCTGGGGCAGGGGCAGTGGGCAGCCTGTGGCCCGGTCTGGAGCCTCTTTGCATGTGTCCCTGGGACACATCTGCCTGCGAACTTCGGTCACCTGGGAGGAAGCTACGATGCCCAGACCTATGGTTAGCTGTGCAGCGAGGTGTACTGTGAGGACAGGTTCCACACACACTTCAAGTAAGAGGTCGGCCTGAGTGGAAAGGTGAGAATTTGGGCAGCTGTGCAGACAAAGAAGGCGCCCTTTGGCCTGGGCCTAAATGCTTGTGACAGCCCACTGGACCTGCCGTGCTCTGAGGTCCCTGCCCTGGGCCCCCTGCTCCCCTGCCCTTTGTTCAGTCACAGCAGAGATGGCCACACCCACTCCTTCAGTGAGGGCAGAGTTCCAACCACCCTCAGCCCCGCCCCCTCTCCACAGGTTACCATGGACTACAGAGGCTGCATCCTGAGGCCAGGGCGTTCCGACAATGCCAAGGGCAGACATGATGACCTTAAATGATTTCCTCTTGTGTCAGGTTTGGTAAACTTTAGGAGCTAGGAAATGGTCCACTTTACAGAAATGTTCAAATTTACTGGCATTTCTTATATTCTCTGCTATAACATTGTCCTGATTCTTTCTGTATATTCTATACTTATGTTTTTGTTTTCCTTAATCAAAGTGTGTCTTTTCAATCTTTTCAAAGAAGATTCTTTGGACTTACTAAATCACCTGAATTTTATACGTTTTCTGTTGTATTAAGTTCTGCTCATATCTTTATTTATCTTTTTTCTATGTTCTCAGGGTTTATTGTTTTGATCTTCTGATGTCAATTAAAACACTTGGTTATTCATTTTAATAAATATTTTACTTATAAAGATTTGAACTTTTGAAGAATCCAGCTTACTTGTAAGTTTCTAAGGGTCAGGTGCTTTCCATTGTTGCTGGCCTAAGACTTAGTTCACCATATAGCAATGTATATATTGACCTATTTTCCCCTCGACTTTCTGTGATTCCCTACATCTCACCTTTCTTTGCAGACAAGCCATTTGAAATACCCTTAACTTATTTCACAGCCAATAAGTCATTGAAATAATGTGTATTTTTAGAGAAATCTTCTTATATAATTAGGCAGAAAATCTCACCTGCCATAGTTTTCAAAACAGCATAATTTCACTCTTCTCAATGCTTAAACTGTTGTATTACACAACCTTTGAGTATTTAGCTTTATCAATGACATGTCCTTTAAAAATGTTTTAGAGATCCTACCAGTCTTTGAAAACATCCTTGTTCCTTGTTTCAGTTCCAGTTTTATGTATATATTCTGCCTTGCACCTGATTATTCCAACAATTGATGGATGGCCTTGGGAATCTAATTCTGGTATTGATAGTCTTTACTGATTGTCTCCCCTCATAGCTGATTTCTTCATTATTGTGTAAAT
Organism: Mesoplodon mirus; assembly: GCF_964341445.2. Classification (NCBI taxonomy): domain Eukaryota; kingdom Metazoa; phylum Chordata; class Mammalia; order Artiodactyla; family Ziphiidae; genus Mesoplodon; species Mesoplodon mirus. The sequence goes on along the minus strand of NC_138976.1, from coordinate 176,586,881 downwards.
TTAGATCATGAGCTCATGTTTAGCTAAACAGCTGACCTTGTAAGACGCTTAGGTGTGAACGCTCGTAAGCTTCAGGAGAAAGTCGGCAAAATTTATTTGTGTCCCTCCAATGAGTTGCCCACGAGGACACCGTTTTCTACAAGTGTTGATCCAATACTCCCTCTAAAGGAAGGGGATTCCGACAGGGCTGATTGGCTGCCCCCGATCTTGGGCAGGGGCAGTGGGCAGCCTGTGGCCCGGTCTGGAGCCTCTTTGCATGTGTCCCTGGGACACATCTGCCTGCGAACTTCGGTCACCTGGCAGGAAGCTACGATGCCCAGACCTATGGTTAGCTGTGCAGCGAGGTGTACTGTGAGGACAGGTTCCACACACACTTCAAGTAAGAGGTCGGCCTGAGTGGAAAGGTGAGAGTTTGGGCAGCTGTGCAGACAAAGAAGGCGCCCTTTGGCCTGGGCCTAAATGCTTGTGACACCCCACTGGTCCTGCTGTGCTCTGAGGGCCCTGCCCTGGGCCCCCTCCTCCCCTGCCCTTTGTTCAGTCACAGCAGAGATGGCCACACCCACTCCTTCAGTGAGGGCAGAGTTCCAACCACCCTCAGCCCCGCCCCCTCTCCGCAGGTTACCATGGACTACAGAGGCTGCATCCTGAGGCCAGGGCGTTCCGAGAATGCCAAGGGCAGACATGATGACCTTAAATGATTTCCTCTTGTGTCAGGTTTGGTAAACTTTAGGAGCTAGGAAATGGTCCACTTTACAGAAATGTTCAAATTTACTGGCATTTCTTATATTCTCTGCTATAACATTGTCCTGATTCTTTCTGTATATTCTATACTTATGTTTTTGTTTTCCTTAATCAAAGTGTGTCTTTTCAATCTTTTCAAAGAAGATTCTTTGGACTTACTAAATCACCTGAATTTTATACGTTTTCTGTTGTATTAAGTTCTGCTCATATCTTTATTTATCTTTTTTCTATGTTCTCAGGGTTTATTGTTTTGATCTTCTGATGTCAATTAAAACACTTGGTTATTCATTTTAATAAATATTTTACTTATAAAGATTTGAACTTTTGAAGATTCTAGCTTACTTGTAAGTTTCTAAGGGTTAGGTCCTCTCCATTGTTGCTGGCCTAAGGTTTAGTTCACCATATAGCAATGTATATATTGACCTATTTTCCCCTCGACTTTCTGTGATTCCCTACATCTCACCTTTCTTTGCAGACAAGCCATTTGAAATACCCTTAACTTATTTCACAGCCAATAAGTCATTGAAATAATGTGTATTTTTAGAGAAATCTTCTTATATAATTAGGCAGAAAATCTCACCTGCCATAGTTTTCAAAACAGCATAATTTCACTCTTCTCAATGCTTAAACTGTTGTATTACACAACCTTTGAGTATTTAGCTTTATCAATGACATGTCCTTTAAAAATGTTTTAGAGATCCTACCAGTCTTTGAAAACATCCTTGTTCCTTGTTTCAGTTCCAGTTTTATGTATATATTCTGCCTTGCACCTGATTATTCCAACAATTGATGGATGGCCTTGGGAATCTAATTCTGGTATTGATAGTCTTTACTGATTGTCTCCCCTCGTAGCTGATTTCTTCATTATTGTGTAAATTTAGATCATGAGCTCATGTTTAGCTAAACAGCTGACCTTGTAAGACGCTTAGGTGTGAACGCTCGTAAGCTTAAGAAGAAAGTCGGCAAAGATTTCTTTCTGTCCCTCCAATGAGTTGCCCACGAGGACACCGTTTTCTACAAGTGTTGGTCCAATACTCCGTCTAGAGGAAGGGGACTCCGACAGGGCTGATTGGCGGCCCCCGATCTGGGTCAGGGGCAGTGGGCAGCCTGTGGCCCGGGCTGGAGCCTCTTTGCATGTGTCCCTGGGACACATCTGCCTGCGAACTTCGTTCACCTGGCAGGAAACTACGATGCCCAGAACTATGGTTAGCTGTGCAGCGAGGTGTACTGTGAGGACAGGTTCCACACATACTTCAAGTAAGAGGTCGGCCTGAGTGGAAAGGTGAGAGTTTGGGCAGCTGTGCAGACAAAGAAGGCGCCCTTTGGCCTGGGCCTAAATGCTTGTGACACCCCACTGGACCTGCCGTGCTCTGAGGGCCCTGCCCTGGGACCCCTGCTCCCCTGCCCTTTTTTCAGTCACAACAGAGATGGCCACACCCACTCCTTCAGTGAGGGCAGAGTTCCAACCACCCTCAGCCCCGCCCCCTCTCCACAGGTTACCATGGACTACAGAGGCTGCATCCTGAGGCCAGGGCGTTCTGACAATGCCAAGGGCAGACATGATGACCTTAAATGATTTCCTCTTGTGTCAGGTTTGGTAAACTTTAGGAGCTAGGAAATGGTCCACTTTACAGAAATGTTCAAATTTACTGGCATTTCTTATATTCTCTGCTATAACATTGTCCTGATTCTTTCTGTATATTCTATACTTATGTTTTTGTTTTCCTTAATCAAAGTGTGTCTTTTCAATCTTTTCAAAGAAGATTCTTTGGACTTACTAAATCACCTGAATTTTATACGTTTTCTGTTGTATTAAGTTCTGCTCATATCTTTATTTATCTTTTTTCTATGTTCTCAGGGTTTATTGTTTTGATCTTCTGATGTCAATTAAAACACTTGGTTATTCATTTTAATAAATATTTTACTTATAAAGATTTGAACTTTTGAAGATTCCAGCTTACTTGTAAGTTTCTAAGGGTCAGGTCCTCTCCATTGTTGCTGGCCTAAGGTTTAGTTCACCATATAGCAATGTATATATTGACCTATTTTCCCCTCGACTTTCTGTGATTCCCTACATCTCACCTTTCTTTGCAGACAAGCCATTTGAAATACCCTTAACTTATTTCACAGCCAATAAGTCATTGAAATAATGTGTATTTTTAGAGAAATCTTCTTCTATAATTAGGCAGAAAATCTCACCTGCCATAGTTTTCAAAACAGCATAATTTCACTCTTCTCAATGCTTAATCTGTTGTATTACACAACCTTTGAGTATTTAGCTTTATCAATGACATGTCCTTTAAAAATGTTTTAGAGATCCTACCAGTCTTTGAAAACATCCTTGTTCCTTGTTTCAGTTCCAGTTTTATGTATATATTCTGCCTTGCACCTGATTATTCCAACAATTGATGGATGGCCTTGGGAATCTAATTCTGGTATTGATAGTCTTTACTGATTGTCTCCCCTCGTAGCTGATTTCTTCATTATTGTGTAAATTTAGATCATGAGCTCATGTTTAGCTAAACAGCTGACCTTGTAAGACGCTTAGGTGTGAACGCTCGTAAGCTTCAGGAGAAAGTCGGCAAAATTTATTTGTGTCCCTCCAATGAGTTGCCCACGAGGACACCGTTTTATACAAGTGTTGGTCCAATACTCCCTCTAGAGGAAGGGGACTCCGACAGGGCTGATTGGCGGCCCCCGATCTGGGGCAGGGGCAGTGGGCAGCCTGTGGCCCGGGCTGGAGCCTCTTTGCATGTGTCCCTGGGACACATCTGCCTGCGAACTTCGTTCACCTGGCAGGAAACTACGATGCCCAGAACTATGGTTAGCTGTGCAGCGAGGTGTACTGTGAGGACAGGTTCCACACATACTTCAAGTAAGAGGTCGGCCTGAGTGGAAAGGTGAGAGTTTGGACAGCTGTGCAGACAAAGAAGGCGCCCTTTGGCCTGGGCCTAAATGCTTGTGACACCCCACTGGACCTGCCGTGCTCTGAGGGCCCTGCCTTGGGACCCCTGCTCCCCTGCCCTTTGTTCAGTCACAGCAGAGATGGCCACACCCACTCCTTCAGTGAGGGCAGAGTTCCAACCACCCTCAGCCCCGCCCCCTCTCCACAGGTTACCATGGACTACAGAGGCTGCATCCTGAGGCCAGGGCGTTCCGACAATGCCAAGGGCAGACATGATGACCTTAAATGATTTCCTCTTGTGTCAGGTTTGGTAAACTTTAGGAGCTAGGAAATGGTCCACTTTACAGAAATGTTCAAATTTACTGGCATTTCTTATATTCTCTGCTATAACATTGTCCTGATTCTTTCTGTATATTCTTTACTTATGTTTTTGTTTTCCTTAATCAAAGTGTGTCTTTTCAATCTTTTCAAAGAAGATTCTTTGGACTTACTAAATCACCTGAATTTTATACGTTTTCTGTTGTATTAAGTTCTGCTCATATCTTTATTTATCTTTTTTCTATGTTCTCAGGGTTTATTGTTTTGATCTTCTGATGTCAATTAAAACACTTGGTTATTCATTTTAATAAATATTTTACTTATAAAGATTTGAACTTTTGAAGATTCCAGCTTACTTGTAAGTTTCTAAGGGTCAGGTCCTCTCCATTGTTGCTGGCCTAAGGTTTAGTTCACCATATAGCAATGTATATATTGACCTATTTTCCCCTCGACTTTCTGTGATTCCCTACATCTCACCTTTCTTTGCAGACAAGCCATTTGAAATACCCTTAACTTATTTCACAGCCAATAAGTCATTGAAATAATGTGTATTTTTAGAGAAATCTTCTTCTATAATTAGGCAGAAAATCTCACCTGCCATAGTTTTCAAAACAGCATAATTTCACTCTTCTCAATGCTTAATCTGTTGTATTACACAACCTTTGAGTATTTAGCTTTATCAATGACATGTCCTTTAAAAATGTTTTAGAGATCCTACCAGTCTTTGAAAACATCCTTGTTCCTTGTTTCAGTTCCAGTTTTATGTATATATTCTGCCTTGCACCTGATTATTCCAACAATTGATGGATGGCCTTGGGAATCTAATTCTGGTATTGATAGTCTTTACTGATTGTCTCCCCTCGTAGCTGATTTTTTCATTATTGTGTAAATTTAGATCATGAGCTCATGTTTAGCTAAACAGCTGACCTTGTAAGACGCTTAGGTGTGAACGCTCGTAAGCTTCAGGAGAAAGTCGGCAAAATTTATTTGTGTCCCTCCAATGAGTTGCCCACGAGGACACCGTTTTCTACAAGTGTTGGTCCAATACGCCCTCTAAAGGAAGGGGATTCCGAGAGGGCTGATTGGCGGCCCCCGATCTGGGGCAGGGGCAGTGGGCAGCCTGTGGCCCGGTCTGGAGCCTCTTTGCATGTGTCCCTGGGACACATCTGCCTGCGAACTTCGGTCACCTGGCAGGAAGCTACGATGCCCAGACCTATGGTTAGCTGTGCAGCGAGGTGTACTGTGAGGACAGGTTCCACACACACTTCAAGTAAGAGGTCGGCCTGAGTGGAAAGGTGAGAGTTTGGGCAGCTGTGCAGAGAAAGAAGGCACACTTTGGCCTGGGCCTAAATGCTTGTGACACCCCACTGGACCTGCCGTGCTCTGAGGGCCCTGCCCTGGGACCCCTGCTCCCCTGCCCTTTGTTCAGTCACAGCAGAGATGGCCACACCCACTCCTTCAGTGAGGGCAGAGTTCCAACCACCCTCAGCCCCGCCCCCTCTCCACAGGTTACCATGGACTACAGAGGCTGCATCCTGAGGCCAGGGCGTTCCGACAATGCCAAGGGCAGACATGATGACCTTAAATGATTTCCTCTTGTGTCAGGTTTGGTAAACTTTAGGAGCTAGGAAATGGTCCACTTTACAGAAATGTTCAAATTTACTGGCATTTCTTATATTCTCTGCTATAACATTGTCCTGATTCTTTCTGTATATTCTATACTTATGTTTTTGTTTTCCTTAATCAAAGTGTGTCTTTTCAATCTTTTCAAAGAAGATTCTTTGGACTTACTAAATCACCTGAATTTTATACGTTTTCTGTTGTATTAAGTTCTGCTCATATCTTTATTTATCTTTTTTCTATGTTCTCAGGGTTTATTGTTTTGATCTTCTGATGTCAATTAAAACACTTGGTTATTCATTTTAATAAATATTTTACTTATAAAGATTTGAACTTTTGAAGATTCCAGCTTACTTGTAAGTTTCTAAGGGTCAGGTCCTCTCCATTAATGCTGGCCTACGGTTTAGTTCACCATATAGCAATGTATATATTGACCTATTTTCCCCTCGACTTTCTGTGATTCCCTACATCTCACCTTTCTTTGCAGACAAGCCATTTGAAATACCCTTAACTTATTTCACAGCCAATAAGTCATTGAAATAATGTGTATTTTTAGAGAAATCTTCTTCTATAATTAGGCAGAAAATCTCACCTGCCATAGTTTTCAAAACAGCATAATTTCACTCTTCTCAATGCTTAATCTGTTGTATTACACAACCTTTGAGTATTTAGCTTTATCAATGACATGTCCTTTAAAAATGTTTTAGAGATCCTACCAGTCTTTGAAAACATCCTTGTTCCTTGTTTCAGTTCCAGTTTTATGTATATATTCTGCCTTGCACCTGATTATTCCAACAATTGATGGATGGCCTTGGGAATCTAATTCTGGTATTGATAGTCTTTACTGATTGTCTCCCCTCGTAGCTGATTTCTTCATTATTGTGTAAATTTAGATCATGAGCTCATGTTTAGCTAAACAGCTGACCTTGTAAGACGCTTAGGTGTGAACGCTCGTAAGCTTCAGGAGAAAGTCGGCAAAATTTATTTGTGTCCCTCCAATGAGTTGCCCACGAGGACACCGTTTTCTACAAGTGTTGGTCCAATACTCCCTCTAGAGGAAGGGGACTCCGACAGGGCTGATTGGCGGCCCCCGATCTGGGGCAGGGGCAGTGGGCAGCCTGTGGCCCGGGCTGGAGCCTCTTTGCATGTGTCCCTGGGACACATCTGCCTGCGAACTTCGTTCACCTGGCAGGAAACTACGATGCCCAGAACTATGGTTAGCTGTGCAGCGAGGTGTACTGTGAGGACAGGTTCCACACATACTTCAAGTAAGAGGTCGGCCTGAGTGGAAAGGTGAGATTTTGGACAGCTGTGCAGACAAAGAAGGCGCCCTTTGGCCTGGGCCTAAATGCTTGTGACACCCCACTGGACCTGCCGTGCTCTGAGGGCCCTGCCTTGGGACCCCTGCTCCCCTGCCCTTTGTTCAGTCACAGCAGAGATGGCCACACCCACTCCTTCAGTGAGGGCAGAGTTCCAACCACCCTCAGCCCCGCCCCCTCTCCACAGGTTACCATGGACTACAGAGGCTGCATCCTGAGGCCAGGGCGTTCCGACAATGCCAAGGGCAGACATGATGACCTTAAATGATTTCCTCTTGTGTCAGGTTTGGTAAACTTTAGGAGCTAGGAAATGGTCCACTTTACAGAAATGTTCAAATTTACTGGCATTTCTTATATTCTCTGCTATAACATTGTCCTGATTCTTTCTGTATATTCTTTACTTATGTTTTTGTTTTCCTTAATCAAAGTGTGTCTTTTCAATCTTTTCAAAGAAGATTCTTTGGACTTACTAAATCACCTGAATTTTATACGTTTTCTGTTGTATTAAGTTCTGCTCATATCTTTATTTATCTTTTTTCTATGTTCTCAGGGTTTATTGTTTTGATCTTCTGATGTCAATTAAAACACTTGGTTATTCATTTTAATAAATATTTTACTTATAAAGATTTGAACTTTTGAAGATTCCAGCTTACTTGTAAGTTTCTAAGGGTCAGGTCCTCTCCATTGTTGCTGGCCTAAGGTTTAGTTCACCATATAGCAATGTATATATTGACCTATTTTCCCCTCGACTTTCTGTGATTCCCTACATCTCACCTTTCTTTGCAGACAAGCCATTTGAAATACCCTTAACTTATTTCACAGCCAATAAGTCATTGAAATAATGTGTATTTTTAGAGAAATCTTCTTATATAATTAGGCAGAAAATCTCACCTGCCATAGTTTTCAAAACAGCATAATTTCACTCTTCTCAATGCTTAATCTGTTGTATTACACAACCTTTGAGTATTTAGCTTTATCAATGACATGTACTTTAAAAATGTTTTAGAGATCCTACCAGTCTTTGAAAACATCCTTGTTCCTTGTTTCAGTTCCAGTTTTATGTATATATTCTGCCTTGCACCTGATTATTCCAACAATTGATGGATGGCCTTGGGAATCTAATTCTGGTATTGATAGTCTTTACTGATTGTCTCCCCTCGTAGCTGATTTCTTCATTATTGTGTAAATTTAGATCATGAGCTCATGTTTAGCTAAACAGCTGACCTTGTAAGACGCTTAGGTGTGAAAGCTCGTAAGCTTCAGGAGAAAGTCGGCAAAATTTATTTGTGTCCCTCCAATGAGTTGCCCACGAGGACACCGTTTTCTACAAGTGTTGGTCCAATACTCCCTCTAAAGGAAGGGGATTCCGACAGGGCTGATTGGCGGCCCCCGATCTGGGGCAGGGACAGTGGGCAGCCTGTGGCCCGGTCTGGAGCCTCTTTGCATGTGTCCCTGGGACACATCTGCCTGCGAACTTCGGTCACCTGGCAGGAAGCTACGATGCCCTAACCTATGGTTAGCTGTGCAGCGAGGTGTACTGTGAGGACAGGTTCCACACACACTTCAAGTAAGAGGTCGGCCTGAGTGGAAAGGTGAGAGTTTGGGCAGCTGTGCAGACAAAGAAGGCACACTTTGGCCTGGGCCTAAATGCTTGTGACACCCCACTGGACCTGCCGTGCTCTGAGGTCCCTGCCCTGGGCCCCCTGCTCCCCTGCCCTTTGTTCAGTCACAGCAGAGATGGCCACACCCACTCCTTCAGTGAGGGCAGAGTTCCAACCACCCTCAGCCCCGCCCCCTCTCCACAGGTTACCATGGACTACAGAGGCTGCATCCTGAGGCCAGGGCGTTCCGACAATGCCAAGGGCAGACATGATGACCTTAAATGATTTCCTCTTGTGTCAGGTTTGGTAAACTTTAGGAGCTAGGAAATGGTCCACTTTACAGAAATGTTCAAATTTACTGGCATTTCTTATATTCTCTGCTATAACAGTGTCCTGATTCTTTCTGTATATTCTATACTTATGTTTTTGTTTTCCTTAATCAAAGTGTGTCTTTTCAATCTTTTCAAAGAAGATTCTTTGGACTTACTAAATCACCTGAATTTTATACGTTTTCTGTTGTATTAAGTTCTGCTCATATCTTTATTTATCTTTTTTCTATGTTCTCAGGGTTTATTGTTTTGATCTTCTGATGTCAATTAAAACACTTGGTTATTCATTTTAATAAATATTTTACTTATAAATATTTGAACTTTTGAAGATTCCAGCTTACTTGTAAGTTTCTAAGGGTCAGGTCCTCTCCATTGTTGCTGGCCTAAGGTTTAGTTCACCATATAGCAATGTATATATTGACCTATTTTCCCCTCGACTTTCTGTGATTCCTTACATCTCAACTTTCTTTGCAGACAAGCCATTTGAAATACCCTTAACTTATTTCACAGCCAATAAGTCATTGAAATAATGTGTATTTTTAGAGAAATCTTCTTATATAATTAGGCAGAAAATCTCACCTGCCATAGTTTTCAAAACAGCATAATTTCACTCTTCTCAATGCTTAATCTGTTGTATTAAACAACCTTTGAGTATTTAGCTTTATCAATGACATGTAGAGATCCTACCAGTCTTTGAAAACATCCTTGTTCCTTTTTCCAGGTCCAGTTTTATGTATATATTCTGCCTTGCACCTGATTATTCCAACAATTGATGGATGGCCTTGGGAATCTAATTCTGGTATTGATAGTCTTTACTGATTGTCTCCCCTCGTAGCTGATTTCTTCATTATTGTGTAAATTTAGATCATGAGCTCATGTTTAGCTAAACAGCTGACCTTGTAAGACGCTTAGCTGTGAACGCTCGTTAGCTTCCGCTGAAAGTCAGCAAAGATTATTTTGTGTCCCTCCAATGAGTTGCCCACGAGGACACTGTTTTCTACAAGTGTTGGTCCAATACTCCCTCTAGAGGAAGGGGACTCCGACAGGGCTGATTTGCGGCCACCGATCTGGGGCAGGGGCAGTGGGCAGCCGGTGGCCCGGGCAGGAGCCTCTTTGCATGTGTCCCTGGGACACATCTGCCTGCGAACTTCGGTCACCTGGCAGGAAGCTACGATGCCCAGACCTATGGTTAGCTGTGCAGTGAGGTGTACTGTGAGGGCAGGTTCCACACACACTTCAAGTAAGAGGTCGGCCTGAGTGGAAAGGTGAGAGTTTGGGCAGCTGTGCAGACAAAGAAGGCGCCCTTTGGCCTGGGCCTAAATGCTTGTGACAGCCCACTGGACCTGCCGTGCTCTGAGGGCCCTGCCCTGGGCCCCCTGCTCCCCTGCCCTTTGTTCAGTCACAGCAGAGATGGCCACACCCACTCCTTCAGTGAGGGCAGAGTTCCAACCACCCTCAAACCCGCACCCTCTCCACAGGTTACCATGGACTACAGAGGCTGCATCCTGAGGCCAGGGCGTTCCGAGAATGCCAAGGGCAGACATGATGACCTTAAAGGATTTCCTCTTGTGTCAGGTTTGGTAAACTTTAGGAGCTAGGAAATGGTCCACTTACAGAAATGTTCAAATTTACTGGCATTTCATATATTCTCTGCTATAACATTGTCCTGATTCTTTCTGTATATTCTTTACTTATGTTTTTGTTTTCCTTAATCAAAGTGTGTCTTTTCAATCTTTTCAAAGAAGATTCTTTGGACTTACTAAATCACCTGAATTTTATACGTTTTCTGTTGTATTAAGTTCGGCTCATATCTTTATTTATCTTTTTTCTATGTTCTCAGGGTTTATTGTTTTGATCTTCTGATGTCAATTAAAACACTTGGTTATTCATTTTAATAAATATTTTACTTATAAAGATTTGAACTTTTGAAGATTCCAGCTTACTTGTAAGTTTCTAAGGGTCAGGTGCTCTCCATTGTTGCTGGCCTAAGACTTAGTTCACCATATAGCAATGTATATATTGACCTATTTTCCCCTCGACTTTCTGTGATTCCCTACATCTCACCTTTCTTTGCAGACAAGCCATTTGAAATACCCTTAACTTATTTCACAGCCAATAAGTCATTGAAATAATGTGTATTTTTAGAGAAATCTTCTTATATAATTAGGCAGAAAATCTCACCTGCCATAGTTTTCAAAACAGCATAATTTCACTCTTCTCAATGCTTAATCTGTTGTATTAACCAACCTTTGAGTATTTAGCTTTATCAATGACATGTCCTTTAAAAATGTTTTAGAGATCCTACCAGTCTTTGAAAACATCCTTGTTCCTTGTTTCAGTTCCAGTTTTATGTATATATTCTGCCTTGCACCTGATTATTCCAACAATTGATGGATGGCCTTGGGAATCTAATTCTGGTATTGATAGTCTTTACTGATTGTCTCCCCTCGTAGCTGATTTCTTCATTATTGTGTAAGTTTAGATCATGAGCTCATGTTTAGCTAAACAGCTGACCTTGTAAGACGCTTAGGTGTGAACGCTCGTAAGCTTCAGCAGAAAGTCGGCAAAGATTTATTTTTGTCCCTCCAATGAGTTGCCCACGAGGACACCGTTTTCTACAAGTGTTGGTCCAATACTCCCTCTAGAGGCAAGGGACTCCGACACGGCTGATTGGCGGCCCCCGATCTGGGGCAGGGGCAGTGGGCAGCCTTTGGCCCGGGCAGGAGCCTCTTTGCAAGTGTCCCTGGGACACATCTGCCTGCTAACTTCGGTCACCTGGCAGGGAGCTACGATGCCCAGACCTATGGTTAGCTGTGCAGTGAGGTGTACTGTGAGGGCAGGTTCCACACACACTTCAAGTAAGAGGTCGGCCTGAGTGGAAAGGTGAGAGTTTGGGCAGCTGTGCAGACAAAGAAGGCGCCCTTTGGCCTGGGCCTAAATGCTTGTGACACCCCACTGGACCAGCCGTGCTCTGCGGGCCCTGCCCTGGGCCCTCTACTCCCCTGCCCTTTGTTCAGTCACAGCAGAGATGGCCACACCCACTACTTCAGTGAGGGCAGAGTTCCAACCACCCTCAGCCCCGCCCCCTCTCCGCAGGTTACCATGGACTACAGAGGCTGCATGCTGAGGCCAGGGCGTTCCGAGAATGCCAAGGGCAGACATGATGACCTTAAATAATTTCCTCTTGTGTCAGGTTTGGTAAACTTTAGGAGCTAGGAAATGGTCCACTTTACAGAAATGTTCAAATTTACTGGCATTTCTTATATTCTCTGCTATAACATTGTCCTGATTCTTTCTGTATATTCTATACTTATGTTTTTGTTTTCCTTAATCAAAGTGTGTCTTTTCAATCTTTTCAAAGAAGATTATTTGGACTTACTAAATCACCTCAATTTTATACGTTTTCTGTTGTATTAAGTTCTGCTCATATCTTTATTTATCTTTTTTCTATGTTCTCAGGGTTTATTGTTTTGATCTTCTGATGTCAATTAAAACACTTGGTTATTCATTTTAATAAATATTTTACTTATAAAGATTTGAACTTTTGAAGATTCCAGCTTACTTGTAAGTTTCTAAGGGTCAGGTCCTCTCCATTGTTGCTGGCCTAAGTTTTAGTTCACCATATAGCAATGTATATATTGACCTATTTTCCCCTCGACTTTCTGTGATTCCCTACATCTCACCTTTCTTTGCAGACAAGCCATTTGAAATACCCTTAACTTATTTCACAGCCAATAAGTCATTGAAATAATGTGTATTTTTAGAGAAATCTTCTTCTATAATTAGGCAGAAAATCTCACCTGCCATAGTTTTCAAAACAGCATAATTTCACTCTTCTCAATGCTTAATCTGTTGTATTACACAACCTTTGAGTATTTAGCTTTATCAATGACATGTACTTTAAAAATGTTTTAGAGATCCTACCAGTCTTTGAAAACATCCTTGTTCCTTTTTCCAGGTCCAGTTTTATGTATATATTCTGCCTTGCACCTGATTATTCCAACAATTGATGGATGGCCTTGGGAATCTAATTCTGGTATTGATAGTCTTTACTGATTGTCTCCCCTCGTAGCTGATTTCTTCATTATTGTGTAAGTTTAGATCATGAGCTCATGTTTAGCTAAACAGCTGACCTTGTAAGACGCTTAGGTGTGAACGCTCGTAAGCTTCAGCAGAATGTCGGCAAAGATTTATTTTTGTCCCTCCAATGAGTTGCCCACGAGGACACCGTTTTCTACAAGTGTTGGTCCAATACTCCCTCTAGAGGCAGGGGACTCCGACAGGGCTGATTGGCGGCCCCCGATCTGGGGCAGGGGCAGTGGGCAGCCTGTGGCCCGGGCAGGAGCCTCTTTGCATGTGTCCCTGGGACACATCTGCCTGCGAACTTCGGTCACCTGGCAGGAAGCTACGATGCCCAGACCTATGGTTAGCTGTGCAGCGAGGTGTACTGTGAGGACAGGTTCCACACACACTTCAAGTAAGAGGTCGGCCTGAGTGGAAAGGTGAGAGTTTGGGCAGCTGTGCAGACAAAGAAGGCGCCCTTTGGCCTGGGCCTAAATGCTTGTGACAGCCCACTGGACCTGCCGTGCTCTGAGGGCCCTGCCCTGGGCCCCCTGCTCCCCTGCCCTTTGTTCAGTCACAGCAGAGATGGCCACACACACTCCTTCAGTGAGGGCAGAGTTCCAACCAACCTCAGCTCCGCCCCCTCTCCGCAGGTTACCTTGGACTTCAGAGGCTGCATCCTGAGGCCAGGGCGTTCCGACAATGCCAAGGGCAGACATGATGACCTTAAATGATTTCCTCTTGTTTCAGGTTTGGTAAACTTTAGGAGCTAGGAAATGGTCCACTTTACAGAAATGTTCAAATTTACTGGCATTTCTTATATTCTCTGCTATAACATTGTCCTGATTCTTTCTGTATATTCTTTACTTATGTTTTTGTGTTCCTTAATCAAAGTGTGTCTTTTCAATCTTTTCAAAGAAGATTCTTTGGACTTACTAAATCACCTGAATTTTATACGTTTTCTGTTGTATTAAGTTCTGCTCATATCTTTATTTATCTTTTTTCTATGTTCTCAGGGTTTATTGTTTTGATCTTCTGATGTCAATTAAAACACTTGGTTATTCATTTTAATAAATATTTTACTTATAAATATTTGAACTTTTGAAGATTCCAGCTTACTTGTAAGTTTCTAAGGGTCAGGTCCTCTCCATTGTTGCTGGCCTAAGGTTTAGTTCACCATATAGCAATGTATATATTGACCTATTTTCCCCTCGACTTTCTGTGATTCCCTACATCTCACCTTTCTTTGCAGACAAGCCATTTGAAATACCCTTAACTTATTTCACAGCCAATAAGTCATTGAAATAATGTGTATTTTTAGAGAAATCTTCTTATATAATTAGGCAGAAAATCTCACCTGCCATAGTTTTCAAAACAGCATAATTTCACTCTTCTCAATGCTTAATCTGTTGTATTACACAACCTTTGAGTATTTAGCTTTATCAATGACATGTCCTTTAAAAATGTTTTAGAGATCCTACCAGTCTTTGAAAACATCCTTGTTCCTTGTTTCAGTTCCAGTTTTATGTATATATTCTGCCTTGCACCTGATTATTCCAACAATTGATGGATGGCCTTGGGAATCTAATTCTGGTATTGATAGTCTTTACTGATTGTCTCCCCTCATAGCTGATTTCTTCATTATTGTGTAAATTTAGATCATGAGCTCATGTTTAGCTAAACAGCTGACCTTGTAAGACGCTTAGGTGTGAACGCTCGTAAGCTTAAGAAGAAAGTCGGCAAAGATTTCTTTCTGTCCCTCCAATGAGTTGCCCACGAGGACACCGTTTTCTACAAGTGTTGGTCCAATACTCCGTCTAGAGGAAGGGGACTCCGACAGGGCTGATTGGCGGCCCCCGATCTGGGTCAGGGGCAGTGGGCAGCCTGTGGCCCGGGCTGGAGCCTCTTTGCATGTGTCCCTGGGACACATCTGCCTGCGAACTTCGTTCACCTGGCAGGAAACTACGATGCCCAGAACTATGGTTAGCTGTGCAGCGAGGTGTACTGTGAGGACAGGTTCCACACATACTTCAAGTAAGAGGTCGGCCTGAGTGGAAAGGTGAGAGTTTGGGCAGCTGTGCAGACAAAGAAGGCGCCCTTTGGCCTGGGCCTAAATGCTTGTGACACCCCACTGGACCTGCCGTGCTCTGAGGGCCCTGCCCTGGGACCCCTGCTCCCCTGCCCTTTTTTCAGTCACAACAGAGATGGCCACACCCACTCCTTCAGTGAGGGCAGAGTTCCAACCACCCTCAGCCCCGCCCCCTCTCCACAGGTTACCATGGACTACAGAGGCTGCATCCTGAGGCCAGGGCGTTCTGACAATGCCAAGGGCAGACATGATGACCTTAAATGATTTCCTCTTGTGTCAGGTTTGGTAAACTTTAGGAGCTAGGAAATGGTCCACTTTACAGAAATGTTCAAATTTACTGGCATTTCTTATATTCTCTGCTATAACATTGTCCTGATTCTTTCTGTATATTCTATACTTATGTTTTTGTTTTCCTTAATCAAAGTGTGTCTTTTCAATCTTTTCAAAGAAGATTCTTTGGACTTACTAAATCACCTGAATTTTATACGTTTTCTGTTGTATTAAGTTCTGCTCATATCTTTATTTATCTTTTTTCTATGTTCTCAGGGTTTATTGTTTTGATCTTCTGATGTCAATTAAAACACTTGGTTATTCATTTTAATAAATATTTTACTTATAAAGATTTGAACTTTTGAAGATTCCAGCTTACTTGTAAGTTTCTAAGGGTCAGGTCCTCTCCATTGTTGCTGGCCTAAGGTTTAGTTCACCATATAGCAATGTATATATTGACCTATTTTCCCCTCGACTTTCTGTGATTCCCTACATCTCACCTTTCTTTGCAGACAAGCCATTTGAAATACCCTTAACTTATTTCACAGCCAATAAGTCATTGAAATAATGTGTATTTTTAGAGAAATCTTCTTCTATAATTAGGCAGAAAATCTCACCTGCCATAGTTTTCAAAACAGCATAATTTCACTCTTCTCAATGCTTAATCTGTTGTATTACACAACCTTTGAGTATTTAGCTTTATCAATGACATGTCCTTTAAAAATGTTTTAGAGATCCTACCAGTCTTTGAAAACATCCTTGTTCCTTGTTTCAGTTCCAGTTTTATGTATATATTCTGCCTTGCACCTGATTATTCCAACAATTGATGGATGGCCTTGGGAATCTAATTCTGGTATTGATAGTCTTTACTGATTGTCTCCCCTCGTAGCTGATTTCTTCATTATTGTGTAAATTTAGATCATGAGCTCATGTTTAGCTAAACAGCTGACCTTGTAAGACGCTTAGGTGTGAACGCTCGTAAGCTTCAGGAGAAAGTCGGCAAAATTTATTTGTGTCCCTCCAATGAGTTGCCCACGAGGACACCGTTTTATACAAGTGTTGGTCCAATACTCCCTCTAGAGGAAGGGGACTCCGACAGGGCTGATTGGCGGCCCCCGATCTGGGGCAGGGGCAGTGGGCAGCCTGTGGCCCGGGCTGGAGCCTCTTTGCATGTGTCCCTGGGACACATCTGCCTGCGAACTTCGTTCACCTGGCAGGAAACTACGATGCCCAGAACTATGGTTAGCTGTGCAGCGAGGTGTACTGTGAGGACAGGTTCCACACATACTTCAAGTAAGAGGTCGGCCTGAGTGGAAAGGTGAGAGTTTGGACAGCTGTGCAGACAAAGAAGGCGCCCTTTGGCCTGGGCCTAAATGCTTGTGACACCCCACTGGACCTGCCGTGCTCTGAGGGCCCTGCCTTGGGACCCCTGCTCCCCTGCCCTTTGTTCAGTCACAGCAGAGATGGCCACACCCACTCCTTCAGTGAGGGCAGAGTTCCAACCACCCTCAGCCCCGCCCCCTCTCCACAGGTTACCATGGACTACAGAGGCTGCATCCTGAGGCCAGGGCGTTCCGACAATGCCAAGGGCAGACATGATGACCTTAAATGATTTCCTCTTGTGTCAGGTTTGGTAAACTTTAGGAGCTAGGAAATGGTCCACTTTACAGAAATGTTCAAATTTACTGGCATTTCTTATATTCTCTGCTATAACATTGTCCTGATTCTTTCTGTATATTCTTTACTTATGTTTTTGTTTTCCTTAATCAAAGTGTGTCTTTTCAATCTTTTCAAAGAAGATTCTTTGGACTTACTAAATCACCTGAATTTTATACGTTTTCTGTTGTATTAAGTTCTGCTCATATCTTTATTTATCTTTTTTCTATGTTCTCAGGGTTTATTGTTTTGATCTTCTGATGTCAATTAAAACACTTGGTTATTCATTTTAATAAATATTTTACTTATAAAGATTTGAACTTTTGAAGATTCCAGCTTACTTGTAAGTTTCTAAGGGTCAGGTCCTCTCCATTGTTGCTGGCCTAAGGTTTAGTTCACCATATAGCAATGTATATATTGACCTATTTTCCCCTCGACTTTCTGTGATTCCCTACATCTCACCTTTCTTTGCAGACAAGCCATTTGAAATACCCTTAACTTATTTCACAGCCAATAAGTCATTGAAATAATGTGTATTTTTAGAGAAATCTTCTTCTATAATTAGGCAGAAAATCTCACCTGCCATAGTTTTCAAAACAGCATAATTTCACTCTTCTCAATGCTTAATCTGTTGTATTACACAACCTTTGAGTATTTAGCTTTATCAATGACATGTCCTTTAAAAATGTTTTAGAGATCCTACCAGTCTTTGAAAACATCCTTGTTCCTTGTTTCAGTTCCAGTTTTATGTATATATTCTGCCTTGCACCTGATTATTCCAACAATTGATGGATGGCCTTGGGAATCTAATTCTGGTATTGATAGTCTTTACTGATTGTCTCCCCTCGTAGCTGATTTTTTCATTATTGTGTAAATTTAGATCATGAGCTCATGTTTAGCTAAACAGCTGACCTTGTAAGACGCTTAGGTGTGAACGCTCGTAAGCTTCAGGAGAAAGTCGGCAAAATTTATTTGTGTCCCTCCAATGAGTTGCCCACGAGGACACCGTTTTCTACAAGTGTTGGTCCAATACGCCCTCTAAAGGAAGGGGATTCCGAGAGGGCTGATTGGCGGCCCCCGATCTGGGGCAGGGGCAGTGGGCAGCCTGTGGCCCGGTCTGGAGCCTCTTTGCATGTGTCCCTGGGACACATCTGCCTGCGAACTTCGGTCACCTGGCAGGAAGCTACGATGCCCAGACCTATGGTTAGCTGTGCAGCGAGGTGTACTGTGAGGACAGGTTCCACACACACTTCAAGTAAGAGGTCGGCCTGAGTGGAAAGGTGAGAGTTTGGGCAGCTGTGCAGAGAAAGAAGGCACACTTTGGCCTGGGCCTAAATGCTTGTGACACCCCACTGGACCTGCCGTGCTCTGAGGGCCCTGCCCTGGGACCCCTGCTCCCCTGCCCTTTGTTCAGTCACAGCAGAGATGGCCACACCCACTCCTTCAGTGAGGGCAGAGTTCCAACCACCCTCAGCCCCGCCCCCTCTCCACAGGTTACCATGGACTACAGAGGCTGCATCCTGAGGCCAGGGCGTTCCGACAATGCCAAGGGCAGACATGATGACCTTAAATGATTTCCTCTTGTGTCAGGTTTGGTAAACTTTAGGAGCTAGGAAATGGTCCACTTTACAGAAATGTTCAAATTTACTGGCATTTCTTATATTCTCTGCTATAACATTGTCCTGATTCTTTCTGTATATTCTATACTTATGTTTTTGTTTTCCTTAATCAAAGTGTGTCTTTTCAATCTTTTCAAAGAAGATTCTTTGGACTTACTAAATCACCTGAATTTTATACGTTTTCTGTTGTATTAAGTTCTGCTCATATCTTTATTTATCTTTTTTCTATGTTCTCAGGGTTTATTGTTTTGATCTTCTGATGTCAATTAAAACACTTGGTTATTCATTTTAATAAATATTTTACTTATAAAGATTTGAACTTTTGAAGATTCCAGCTTACTTGTAAGTTTCTAAGGGTCAGGTCCTCTCCATTAATGCTGGCCTACGGTTTAGTTCACCATATAGCAATGTATATATTGACCTATTTTCCCCTCGACTTTCTGTGATTCCCTACATCTCACCTTTCTTTGCAGACAAGCCATTTGAAATACCCTTAACTTATTTCACAGCCAATAAGTCATTGAAATAATGTGTATTTTTAGAGAAATCTTCTTCTATAATTAGGCAGAAAATCTCACCTGCCATAGTTTTCAAAACAGCATAATTTCACTCTTCTCAATGCTTAATCTGTTGTATTACACAACCTTTGAGTATTTAGCTTTATCAATGACATGTCCTTTAAAAATGTTTTAGAGATCCTACCAGTCTTTGAAAACATCCTTGTTCCTTGTTTCAGTTCCAGTTTTATGTATATATTCTGCCTTGCACCTGATTATTCCAACAATTGATGGATGGCCTTGGGAATCTAATTCTGGTATTGATAGTCTTTACTGATTGTCTCCCCTCGTAGCTGATTTCTTCATTATTGTGTAAATTTAGATCATGAGCTCATGTTTAGCTAAACAGCTGACCTTGTAAGACGCTTAGGTGTGAACGCTCGTAAGCTTCAGGAGAAAGTCGGCAAAATTTATTTGTGTCCCTCCAATGAGTTGCCCACGAGGACACCGTTTTCTACAAGTGTTGGTCCAATACTCCCTCTAGAGGAAGGGGACTCCGACAGGGCTGATTGGCGGCCCCCGATCTGGGGCAGGGGCAGTGGGCAGCCTGTGGCCCGGGCTGGAGCCTCTTTGCATGTGTCCCTGGGACACATCTGCCTGCGAACTTCGTTCACCTGGCAGGAAACTACGATGCCCAGAACTATGGTTAGCTGTGCAGCGAGGTGTACTGTGAGGACAGGTTCCACACATACTTCAAGTAAGAGGTCGGCCTGAGTGGAAAGGTGAGATTTTGGACAGCTGTGCAGACAAAGAAGGCGCCCTTTGGCCTGGGCCTAAATGCTTGTGACACCCCACTGGACCTGCCGTGCTCTGAGGGCCCTGCCTTGGGACCCCTGCTCCCCTGCCCTTTGTTCAGTCACAGCAGAGATGGCCACACCCACTCCTTCAGTGAGGGCAGAGTTCCAACCACCCTCAGCCCCGCCCCCTCTCCACAGGTTACCATGGACTACAGAGGCTGCATCCTGAGGCCAGGGCGTTCCGACAATGCCAAGGGCAGACATGATGACCTTAAATGATTTCCTCTTGTGTCAGGTTTGGTAAACTTTAGGAGCTAGGAAATGGTCCACTTTACAGAAATGTTCAAATTTACTGGCATTTCTTATATTCTCTGCTATAACATTGTCCTGATTCTTTCTGTATATTCTTTACTTATGTTTTTGTTTTCCTTAATCAAAGTGTGTCTTTTCAATCTTTTCAAAGAAGATTCTTTGGACTTACTAAATCACCTGAATTTTATACGTTTTCTGTTGTATTAAGTTCTGCTCATATCTTTATTTATCTTTTTTCTATGTTCTCAGGGTTTATTGTTTTGATCTTCTGATGTCAATTAAAACACTTGGTTATTCATTTTAATAAATATTTTACTTATAAAGATTTGAACTTTTGAAGATTCCAGCTTACTTGTAAGTTTCTAAGGGTCAGGTCCTCTCCATTGTTGCTGGCCTAAGGTTTAGTTCACCATATAGCAATGTATATATTGACCTATTTTCCCCTCGACTTTCTGTGATTCCCTACATCTCACCTTTCTTTGCAGACAAGCCATTTGAAATACCCTTAACTTATTTCACAGCCAATAAGTCATTGAAATAATGTGTATTTTTAGAGAAATCTTCTTATATAATTAGGCAGAAAATCTCACCTGCCATAGTTTTCAAAACAGCATAATTTCACTCTTCTCAATGCTTAATCTGTTGTATTACACAACCTTTGAGTATTTAGCTTTATCAATGACATGTACTTTAAAAATGTTTTAGAGATCCTACCAGTCTTTGAAAACATCCTTGTTCCTTGTTTCAGTTCCAGTTTTATGTATATATTCTGCCTTGCACCTGATTATTCCAACAATTGATGGATGGCCTTGGGAATCTAATTCTGGTATTGATAGTCTTTACTGATTGTCTCCCCTCGTAGCTGATTTCTTCATTATTGTGTAAATTTAGATCATGAGCTCATGTTTAGCTAAACAGCTGACCTTGTAAGACGCTTAGGTGTGAAAGCTCGTAAGCTTCAGGAGAAAGTCGGCAAAATTTATTTGTGTCCCTCCAATGAGTTGCCCACGAGGACACCGTTTTCTACAAGTGTTGGTCCAATACTCCCTCTAAAGGAAGGGGATTCCGACAGGGCTGATTGGCGGCCCCCGATCTGGGGCAGGGACAGTGGGCAGCCTGTGGCCCGGTCTGGAGCCTCTTTGCATGTGTCCCTGGGACACATCTGCCTGCGAACTTCGGTCACCTGGCAGGAAGCTACGATGCCCTAACCTATGGTTAGCTGTGCAGCGAGGTGTACTGTGAGGACAGGTTCCACACACACTTCAAGTAAGAGGTCGGCCTGAGTGGAAAGGTGAGAGTTTGGGCAGCTGTGCAGACAAAGAAGGCACACTTTGGCCTGGGCCTAAATGCTTGTGACACCCCACTGGACCTGCCGTGCTCTGAGGTCCCTGCCCTGGGCCCCCTGCTCCCCTGCCCTTTGTTCAGTCACAGCAGAGATGGCCACACCCACTCCTTCAGTGAGGGCAGAGTTCCAACCACCCTCAGCCCCGCCCCCTCTCCACAGGTTACCATGGACTACAGAGGCTGCATCCTGAGGCCAGGGCGTTCCGACAATGCCAAGGGCAGACATGATGACCTTAAATGATTTCCTCTTGTGTCAGGTTTGGTAAACTTTAGGAGCTAGGAAATGGTCCACTTTACAGAAATGTTCAAATTTACTGGCATTTCTTATATTCTCTGCTATAACAGTGTCCTGATTCTTTCTGTATATTCTATACTTATGTTTTTGTTTTCCTTAATCAAAGTGTGTCTTTTCAATCTTTTCAAAGAAGATTCTTTGGACTTACTAAATCACCTGAATTTTATACGTTTTCTGTTGTATTAAGTTCTGCTCATATCTTTATTTATCTTTTTTCTATGTTCTCAGGGTTTATTGTTTTGATCTTCTGATGTCAATTAAAACACTTGGTTATTCATTTTAATAAATATTTTACTTATAAAGATTTGAACTTTTGAAGATTCCAGCTTACTTGTAAGTTTCTAAGGGTCAGGTCCTCTCCATTGTTGCTGGCCTAAGGTTTAGTTCACCATATAGCAATGTATATATTGACCTATTTTCCCCTCGACTTTCTGTGATTCCTTACATCTCAACTTTCTTTGCAGACAAGCCATTTGAAATACCCTTAACTTATTTCACAGCCAATAAGTCATTGAAATAATGTGTATTTTTAGAGAAATCTTCTTATATAATTAGGCAGAAAATCTCACCTGCCATAGTTTTCAAAACAGCATAATTTCACTCTTCTCAATGCTTAATCTGTTGTATTACACAACCTTTGAGTATTTAGCTTTATCAATGACATGTCCTTTAAAAATGTTTTAGAGATCCTACCAGTCTTTGAAAACATCCTTGTTCCTTGTTTCAGTTCCAGTTTTATGTATATATTCTGCCTTGCACCTGATTATTCCAACAATTGATGGATGGCCTTGGGAATCTAATTCTGGTATTGATAGTCTTTACTGATTGTCTCCCCTCGTAGCTGATTTTTTCATTATTGTGTAAATTTAGATCATGAGCTCATGTTTAGCTAAACAGCTGACCTTGTAAGACGCTTAGGTGTGAACGCTCGTAAGCTTCAGGAGAAAGTCGGCAAAATTTATTTGTGTCCCTCCAATGAGTTGCCCACGAGGACACCGTTTTCTACAAGTGTTGGTCCAATACTCCCTCTAAAGGAAGGGGATTCCGACAGGGCTGATTGGCGGCCCCCGATCTGGGGCAGGGGCAGTGGGCAGCCTGTGGCCCGGTCTGGAGCCTCTTTGCATGTGTCCCTGGGACACATCTGCCTGCGAACTTCGGTCACCTGGCAGGAAGCTACGATGCCCAGACCTATGGTTAGCTGTGCAGCGAGGTGTACTGTGAGGACAGGTTCCACACACACTTCAAGTAAGAGGTCGGCCTGAGTGGAAAGGTGAGAGTTTGGGCAGCTGTGCAGACAAAGAAGGCACACTTTGGCCTGGGCCTAAATGCTTGTGAAACCCCACTGGACCTGCCGTGCTCTGAGGTCCCTGCCCTGGGCCCCCTGCTCCCCTGCCCTTTGTTCAGTCACAGCAGAGATGGCCACACCCACTCCTTCAGTGAGGGCAGAGTTCCAACCACCCTCAGCCCCGCCCCCTCTCCACAGGTTACCATGGACTACAGAGGCTGCATCCTGAGGCCAGGGCGTTCCGACAATGCCAAGGGCAGACATGATGACCTTAAATGATTTCCTCTTGTGTCAGGTTTGGTAAACTTTAGGAGCTAGGAAATGGTCCACTTTACAGAAATGTTCAAATTAACTGGCATTTCTTATATTCTCTGCTATAACATTGTCCTGATTCTTTCTGTATATTCTATACTTATGTTTTTGTTTTCCTTAATCAAAGTGTGTCTTTTCAATCTTTTCAAAGAAGATTCTTTGGACTTACTAAATCACCTCAATTTTATACGTTTTCTGTTGTATTAAGTTCTGCTCATATCTTTATTTATCTTTTTTCTATGTTCTCAGGGTTTATTGTTTTGATCTTCTGATGTCAATTAAAACACTTGGTTATTCATTTTAATAAATATTTTACTTATAAAGATTTGAACTTTTGAAGATTCCAGCTTACTTGTAAGTTTCTAAGGGTCAGGTCCTCTCCATTGTTGCTGGCCTAAGGTTTAGTTCACCATATAGCAATGTATATATTGACCTATTTTCCCCTCGACTTTCTGTGATTCCCTACATCTCACCTTTCTTTGCAGACAAGCCATTTGAAATACCCTTAACTTATTTCACAGCCAATAAGTCATTGAAATAATGTGTATTTTTAGAGAAATCTTCTTATATAATTAGGCAGAAAATCTCACCTGCCATAGTTTTCAAAACAGCATAATTTCACTCTTCTCAATGCTTAATCTGTTGTATTACACAACCTTTGAGTATTTAGCTTTATCAATGACATGTCCTTTAAAAATGTTTTAGAGATCCTACCAGTCTTTGAAAACATCCTTGTTCCTTGTTTCAGTTCCAGTTTTATGTATATATTCTGCCTTGCACCTGATTATTCCAACAATTGATGGATGGCCTTGGGAATCTAATTCTGGTATTGATAGTCTTTACTGATTGTCTCCCCTCGTAGCTGATTTTTTCATTATTGTGTAAATTTAGATCATGAGCTCATGTTTAGCTAAACAGCTGACCTTGTAAGACGCTTAGGTGTGAACGCTCGTAAGCTTCAGGAGAAAGTCGGCAAAATTTATTTGTGTCCCTCCAATGAGTTGCCCACGAGGACACCGTTTTCTACAAGTGTTGGTCCAATACTCCCTCTAAAGGAAGGGGATTCCGACAGGGCTGATTGGCGGCCCCCGATCTGGGGCAGGGGCAGTGGGCAGCCTGTGGCCCGGTCTGGAGCCTCTTTGCATGTGTCCCTGGGACACATCTGCCTGCGAACTTCGGTCACCTGGCAGGAAGCTACGATGCCCAGACCTATGGTTAGCTGTGCAGCGAGGTGTACTGTGAGGACAGGTTCCACACACACTTCAAGTAAGAGGTCGGCCTGAGTGGAAAGGTGAGAGTTTGGGCAGCTGTGCAGACAAAGAAGGCGCCCTTTGGCCTGGGCCTAAATGCTTGTGACAGCCCACTGGACCTGCCGTGCTCTGAGGGCCCTGCCCTGGGCCCCCTGCTCCCCTGCCCTTTGTTCAGTCACAGCAGAGATGGCCACACCCACTCCTTCAGTGAGGGCAGAGTTCCAACCACCCTCAGCCCCGCCCCCTCTCCACAGGTTACCATGGACTACAGAGGCTGCATCCTGAGGCCAGGGCGTTCGGACAATGCCAAGGGCAGACATGATGACCTTAAATGATTTCCTCTTGTGTCAGGTTTGGTAAACTTTAGGAGCTAGGAAATGGTCCACTTTACAGAAATGTTCAAATTTACTGGCATTTCTTATATTCTCTGCTATAACATTGTCCTGATTCTTTCTGTATATTCTATACTTATGTTTTTGTGTTCCTTAATCAAAGTGTGTCTTTTCAATCTTTTCAAAGAAGATTCTTTGGACTTACTAAATCACCTGAATTTTATACGTTTTCTGTTGTATTAAGTTCTGCTCATATCTTTATTTATCTTTTTTCTATGTTCTCAGGGTTTATTGTTTTGATCTTCTGATGTCAATTAAAACACTTGGTTATTCATTTTAATAAATATTTTACTTATAAAGATTTGAACTTTTGAAGATTCCAGCTTACTTGTAAGTTTCTAAGGGTCAGGTCCTCTCCATTGTTGCTGGCCTAAGGTTTAGTTCACCATATAGCAATGTATATATTGACCTATTTTCCCCTCGACTTTCTGTGATTCCCTACATCTCACCTTTCTTTGCAGACAAGCCATTTGAAATACCCTTAACTTATTTCACAGCCAATAAGTCATTGAAATAATGTGTATTTTTAGAGAAATCTTCTTCTATAATTAGGCAGAAAATCTCACCTGCCATAGTTTTCAAAACAGCATAATTTCACTCTTCTCAATGCTTAATCTGTTGTATTACACAACCTTTGAGTATTTAGCTTTATCAATGACATGTCCTTTAAAAATGTTTTAGAGATCCTACCAGTCTTTGAAAACATCCTTGTTCCTTGTTTCAGTTCCAGTTTTATGTATATATTCTGCCTTGCACCTGATTATTCCAACAATTGATGGATGGCCTTGGGAATCTAATTCTGGTATTGATAGTCTTTACTGATTGTCTCCCCTCGTAGCTGATTTTTTCATTATTGTGTAAATTTAGATCATGAGCTCATGTTTAGCTAAACAGCTGACCTTGTAAGACGCTTAGGTGTGAACGCTCGTAAGCTTCAGGAGAAAGTCGGCAAAATTTATTTGTGTCCCTCCAATGAGTTGCCCACGAGGACACCGTTTTCTACAAGTGTTGGTCCAATACTCCCTCTAAAGGAAGGGGATTCCGACAGGGCTGATTGGCGGCCCCCGATCTGGGGCAGGGGCAGTGGGCAGCCTGTGGCCCGGTCTGGAGCCTCTTTGCATGTGTCCCTGGGACACATCTGCCTGCGAACTTCGGTCACCTGGCAGGAAGCTACGATGCCCAGACCTATGGTTAGCTGTGCAGCGAGGTGTACTGTAAGGACAGGTTCCACACACACTTCAAGTAAGAGGTCGGCCTGAGTGGAAAGGTGAGAGTTTGGGCAGCTGTGCAGACAAAGAAGGCACACTTTGGCCTGGGCCTAAATGCTTGTGACACCCCACTGGACCTGCCGTGCTCTGAGGGCCCTGCCCTGGGCCCCCTGCTCCCCTGCCCTTTGTTCAGTCACAGCAGAGATGGCCACACCCACTCCTTCAGTGAGGGCAGTGTTCCAACCAACCTCAGCCCCGCCCCCTCTCCGCAGTTTACCATGGACTACAGAGGCTGCATCCTGAGGCCAGGGCATTCCGAGAATGCCAAGGGCAGACATGATGACCTTAAATGATTTCCTCTTGTGTCAGGTTTGGTAAACTTTAGGAGCTAGGAAATGGTCCACTTTACAGAAATGTTCAAATTTACTGGCATTTCATATATTCTCTGCTATAACATTGTCCTGATTCTTTCTGTATATTCTATACTTTTGTTATTGTTTTCCTTAATCAAAGTGTGTCTTTTCAATCTTTTCAAAGAAGATTCTTTGGACTTACTAAATCACCTGAATTTTACACGTTTTCTGTTGTATTAAGTTCTGCTCATATCTTTATTTATCTTTTTTCTATGTTCTCAGGGTTTATTGTTTTGATCTTCTGATGTCAATTAAAACACTTGGTTATTCATTTTAATAAATATTTTACTTATAAAGATTTGAACTTTTGAAGATTCCAGCTTACTTGTAAGTTTCTAAGGGTCAGGTCCTCTCCATTGTTGCTGGCCTAAGGTTTAGTTCACCATATAGCAATGTATATATTGACCTATTTTCCCCTCGACTTTCTGTGATTCCCTACATCTCACCTTTCTTTGCAGACAAGCCATTTGAAATACCCTTAACTTAGTTCACAGCCAATAAGTCATTGAAATAATGTGTATTTTTAGAGAAATCTTCTTATATAATTAGGCAGAAAATCTCACCTGCCATAGTTTTCAAAACAGCATAATTTCACTCTTCTCAATGCTTAATCTGTTGTATTACACAACCTTTGAGTATTTAGCTTTACCAATGACATGTCCTTTAAAAATATTTTAGAGATCCTACCAGTCTTTGAAAACATCCTTGTTCCTTGTTTCAGTTCCAGTTTTATGTATATATTCTGCCTTGCACCTGATTATTCCAACAATTGATGGATGGCCTTGGGAATCTAATTCTGGTATTGATAGTCTTTACTGATTGTCTCCCCTCGTAGCTGATTTTTTCATTATTGTGTAAATTTAGATCATGAGCTCATGTTTAGCTAAACAGCTGACCTTGTAAGACGCTTAGGTGTGAATGCTCGTAAGCTTCAGGAGAAAGTCGGCAAAATTTATTTGTGTCCCTCCAATGAGTTGCCCACGAGGACACCGTTTTCTACAAGTGTTGGTCCAATACTCCCTCTAAAGGAAGGGGATTCCGACAGGGCTGATTGGCGGCCCCCGATCTGGGGCAGGGGCAGTGGGCAGCCTGTGGCCCGGTCTGGAGCCTCTTTGCATGTGTCCCTGGGACACATCTGCCTGCGAACTTCGGTCACCTGGCAGGAAGCTACGATGCCCAGACCTATGGTTAGCTGTGCAGCGAGGTGTACTGTGAGGACAGGTTCCACACACACTTCAAGTAAGAGGTCGGCCTGAGTGGAAAGGTGAGAGTTTGGGCAGCTGTGCAGACAAAGAAGGCACACTTTGGCCTGGGCCTAAATGCTTGTGAAACCCCACTGGACCTGCCGTGCTCTGAGGTCCCTGCCCTGGGCCCCCTGCTCCCCTGCCCTTTGTTCAGTCACAGCAGAGATGGCCACACCCACTCCTTCAGTGAGGGCAGAGTTCCAACCACCCTCAGCCCCGCCCCCTCTCCACAGGTTACCATGGACTACAGAGGCTGCATCCTGAGGCCAGGGCGTTCCGAAAATGCCAAGGGCAGACATGATGACCTTAAATGATTTCCTCTTGTGTCAGGTTTGGTAAACTTTAGGAGCTAGGAAATGGTCCACTTTACAGAAATGTTCAAATTAACTGGCATTTCTTATATTCTCTGCTATAACATTGTCCTGATTCTTTCTGTATATTCTATACTTATGTTTTTGTTTTCCTTAATCAAAGTGTGTCTTTTCAATCTTTTCAAAGAAGATTCTTTGGACTTACTAAATCACCTCAATTTTATACGTTTTCTGTTGTATTAAGTTCTGCTCATATCTTTATTTATCTTTTTTCTATGTTCTCAGGGTTTATTGTTTTGATCTTCTGATGTCAATTAAAACACTTGGTTATTCATTTTAATAAATATTTTACTTATAAAGATTTGAACTTTTGAAGATTCCAGCTTACTTGTAAGTTTCTAAGGGTCAGGTCCTCTCCATTGTTGCTGGCCTAAGGTTTAGTTCACCATATAGCAATGTATATATTGACCTATTTTCCCCTCGACTTTCTGTGATTCCCTACATCTCACCTTTCTTTGCAGACAAGCCATTTGAAATACCCTTAACTTATTTCACAGCCAATAAGTCATTGAAATAATGTGTATTTTTAGAGAAATCTTCTTCTATAATTAGGCAGAAAATCTCACCTGCCATAGTTTTCAAAACAGCATAATTTCACTCTTCTCAATGCTTAATCTGTTGTATTACACAACCTTTGAGTATTTAGCTTTATCAATGACATGTCCTTTAAAAATGTTTTAGAGATCCTACCAGTCTTTGAAAACATCCTTGTTCCTTGTTTCAGTTCCAGTTTTATGTATATATTCTGCCTTGCACCTGATTATTCCAACAATTGATGGATGGCCTTGGGAATCTAATTCTGGTATTGATAGTCTTTACTGATTGTCTCCCCTCGTAGCTGATTTTTTCATTATTGTGTAAATTTAGATCATGAGCTCATGTTTAGCTAAACAGCTGACCTTGTAAGACGCTTAGGTGTGAACGCTCGTAAGCTTCAGGAGAAAGTCGGCAAAATTTATTTGTGTCCCTCCAATGAGTTGCCCACGAGGACACCGTTTTCTACAAGTGTTGGTCCAATACTCCCTCTAAAGGAAGGGGATTCCGACAGGGCTGATTGGCGGCCCCCGATCTGGGGCAGGGGCAGTGGGCAGCCTGTGGCCCGGTCTGGAGCCTCTTTGCATGTGTCCCTGGGACACATCTGCCTGCGAACTTCGGTCACCTGGCAGGAAGCTACGATGCCCAGACCTATGGTTAGCTGTGCAGCGAGGTGTACTGTGAGGACAGGTTCCACACACACTTCAAGTAAGAGGTCGGCCTGAGTGGAAAGGTGAGAGTTTGGGCAGCTGTGCAGACAAAGAAGGCACACTTTGGCCTGGGCCTAAATGCTTGTGACAGCCCACTGGACCTGCCGTGCTCTGAGGGCCCTGCCCTGGGCCCCCTGCTCCCCTGCCCTTTGTTCAGTCACAGCAGAGATGGCCACACCCACTCCTTCAGTGAGGGCAGAGTTCCAACCACCCTCAGCCCCGCCCCCTCTCCACAGGTTACCATGGACTACAGAGGCTGCATCCTGAGGCCAGGGCGTTCCGACAATGCCAAGGGCAGACATGATGACCTTAAATGATTTCCTCTTGTGTCAGGTTTGGTAAACTTTAGGAGCTAGGAAATGGTCCACTTTACAGAAATGTTCAAATTTACTGGCATTTCATATATTCTCTGCTATAACATTGTCCTGATTCTTTCTGTATATTCTATACTTTTGTTATTGTTTTCCTTAATCAAAGTGTGTCTTTTCAATCTTTTCAAAGAAGATTCTTTGGACTTACTAAATCACCTGAATTTTACACGTTTTCTGTTGTATTAAGTTCTGCTCATATCTTTATTTATCTTTTTTCTATGTTCTCAGGGTTTATTGTTTTGATCTTCTGATGTAAATTAAAAAACACTTGGTTATTCATTTTAATAAATATTTTACTTATAAAGATTTGAACTTTTGAAGATTCCAGCTTACTTGTAAGTTTCTAAGGGTCAGGTCCTCTCCATTGTTGCTGGCCTAAGGTTTAGTTCACCATATAGCAATGTATATATTGACCTATTTTCCCCTCGACTTTCTGTGATTCCCTACATCTCACCTTTCTTTGCAGACAAGCCATTTGAAATACCCTTAACTTAGTTCACAGCCAATAAGTCATTGAAATAATGTGTATTTTTAGAGAAATCTTCTTATATAATTAGGCAGAAAATCTCACCTGCCATAGTTTTCAAAACAGCATAATTTCACTCTTCTCAATGCTTAATCTGTTGTATTACACAACCTTTGAGTATTTAGCTTTACCAATGACATGTCCTTTAAAAATATTTTAGAGATCCTACCAGTCTTTGAAAACATCCTTGTTCCTTGTTTCAGTTCCAGTTTTATGTATATATTCTGCCTTGCACCTGATTATTCCAACAATTGATGGATGGCCTTGGGAATCTAATTCTGGTATTGATAGTCTTTACTGATTGTCTCCCCTCGTAGCTGATTTTTTCATTATTGTGTAAATTTAGATCATGAGCTCATGTTTAGCTAAACAGCTGACCTTGTAAGACGCTTAGGTGTGAATGCTCGTAAGCTTCAGGAGAAAGTCGGCAAAATTTATTTGTGTCCCTCCAATGAGTTGCCCACGAGGACACCGTTTTCTACAAGTGTTGGTCCAATACTCCCTCTAAAGGAAGGGGATTCCGACAGGGCTGATTGGCGGCCCCCGATCTGGGGCAGGGGCAGTGGGCAGCCTGTGGCCCGGTCTGGAGCCTCTTTGCATGTGTCCCTGGGACACATCTGCCTGCGAACTTCGGTCACCTGGCAGGAAGCTACGATGCCCAGACCTATGGTTAGCTGTGCAGCGAGGTGTACTGTGAGGACAGGTTCC
Source organism: Mesoplodon mirus (assembly GCF_964341445.2). Classification (NCBI taxonomy): domain Eukaryota; kingdom Metazoa; phylum Chordata; class Mammalia; order Artiodactyla; family Ziphiidae; genus Mesoplodon; species Mesoplodon mirus. The sequence goes on along the minus strand of NC_138976.1, from coordinate 176,555,783 downwards.
ACACACACTTCAAGTAAGAGGTCGGCCTGAGTGGAAAGGTGAGAGTTTGGGCAGCTGTGCAGACAAAGAAGGCACACTTTGGCCTGGGCCTAAATGCTTGTGAAACCCCACTGGACCTGCCGTGCTCTGAGGTCCCTGCCCTGGGCCCCCTGCTCCCCTGCCCTTTGTTCAGTCACAGCAGAGATGGCCACACCCACTCCTTCAGTGAGGGCAGAGTTCCAACCACCCTCAGCCCCGCCCCCTCTCCACAGGTTACCATGGACTACAGAGGCTGCATCCTGAGGCCAGGGCGTTCCGACAATGCCAAGGGCAGACATGATGACCTTAAATGATTTCCTCTTGTGTCAGGTTTGGTAAACTTTAGGAGCTAGGAAATGGTCCACTTTACAGAAATGTTCAAATTAACTGGCATTTCTTATATTCTCTGCTATAACATTGTCCTGATTCTTTCTGTATATTCTATACTTATGTTTTTGTTTTCCTTAATCAAAGTGTGTCTTTTCAATCTTTTCAAAGAAGATTCTTTGGACTTACTAAATCACCTCAATTTTATACGTTTTCTGTTGTATTAAGTTCTGCTCATATCTTTATTTATCTTTTTTCTATGTTCTCAGGGTTTATTGTTTTGATCTTCTGATGTCAATTAAAACACTTGGTTATTCATTTTAATAAATATTTTACTTATAAAGATTTGAACTTTTGAAGATTCCAGCTTACTTGTAAGTTTCTAAGGGTCAGGTCCTCTCCATTGTTGCTGGCCTAAGGTTTAGTTCACCATATAGCAATGTATATATTGACCTATTTTCCCCTCGACTTTCTGTGATTCCCTACATCTCACCTTTCTTTGCAGACAAGCCATTTGAAATACCCTTAACTTATTTCACAGCCAATAAGTCATTGAAATAATGTGTATTTTTAGAGAAATCTTCTTCTATAATTAGGCAGAAAATCTCACCTGCCATAGTTTTCAAAACAGCATAATTTCACTCTTCTCAATGCTTAATCTGTTGTATTACACAACCTTTGAGTATTTAGCTTTATCAATGACATGTCCTTTAAAAATGTTTTAGAGATCCTACCAGTCTTTGAAAACATCCTTGTTCCTTGTTTCAGTTCAAGTTTTATGTATATATTCTGCCTTGCACCTGATTATTCCAACAATTGATGGATGGCCTTGGGAATCTAATTCTGGTATTGTTAGTCTTTACTGATTGTCTCCCCTCGTAGCTGATTTTTTCATTATTGTGTAAATTTAGATCATGAGCTCATGTTTAGCTAAACAGCTGACCTTGTAAGACGCTTAGGTGTGAACGCTTGTAAGCTTCAGGAGAAAGTCGGCAAAATTTATTTGTGTCCCTCCAATGAGTTGCCCACGAGGACACCGTTTTCTACAAGTGTTGGTCCAATACTCCCTCTAGAGGAAGGGGACTCTGACAGTGCTGATTGGCGGCCCCCGATCTGGGGCAGGGGCAGTGGGCAGCCTGTGGCCCGGTCTGGAGCCTCTTTGCATGTGTCCCTGGGACACATCTGCCTGCGAACTTCGGTCACCTGGCAGGAAGCTACGATGCCCAGACCTATGGTTAGCTGTGCAGCGAGGTGTACTGTAAGGACAGGTTCCACACACACTTCAAGTAAGAGGTCGGCCTGAGTGGAAAGGTGAGAGTTTGGGCAGCTGTGCAGACGAAGAAGGCACACTTTGGCCTGGGCCTAAATGCTTGTGACACCCCACTGGACCTGCCGTGCTCTGAGGGCCCTGCCCTGGGCCCCCTGCTCCCCTGCCCTTTGTTCAGTCACAGCAGAGATGGCCACACCCACTCCTTCAGTGAGGGCAGTGTTCCAACCAACCTCAGCCCCGCCCCCTCTCCGCAGTTTACCATGGACTACAGAGGCTGCATCCTGAGGCCAGGGCATTCCGAGAATGCCAAGGGCAGACATGATGACCTTAAATGATTTCCTCTTGTGTCAGGTTTGGTAAACTTTAGGAGCTAGGAAATGGTCCACTTTACAGAAATGTTCAAATTTACTGGCATTTCATATATTCTCTGCTATAACATTGTCCTGATTCTTTCTGTATATTCTATACTTATGTTTTTGTTTTCCTTAATCAAAGTGTGTCTTTTCAATCTTTTCAAAGAAGATTCTTTGGACTTACTAAATCACCTGAATTTTACACGTTTTCTGTTGTATTAAGTTCTGCTCATATCTTTATTTATCTTTTTTCTATGTTCTCAGGGTTTATTGTTTTGATCTTCTGATGTCAATTAAAACACATGGTTATTCATTTTAATAAATATTTTACTTATAAAGATTTGAACTTTTGAAGATTCCAGCTTACTTGTAAGTTTCTAAGGGTCAGGTCCTCTCCATTGTTGCTGGCCTAAAGTTTAGTTCACCATATAGCAATGTATATATTGACCTATTTTCTCCTCGACTTTCTGTGATTCCCTACATCTCACCTTTCTTTGCAGACAAGCCATTTGAAATACCCTTAACTTATTTCACAGCCAATAAGTCATTGAAATAATGTGTATTTTTAGAGAAATCTTCTTATATAATTAGGCAGAAAATCTCACCTGCCATAGTTTTCAAAACAGCATAATTTCACTCTTCTCAATGCTTAATCTGTTGTATTACACAACCTTTGAGTATTTAGCTTTACCAATGACATGTCCTTTAAAAATATTTTAGAGATCCTACCAGTCTTTGAAAACATCCTTGTTCCTTGTTTCAGTTCCAGTTTTATGTATATATTCTGCCTTGCACCTGATTATTCCAACAATTGATGGATGGCCTTGGGAATCTAATTCTGGTATTGATAGTCTTTACTGATTGTCTCCCCTCGTAGCTGATTTTTTCATTATTGTGAAAATTTAGATCATGAGCTCATGTTTAGCTAAACAGCTGACCTTGTAAGACGCTTAGGTGTGAATGCTCGTAAGCTTCAGGAGAAAGTCGGCAAAATTTATTTGTGTCCCTCCAATGAGTTGCCCACGAGGACACCGTTTTCTACAAGTGTTGGTCCAATACTCCCTCTAAAGGAAGGGGATTCCGACAGGGCTGATTGGCGGCCCCCGATCTGGGGCAGGGGCAGTGGGCAGCCTGTGGCCCGGTCTGGAGCCTCTTTGCATGTGTCCCTGGGACACATCTGCCTGCGAACTTCGGTCACCTGGCAGGAAGCTACGATGCCCAGACCTATGGTTAGCTGTGCAGCGAGGTGTACTGTGAGGACAGGTTCCACACACACTTCAAGTAAGAGGTCGGCCTGAGTGGAAAGGTGAGAGTTTGGGCAGCTGTGCAGACAAAGAAGGCACACTTTGGCCTGGGCCTAAATGCTTGTGAAACCCCACTGGACCGGCCGTGCTCTGAGGTCCCTGCCCTGGGCCCCCTGCTCCCCTGCCCTTTGTTCAGTCACAGCAGAGATGGCCACACCCACTCCTTCAGTGAGGGCAGAGTTCCAACCACCCTCAGCCCCGCCCCCTCTCCACAGGTTACCATGGACTACAGAGGCTGCATCCTGAGGCCAGGGCGTTCCGACAATGCCAAGGGCAGACATGATGACCTTAAATGATTTCCTCTTGTGTCAGGTTTGGTAAACTTTAGGAGCTAGGAAATGGTCCACTTTACAGAAATGTTCAAATTAACTGGCATTTCTTATATTCTCTGCTATAACATTGTCCTGATTCTTTCTGTATATTCTATACTTATGTTTTTGTTTTCCTTAATCAAAGTGTGTCTTTTCAATCTTTTCAAAGAAGATTCTTTGGACTTACTAAATCACCTCAATTTTATACGTTTTCTGTTGTATTAAGTTCTGCTCATATCTTTATTTATCTTTTTTCTATGTTCTCAGGGTTTATTGTTTTGATCTTCTGATGTCAATTAAAACACTTGGTTATTCATTTTAATAAATATTTTACTTATAAAGATTTGAACTTTTGAAGATTCCAGCTTACTTGTAAGTTTCTAAGGGTCAGGTCCTCTCCATTGTTGCTGGCCTAAGGTTTAGTTCACCATATAGCAATGTATATATTGACCTATTTTCCCCTCGACTTTCTGTGATTCCCTACATCTCACCTTTCTTTGCAGACAAGCCATTTGAAATACCCTTAACTTATTTCACAGCCAATAAGTCATTGAAATAATGTGTATTTTTAGAGAAATCTTCTTCTATAATTAGGCAGAAAATCTCACCTGCCATAGTTTTCAAAACAGCATAATTTCACTCTTCTCAATGCTTAATCTGTTGTATTACACAACCTTTGAGTATTTAGCTTTATCAATGACATGTCCTTTAAAAATGTTTTAGAGATCCTACCAGTCTTTGAAAACATCCTTGTTCCTTGTTTCAGTTCCAGTTTTATGTATATATTCTGCCTTGCACCTGATTATTCCAACAATTGATGGATGGCCTTGGGAATCTAATTCTGGTATTGTTAGTCTTTACTGATTGTCTCCCCTCGTAGCTGATTTTTTCATTATTGTGTAAATTTAGATCATGAGCTCATGTTTAGCTAAACAGCTGACCTTGTAAGACGCTTAGGTGTGAACGCTCGTAAGCTTCAGGAGAAAGTCGGCAAAATTTATTTGTGTCCCTCCAATGAGTTGCCCACGAGGACACCGTTTTCTACAAGTGTTGGTCCAATACGCCCTCTAAAGGAAGGGGATTCCGACAGGGCTGATTGGCGGCCCCCGATCTGGGGCAGGGGCAGTGGGCAGCCTGTGGCCCGGTCTGGAGCCTCTTTGCATGTGTCCCTGGGACACATATGCCTGCGAACTTCGGTCACCTGGCAGGAAGCTACGATGCCCAGACCTATGGTTAGCTGTGCAGCGAGGTGTACTGTAAGGACAGGTTCCACACACACTTCAAGTAAGAGGTCGGCCTGAGTGGAAAGGTGAGAGTTTGGGCAGCTGTGCAGACAAAGAAGGCACACTTTGGCCTGGGCCTAAATGCTTGTGACACCCCACTGGACCTGCCGTGCTCTGAGGGCCCTGCCCTGGGCCCCCTGCTCCCCTGCCCTTTGTTCAGTCACAGCAGAGATGGCCACACCCACTCCTTCAGTGAGGGCAGTGTTCCAACCAACCTCAGCCCCGCCCCCTCTCCGCAGTTTACCATGGACTACAGAGGCTGCATCCTGAGGCCAGGGCATTCCGAGAATGCCAAGGGCAGACATGATGACCTTAAATGATTTCCTCTTGTGTCAGGTTTGGTAAACTTTAGGAGCTAGGAAATGGTCCACTTTACAGAAATGTTCAAATTTACTGGCATTTCATATATTCTCTGCTATAACATTGTCCTGATTCTTTCTGTATATTCTTTACTTATGTTTTTGTTTTCCTTAATCAAAGTGTGTCTTTTCAATCTTTTCAAAGAAGATTCTTTGGACTTACTAAATCACCTCAATTTTATACGTTTTCTGTTGTATTAAGTTCTGCTCATATCTTTATTTATCTTTTTTCTATGTTCTCAGGGTTTATTGTTTTGATCTTCTGATGTCAATTAAAACACTTGGTTATTCATTTTAATAAATATTTTACTTATATAGATTTGAACTTTTGAAGATTCCAGCTTACTTGTAAGTTTCTAAGGGTCAGGTCCTCTCCATTGTTGCTGGCCTAAGGTTTAGTTCACCATATAGCAATGTATATATTGACCTATTTTCCCCTCGACTTTCTGTGATTCCCTACATCTCACCTTTCTTTGCAGACAAGCCATTTGAAATACCCTTAACTTATTTCACAGCCAATAAGTCATTGAAATAATGTGTATTTTTAGAGAAATCTTCTTATATAATTAGGCAGAAAATCTCACCTGCCATAGTTTTCAAAACAGCATAATTTCACTCTTCTCAATGCTTAATCTGTTGTATTACACAACCTTTGAGTATTTAGCTTTACAAATGACATGTCCTTTAAAAATGTTTTAGAGATCCTACCAGTCTTTGAAAACATCCTTGTTCCTTGTTTCAGTTCCAGTTTTATGTATATATTCTGCCTTGCACCTGATTATTCCAACAATTGATGGATGGCCTTGGGAATCTAATTCTGGTATTGATAGTCTTTACTGATTGTCTCCCCTCGTAGCTGATTTTTTCATTATTGTGTAAATTTAGATCATGAGCTCATGTTTAGCTAAACAGCTGACCTTGTAAGACGCTTAGGTGTGAATGCTCGTACGCTTCAGGAGAAAGTCGGCAAAATTTATTTGTGTCCCTCCAATGAGTTGCCCACGAGGACACCGTTTTCTACAAGTGTTGGTCCAATACTCCCTCTAAAGGAAGGGGATTCCGACAGGGCTGATTGGCGGCCCCCGATCTGGGGCAGGGGCAGTGGGCAGCCTGTGGCCCGGTCTGGAGCCTCTTTGCATGTGTCCCTGGGACACATCTGCCTGCGAACTTCGGTCACCTGGCAGGAAGCTACGATGCCCAGACCTATGGTTAGCTGTGCAGCGATGTGTACTGTGAGGACAGGTTCCACACACACTTCAAGTAAGAGGTCGGCCTGAGTGGAAAGGTGAGAGTTTGGGCAGCTGTGCAGACAAAGAAGGCACACTTTGGCCTGGGCCTAAATGCTTGTGACACCCCACTGGACCTGCCGTGCTCTGAGGGCCTTGCCCTGGGCCCACTGCTCCCCTGCCCTTTGTTCAGTCACAGCAGAGATGGCCACACCCACTCCTTCAGTGAGGGCAGAGTTCCAACCACCCTCAGCCCCGCCCCCTCTCCACAGGTTACCATGGACTACAGAGGCTGCATCCTGAGGCCAGGGCGTTCCGACAATGCCAAGGGCAGACATGATGACCTTAAATGATTTCCTCTTGTGTCAGGTTTGGTAAACTTTAGGAGCTAGGAAATGGTCCACTTTACAGAAATGTTCAAATTTACTGGCATTTCTTATATTCTCTGCTATAACATTGTCCTGATTCTTTCTGTATATTCTATACTTATGTTTTTGTTTTCCTTAATCAAAGTGTGTCTTTTCAATCTTTTCAAAGAAGATTCTTTGGACTTACTAAATCACCTGAATTTTATACGTTTTCTGTTGTATTAAGTTCTGCTCATATCTTTATTTATCTTTTTTCTATGTTCTCAGGGTTTATTGTTTTGATCTTCTGATGTCAATTAAAACACTTGGTTATTCATTTTAATAAATATTTTACTTATAAAGATTTGAACTTTTGAAGATTCCAGCTTACTTGTAAGTTTCTAAGGGTCAGGTCCTCTCCATTGTTGCTGGCCTAAGGTTTAGTTCACCATATAGCAATGTATATATTGACCTATTTTCCCCTCGACTTTCTGTGATTCCCTACATCTCACCTTTCTTTGCAGACAAGCCATTTGAAATACCCTTAACTTATTTCACAGCCAATAAGTCATTGAAATAATGTGTATTTTTAGAGAAATCTTCTTCTATAATTAGGCAGAAAATCTCACCTGCCATAGTTTTCAAAACAGCATAATTTCACTCTTCTCAATGCTTAATCTGTTGTATTACACAACCTTTGAGTATTTAGCTTTATCAATGACATGTACTTTAAAAATGTTTTAGAGATCCTACCAGTCTTTGAAAACATCCTTGTTCCTTGTTTCAGTTCCAGTTTTATGTATATATTCTGCCTTGCACCTGATTATTCCAACAATTGATGGATGGCCTTGGGAATCTAATTCTGGTATTGATAGTCTTTACTGATTGTCTCCCCTCGAAGCTGATTTCTTCATTATTGTGTAAATTTAGATCATGAGCTCATGTTTAGCTAAACAGCTGACCTTGTAAGACGCTTAGGTGTGAACGCTCGTAAGCTTCAGGAGAAAGTCGGCAAAATATATTTGTGTCCCTCCAATGAGTTGCCCACGAGGACACCGTTTTCTACAAGTGTTGGTCCAATACTCCCTCTAGAAGAAGGGGACTTTGACAGGGCTGATTGGCGGCCACCGATCTAGGGCCGGGGCAGTGTGCAGCCTGTGGCCCGGGCTGGAGCCTCTTTGCATGTGTACCTGGGACACATCTGCCTGCGAACTTCGGTCACCTGGCAGAAAGCTACGATGCCCAGACCTATGGTTAGCTGTGCAGCGAGGTGTACTGTGAGGACAGGTTCCACACACACTTCAAGTAAGAGGTCGGCCTGAGTGGAAAGGTGAGAGTTTGGGCAGCTGTGCAGACAAAGAAGGCGCCCTTTGCCCTGGGCCTAAATGCTTGTGACACCCCACTGGACCTGCCGTGCTCTGAGGGCCCTGCCCTGGGACCCCTGCTCCCCTGCCCTTTGTTCAGTCACAGCAGAGATGGCCACACCCACTCCTTCAGTGAGGGCAGAGTTCCAACCACCCTCAGCCCCGCCCCCTCTCCGCATGTTACCATGGACTACAGAGGCTGCATCCTGAGGCCAGGGCGTTCCGACAATGCCAAGGGCAGACATGATGACCTTAAATGATTTCCTCTTGTGTCAGGTTTGGTAAACTTTAGGAGCTAGGAAATGGTCCACTTTACAGAAATGTTCAAATTTACTGGCATTTCTTATATTCTCTGCTATAACATTGTCCTGATTCTTTCTGTATATTCTATACTTATGTTTTTGTTTTCCTTAATCAAAGTGTGTCTTTTCAATCTTTTCAAAGAAGATTCTTTGGACTTACTAAATCACCTGAATTTTATACGTTTTCTGTTGTATTAAGTTCTGCTCATATCTTTATTTATCTTTTTTCTATGTTCTCAGGGTTTATTGTTTTGATCTTCTGATGTCAATTAAAACACTTGGTTATTCATTTTAATAAATATTTTACTTATAAAGATTTGAACTTTTGAAGATTCCAGCTTACTTGTAAGTTTCTAAGGGTCAGGTCCTCTCCATTGTTGCTGGCCTAAGGTTTAGTTCACCATATAGCAATGTATATATTGACCTATTTTCCCCTCGACTTTCTGTGATTCCCTACATCTCACCTTTCTTTGCAGACAAGCCATTTGAAACACCCTTAACTTATTTCACAGCCAATAAGTCATTGAAATAATGTGTATTTTTAGAGAAATCTTCTTCTATAATTAGGCAGAAAATCTCACCTGCCATAGTTTTCAAAACAGCATAATTTCACTCTTCTCAATGCTTAATCTGTTGTATTACACAACCTTTGAGTATTTAGCTTTATCAATGACATGTCCTTTAAAAATGTTTTAGAGATCCTACCAGTCTTTGAAAACATCCTTGTTCCTTGTTTCAGTTCCAGTTTTATGTATATATTCTGCCTTGCACCTGATTATTCCAACAATTGATGGATGGCCTTGGGAATCTAATTCTGGTATTGTTAGTCTTTACTGATTGTCTCCCCTCGTAGCTGATTTTTTCATTATTGTGTAAATTTAGATCATGAGCTCATGTTTAGCTAAACAGCTGACCTTGTAAGACGCTTAGGTGTGAACGCTCGTAAGCTTCAGGAGAAAGTCGGCAAAATTTATTTGTGTCCCTCCAATGAGTTGCCCACGAGGACACCGTTTTCTACAAGTGTTGGTCCAATACGCCCTCTAAAGGAAGGGGATTCCGACAGGGCTGATTGGCGGCCCCCGATCTGGGGCAGGGGCAGTGGGCAGCCTGTGGCCCGGTCTGGAGCCTCTTTGCATGTGTCCCTGGGACACATCTGCCTGCGAACTTCGGTCACCTGGCAGGAAGCTACGATGCCCAGACCTATGGTTAGCTGTGCAGCGAGGTGTACTGTAAGGACAGGTTCCACACACATTTCAAGTAAGAGGTCGGCCTGAGTGGAAAGGTGAGAGTTTGGGCAGCTGTGCAGACGAAGAAGGCACACTTTGGCCTGGGCCTAAATGCTTGTGACACCCCACTGGACCTGCCGTGCTCTGAGGGCCCTGCCCTGGGCCCCCTGCTCCCCTGCCCTTTGTTCAGTCACAGCAGAGATGGCCACACCCACTCCTTCAGTGAGGGCAGTGTTCCAACCAACCTCAGCCCCGCCCCCTCTCCGCAGTTTACCATGGACTACAGAGGCTGCATCCTGAGGCCAGGGCATTCCGAGAATGCCAAGGGCAGACATGATGACCTTAAATGATTTCCTCTTGTGTCAGGTTTGGTAAACTTTAGGAGCTAGGAAATGGTCCACTTTACAGAAATGTTCAAATTTACTGGCATTTCATATATTCTCTGCTATAACATTGTCCTGATTCTTTCTGTATATTCTTTACTTATGTTTTTGTTTTCCTTAATCAAAGTGTGTCTTTTCAATCTTTTCAAAGAAGATTCTTTGGACTTACTAAATCACCTCAATTTTATACGTTTTCTGTTGTATTAAGTTCTGCTCATATCTTTATTTATCTTTTTTCTATGTTCTCAGGGTTTATTGTTTTGATCTTCTGATGTCAATTAAAACACTTGGTTATTCATTTTAATAAATATTTTACTTATATAGATTTGAACTTTTGAAGATTCCAGCTTACTTGTAAGTTTCTAAGGGTCAGGTCCTCTCCATTGTTGCTGGCCTAAGGTTTAGTTCACCATATAGCAATGTATATATTGACCTATTTTCCCCTCGACTTTCTGTGATTCCCTACATCTCACCTTTCTTTGCAGACAAGCCATTTGAAATACCCTTAACTTATTTCACAGCCAATAAGTCATTGAAATAATGTGTATTTTTAGAGAAATCTTCTTCTATAATTAGGCAGAAAATCTCACCTGCCATAGTTTTCAAAACAGCATAATTTCACTCTTCTCAATGCTTAATCTGTTGTATTACACAACCTTTGAGTATTTAGCTTTATCAATGACATGTACTTTAAAAATGTTTTAGAGATCCTACCAGTCTTTGAAAATATCCTTGTTCCTTGTTTCAGTTCCAGTTTTATGTATATATTCTGCCTTGCACCTGATTATTCCAACAATTGATGGATGGCCTTGGGAATCTAATTCTGGTATTGATAGTCGTAACTGATTGTCTCCACTCGTAGCTGATTTTTTCATTATTGTGTAAATTTAGATCATGAGCTCATGTTTATCTAAACAGCTGACCTTGTAAGACGCTTAGGTGTGAACGCTCGTAAGCTTCAGGAGAAAGTCGGCAAAATTTATTTGTGTCCCTCCAATGAGTTGCCCACGAGGACACCGTTTTCTACAAGTGTTGGTCCAATACTCCCTCTAGAAGAAGGGGACTCTGACAGGGCTGATTTGCGGCCACCGATCTGGGGCAGGGGCAGTGTGCAGCCTGTGGCCCGGGCTGGAGCCTCTTTGCATGTGTACCTGGGACACATCTGCCTGTGAACTTCGGTCACCTGGCAGAAAGCTACGATGCCCAGACCTATGGTTAGCTGTGCAGCGAGGTGTACTGTCAGGACAGGTTCCACACACACTTCAAGTAAGAGGTCGGCCTGAGTGGAAAGGTGAGAGTTTGGGCAGCTGTGCAGACAAAAAAGGCGCCCTTTGGCCTGGGCCTAAATGCTTGTGACACCCCACTGGACCTGCCGGGCTCTGAGGGCCCTGCCCTGGGACCCCTGCTCCCCTGCCCTTTGTTCAGTCACAGCAGAGATGGCCACACCCACTCCTTCAGTGAGGCCAGAGTTCCAACCACCCTCAGCCCCGCCCCCTCTCCGCAGGTTACCATGGACTACAGAGGCTGCATCCTGAGGCCAGGGCGTTCCGACAATGCCAAGGGCAGACATGATGACCTTAAATGATTTCCTCTTGTGTCAGGTTTGGTAAACTTTAGGAGCTAGGAAATGGTCCACTTTACAGAAATGTTCAAATTTACTGGCATTTCTTATATTCTCTGCTATAACATTGTCCTGATTCTTTCTGTATATTCTATACTTATGTTTTTGTTTTCCTTAATCAAAGTGTGTCTTTTCAATCTTTTCAAAGAAGATTCTTTGGACTTACTAAATCACCTGAATTTTATACGTTTTCTGTTGTATTAAGTTCTGCTCATATCTTTATTTATCTTTTTTCTATGTTCTCAGGGTTTATTGTTTTGATCTTCTGATGTCAATTAAAACACTTGGTTATTCATTTTAATAAATATTTTACTTATAAAGATTTGAACTTTTGAAGATTCCAGCTTACTTGTAAGTTTCTAAGGGTCAGGTCCTCTCCATTGTTGCTGGCCTAAGGTTTAGTTCACCATATAGCAATGTATATATTGACCTATTTTCCCCTCGACTTTCTGTGATTCCCTACATCTCAACTTTCTTTGCAGACAAGCCATTTGAAATACCCTTAACTTATTTCACAGCCAATAAGTCATTGAAATAATGTGTATTTTTAGAGAAATCTTCTTCTATAATTAGGCAGAAAATCTCACCTGCCATAGTTTTCAAAACAGCATAATTTCACTCTTCTCAATGCTTAATCTGTTGTATTACACAACCTTTGAGTATTTAGCTTTATCAATGACATGTCCTTTAAAAATGTTTTAGAGATCCTACCAGTCTTTGAAAACATCCTTGTTCCTTGTTTCAGTTCCAGTTTTATGTATATATTCTGCCTTGCACCTGATTATTCCAACAATTGATGGATGGCCTTGGGAATCTAATTCTGGTATTGATAGTCTTTACTGATTGTCTCCCCTCGTAGCTGATTTTTTCATTATTGTGTAAATTTAGATCATGAGCTCATGTTTAGCTAAACAGCTGACCTTGTAAGACGCTTAGGTGTGAATGCTCGTAAGCTTCAGGAGAAAGTCGGCAAAATTTATTTGTGTCCCTCCAATGAGTTGCCCACGAGGACACCGTTTTCTACAAGTGTTGGTCCAATACGCCCTCTAAAGGAAGGGGATTCCGACAGGGCTGATTGGCGGCCCCCGATCTGGGGCAGGGGCAGTGGGCAGCCTGTGGCCCGGTCTGGAGCCTCTTTGCATGTGTCCCTGGGACACATCTGCCTGCGAACTTCGGTCACCTGGCAGGAAGCTACGATGCCCAGACCTATGGTTAGCTGTGCAGCGAGGTGTACTGTGAGGACAGGTTCCACACACACTTCAAGTAAGAGGTCGGCCTGAGTGGAAAGGTGAGAGTTTGGGCAGCTGTGCAGACAAAGCAGGCACACTTTGGCCTGGGCCTAAATGCTTGTGACACCCCACTGGACCTGCCGTGCTCTGAGGGCCCTGCCCTGGGCCCCCTGCTCCCCTGCCCTTTGTTCAGTCACAGCAGAGATGGCCACACCCACTCCTTCAGTGAGGGCAGAGTTCCAACCACCCTCAGCCCCGCCCCCTCTCCACAGGTTACCATGGACTACAGAGGCTGCATCCTGAGGCCAGGGCGTTCCGACAATGCCAAGGGCAGACATGATGACCTTAAATGATTTCCTCTTGTGTCAGGTTTGGTAAACTTTAGGAGCTAGGAAATGGTCCACTTTACAGAAATGTTCAAATTTACTGGCATTTCTTATATTCTCTGCTATAACATTGTCCTGATTCTTTCTGTATATTCTATACTTATGTTTTTGTTTTCCTTAATCAAAGTGTGTCTTTTCAATCTTTTCAAAGAAGATTCTTTGGACTTACTAAATCACCTGAATTTTATACGTTTTCTGTTGTATTAAGTTCTGCTCATATCTTTATTTATCTTTTTTCTATGTTCTCAGGGTTTATTGTTTTGATCTTCTGATGTCAATTAAAACACTTGGTTATTCATTTTAATAAATATTTTACTTATAAAGATTTGAACTTTTGAAGATTCCAGCTTACTTGTAAGTTCTAAGGGTAAGGTCCTCTCCATTGTTGCTGGCCTAAGGTTTAGTTCACCATATAGCAATGTATATATTGACCTATTTTCCCCTCGACTTTCTGTGATTCCCTACATCTCACCTTTATTTGCAGACAAGCCATTTGAAATACCCTTAACTTATTTCACAGCCAATAAGTCATTGAAATAATGTGTATTTTTAGAGAAATCTTCTTCTATAATTAGGCAGAAAATCTCACCTGCCATAGTTTTCAAAACAGCATAATTTCACTCTTCTCAATGCTTAATCTGTTGTATTACACAACCTTTGAGTATTTAGCTTTATCAATGACATGTACTTTAAAAATGTTTTAGAGATCCTACCAGTCTTTGAAAACATCCTTGTTCCTTGTTTCAGTTCCAGTTTTATGTTTATATTCTGCCTTGCACCTGATTATTCCAACAATTGATGGATGGCCTTGGGAATCTAATTCTGGTATTGATAGTCTTTACCTATTGTCTCCCCTCATAGCTGATTTTTTCATTATTGTGTAAATTTAGATCATGAGCTCATGTTTAGCTAAACAGCTGACCTTGTAAGACGCTTAGGTGTGAACGCTCGTAAGCTTCCGCAGAAAGACGGCAAAGATTTATTTGTGTCCCTCCAATGAGTTGCCCACGAGGACACCGTTTTCTACAAGTGTTGGTCCAATACTCCCTCTAGAGGAAGGGGACTCCGACAGGGCTGATTGGCGGCCCCCGATCTGGGTCAGGGGCAGTGGGCAGCCTGTGGCCCGGGCTGGAGCCTCTTTGCATGTGTCCCTGGGACACATCTGCCTGCGAACTTCGGTCACCTGGCAAGAAACTACGATGCCCAGAACTATGGTTAGCTGTGCAGCGAGGTGTACTGTGAGGACAGGTTCCACACATACTTCAAGTAAGAGGTCGGGCTGAGTGGAAAGGTGAGAGTTTGGGCAGCTGTGCAGACAAAGAAGGCGCCCTTTGGCCTGGGCCTAAATGCTTGTGACACCCCACTGGACCTGCCGTGCTCTGAGGGCCCTGCACTGGGACCCCTGCTCCCCTGCCCATTGTTCAGTCACAGCAGAGATGGCCACACCCACTCCTTCAGTGAGGGCAGAGTTCCAACCACCCTCAGCCCCGCCCCCTCTCCACAGGTTACCATGGACTACAGAGGCTGCATCCTGAGGCCAGAGCGTTCTGACAATGCCAATGGCAGACATGATGACCTTAAATGATTTCCTCTTGTGTCAGGTTTGGTAAACTTTAGGAGCTAGGAAATGGTCCACTTTACAGAAATGTTCAAATTTACTGGCATTTCTTATATTCTCTGCTATAACATTGTCCTGATTCTTTCTGTATATTCTATACTTATGTTTTTGTTTTCCTTAATCAAAGTGTGTCTTTTCAATCTTTTCAAAGAAGATTCTTTGGACTTACTAAATCACCTGAATTTTATACGTTTTCTGTTGTATTAAGTTCTGCTCATATCTTTATTTATCTTTTTTCTATGTTCTCAGGGTTTATTGTTTTGATCTTCTGATGTCAATTCAAACACTTGGTTATTCATTTTAATAAATATTTTACTTATAAAGATTTGAACTTTTGAAGATTCCAGCTTACTTGTAAGTTCTAAGGGTAAGGTCCTCTCCATTGTTGCTGGCCTAAGGTTTAGTTCACCATATAGCAATGTATATATTGACCTATTTTCCCCTCGACTTTCTGTGATTCCCTACATCTCACCTTTCTTTGCAGACAAGCCATTTGAAATACCCTTAACTTATTTCACAGCCAATAAGTCATTGAAATAATGTGTATTTTTAGAGAAATCTTCTTATATAATTAGGCAGAAAATCTCACCTGCCATAGTTTTCAAAACAGCATAATTTCACTCTTCTCAATGCTTAATCTGTTGTATTACACAACCTTTTAGTATTTAGCTTTATCAATGACATGTCCTTTAAAAATGTTTTAGAGATCCTACCAGTCTTTGAAAACATCCTTGTTCCTTGTTTCAGTTCCAGTTTTATGTATATATTCTGCCTTGCACCTGATTATTCCAACAATTGATGGATGGCCTTGGGAATCTAATTCTGGTATTGATAGTCTTTACTGATTGTCTCCCCTCATAGCTGATTTTTTCATTATTGTGTAAATTTAGATCATGAGCTCATGTTTAGCTAAACAGCTGACCTTGTAAGACGCTTAGGTGTGAACGCTCGTAAGCTTCAGGAGAAAGTCGGCAAAATTTATTTGTGTCCCTCCAATGAGTTGCCCACGAGGACACCATTTTCTACAAGTGTTGGTCCAATACGCCCTCTAAAGGAAGGGGATTCCGACAGGGCTGATTGGCGGCCCCCGATCTGGGGCAGGGGCAGTGGGCAGCCTGTGGCCCGGTCTGGAGCCTCTTTGCATATGTCCCTGGGACACATCTGCCTGCGAACTTCGGTCACCTGGCAGGAAGCTACGATGCCCAGACCTATGGTTAGCTGTGCAGCGAGGTGTACTGTGAGGACAGGTTCCACACACACTTCAAGTAAGAGGTCGGCCTGAGTGGAAAGGTGAGAGTTTGGGCAGCTGTGCAGACAAAGAAGGCACACTTTGGCCTGGGCCTAAATGCTTGTGACACACCACTGGACCTGCCGTGCTCTGAGGGCCCTGCCCTGGGCCCACTGCTCCCCTGCCCTTTGTTCAGTCACAGCAGAGATGGCCACACCCACTCCTTCAGTGAGGGCAGAGTTCCAACCACCCTCAGCCCCGCCCCCTCTCCACAGGTTACCATGGACTACAGAGGCTGCATCCTGAGGCCAGGGTGTTCCGACAATGCCAAGGGCAGACATGATGACCTTAAATGATTTCCTCTTGTGTCAGGTTTGGTAAACTTTAGGAGCTAGGAAATGGTCCACTTTACAGAAATGTTCAAATTTACTGGCATTTCTTATATTTTCTGCTATAACATTGTCCTGATTCTTTCTGTATATTCTATACTTATGTTTTTGTTTTCCTTAATCAAAGTGTGTCTTTTCAATCTTTTCAAAGAAGATTCTTTGGACTTACTAAATCACCTGAATTTTATACGTTTTCTGTTGTATTAAGTTCTGCTCATATCTTTATTTATCTTTTTTCTATGTTCTCAGGGTTTATTGTTTTGATCTTCTGATGTCAATTAAAACACTTGGTTATTCATTTTAATAAATATTTTACTCATAAAGATTTGAACTTTTGAAGATTCCTGCTTACTTGTAAGTTTCTAAGGGTCAGGTCCTCTCCATTGTTGCTGGCCTAAGGTTTAGTTCACCATATAGCAATGTATATATTGACCTATTTTCCCCTCGACTTTCTGTGATTCCCTACATCTCACCTTTCTTTGCAGACAAGCCTTTTGAAATACCCTTAACTTATTTCACAGCCAATAAGTCATTGAAATAATGTGTATTTTTAGAGAAATCTTCTTATATAATTAGGCAGAAAATCTCACCTGCCATAGTTTTCAAAACAGCATAATTTCACTCTTCTCAATGCTTAATCTGTTGTATTACACAACCTTTGAGTATTTAGCTTTATCAATGACATGTACTTTAAAAATGTTTGAGAGATCCTACCAGTCTTTGAAAACATCCTTGTTCCTTGTTTCAGTTCCAGTTTTATGTATATATTCTGCCTTGCACCTGATTATTCCAACAATTGATGGATGGCCTTGGGAATCTAATTCTGGTATTGATAGTCTTTACTGATTGTCTCCCCTCGTAGCTGATTTTTTCATTATTGTGTAAATTTAGATCATGAGCTCATGTTTAGCTAAACAGCTGACCTTGTAAGACGCTTAGGTGTAAACGCTCGTAAGCTTCCGCAGAAAGACGGCAAAGATTTATTTGTGTCCCTCCAATGAGTTGCCCACGAGGACACCGTTTTCTACAAGTGTTGGTCCAATACGCCCTCTAAAGGAAGGGGATTCCGACAGGGCTGATTGGCGGCCCCCGATCTGGGGCAGGGGCAGTGGGCAGCCTGTGGCCCGGTCTGGAGCCTCTTTGCATGTGTCCCTGGGACACATCTGCCTGCGAACTTCGGTCACCTGGCAGGAAGCTACGATGCCCAGACCTATGGTTAGCTGTGCAGCGAGGTGTACTGTGAGGACAGGTTCCACACACACTTCAAGTAAGAGGTCGGCCTGAGTGGAAAGGTGAGAGTTTGGGCAGCTGTGCAGACAAAGAAGGCACACTTTGGCCTGGGCCTAAATGCTTGTGACACCCCACTGGACCTGCCGTGCTCTGAGGGCCCTGCCCTGGGCCCCCTGCTCCCCTGCCCTTTGTTCAGTCACAGCAGAGATGGCCACACCCACTCCTTCAGTGAGGGCAGAGTTCCAACCACCCTCAGCCCCGCCCCCTCTCCACAGTTTACCATGGACTACAGAGGCTGCATCCTGAGGCCAGGGCGTTCCGACAATGCCAAGGGCAGACATGATGACCTTAAATGATTTCCTCTTGTGTCAGGTTTGGTAAACTTTAGGAGCTAGGAAATGGTCCACTTTACAGAAATGTTCAAATTTACTGGCATTTCATATATTCTCTGCTATAACATTGTCCTGATTCTTTCTGTATATTCTATACTTATGTTTTTGTTTTCCTTAATCAAAGTGTGTCTTTTCAATCTTTTCAAAGAAGATTCTTTGGACTTACTAAATCACCTGAATTTTATACGTTTTCTGTTGTATTAAGTTCTGCTCATATCTTTATTTATCTTTTTTCTATGTTCTCAGGGTTTATTGTTTTGATCTTCTGATGTCAATTAAAACACTTGGTTATTCATTTTAATAAATATTTTACTTATAAAGATTTGAACTTTTGAAGATTCCAGCTTACTTGTAAGTTTCTAAGGGTCAGGTCCTCTCCATTGTTGCTGGCCTAAGGTTTAGTTCACCATATAGCAATGTATATATTGACCTATTTTCCCCTCGACTTTCTGTGATTCCCTACATCTCACCTTTCTTTGCAGACAAGCCATTTGAAATACCCTTAACTTATTTCACAGCCAATAAGTCATTGAAATAATGTGTATTTTTTAGAGAAATCTTCTTATATAATTAGGCAGAAAATCTCACCTGCCATAGTTTTCAAAACAGCATAATTTCACTCTTCTCAATGCTTAATCTGTTGTATTACACAACCTTTGAGTATTTAGCTTTATCAATGACATGTACTTTAAAAATGTTTTAGAGATCCTACCAGTCTTTGAAAACATCCTTGTTCCTTGTTTCAGTTCCAGTTTTATGTATATATTCTGCCTTGCACCTGATTATTCCAATAATTGATGGATGGCCTTGGGAATCTAATTCTGGTATTGTTAGTCTTTACTGATTGTCTCCCCTCGTAGCTGATTTTTTCATTATTGTGTAAATTTAGATCATGAGCTCATGTTTAGCTAAACAGCTGACCTTGTAAGACGCTTAGGTGTGAACGCTCGTAAGCTTCAGGAGAAAGTCGGCAAAATTTATTTGTGTCCCTCCAATGAGTTGCCCACGAGGACACCGTTTTCTACAAGTGTTGGTCCAATACGCCCTCTAAAGGAAGGGGATTCCGACAGGGCTGATTGGCGGCCCCCGATCTGGGGCAGGGGCAGTGGGCAGCCTGTGGCCCGGTCTGGAGCCTCTTTGCATGTGTCCCTGGGACACATCTGCCTGCGAACTTCGGTCACCTGGCAGGAAGCTACGATGCCCAGACCTATGGTTAGCTGTGCAGCGAGGTGTACTGTGAGGACAGGTTCCACACACACTTCAAGTAAGAGGTCGGCCTGAGTGGAAAGGTGAGAGTTTGGGCAGCTGTGCAGACAAAGAAGGCACACTTTGGCCTGGGCCTAAATGCTTGTGACACCCCACTGGACCTGCCGTGCTCTGAGGGCCCTGCCCTGGGCCCCCTGCTCCCCTGCCCTTTGTTCAGTCACAGCAGAGATGGCCACACCCACTCCTTCAGTGAGGGCAGAGTTCCAACCACCCTCAGCCCCGCCCCCTCTCCACAGTTTACCATGGACTACAGAGGCTGCATCCTGAGGCCAGGGCGTTCCGACAATGCCAAGGGCAGACATGATGACCTTAAATGATTTCCTCTTGTGTCAGGTTTGGTAAACTTTAGGAGCTAGGAAATGGTCCACTTTACAGAAATGTTCAAATTTACTGGCATTTCTTATATTCTCTGCTATAACATTGTCCTGATTCTTTATGTATATTCTATACTTATGTTTTTGTTTTCCTTAATCAAAGTGTGTATTTTCAATCTTTTCAAAGAAGATTCTTTGGACTTACTAAATCACCTCAATTTTATACGTTTTCTGTTGTATTAAGTTCTGCTCATATCTTTATTTATCTTTTTTCTATGTTCTCAGGGTTTATTGTTTTGATCTTCTGATGTCAATTAAAACACTTGGTTATTCATTTTAATAAATATTTTACTTATAAAGATTTGAACTTTTGAAGATTCCAGCTTACTTGTAAGTTTCTAAGGGTCAGGTCCTCTCCATTGTTGCTGGCCTAAGGTTTAGTTCACCATATAGCTATGTATATATTGACCTATTTTCCCCTCGACTTTCTGTGATTCCCTACATCTCACCTTTCTTTGCAGACAAGCCATTTGAAATACCCTTAACTTATTTCACAGCCAATAAGTCATTGAAATAATGTGTATTTTTAGAGAAATCTTCTTATATAATTAGGCAGAAAATCTCACCTGCCATAGTTTTCAAAACAGCATAATTTCACTCTTCTCAATGCTTAATCTGTTGTATTACACAACCTTTGAGTATTTAGCTTTATCAATGACATGTACTTTAAAAATGTTTTAGAGATCCTACCAGTCTTTGAAAACATCCTTGTTCCTTGTTTCAGTTCCAGTTTTATGTATATATTCTGCCTTGCACCTGATTATTCCAACAATTGATGGATGGCCTTGGGAATCTAATTCTGGTATTGATAGTCTTTACTGATTGTCTCCCCTCGTAGCTGATTTTTTCATTATTGTGTAAATTTAGATCATGAGCTCATGTTTAGCTAAACAGCTGACCTTGAAAGACGCTTAGGTGTGAACGCTCGTAAGCCTCTGCAGAAAGGCGGCAAAGATTTATTTGTGTCCCTCCAATGAGTTGCCCACGAGGACACCGTTTTCTACAAGTGTTGGTCCAATACTCCCTCTAGAGGATGGGGAATCCGACAGGGCTGATTGGCGGCCCCCGATCTTGGGCAGGGGCAGTGGGCAGCCTGTGGCCCGGGCTGGAGCCTCTTTGCATGTGTCCCTGGGACACATCTGCCTGCGAACTTCGGTCACCTGGCAGGAAACTTCGATGCCCAGGACTATGGTTAGCTGTGCAGCGAGGTGTACTGTGAGGACAGGTTCCACACATACTTCAAGTAAGAGGTCGGCCTGAGTGGAAAGGTGAGAGTTTGGGCAGCTGTGCAGACAAAGAAGGCGCCCTTTGGCCTGGGCCTAAATGCTTGTGACACCCCAATGGACCTGCCGTGCTCTGAGGGCCCTGCACTAGGACCCCTGCTCCCCTGCCCTTTGTTCAGTCACAGCAGAGATGGCCACACCCACTCCTTCAGTGAGGGCAGAGTTCCAACCACCCTCAGCCCCGCCCCCTCTCCACAGGTTACCATGGACTACAGAGGCTGCATCCTGAGGCCAGGGCTTTCCGACAATGCCAAGGGCAGACATGATGACCTTAAATGATTTCCTCTTGTGTCAGGTTTGGTAAACTTTAGGAGCTAGGAAATGGTCCACTTTACAGAAATGTTCAAATTTACTGGCATTTCTTATATTCTCTGCTATAACATTGTCCTGATTCTTTCTGTATATTCTATACTTATGTTTTTGTTTTCCTTAATCAAAGTGTGTCTTTTCAATCTTTTCAAAGAAGATTCTTTGGACTTACTAAATCACCTGAATTTTATACGTTTTCTGTTGTATTAAGTTCTGCTCATATCTTTATTTATCTTTTTTCTATGTTCTCAGGGTTTATTGTTTTGATCTTCTGATGTCAATTAAAACACTTGGTTATTCATTTTAATAAATATTTTACTTATAAAGATTTGAACTTTTGAAGATTCCAGCTTACTTGTAAGTTTCTAAGGGTCAGGTCCTCTCCATTGTTGCTGGCCTAAGGTTTAGTTCACCATATAGCTATGTATATATTGACCTATTTTCCCCTCG
This sequence comes from Mesoplodon mirus, assembly GCF_964341445.2. Lineage (NCBI taxonomy): Eukaryota > Metazoa > Chordata > Mammalia > Artiodactyla > Ziphiidae > Mesoplodon > Mesoplodon mirus. Next base: position 176,533,935 of record NC_138976.1, on the reverse strand, counting down.
ACTTTCTGTGATTCCCTACATCTCACCTTTCTTTGCAGACAAGCCATTTGAAATACCCTTAACTTATTTCACAGCCAATAAGTCATTGAAATAATGTGTATTTTTAGAGAAATCTTCTTATATAATTAGGCAGAAAATCTCACCTGCCATAGTTTTCAAAACAGCATAATTTCACTCTTCTCAATGCTTAATCTGTTGTATTACACAACCTTAGAGTATTTAGCTTTATCAATGACATGTCCTTTAAAAATGTTTTAGAGATCCTACCAGTCTTTGAAAACATCCTTGTTCCTTGTTTCAGTTCCAGTTTTATGTATATATTCTGCCTTGCACCTGATTATTCCAACAATTGATGGATGGCCTTGGGAATCTAATTCTGGTATTGATAGTCTTTACTGATTGTCTCCCCTCGTAGCTGATTTTTTCATTATTGTGTAAATTTAGATCATGAGCTCATGTTTAGCTAAACAGCTGACCTTGTAAGACGCTTAGGTGTGAACGCTCGCAAGCTTCTGCAGAAAGACGGCAAAATTTATTTGTGTCCTTCCAATGAGTTGCCCACGAGGACACCGTTTTCTACAAGTGTTGGTCCAATACTCCCTCTAAAGGAAGGGGATTCCGACAGGGCTGATTGGCGGCCCCCGTTCTGGGGCAGGGGCTGTGGGCAGCCTGTGGCCCGGTCTGCAGCCTCTTTGCATGTGTCCCTGGGACACATCTGCCTGCGAACTTCGGTCACCTGGCAGGAAGCTACGATGCCCAGACCTATGGTTAGCTGTGCAGCGAGGTGTACTGTGAGGACAGGTTCCACACACACTTCAAGTAAGAGGTCGGCCTGAGTCGAAAGGTGAGAGTTTGGGCAGCTGTGCAGACAAAGAAGGCACACTTTGGCCTGGGCCTAAATGCTTGTGACACCCCACTGGACCTGCCGTGCTCTGAGGGCCCTGCCCTGGGCCCCCTGCTCCCCTGCCCTTTGTTCAGTCACAGCAGAGATGGCCACACCCACTCCTTCAGTGAGGGCAGAGTTCCAACCACCCTCAGCCCCGCCCCTTTTCCACAGGTTACCATGGACTACAGAGGCTGCATCCTGAGGCCAGGGCGTTCCGACAATGCCAAGGGCAGACATGATGACCTTAAATGATTTCCTCTTGTGTCAGGTTTGGTAAACTTTAGGAGCTAGGAAATGGTCCACTTTACAGAAATGTTCAAATTTACTGGCATTTCTTATATTCTCTGCTATAACATTGTCCTGATTCTTTCTGTATATTCTATACTTATGTTTTTGTTTTCCTTAATCAAAGTGTGTCTTTTCAATCTTTTCAAAGAAGATTCTTTGGACTTACTAAATCACCTGAATTTTATACGTTTTCTGTTGTATTAAGTTCTGCTCATATCTTTATTTATCTTTTTCTATGTTCTCAGGGTTTATTGTTTTGATCTTCTGATGTCAATTAAAACACTTGGTTATTCATTTTAATAAATATTTTACTTATAAAGATTTGAACTTTTGAAGATTCCAGCTTACTTGTAAGTTTCTAAGGGTCAGGTCCTCTCCATTGTTGCTGGCCTAAGGTTTAGTTCACCATATAGCAATGTATATATTGACCTATTTTCCCCTCGACTTTCTGTGATTCCCTACATCTCACCTTTCTTTGCAGACAAGCCATTTGAAATACCCTTAACTTATTTCACAGCCAATAAGTCATTGAAATAATGTGTATTTTTAGAGAAATCTTCTTATATAATTAGGCAGAAAATCTCACCTGCCATAGTTTTCAAAACAGCATAATTTCACTCTTCTCAATGCTTAATCTGTTGTATTACACAACCTTTGAGTATTTAGCTTTATCAATGACATGTACTTTAAAAATGTTTTAGAGATCCTACCAGTCTTTGAAAACATCCTTGTTCCTTGTTTCAGTTCCAGTTTTATGTATATATTCTGCCATGCACCTGATTATTCCAACAATTGATGGATGGCCTTGGGAATCTAATTCTGGTATTGATAGTCTTTACTGATTGTCTCCCCTCGTAGCTGATTTCTTCATTATTGTGTAAATTTATATCATGAGCTCATGTTTAGCTAAACAGCTGACCTTGTAAGACGCTTAGGTGTGAACGCTCGTAAGCTTCCGCAGAAAGACGGCAAAGATTTATTTGTGTCCCTCCAATGAGTTGCCCACGAGGACACCGTTTTCTACAAGTGTTGGTCCAATACTCCCTCTAGAGGAAGGGGACTCCGACAGGGCTGATTGGCGGCCCCCGATCTGGGGCAGGGGCAGTGGGCAGCCTGTGGCCCGGGCTGGAGCCTCTTTGCATGTGTCCCTGGGACACATCTGCCTGCGAACTTCGGTCACCTGGCAGGAAACTTCGATGCCCAGGACTATGGTTAGCTGTGCAGCGAGGTGTACTGTGAGGACAGGTTCCACACACACTTCAAGTAAGAGGTCGGCCTGAGTCGAAAGGTGAGAGTTTGGGCAGCTGTGCAGACAAAGAAGGCACACTTTGGCCTGGGCCTAAATGCTTGTGACACCCCACTGGACCTGCCGTGCTCTGAGGGCCCTGCCCTGGGCCCCCTGCTCCCCTGCCCTTTGTTCAGTCACAGCAGAGATGGCCACACCCACTCCTTCAGTGAGGGCAGAGTTCCAACCACCCTCAGCCCCGCCCCTTCTCCACAGGTTACCATGGACTACAGAGGCTGCATCCTGAGGCCAGGGCGTTCCGACAATGCCAAGGGCAGACATGATGACCTTAAATGATTTCCTCTTGTGTCAGGTTTGGTAAACTTTAGGAGCTAGGAAATGGTCCACTTTACAGAAATGTTCAAATTTACTGGCATTTCTTATATTCTCTGCTATAACATTGTCCTGATTCTTTCTGTATATTCTATACTTATGTTTTTGTTTTCCTTAATCAAAGTGTGTCTTTTCAATCTTTTCAAAGAAGATTCTTTGGACTTACTAAATCACCTGAATTTTATACGTTTTCTGTTGTATTAAGTTCTGCTCATATCTTTATTTATCTTTTTCTATGTTCTCAGGGTTTATTGTTTTGATCTTCTGATGTCAATTAAAACACTTGGTTATTCATTTTAATAAATATTTTACTTATAAAGATTTGAACTTTTGAAGATTCCAGCTTACTTGTAAGTTTCTAAGGGTCAGGTCCTCTCCATTGTTGCTGGCCTAAGGTTTAGTTCACCATATAGCAATGTATATATTGACCTATTTTCCCCTCGACTTTCTGTGATTCCCTACATCTCACCTTTCTTTGCAGACAAGCCATTTGAAATACCCTTAACTTATTTCACAGCCAATAAGTCATTGAAATAATGTGTATTTTTAGAGAAATCTTCTTATATAATTAGGCAGAAAATCTCACCTGCCATAGTTTTCAAAACAGCATAATTTCACTCTTCTCAATGCTTAATCTGTTGTATTACACAACCTTTGAGTATTTAGCTTTATCAATGACATGTACTTTAAAAATGTTTTAGAGATCCTACCAGTCTTTGAAAACATCCTTGTTCCTTGTTTCAGTTCCAGTTTTATGTATATATTCTGCCTTGCACCTGATTATTCCAACAATTGATGGATGGCCTTGGGAATCTAATTCTGGTATTGATAGTCTTTACTGATTGTCTCCCCTCGTAGCTGATTTCTTCATTATTGTGTAAATTTATATCATGAGCTCATGTTTAGCTAAACAGCTGACCTTGTAAGACGCTTAGGTGTGAACGCTCGTAAGCTTCCGCAGAAAGACGGCAAAGATTTATTTGTGTCCCTCCAATGAGTTGCCCACGAGGACACCGTTTTCTACAAGTGTTGGTCCAATACTCCCTCTAGAGGAAGGGGACTCCGACAGGGCTGATTGGCGGCCCCCGATCTGGGGCAGGGGCAGTGGGCAGCCTGTGGCCCGGGCTGGAGCCTCTTTGCATGTGTCCCTGGGACACATCTGCCTGCGAACTTCGGTCACCTGGCAGGAAACTTCGATGCCCAGGACCATGGTTAGCTGTGCAGCGAGGTGTACTGTGAGGACAGGTTCCACACATACTTCAAGTAAGAGGTCGGCCTGAGTGGAAAGGTGAGAGTTTGGGCAGCTGTGCAGACAAAGAAGGCGCCCTTTGGCCTGGGCCTAAATGCTTGTGACACCCCAATGGACCTGCCGTGCTCTGAGGGCCCTGCACTGGGACCCCTGCTCCCCTGCCCTTTGTTCAGTCACAGCAGAGATGGCCACACCCACTCCTTCAGTGAGGGCAGAGTTCCAACCACCCTCAGCCCCGCCCCCTCTCCACAGGTTACCATGGACTACAGAGGCTGCATCCTGAGGCCAGGGCTTTCCGACAATGCCAAGGGCAGACATGATGACCTTAAATGATTTCCTCTTGTGTCAGGTTTGGTAAACTTTAGGAGCTAGGAAATGGTCCACTTTACAGAAATGTTCAAATTTACTGGCATTTCTTATATTCTCTGCTATAACATTGTCCTGATTCTTTCTGTATATTCTATACTTATGTTTTTGTTTTCCTTAATCAAAGTGTGTCTTTTCAATCTTTTCAAAGAAGATTCTTTGGACTTACTAAATCCCCTGAATTTTATACTTTTTCTGTTGTATTAAGTTCTGCTCATATCTTTATTTATCTTTTTTCTATGTTCTCAGGGTTTATTGTTTTGATCTTCTGATGTCAATTAAAACACTTGGTTATTCATTTTAATAAATATTTTACTTATAAAGATTTGAACTTTTGAAGATTCCAGCTTACTTGGAAGTTTCTAAGGGTCAGGTCCTCTCCATTGTTGCTGGCCTAAGGTTTAGTTCACCATATAGCAATGTATATATTGACCTATTTTCCCCTCGACTTTCTGTGATTCCCTACATCTCACCTTTCTTTGCAGACAAGCCATTTGAAATACCCTTAACTTATTTCACAGCCAATAAGTCATTGAAATAATGTGTATTTTTAGAGAAATCTTCTTATATAATTAGGCAGAAAATCTCACCTGCCATAGTTTTCAAAACAGCATAATTTCACTCTTCTCAATGCTTAATCTGTTGTATTACACAACCTTTGAGTATTTAGCTTTATCAATGACATGTACTTTAAAAATGTTTTAGAGATCCTACCAGTCTTTGAAAACATCCTTGTTCCTTGTTTCAGTTCCAGTTTTATGTATATATTCTGCCTTGCACCTGATTATTCCAACAATTGATGGATGGCCTTGGGAATCTAATTCTGGTATTGATAGTCTTTACTGATTGTCTCCCCTCGTAGCTGATTTTTTCATTATTGTGTAAATTTAGATCATGAGCTCATGTTTAGCTAAACAGCTGACCTTGTAAGACGCTTAGGTGTGAACGCTCGTAAGCTTCAGGAGAAAGTCGGCAAAATTTATTTGTGTCCCTCCAATGAGTTGCCCACGAGGACACCGTTTTCTACAAGTGTTGGTCCAATACTCCCTCTAAAGGAAGGGGATTCCGACAGGGCTGTTTGGCGGCCCCTGATGTGGGGCAGGGGCAGTGGGCAGCCTGTGGCCCGGTCTGGAGCCTCTTTGCATGTGTCCCTGGGACACATCTGCCTGCGAACTTCGGTCAACTGGCAGGAAGCTACGATGCCCAGACCTATGGTTAGCTGTGCAGCGAGGTGTACTGTGAGGACAGGTTCCACACACACTTCAAGTAAGAGGTCGGCCTGAGTGGAAAGGTGAGAGTTTGGGCAGCTGTGCAGAGAAAGAAGGCACACTTTGGCCTGGGCCTAAATGCTTGTGACACCCCACTGGACCTGCCGTGCTCTGAGGGCCCTGCCCTGGGCCCCCTGCTCCCCTGCCCTTTGTTCAGTCACAGCAGAGATGGCCACACCCACTCCTTCAGTGAGGGCAGAGTTCCAACTACCCTCAGCCCCTCCCCCTCTCCACAGGTTACCATGGACTACAGAGGCTGCATCCTGAGGCCAGGGCGTTCCGAGAATGCCAAGGGCAGACATGATGACCTTAAATGATTTCCTCTTGTGTCAGGTTTGGTAAACTTTAGGAGCTAGGAAATGGTCCACTTTACAGAAATGTTCAAATTTACTGGCATTTCTTATATTCTCTGCTATAACATTGTCCTGATTCTTTCTGTATATTCTATACTTATGTTTTTGTTTTCCTTAATCAAAGTGTGTCTTTTCAATCTTTTCAAAGAAGATTCTTTGGACTTACTAAATCACCTCAATTTTATACGTTTTCTGTTGTATTAAGTTCTGCTCATATCTTTATTTATCTTTTTTCTATGTTCTCAGGGTTTATTGTTTTGATCTTCTGATGTCAATTAAAACACTTGGTTATTCATTTTAATAAATATTTTACTTATAAAGATTTGAACTTTTGAAGATTCCAGCTTACTTGTAAGTTTCTAAGGGTCAGGTCCTCTCCATTGTTGCTGGCCTAAGGTTTAGTTCACCATATAGCAATGTATATATTGACCTATTTTCCCCTCGACTTTCTGTGATTCCCTACATCTCAACTTTCTTTGCAGACAAGCCATTTGAAATACCCTTAACTTATTTCACAGCCAATAAGTCATTGAAATAATGTGTATTTTTAGAGAAATCTTCTTATATAATTAGGCAGAAAATCTCACCTGCCATAGTTTTCAAAACAGCATAATTTCACTCTTCTCAATGCTTAATCTGTTGTATTACACAACCTTAGAGTATTTAGCTTTATCAATGACATGTCCTTTAAAAATGTTTTAGAGATCCTACCAGTCTTTGAAAACATCCTTGTTCCTTGTTTCAGTTCCAGTTTTATGTATATATTCTGCCTTGCACCTGATTATTCCAACAATTGATGGATGGCCTTTGGAATCTAATTCTGGTATTGATAGTCTTTATTGATTGTCTCCCCTCGTAGCTGATTTTTTCATTATTGTGTAAATTTAGATCATGAGCTCATGTTTAGCTAAACAGCTGACCTTGTAAGACGCTTAGGTGTGAACGCTCGTAAGCTTCCGCAGAAAGACGGCAACGATTTATTTGTGTCCCTCCAATGAGTTGCCCACGAGGACACTGTTTTCTACAAGTGTTGGTCCAATACTCCCTCTAGAGGAAGGGGACTCTGACAGGGCTGATTGGCGGCCCCCGATCTGGGGCAGGGGCAGTGGGCAGCCTGTGGCCCGGGCTGGAACCTCTTTGCATGTGTCCCTGGGACACATCTGCCTGCGAACTTCGGTCACCTGGAAGGAAACTACGATGCCCAGACCTATGGTTAGCTGTGCAGCGAGTTGTACAGTGAGGACAGGTTCCACACATACTTCAAGTAAGAGGTCGGCCTGAGTGGAAAGGTGAGAGTTTGGGCAGCTGTGCAGACAAAGAAGGCGCCCTTTGGCCTGGGCCTAAATGCTTGTGACACCCCACTGGACCTGCCGGTCTCTGAGGGCCCTGCCCTGGGACCCCTCCTCCCCTGCCCTTTGTTCAGTCACAGCAGAGATGACCACACCCACTCCTTCAGTGAGGGCAGAGTTCCAACCACCCTCAGCCCCGCCCCCTCTCCGCAGGTTACCGTGGACTACAGAGGCTGCATGCTGAGGCCAGGGCGTTCCGAGTATGCCAAGGGCAGACATGATGACCTTATATAATTTCCTCTTGTGTCAGGTTTGGTAAACTTTAGGAGCTAGGAAATGGTCCACTTTACAGAAATGTTCAAATTTACTGGCATTTCTTATATCCCCTGTATAACATTGTCCTGATTCTTTCTGTATATTCTTTACTTATGTTTTTGTTTTCCTTAATCAAAGTGTGTCTTTTCAATCTTTTCAAAGAAGATTCTTTGGACTTACTAAATCACCTCAATTTTATCCGTTTTCTGTTGTATTAAGTTCTGCTCATATCTTTATTTATCTTTTTTCTATGTTCTCAGGGTTTATTGTTTTGATCTTCTGATGTCAATTAAAACACTTGGTTATTCATTTTAATAAATATTTTACTTATAAAGATTTGAACTTTTGAAGATTCCAGCTTACTTGTAAGTTTCTAAGGGTCAGGTCCTCTCCATTGTTGCTGGCCTAAGGTTTAGTTCACCATATAGCAATGTATATATTGACCTATTTTCCCCTCGACTTTCTGTGATTCCCTACATCTCAGCTTTCTTTGAAGACAAGCCATTTGAAATACCCCTAACTTATTTCACAGCCAATAAGTCATTGAAATAATGTGTATTTTTTAGAGAAACCTTCTTATATAATTAGGCAGAAAATCTCATCTGCCATAGTTTTGAAAACAGCATAATTTCACTCTTCTCAATGCTTAATCTCTTGTATTACACAACCTTTGGGTATTTAGCTTTATCAATGACATGTACTTTAAAAATGTTTTAGAGATCCTACCAGTCTTTGAAAACATCCTTTTCCTTGTTTCAGTTCCAGTTTTATGTATATTTTCTGCCTTGCACCTGATTATTCCAACAATTGATGGATGGCCTTGGGAATCTAATTCTGGTATTGATAGTCTTTACTGATTGTCTCCACTCGTAGCTGATTTTTTCATTATTGTGTAAATTTAGATCATGAGCTCATGTTTAGCTAAACAGCTGACCTTGTAAGACCCTTAGGTGTGAACGCTCGTAAGCTTCAGGAGAAAGTCGGAAAATTTATTTGTGTCCCTCCAATTAGTTGCCCACGAGGACACCGTTTTCTACAAGTGTTGGTCCAATACTCCCTCTAGAGGAAGGGGACTCTGACAGGGCTGATTGGCGGCCCCCGATCTGGGGCAGGGGCAGTGTGCAGCCTGTGGCCCGGGCTGGAGCCTCTTTGCATGTGTCCCTGGGACACATCTGCCTGCGAACTTCGGTCACCTGGCAGAAAGATACGATGCCCAGACCTATGGTTAGCTGTGCAGCGAGGTGTACTGTGAGGACAGGTTCCACACACACTTCAAGTAAGAGGTCGGCCTGAGTGGAAAGGTGAGAGTTTGGGCAGCTGTGCAGACAAAGAAGGTGCCCTTTGGCATGGGCCTAAATGCTTGTGACAGCCCACTGGACCTGCCGTGCTCTGAGGGCCCTGCCCTGGGCCCCCTGCTCCCCTGCCCTTTGTTCAGTCACAGCAGCTATGGCCACACCCAGTCCTTCAGTGAGGGCAGAGTTCCAACCACCCTCAGCCCCGCACCCTCTCCGCAGGTTACCATGGACTACAGAGGCTGCATCCTGAGGCCAGGGCGTTCCGAGAATGCCAAGGGCAGACATGATGACCTTAAATGATTTCCTCTTGTGTCAGGTTTGGTAAACTTTAGGAGCTAGGGAATGGTCCACTTTACAGAAATGTTCAAATTTACTGGCATTTCATATATTCTCTGCTATAACATTGTCCTGATTCTTTCTGTATATTCTTTACTTATATTTTTGTTTTCCTTAATCAAAGTGTGTCTTTTCAATCTTTTCAAAGAAGATTCTTTGGACTTACTAAATCACCTCAATTTTATACGTTTTCTGTTGTATTAAGTTCTGCTCATATCTTTATTTATCTTTTTTCTATGTTCTCAGGGTTTATTGTTTTGATCTTCTGATGTCAATTCAAACACTTGGTTATTCATTTTAATAAATATTTTACTTATAAAGATTTGAACTTTTGAAGATTCCAGCATTCTTGTAAGTTTCTAAGGGTCAGGTCCTCTCCATTGTTGCTGGCCTAAGGTTTAGTTCACCATATAGCAATGTATATATTGACCTATTTTCCCCTCGACTTTCTGTGATTCCCTACATCTCACCTTTCTTTGCAGACAAGCCATTTGAAATACCCTTAACTTATTTCACAGCCAATAAGTCATTGAAATAATGTGTATTTTTAGAGAAATCTTCTTATATAATTAGGCAGAAAATCTCACCTGCCATAGATTTCAAAACAGCATAATTTCACTCTTCTCAATTCTTAATCTGTTGTATTATACAACCTTTGAGTATTTAGCTTTATCAATGACATGTACTTTAAAAATGTTTTAGAGATCCTACCAGTCTTTGAAAACATCCTTGTTCCTTGTTTCAGTTCCAGTTTTATGTATATATTCTGCCTTGCACCTGATTATTCCAACAATTGATGGATGGCCTTGGGAATCTAATTCTGGTATTGATAGTCTTTACTGATTGTCTCCCCTCGTAGCTGATTTCTTCATTATTGTGTAAATTTAGATCATGAGCTCATGTTTAGCTAAACAGCTGACCTTGTAAGACGCTTAGGTGTGAACGCTCGTAAGCTTCAGAAGAAAGTCGGCAAAGATTTATTTCTGTCCCTCCAATGAGTTGCCCACGAGGACACCGTTTTCTACAAGTGTTGGTCCAATACTCCCTCTAGAGGCAGGGGACTCCGACAGGGCTGATTGGCGGCCCCCGATCTGGGGCAGGGGCAGTGGGCAGCCTGTTGCCCGGGCAGGAGCCTCTCTGCATGTGTCCCTGGGACCCACCTGCCTGCGAACTTCGGTCACCTGGCAGGAAGCTACGATGCCCAGACCTATGGTTAGCTGTGCAGCGAGGTGTACTGTGCGGACAGGTTCCACACACACTTCAAGTAAGATGTCGGCCTGAGTGGAAAGTTGAGAGTTTGGGCAGCTGTGCAGAAAAAGAAGGCGCCCTTTGACCTGGTCCTAAATGCTTGTGACACCCCACTGGACCTGCCGGGCTCTGAGGGCCCAGACCTGGACCCCCTGCTCCCCTGCCCTTTGTTCAGTCACAGCAGAGATGGCCACACCCACTCCTTCAGTGAGGGCAGAGTTGCAACCACCCTCAGCCCCGCCCCCTCTCCGCAGGTTACCATGGACTACAGAGGCTGCATCCTGAGGCCAGGGCATTCCGAGAATGCCAAGGGCAGACATGATGACCTTAAATGATTTCCTCTTGTGTCAGGTTTGGTAAACTTTAGGAGCTAGGAAATGGTCCACTTTACAGAAATGTTCAAATTTACTGGCATTTCATATATTCTCTGCTATAACATTGTCCTGATTCTTTCTGTATATTCTTTACTTATGTTTTTGTTTTCCTTAATCAAAGTGTGTCTTTTCAATCTTTTCAAAGAAGATTCTTTGGACTTACTAAATCACCTCAATTTTATACGTTTTCTGTTGTATTAAGTTCTGCTCATATCTTTATTTATCTTTTTTCTATGTTCTCAGGGTTTATTGTTTTGGTCTTCTGATGTCAATTAAAACACTTGGTTATTCATTTTAATAAATATTTTACTTATAAAGATTTGAACTTTTGAAGATTCCAGCTTACTTGTAAGTTTCTAAGGGTCAGGTCCTCTCCATTGTTGCTGGCCTAAGGTTTAGTTCACCATATAGCAATGTATATATTGACCTATTTTCCCCTCGACTTTCTGTGATTCCCTACATCTCACCTTTCTTTGCAGACAAGCCATTTGAAATACCCTTAACTTATTTCACAGCCAATAAGTCATTGAAATAATGTGTATTTTTAGAGAAATCTTCTTATATAATTAGGCAGAAAATCTCACCTGCCATAGTTTTCAAAACAGCATAATTTCACTCTTCTCAATGCTTAAACTGTTGTATTACACAACCTTTGAGTATTTAGCTTTATCAATGACATGTCCTTTTAAAATGTTTTAGAGATCCTACCAGTCTTTGAAAACATCCTTGTTCCTTGTTTCAGTTCCAGTTTTTTGTATATATTCTGCCTTGCACCTGATTATTCCAACAATTGATGGATGGCCTTGGGAATCTAATTCTGGTATTGATAGTCTTTACTGATTGTCTCCCCTCGTAGCTGATTTCTTCATTATTGTGTAAATTTAGATCATGAGCTCATGTTTAGCTAAACAGCTGACCTTGTAAGACGCTTAGGTGTGAACGCTCGTAAGCTTCAGAAGAAAGTCGGCAAAGATTTATTTCTGTCCCTCCAATGAGTTGCCCACGAGGACACCGTTTTCTACAAGTGTTGGTCCAATACTCCCTCTAGAGGCAGGGGACTCCGACAGGGCTGATTGGCGGCCCCCGATCTGGGGCAGGGGCAGTGGGCAGCCTGTAGCCCGGGCAGGAGCCTCTCTGCATGTGTCCCTGGGACCCACCTGCCTGCGAACTTCGGTCACCTGGCAGGAAGCTACGATGCCCAGACCTATGGTTAGCTGTGCAGCGAGGTGTACTGTGAGGGCAGGTTCCACACACACTTCAAGTAAGAGGTCGGCCTGAGTGGAAAGGTGAGAGTTTGGGCAGCTGTGCAGACAAAGAAGGCGCCCTTTGGCCTGGGCCTAAATGCTTGTGACACCCCACTGGACCTGCCGTGCTCTGAGGGCCCTGCCCTGGGCCCACTGCTCCCCTGCCCTTTGTTCAGTCACAGCAGAGATGGCCACACCCACTCCTCCAGTGAGGCCAGAGTTCCAACCACCCTCAGCCCCGCCCCCTCTCCGCAGGTTAACATGGACTACAGAGCCTGCATCCTGAGTCCAGGGCGTTCCGAGAAGGCCAAGGGCAGACATGATGACCTTAAATGATTTCCTCTTGTGTCAGGTTTGGTAAACTTTAGGAGCTAGGAAATGGTCCACTTTACAGAAATGTTCAAATTTACTGGCATTTCATATATTCTCTGCTATAACATTGTCCTGATTCTTTCTGTATATTCTTTACTTATGTTTTTGTTTTCCTTAATCAAAGTGTGTCTTTTCAATCTTTTCAAAGAAGATTCTTTGGACTTACTAAATCACCTGAATTTTATACGTTTTCTGTTGTATTAAGTTCTGCTCATATCTTTATTTATCTTTTTTCTATGTTCTCAGGGTTTATTGTTTTGATCTTCTGATGTCAATTAAAACACTTGGTTATTCATTTTAATAAATATTTTACTCATAAAGATTTGAACTTTTGAAGATTCCAGCTTACTTGTAAGTTTCTAAGGGTCAGGTCCTCTCCATTGTTGCTGGCCTAAGGTTTAGTTCAGCATATAGCAATGTATATATTGACCTATTTTCCCCTCGACTTTCTGTGATTCCCTACATCTCACCTTTCTTTGCAGACAAGCCATTTGAAATACCCTTAACTTATTTCACAGCCAATAAGTCATTGAAATAATGTGTATTTTTAGAGAAATCTTCTTCTATAATTAGGCAGAAAATCTCACCTGCCATAGTTTTCAAAACAGCATAATTTCACTCTTCTCAATGCTTAATCTGTTGTATTACACAACCTTTGAGTATTTAGCTTTATCAATGACATGTACTTTAAAAATGTTTGAGAGATCCTACCAGTCTTTGAAAACATCCTTGTTCCTTGTTTCAGTTCCAGTTTTATGTATATATTCTGCCTTGCACCTGATTATTCCAACAATTGATGGATGGCCTTGGGAATCTAATTCTGGTATTGATAGTCTTTACTGATTGTCTCCCCTCGAAGCTGATTTCTTCATTATTGTGTAAATTTAGATCATGAGCTCATGTTTAGCTAAACAGCTGACCTTGTAAGACGCTTAGGTGTGAACGCTCTTAAGCTTCTGCAGAAAGACGGCAAAGATTTATTTGTGTCCCTCCAATGAGTTGCCCACGAGGACACCGTTTTCTACAAGTGTTGGTCCAATACTCCCTGTAGAGGAAGGGGACTCCGATAGGGCTGATTGGCGGCCCCCGATCTGGGGCAGGGGCAGTGGGCAGCCTGTGGCCCGGGCAGGAGCCTCTTTGCATGTGTCCCTGGGACACATCTGCCTGCGAACTTCGGTCACCTGGCAGGAAGCTACGATGCCCAGACCTATGGTTAGCTGTGCAGCGAGGTGTACTGTGAGGACAGGTTCCACACACACTTCAAGTAAGAGGTCGGCCTGAGTGGAAAGTTGAGAGTTTGGGCAGCTGTGCAGACAAAGAATGCGCCCTTTGGCCTGGGCCTAAATGCTTGTGACACCCCACTGGACCTGCCGTGCTCTGAGGGCCCTGCCCTGGGCCCCCTGCTCCCCTGCCCTTTGTTCAGTCACAGCAGAGATGGCCACACCCACTCCTCCAGTGAGGCCAGAGTTCCAACCACCCTCAGCCCCGCCCCCTCTCCGCAGGTTAACATGGACTACAGAGGCTGCATCCTGAGGCCAGGGCGTTCCGAGAAGGCCAAGGGCAGACATGATGACCTTAAATGATTTCCTCTTGTGTCAGGTTTGGTAAACTTTAGGAGCTAGGAAATGGTCCACTTTACAGAAATGTTCAAATTTACTGGCATTTCATATATTCTCTGCTATAACATTGTCCTGATTCTTTCTGTATATTCTTTACTTATGTTTTTGTTTTCCTTAATCAAAGTGTGTCTTTTCAATCTTTTCAAAGAAGATTCTTTGGACTTACTAAATCACCTGAATTTTATACGTTTTCTGTTGTATTAAGTTCTGCTCATATCTTTATTTATCTTTTTTCTATGTTCTCAGGGTTTATTGTTTTGATCTTCTGATGTCAATTAAAACACTTGGTTATTCATTTTAATAAATATTTTACTCATAAAGATTTGAACTTTTGAAGATTCCAGCTTACTTGTAAGTTTCTAAGGGTCAGGTCCTCTCCATTGTTGCTGGCCTAAGGTTTAGTTCACCATATAGCAATGTATATATTGACCTATTTTCCCCTCGACTTTCTGTGATTCCCTACATCTCACCTTTCTTTGCAGACAAGCCATTTGAAATACCCTTAACTTATTTCACAGCCAATAAGTCATTGAAATAATGTGTATTTTTAGAGAAATCTTCTTATATAATTAGGCAGAAAATCTCACCTGCCATAGTTTTCAAAACAGCATAATTTCACTCTTCTCAATGCTTAAACTGTTGTATTACACAACCTTTGAGTATTTAGCTTTATCAATGACATGTCCTTTTAAAATGTTTTAGAGATCCTACCAGTCTTTGAAAACATCCTTGTTCCTTGTTTCAGTTCCAGTTTTTTGTATATATTCTGCCTTGCACCTGATTATTCCAACAATTGATGGATGGCCTTGGGAATCTAATTCTGGTATTGATAGTCTTTACTGATTGTCTCCCCTCGTAGCTGATTTCTTCATTATTGTGTAAATTTAGATCATGAGCTCATGTTTAGCTAAACAGCTGACCTTGTAAGACGCTTAGGTGTGAACGCTCGTAAGCTTCAGAAGAAAGTCGGCAAAGATTTATTTCTGTCCCTCCAATGAGTTGCCCACGAGGACACCGTTTTCTACAAGTGTTGGTCCAATACTCCCTCTAGAGGCAGGGGACTCCGACAGGGCTGATTGGCGGCCCCCGATCTGGGGCAGGGGCAGTGGGCAGCCTGTAGCCCGGGCAGGAGCCTCTCTGCATGTGTCCCTGGGACCCACCTGCCTGCGAACTTCGGTCACCTGGCAGGAAGCTACGATGCCCAGACCTATGGTTAGCTGTGCAGCGAGGTGTACTGTGAGGGCAGGTTCCACACACACTTCAAGTAAGAGGTCGGCCTGAGTGGAAAGGTGAGAGTTTGGGCAGCTGTGCAGACAAAGAAGGCGCCCTTTGGCCTGGGCCTAAATGCTTGTGACACCCCACTGGACCTGCCGTGCTCTGAGGGCCCTGCCCTGGGCCCACTGCTCCCCTGCCCTTTGTTCAGTCACAGCAGAGATGGCCACACCCACTCCTCCAGTGAGGCCAGAGTTCCAACCACCCTCAGCCCCGCCCCCTCTCCGCAGGTTAACATGGACTACAGAGCCTGCATCCTGAGTCCAGGGCGTTCCGAGAAGGCCAAGGGCAGACATGATGACCTTAAATGATTTCCTCTTGTGTCAGGTTTGGTAAACTTTAGGAGCTAGGAAATGGTCCACTTTACAGAAATGTTCAAATTTACTGGCATTTCATATATTCTCTGCTATAACATTGTCCTGATTCTTTCTGTATATTCTTTACTTATGTTTTTGTTTTCCTTAATCAAAGTGTGTCTTTTCAATCTTTTCAAAGAAGATTCTTTGGACTTACTAAATCACCTGAATTTTATACGTTTTCTGTTGTATTAAGTTCTGCTCATATCTTTATTTATCTTTTTTCTATGTTCTCAGGGTTTATTGTTTTGATCTTCTGATGTCAATTAAAACACTTGGTTATTCATTTTAATAAATATTTTACTCATAAAGATTTGAACTTTTGAAGATTCCAGCTTACTTGTAAGTTTCTAAGGGTCAGGTCCTCTCCATTGTTGCTGGCCTAAGGTTTAGTTCAGCATATAGCAATGTATATATTGACCTATTTTCCCCTCGACTTTCTGTGATTCCCTACATCTCACCTTTCTTTGCAGACAAGCCATTTGAAATACCCTTAACTTAT
This sequence comes from Mesoplodon mirus, assembly GCF_964341445.2. Classification (NCBI taxonomy): domain Eukaryota; kingdom Metazoa; phylum Chordata; class Mammalia; order Artiodactyla; family Ziphiidae; genus Mesoplodon; species Mesoplodon mirus. The sequence goes on along the minus strand of NC_138976.1, from coordinate 176,517,685 downwards.
TTCACAGCCAATAAGTCATTGAAATAATGTGTATTTTTAGAGAAATCTTCTTCTATAATTAGGCAGAAAATCTCACCTGCCATAGTTTTCAAAACAGCATAATTTCACTCTTCTCAATGCTTAATCTGTTGTATTACACAACCTTTGAGTATTTAGCTTTATCAATGACATGTACTTTAAAAATGTTTGAGAGATCCTACCAGTCTTTGAAAACATCCTTGTTCCTTGTTTCAGTTCCAGTTTTATGTATATATTCTGCCTTGCACCTGATTATTCCAACAATTGATGGATGGCCTTGGGAATCTAATTCTGGTATTGATAGTCTTTACTGATTGTCTCCCCTCGAAGCTGATTTCTTCATTATTGTGTAAATTTAGATCATGAGCTCATGTTTAGCTAAACAGCTGACCTTGTAAGACGCTTAGGTGTGAACGCTCTTAAGCTTCTGCAGAAAGACGGCAAAGATTTATTTGTGTCCCTCCAATGAGTTGCCCACGAGGACACCGTTTTCTACAAGTGTTGGTCCAATACTCCCTGTAGAGGAAGGGGACTCCGATAGGGCTGATTGGCGGCCCCCGATCAGGGGCAGGGGCAGTGGGCAGCCTGTGGCCCGGGCAGGAGCCTCTTTGCATGTGTCCCTGGGACACATCTGCCTGCGAACTTCGGTCACCTGGCAGGAAGCTACGATGCCCAGACCTATGGTTAGCTGTGCAGCGAGGTGTACTGTGAGGACAGGTTCCACACACACTTCAAGTAAGAGGTCGGCCTGAGTGGAAAGTTGAGAGTTTGGGCAGCTGTGCAGACAAAGAATGCGCCCTTTGGCCTGGGCCTAAATGCTTGTGACACCCCACTGGACCTGCCGTGCTCTGAGGGCCCTGCCCTGGGCCCCCTGCTCCCCTGCCCTTTGTTCAGTCACAGCAGAGATGGCCACACCCACTCCTCCAGTGAGGCCAGAGTTCCAACCACCCTCAGCCCCGCCCCCTCTCCGCAGGTTAACATGGACTACAGAGGCTGCATCCTGAGGCCAGGGCGTTCCGAGAAGGCCAAGGGCAGACATGATGACCTTAAATGATTTCCTCTTGTGTCAGGTTTGGTAAACTTTAGGAGCTAGGAAATGGTCCACTTTACAGAAATGTTCAAATTTACTGGCATTTCATATATTCTCTGCTATAACATTGTCCTGATTCTTTCTGTATATTCTTTACTTATGTTTTTGTTTTCCTTAATCAAAGTGTGTCTTTTCAATCTTTTCAAAGAAGATTCTTTGGACTTACTAAATCACCTGAATTTTATACGTTTTCTGTTGTATTAAGTTCTGCTCATATCTTTATTTATCTTTTTTCTATGTTCTCAGGGTTTATTGTTTTGATCTTCTGATGTCAATTAAAACACTTGGTTATTCATTTTAATAAATATTTTACTCATAAAGATTTGAACTTTTGAAGATTCCAGCTTACTTGTAAGTTTCTAAGGGTCAGGTCCTCTCCATTGTTGCTGGCCTAAGGTTTAGTTCACCATATAGCAATGTATATATTGACCTATTTTCCCCTCGACTTTCTGTGATTCCCTACATCTCACCTTTCTTTGCAGACAAGCCATTTGAAATACCCTTAACTTATTTCACAGACAATAAGTCATTGAAATAATGTGTATTTTTAGAGAAATCTTCTTATATAATTAGGCAGAAAATCTCACCTGCCATAGTTTTCAAAACAGCATAATTTCACTCTTCTCAATGCTTAATCTGTTGTATTACACAACCTTTGAGTATTTAGCTTTATCAATGACATGTCCTTTAAAAATGTTTTAGAGATCCTACCAGTCTTTGAAAACATCCTTGTTCCTTGTTTCAGTTCCAGTTTTTTGTATATATTCTGCCTTGCACCTGATTATTCCAACAATTGATGGATGGCCTTGGGAATCTAATTCTGGTATTGATAGTCTTTACTGATTGTCTCCCCTCGTAGCTGATTTCTTCATTATTGTGTAAATTTAGATCATGAGCTCATGTTTAGCTAAACAGCTGACCTTGTAAGACGCTTAGGTTTGAACGCTCGTAAGCTTCAGAAGAAAGTCGGCAAAGATTTATTTCTGTCCCTCCAATGAGTTGCCCACGAGGACACCGTTTTCTACAAGTGTTGGTCCAATACTCCCTCTAGAGGCAGGGGACTCCGACAGGGCTGATTGGCGGCCCCCGATCTGGGGCAGGGGCAGTGGGCAGCCTGTAGCCCGGTCTGGAGCCTCTTTGCATGTGTCCCTGGGACCCACCTGCCTGCGAACTTCGGTCACCTGGCAGGAAGCTACGATGCCCAGACCTATGGTTAGCTGTGCAGCGAGGTGTACTGTGAGGGCAGGTTCCACACACACTTCAAGTAAGAGGTCGGCCTGAGTGGAAAGGTGAGAGTTTGGGCAGCTGTGCAGACAAAGAAGGCGCCCTTTGGCCTGGGCCTAAATGCTTGTGACACCCCACTGGACCTGCCGTGCTCTGAGGGCCCTGCCCTGGGCCCCCTGCTCCCCTGCCCTTTGTTCAGTCACAGCAGAGATGGCCACACCCACTCCTCCAGTGAGGCCAGAGTTCCAACCACCCTCAGCCCCGCCCCCTCTCCGCAGGTTAACATGGACTACAGAGGCTGCATCCTGAGGCCAGGGCGTTCCGAGAAGGCCAAGGGCAGACATGATGACCTTAAATGATTTCCTCTTGTGTCAGGTTTGGTAAACTTTAGGAGCTAGGAAATGGTCCACTTTACAGAAATGTTCAAATTTACTGGCATTTCATATATTCTCTGCTATAACATTGTCCTGATTCTTTCTGTTTATTCTTTACTTATGTTTTTGTTTTCCTTAATCAAAGTGTGTCTTTTCAATCTTTTCAAAGAAGATTCTTTGGACTTACTAAATCACCTGAATTTTATACGTTTTCTGTTGTATTAAGTTCTGCTCATATCTTTATTTATCTTTTTTCTATGTTCTCAGGGTTTATTGTTTTGATCTTCTGATGTCAATTAAAACACTTGGTTATTCATTTTAATAAATATTTTACTCATAAAGATTTGAACTTTTGAAGATTCCAGCTTACTTGTAAGTTTCTAAGGGTCAGGTCCTCTCCATTGTTGCTGGCCTAAGGTTTAGTTCACCATATAGCAATGTATATATTGACCTATTTTCCCCTCGACTTTCTGTGATTCCCTACATCTCACCTTTCTTTGCAGACAAGCCATTTGAAATACCCTTAACTTATTTCACAGCCAATAAGTCATTGAAATAATGTGTATTTTTAGAGAAATCTTCTTATATAATTAGGCAGAAAATCTCACCTGCCATAGTTTTCAAAACAGCATAATTTCACTCTTCTCAATGCTTAATCTGTTGTATTACACAACCTTTGAGTATTTAGCTTTATCAATGACATGTACTTTAAAAATGTTTGAGAGATCCTACCAGTCTTTGAAAACATCCTTGTTCCTTGTTTCAGTTCCAGTTTTATGTATATATTCTGCCTTGCACCTGATTATTCCAACAATTGATGGATGGCCTTGGGAATCTAATTCTGGTATTGATAGTCTTTACTGATTGTCTCCCCTCGTAGCTGATTTTTTCATTATTGTGTAAATTTAGATCATGAGCTCATGTTTAGCTAAACAGCTGACCTTGTAAGACGCTTAGGTGTGAACGCTCTTAAGCTTCCGCAGAAAGACGGCAAAGATTTATTTGTGTCCCTCCAATGATTTGCCCACGAGGACACCGTTTTCTACAAGTGTTGGTCCAATACTCCCTCTAGAGGCAGGGGACTCCGACAGGGCTGATTGGCGGCCCCCGATCTGGGGCAGGGGCAGTGGGCAGCCTGTGGCCCGGGCAGGAGCCTCTTTGCATGTGTCCCTGGGACACATCTGCCTGCGAACTTCGGTCACCTGGCAGGAAGCTACGATGCCCAGACCTATGGTTAGCTGTGCAGCGAGGTGTACTGTGAGGACAGGTTCCACACACACTTCAAGTAAGAGGTCGGCCTGAGTGGAAAGGTGAGAGTTTGGGCAGCTGTGCAGACAAAGAAGGCGCCCTTTGGCCTGGGCCTAAATGCTTGTGACACCCCACTGAACCTGCCGGGCTCTGAGGGCCCAGCCCTGGGCCCTCTGCTCCCCTGCCCTTTGTTCAGTCACAGCAGAGATGGCCACACCCACTCCTTCAGTGAGGGCAGAGTTCCAACCACCCTCAGCCCCGCCCCCTCTCCGCAGGTTACCATGGACTACAGAGGCTGCATCCTGAGGCCAGGGCATTCCGAGAATGCCAAGGGCAGCCATGATGACCTTAAATGATTTCCTCTTGTGTCAGGTTTGGTAAACTTTAGGAGCTAGGACATGGTCCACTTTACAGAAATGTTCAAATTTACTGGCATTTCATATATTCTCTGCTATAACATTGTCCTGATTCTTTCTGTATATTCTTTACTTATGTTTTTGTTTTCCTTAATCAAAGTGTGTCTTTTCAATCTTTTCAAAGAAGATTCTTTGGACTTACTAAATCACCTCTATTTTATTCGTTTTCTGTTGTATTAAGTTCTGCTCATATCTTTATTTATCTTTTTTCTATGTTCTCAGGGTTTATTGTTTTGATCTTCTGATGTCAATTAAAACACTTGGTTATTCATTTTAATAAATATTTTACTCATAAAGATTTGAACTTTTGAAGATTCCAGCTTACTTGTAAGTTTCTAAGGGTCAGGTCCTCTCCATTGTTGCTGGCCTAAGGTTTAGTTCACCATATAGCAATGTATATATTGACCTATTTTCCCCTCGACTTTCTGTGATTCCCTACATCTCACCTTTCTTTGCAGACAAGCCATTTGAAATACACTTAACTTATTTCACAGCCAATAAGTCATTGAAATAATGTGTATTTTTAGAGAAATCTTCTTATACAATTAGGCAGAAAATCTCACCTGCCATAGTTTTCAAAACAGCATAATTTCACTCTTCTCAATGCTTAATCTGTTGTATTACACAACCTTTGAGTATTTAGCTTTATCAATGACATGTACTTTCAAAATGTTTGAGAGATCCTACCAGTCTTTGAAAACATCCTTGTTCCTTGTTTCAGTTCCAGTTTTATGTATATATTCTGCCTTGCACCTGATTATTCCAACAATTGATGGATGGCCTTGGGAATCTAATTATGGTATTGATAGTCTTTACTGATTGTCTCCCCTCGAAGCTGATTTCTTCATTATTGTGTAAATTTAGATCATGAGCTCATGTTTAGCTAAACAGCTGACCTTGTAAGACGCTTAGGTGTGAACGCTCGTAAGCTTCCGCAGAAAGACGGCAAAGATTTATTTGTGTCCCTCCAATGAGTTGCCCACAAGGACACCGTTTTCTACAAGTGTTGGTCCAATACTCCCTCTAGAGGAAGGGGACTCCGACAGGGCTGATTGGCGGCCCCCGATCTGGGGCAGGGGCAGTGGGCAGCCTGTGGCCCGGGCAGGAGCCTCTTTGCATGTGTCCCTGGGACACATCTGCCTGCGAACTTCGGTCACCTGGCAGGAAGCTACGATGCCCAGACCTATGGTTAGCTGTGCAGCGAGGTGTACTGTGAGGGCAGGTTCCACACACACTTCAAGTAAGAGGTCGGCCTGAGTGGAAAGGTGAGAGTTTGGGCAGCTGTGCAGACAAAGAAGGCGCCCTTTGGCCTGGGCCTAAATGCTTGTGACACCCCACTGGACCTGCCGTGCTCTGAGGGCCCTGCCCTGGGCCCACTGCTCCCCTGCCCTTTGTTCAGTCACAGCAGAGATGGCCACACCCACTCCTCCAGTGAGGCCAGAGTTCCAACCACCCTCAGCCCCGCCCCCTCTCCGCAGGTTAACATGGACTACAGAGGCTGCATCCTGAGGCCAGGGCGTTCCGAGAAGGCCAAGGGCAGACATGATGACCTTAAATGATTTCCTCTTGTGTCAGGTTTGGTAAACTTTAGGAGCTAGGAAATGGTCCACTTTACAGAAATGTTCAAATTTACTGGCATTTCATATATTCTCTGCTATAACATTGTCCTGATTCTTTCTGTATATTCTTTACTTATGTTTTTGTTTTCCTTAATCAAAGTGTGTCTTTTCAATCTTTTCAAAGAAGATTCTTTGGACTTACTAAATCACCTGAATTTTATACGTTTTCTGTTGTATTAAGTTCTGCTCATATCTTTATTTATCTTTTTTCTATGTTCTCAGGGTTTATTGTTTTGATCTTCTGATGTCAATTAAAACACTTGGTTATTCATTTTAATAAATATTTTACTCATAAAGATTTGAACTTTTGAAGATTCCAGCTTACTTGTAAGTTTCTAAGGGTCAGGTCCTCTCCATTGTTGCTGGCCTAAGGTTTAGTTCACCATATAGCAATGTATATATTGACCTATTTTCCCCTCGACTTTCTGTGATTCCCTACATCTCACCTTTCTTTGCAGACAAGCCATTTGAAATACCCTTAACTTATTTCACAGCCAATAAGTCATTGAAATAATGTGTATTTTTAGAGAAATCTTCTTATATAATTAGGCAGAAAATCTCACCTGCCATAGTTTTCAAAACAGCATAATTTCACTCTTCTCAATGCTTAATCTGTTGTATTACACAACCTTTGAGTATTTAGCTTTATCAATGACATGTACTTTCAAAATGTTTGAGAGATCCTACCAGTCTTTGAAAACATCCTTGTTCCTTGTTTCAGTTCCAGTTTTATGTATATATTCTGCCTTGCACCTGATTATTCCAACAATTGATGGATGGCCTTGGGAATCTAATTCTGGTATTGATAGTCTTTACTGATTGTCTCCCCTCGAAGCTGATTTCTTCATTATTGTGTAAATTTAGATCATGAGCTCATGTTTAGCTAAACAGCTGACCTTGTAAGACGCTTAGGTGTGAACGCTTGTAAGCTTCCGCAGAAAGACGGCAAAGATTTATTTGTGTCCCTCCAATGAGTTGCCCACGAGTACACCTTTTTCTACAAGTGTTGGTCCAATACTCCCTCTAGAGGAAGGGGACTCCGACAGGGCTGATTGGCGGCCCCCGATCTGGGGCAGGGGCAGTGGGCAGCCTGTGGCCCGGGCAGGAGCCTCTTTGCATGTGTCCCTGGGACACATCTGCCTGCGAACTTCGGTCACCTGGCAGGAAACTACGATGCCCAGACCTATGGTTAGCTGTGCAGCGAGGTGTACTGTGAGGACAGGTTCCACACACACTTCAAGTAAGAGGTCGGCCTGAGTGGAAAGGTGAGAGTTTGGGCAGCTGTGCAGACAAAGAAGGCGCCCTTTGGCCTGGGCCTAAATGCTTGTGACACCCCACTGAACCTGCCGTGCTCTGAGGGCCCTGCCCTGGGCCCCCTGCTCCCCTGCCCTTTGTTCAGTCACAGCAGAGATGGCCACACCCACTCCTCCAGTGAGGCCAGAGTTCCAACCACCCTCAGCCCCGCCCCCTCTCCGCAGGTTAACATGGACTACAGAGGCTGCATCCTGAGGCCAGGGCGTTCCGAGAAGGCCAAGGGCAGACATGATGACCTTAAATGATTTCCTCTTGTGTCAGGTTTGGTAAACTTTAGGAGCTAGGAAATGGTCCACTTTACAGAAATGTTCAAATTTACTGGCATTTCATATATTCTCTGCTATAACAATGTCCTGATTCTTTCTGTTTATTCTTTACTTATGTTTTTGTTTTCCTTAATCAAAGTGTGTCTTTTCAATCTTTTCAAAGAAGATTCTTTGGACTTACTAAATCACCTGAATTTTATACGTTTTCTGTTGTATTAAGTTCTGCTCATATCTTTATTTATCTTTTTTCTATGTTCTCAGGGTTTATTGTTTTGATCTTCTGATGTCAATTAAAACACTTGGTTATTCATTTTAATAAATATTTTACTCATAAAGATTTGAACTTTTGAAGATTCCAGCTTACTTGTAAGTTTCTAAGGGTCAGGTCCTCTCCATTGTTGCTGGCCTAAGGTTTAGTTCACCATATAGCAATGTATATATTGACCTATTTTCCCCTCGACTTTCTGTGATTCCCTACATCTCACCTTTCTTTGCAGACAAGCCATTTGAAATACCCTTAACTTATTTCACAGCCAATAAGTCATTGAAATAATGTGTATTTTTAGAGAAATCTTCTTATATAATTAGGCAGAAAATCTCACCTGCCATAGATTTCAAAACAGCATAATTTCACTCTTCTCAATGCTTAATCTGTTGTATTACACAACCTTTGAGTATTTAGCTTTATCAATGACATGTACTTTAAAAATGTTTGAGAGATCCTACCAGTCTTTGAAAACATCCTTGTTCCTTGTTTCAGTTCCAGTTTTATGTATATATTCTGCCTTGCACCTGATTATTCCAACAATTGATGGATGGCCTTGGGAATCTAATTCTGGTATTGATAGTCTTTACTGATTGTCTCCCCTCGTAGCTGATTTTTTCATTATTGTGTAAATTTAGATCATGAGCTCATGTTTAGCTAAACAGCTGACCTTGTAAGACGCTTAGGTGTGAACGCTCTTAAGCTTCCGCAGAAAGACGGCAAAGATTTATTTGTGTCCCTCCAATGATTTGCCCACGAGGACACCGTTTTCTACAAGTGTTGGTCCAATACTCCCTCTAGAGGCAGGGGACTCCGACAGGGCTGATTGGCGACCCCCGATCTGGGGCAGGGGCAGTGGGCAGCCTGTGGCCCGGGCAGGAGCCTCTTTGCATGTGTCCCTGGGACACATCTGCCTGCGAACTTCGGTCACCTGGCAGGAAGCTACGATGCCCAGACCTATGGTTAGCTGTGCAGCGAGGTGTACTGTGAGGACAGGTTCCACACACACTTCAAGTAAGAGGTCGGCCTGAGTGGAAAGGTGAGAGTTTGGGCAGCTGTGCAGACAAAGAAGGCGCCCTTTGGCCTGGGCCTAAATGCTTGTGACACCCCGCTGAACCTGCCGGGCTCTGAGGGCCCAGCCCTGGGCCCTCTGCTCCCCTGCCCTTTGTTCAGTCACAGCAGAAATGGCCACACCCACTCCTTCAGTGAGGGCAGAGTTCCAACCACCCTCAGCCCCGCCCCCTCTCCGCAGGTTACCATGGACTACAGAGGCTGCATCCTGAGGCCAGGGCATTCCGAGAATGCCAAGGGCAGCCATGATGACCTTAAATGATTTCCTCTTGTGTCAGGTTTGGTAAACTTTAGGAGCTAGGACATGGTCCACTTTACAGAAATGTTCAAATTTACTGGCATTTCATATATTCTCTGCTATAACATTGTCCTGATTCTTTCTGTATATTCTTTACTTATGTTTTTGTTTTCCTTAATCAAAGTGTGTCTTTTCAATCTTTTCAAAGAAGATTCTTTGGACTTACTAAATCACCTCTATTTTATTCGTTTTCTGTTGTATTAAGTTCTGCTCATATCTTTATTTATCTTTTTTCTATGTTCTCAGGGTTTATTGTTTTGATCTTCTGATGTCAATTAAAACACTTGGTTATTCATTTTAATAAATATTTTACTCATAAAGATTTGAACTTTTGAAGATTCCAGCTTACTTGTAAGTTTCTAAGGGTCAGGTCCTCTCCATTGTTGCTGGCCTAAGGTTTAGTTCACCATATAGCAATGTATATATTGACCTATTTTCCCCTCGACTTTCTGTGATTCCCTACATCTCACCTTTCTTTGCAGACAAGCCATTTGAAATACACTTAACTTATTTCACAGCCAATAAGTCATTGAAATAATGTGTATTTTTAGAGAAATCTTCTTATACAATTAGGCAGAAAATCTCACCTGCCATAGTTTTCAAAACAGCATAATTTCACTCTTCTCAATGCTTAATCTGTTGTATTACACAACCTTTGAGTATTTAGCTTTATCAATGACATGTACTTTCAAAATGTTTGAGAGATCCTACCAGTCTTTGAAAACATCCTTGTTCCTTGTTTCAGTTCCAGTTTTATGTATATATTCTGCCTTGCACCTGATTATTCCAACAATTGATGGATGGCCTTGGGAATCTAATTATGGTATTGATAGTCTTTACTGATTGTCTCCCCTCGAAGCTGATTTCTTCATTATTGTGTAAATTTAGATCATGAGCTCATGTTTAGCTAAACAGCTGACCTTGTAAGACGCTTAGGTGTGAACGCTCGTAAGCTTCCGCAGAAAGACGGCAAAGATTTATTTGTGTCCCTCCAATGAGTTGCCCACAAGGACACCGTTTTCTACAAGTGTTGGTCCAATACTCCCTCTAGAGGAAGGGGACTCCGACAGGGCTGATTGGCGGCCCCCGATCTGGGGCAGGGGCAGTGGGCAGCCTGTGGCCCGGGCAGGAGCCTCTTTGCATGTGTCCCTGGGACACATCTGCCTGCGAACTTCGGTCACCTGGCAGGAAGCTACGATGCCCAGACCTATGGTTAGCTGTGCAGCGAGGTGTACTGTGAGGGCAGGTTCCACACACACTTCAAGTAAGAGGTCGGCCTGAGTGGAAAGGTGAGAGTTTGGGCAGCTGTGCAGACAAAGAAGGCGCCCTTTGGCCTGGGCCTAAATGCTTGTGACACCCCACTGGACCTGCCGTGCTCTGAGGGCCCTGCCCTGGGCCCACTGCTCCCCTGCCCTTTGTTCAGTCACAGCAGAGATGGCCACACCCACTCCTCCAGTGAGGCCAGAGTTCCAACCACCCTCAGCCCCGCCCCCTCTCCGCAGGTTAACATGGACTACAGAGGCTGCATCCTGAGGCCAGGGCGTTCCGAGAAGGCCAAGGGCAGACATGATGACCTTAAATGATTTCCTCTTGTGTCAGGTTTGGTAAACTTTAGGAGCTAGGAAATGGTCCACTTTACAGAAATGTTCAAATTTACTGGCATTTCATATATTCTCTGCTATAACATTGTCCTGATTCTTTCTGTATATTCTTTACTTATGTTTTTGTTTTCCTTAATCAAAGTGTGTCTTTTCAATCTTTTCAAAGAAGATTCTTTGGACTTACTAAATCACCTGAATTTTATACGTTTTCTGTTGTATTAAGTTCTGCTCATATCTTTATTTATCTTTTTTCTATGTTCTCAGGGTTTATTGTTTTGATCTTCTGATGTCAATTAAAACACTTGGTTATTCATTTTAATAAATATTTTACTCATAAAGATTTGAACTTTTGAAGATTCCAGCTTACTTGTAAGTTTCTAAGGGTCAGGTCCTCTCCATTGTTGCTGGCCTAAGGTTTAGTTCACCATATAGCAATGTATATATTGACCTATTTTCCCCTCGACTTTCTGTGATTCCCTACATCTCACCTTTCTTTGCAGACAAGCCATTTGAAATACCCTTAACTTATTTCACAGCCAATAAGTCATTGAAATAATGTGTATTTTTAGAGAAATCTTCTTATATAATTAGGCAGAAAATCTCACCTGCCATAGTTTTCAAAACAGCATAATTTCACTCTTCTCAATGCTTAATCTGTTGTATTACACAACCTTTGAGTATTTAGCTTTATCAATGACATGTACTTTCAAAATGTTTGAGAGATCCTACCAGTCTTTGAAAACATCCTTGTTCCTTGTTTCAGTTCCAGTTTTATGTATATATTCTGCCTTGCACCTGATTATTCCAACAATTGATGGATGGCCTTGGGAATCTAATTCTGGTATTGATAGTCTTTACTGATTGTCTCCCCTCGAAGCTGATTTCTTCATTATTGTGTAAATTTAGATCATGAGCTCATGTTTAGCTAAACAGCTGACCTTGTAAGACGCTTAGGTGTGAACGCTTGTAAGCTTCCGCAGAAAGACGGCAAAGATTTATTTGTGTCCCTCCAATGAGTTGCCCACGAGTACACCTTTTTCTACAAGTGTTGGTCCAATACTCCCTCTAGAGGAAGGGGACTCCGACAGGGCTGATTGGCGGCCCCCGATCTGGGGCAGGGGCAGTGGGCAGCCTGTGGCCCGGGCAGGAGCCTCTTTGCATGTGTCCCTGGGACACATCTGCCTGCGAACTTCGGTCACCTGGCAGGAAACTACGATGCCCAGACCTATGGTTAGCTGTGCAGCGAGGTGTACTGTGAGGACAGGTTCCACACACACTTCAAGTAAGAGGTCGGCCTGAGTGGAAAGGTGAGAGTTTGGGCAGCTGTGCAGACAAAGAAGGCGCCCTTTGGCCTGGGCCTAAATGCTTGTGACACCCCACTGAACCTGCCGTGCTCTGAGGGCCCTGCCCTGGGCCCCCTGCTCCCCTGCCCTTTGTTCAGTCACAGCAGAGATGGCCACACCCACTCCTCCAGTGAGGCCAGAGTTCCAACCACCCTCAGCCCCGCCCCCTCTCCGCAGGTTAACATGGACTACAGAGGCTGCATCCTGAGGCCAGGGCGTTCCGAGAAGGCCAAGGGCAGACATGATGACCTTAAATGATTTCCTCTTGTGTCAGGTTTGGTAAACTTTAGGAGCTAGGAAATGGTCCACTTTACAGAAATGTTCAAATTTACTGGCATTTCATATATTCTCTGCTATAACAATGTCCTGATTCTTTCTGTTTATTCTTTACTTATGTTTTTGTTTTCCTTAATCAAAGTGTGTCTTTTCAATCTTTTCAAAGAAGATTCTTTGGACTTACTAAATCACCTGAATTTTATACGTTTTCTGTTGTATTAAGTTCTGCTCATATCTTTATTTATCTTTTTTCTATGTTCTCAGGGTTTATTGTTTTGATCTTCTGATGTCAATTAAAACACTTGGTTATTCATTTTAATAAATATTTTACTCATAAAGATTTGAACTTTTGAAGATTCCAGCTTACTTGTAAGTTTCTAAGGGTCAGGTCCTCTCCATTGTTGCTGGCCTAAGGTTTAGTTCACCATATAGCAATGTATATATTGACCTATTTTCCCCTCGACTTTCTGTGATTCCCTACATCTCACCTTTCTTTGCAGACAAGCCATTTGAAATACCCTTAACTTATTTCACAGCCAATAAGTCATTGAAATAATGTGTATTTTTAGAGAAATCTTCTTATATAATTAGGCAGAAAATCTCACCTGCCATAGATTTCAAAACAGCATAATTTCACTCTTCTCAATGCTTAATCTGTTGTATTACACAACCTTTGAGTATTTAGCTTTATCAATGACATGTACTTTAAAAATGTTTGAGAGATCCTACCAGTCTTTGAAAACATCCTTGTTCCTTGTTTCAGTTCCAGTTTTATGTATATATTCTGCCTTGCACCTGATTATTCCAACAATTGATGGATGGCCTTGGGAATCTAATTCTGGTATTGATAGTCTTTACTGATTGTCTCCCCTCGTAGCTGATTTTTTCATTATTGTGTAAATTTAGATCATGAGCTCATGTTTAGCTAAACAGCTGACCTTGTAAGACGCTTAGGTGTGAACGCTCTTAAGCTTCCGCAGAAAGACGGCAAAGATTTATTTGTGTCCCTCCAATGATTTGCCCACGAGGACACCGTTTTCTACAAGTGTTGGTCCAATACTCCCTCTAGAGGCAGGGGACTCCGACAGGGCTGATTGGCGACCCCCGATCTGGGGCAGGGGCAGTGGGCAGCCTGTGGCCCGGGCAGGAGCCTCTTTGCATGTGTCCCTGGGACACATCTGCCTGCGAACTTCGGTCACCTGGCAGGAAGCTACGATGCCCAGACCTATGGTTAGCTGTGCAGCGAGGTGTACTGTGAGGACAGGTTCCACACACACTTCAAGTAAGAGGTCGGCCTGAGTGGAAAGGTGAGAGTTTGGGCAGCTGTGCAGACAAAGAAGGCGCCCTTTGGCCTGGGCCTAAATGCTTGTGACACCCCGCTGAACCTGCCGGGCTCTGAGGGCCCAGCCCTGGGCCCTCTGCTCCCCTGCCCTTTGTTCAGTCACAGCAGAAATGGCCACACCCACTCCTTCAGTGAGGGCAGAGTTCCAACCACCCTCAGCCCCGCCCCCTCTCCGCAGGTTACCATGGACTACAGAGGCTGCATCCTGAGGCCAGGGCATTCCGAGAATGCCAAGGGCAGCCATGATGACCTTAAATGATTTCCTCTTGTGTCAGGTTTGGTAAACTTTAGGAGCTAGGACATGGTCCACTTTACAGAAATGTTCAAATTTACTGGCATTTCATATATTCTCTGCTATAACAGTGTCCTGATTCTTTCTGTATATTCTTTACTTATGTTTTTGTTTTCCTTAATCAAAGTGTGTCTTTTCAATCTTTTCAAAGAAGATTCTTTGGACTTACTAAATCACCTCAATTTTATTCGTTTTCTGTTGTATTAAGTTCTGCTCATATCTTTATTTATCTTTTTTCTATGTTCTCAGGGTTTATTGTTTTGATCTTCTGATGTCAATTAAAACACTTGGTTATTCATTTTAATAAATATTTTACTCATAAAGATTTGAACTTTTGAAGATTCCAGCTTACTTGTAAGTTTCTAAGGGTCAGGTCCTCTCCATTGTTGCTGGCCTAAGGTTTAGTTCACCATATAGCAATGTATATATTGACCTATTTTCCCCTCGACTTTCTGTGATTCCCTACATCTCACCTTTCTTTGCAGACAAGCCATTTGAAATACCCTTAACTTATTTCACAGCCAATAAGTCATTGAAATAATGTGTATTTTTAGAGAAATCTTCTTATACAATTAGGCAGAAAATCTCACCTGCCATAGTTTTCAAAACAGCATAATTTCACTCTTCTCAATGCTTAATCTGTTGTATTACACAACCTTTGAGTATTTAGCTTTATCAATGACATGTACTTTAAAAATGTTTGAGAGATCCTACCAGTCTTTGAAAACATCCTTGTTCCTTGTTTCAGTTCCAGTTTTATGTATATATTCTGCCTTGCACCTGATTATTCCAACAATTGATGGATGGCCTTGGGAATCTAATTCTGGTATTGATAGTCTTTACTGATTGTCTCCCCTCGAAGCTGATTTCTTCATTATTGTGTAAATTTAGATCATGAGCTCATGTTTAGCTAAACAGCTGACCTTGTAAGACGCTTAGGTGTGAACGCTCGTAAGCTTCCGCAGAAAGACGGCAAAGATTTATTTGTGTCCCTCCAATGAGTTGCCCACAAGGACACCGTTTTCTACAAGTGTTGGTCCAATACTCCCTCTAGAGGAAGGGGACTCCGACAGGGCTGATTGGCGGCCCCCGATCTGGGGCAGGGGCAGTGGGCAGCCTGTGGCCCGGGCAGGAGCCTCTTTGCATGTGTCCCTGGGACACATCTGCCTGCGAACTTCGGTCACCTGGCAGGAAGCTACGATGCCCAGACCTATGGTTAGCTGTGCAGCGAGGTGTACTGTGAGGGCAGGTTCCACACACACTTCAAGTAAGAGGTCGGCCTGAGTGGAAAGGTGAGAGTTTGGGCAGCTGTGCAGACAAAGAAGGCGCCCTTTGGCCTGGGCCTAAATGCTTGTGACACACCACTGGACCTGCCGTGCTCTGAGGGCCCTGCCCTGGGCCCACTGCTCCCCTGCCCTTTGTTCAGTCACAGCAGAGATGGCCACACCCACTCCTCCAGTGAGGCCAGAGTTCCAACCACCCTCAGCCCCGCCCCCTCTCCGCAGGTTAACATGGACTACAGAGGCTGCATCCTGAGGCCAGGGCGTTCCGAGAAGGCCAAGGGCAGACATGATGACCTTAAATGATTTCCTCTTGTGTCAGGTTTGGTAAACTTTAGGAGCTAGGAAATGGTCCACTTTACAGAAATGTTCAAATTTACTGGCATTTCATATATTCTCTGCTATAACATTGTCCTGATTCTTTCTGTTTATTCTTTACTTATGTTTTTGTTTTCCTTAATCAAAGTGTGTCTTTTCAATCTTTTCAAAGAAGATTCTTTGGACTTACTAAATCACCTGAATTTTATACGTTTTCTGTTGTATTAAGTTCTGCTCATATCTTTATTTATCTTTTTTCTATGTTCTCAGGGTTTATTGTTTTGATCTTCTGATGTCAATTAAAACACTTGGTTATTCATTTTAATAAATATTTTACTCATAAAGATATGAACTTTTGAAGATTCCAGCTTACTTGTAAGTTTCTAAGGGTCAGGTCCTCTCCATTGTTGCTGGCCTAAGGTTTAGTTCACCATATAGCAATGTATATATTGACCTATTTTCCCCTCGACTTTCTGTGATTCCCTACATCTCACCTTTCTTTGCAGACAAGCCATTTGAAATACCCTTAACTTATTTCACAGCCAATAAGTCATTGAAATAATGTGTATTTTTAGAGAAATCTTCTTATATAATTAGGCAGAAAATCTCACCTGCCATAGTTTTCAAAACAGCATAATTTCACTCTTCTCAATGCTTAATCTGTTGTATTACACAACCTTTGAGTATTTAGCTTTATCAATGACATGTACTTTAAAAATGTTTGAGAGATCCTACCAGTCTTTGAAAACATCCTTGTTCCTTGTTTCAGTTCCAGTTTTATGTATATATTCTGCCTTGCACCTGATTATTCCAACAATTGATGGATGGCCTTGGGAATCTAATTCTGGTATTGATAGTCTTTACTGATTGTCTCCCCTCGTAGCTGATTTTTTCATTATTGTGTAAATTTAGATCATGAGCTCATGTTTAGCTAAACAGCTGACCTTGTAAGACGCTTAGGTGTGAACGCTCTTAAGCTTCCGCAGAAAGACGGCAAAGATTTATTTGTGTCCCTCCAATGATTTGCCCACGAGGACACCGTTTTCTACAAGTGTTGGTCCAATACTCCCTCTAGAGGCAGGGGACTCCGACAGGGCTGATTGGCGGCCCCCGATCTGGGGCAGGGGCAGTGGGCAGCCTGTGGCCCGGGCAGGAGCCTCTTTGCATGTGTCCCTGGGACACATCTGCCTGCGAACTTCGGTCACCTGGCAGGAAGCTACGATGCCCAGACCTATGGTTAGCTGTGCAGCGAGGTGTACTGTGAGGACAGGTTCCACACACACTTCAAGTAAGAGGTCGGCCTGAGTGGAAAGGTGAGAGTTTGGGCAGCTGTGCAGACAAAGAAGGCGCCCTTTGGCCTGGGCCTAAATGCTTGTGACACCCCGGTGAACCTGCCCGGCTCTGAGGGCCCAGCCCTGGGCCCTCTGCTCCCCTGCCCTTTGTTCAGTCACAGCAGAAATGGCCACACCCACTCCTTCAGTGAGGGCAGAGTTCCAACCACCCTCAGCCCCGCCCCCTCTCCGCAGGTTACCATGGACTACAGAGGCTGCATCCTGAGGCCAGGGCATTCCGAGAATGCCAAGGGCAGCCATGATGACCTTAAATGATTTCCTCTTGTGTCAGGTTTGGTAAACTTTAGGAGCTAGGACATGGTCCACTTTACAGAAATGTTCAAATTTACTGGCATTTCATATATTCTCTGCTATAACATTGTCCTGATTCTTTCTGTATATTCTTTACTTATGTTTTTGTTTTCCTTAATCAAAGTGTGTCTTTTCAATCTTTTCAAAGAAGATTCTTTGGACTTACTAAATCACCTCAATTTTATTCGTTTTCTGTTGTATTAAGTTCTGCTCATATCTTTATTTATCTTTTTTCTATGTTCTCAGGGTTTATTGTTTTGATCTTCTGATGTCAATTAAAACACTTGGTTATTCATTTTAATAAATATTTTACTCATAAAGATTTGAACTTTTGAAGATTCCAGCTTACTTGTAAGTTTCTAAGGGTCAGGTCCTCTCCATTGTTGCTGGCCTAAGGTTTAGTTCACCATATAGCAATGTATATATTGACCTATTTTCCCCTCGACTTTCTGTGATTCCCTACATCTCACCTTTCTTTGCAGACAAGCCATTTGAAATACCCTTAAATTATTTCACAGCCAATAAGTCATTGAAATAATGTGTATTTTTAGTGAAATCTTCTTATATAATTAGGCAGAAAATCTCACCTGCCATAGTTTTCAAAACAGCATAATTTCACTCTTCTCAATGCTTAATCTGTTGTATTACACAACCTTTGAGTATTTAGCTTTATCAATGACATGTACTTTAAAAATGTTTTAGAGATCCTACCAGTCTTTGAAAACATCCTTGTTCCTTGTTTCAGTTCCAGTTTTATGTATATATTCTGCCTTGCACCTGATTATTCCAACAATTGATGGATGGCCTTGGGAATCTAATTCTGGTATTGATAGTCTTTACTGATTGTCTCCCCTCGTAGCTGATTTCTTCATTATTGTGTAAATTTAGATCATGAGCTCATGTTTAGCTCAACAGCTGACCTTGTAAGACGCTTAGGTGTGAACGCTCGTAAGCTTCCGCAGAAAGACAGCAAAGATTTATTTGTGTCCCTCCAATGAGTTGCCCACGCGGACACCGTTTTCTACAAGTGTTGGTCCAATACTCCCTCTACATGAAGGGGTCTCCGACAGGGCTGATTGGCGGCCCCCGATCTGGGGCAGGGGCAGTGGGCAGCCTGTGGCCCGGGCAGGAGCCTCTTTGCATGTGTCCCTGGGACACATCTGCCTGCGAACTTCGGTCACCTGGCAGGAAGCTACGATGCCCAGACCTATGGTTAGCTGTGCAGCGAGGTGTACTGTGAGGGCAGGTTCCACACACACTTCAAGTAAGAGGTCGGCCTGAGTGGAAAGGTGAGAGTTTGGGCAGCTGTGCAGACAAAGAAGGCGCCCTTTGGCCTGGGCCTAAATGCTTGTGACACCCCACAGGATCTGCCGTGCTCTGAGGGCCCTGCCCTGGGCCCCCTGCTCCCCTGCCCTTTGTTCAGTCACAGCAGAGATGGCCACACCCACTCCTCCAGTGAGGCCAGAGTTCCAACCACCCTCAGCCCCGCCCCCTCTCCGCAGGTTAACATGGACTACAGAGGCTGCATCCTGAGGCCAGGGCGTTCCGAGAAGGCCAAGGGCAGACATGATGACCTTAAATGATTTCCTCTTGTGTCAGGTTTGGTAAACTTTAGGAGCTAGGAAATGGTCCACTTTACAGAAATGTTCAAATTTACTGGCATTTCATATATTCTCTGCTATAACATTGTCCTGATTCTTTCTGTATATTCTTTACTTATGTTTTTGTTTTCCTTAATCAAAGTGTGTCTTTTCAATCTTTTCAAAGAAGATTCTTTGGACTTACTAAATCACCTGAATTTTATACGTTTTCTGTTGTATTAAGTTCTGCTCATATCTTTATTTATCTTTTTTCTATGTTCTCAGGGTTTATTGTTTTGATCTTCTGATGTCAATTAAAACACTTGGTTATTCATTTTAATAAATATTTTACTCATAAAGATTTGAACTTTTGAAGATTCCAGCTTACTTGTAAGTTTCTAAGGGTCAGGTCCTCTCCATTGTTGCTGGCCTAAGGTTTAGTTCACCATATAGCAATGTATATATTGACCTATTTTCCCCTCGACTTTCTGTGATTCCCTACATCTCACCTTTCTTTGCAGACAAGCCATTTGAAATACCCTTAAATTATTTCACAGCCAATAAGTCATTGAAATAATGTGTATTTTTAGTGAAATCTTCTTATATAATTAGGCAGAAAATCTCACCTGCCATAGTTTTCAAAACAGCATAATTTCACTCTTCTCAATGCTTAATCTGTTGTATTACACAACCTTTGAGTATTTAGCTTTATCAATGACATGTACTTTAAAAATGTTTGAGAGATCCTACCAGTCTTTGAAAACATCCTTGTTCCTTGTTTCAGTTCCAGTTTTATGTATATATTCTGCCTTGCACCTGATTATTCCAACAATTGATGGATGGCCTTGGGAATCTAATTCTGGTATTGATAGTCTTTACTGATTGTCTCCCCTCGAAGCTGATTTCTTCATTATTGTGTAAATTTAGATCATGAGCTCCTGTTTAGCTAAACAGCTGACATTGTAAGACGCTTAGGTGTGAACGCTCGTAAACTTCCGCAGAAAGACGGCAAAGATTTATTTGTGTCCCTCCAATGAGTTGCCCACGAGGACACCGTTTTCTACAAGTGTTGGTCCAATACTCCCTGTAGAGGAAGGGGACTCCGATAGGGCTGATTGGCGGCCCCCGATCTGGGGCAGGGGCAGTGGGCAGCCTGTGGCCCGGGCAGGAGCCTCTTTGCATGTGTCCCTGGGACACATCTGCCTGCGAACTTCGGTCACCTGGCAGGAAGCTACGATGCCCAGACCTATGGTTAGCTGTGCAGCGAGGTGTACTGTGAGGACAGGTTCCACACACACTTCAAGTAAGAGGTCGGCCTGAGTGGAAAGGTGAGAGTTTGGGCAGCTGTGCAGACAAAGAAGGCGCCCTTTGGCCTGGGCCTAAATGCTTGTGACACCCCACTGGACCTGCCGTGCTCTGAGGGCCCTGCCCTGGGCCCCCTGCTCCCCTGCCCTTTGTTCAGTCACAGCAGAGATGGCCACACCCACTCCTCCAGTGAGGCCAGAGTTCCAACCACCCTCAGCCCCGCCCCCTCTCCGCAGGTTAACATGGACTACAGAGGCTGCATCCTGAGGCCAGGGCGTTCCGAGAAGGCCAAGGGCAGACATGATGACCTTAAATGATTTCCTCTTGTGTCAGGTTTGGTAAACTTTAGGAGCTAGGAAATGGTCCACTTTACAGAAATGTTCAAATTTACTGGCATTTCTTATATTCTCTGCTATAACATTGTCCTGATTCTTTCTGTATATTCTATACTTATGTTTTTGTTTTCCTTAATCAAAGTGTGTCTTTTCAATCTTTTCAAAGAAGATTCTTTGGACTTACTAAATCACCTCAATTTTATACGTTTTCTGTTGTATTAAGTTCTGCTCATATCTTTATTTATCTTTTTTCTATGTTCTCAGGGTTTATTGTTTTGATCTTCTGATGTCAATTAAAACACTTGGTTATTCATTTTAATAAATATTTTACTCATAAAGATTTGAACTTTTGAAGATTCCAGCTTACTTGTAAGTTTCTAAGGGTCAGGTCCTCTCCATTGTTGCTGGCCTAAGGTTTAGTTCACCATATAGCAATGTATATATTGACCTATTTTCCCCTCGACTTTCTGTGATTCCCTACATCTCACCTTTCTTTGCAGACAAGCCATTTGAAATACCCTTAACTTATTTCACAGCCAATAAGTCATTGAAATAATGTGTATTTTTAGAGAAATCTTCTTATATAATTAGGCAGAAAATCTCACCTGCCATAGTTTTCAAAACAGCATAATTTCACTCTTCTCAATGCTTAATCTGTTGTATTACACAACCTTTGAGTATTTAGCTTTATCAATGACATGTACTTTAAAAATGTTTGAGAGATCCTACCAGTCTTTGAAAACATCCTTGTTCCTTGTTTCAGTTCCAGTTTTATGTATATATTCTGCCTTGCACCTGATTATTCCAACAATTGATGGATGGCCTTGGGAATCTAATTCTGGTATTGATAGTCTTTACTGATTGTCTCCCCTCGAAGCTGATTTTTTCATTATTGTGTAAATTTAGATCATGAGCTCCTGTTTAGCTAAACAGCTGACCTTGTAAGACGCTTAGGTGTGAACGCTCGTAAACTTCCGCAGAAAGACGGCAAAGATTTATTTGTGTCCCTCCAATGAGTTGCCCACGAGGACACCGTTTTCTACAAGTGTTGGTCCAATACTCCCTGTAGAGGAAGGGGACTCCGATAGGGCTGATTGGCGGCCCCCGATCTGGGGCAGGGGCAGTGGGCAGCCTGTGGCCCGGGCAGGAGCCTCTTTGCATGTGTCCCTGGGACACATCTGCCTGCGAACTTCGGTCACCTGGCAGGAAGCTACGATGCCCAGACCTATGGTTAGCTGTGCAGCGAGGTGTACTGTGAGGGCAGGTTCCACACACACTTCAAGTAAGAGGTCGGCCTGAGTGGAAAGGTGAGAGTTTGGGCAGCTGTGCAGACAAAGAAGGCGCCCTTTGGCCTGGGCCTAAATGCTTGTGACACCCCACTGGACCTGCCGTGCTCTGAGGGCCCTGCCCTGGGCCCCCTGCTCCCCTGCCCTTTGTTCAGTCACAGCAGAGATGGCCACACCCACTCCTCCAGTGAGGCCAGAGTTCCAACCACCCTCAGCCCCGCCCCCTCTCCGCAGGTTAACATGGACTACAGAGGCTGCATCCTGAGGCCAGGGCGTTCCGAGAAGGCCAAGGGCAGACATGATGACCTTAAATGATTTCCTCTTGTGTCAGGTTTGGTAAACTTTAGGAGCTAGGAAATGGTCCACTTTACAGAAATGTTCAAATTTACTGGCATTTCATATGTTCTCTGCTATAACATTGTCCTGATTCTTTCTGTTTATTCTTTACTTATGTTTTTGTTTTCCTTAATCAAAGTGTGTCTTTTCAATCTTTTCAAAGAAGATTCTTTGGACTTACTAAATCACCTGAATTTTATACGTTTTCTGTTGTATTAAGTTCTGCTCATATCTTTATTTATCTTTTTTCTATGTTCTCAGGGTTTATTGTTTTGATCTTCTGATGTCAATTAAAACACTTGGTTATTCATTTTAATAAATATTTTATTCATAAAGATTTGAACTTTTGAAGATTCCAGCTTACTTGTAAGTTTCTAAGGGTCAGGTCCTCTCCATTGTTGCTGGCCTAAGGTTTAGTTCACCATATAGCAATGTATATATTGACCTATTTTCCCCTCGACTTTCTGTGATTCCCTACATCTCACCTTTCTTTGCAGACAAGCCATTTGAAATACCCTTAACTTATTTCACAGCCAATAAGTCATTGAAATAATGTGTATTTTTAGAGAAATCTTCTTCTATAATTAGGCAGAAAATCTCACCTGCCATAGTTTTCAAAACAGCATAATTTCACTCTTCTCAATGCTTAATCTGTTGTATTACACAACCTTTGAGTATTTAGCTTTATCAATGACATGTACTTTAAAAATGTTTGAGAGATCCTACCAGTCTTTGAAAACATCCTTGTTCCTTGTTTCAGTTCCAGTTTTATGTATATATTCTGCCTTGCACCTGATTATTCCAACAATTGATGGATGGCCTTGGGAATCTAATTCTGGTATTGATAGTCTTTACTGATTGTCTCCCCTCGTAGCTGATTTTTTCATTATTGTGTAAATTTAGATCATGAGCTCATGTTTAGCTAAACAGCTGACCTTGTAAGACGCTTAGGTGTGAACGCTCTTAAGCTTCCGCAGAAAGACGGCAAAGATTTATTTGTGTCCCTCCAATGATTTGCCCACGAGGACACCGTTTTCTACAAGTGTTGGTCCAATACTCCCTCTAGAGGCAGGGGACTCCGACAGGGCTGATTGGCGGCCCCCGATCTGGGGCAGGGGCAGTGGGCAGCCTGTGGCCCGGGCAGGAGCCTCTTTGCATGTGTCCCTGGGACACATCTGCCTGCGAACTTCGGTCACCTGGCAGGAAGCTACGATGCCCAGACCTATGGTTAGCTGTGCAGCGAGGTGTACTGTGAGGACAGGTTCCACACACACTTCAAGTAAGAGGTCGGCCTGAGTGGAAAGGTGAGAGTTTGGGCAGCTGTGCAGACAAAGAAGGCGCCCTTTGGCCTGGGCCTAAATGCTTGTGACACCCCACTGGACCTGCCGTGCTCTGAGGGCCCTTCCCTGGGCCCCCTGCTCCCCTGCCCTTTGTTCAGTCACAGCAGAGATGGCCACACCCACTCCTTCAGTGAGGGCAGAGTTCCAACCACCCTCAGCCCCGCCCCCTCTCCGCAGGTTACCATGGACTACAGAGGCTGCATCCTGAGGCCAGGGCGTTCCGAAAATGCCAAGGGCAGACATGATGACCTTAAATGATTTCCTCTTGTGTCAGGTTTGGTAAACTTTAGGAGCTAGGAAATGGTCCACTTTACAGAAATGTTCAAATTTACTGGCATTTCTTATATTCTCTGCTATAACTTTGTCCTGATTCTTTCTGTATATTCTTTACTTATGTTTTTTTTTTCCTTAATCAAAGTGTGTCTTTTCAATTTTTTCAAAGAAGATTCTTTGGACTTACTAAATCACCTGAATTTTATACGTTTTCTGTTGTATTAAGTTCTGCTCATATCTTTATTTATATTTTTTCTATGTTCTCAGGGTTTATTGTTTTGATCTTCTGATGTCAATTAAAACACTTGGTTATTCATTTTAATAAATATTTTACTTATAAAGATTTGAGCTTTTGAAGATTCCAGCTTACTTGTAAGTTTCAAAGGGTCAGGTCCTCTCCATTGTTGCTGGCCTAAGGTTTAGTTCACCATATAGCAATGTATATATTGACCTATTTTCCCCTCGACTTTCTGTGATTCCCTACATCTCACCTTTCTTTGCAGACAAGCCATTTGAAATACCCTTAACTTATTTCACAGCCAATAAGTCATTGAAATAATGTGTATTTTTAGAGAAATCTTCTTATATAATTAGGCAGAAAATCTCACCTGCCATAGTTTTCAAAACAGCATAATTTCACTCTTCTCAATGCTTAATCTGTTGTGTATTACACAACCTTTGAGTATTTAGCTTTATCAATGACATGTCCTTTAAAAATGTTGTAGAGATCCTACCAGTCTTTGAAAACATCCTTGTTCCTTGTTTCAGTTCCAGTTTTATGTATATATTCTGCCTTGCACCTGATTATTCCAACAATTGATGGATGGCCTTGGGAATCTAATTCTGGTATTGATAGTCTTTACTGATTGTCTCCCCTCGAAGCTGATTTCTTCATTATTGTGTAAATTTAGATCATGAGCTTATGTTTAGCTCAACAGCTGACCTTGTAAGACGCTTAGGTGTGAACGCTCGTAAGCTTCCGCAGAAAGACAGCAAAGATTTATTTGTGTCCCTCCAATGAGTTGCCCACGCGGACACCGTTTTCTACAAGTGTTGGTCCAATACTCCCTCTACATGAAGGGGTCTCCGACAGGGCTGATTGGCGGCCCCCGATCTGGGGCAGGGGCAGTGGGCAGCCTGTGGCCCGGGCAGGAGCCTCTTTGCATGTGTCCCTGGGACACATCTGCCTGCGAACTTCGGTCACCTGGCAGGAAGCTACGATGCCCAGACCTATGGTTAGCTGTGCAGCGAGGTGTACTGTGAGGGCAGGTTCCACACACACTTCAAGTAAGAGGTCGGCCTGAGTGGAAAGGTGAGAGTTTGGGCAGCTGTGCAGACAAAGAAGGCGCCCTTTGGCCTGGGCCTAAATGCTTGTGACACCCCACTGGACCTGCCGTGCTCTGAGGGCCCTGCCCTGGGCCCCCTGCTCCCCTGCCCTTTGTTCAGTCACAGCAGAGATGGCCACACCCACTCCTCCAGTGAGGCCAGAGTTCCAACCACCCTCAGCCCCGCCCCCTCTCCGCAGGTTAACATGGACTACAGAGGCTGCATCCTGAGGCCAGGGCGTTCCGAGAAGGCCAAGGGCAGACATGATGACCTTAAATGATTTCCTCTTGTGTCAGGTTTGGTAAACTTTAGGAGCTAGGAAATGGTCCACTTTACAGAAATGTTCAAATTTACTGGCATTTCATATATTCTCTGCTATAACATTGTCCTGATTCTTTCTGTTTATTCTTTACTTATGTTTTTGTTTTCCTTAATCAAAGTGTGTCTTTTCAATCTTTTCAAAGAAGATTCTTTCGACTTACTAAATCACCTGAATTTTATACGTTTTCTGTTGTATTAAGTTCTGCTCATATCTTTATTTATCTTTTTTCTATGTTCTCAGGGTTTATTGTTTTGATCTTCTGATGTCAATTAAAACACTTGGTTATTCATTTTAATAAATATTTTACTCATAAAGATTTGAACTTTTGAAGATTCCAGCTTACTTGTAAGTTTCTAAGGGTCAGGTCCTCTCCATTGTTGCTGGCCTAAGGTTTAGTTCACCATATAGCAATGTATATATTGACCTATTTTCCCCTCGACTTTCTGTGATTCCCTACATCTCACCTTTCTTTGCAGACAAGCCATTTGAAATACCCTTAACTTATTTCACAGCCAATAAGTCATTGAAATAATGTGTATTTTTAGAGAAATCTTCTTATATAATTAGGCAGAAAATCTCACCTGCCATAGTTTTCAAAACAGCATAATTTCACTCTTCTCAATGCTTAATCTGTTGTATTACACAACCTTTGAGTATTTAGCTTTATCAATGACATGTACTTTAAAAATGTTTGAGAGATCCTACCAGTCTTTGAAAACATCCTTGTTCCTTGTTTCAGTTCCAGTTTTATGTATATATTCTGCCTTGCACCTGATTATTCCAACAATTGATGGATGGCCTTGGGAATCTAATTCTGGTATTGATAGTCTTTACTGATTGTCTCCCCTTGTAGCTGATTTTTTCATTATTGTGTAAATTTAGATCATGAGCTCATGTTTAGCTAAACAGCTGACCTTGTAAGACGCTTAGGTGTGAACGCTCTTAAGCTTCCGCAGAAAGACGGCAAAGATTTATTTGTGTCCCTCCAATGATTTGCCCACGAGGACACCGTTTTCTACAAGTGTTGGTCCAATACTCCCTCTAGAGGCAGGGGACTCCGACAGGGCTGATTGGCGGCCCCCGATCTGGGGCAGGGGCAGTGGGCAGCCTGTGGCCCGGGCAGGAGCCTCTTTGCATGTGTCCCTGGGACACATCTGCCTGCGAACTTCGGTCACCTGGCAGGAAGCTACGATGCCCAGACCTATGGTTAGCTGTGCAGCGAGGTGTACTGTGAGGACAGGTTCCACACACACTTCAAGTAAGAGGTCGGCCTGAGTGGAAAGGTGAGAGTTTGGGCAGCTGTGCAGACAAAGAAGGCGCCC
Organism: Mesoplodon mirus; assembly: GCF_964341445.2. NCBI lineage: Eukaryota > Metazoa > Chordata > Mammalia > Artiodactyla > Ziphiidae > Mesoplodon > Mesoplodon mirus. Next base: position 176,490,962 of record NC_138976.1, on the reverse strand, counting down.
TTTGGCCTGGGCCTAAATGCTTGTGACACCCCACTGAACCTGCCGGGCTCTGAGGGCCCAGCCCTGGGCCCTCTGCTCCCCTGCCCTTTGTTCAGTCACAGCAGAGATGGCCACACCCACTCCTCCAGTGAGGCCAGAGTTCCAACCACCCTCAGCCCCGCCCCCTCTCCGCAGGTTACCATGGACTACAGAGGCTGCATCCTGAGGCCAGGGCATTCCGAGAATGCCAAGGGCAGCCATGATGACCTTAAATGATTTCCTCTTGTGTCAGGTTTGGTAAACTTTAGGAGCTAGGACATGGTCCACTTTACAGAAATGTTCAAATTTACTGGCATTTCATATATTCTCTGCTATAACATTGTCCTGATTCTTTCTGTATATTCTTTACTTATGTTTTTGTTTTCCTTAATCAAAGTGTGTCTTTTCAATCTTTTCAAAGAAGATTCTTTGGACTTACTAAATCACCTCAATTTTATACGTTTTCTGTTGTATTAAGTTCTGCTCATATCTTTATTTATCTTTTTTCTATGTTCTCAGGGTTTATTGTTTTGATCTTCTGATGTCAATTAAAACACTTGGTTATTCATTTTAATAAATATTTTACTCATAAAGATTTGAACTTTTGAAGATTCCAGCTTACTTGTAAGTTTCTAAGGGTCAGGTCCTCTCCATTGTTGCTGGCCTAAGGTTTAGTTCACCATATAGCAATGTATATATTGACCTATTTTCCCCTCGACTTTCTGTGATTCCCTACATCTCACCTTTCTTTGCAGACAAGCCATTTGAAATACCCTTAACTTATTTCACAGCCAATAAGTCATTGAAATAATGTGTATTTTTAGAGAAATCTTCTTATATAATTAGGCAGAAAATCTCACCTGCCATAGTTTTCAAAACAGCATAATTTCACTCTTCTCAATGCTTAATCTGTTGTATTACACAACCTTTGAGTATTTAGCTTTATCAATGACATGTACTTTAAAAATGTTTGAGAGATCCTACCAGTCTTTGAAAACATCCTTGTTCCTTGTTTCAGTTCCAGTTTTATGTATATATTCTGCCTTGCACCTGATTATTCCAACAATTGATGGATGGCCTTGGGAATCTAATTCTGGTATTGATAGTCTTTACTGATTGTCTCCCCTCGAAGCTGATTTTTTCATTATTGTGTAAATTTAGATCATGAGCTCCTGTTTAGCTAAACAGCTGACCTTGTAAGACGCTTAGGTGTGAACGCTCGTAAACTTCCGCAGAAAGACGGCAAAGATTTATTTGTGTCCCTCCAATGAGTTGCCCACGAGGACACCGTTTTCTACAAGTGTTGGTCCAATACTCCCTGTAGAGGAAGGGGACTCCGATAGGGCTGATTGGCGGCCCCCGATCTGGGGCAGGGGCAGTGGGCAGCCTGTGGCCCGGGCAGGAGCCTCTTTGCATGTGTCCCTGGGACACATCTGCCTGCGAACTTCGGTCACCTGGCAGGAAGCTACGATGCCCAGACCTATGGTTAGCTGTGCAGCGAGGTGTACTGTGAGGGCAGGTTCCACACACACTTCAAGTAAGAGGTCGGCCTGAGTGGAAAGGTGAGAGTTTGGGCAGCTGTGCAGACAAAGAAGGCGCCCTTTGGCCTGGGCCTAAATGCTTGTGACACCCCACTGGACCTGCCGTGCTCTGAGGGCCCTGCCCTGGGCCCCCTGCTCCCCTGCCCTTTGTTCAGTCACAGCAGAGATGGCCACACCCACTCCTCCAGTGAGGCCAGAGTTCCAACCACCCTCAGCCCCGCCCCCTCTCCGCAGGTTAACATGGACTACAGAGGCTGCATCCTGAGGCCAGGGCGTTCCGAGAAGGCCAAGGGCAGACATGATGACCTTAAATGATTTCCTCTTGTGTCAGGTTTGGTAAACTTTAGGAGCTAGGAAATGGTCCACTTTACAGAAATGTTCAAATTTACTGGCATTTCATATGTTCTCTGCTATAACATTGTCCTGATTCTTTCTGTTTATTCTTTACTTATGTTTTTGTTTTCCTTAATCAAAGTGTGTCTTTTCAATCTTTTCAAAGAAGATTCTTTGGACTTACTAAATCACCTGAATTTTATACGTTTTCTGTTGTATTAAGTTCTGCTCATATCTTTATTTATCTTTTTTCTATGTTCTCAGGGTTTATTGTTTTGATCTTCTGATGTCAATTAAAACACTTGGTTATTCATTTTAATAAATATTTTACTCATAAAGATTTGAACTTTTGAAGATTCCAGCTTACTTGTAAGTTTCTAAGGGTCAGGTCCTCTCCATTGTTGCTGGCCTAAGGTTTAGTTCACCATATAGCAATGTATATATTGACCTATTTTCCCCTCGACTTTCTGTGATTCCCTACATCTCACCTTTCTTTGCAGACAAGCCATTTGAAATACCCTTAACTTATTTCACAGCCAATAAGTCATTGAAATAATGTGTATTTTTAGAGAAATCTTCTTATATAATTAGGCAGAAAATCTCACCTGCCATAGTTTTCAAAACAGCATAATTTCACTCTTCTCAATGCTTAATCTGTTGTATTACACAACCTTTGAGTATTTAGCTTTATCAATGACATGTACTTTAAAAATGTTTGAGAGATCCTACCAGTCTTTGAAAACATCCTTGTTCCTTGTTTCAGTTCCAGTTTTATGTATATATTCTGCCTTGCACCTGATTATTCCAACAATTGATGGATGGCCTTGGGAATCTAATTCTGGTATTGATAGTCTTTACTGATTGTCTCCCCTCGTAGCTGATTTTTTCATTATTGTGTAAATTTAGATCATGAGCTCATGTTTAGCTAAACAGCTGACCTTGTAAGACGCTTAGGTGTGAACGCTCTTAAGCTTCCGCAGAAAGACGGCAAAGATTTATTTGTGTCCCTCCAATGATTTGCCCACGAGGACACCGTTTTCTACAAGTGTTGGTCCAATACTCCCTCTAGAGGCAGGGGACTCCGACAGGGCTGATTGGCGGCCCCCGATCTGGGGCAGGGGCAGTGGGCAGCCTGTGGCCCGGGCAGGAGCCTCTTTGCATGTGTCCCTGGGACACATCTGCCTGCGAACTTCGGTCACCTGGCAGGAAGCTACGATGCCCAGACCTATGGTTAGCTGTGCAGCGAGGTGTACTGTGAGGACAGGTTCCACACACACTTCAAGTAAGAGGTCGGCCTGAGTGGAAAGGTGAGAGTTTGGGCAGCTGTGCAGACAAAGAAGGCGCCCTTTGGCCTGGGCCTAAATGCTTGTGACACCCCACTGGACCTGCCGTGCTCTGAGGGCCCTGCCCTGGGCCCCCTGCTCCCCTGCCCTTTGTTCAGTCACAGCAGAGATGGCCACACCCACTCCTTCAGTGAGGGCAGAGTTCCAACCACCCTCAGCCCCGCCCCCTCTCCGCAGGTTACCATGGACTACAGAGGCTGCATCCTGAGGCCAGGGCGTTCCGAAAATGCCAAGGGCAGACATGATGACCTTAAATGATTTCCTCTTGTGTCAGGTTTGGTAAACTTTAGGAGCTAGGAAATGGTCCACTTTACAGAAATGTTCAAATTTACTGGCATTTCTTATATTCTCTGCTATAACTTTGTCCTGATTCTTTCTGTATATTCTTTACTTATGTTTTTTTTTTCCTTAATCAAAGTGTGTCTTTTCAATCTTTTCAAAGAAGATTCTTTGGACTTACTAAATCACCTGAATTTTATACGTTTTCTGTTGTATTAAGTTCTGCTCATATCTTTATTTATCTTTTTTCTATGTTCTCAGGGTTTATTGTTTTGATCTTCTGATGTCAATTAAAACACTTGGTTATTCATTTTAATAAATATTTTACTTATAAAGATTTGAACTTTTGAAGATTCCAGCTTACTTGTAAGATTCTAAGGGTCAGGTCCTCTCCATTGTTGCTGGCCTAAGGTTTAGTTCACCATATAGCAATGTATATATTGACCTATTTTCCCCTCGACTTTCTGTGATTCCCTACATCTCACCTTTCTTTGCAGACAAGCCATTTGAAATACCCTTAAATTATTTCACAGCCAATAAGTCATTGAAATAATGTGTATTTTTAGTGAAATCTTCTTATATAATTAGGCAGAAAATCTCACCTGCCATAGTTTTCAAAACAGCATAATTTCACTCTTCTCAATGCTTAATCTGTTGTATTACACAACCTTTGAGTATTTAGCTTTATCAATGACATGTACTTTAAAAATGTTTTAGAGATCCTACCAGTCTTTGAAAACATCCTTGTTCCTTGTTTCAGTTCCAGTTTTATGTATATATTCTGCCTTGCACCTGATTATTCCAACAATTGATGGATGGCCTTGGGAATCTAATTCTGGTATTGATAGTCTTTACTGATTGTCTCCCCTCGTAGCTGATTTCTTCATTATTGTGTAAATTTAGATCATGAGCTCATGTTTAGCTCAACAGCTGACCTTGTAAGACGCTTAGGTGTGAACGCTCGTAAGCTTCCGCAGAAAGACAGCAAAGATTTATTTGTGTCCCTCCAATGAGTTGCCCACGCGGACACCGTTTTCTACAAGTGTTGGTCCAATACTCCCTCTACATGAAGGGGTCTCCGACAGGGCTGATTGGCGGCCCCCGATCTGGGGCAGGGGCAGTGGGCAGCCTGTGGCCCGGGCAGGAGCCTCTTTGCATGTGTCCCTGGGACACATCTGCCTGCGAACTTCGGTCACCTGGCAGGAAGCTACGATGCCCAGACCTATGGTTAGCTGTGCAGCGAGGTGTACTGTGAGGGCAGGTTCCACACACACTTCAAGTAAGAGGTCGGCCTGAGTGGAAAGGTGAGAGTTTGGGCAGCTGTGCAGACAAAGAAGGCGCCCTTTGGCCTGGGCCTAAATGCTTGTGACACCCCACTGGACCTGCCGTGCTCTGAGGGCCCTGCCCTGGGCCCCCTGCTCCCCTGCCCTTTGTTCAGTCACAGCAGAGATGGCCACACCCACTCCTCCAGTGAGGCCAGAGTTCCAACCACCCTCAGCCCCGCCCCCTCTCCGCAGGTTAACATGGACTACAGAGGCTGCATCCTGAGGCCAGGGCGTTCCGAGAAGGCCAAGGGCAGACATGATGACCTTAAATGATTTCCTCTTGTGTCAGGTTTGGTAAACTTTAGGAGCTAGGAAATGGTCCACTTTACAGAAATGTTCAAATTTACTGGCATTTCATATATTCTCTGCTATAACATTGTCCTGATTCTTTCTGTTTATTCTTTACTTATGTTTTTGTTTTCCTTAATCAAAGTGTGTCTTTTCAATCTTTTCAAAGAAGATTCTTTCGACTTACTAAATCACCTGAATTTTATACGTTTTCTGTTGTATTAAGTTCTGCTCATATCTTTATTTATCTTTTTTCTATGTTCTCAGGGTTTATTGTTTTGATCTTCTGATGTCAATTAAAACACTTGGTTATTCATTTTAATAAATATTTTACTCATAAAGATTTGAACTTTTGAAGATTCCAGCTTACTTGTAAGTTTCTAAGGGTCAGGTCCTCTCCATTGTTGCTGGCCTAAGGTTTAGTTCACCATATAGCAATGTATATATTGACCTATTTTCCCCTCGACTTTCTGTGATTCCCTACATCTCACCTTTCTTTGCAGACAAGCCATTTGAAATACCCTTAACTTATTTCACAGCCAATAAGTCATTGAAATAATGTGTATTTTTAGAGAAATCTTCTTATATAATTAGGCAGAAAATCTCACCTGCCATAGTTTTCAAAACAGCATAATTTCACTCTTCTCAATGCTTAATCTGTTGTATTACACAACCTTTGAGTATTTAGCTTTATCAATGACATGTACTTTAAAAATGTTTGAGAGATCCTACCAGTCTTTGAAAACATCCTTGTTCCTTGTTTCAGTTCCAGTTTTATGTATATATTCTGCCTTGCACCTGATTATACCAACAATTGATGGATGGCCTTGGGAATCTAATTCTGGTATTGATAGTCTTTACTGATTGTCTCCCCTCGTAGCTGATTTTTTCATTATTGTGTAAATTTAGATCATGAGCTCATGTTTAGCTAAACAGCTGACCTTGTAAGACGCTTAGGTGTGAACGCTCTTAAGCTTCCGCAGAAAGACGGCAAAGATTTATTTGTGTCCCTCCAATGATTTGCCCACGAGGACACCGTTTTCTACAAGTGTTGGTCCAATACTCCCTCTAGAGGCAGGGGACTCCGACAGGGCTGATTGGCGGCCCCCGATCTGGGGCAGGGGCAGTGGGCAGCCTGTGGCCCGGGCAGGAGCCTCTTTGCATGTGTCCCTGGGACACATCTGCCTGCGAACTTCGGTCACCTGGCAGGAAGCTACGATGCCCAGACCTATGGTTAGCTGTGCAGCGAGGTGTACTGTGAGGACAGGTTCCACACACACTTCAAGTAAGAGGTCGGCCTGAGTGGAAAGGTGAGAGTTTGGGCAGCTGTGCAGACAAAGAAGGCGCCCTTTGGCCTGGGCCTAAATGCTTGTGACACCCCACTGGACCTGCCGTGCTCTGAGGGCCCTGCCCTGGGCCCCCTGCTCCCCTGCCCTTTGTTCAGTCACAGCAGAGATGGCCACACCCACTCCTTCAGTGAGGGCAGAGTTCCAACCACCCTCAGCCCCGCCCCCTCTCCGCAGGTTACCATGGACTACAGAGGCTGCATCCTGAGGCCAGGGCGTTCCGAAAATGCCAAGGGCAGACATGATGACCTTAAATGATTTCCTCTTGTGTCAGGTTTGGTAAACTTTAGGAGCTAGGAAATGGTCCACTTTACAGAAATGTTCAAATTTACTGGCATTTCTTATATTCTCTGCTATAACTTTGTCCTGATTCTTTCTGTATATTCTTTACTTATGTTTTTTTTTTCCTTAATCAAAGTGTGTCTTTTCAATCTTTTCAAAGAAGATTCTTTGGACTTACTAAATCACCTGAATTTTATACGTTTTCTGTTGTATTAAGTTCTGCTCATATCTTTATTTATCTTTTTTCTATGTTCTCAGGGTTTATTGTTTTGATCTTCTGATGTCAATTAAAACACTTGGTTATTCATTTTAATAAATATTTTACTTATAAAGATTTGAACTTTTGAAGATTCCAGCTTACTTGTAAGATTCTAAGGGTCAGGTCCTCTCCATTGTTGCTGGCCTAAGGTTTAGTTCACCATATAGCAATGTATATATTGACCTATTTTCCCCTCGACTTTCTGTGATTCCCTACATCTCACCTTTCTTTGCAGACAAGCCATTTGAAATACCCTTAAATTATTTCACAGCCAATAAGTCATTGAAATAATGTGTATTTTTAGTGAAATCTTCTTATATAATTAGGCAGAAAATCTCACCTGCCATAGTTTTCAAAACAGCATAATTTCACTCTTCTCAATGCTTAATCTGTTGTATTACACAACCTTTGAGTATTTAGCTTTATCAATGACATGTACTTTAAAAATGTTTGAGAGATCCTACCAGTCTTTGAAAACATCCTTGTTCCTTGTTTCAGTTCCAGTTTTATGTATATATTCTGCCTTGCACCTGATTATTCCAACAATTGATGGATGGCCTTGGGAATCTAATTCTGGTATTGATAGTCTTTACTGATTGTCTCCCCTCGTAGCTGATTTCTTCATTATTGTGTAAATTTAGATCATGAGCTCATGTTTAGCTCAACAGCTGACCTTGTAAGACGCTTAGGTGTGAACGCTCGTAAGCTTCCGCAGAAAGACAGCAAAGATTTATTTGTGTCCCTCCAATGAGTTGCCCACGCGGACACCGTTTTCTACAAGTGTTGGTCCAATACTCCCTCTACATGAAGGGGTCTCCGACAGGGCTGATTGGCGGCCCCCGATCTGGGGCAGGGGCAGTGGGCAGCCTGTGGCCCGGGCAGGAGCCTCTTTGCATGTGTCCCTGGGACACATCTGCCTGCGAACTTCGGTCACCTGGCAGGAAGCTACGATGCCCAGACCTATGGTTAGCTGTGCAGCGAGGTGTACTGTGAGGGCAGGTTCCACACACACTTCAAGTAAGAGGTCGGCCTGAGTGGAAAGGTGAGAGTTTGGGCAGCTGTGCAGACAAAGAAGGCGCCCTTTGGCCTGGGCCTAAATGCTTGTGACACCCCACTGGACCTGCCGTGCTCTGAGGGCCCTGCCCTGGGCCCCCTGCTCCCCTGCCCTTTGTTCAGTCACAGCAGAGATGGCCACACCCACTCCTCCAGTGAGGCCAGAGTTCCAACCACCCTCAGCCCCGCCCCCTCTCCGCAGGTTAACATGGACTACAGAGGCTGCATCCTGAGGCCAGGGCGTTCCGAGAAGGCCAAGGGCAGACATGATGACCTTAAATGATTTCCTCTTGTGTCAGGTTTGGTAAACTTTAGGAGCTAGGAAATGGTCCACTTTACAGAAATGTTCAAATTTACTGGCATTTCATATATTCTCTGCTATAACATTGTCCTGATTCTTTCTGTTTATTCTTTACTTATGTTTTTGTTTTCCTTAATCAAAGTGTGTCTTTTCAATCTTTTCAAAGAAGATTCTTTGGACTTACTAAATCACCTGAATTTTATACGTTTTCTGTTGTATTAAGTTCTGCTCATATCTTTATTTATCTTTTTTCTATGTTCTCAGGGTTTATTGTTTTGATCTTCTGATGTCAATTAAAACACTTGGTTATTCATTTTAATAAATATTTTACTCATAAAGATTTGAACTTTTGAAGATTCCAGCTTACTTGTAAGTTTCTAAGGGTCAGGTCCTCTCCATTGTTGCTGGCCTAAGGTTTAGTTCACCATATAGCAATGTATATATTGACCTATTTTCCCCTCGACTTTCTGTGATTCCCTACATCTCACCTTTCTTTGCAGACAAGCCATTTGAAATACCCTTAACTTATTTCACAGCCAATAAGTCATTGAAATAATGTGTATTTTTAGAGAAATCTTCTTATATAATTAGGCAGAAAATCTCACCTGCCATAGTTTTCAAAACAGCATAATTTCACTCTTCTCAATGCTTAATCTGTTGTATTACACAACCTTTGAGTATTTAGCTTTATCAATGACATGTACTTTAAAAATGTTTGAGAGATCCTACCAGTCTTTGAAAACATCCTTGTTCCTTGTTTCAGTTCCAGTTTTATGTATATATTCTGCCTTGCACCTGATTATACCAACAATTGATGGATGGCCTTGGGAATCTAATTCTGGTATTGATAGTCTTTACTGATTGTCTCCCCTCGTAGCTGATTTTTTCATTATTGTGTAAATTTAGATCATGAGCTCATGTTTAGCTAAACAGCTGACCTTGTAAGACGCTTAGGTGTGAACGCTCTTAAGCTTCCGCAGAAAGACGGCAAAGATTTATTTGTGTCCCTCCAATGATTTGCCCACGAGGACACCGTTTTCTACAAGTGTTGGTCCAATACTCCCTCTAGAGGCAGGGGACTCCGACAGGGCTGATTGGCGGCCCCCGATCTGGGGCAGGGGCAGTGGGCAGCCTGTGGCCCGGGCAGGAGCCTCTTTGCATGTGTCCCTGGGACACATCTGCCTGCGAACTTCGGTCACCTGGCAGGAAGCTACGATGCCCAGACCTATGGTTAGCTGTGCAGCGAGGTGTACTGTGAGGACAGGTTCCACACACACTTCAAGTAAGAGGTCGGCCTGAGTGGAAAGGTGAGAGTTTGGGCAGCTGTGCAGACAAAGAAGGCGCCCTTTGGCCTGGGCCTAAATGCTTGTGACACCCCACTGAACCTGCCGGGCTCTGAGGGCCCAGCCCTGGGCCCTCTGCTCCCCTGCCCTTTGTTCAGTCACAGCAGAGATGGCCACACCCACTCCTTCAGTGAGGGCAGAGTTCCAACCACCCTCAGCCCCGCCCCCTCTCCGCAGGTTACCATGGACTACAGAGGCTGCATCCTGAGGCCAGGGCATTCCGAGAATGCCAAGGGCAGCCATGATGACCTTAAATGATTTCCTCTTGTGTCAGGTTTGGTAAACTTTAGGAGCTAGGACATGGTCCACTTTACAGAAATGTTCAAATTTACTGGCATTTCATATATTCTCTGCTATAACATTGTCCTGATTCTTTCTGTATATTCTTTACTTATGTTTTTGTTTTCCTTAATCAAAGTGTGTCTTTTCAATCTTTTCAAAGAAGATTCTTTGGACTTACTAAATCACCTCAATTTTATTCGTTTTCTGTTGTATTAAGTTCTGCTCATATCTTTATTTATCTTTTTTCTATGTTCTCAGGGTTTATTGTTTTGATCTTCTGATGTCAATTAAAACACTTGGTTATTCATTTTAATAAATATTTTACTCATAAAGATTTGAACTTTTGAAGATTCCAGCTTACTTGTAAGTTTCTAAGGGTCAGGTCCTCTCCATTGTTGCTGGCCTAAGGTTTAGTTCACCATATAGCAATGTATATATTGACATATTTTCCCCTCGACTTTCTGTGATTCCCTACATCTCACCTTTCTTTGCAGACAAGCCATTTGAAATACCCTTAAGTTATTTCACAGCCAATAAGTCATTGAAATAATGTGTATTTTTAGAGAAATCTTCTTATACAATTAGGCAGAAAATCTCACCTGCCATAGTTTTCAAAACAGCATAATTTCACTCTTCTCAATGCTTAATCTGTTGTATTACACAACCTTTGAGTATTTAGCTTTATCAATGACATGTACTTTAAAAATGTTTGAGAGATCCTACCAGTCTTTGAAAACATCCTTGTTCCTTGTTTCAGTTCCAGTTTTATGTATATATTCTGCCTTGCACCTGATTATTCCAACAATTGATGGATGGCCTTGGGAATCTAATTCTGGTATTGATAGTCTTTACTGATTGTCTCCCCTCGTAGCTGATTTCTTCATTATTGTGTAAATTTAGATCATGAGCTCATGTTTAGCTCAACAGCTGACCTTGTAAGACGCTTAGGTGTGAACGCTCGTAAGCTTCCGCAGAAAGACAGCAAAGATTTATTTGTGTCCCTCCAATGAGTTGCCCACGAGGACACCGTTTTCTACAAGTGTTGGTCCAATACTCCCTCTACATGAAGGGGTCTCTGACAGGGCTGATTGGCGGCCCCCGATCTGGGGCAGGGGCAGTGGGCAGCCTGTGGCCCGGGCAGGAGCCTCTTTGCATGTGTCCCTGGGACACATCTGCCTGCGAACTTCGGTCACCTGGCAGGAAGCTACGATGCCCAGACCTATGGTTAGCTGTGCAGCGAGGTGTACTGTGAGGGCAGGTTCCACACACACTTCAAGTAAGAGGTCGGCCTGAGTGGAAAGGTGAGAGTTTGGGCAGCTGTGCAGACAAAGAAGGCGCCCTTTGGCCTGGGCCTAAATGCTTGTGACACCCCACTGGACCTGCCGTGCTCTGAGGGCCCTGCCCTGGGCCCCCTGCTCCCCTGCCCTTTGTTCAGTCACAGCAGAGATGGCCACACCCACTCCTCCAGTGAGGCCAGAGTTCCAACCACCCTCAGCCCCGCCCCCTCTCCGCAGGTTAACATGGACTACAGAGGCTGCATCCTGAGGCCAGGGCGTTCCGAGAAGGCCAAGGGCAGACATGATGACCTTAAATGATTTCCTCTTGTGTCAGGTTTGGTAAACTTTAGGAGCTAGGAAATGGTCCACTTTACAGAAATGTTCAAATTTACTGGCATTTCATATATTCTCTGCTATAACATTGTCCTGATTCTTTCTGTTTATTCTTTACTTATGTTTTTGTTTTCCTTAATCAAAGTGTGTCTTTTCAATCTTTTCAAAGAAGATTCTTTCGACTTACTAAATCACCTGAATTTTATACGTTTTCTGTTGTATTAAGTTCTGCTCATATCTTTATTTATCTTTTTTCTATGTTCTCAGGGTTTATTGTTTTGATCTTCTGATGTCAATTAAAACACTTGGTTATTCATTTTAATAAATATTTTACTCATAAAGATTTGAACTTTTGAAGATTCCAGCTTACTTGTAAGTTTCTAAGGGTCAGGTCCTCTCCATTGTTGCTGGCCTAAGGTTTAGTTCACCATATAGCAATGTATATATTGACCTATTTTCCCCTCGACTTTCTGTGATTCCCTACATCTCACCTTTCTTTGCAGACAAGCCATTTGAAATACCCTTAACTTATTTCACAGCCAATAAGTCATTGAAATAATGTGTATTTTTAGAGAAATCTTCTTATATAATTAGGCAGAAAATCTCACCTGCCATAGTTTTCAAAACAGCATAATTTCACTCTTCTCAATGCTTAATCTGTTGTATTACACAACCTTTGAGTATTTAGCTTTATCAATGACATGTACTTTAAAAATGTTTGAGAGATCCTACCAGTCTTTGAAAACATCCTTGTTCCTTGTTTCAGTTCCAGTTTTATGTATATATTCTGCCTTGCACCTGATTATACCAACAATTGATGGATGGCCTTGGGAATCTAATTCTGGTATTGATAGTCTTTACTGATTGTCTCCCCTCGTAGCTGATTTTTTCATTATTGTGTAAATTTAGATCATGAGCTCATGTTTAGCTAAACAGCTGACCTTGTAAGACGCTTAGGTGTGAACGCTCTTAAGCTTCCGCAGAAAGACGGCAAAGATTTATTTGTGTCCCTCCAATGATTTGCCCACGAGGACACCGTTTTCTACAAGTGTTGGTCCAATACTCCCTCTAGAGGCAGGGGACTCCGACAGGGCTGATTGGCGGCCCCCGATCTGGGGCAGGGGCAGTGGGCAGCCTGTGGCCCGGGCAGGAGCCTCTTTGCATGTGTCCCTGGGACACATCTGCCTGCGAACTTCGGTCACCTGGCAGGAAGCTACGATGCCCAGACCTATGGTTAGCTGTGCAGCGAGGTGTACTGTGAGGACAGGTTCCACACACACTTCAAGTAAGAGGTCGGCCTGAGTGGAAAGGTGAGAGTTTGGGCAGCTGTGCAGACAAAGAAGGCGCCCTTTGGCCTGGGCCTAAATGCTTGTGACACCCCACTGAACCTGCCGGGCTCTGAGGGCCCAGCCCTGGGCCCTCTGCTCCCCTGCCCTTTGTTCAGTCACAGCAGAGATGGCCACACCCACTCCTTCAGTGAGGGCAGAGTTCCAACCACCCTCAGCCCCGCCCCCTCTCCGCAGGTTACCATGGACTACAGAGGCTGCATCCTGAGGCCAGGGCATTCCGAGAATGCCAAGGGCAGCCATGATGACCTTAAATGATTTCCTCTTGTGTCAGGTTTGGTAAACTTTAGGAGCTAGGACATGGTCCACTTTACAGAAATGTTCAAATTTACTGGCATTTCATATATTCTCTGCTATAACATTGTCCTGATTCTTTCTGTATATTCTTTACTTATGTTTTTGTTTTCCTTAATCAAAGTGTGTCTTTTCAATCTTTTCAAAGAAGATTCTTTGGACTTACTAAATCACCTCAATTTTATTCGTTTTCTGTTGTATTAAGTTCTGCTCATATCTTTATTTATCTTTTTTCTATGTTCTCAGGGTTTATTGTTTTGATCTTCTGATGTCAATTAAAACACTTGGTTATTTATTTTAATAAATATTTTACTCATAAAGATTTGAACTTTTGAAGATTCCAGCTTACTTGTAAGTTTCTAAGGGTCAGGTCCTCTCCATTGTTGCTGGCCTAAGGTTTAGTTCACCATATAGCAATGTATATATTGACATATTTTCCCCTCGACTTTCTGTGATTCCCTACATCTCACCTTTCTTTGCAGACAAGCCATTTGAAATACCCTTAACTTATTTCACAGCCAATAAGTCATTGAAATAATGTGTATTTTTAGAGAAATCTTCTTATACAATTAGGCAGAAAATCTCACCCGCCATAGTTTTCAAAACAGCATAATTTCACTCTTCTCAATGCTTAATCTGTTGTATTACACAACCTTTGAGTATTTAGCTTTATCAATGACATGTACTTTAAAAATGTTTGAGAGATCCTACCAGTCTTTGAAAACATCCTTGTTCCTTGTTTCAGTTCCAGTTTTATGTATATATTCTGCCTTGCACCTGATTATTCCAACAATTGATGGATGGCCTTGGGAATCTAATTCTGGTATTGATAGTCTTTACTGATTGTCTCCCCTCGTAGCTGATTTCTTCATTATTGTGTAAATTTAGATCATGAGCTCATGTTTAGCTCAACAGCTGACCTTGTAAGACGCTTAGGTGTGAACGCTCGTAAGCTTCCGCAGAAAGACAGCAAAGATTTATTTGTGTCCCTCCAATGAGTTGCCCACGAGGACACCGTTTTCTACAAGTGTTGGTCCAATACTCCCTCTACATGAAGGGGTCTCCGACAGGGCTGATTGGCGGCCCCCGATCTGGGGCAGGGGCAGTGGGCAGCCTGTGGCCCGGGCAGGAGCCTCTTTGCATGTGTCCCTGGGACACATCTGCCTGCGAACTTCGGTCACCTGGCAGGAAGCTACGATGCCCAGACCTATGGTTAGCTGTGCAGCGAGGTGTACTGTGAGGGCAGGTTCCACACACACTTCAAATAAGAGGTCGGCCTGAGTGGAAAGGTGAGAGTTTGGGCAGCTGTGCAGACAAAGAAGGCGCCCTTTGGCCTGGGCCTAAATGCTTGTGACACCCCACTGGACCTGCCGTGCTCTGAGGGCCCTGCCCTGGGCCCCCTGCTCCCCTGCCCTTTGTTCAGTCACAGCAGAGATGGCCACACCCACTCCTCCAGTGAGGCCAGAGTTCCAACCACCCTCAGCCCCGCCCCCTCTCCGCAGGTTAACATGGACTACAGAGGCTGCATCCTGAGGCCAGGGCGTTCCGAGAAGGCCAAGGGCAGACATGATGACCTTAAATGATTTCCTCTTGTGTCAGGTTTGGTAAACTTTAGGAGCTAGGAAATGGTCCACTTTACAGAAATGTTCAAATTTACTGGCATTTCATATATTCTCTGCTATAACATTGTCCTGATTCTTTCTGTTTATTCTTTACTTATGTTTTTGTTTTCCTTAATCAAAGTGTGTCTTTCAATCTTTTCAAAGAAGATTCTTTGGACTTACTAAATCACCTGAATTTTATACGTTTTCTGTTGTATTAAGTTCTGCTCATATCTTTATTTATCTTTTTTCTATGTTCTCAGGGTTTATTGTTTTGATCTTCTGATGTCAATTAAAACACTTGGTTATTCATTTTAATAAATATTTTACTCATAAAGATTTGAACTTTTGAAGATTCCTGCTTACTTGTAAGTTTCTAAGGGTCAGGTCCTCTCCATTGTTGCTGGCCTAAGGTTTAGTTCACCATATAGCAATGTATATATTGAACTATTTTCCCCTCGACTTTCTGTGATTCCCTACATCTCACCTTTCTTTGCAGACAAGCCATTTGAAATACCCTTAAATTATTTCACAGCCAATAAGTCATTGAAATAATGTGTAGTTTTTAGAGAAATCTTCTTATATAATTAGGCAGAAAATCTCACCTGCCATAGTTTTCAAAACAGCATAATTTCACTCTTCTCAATGCTTAATCTGTTGTATTACACAACCTTTGAGTATTTAGCTTTATCAATGACATGTACTTTAAAAATGTTTGAGAGATCCTACCAGTCTTTGAAAACATCCTTGTTCCTTGTTTCAGTTCCAGTTTTATGTATATATTCTGCCTTGCACGTGATTATTCCAACAATTGATGGATGGCCTTGGGAATCTAATTCTGGTATTGATAGTCTTTACTGATTGTCTCCCCTCGAAGCTGATTTCTTCATTATTGTGTAAATTTAGATCATGATCTCCTGTTTAGCTAAACAGCTGACCTTGTAAGACGGTTAGGTGTGAACGCTCGTAAGCTTCCGCAGAAAGACGGCAAAGATTTATTTGTGTCCCTCCAATGAGTTGCCCACGAGGACACCGTTTTCTACAAGTGTTGGTCCAATACTCCCTCTAGAGGAAGGGGACTCCGATAGGGCTGATTGGCGGCCCCTGATCTGGGGCAGGGGCAGTGGGCAGCCTGTGGCACGGGCAGGAGCCTCTTTGAATGTGTCCCAGGGACACATCTGCCTGCGAACTTCGGTCACCTGGCAGGAAGCTACGATGCCCAGACCTATGGTTAGCTGTGCAGCGAGGTGTACTGTGAGGACAGGTTCCACACACACTTCAAGTAAGAGGTCGGCCTGAGTGGAAAGGTGAGAGTTTGGGCAGCTGTGCAGACAAAGAAGGCGCCCTTTGGCCTGGGCCTAAATGCTTGTGACACCCCACTGGACCTGCCGTGCTCTGAGGGCCCTGCCCTTGGCCCCCTGCTCCCCTGCCCTTTGTTCAGTCACAGCAGAGATGGCCACACCCACTCCTCCAGTGAGGCCAGAGTTCCAACCACCCTCAGCCCCGCCCCCTCTCCGCAGGTTAACATGGACTACAGAGGCTGCATCCTGAGGCCAGGGCGTTCCGAGAAGGCCAAGGGCAGACATGATGACCTTAAATGATTTCCTCTTGTGTCAGGTTTGGTAAACTTTAGGAGCTAGAAAATGGTCCACTTTACAGAAATGTTCAAATTTACTGGCATTTCATATATTCTCTGCTATAACATTGTCCTGATTCTTTCTGTTTATTCTTTACTTATGTTTTTGTTTTCCTTAATCAAAGTGTGTCTTTTCAATCTTTTCAAAGAAGATTCTTTGGACTTACTAAATCACCTGAATTTTATACGTTTTCTGTTGTATTAAGTTCTGCTCATATCTTTATTTATCTTTTTTCTATGTTCTCAGGGTTTATTGTTTTGATCTTCTGATGTCAATTAAAACACTTGGTTATTCATTTTAATAAATATTTTACTCATAAAGATTTGAACTTTTGAAGATTCCTGCTTACTTGTAAGTTTCTAAGGGTCAGGTCCTCTCCATTGTTGCTGGCCTAAGGTTTAGTTCACCATATAGCAATGTATATATTGAACTATTTTCCCCTCGACTTTCTGTGATTCCCTACATCTCACCTTTCTTTGCAGACAAGCCATTTGAAATACCCTTAACTTATTTCACAGCCAATAAGTCATTGAAATAATGTGTAGTTTTTAGAGAAATCTTCTTATATAATTAGGCAGAAAATCTCACCTGCCATAGTTTTCAAAACAGCATAATTTCACTCTTCTCAATGCTTAATCTGTTGTATTACACAACCTTTGAGTATTTAGCTTTATCAATGACATGTACTTTAAAAATGTTTGAGAGATCCTACCAGTCTTTGAAAACATCCTTGTTCCTTGTTTCAGTTCCAGTTTTATGTATATATTCTGCCTTGCACCTGATTATTCCAACAATTGATGGATGGCCTTGGGAATCTAATTCTGGTATTGATAGTCTTTACTGATTGTCTCCCCTCGAAGCTGATTTCTTCATTATTGTGTAAATTTAGATCATGAGCTCCTGTTTAGCTAAACAGCTGACCTTGTAAGACGCTTAGGTGTGAACGCTCGTAAGCTTCCGCAGAAAGACGGCAAAGATTTATTTGTGTCCCTCCAATGATTTGCCCACGAGGACACAGTTTTCTACAAGTGTTGGTCCAATACTCCCTCTAGAGGCAGGGGACTCCGACAGGGCTGATTGGCGGCCCCCGATCTGGGGCAGGGGCAGTGGGCAGCCTGTGGCCCGGGCAGGAGCCTCTTTGCATGTGTCCCTGGGACACATCTGCCTGCGAACTTCGGTCACCTGGCAGGAAGCTACGATGCCCAGACCTATGGTTAGCTGTGCAGCGAGGTGTACTGTGAGGACAGGTTCCACACACACTTCAAGTAAGAGGTCGGCCTGAGTGGAAAGGTGAGAGTTTGGGCAGCTGTGCAGACAAAGAAGGCGCCCTTTGGCCTGGGCCTAAATGCTTGTGACACCCCACTGAACCTGCCGGGCTCTGAGGGCCCAGCCCTGGGCCCTCTGCTCCCCTGCCCTTTGTTCAGTCACAGCAGAGATGGCCACACCCACTCCTTCAGTGAGGGCAGAGTTCCAACCACCCTCAGCCCCGCCCCCTCTCCGCAGGTTACCATGGACTACAGAGGCTGCATCCTGAGGCCAGGGCATTCCGAGAATGCCAAGGGCAGCCATGATGACCTTAAATGATTTCCTCTTGTGTCAGGTTTGGTAAACTTTAGGAGCTAGGACATGGTCCACTTTACAGAAATGTTCAAATTTACTGGCATTTCATATATTCTCTGCTATAACATTGTCCTGATTCTTTCTGTTTATTCTTTACTTATGTTTTTGTTTTCCTTAATCAAAGTGTGTCTTTTCAATCTTTTCAAAGAAGATTCTTTGGACTTACTAAATCACCTGAATTTTATACGTTTTCTGTTGTATTAAGTTCTGCTCATATCTTTATTTATCTTTTTTCTATGTTCTCAGGGTTTATTGTTTTGATCTTCTGATGTCAATTAAAACACTTGGTTATTCATTTTAATAAATATTTTACTCATAAAGATTTGAACTTTTGAAGATTCCTGCCTACTTGTAAGTTTCTAAGGGTCAGGTCCTCTCCATTGTTGCTGGCCTAAGGTTTAGTTCACCATATAGCAATGTATATATTGAACTATTTTCCCCTCGACTTTCTGTGATTCCCTACATCTCACCTTTCTTTGCAGACAAGCCATTTGAAATACCCTTAACTTATTTCACAGCCAATAAGTCATTGAAATAATGTGTAGTTTTTAGAGAAATCTTCTTATATAATTAGGCAGAAAATCTCACCTGCCATAGTTTTCAAAACAGCATAATTTCACTCTTCTCAATGCTTAATCTGTTGTATTACACAACCTTTGAGTATTTAGCTTTATCAATGACATGTACTTTAAAAATGTTTGAGAGATCCTACCAGTCTTTGAAAACATCCTTGTTCCTTGTTTCAGTTCCAGTTTTATGTATATATTCTGCCTTGCACCTGATTATTCCAACAATTGATGGATGGCCTTGGGAATCTAATTCTGGTATTGATAGTCTTTACTGATTGTCTCCCCTCGAAGCTGATTTCTTCATTATTGTGTAAATTTAGATCATGAGCTCCTGTTTAGCTAAACAGCTGACCTTGTAAGACGCTTAGGTGTGAACGCTCGTAAGCTTCCGCAGAAAGACGGCAAAGATTTATTTGTGTCCCTCCAATGAGTTGCCCACGAGGACACCGTTTTCTACAAGTGTTGGTCCAATACTCCCTCTAGAGGAAGGGGACTCCGATAGGGCTGATTGGCGGCCCCTGATCTGGGGCAGGGGCAGTGGGCAGCCTGTGGCATGGGCAGGAGCCTCTTTGAATGTGTCCCAGGGACACATCTGCCTGCGAACTTCGGTCACCTGGCAGGAAGCTACGATGCCCAGACCTATGGTTAGCTGTGCAGCGAGGTGTACTGTGAGGACAGGTTCCACACACACTTCAAGTAAGAGGTCGGCCTGAGTGGAAAGGTGAGAGTTTGGGCAGCTGTGCAGACAAAGAAGGCGCCCTTTGGCCTGGGCCTAAATGCTTGTGACACCCCACTGGACCTGCCGTGCTCTGAGGGCCCTGCCCTTGGCCCCCTGCTCCCCTGCCCTTTGTTCAGTCACAGCAGAGATGGCCACACCCACTCCTCCAGTGAGGCCAGAGTTCCAACCACCCTCAGCCCCGCCCCCTCTCCGCAGGTTAACATGGACTACAGAGGCTGCATCCTGAGGCCAGGGCGTTCCGAGAAGGCCAAGGGCAGACATGATGACCTTAAATGATTTCCTCTTGTGTCAGGTTTGGTAAACTTTAGGAGCTAGAAAATGGTCCACTTTACAGAAATGTTCAAATTTACTGGCATTTCATATATTCTCTGCTATAACATTGTCCTGATTCTTTCTGTTTATTCTTTACTTATGTTTTTGTTTTCCTTAATCAAAGTGTGTCTTTTCAATCTTTTCAAAGAAGATTCTTTGGACTTACTAAATCACCTGAATTTTATACGTTTTCTGTTGTATTAAGTTCTGCTCATATCTTTATTTATCTTTTTTCTATGTTCTCAGGGTTTATTGTTTTGATCTTCTGATGTCAATTAAAACACTTGGTTATTCATTTTAATAAATATTTTACTCATAAAGATTTGAACTTTTGAAGATTCCTGCTTACTTGTAAGTTTCTAAGGGTCAGGTCCTCTCCATTGTTGCTGGCCTAAGGTTTAGTTCACCATATAGCAATGTATATATTGAACTATTTTCCCCTCGACTTTCTGTGATTCCCTACATCTCACCTTTCTTTGCAGACAAGCCATTTGAAATACCCTTAACTTATTTCACAGCCAATAAGTCATTGAAATAATGTGTAGTTTTTAGAGAAATCTTCTTATATAATTAGGCAGA
The DNA here is from genome assembly GCF_964341445.2 of Mesoplodon mirus. Lineage (NCBI taxonomy): Eukaryota > Metazoa > Chordata > Mammalia > Artiodactyla > Ziphiidae > Mesoplodon > Mesoplodon mirus. The sequence continues at coordinate 176,470,662 of NC_138976.1, read as the reverse complement.
AAATCTCACCTGCCATAGTTTTCAAAACAGCATAATTTCACTCTTCTCAATGCTTAATCTGTTGTATTACACAACCTTTGAGTATTTAGCTTTATCAATGACATGTACTTTAAAAATGTTTGAGAGATCCTACCAGTCTTTGAAAACATCCTTGTTCCTTGTTTCAGTTCCAGTTTTATGTATATATTCTGCCTTGCACCTGATTATTCCAACAATTGATGGATGGCCTTGGGAATCTAATTCTGGTATTGATAGTCTTTACTGATTGTCTCCCCACGAAGCTGATTTCTTCATTATTGTGTAAATTTAGATCATGAGCTCATGTTTAGCTAAACAGCTGACCTTGTAAGACGCTTAGGTGTGAACGCTCGTAAGCTTCCGCAGAAAGACGGCAAAGATTTATTTGTGTCCCTCCAATGAGTTGCCCACGAGGACACCTTTTTCTACAAGTGTTGGTCCAATACTCCCTCTAGAGGAAGGGGACTCCGACAGGGCTGATTGGCGGCCCCCGATCTGGGGCAGGGGCAGTGGGCAGCCTGTGGCCCGGGCAGGAGCCTCTTTGCATGTGTCCCTGGGACACATCTGCCTGCGAACTTCGGTCACCTGGCAGGAAGCTACGATGCCCAGACCTATGGTTAGCTGTGCAGCGAGGTGTACTGTGAGGACAGGTTCCACACACACTTCAAGTAAGAGGTCGGCCTGAGTGGAAAGGTGAGAGTTTGGGCAGCTGTGCAGACAAAGAAGGCGCCCTTTGGCCTGGGCCTAAATGCTTGTGACACCCCACTGGACCTGCCGTGCTCTGAGGGCCCTGCCCTGGGCCCCCTGCTCCCCTGCCCTTTGTTCAGTCACAGCAGAGATGGCCACACCCACTCCTCCAGTGAGGCCAGAGTTCCAACCACCCTCATCCCCGCCCCCTCTCCGCAGGTTAACATGGACTACAGAGGCTGCATCCTGAGGCCAGGGCGTTCCGAGAAGGCCAAGGGCAGACATGATGACCTTAAATGATTTCCTCTTGTGTCAGGTTTGGTAAACTTTAGGAGCTAGAAAATGGTCCACTTTACAGAAATGTTCAAATTTACTGGCATTTCATATATTCTCTGCTATAACATTGTCCTGATTCTTTCTGTTTATTCTTTACTTATGTTTTTGTTTTCCTTAATCAAAGTGTGTCTTTTCAATCTTTTCAAAGAAGATTCTTTGGACTTACTAAATCACCTGAATTTTATACGTTTTCTGTTGTATTAAGTTCTGCTCATATCTTTATTTATCTTTTTTCTATGTTCTCAGGGTTTATTGTTTTGATCTTCTGATGTCAATTAAAACACTTGGTTATTCATTTTAATAAATATTTTACTCATAAAGATTTGAACTTTTGAAGATTCCTGCCTACTTGTAAGTTTCTAAGGGTCAGGTCCTCTCCATTGTTGCTGGCCTAAGGTTTAGTTCACCATATAGCAATGTATATATTGAACTATTTTCCCCTCGACTTTCTGTGATTCCCTACATCTCACCTTTCTTTGCAGACAAGCCATTTGAAATACCCTTAACTTATTTCACAGCCAATAAGTCATTGAAATAATGTGTAGTTTTTAGAGAAATCTTCTTATATAATTAGGCAGAAAATCTCACCTGCCATAGTTTTCAAAACAGCATAATTTCACTCTTCTCAATGCTTAATCTGTTGTATTACACAACCTTTGAGTATTTAGCTTTATCAATGACATGTACTTTAAAAATGTTTGAGAGATCCTACCAGTCTTTGAAAACATCCTTGTTCCTTGTTTCAGTTCCAGTTTTATGTATATATTCTGCCTTGCACCTGATTATTCCAACAATTGATGGATGGCCTTGGGAATCTAATTCTGGTATTGATAGTCTTTACTGATTGTCTCCCCTCGAAGCTGATTTCTTCATTATTGTGTAAATTTAGATCATGAGCTCCTGTTTAGCTAAACAGCTGACCTTGTAAGACGCTTAGGTGTGAACGCTCGTAAGCTTCCGCAGAAAGACGGCAAAGATTTATTTGTGTCCCTCCAATGAGTTGCCCACGAGGACACCGTTTTCTACAAGTGTTGGTCCAATACTCCCTCTAGAGGAAGGGGACTCCGATAGGGCTGATTGGCGGCCCCTGATCTGGGGCAGGGGCAGTGGGCAGCCTGTGGCACGGGCAGGAGCCTCTTTGAATGTGTCCCAGGGACACATCTACCTGCGAACTTCGGTCACCTGGCAGGAAGCTACGATGCCCAGACCTATGGTTAGCTGTGCAGCGAGGTGTACTGTGAGGACAGGTTCCACACACACTTCAAGTAAGAGGTCGGCCTGAGTGGAAAGGTGAGAGTTTGGGCAGCTGTGCAGACAAAGAAGGCGCCCTTTGGCCTGGGCCTAAATGCTTGTGACACCCCACTGGACCTGCCGTGCTCTGAGGGCCCTGCCCTGGGCCCCCTGCTCCCCTGCCCTTTGTTCAGTCACAGCAGAGATGGCCACACCCACTCCTCCAGTGAGGCCAGAGTTCCAACCACCCTCAGCCCCGCCCCCTCTCCGCAGGTTACCATGGACTACAGAGGCTGCATCCTGAGGCCAGTGCGTTCCGAGAATGCCAAGGGCAGACATGATGACCTTAAATGATTTCCTCTTGTGTCAGGTTTGGTAAACTTTAGGAGCTAGGAAATGGTCCACTTTACAGAAATGTTCAAATTTACTGGCATTTCATATATTCTCTGCTATAACATTGTCCTGATTCTTTCTGTATATTCTATACTTATGTTTTTGTTTTCCTTAATCAAAGTGTGTCTTTTCAATCTTTTCAAAGAAGATTCTTTGGACTTACTAAATCACCTCAATTTTATACGTTTTCTGTTGTATTAAGTTCTGCTCATATCTTTATTTATCTTTTTTCTATGTTCTCAGGGTTTATTGTTTTGATCTTCTGATGTCAATTAAAACACTTGGTTATTCATTTTAATAAATATTTTACTCATAAAGATTTGAACTTTTGAAGATTCCAGCTTACTTGTAAGTTTCTAAGGGTCAGGTCCTCTCCATTGTTGCTGGCCTAAGGTTTAGTTCACCATATAGCAATGTATATATTGACCTATTTTCCCCTCGACTTTCTGTGATTCCCTACATCTCACCTTTCTTTGCAGACAAGCCATTTGAAATACCCTTAACTTATTTCACAGCCAATAAGTCATTGAAATAATGTGTATTTTTAGAGAAATCTTCTTATATAATTAGGCAGAAAATCTCACCTGCCATAGTTTTCAAAACAGCATAATTTCACTATTCTCAATGCTTAATCTGTTGTATTACACAACCTTTGAGTATTTAGCTTTATCAATGACATGTACTTTCAAAATGTTTGAGAGATCCTACCAGTCTTTGAAAACATCCTTGTTCCTTGTTTCAGTTCCAGTTTTATGTATATATTCTGCCTTGCACCTGATTATTCCAACAATTGATGGATGGCCTTGGGAATCTAATTCTGGTATTGATAGTCTTTACTGATTGTCTCCCCACGAAGCTGATTTCTTCATTATTGTGTAAATTTAGATCATGAGCTCATGTTTAGCTAAACAGCTGACCTTGTAAGACGCTTAGGTGTGAACGCTCGTAAGCTTCCGCAGAAAGACGGCAAAGATTTATTTGTGTCCCTCCAATGAGTTGCCCACGAGGACACCTTTTTCTACAAGTGTTGGTCCAATACTCCCTCTAGAGGAAGTGGACTCCGACAGGGCTGATTGGCGGCCCCCGATCTGGGGCAGGGGCAGTGGGCAGCCTGTGGCCCGGGCAGGAGCCTCTTTGCATGTGTCCCTGGGACACATCTGCCTGCGAACTTCGGTCACCTGGCAGGAAGCTACGATGCCCAGACCTATGGTTAGCTGTGCAGCGAGGTGTACTGTGAGGACAGGTTCCACACACACTTCAAGTAAGAGGTCGGCCTGAGTGGAAAGGTGAGAGTTTGGGCAGCTGTGCAGACAAAGAAGGCGCCCTTTGGCCTGGGCCTAAATGCTTGTGACACCCCACTGGACCTGCCGTGCTCTGAGGGCCCTGCCCTTGGCCCCCTGCTCCCCTGCCCTTTGTTCAGTCACAGCAGAGATGGCCACACCCACTCCTCCAGTGAGGCCAGAGTTCCAACCACCCTCAGCCCCGCCCCCTCTCCGCAGGTTAACATGGACTACAGAGGCTGCATCCTGAGGCCAGGGCGTTCCGACAATGCCAAGGGCAGACATGATGACCTTAAATGATTTCCTCTTGTGTCAGGTTTGGTAAACTTTAGGAGCTAGGAAATGGTCCACTTTACAGAAATGTTCAATTTTACTGGCATTTCTTATATTCTCTGCTATAACATTGTCCTGATTCTTTCTGTTTATTCTTTACTTATGTTTTTGTTTTCCTTAATCAAAGTGTGTCTTTTCAATCTTTTCAAAGAAGATTCTTTGGACTTACTAAATCACCTGAATTTTATACGTTTTCTGTTGTATTAAGTTCTGCTCATATCTTTATTTATCTTTTTTCTATGTTCTCAGGGTTTATTGTTTTGATCTTCTGATGTCAATTAAAACACTTGGTTATTCATTTTAATAAATATTTTACTCATAAAGATTTGAACTTTTGAAGATTCCTGCTTACTTGTAAGTTTCTAAGGGTCAGGTCCTCTCCATTGTTGCTGGCCTAAGGTTTAGTTCACCATATAGCAATGTATATATTGAACTATTTTCCCCTCGACTTTCTGTGATTCCCTACATCTCACCTTTCTTTGCAGACAAGCCATTTGAAATACCCTTAACTTATTTCACAGCCAATAAGTCATTGAAATAATGTGTAGTTTTTAGAGAAATCTTCTTATATAATTAGGCAGAAAATCTCACCTGCCATAGTTTTCAAAACAGCATAATTTCACTCTTCTCAATGCTTAATCTGTTGTATTACACAACCTTTGAGTATTTAGCTTTATCAATGACATGTACTTTAAAAATGTTTGAGAGATCCTACCAGTCTTTGAAAACATCCTTGTTCCTTGTTTCAGTTCCAGTTTTATGTATATATTCTGCCTTGCACCTGATTATTCCAACAATTGATGGATGGCCTTGGGAATCTAATTCTGGTATTGATAGTCTTTACTGATTGTCTCCCCACGAAGCTGATTTCTTCATTATTGTGTAAATTTAGATCATGAGCTCATGTTTAGCTAAACAGCTGACCTTGTAAGACGCTTAGGTGTGAACGCTCGTAAGCTTCCGCAGAAAGACGGCAAAGATTTATTTGTGTCCCTCCAATGAGTTGCCCACGAGGACACCTTTTTCTACAAGTGTTGGTCCAATACTCCCTCTAGAGGAAGGGGACTCCGACAGGGCTGATTGGCGGCCCCCGATCTGGGGCAGGGGCAGTGGGCAGCCTGTGGCCCGGGCAGGAGCCTCTTTGCATGTGTCCCTGGGACACATCTGCCTGCGAACTTCGGTCACCTGGCAGGAAGCTACGATGCCCAGACCTATGGTTAGCTGTGCAGCGAGGTGTACTGTGAGGACAGGTTCCACACACACTTCAAGTAAGAGGTCGGCCTGAGTGGAAAGGTGAGAGTTTGGGCAGCTGTGCAGACAAAGAAGGCGCCCTTTGGCCTGGGCCTAAATGCTTGTGACACCCCACTGGACCTGCCGTGCTCTGAGGGCCCTGCCCTGGGCCCCCTGCTCCCCTGCCCTTTGTTCAGTCACAGCAGAGATGGCCACACCCACTCCTCCAGTGAGGCCAGAGTTCCAACCACCCTCATCCCCGCCCCCTCTCCGCAGGTTAACATGGACTACAGAGGCTGCATCCTGAGGCCAGGGCGTTCCGAGAAGGCCAAGGGCAGACATGATGACCTTAAATGATTTCCTCTTGTGTCAGGTTTGGTAAACTTTAGGAGCTAGAAAATGGTCCACTTTACAGAAATGTTCAAATTTACTGGCATTTCATATATTCTCTGCTATAACATTGTCCTGATTCTTTCTGTTTATTCTTTACTTATGTTTTTGTTTTCCTTAATCAAAGTGTGTCTTTTCAATCTTTTCAAAGAAGATTCTTTGGACTTACTAAATCACCTGAATTTTATACGTTTTCTGTTGTATTAAGTTCTGCTCATATCTTTATTTATCTTTTTTCTATGTTCTCAGGGTTTATTGTTTTGATCTTCTGATGTCAATTAAAACACTTGGTTATTCATTTTAATAAATATTTTACTCATAAAGATTTGAACTTTTGAAGATTCCTGCCTACTTGTAAGTTTCTAAGGGTCAGGTCCTCTCCATTGTTGCTGGCCTAAGGTTTAGTTCACCATATAGCAATGTATATATTGAACTATTTTCCCCTCGACTTTCTGTGATTCCCTACATCTCACCTTTCTTTGCAGACAAGCCATTTGAAATACCCTTAACTTATTTCACAGCCAATAAGTCATTGAAATAATGTGTAGTTTTTAGAGAAATCTTCTTATATAATTAGGCAGAAAATCTCACCTGCCATAGTTTTCAAAACAGCATAATTTCACTCTTCTCAATGCTTAATCTGTTGTATTACACAACCTTTGAGTATTTAGCTTTATCAATGACATGTACTTTAAAAATGTTTGAGAGATCCTACCAGTCTTTGAAAACATCCTTGTTCCTTGTTTCAGTTCCAGTTTTATGTATATATTCTGCCTTGCACCTGATTATTCCAACAATTGATGGATGGCCTTGGGAATCTAATTCTGGTATTGATAGTCTTTACTGATTGTCTCCCCTCGAAGCTGATTTCTTCATTATTGTGTAAATTTAGATCATGAGCTCCTGTTTAGCTAAACAGCTGACCTTGTAAGACGCTTAGGTGTGAACGCTCGTAAGCTTCCGCAGAAAGACGGCAAAGATTTATTTGTGTCCCTCCAATGAGTTGCCCACGAGGACACCGTTTTCTACAAGTGTTGGTCCAATACTCCCTCTAGAGGAAGGGGACTCCGATAGGGCTGATTGGCGGCCCCTGATCTGGGGCAGGGGCAGTGGGCAGCCTGTGGCACGGGCAGGAGCCTCTTTGAATGTGTCCCAGGGACACATCTACCTGCGAACTTCGGTCACCTGGCAGGAAGCTACGATGCCCAGACCTATGGTTAGCTGTGCAGCGAGGTGTACTGTGAGGACAGGTTCCACACACACTTCAAGTAAGAGGTCGGCCTGAGTGGAAAGGTGAGAGTTTGGGCAGCTGTGCAGACAAAGAAGGCGCCCTTTGGCCTGGGCCTAAATGCTTGTGACACCCCACTGGACCTGCCGTGCTCTGAGGGCCCTGCCCTGGGCCCCCTGCTCCCCTGCCCTTTGTTCAGTCACAGCAGAGATGGCCACACCCACTCCTCCAGTGAGGCCAGAGTTCCAACCACCCTCAGCCCCGCCCCCTCTCCGCAGGTTACCATGGACTACAGAGGCTGCATCCTGAGGCCAGTGCGTTCCGAGAATGCCAAGGGCAGACATGATGACCTTAAATGATTTCCTCTTGTGTCAGGTTTGGTAAACTTTAGGAGCTAGGAAATGGTCCACTTTACAGAAATGTTCAAATTTACTGGCATTTCATATATTCTCTGCTATAACATTGTCCTGATTCTTTCTGTATATTCTATACTTATGTTTTTGTTTTCCTTAATCAAAGTGTGTCTTTTCAATCTTTTCAAAGAAGATTCTTTGGACTTACTAAATCACCTCAATTTTATACGTTTTCTGTTGTATTAAGTTCTGCTCATATCTTTATTTATCTTTTTTCTATGTTCTCAGGGTTTATTGTTTTGATCTTCTGATGTCAATTAAAACACTTGGTTATTCATTTTAATAAATATTTTACTCATAAAGATTTGAACTTTTGAAGATTCCAGCTTACTTGTAAGTTTCTAAGGGTCAGGTCCTCTCCATTGTTGCTGGCCTAAGGTTTAGTTCACCATATAGCAATGTATATATTGACCTATTTTCCCCTCGACTTTCTGTGATTCCCTACATCTCACCTTTCTTTGCAGACAAGCCATTTGAAATACCCTTAACTTATTTCACAGCCAATAAGTCATTGAAATAATGTGTATTTTTAGAGAAATCTTCTTATATAATTAGGCAGAAAATCTCACCTGCCATAGTTTTCAAAACAGCATAATTTCACTATTCTCAATGCTTAATCTGTTGTATTACACAACCTTTGAGTATTTAGCTTTATCAATGACATGTACTTTCAAAATGTTTGAGAGATCCTACCAGTCTTTGAAAACATCCTTGTTCCTTGTTTCAGTTCCAGTTTTATGTATATATTCTGCCTTGCACCTGATTATTCCAACAATTGATGGATGGCCTTGGGAATCTAATTCTGGTATTGATAGTCTTTACTGATTGTCTCCCCACGAAGCTGATTTCTTCATTATTGTGTAAATTTAGATCATGAGCTCATGTTTAGCTAAACAGCTGACCTTGTAAGACGCTTAGGTGTGAACGCTCGTAAGCTTCCGCAGAAAGACGGCAAAGATTTATTTGTGTCCCTCCAATGAGTTGCCCACGAGGACACCTTTTTCTACAAGTGTTGGTCCAATACTCCCTCTAGAGGAAGTGGACTCCGACAGGGCTGATTGGCGGCCCCCGATCTGGGGCAGGGGCAGTGGGCAGCCTGTGGCCCGGGCAGGAGCCTCTTTGCATGTGTCCCTGGGACACATCTGCCTGCGAACTTCGGTCACCTGGCAGGAAGCTACGATGCCCAGACCTATGGTTAGCTGTGCAGCGAGGTGTACTGTGAGGACAGGTTCCACACACACTTCAAGTAAGAGGTCGGCCTGAGTGGAAAGGTGAGAGTTTGGGCAGCTGTGCAGACAAAGAAGGCGCCCTTTGGCCTGGGCCTAAATGCTTGTGACACCCCACTGGACCTGCCGTGCTCTGAGGGCCCTGCCCTTGGCCCCCTGCTCCCCTGCCCTTTGTTCAGTCACAGCAGAGATGGCCACACCCACTCCTCCAGTGAGGCCAGAGTTCCAACCACCCTCAGCCCCGCCCCCTCTCCGCAGGTTAACATGGACTACAGAGGCTGCATCCTGAGGCCAGGGCGTTCCGACAATGCCAAGGGCAGACATGATGACCTTAAATGATTTCCTCTTGTGTCAGGTTTGGTAAACTTTAGGAGCTAGGAAATGGTCCACTTTACAGAAATGTTCAATTTTACTGGCATTTCTTATATTCTCTGCTATAACATTGTCCTGATTCTTTCTGTTTATTCTTTACTTATGTTTTTGTTTTCCTTAATCAAAGTGTGTCTTTTCAATCTTTTCAAAGAAGATTCTTTGGACTTACTAAATCACCTGAATTTTATACGTTTTCTGTTGTATTAAGTTCTGCTCATATCTTTATTTATCTTTTTTCTATGTTCTCAGGGTTTATTGTTTTGATCTTCTGATGTCAATTAAAACACTTGGTTATTCATTTTAATAAATATTTTACTCATAAAGATTTGAACTTTTGAAGATTCCTGCTTACTTGTAAGTTTCTAAGGGTCAGGTCCTCTCCATTGTTGCTGGCCTAAGGTTTAGTTCACCATATAGCAATGTATATATTGACCTATTTTCCCCTCGACTTTCTGTGATTCCCTACATCTCACCTTTCTTTGCAGACAAGCCTTTTGAAATACCCTTAACTTATTTCACAGCCAATAAGTCATTGAAATAATGTGTATTTTTAGAGAAATCTTCTTATATAATTAGGCAGAAAATCTCACCTGCCATAGTTTTCAAAACAGCATAATTTCACTCTTCTCAATGCTTAATCTGTTGTATTACACAACCTTTGAGTATTTAGCTTTATCAATGACATGTACTTTAAAAATGTTTGAGAGATCCTACCAGTCTTTGAAAACATCCTTGTTCCTTGTTTCAGTTCCAGTTTTATGTATATATTCTGCCTTGCACCTGATTATTCCAACAATTGATGGATGGCCTTGGGAATCTAATTCTGGTATTGATAGTCTTTACTGATTGTCTCCCCTCGTAGCTGATTTTTTCATTATTGTGTAAATTTAGATCATGAGCTCATGTTTAGCTAAACAGCTGACCTTGTAAGACGCTTAGGTGTGAACGCTCTTAAGCTTCCGCAGAAAGACGGCAAAGATTTATTTGTGTCCCTCCAATGATTTGCCCACGAGGACACCGTTTTCTACAAGTGTTGGTCCAATACTCCCTCTAGAGGCAGGGGACTCCGACAGGGCTGATTGGCGGCCCCCGATCTGGGGCAGGGGCAGTGGGCAGCCTGTGGCCCGGGCTGGAGCCTCTTTGCATGTGTCCCTGGGACACATCTGCCTGCGAACTTCGGTCACCTGGCAGGAAGCTACGATGCCCAGACCTATGGTTAGCTGTGCAGCGAGGTGTACTGTGAGGACAGGTTCCACACACACTTCAAGTAAGAGGTCGGCCTGAGTGGAAAGGTGAGAGTTTGGGCAGCTGTGCAGACAAAGAAGGCGCCCTTTGGCCTGGGCCTAAATGCTTGTGACACCCCACTGGACCTGCCGTGCTCTGAGGGCCCTGCCCTGGGCCCCCTGCTCCCCTGCCCTTTGTTCAGTCACAGCAGAGATGGCCACACCCACTCCTTCAGTGAGGGCAGAGTTCCAAACACCCTCAGCCCCGCCCCCTCTCCGCAGGTTACCATGGACTACAGAGGCTGCATCCTGAGGCCAGGGCGTTCCGAAAATGCCAAGGGCAGACATGATGACCTTAAATGATTTCCTCTTGTGTCAGGTTTGGTAAACTTTAGGAGCTAGGAAATGGTCCACTTTACAGAAATGTTCAAATTTACGGGCATTTCATATATTCTCTGCTATAACATTGTCCTGATTCTTTCTGTATATTCTATACTTATGTTTTTGTTTTCCTTAGTCAAAGTGTGTCTTTTCAATCTTTTCAAAGAAGATTCTTTGGACTTACTAAATCACCTGAATTTTATACGTTTTCTGTTGTATTAAGTTCTGCTCATATCTTTATTTATCTTTTTTCTATGTTCTCAGGGTTTATTGTTTTGATCTTCTGATGTCAATTAAAACACTTGGTTATTCATTTTAATAAATATTTTACTTATAAAGATTTGAACTTTTGAAGATTCCAGCTTACTTGTAAGTTTCTAAGGGTCAGGTCCTCTCCATTGTTGCTGGCCTAAGGTTTAGTTCACCATATAGCAATGTATATTTTGAACTATTTTCCCCTCGACTTTCTGTGATTCCCTACATCTCACCTTTCTTTGCAGACAAGCCATTTGAAATACCCTTAACTTATTTCACAGCCAATAAGTCATTGAAATAATGTGTAGTTTTTAGAGAAATCTTCTTATATAATTAGGCAGAAAATCTCACCTGCCATAGTTTTCAAAACAGCATAATTTCACTCTTCTCAATGCTTAATCTGTTGTATTACACAACCTTTGAGTATTTAGCTTTATCAATGACATGTACTTTAAAAATGTTTGAGAGATCCTACCAGTCTTTGAAAACATCCTTGTTCCTTGTTTCAGTTCCAGTTTTATGTATATATTCTGCCTTGCACCTGATTATTCCAACAATTGATGGATGGCCTTGGGAATCTAATTCTGGTATTGATAGTCTTTACTGATTGTCTCCCCTCGAAGCTGATTTCTTCATTATTGTGTAAATTTAGATCATGAGCTCCTGTTTAGCTAAACAGCTGACCTTGTAAGACGCTTAGGTGTGAACGCTCGTAAGCTTCAGCAGAAAGACGGCAAAGATTTATTTGTGTCCCTCCAATGAGTTGCCCACGAGGACACCGTTTTCTACAAGTGTTGGTCCAATACTCCCTCTAGAGGAAGGGGACTCCGATAGGGCTGATTGGCGGCCCCTGATCTGGGGCAGGGGCAGTGGGCAGCCTGTGGCACGGGCAGGAGCCTCTTTGAATGTGTCCCAGGGACACACCTGCCTGCGAACTTCGGTCACCTGGCAGGAAGCTACGATGCCCAGACCTATGGTTAGCTGTGCAGCGAGGTGTACTGTGAGGACAGGTTCCACACACACTTCAAGTAAGAGGTCGGCCTGAGTGGAAAGGTGAGAGTTTGGGCAGCTGTGCAGACAAAGAAGGCGCCCTTTGGCCTGGGCCTAAATGCTTGTGACACCCCACTGGACCTGCCGTGCTCTGAGGGCCCTGCCCTGGGCCCCCTGCTCCCCTGCCCTTTGTTCAGTCACAGCAGAGATGGCCACACCCACTCCTCCAGTGAGGCCAGAGTTCCAACCACCCTCAGCCCCGCCCCCTCTCCGCAGGTTACCATGGACTACAGAGGCTGCATCCTGAGGCCAGTGCGTTCCGAGAATGCCAAGGGCAGACATGATGACCTTAAATGATTTCCTCTTGTGTCAGGTTTGGTAAACTTTAGGAGCTAGGAAATGGTCCACTTTACAGAAATGTTCAAATTTACTGGCATTTCTTATATTCTCTGCTATAACATTGTCCTGATTCTTTCTGTATATTCTATACTTATGTTTTTGTTTTCCTTAATCAAAGTGTGTCTTTTCAATCTTTTCAAAGAAGATTCTTTGGACTTACTAAATCACCTCAATTTTATACGTTTTCTGTTGTATTAAGTTCTGCTCATATCTTTATTTATCTTTTTTCTATGTTCTCAGGGTTTATTGTTTTGATCTTCTGATGTCAATTAAAACACTTGGTTATTCATTTTAATAAATATTTTACTTATAAAGATTTGAACTTTTGAAGATTCCAGCTTACTTGTAAGTTTCTAAGGGTCAGGTCCTCTCCATTGTTGCTGGCCTAAGGTTTAGTTCACCATATAGCAATGTATATATTGACCTATTTTCCCCTCGACTTTCTGTGATTCCCTACATCTCACCTTTCTTTGCAGACAAGCCATTTGAAATACCCTTAACTTATTTCACAGCCAATAAGTCATTGAAATAATGTGTATTTTTAGAGAAATCTTCTTATATAATTAGGCAGAAAATCTCACCTGCCATAGTTTTCAAAACAGCATAATTTCACTATTCTCAATGCTTAATCTGTTGTATTACACAACCTTTGAGTATTTAGCTTTATCAATGACATGTACTTTCAAAATGTTTGAGAGATCCTACCAGTCTTTGAAAACATCCTTGTTCCTTGTTTCAGTTCCAGTTTTATGTATATATTCTGCCTTGCACCTGATTATTCCAACAATTGATGGATGGCCTTGGGAATCTAATTCTGGTATTGATAGTCTTTACTGATTGTCTCCCCACGAAGCTGATTTCTTCATTATTGTGTAAATTTAGATCATGAGCTCATGTTTAGCTAAACAGCTGACCTTGTAAGACGCTTAGGTGTGAACGCTCGTAAGCTTCCGCAGAAAGACGGCAAAGATTTATTTGTGTCCCTCCAATGAGTTGCCCACGAGGACACCTTTTTCTACAAGTGTTGGTCCAATACTCCCTCTAGAGGAAGGGGACTCCGACAGGGCTGATTGGCGGCCCCTGATCTGGGGCAGGGGCAGTGGGCAGCCTGTGGCCCGGGCAGGAGCCTCTTTGCATGTGTCCCTGGGACACATCTGCCTGCGAACTTCGGTCACCTGGCAGGAAGCTACAATGCCCAGACCTATGGTTAGCTGTGCAGCGAGGTGTACTGTGAGGACAGGTTCCACACACACTTCAAGTAAGAGGTCGGCCTGAGTGGAAAGGTGAGAGTTTGGGCAGCTGTGCAGACAAAGAAGGCGCCCTTTGGCCTGGGCCTAAATGCTTGTGACACCCCAATGGACCTGCCGTGCTCTGAGGGCCCTGCCCTGGGCCCCCTGCTCCCCTGCCCTTTGTTCAGTCACAGCAGAGATGGCCACACCCACTCCTCCAGTGAGGCCAGAGTTCCAACCACCCTCAGCCCCGCCCCCTCTCCGCAGGTTAACATGGACTACAGAGGCTGCATCCTGAGGCCAGGGCGTTCCGAGAAGGCCAAGGGCAGACATGCTGACCTTAAATGATTTCCTCTTGTGTCAGGTTTGGTAAACTTTAGGAGCTAGAAAATGGTCCACTTTACAGAAATGTTCAAATTTACTGGCATTTCATATATTCTCTGCTATAACATTGTCCTGATTCTTTCTGTTTATTCTTTACTTATGTTTTTGTTTTCCTTAATCAAAGTGTGTCTTTTCAATCTTTTCAAAGAAGATTCTTTGGACTTACTAAATCACCTGAATTTTATACGTTTTCTGTTGTATTAAGTTCTGCTCATATCTTTATTTATCTTTTTTCTATGTTCTCAGGGTTTATTGTTTTGATCTTCTGATGTCAATTAAAACACTTGGTTATTCATTTTAATAAATATTTTACTCATAAAGATTTGAACTTTTGAAGATTCCAGCTTACTTGTAAGTTTCTAAGGGTCAGGTCCTCTCCATTGTTGCTGGCCTAAGGTTTAGTTCACCATATAGCAATGTATATATTGACCTATTTTCCCCTCGACTTTCTGTGATTCCCTACATCTCACCTTTCTTTGCAGACAAGCCATTTGAAATACCCTTAACTTATTTCACAGCCAATAAGTCATTGAAATAATGTGTATTTTTAGAGAAATCTTCTTATATAATTAGGCAGAAAATCTCACCTGCCATAGTTTTCAAAACAGCATAATTTCACTCTTCTCAATGCTTAATCTGTTGTATTACACAACCTTTGAGTATTTAGCTTTATCAATGACATGTACTTTAAAAATGTTTGAGAGATCCTACCAGTCTTTGAAAACATCCTTGTTCCTTGTTTCAGTTCCAGTTTTATGTATATATTCTGCCTTGCACCTGATTATTCCAACAATTGATGGATGGCCTTGGGAATCTAATTCTGGTATTGATAGTCTTTACTGATTGTCTCCCCTCGTAGCTGATTTTTTCATTATTGTGTAAATTTAGATCATGAGCTCATGTTTAGCTAAACAGCTGACCTTGTAAGACGCTTAGGTGTGAACGCTCTTAAGCTTCCGCAGAAAGACGGCAAAGATTTATTTGTGTCCCTCCAATGATTTGCCCACGAGGACACCGTTTTCTACAAGTGTTGGTCCAATACTCCCTCTAGAGGCAGGGGACTCCGACAGGGCTGATTGGCGGCCCCCGATCTGGGGCAGGGGCAGTGGGCAGCCTGTGGCCCGGGCAGGAGCCTCTTTGCATGTGTCCCAGGGACACATCTGCCTGCGAACTTCGGTCACCTGGCAGGAAGCTACGATGCCCAGACCTATGGTTAGCTGTGCAGCGAGGTGTACTGTGAGGACAGGTTCCACACACACTTCAAGTAAGAGGTCGGCCTGAGTGGAAAGGTGAGAGTTTGGGCAGCTGTGCAGACAAAGAAGGCGCCCTTTGGCCTGGGCCTAAATGCTTGTGACACCCCACTGGACCTGCCGTGCTCTGAGGGCCCTGCCCTGGGCCCCCTGCTCCCCTGCCCTTTGTTCAGTCACAGCAGAGATGGCCACACCCACTCCTTCAGTGAGGGCAGAGTTCCAACCACCCTCTGCCCCGCCCCCTCTCCGCAGGTTACCATGGACTACAGAGGCTGCATCCTGAGGCCATGGCGTTCCGAAAATGCCAAGGGCAGACATGATGACCTTAAATGATTTCCTCTTGTGTCAGGTTTGGTAAACTTTAGGAGCTAGGAAATGGTCCACTTTACAGAAATGTTCAAATTTACTGGCATTTCTTATATTCTCTGCTATAACTTTGTCCTGATTCTTTCTGTATATTCTTTACTTATGTTTTTTTTTTCCTTAATCAAAGTGTGTCTTTTCAATCTTTTCAAAGAAGATTCTTTGGACTTACTAAATCACCTGAATTTTATACGTTTTCTGTTGTATTAAGTTCTGCTCATATCTTTATTTATCTTTTTTCTATGTTCTCAGGGTTTATTGTTTTGATCTTCTGATGTCAATTAAAACACTTGGTTATTCATTTTAATAAATATTTTACTTATAAAGATTTGAACTTTTGAAGATTCCAGCTTACTTGTAAGATTCTAAGGGTCAGGTCCTCTCCATTGTTGCTGGCCTAAGGTTTAGTTCACCATATAGCAATGTATATATTGACCTATTTTCCCCTCGACTTTCTGTGATTCCCTACATCTCACCTTTCTTTGCAGACAAGCCATTTGAAATACCCTTAACTTATTTCACAGCCAATAAGTCATTGAAATAATGTGTATTTTTAGAGAAATCTTCTTATATAATTAGGCAGAAAATCTCACCTGCCATAGTTTTCAAAACAGCATAATTTCACTCTTCTCAATGCTTAATCTGTTGTATTACACAACCTTTGAGTATTTAGCTTTATCAATGACATGTACTTTAAAAATGTTTTAGAGATCCTACCAGTCTTTGAAAACATCCTTGTTCCTTGTTTCAGTTCCAGTTTTAGGTATATATTCTGCCTTGCACCTGATTATTCCAACAATTGATGGATGGCCTTGGGAATCTAATTCTGGTATTGATAGTCTTTACTGATTGTCTCCCCTCGTAGCTGATTTCTTCATTATTGTGTAAATTTAGATCATGAGCTCATGTTTAGCTCAACAGCTGACCTTGTAGGACGCTTAGGTGTGAACGCTCGTAAGCTTCCGCAGAAAGACAGCAAAGATTTATTTGTGTCCCTCCAATGAGTTGCCCACGAGGACACCGTTTTCTACAAGTGTTGGTCCAATACTCCCTCTACATGAAGGGGTCTCCGACAGGGCTGATTGGCGGCCCCTGATCTGGGGCAGGGGCAGTGGGCAGCCTGTGGCCCGGGCAGGAGCCTCTTTGCATGTGTCCCTGGGACACATCTGCCTGCGAACTTCGGTCACCTGGCAGGAAGCTACGATGCCCAGACCTATGGTTAGCTGTGCAGCGAGGTGTACTGTGAGGACAGGTTCCACACACACTTCAAGTAAGAGGTCGGCCTGAGTGGAAAGGTGAGAGTTTGGGCAGCTGTGCAGACAAAGAAGGCGCCCTTTGTCCTGGGCCTAAATGCTTGTGACACCCCACTGGACCTGCCGTGCTCTGAGGGCCCTGCCCTGGGCCCCCTGCTCCCCTGCCCTTTGTTCAGTCACAGCAGAGATGGCCACACCCACTCCTCCAGTGAGGCCAGAGTTCCAACCACCCTCAGCCCCGCCCCCTCTCCGCAGGTTACCATGGACTACAGAGGCTGCATCCTGAGGCCAGTGCGTTCCGAGAATGCCAAGGGCAGACATGATGACCTTAAATGATTTCCTCTTGTGTCAGGTTTGGTAAACTTTAGGAGCTAGGAAATGGTCCACTTTACAGAAATGTTCAAATTTACGGGCATTTCATATATTCTCTGCTATAACATTGTCCTGATTCTTTCTGTATATTCTATACTTATGTTTTTGTTTTCCTTAGTCAAAGTGTGTCTTTTCAATCTTTTCAAAGAAGATTCTTTGGACTTATTAATCACCTGAATTTTATACGTTTTCTGTTGTATTAAGTTCTGCTCATATCTTTATTTATCTTTTTTCTATGTTCTCAGGGTTTATTGTTTTGATCTTCTGATGTCAATTAAAACACTTGGTTATTCATTTTAATAAATATTTTACTTATAAAGATTTGAACTTTTGAAGATTCCAGCTTACTTGTAAGTTTCTAAGGGTCAGGTCCTCTCCATTGTTGCTGGCCTAAGGTTTAGTTCACCATATAGCAATGTATATTTTGACCTATTTTCCCCTCGACTTTCTGTGATTCCCTACATCTCACCTTTCTTTGCAGACAAGCCATTTGAAATACCCTTAACTTATTTCACAGCCAATAAGTCATTGAAATAATGTGTAGTTTTTAGAGAAATCTTCTTATATAATTAGGCAGAAAATCTCACCTGCCATAGTTTTCAAAACAGCATAATTTCACTCTTCTCAATGCTTAATCTGTTGTATTACACAACCTTTGAGTATTTAGCTTTATCAATGACATGTACTTTAAAAATGTTTGAGAGATCCTACCAGTCTTTGAAAACATCCTTGTTCCTTGTTTCAGTTCCAGTTTTATGTATATATTCTGCCTTACACCTGATTATTCCAACAATTGATGGATGGCCTTGGGAATCTAATTCTGGTATTGATAGTCTTTACTGATTGTCTCCCCTCGAAGCTGATTTCTTCATTATTGTGTAAATTTAGATCATGAGCTCATGTTTAGCTAAACAGCTGACCTTGTAAGACGCTTAGGTGTGAACGCTCGTAAGCTTCCGCAGAAAGACGGCAAAGATTTATTTGTGTCCCTCCAATGAGTTGCCCACGAGGACACCTTTTTCTACAAGTGTTGGTCCAATACTCCCTCTAGAGGAAGGGGACTCCGACAGGGCTGATTGGCGGCCCCCGATCTGGGGCAGGGGCAGTGGGCAGCCTGTGGCCCGGGCAGGAGCCTCTTTGCATGTGTCCCTGGGACACATCTGCCTGCGAACTTCGGTCACCTGGCAGGAAGCTACGATGCCCAGACCTATGGTTAGCTGTGCAGCGAGGTGTACTGTGAGGACAGGTTCCACACACACTTCAAGTAAGAGGTCGGCCTGAGTGGAAAGGTGAGAGTTTGGGCAGCTGTGCAGACAAAGAAGGCGCCCTTTGGCCTGGGCCTAAATGCTTGTGACACCCCACTGGACCTGCCGTGCTCTGAGGGCCCTGCCCTTGGCCCCCTGCTCCCCTGCCCTTTGTTCAGTCACAGCAGAGATGGCCACACCCACTCCTCCAGTGAGGCCAGAGTTCCAACCACCCTCAGCCCCGCCCCCTCTCCGCAGGTTAACATGGACTACAGAGGCTGCATCCTGAGGCCAGGGCGTTCCGAGAAGGCCAAGGGCAGACATGATGACCTTAAATGATTTCCTCTTGTGTCAGGTTTGGTAAACTTTAGGAGCTAGAAAATGGTCCACTTTACAGAAATGTTCAAATTTACTGGCATTTCATATATTCTCTGCTATAACATTGTCCTGATTCTTTCTGTTTATTCTTTACTTATGTTTTTGTTTTCCTTAATCAAAGTGTGTCTTTTCAATCTTTTCAAAGAAGATTCTTTGGACTTACTAAATCACCTGAATTTTATACGTTTTCTGTTGTATTAAGTTCTGCTCATATCTTTATTTATCTTTTTTCTATGTTCTCAGGGTTTATTGTTTTGATCTTCTGATGTCAATTAAAACACTTGGTTATTCATTTTAATAAATATTTTACTCATAAAGATTTGAACTTTTGAAGATTCCAGCTTACTTGTAAGTTTCTAAGGGTCAGGTCCTCTCCATTGTTGCTGGCCTAAGGTTTAGTTCACCATATAGCAATGTATATATTGACCTATTTTCCCCTCGACTTTCTGTGATTCCCTACATCTCACCTTTCTTTGCAGACAAGCCATTTGAAATACCCTTAACTTATTTCACAGCCAATAAGTCATTGAAATAATGTGTATTTTTAGAGAAATCTTCTTATATAATTAGGCAGAAAATCTCACCTGCCATAGTTTTCAAAACAGCATAATTTCACTCTTCTCAATGCTTAATCTGTTGTATTACACAACCTTTGAGTATTTAGCTTTATCAATGACATGTACTTTAAAAATGTTTGAGAGATCCTACCAGTCTTTGAAAACATCCTTGTTCCTTGTTTCAGTTCCAGTTTTATGTATATATTCTGCCTTGCACCTGATTATTCCAACAATTGATGGATGGCCTTGGGAATCTAATTCTGGTATTGATAGTCTTTACTGATTGTCTCCCCTCGTAGCTGATTTTTTCATTATTGTGTAAATTTAGATCATGAGCTCATGTTTAGCTAAACAGCTGACCTTGTAAGACGCTTAGGTGTGAACGCTCTTAAGCTTCCGCAGAAAGACGGCAAAGATTTATTTGTGTCCCTCCAATGATTTGCCCACGAGGACACCGTTTTCTACAAGTGTTGGTCCAATACTCCCTCTAGAGGCAGGGGACTCCGACAGGGCTGATTGGCGGCCCCCGATCTGGGGCAGGGGCAGTGGGCAGCCTGTGGCCCGGGCAGGAGCCTCTTTGCATGTGTCCCTGGGACACATCTGCCTGCGAACTTCGGTCACCTGGCAGGAAGCTACGATGCCCAGACCTATGGTTAGCTGTGCAGCGAGGTGTACTGTGAGGACAGGTTCCACACACACTTCAAGTAAGAGGTCGGCCTGAGTGGAAAGGTGAGAGTTTGGGCAGCTGTGCAGACAAAGAAGGCGCCCTTTGGCCTGGGCCTAAATGCTTGTGACAGCCCACTGGACCTGCCGTGCTCTGAGGGCCCTGCCCTGGGCCCCCTGCTCCCCTGCCCTTTGTTCAGTCACAGCAGAGATGGCCACACCCACTCCTTCAGTGAGGGCAGAGTTCCAACCACCCTCAGCCCCGCCCCCTCTCCGCAGGTTACCATGGACTACAGAGGCTGCATCCTGAGGCCAGGGCGTTCCGAAAATGCCAAGGGCAGACATGATGACCTTAAATGATTTCCTCTTGTGTCAGGTTTGGTAAACTTTAGGAGCTAGGAAATGGTCCACTTTACAGAAATGTTCAAATTTACTGGCATTTCTTATATTCTCTGCTATAACTTTGTCCTGATTCTTTCTGTATATTCTTTACTTATGTTTTTTTTTTCCTTAATCAAAGTGTGTCTTTTCAATCTTTTCAAAGAAGATTCTTTGGACTTACTAAATCACCTGAATTTTATACGTTTTCTGTTGTATTAAGTTCTGCTCATATCTTTATTTATCTTTTTTCTATGTTCTCAGGGTTTATTGTTTTGATCTTCTGATGTCAATTAAAACACTTGGTTATTCATTTTAATAAATATTTTACTTATAAAGATTTGAACTTTTGAAGATTCCAGCTTACTTGTAAGATTCTAAGGGTCAGGTCCTCTCCATTGTTGCTGGCCTAAGGTTTAGTTCACCATATAGCAATGTATATATTGACCTATTTTCCCCTCGACTTTCTGTGATTCCCTACATCTCACCTTTCTTTGCAGACAAGCCATTTGAAATACACTTAAATTATTTCACAGCCAATAAGTCATTGAAATAATGTGTATTTTTAGAGAAATCTTCTTATATAATTAGGCAGAAAATCTCACCTGCCATAGTTTTCAAAACAGCATAATTTCACTCTTCTCAATGCTTAATCTGTTGTATTACACAACCTTTGAGTATTTAGCTTTATAAATGACATGTACTTTAAAAATGTTTTAGAGATCCTACCAGTCTTTGAAAACATCCTTGTTCCTTGTTTCAGTTCCAGTTTTATGTATATATTCTGCCTTGCACCTGATTATTCCAACAATTGATGGATGGCCTTGGGAATCTAATTCTGGTATTGATAGTCTTTACTGATTGTCTCCCCTCGTAGCTGATTTCTTCATTATTGTGTAAATTTAGATCATGAGCTCATGTTTAGCTCAACAGCTGACCTTGTAGGACGCTTAGGTGTGAACGCTCGTAAGCTTCCGCAGAAAGACAGCAAAGATTTATTTGTGTCCCTCCAATGAGTTGCCCACGAGGACACCGTTTTCTACAAGTGTTGGTCCAATACTCCCTCTACATGAAGGGGTCTCCGACAGGGCTGATTGGCGGCCCCAGATCTGGGGCAGGGGCAGTGGGCAGCCTGTGGCCCGGGCAGGAGCCTCTTTGCATGTGTCCCTGGGACACATCTGCCTGCGAACTTCGGTCACCTGGCAGGAAGCTACGATGCCCAGACCTATGGTTAGCTGTGCAGCGAGGTGTACTGTGAGGACAGGTTCCACACACACTTCAAGTAAGAGGTCGGCCTGAGTGGAAAGGTGAGAGTTTGGGCAGCTGTGCAGACAAAGAAGGCGCCATTTGGCCTGGGCCTAAATGCTTGTGACACCCCACTGGACCTGCCGTGCTCTGAGGGCCCTGCCCTGGGCCCCCTGCTCCCCTGCCCTTTGTTCAGTCACAGCAGAGATGGCCACACCCACTCCTCCAGTGAGGCCAGAGTTCCAACCACCCTCAGCCCCGCCCCCTCTCCGCAGGTTACCATGGACTACAGAGGCTGCATCCTGAGGCCAGTGCGTTCCGAGAATGCCAAGGGCAGACATGATGACCTTAAATGATTTCCTCTTGTGTCAGGTTTGGTAAACTTTAGGAGCTAGGAAATGGTCCACTTTACAGAAATGTTCAAATTTACGGGCATTTCATATATTCTCTGCTATAACATTGTCCTGATTCTTTCTGTATATTCTATACTTATGTTTTTGTTTTCCTTAGTCAAAGTGTGTCTTTTCAATCTTTTCAAAGAAGATTCTTTGGACTTACTAAATCACCTGAATTTTATACGTTTTCTGTTGTATTAAGTTCTGCTCATATCTTTATTTATCTTTTTTCTATGTTCTCAGGGTTTATTGTTTTGATCTTCTGATGTCAATTAAAACACTTGGTTATTCATTTTAATAAATATTTTACTTATAAAGATTTGAACTTTTGAAGATTCCAGCTTACTTGTAAGTTTCTAAGGGTCAGGTCCTCTCCATTGT
Source organism: Mesoplodon mirus (assembly GCF_964341445.2). NCBI lineage: Eukaryota > Metazoa > Chordata > Mammalia > Artiodactyla > Ziphiidae > Mesoplodon > Mesoplodon mirus. The sequence goes on along the minus strand of NC_138976.1, from coordinate 176,448,186 downwards.
TGCTGGCCTAAGGTTTAGTTCACCATATAGCAATGTATATTTTGACCTATTTTCCCCTCGACTTTCTGTGATTCCCTACATCTCACCTTTCTTTGCAGACAAGCCATTTGAAATACCCTTAACTTATTTCACAGCCAATAAGTCATTGAAATAATGTGTAGTTTTTAGAGAAATCTTCTTATATAATTAGGCAGAAAATCTCACCTGCCATAGTTTTCAAAACAGCATAATTTCACTCTTCTCAATGCTTAATCTGTTGTATTACACAACCTTTGAGTATTTAGCTTTATCAATGACATGTACTTTAAAAATGTTTGAGAGATCCTACCAGTCTTTGAAAACATCCTTGTTCCTTGTTTCAGTTCCAGTTTTATGTATATATTCTGCCTTGCACCTGATTATTCCAACAATTGATGGATGGCCTTGGGAATCTAATTCTGGTATTGATAGTCTTTACTGATTGTCTCCCCTCGAAGCTGATTTCTTCATTATTGTGTAAATTTAGATCATGAGCTCATGTTTAGCTAAACAGCTGACCTTGTAAGACGCTTAGGTGTGAACGCTCGTAAGCTTCCGCAGAAAGACGGCAAAGATTTATTTGTGTCCCTCCAATGAGTTGCCCACGAGGACACCGTTTTCTACAAGTGTTGGTCCAATACTCCCTCTAGAGGAAGGGGACTCCGACAGGGCTGATTGGCGGCCCCCGATCTGGGGCAGGGGCAGTGGGCAGCCTGTGGCCCGGGCAGGAGCCTCTTTGCATGTGTCCCTGGGACACATCTGCCTGTGAACTTCGGTCACCTGGCAGGAAGCTACGATGCCCAGACCTATGGTTAGCTGTGCAGCGAGGTGTACTGTGAGGACAGGTTCCACACACACTTCAAGTAAGAGGTCGGCCTGAGTGGAAAGGTGAGAGTTTGGGCAGCTGTGCAGACAAAGAAGGCGCCCTTTGGCCTGGGCCTAAATGCTTGTGACACCCCACTGGACCTGCCGTGCTCTGAGGGCCCTGCCCTGGGCCCCCTGCTCCCCTGCCCTTTGTTCAGTCACAGCAGAGATGGCCACACCCACTCCTCCAGTGAGGCCAGAGTTCCAACCACCCTCAGCCCCGCCCCCTCTCCGCAGGTTAACATGGACTACAGAGGCTGCATCCTGAGGCCAGGGCGTTCCGAGAAGGCCAAGGGCAGACATGATGACCTTAAATGATTTCCTCTTGTGTCAGGTTTGGTAAACTTTAGGAGCTAGGAAATGGTCCACTTTACAGAAATGTTCAAATTTACTGGCATTTCATATATTCTCTGCTATAACATTGTCCTGATTCTTTCTGTATATTCTATACTTATGTTTTTGTTTTCCTTAATCAAAGTGTGTCTTTTCAATCTTTTCAAAGAAGATTCTTTGGACTTACTAAATCACCTCAATTTTATACGTTTTCTGTTGTATTAAGTTCTGCTCATATCTTTATTTATCTTTTTTCTATGTTCTCAGGGTTTATTGTTTTGATCTTCTGATGTCAATTAAAACACTTGGTTATTCATTTTAATAAATATTTTACTCATAAAGATTTGAACTTTTGAAGATTCCAGCTTACTTGTAAGTTTCTAAGGGTCAGGTCCTCTCCATTGTTGCTGGCCTAAGGTTTAGTTCACCATATAGCAATGTATATATTGACCTATTTTCCCCTCGACTTTCTGTGATTCCCTACATCTCACCTTTCTTTGCAGACAAGCCATTTGAAATACCCTTAACTTATTTCACAGCCAATAAGTCATTGAAATAATGTGTATTTTTAGAGAAATCTTCTTATATAATTAGGCAGAAAATCTCACCTGCCATAGTTTTCAAAACAGCATAATTTCACTCTTCTCAATGCTTAATCTGTTGTATTACACAACCTTTGAGTATTTAGCTTTATCAATGACATGTACTTTAAAAATGTTTGAGAGATCCTACCAGTCTTTGAAAACATCCTTGTTCCTTGTTTCAGTTCCAGTTTTATGTATATATTCTGCCTTGCACCTGATTATTCCAACAATTGATGGATGGCCTTGGGAATCTAATCCTGGTATTGATAATCTTTACTGATTGTCTCCCCTCGTAGCTGATTTCTTCATTATTGTGTAAATTTAGATCATGAGCTCATGTTTAGCTAAACAGCTGACCTTGTAAGACGCTTAGGTGTGAACGCTCGTAAGCTTCCGCAGAAAGACGGCAAAGATTTATTTGTGTCCCTCCAATGAGTTGCCCACGAGGACACCGTTTTCTACAAGTGTTGGTCCAATACTCCCTCTAGAGGCAGGGGAATCCGACAGGGCTGATTGGCGGCCCCCGATCTGGGGCAGGGGCAGTGGGCAGCCTGTGGCCCGGGCACGAGCCTCTTTGCATGTGTCCCTGGGACACATCTGCCTGCGAACTTCGGTCACCTGGCAGGAAGCTACGATGCCCAGACCTATGGTTAGCTGTGCAGCGAGGTGTACTGTGAGGACAGGTTCCACACACACTTCAAGTAAGAGGTCGGCCTGAGTGGAAAGGTGAGAGTTTGGGCAGCTGTGCAGACAAAGAAGGCGCCCTTTGGCCTGGGCCTAAATGCTTGTGACACCCCACTGGACCTGCCGTGCTCTGAGGGCCCTTCCCTGGGCCCCCTGCTCCCCTGCCCTTTGTTCAGTCACAGCAGAGATGGCCACACCCACTCCTTCAGTGAGGCCAGAGTTCCAACCACCCTCAGCCCCGCCCCCTCTCCGCAGGTTAACATGGACTACAGAGGCTGCATCCTGAGGCCAGGGCGTTCCGAGAATGCCAAGGGCAGACATGATGACCTTAAATGATTTCCTCTTGTGTCAGGTTTGGTAAACTTTAGGAGCTAGGAAATGGTCCACTTTACAGAAATGTTCAAATTTACTGGCATTTCATATATTCTCTGTTATAACATTGTCCTGATTCTTTCTGTATATTGTTTACTTATGTTTTTGTTTTCCTTAATCAAAGTGTGTCTTTTCAATCTTTTCAAAGAAGATTCTTTGGACTTACTAAATCACCTCAATTTTATACGTTTTCTGTTGTATTAAGTTCTGCTCATATCTTTATTTATCTTTTTTCTATGTTCTCAGGGTTTATTGTTTTGATCTTCTGATGTCAATTAAAACACTTGGTTATTCATTTTAATAAATATTTTACTTATAAAGATTTGAACTTTTGAAGATTCCAGCTTACTTGTAAGATTCTAAGGGTCAGGTCCTCTCCATTGTTGCTGGCCTAAGGTTTAGTTCACCATATAGCAATGTATATATTGACCTATTTTCCCCTCGACTTTCTGTGATTCCCTACATCTCACCTTTCTTTGCAGACATCCATTTGAAATACCCTTAACTTATTTCACAGCCAATAAGTCATTGAAATAATGTGTATTTTTAGAGAAATCTTCTTATATAATTAGGCAGAAAATCTCACCTGCCATAGTTTTCAAAACAGCATAATTTCACTCTTCTCAATGCTTAATCTGTTGTATTACACAACATTTGAGTATTTAGCTTTATCAATGACATGTCCTTTAAAAATGTTTTAGAGATCCTACCAGTCTTTGAAAACATCCTTGTTCCTTGTTTCAGTTCCAGTTTTATGTATATATTCTGCCTTGCACCTGATTATTCCAACAATTGATGGATGGCCTTGGGAATCTAATCCTGGTATTGATAGTCTTTACTGATTGTCTCCCCTCGTAGCTGATTTCTTCATTATTGTGTAAATTTAGATCATGAGCTCATGTTTAGCTAAACAGCTGACCTTGTAAGACGCTTAGGTGTGAACGCTCGTAAGCTTCCGCAGAAAGACGGCAAAGATTTATTTGTGTCCCTCCAATGAGTTGCCCACGAGGACACCGTTTTCTACAAGTGTTGGTCCAATACTCCCTCTAGAGGCAGGGGACTCCGACAGGGCTGATTGGCGGCCCCCGATCTGGGGCAGGGGCAGTGGGCAGCCTGTGGCCCGGGCAGGAGCCTCTTTGCATGTGTCCCTGGGACACATCTGCCTGCGAACTTCGGTCACCTGGCAGGAAGCTACGATGCCCAGACCTATGGTTAGCTGTGCAGCGAGGTGTACTGTGAGGACAGGTTCCACACACACTTCAAGTAAGAGGTCGGCCTGAGTGGAAAGGTGAGAGTTTGGGCAGCTGTGCAGACAAAGAAGGCGCCCTTTGGCCTGGGCCTAAATGCTTGTGACACCCCAGTGGACCTGCCGTGCTCTGAGGGCCCTGCCCTGGGCCCCCTGCTCCCCTGCCCTTTGTTCAGTCACAGCAGAGATGGCCACACCCACTCCTCCAGTGAGGCCAGAGTTCCAAACACCCTCAGCCCCGCCCCCTCTCCGCAGGTTACCATGGACTACAGAGGCTGCATCCTGAGGCCAGGGCGTTCCGAGAATGCCAAGGGCAGACATGATGACCTTAAATGATTTCCTCTTGTGTCAGGTTTGGTATACTTTAGGAGCTAGGAAATGGTCCACTTTACAGAAATGTTCAAATTTACTGGCATTTCTTATATTCTCTGCTATAACATTGTCCTGAATCTTTCTGTATATTCTATACTTATGTTTCTGTTTTCCTTAATCAAAGTGTGTCTTTTCAATCTTTTCAAAGAAGATTCTTTGGACTTACTAAATCACCTGAATTTTATACGTTTTCTGTTGTATTAAGTTCTGCTCATATCTTTATTTATCTTTTTTCTATGTTCTCAGGGTTTATTGTTTTGATCTTCTGATGTCAATTAAAACACTTGGTTATTCATTTTAATAAATATTTTACTTATAAAGATTTGAACTTTTGAAGATTCCAGCTTACTTGTAAGATTCTAAGGGTCAGGTCCTCTCCATTGTTGCTGGCCTAAGGTTTAGTTCACCATATAGCAATGTATATATTGACCTATTTTCCCCTCGACTTTCTGTGATTCCCTACATCTCACCTTTCTTTGCAGACATCCATTTGAAATACCCTTAACTTATTTCACAGCCAATAAGTCATTGAAATAATGTGTATTTTTAGAGAAATCTTCTTATATAATTAGGCAGAAAATCTCACCTGCCATAGTTTTCAAAACAGCATAATTTCACTCTTCTCAATGCTTAATCTGTTGTATTACACAACATTTGAGTATTTAGCTTTATCAATGACATGTCCTTTAAAAATGTTTTAGAGATCCTACCAGTCTTTGAAAACATCCTTGTTCCTTGTTTCAGTTCCAGTTTTATGTATATATTCTGCCTTGCACCTGATTATTCCAACAATTGATGGATGGCCTTGGGAATCTAAATCTGGTATTGATAGTCTTTACTGATTGTCTCCCCTCGTAGCTGATTTCTTCATTATTGTGTAAATTTAGATCATGAGCTCATGTTTAGCTCAACAGCTGACCTTGTAAGACGCTTAGGTGTGAACGCTCGTAAGCTTCCGCAGAAAGACGGCAAAGATTTATTTGTGTCCCTCCAATGAGTTGCCCACGAGGACACCGTTTTCTACAAGTGTTGGTCCAATACTCCCTCTACATGAAGGGGACTCCGACAGGGCTGATTGGCGGCCCCCGATCTGGGGCAGGGGCAGTGGGCAGCCTGTGGCCCGGGCAGGAGCCTCTTCGCATGTGTCCCTGGGACACATCTGCCTGCGAACTTCGGTCACCTGGCAGGAAGCTACGATGCCCAGACCTATGGTTAGCTGTGCAGCGAGGTGTACTGTGAGGACAGGTTCCACACACACTTCAAGTAAGAGGTCGGCCTGAGTGGAAAGGTGAGAGTTTGGGCAGCTGTGCAGACAAAGAAGGCGCCCTTTGGCCTGGGCCTAAATGCTTGTGACACACCACTGGACCTGCCGTGCTCTGAGGGCCCTGCCCTGTGCCCCCTCCTCCCCTGCCCTTTTTTGCAGTCACAGCAGAGATGGCCACACCCACTCCTTCAGTGAGGGCAGTGTTCCAACCACCCTCAGCCCCGCCCCCTCTCCGCAGGTTACCATGGACTACAGAGGCTGCATCCTGAGGCCAGGGCGTTCCGAGAATGCCAAGGGCAGACATGATGACCTTAAATGATTTCCTCTTGTGTCAGGTTTGGTAAACTTTAGGAGCTAGGAAATGGTCCACTTTACAGAAATGTTCAAATTTACTGGCATTTCATATATTCTCTGCTATAACTTTGTCCTGATTCTTTCTGTATATTCTTTACTTATGTTTTTGTTTTCCTTAATCAAAGTGTGTCTTTTCAATCTTTTCAAAGAAGATTCTTTGGACTTACTAAATCACCTGAATTTTATACGTTTTCTGTTGTATTAAGTTCTGCTCATATCTTTATTTATCTTTTTTCTATGTTCTCAGGGTTTATTGTTTTGATCTTCTGATGTCAATTAAAACACTTGGTTATTCATTTTAATAAATATTTTACTTATAAAGATTTGAACTTTTGAAGATTCCAGCTTACTTGTAAGATTCTAAGGGTCAGGTCCTCTCCATTGTTGCTGGCCTAAGGTTTAGTTCACCATATAGCAATGTATATATTGACCTATTTTCCCCTCGACTTTCTGTGATTCCCTACATCTCACCTTTCTTTGCAGACAAGCCATTTGAAATACCCTTAACTTATTTCACAGCCAATAAGTCATTGAAATAATGTGTATTTTTAGAGAAATCTTCTTATATAATTAGGCAGAAAATCTCACCTGCCATAGTTTTCAAAACAGCATAATTTCACTCTTCTCAATGCTTAATCTGTTGTATTACACAACCTTTGAGTATTTAGCTTTATCAATGACATGTACTTTAAAAATGTTTGAGAGATCCTACCAGTCTTTGAAAACATCCTTGTTCCTTGTTTCAGTTACAGTTTTATGTATATATTCTGCCTTGCACCTGATTATTCCAACAATTGATGGATGGCCTTGGGAATCTAATTCTGGTATTGATAGTCTTTACTGATTGTCTCCCCTCGTAGCTGATTTCTTCATTATTGTGTAAATTTAGATCATGAGCTCATGTTTAGCTCAACAGCTGACCTTGTAAGACGCTTAGGTGTGAACGCTCGTAAGCTTCCGCAGAAAGACGGCAAAGATTTATTTGTGTCCCTCCAATGAGTTGCCCACGAGGACACCGTTTTCTACAAGTGTTGGTCCAATACTCCCTCTAGAGGAAGGGGACTCCGATAGTGCTGATTGGCGGCCCCTGATCTGGGGCAGGGGCAGTGGGCAGCCTGTGGCACGGGCAGGAGCCTCTTTGAATGTGTCCCAGGGACACATCTGCCTGCGAACTTCGGTCACCTGGCAGGAAGCTACGATGCCCAGACCTATGGTTAGCTGTGCAGCGAGGTGTACTGTGAGGACAGGTTCCACACACACTTCAAGTAAGAGGTCGGCCTGAGTGGAAAGGTGAGAGTTTGGGCAGCTGTGCAGACAAAGAAGGCGCCCTTTGGCCTGGGCCTAAATGCTTGTGACACCCCACTGGACCTGCCGTGCTCTGAGGGCCCTGCCCTGGGCCCCCTGCTCCCCTGCCCTTTGTTCAGTCACAGCAGAGATGGCCACACCCACTCCTCCAGTGAGGCCAGAGTTCCAACCACCCTCAGCCCCGCCCCCTCTCCACAGGTTACCATGGACTACAGAGGCTGCATCCTGAGGCCAGGGCGTTCCGAGAATGCCAAGGGCAGACATGATGACCTTAAATGATTTCCTCTTGTGTCAGGTTTGGTAAACTTTAGGAGCTAGGAAATGGTCCACTTTACAGAAATGTTCAAATTTACTGGCATTTCATATATTCTCTGCTATAACATTGTCCTGATTCTTTCTGTATATTCTATACTTATGTTTTTGTTTTCCTTAATCAAAGTGTGTCTTTTCAATCTTTTCAAAGAAGATTCTTTGGACTTGCTAAATCACCTCAATTTTATACGTTTTCTGTTGTATTAAGTTCTGCTCATATCTTTATTTATCTTTTTTCTATGTTCTCAGGGTTTATTGTTTTGATCTTCTGATGTCAATTAAAACACTTGGTTATTCATTTTAATAAATATTTTACTCATAAAGATTTGAACTTTTGAAGATTCCAGCTTACTTGTAAGTTTCTAAGGGTCAGGTCCTCTCCATTGTTGCTGGCCTAAGGTTTAGTTCACCATATAGCAATGTATATATTGACCTATTTTCCCCTCGACTTTCTGTGATTCCCTACATCTCACCTTTCTTTGCAGACAAGCCATTTGAAATACCCTTAACTTATTTCACAGCCAATAAGTCATTGAAATAATGTGTATTTTTAGAGAAATCTTCTTATATAATTAGGCAGAAAATCTCACCTGCCATAGTTTTCAAAACAGCATAATTTCACTCTTCTCAATGCTTAATCTGTTGTATTACACAACCTTTGAGTATTTAGCTTTATCAATGACATGTACTTTCAAAATGTTTGAGAGATCCTACCAGTCTTTGAAAACATCCTTGTTCCTTGTTTCAGTTCCAGTTTTATGTATATATTCTGCCTTGCACCTGATTATTCCAACAATTGATGGATGGCCTTGGGAATCTAATTCTGGTATTGATAGTCTTTACTGATTGTCTCCCCTCGTAGCTGATTTTTTCATTATTGTGTAAATTTAGATCATGAGCTCATGTTTAGCTAAACAGCTGACCTTGTAAGACGCTTAGGTGTGAACGCTCTTAAGCTTCCGCAGAAAGACGGCAAAGATTTATTTGTGTCCCTCCAATGATTTGCCCACGAGGACACCGTTTTCTACAAGTGTTGGTCCAATACTCCCTCTAGAGGCAGGGGACTCCGACAGGGCTGATTGGCGGCCCCCGATCTGGGGCAGGGGCAGTGGGCAGCCTGTGGCCCGGGCAGGAGCCTCTTTGCATGTGTCCCTGGGACACATCTGCCTGCGAACTTCGGTCACCTGGCAGGAAGCTATGATGCCCAGACCTATGGTTAGCTGTGCAGCGAGGTGTACTGTGAGGACAGGTTCCACACACACTTCAAGTAAGAGGTCGGCCTGAGTGGAAAGGTGAGAGTTTGGGCAGCTGTGCAGACAAAGAAGGCGCCCTTTGGCCTGGGCCTAAATGCTTGTGACACCCCACTGGACCTGCCGTGCTCTGAGGGCCCTGCCCTGGGCCCCCTGCTCCCCTGCCCTTTGTTCAGTCACAGCAGAGATGGCCACACCCACTCCTTCAGTGAGGGCAGAGTTCCAACCACCCTCAGCCCCGCCCCCTCTCCGCAGGTTACCATGGACTACAGAGGCTGCATCCTGAGGCCAGGGCGTTCCGAGAATGCCAAGGGCAGACATGATGACCTTAAATGATTTCCTCTTGTGTCAGGTTTGGTAAACTTTAGGAGCTAGGAAATGGTCCACTTTACAGAAATGTTCAAATTTACTGGCATTTCTTATATTCTCTGCTATAACTTTGTCCTGAATCTTTCTGTATATTCTTTACTTATGTTTTTTTTTTCCTTAATCAAAGTGTGTCTTTTCAATCATTTCAAAGAAGATTCTTTGGACTTACTAAATCACCTGAATTTTATACGTTTTCTGTTGTATTAAGTTCTGCTCATATCTTTATTTATCTTTTTTCTATGTTCTCAGGGTTTATTGTTTTGATCTTCTGATGTCAATTAAAACACTTGGTTATTCATTTTAATAAATATTTTACTTATAAAGATTTGAACTTTTGAAGATTCCAGCTTACTTGTAAGATTCTAAGGGTCAGGTCCTCTCCATTGTTGCTGGCCTAAGGTTTAGTTCACCATATAGCAATGTATATATTGACCTATTTTCCCCTCGACTTTCTGTGATTCCCTACATCTCACCTTTCTTTGCAGACAAGCCATTTGAAATACCCTTAACTTATTTCACAGCCAATAAGTCATTGAAATAATGTGTATTTTTAGAGAAATCTTCTTATATAATTAGGCAGAAAATCTCACCTGCCATAGTTTTCAAAACAGCATAATTTCACTCTTCTCAATGCTTAATCTGTTGTATTACACAACCTTTGAGTATTTAGCTTTATCAATGACATGTACTTTAAAAATGTTTGAGAGATCCTACCAGTCTTTGAAAACATCCTTGTTCCTTGTTTCAGTTCCAGTTTTAGGTATATATTCTGCCTTGCACCTGATTATTCCAACAATTGATGGATGGCCTTGGGAATCTAATTCTGGTATTGATAGTCTTTACTGATTGTCTCCCCTCGTAGCTGATTTCTTCAATATTGTGTAAATTTAGATCATGAGCTCATGTTTAGCTCAACAGCTGACCTTGTAGGACGCTTAGGTGAGAACGCTCGTAAGCTTCCGCAGAAAGACAGCAAAGATTTATTTGTGTCCCTCCAATGAGTTGCCCACGAGGACACCGTTTTCTACAAGTGTTGGTCCAATACTCCCTCTACATGAAGGGGTCTCCGACAGGGCTGATTGGCGGCCCCCGATCTGGGGCAGGGGCAGTGGGCAGCCTGTGGCCCGGGCAGGAGCCTCTTTGCATGTGTCCCTGGGACACATCTGCCTGCGAACTTCGGTCACCTGGCAGGAAGCTACGATGCCCAGACCTATGGTTAGCTGTGCAGCGAGGTGTACTGTGAGGACAGGTTCCACACACACTTCAAGTAAGAGGTCGGCCTGAGTGGAAAGGTGAGAGTTTGGGCAGCTGTGCAGACAAAGAAGGCGCCCTTTGGCCTGGGCCTAAATGCTTGTGACACCCCACTGGACCTGCCGTGCTCTGAGGGCCCTGCCCTGGGCCCCCTGCTCCCCTGCCCTTTGTTCAGTCACAGCAGAAATGGCCACACCCACTCCTCCAGTGAGGCCAGAGTTCCAACCACCCTCAGCCCCGCCCCCTCTCCGCAGGTTACCATGGACTACAGAGGCTGCATCCTGAGGCCAGTGCGTTCCGAGAATGCCAAGGGCAGACATGATGACCTTAAATGATTTCCTCTTGTGTCAGGTTTGGTAAACTTTAGGAGCTAGGAAATGGTCCACTTTACAGAAATGTTCAAATTTACTGGCATTTCATATATTCTCTGTTATAACATTGTCCTGATTCTTTCTGTATATTGTTTACTTATGTTTTTGTTTTCCTTAATCAAAGTGTGTCTTTTCAATCTTTTCAAAGAAGATTCTTTGGACTTACTAAATCACCTCAATTTTATACGTTTTCTGTTGTATTAAGTTCTGCTCATATCTTTATTTATCTTTTTTCTATGTTCACAGGGTTTATTGTTTTGATCTTCTGATGTCAATTAAAACACTTGGTTATTCATTTTAATAAATATTTTACTTATAAAGATTTGAACTTTTGAAGATTCCAGCTTACTTGTAAGTTTCTAAGGGTCAGGTCCTCTCCATTGTTGCTGGCCTAAGGTTTAGTTCACCATATAGCAATGTATATATTGACCTATTTTCCCCTCGACTTTCTGTGATTCCCTACATCTCACCTTTCTTTGCAGACAAGCCATTTGAAATACCCTTAACTTAGTTCACAGCCAATAAGTCATTGAAATAATGTGTATTTTTAGAGAAATCTTCTTATATAATTAGGCAGAAAATCTCACCTGCCATAGTTTTCAAAACAGCATAATTTCACTCTTCTCAATGCTTAATCTGTTGTATTACACAACCTTTGAGTATTTAGCTTTATCAATGACATGTACTTTAAAAATGTTTGAGAGATCCTACCAGTCTTTGAAAACATCCTTGTTCCTTGTTTCAGTTCCAGTTTTATGTATATATTCTGCCTTGCACCTGATTATTCCAACAATTGATGGATGGCCTTGGGAATCTAATCCTGGTATTGATAGTCTTTACTGATTGTCTCCCCTCCTAGCTGATTTCTTCATTATTGTGTAAATTTAGATCATGAGCTCATGTTTAGCTAAACAGCTGACCTTGTAAGACGCTTAGGTGTGAACGCTCGTAAGCTTCCGCAGAAAGACGGCAAAGATTTATTTGTGTCCCTCCAATGAGTTGCCCACGAGGACACCGTTTTCTACAAGTGTTGGTCCAATACTCCCTCTAGAGGCAGGGGACTCCGACAGGGCTGATTGGCGGCCCCCGATCTGGGGCAGGGGCAGTGGGCAGCCTGTGGCCCGGGCAGGAGCCTCTTTGCATGTGTCCCTGGGACACATCTGCCTGCGAACTTCGGTCACCTGGCAGGAAGCTACGATGCCCAGACCTATGGTTAGCTGTGCAGCGAGGTGTACTGTGAGGACAGGTTCCACACACACTTCAAGTAAGAGGTCGGCCTGAGTGGAAAGGTGAGTGTTTGGGCAGCTGTGCAGACAAAGAAGGCGCCCTTTGGCCTGGGCCTAAATGCTTGTGACACCCCAGTGGACCTGCCGTGCTCTGAGGGCCCTGCCCTGGGCCCCCTGCTCCCCTGCCCTTTGTTCAGTCACAGCAGAGATGGCCACACCCACTCCTCCAGTGAGGCCAGAGTTCCAAACACCCTCAGCCCCGCCCCCTCTCCGCAGGTTACCATGGACTACAGAGGCTGCATCCTGAGGCCAGGGCGTTCCGAGAATGCCAAGGGCAGACATGATGACCTTAAATGATTTCCTCTTGTGTCAGGTTTGGTAAACTTTAGGAGCTAGGAAATGGTCCACTTTACAGAAATGTTCAAATTTACTGGCATTTCATATATTCTCTGTTATAACATTGTCCTCATTCTTTCTGTATATTCTTTACTTATGTTTTTGTTTTCCTTAATCAAAGTGTGTCTTTTCAATCTTTTCAAAGAAGATTCTTTGGACTTACTAAATCACCTCAATTTTATACGTTTTCTGTTGTATTAAGTTCTGCTCATATCTTTATCTTTTTTCTATGTTCTCAGGGTTTATTGTTTTGATCTTCTGATGTCAATTAAAACACTTGGTTATTCATTTTAATAAATTTTTTACTTATAAAGATTTGAACTTTTGAAGATTCCAGCTTACTTGTAAGTTTCTAAGGGTCAGGTCCTCTCCATTGTTGCTGGCCTAAGGTTTAGTTCACCATATAGCAATGTATATATTGACCTATTTTCCCCTCGACTTTCTGTGATTCCCTACATCTCACCTTTCTTTGCAGACAAGCCATTTGAAATACCCTTAAATTATTTCACAGCCAATAAGTCATTGAAATAATGTGTATTTTTAGATAAATCTTCTTATATAATTAGGCAGAAAATCTCACCTGCCATAGTTTTCAAAACAGCATAATTTCACTCTTCTCAATGCTTAATCTGTTGTATTACACAACCTTTGAGTATTTAGCTTTATCAATGACATGTACTTTAAAAATGTTTTAGAGATCCTACCAGTCTTTAAAAACATCCTTGTTCCTTGTTTCAGTTCCAGTTTTATGTATATATTCTGCCTTGCACCTGATTATTCCAACAATTGATGGATGGCCTTGGGAATCTAATTCTGGTATTGATAGTCTTTACTGATTGTCTCCCCTCGTAGCTGATTTCTTCATTATTGTGTAAATTTAGATCATGAGCTCATGTTTAGCTCAACAGCTGACCTTGTAAGACGCTTAGGTGTGAACGCTCGTAAGCTTCCGCAGAAAGACGGCAAAGATTTATTTGTGTCCCTCCAATGAGTTGCCCACGAGGACACCGTTTTCTACAAGTGTTGGTCCAATACTCCCTCTAGAGGAAGGGGACTCCGACAGGGCTGATTGGCGGCCCCCGATCTGGGGCAGGGGCAGTGGGCAGCCTGTGGCCCGGGCAGGAGCCTCTTTGCATGTGTCCCTGGGACACATCTGCCTGTGAACTTCGGTCACCTGGCAGGAAGCTACGATGCCCAGACCTATGGTTAGCTGTGCAGCGAGGTGTACTGTGAGGACAGGTTCCACACACACTTCAAGTAAGAGGTCGGCCTGAGTGGGAAGGTGAGAGTTTGGGCAGCTGTGCAGACAAAGAAGGCGCCCTTTGGCCTGGGCCTAAATGCTTGTGACACCCCACTGGACCTGCCGTGCTCTGAGGGCCCTGCCCTGGGCCCCCTGCTCCCCTGCCCTTTGTTCAGTCACAGCAGAGATGGCCACACCCACTCCTCCAGTGAGGGCAGAGTTCCAACCAACCTCAGCCCCGCCCCCTCTCCGCAGGTTATCATGGACTACAGAGGCTGCATCCTGAGGCCAGGGCGTTCCGAGAAGGCCAAGGGCAGACATGATGACCTTAAATGATTTCCTCTTGTGTCAGGTTTGGTAAACTTTAGGAGCTAGGAAATGGTCCACTTTACAGAAATGTTCAAATTTAGTGGCATTTCATATATTCTCTGCTATAACATTGTCCTGATTCTTTCTGTATATTCTATACTTATGTTTTTGTTTTCCTTAATCAAAGTGTGTCTTTTCAATCTTTTCAAAGAAGATTCTTTGGACTTACTAAATCACCTCAATTTTATACGTTTTCTGTTGTATTAAGTTCTGCTCATATCTTTATTTATCTTTTTTCTATGTTCACAGGGTTTATTGTTTTGATCTTCTGATGTCAATTAAAACACTTGGTTATTCATTTTAATAAATATTTTACTTATAAAGATTTGAACTTTTGAAGATTCCAGCTTACTTGTAAGTTTCTAAGGGTCAGGTCCTCTCCATTGTTGCTGGCCTAAGGTTTAGTTCACCATATAGCAATGTATATATTGACCTATTTTCCCCTCGACTTTCTGTGATTCCCTACATCTCACCTTTCTTTGCAGACAAGCCATTTGAAATACCCTTAACTTATTTCACAGCCAATAAGTCATTGAAATAATGTGTATTTTTAGAGAAATCTTCTTATATAATTAGGCAGAAAATCTCACCTGCCATAGTTTTCAAAACAGCATAATTTCACTCTTCTCAATGCTTAATCTGTTGTATTACACAACCTTTGAGTATTTAGCTTTATCAATGACATGTACTTTAAAAATGTTTTAGAGATCCTACCAGTCTTTGAAAACATCCTTGTTCCTTGTTTCAGTTCCAGTTTTATGTATATATTCTGCCTTGCACCTGATTATTCCAACAATTGATGGATGGCCTTGGGAATCTAATTCTGGTATTGATAGTCTTTACTGATTGTCTCCCCTCGTAGCTGATTTCTTCATTATTGTGTAAATTTAGATCATGAGCTCATGTTTAGCTAAACAGCTGACCTTGTAAGACGCTTAGGTGTGAACGCTCGTAAGCTTCAGGAGAATTTCGGCAAAATTTATTTGTGTCCCTCCAATGAGTTGCCCACGAGGACACCGTTTTCTACAAGTGTTGGTCCAATACTCCCTCTAGAGGAAGGGGACTCCGACAGGGCTGATTGGTGGCCCCCGATCTGGGGCAGGGGCAGTGGGCAGCCTGTGGCCCAGGCAGGAACCTCTTTGCATGGGTCCCTGGGACATATCTGCCTGCGAACTTCGGTCACCTGGCAGGAAGCTACGATGCCCAGACCTATGGTTAGCTGTGCAGCGAGGTGTACTGTGAGGACAGGTTCCACACACACTTCAAGTAAGAGGTCGGCCTGAGTGGAAAGGTGAGAGTTTGGGCAGCTGTGCAGACAAAGAAGGCGCCCTTTGGCCTGGGCCTAAATGCTTGTGACACCCCAATGGACCTGCCGTGCTCTGAGGGCCCTGCCCTGGGCCCCCTGCTCCCCTGCCCTTTGTTCAGTCACAGCAGAGATGGCCACACCCACTCCTCCAGTGAGGCCAGAGTTCCAACCACCCTCAGCCCCGCCCCCTCTCCGCAGTTTAACATGGACTACAGAGGCTGCATCCTGAGGCCAGGGCGTTCCGAGAATGCCAAGGGCAGACATGATGACCTTAAATGATTTCCTCTTGTGTCAGGTTTGGTAAACTTTAGGAGCTAGGAAATGGTCCCCTTTACAGAAATGTTCAAATTTACTGGCATTTCATATATTC
Organism: Mesoplodon mirus; assembly: GCF_964341445.2. Taxonomy (NCBI): domain Eukaryota; kingdom Metazoa; phylum Chordata; class Mammalia; order Artiodactyla; family Ziphiidae; genus Mesoplodon; species Mesoplodon mirus. The sequence goes on along the minus strand of NC_138976.1, from coordinate 176,432,330 downwards.
TCTGTTATAACATTGTCCTGATTCTTTCTGTATATTCTTTACTTATGTTTTTGTTTTCCTTAATCAAAGTGTGTCTTTTCAATCTTTTCAAAGAAGATTCTTTGGACTTACTAAATCACCTGAATTTTATAAGTTTTCTGTTGTATTAAGTTCTGCTCATATCTTTATTTATCTTTTTTCTATGTTCTCAGGGTTTATTGTTTTGATTTTCTGATGTCAATTAAAACACTTGGTTATTCATTTTAATCAATATTTTACTTATAAAGATTTGAACTTTTGAAGATTCCAGCTTACTTGTAAGATTCTAAGGGTCAGGTCCTCTCCATTGTTGCTGGCCTAAGGTTTAGTTCACCATATAGCAATGTATATATTGACCTATTTTCCCCTCGACTTTCTGTGATTCCCTACATCTCACCTTTCTTTGCAGACAAGCCATTTGAAATACCCTTAACTTATTTCACAGCCAATAAGTCATTGAAATAATGTGTATTTTTAGAGAAATCTTCTTATATAATTAGGCAGAAAATCTCACCTGCCATAGTTTTCAAAACAGCATAATTTCACTCTTCTCAATGCTTAATCTGTTGTATTACACAACCTTTGAGTATTTAGCTTTATCAATGACATGTACTTTAAAAATGTTTGAGAGATCCTACCAGTCTTTGAAAACATCCTTGTTCCTTGTTTCAGTTCCAGTTTTATGTATATATTCTGCCTTGCACCTGATTATTCCAACAATTGATGGATGGCCTTGGGAATCTAATTCTGGTATTGATAGTCTTTACTTATTGTCTCCCCTCGTAGCTGATTTTTTCATTATTGTGTAAATTTAGATCATGAGCTCATGTTTAGCTAAACAGCTGACCTTGTAAGACGCTTAGGTGTGAACGCTCTTAAGCTTCCGCAGAAAGACGGCAAAGATTTATTTGTGTCCCTCCAATGATTTGCCCACGAGGACACCGTTTTCTACAAGTGTTGGTCCAATACTCCCTCTAGAGGCAGGGGACTCCGACAGGGCTGATTGGCGGCCCCCGATCTGGGGCAGGGGCAGTGGGCAGCCTGTGGCCCGGGCAGGAGCCTCTTTGCATGTGTCCCTGGGACACATCTGCCTGCGAACTTCGGTCACCTGGCAGGAAGCTACGATGCCCAGACCTATGGTTAGCTGTGCAGCGAGGTGTACTGTGAGGACAGGTTCCACACACACTTCAAGTAAGAGGTCGGCCTGAGTGGAAAGGTGAGAGTTTGGGCAGCTGTGCAGACAAAGAAGGCGCCCTTTGGCCTGGGCCTAAATGCTTGTGACAGCCCACTGGACCTGCCGTGCTCTGAGGGCCCTGCCCTGGGCCCCCTGCTCCCCTGCCCTTTGTTCAGTCACAGCAGAGATGGCCACACCCACTCCTTCAGTGAGGGCAGAGTTCCAACCACCCTCAGCCCCGCCCCCTCTCCGCAGGTTACCATGGACTACAGAGGCTGCATCCTGAGGCCAGGGCGTTCCGAAAATGCCAAGGGCAGACATGATGACCTTAAATGATTTCCTCTTGTGTCAGGTTTGGTAAACTTTAGGAGCTAGGAAATGGTCCACTTTACAGAAATGTTCAAATTTACTGGCATTTCTTATATTCTCTGCTATAACTTTGTCCTGAATCTTTCTGTATATTCTTTACTTATGTTTTTTTTTTTCCTTAATCAAAGTGTGTCTTTTCAATCTTTTCAAAGAAGATTCTTTGGACTTACTAAATCACCTGAATTTTATACGTTTTCTGTTGTATTAAGTTCTGCTCATATCTTTATTTATCTTTTTTCTATGTTCTCAGGGTTTATTGTTTTGATCTTCTGATGTCAATTAAAACACTTGGTTATTCATTTTAATAAATATTTTACTTATAAAGATTTGAACTTTTGAAGATTCCAGCTTACTTGTAAGATTCTAAGGGTCAGGTCCTCTCCATTGTTGCTGGCCTAAGGTTTAGTTCACCATATAGCAATGTATATATTGACCTATTTTCCCCTCGACTTTCTGTGATTCCCTACATCTCACCTTTCTTTGCAGACAAGCCATTTGAAATACCCTTAACTTATTTCACAGCCAATAAGTCATTGAAATAATGTGTATTTTTAGAGAAATCTTCTTATATAATTAGGCAGAAAATCTCACCTGCCATAGTTTTCAAAACAGCATAATTTCACTCTTCTCAATGCTTAATCTGTTGTATTACACAACCTTTGAGTATTTAGCTTTATCAATGACATGTACTTTAAAAATGTTTGAGAGATCCTACCAGTCTTTGAAAACATCCTTGTTCCTTGTTTCAGTTCCAGTTTTAGGTATATATTCTGCCTTGCACCTGATTATTCCAACAATTGATGGATGGCCTTGGGAATCTAATTCTGGTATTGATAGTCTTTACTGATTGTCTCCCCTCGTAGCTGATTTCTTCAATATTGTGTAAATTTAGATCATGAGCTCATGTTTAGCTCAACAGCTGACCTTGTAGGACGCTTAGGTGAGAACGCTCGTAAGCTTCCGCAGAAAGACAGCAAAGATTTATTTGTGTCCCTCCAATGAGTTGCCCACGAGGACACCGTTTTCTACAAGTGTTGGTCCAATACTCCCTCTACATGAAGGGGTCTCCGACAGGGCTGATTGGCGGCCCCCGATCTGGGGCAGGGGCAGTGGGCAGCCTGTGGCCCGGGCAGGACCCTCTTTGCATGTGTCCCTGGGACACATCTGCCTGCGAACTTCGGTCACCTGGCAGGAAGCTACGATGCCCAGACCTATGGTTAGCTGTGCAGCGAGGTGTACTGTGAGGACAGGTTCCACACACACTTCAAGTAAGATGTCGGCCTGAGTGGAAAGGTGAGAGTTTGGGCAGCTGTGCAGACAAAGAAGGCGCCCTTTGGCCTGGGCCTAAATGCTTGTGACACCCCACTGGACCTGCCGTGCTCTGAGGGCCCTGCCCTGGGCCCCCTGCTCCCCTGCCCTTTGTTCAGTCACAGCAGAGATGGCCACACCCACTCCTCCAGTGAGGCCAGAGTTCCAACCACCCTCAGCCCCGCCCCCTCTCCGCAGGTTACCATGGACTACAGAGGCTGCATCCTGAGGCCAGTGCGTTCCGAGAATGCCAAGGGCAGACATGATGACCTTAAATGATTTCCTCTTGTGTCAGGTTTGGTAAACTTTAGGAGCTAGGAAATGGTCCACTTTACAGAAATGTTCAAATTTACTGGCATTTCATATATTCTCTGTTATAACATTGTCCTGATTCTTTCTGTATATTGTTTACTTATGTTTTTGTTTTCCTTAATCAAAGTGTGTCTTTTCAATCTTTTCAAAGAAGATTCTTTGGACTTACTAAATCACCTCAATTTTATACGTTTTCTGTTGTATTAAGTTCTGCTCATATCTTTATTTATCTTTTTTCTATGTTCACAGGGTTTATTGTTTTGATCTTCTGATGTCAATTAAAACACTTGGTTATTCATTTTAATAAATATTTTACTTATAAAGATTTGAACTTTTGAAGATTCCAGCTTACTTGTAAGTTTCTAAGGGTCAGGTCCTCTCCATTGTTGCTGGCCTAAGGTTTAGTTCACCATATAGCAATGTATATATTGACCTATTTTCCCCTCGACTTTCTGTGATTCCCTACATCTCACCTTTCTTTGCAGACAAGCCATTTGAAATACCCTTAACTTAGTTCACAGCCAATAAGTCATTGAAATAATGTGTATTTTTAGAGAAATCTTCTTATATAATTAGGCAGAAAATCTCACCTGCCATAGTTTTCAAAACAGCATAATTTCACTCTTCTCAATGCTTAATCTGTTGTATTACACAACCTTTGAGTATTTAGCTTTATCAATGACATGTACTTTAAAAATGTTTGAGAGATCCTACCAGTCTTTGAAAACATCCTTGTTCCTTGTTTCAGTTCCAGTTTTATGTATATATTCTGCCTTGCACCTGATTATTCCAACAATTGATGGATGGCCTTGGGAATCTAATCCTGGTATTGATAGTCTTTACTGATTGTCTCCCCTCCTAGCTGATTTCTTCATTATTGTGTAAATTTAGATCATGAGCTCATGTTTAGCTAAACAGCTGACCTTGTAAGACGCTTAGGTGTGAACGCTCGTAAGCTTCCGCAGAAAGACGGCAAAGATTTATTTGTGTCCCTCCAATGAGTTGCCCACGAGGACACCGTTTTCTACAAGTGTTGGTCCAATACTCCCTCTAGAGGCAGGGGACTCCGACAGGGCTGATTGGCGGCCCCCGATCTGGGGCAGGGGCAGTGGGCAGCCTGTGGCCCGGGCAGGAGCCTCTTTGCATGTGTCCCTGGGACACATCTGCCTGCGAACTTCGGTCACCTGGCAGGAAGCTACGATGCCCAGACCTATGGTTAGCTGTGCAGCGAGGTGTACTGTGAGGACAGGTTCCACACACACTTCAAGTAAGAGGTCGGCCTGAGTGGAAAGGTGAGAGTTTGGGCAGCTGTGCAGACAAAGAAGGCGCCCTTTGGCCTGGCCCTAAATGCTTGTGACAGCCCACTGGACCTGCCGTGCTCTGAGGGCCCTGCCCTGGGCCCCCTGCTCCCCTGCCCTTTGTTCAGTCACAGCAGAGATGGCCACACCCACTCCTCCAGTGAGGCCAGAGTTCCAAACACCCTCAGCCCCGCCCCCTCTCCGCAGGTTACCATGGACTACAGAGGCTGCATCCTGAGGCCAGGGCGTTCCGAGAATGCCAAGGGCAGACATGATGACCTTAAATGATTTCCTCTTGTGTCAGGTTTGGTAAACTTTAGGAGCTAGGAAATGGTCCACTTTACAGAAATGTTCAAATTTACTGGCATTTCTTTTATTCTCTGCTATAACTTTGTCCTGATTCTTTCTGTATATTCTTTACTTATGTTTTTGTTTTCCTTAATCAAAGTGTGTCTTTTCAATCTTTTCAAAGAAGATTCTTTGGACTTACTAAATCACCTCAATTTTATACGTTTTCTGTTGTATTAAGTTCTGCTCATATCTTTATCTTTTTTCTATGTTCTCAGGGTTTATTGTTTTGATCTTCTGATGTCAATTAAAACACTTGGTTATTCATTTTAATAAATTTTTTACTTATAAAGATTTGAACTTTTGAAGATTCCAGCTTACTTGTAAGTTTCTAAGGGTCAGGTCCTCTCCATTGTTGCTGGCCTAAGGTTTAGTTCACCATATAGCAATGTATATATTGACCTATTTTCCCCTCGACTTTCTGTGATTCCCTACATCTCACCTTTCTTTGCAGACAAGCCATTTGAAATACCCTTAAATTATTTCACAGCCAATAAGTCATTGAAATAATGTGTATTTTTAGAGAAATCTTCTTATATAATTAGGCAGAAAATCTCACCTGCCATAGTTTTCAAAACAGCATAATTTCACTCTTCTCAATGCTTAATCTGTTGTATTACACAACCTTTGAGTATTTAGCTTTATCAATGACATGTACTTTAAAAATGTTTTAGAGATCCTACCAGTCTTTGAAAACATCCTTGTTCCTTGTTTCAGTTCCAGTTTTATGTATATATTCTGCCTTGCACCTGATTATTCCAACAATTGATGGATGGCCTTGGGAATCTAATTCTGGTATTGATAGTCTTTACTGATTGTCTCCCCTCGTAGCTGATTTCTTCATTATTGTGTAAATTTAGATCATGAGCTCATGTTTAGCTCAACAGCTGACCTTGTAAGACGCTTAGGTGTGAACGCTCGTAAGCTTCCGCAGAAAGACGGCAAAGATTTATTTGTGTCCCTCCAATGAGTTGCCCACGAGGACACCGTTTTCTACAAGTGTTGGTCCAATACTCCCTCTAGAGGAAGGGGACTCCGACAGGGCTGATTGGCGGCCCCCGATCTGGGGCAGGGGCAGTGGGCAGCCTGTGGCCCGGGCAGGAGCCTCTTTGCATGTGTCCCTGGGACACATCTGCCTGTGAACTTCGGTCACCTGGCAGGAAGCTACGATGCCCAGACCTATGGTTAGCTGTGCAGCGAGGTGTACTGTGAGGACAGGTTCCACACACACTTCAAGTAAGAGGTCGGCCTGAGTGGGAAGGTGAGAGTTTGGGCAGCTGTGCAGACAAAGAAGGCGCCCTTTGGCCTGGGCCTAAATGCTTGTGACACCCCACTGGACCTGCCGTGCTCTGAGGGCCCTGCCCTGGGCCCCCTGCTCCCCTGCCCTTTGTTCAGTCACAGCAGAGATGGCCACACCCACTCCTCCAGTGAGGGCAGAGTTCCAACCAACCTCAGCCCCGCCCCCTCTCCGCAGGTTATCATGGACTACAGAGGCTGCATCCTGAGGCCAGGGCGTTCCGAGAAGGCCAAGGGCAGACATGATGACCTTAAATGATTTCCTCTTGTGTCAGGTTTGGTAAACTTTAGGAGCTAGGAAATGGTCCACTTTACAGAAATGTTCAAATTTAGTGGCATTTCATATATTCTCTGCTATAACATTGTCCTGATTCTTTCTGTATATTCTATACTTATGTTTTTGTTTTCCTTAATCAAAGTGTGTCTTTTCAATCTTTTCAAAGAAGATTCTTTGGACTTACTAAATCACCTCAATTTTATACGTTTTCTGTTGTATTAAGTTCTGCTCATATCTTTATTTATCTTTTTTCTATGTTCACAGGGTTTATTGTTTTGATCTTCTGATGTCAATTAAAACACTTGGTTATTCATTTTAATAAATATTTTACTTATAAAGATTTGAACTTTTGAAGATTCCAGCTTACTTGTAAATTTCTAAGGGTCAGGTCCTCTCCATTGTTGCTGGCCTAAGGTTTAGTTCACCATATAGCAATGTATATATTGACCTATTTTCCCCTCGACTTTCTGTGATTCCCTACATCTCACCTTTCTTTGCAGACAAGCCATTTGAAATACCCTTAACTTATTTCACAGCCAATAAGTCATTGAAATAATGTGTATTTTTAGAGAAATCTTCTTATATAATTAGGCAGAAAATCTCACCTGCCATAGTTTTCAAAACAGCATAATTTCACTCTTCTCAATGCTTAATCTGTTGTATTACACAACCTTTGAGTATTTAGCTTTATCAATGACATGTACTTTAAAAATGTTTTAGAGATCCTACCAGTCTTTGAAAACATCCTTGTTCCTTGTTTCAGTTCCAGTTTTACGTATATATTCTGCCTTGCACCTGATTATTCCAACAATTGATGGATGGCCTTGGGAATCTAATTCTGGTATTGATAGTCTTTACTGATTGTCTCCCCTCGTAGCTGATTTCTTCATTATTGTGTAAATTTAGATCATGAGCTCATGTTTAGCTAAACAGCTGACCTTGTAAGACGCTTAGGTGTGAACGCTCGTAAGCTTCAGGAGAATTTCGGCAAAATTTATTTGTGTCCCTCCAATGAGTTGCCCACGAGGACACCGTTTTCTACAAGTGTTGGTCCAATACTCCCTCTAGAGGAAGGGGACTCCGACAGGGCTGATTGGTGGCCCCCGATCTGGGGCAGGGGCAGTGGGCAGCCTGTGGCCCAGGCAGGAACCTCTTTGCATGGGTCCCTGGGACATATCTGCCTGCGAACTTCGGTCACCTGGCAGGAAGCTACGATGCCCAGACCTATGGTTAGCTGTGCAGCGAGGTGTACTGTGAGGACAGGTTCCAAACACACTTCAAGTAAGAGGTCGGCCTGAGTGGAAAGGTGAGAGTTTGGGCAGCTGTGCAGACAAAGAAGGCGCCCTTTGGCCTGGGCCTAAATGCTTGTGACACCCCACTGGACCTGCCGTGCTCTGAGGGCCCTGCCCTGGGCCCCCTGCTCCCCTGCCCTTTGTTCAGTCACAGCAGAGATGGCCACACCCACTCCTCCAGTGAGGCCAGAGTTCCAACCACCCTCAGCCCCGCCCCCTCTCCGCAGTTTAACATGGACTACAGAGGCTGCATCCTGAGGCCAGGGCGTTCCGACAATGCCAAGGGCAGACATGATGAGCTTAAATGATTTCCTCTTGTGTCAGGTTTGGTAAACTTTAGGAGCTAGGAAATGGTCCACTTTACAGAAATGTTCAAATTTACTGGCATTTCATATATTCTCTGTTATAACATTGTCCTGATTCTTTCTGTATATTCTTTACTTATGTTTTTGTTTTCCTTAATCAAAGTGTGTCTTTTCAATCTTTTCAAAGAAGATTCTTTGGACTTACTAAATCACCTGAATTTTATACGTTTTCTGTTGTATTAAGTTCTGCTCATATCTTTATTTATCTTTTTTCTATGTTCTCAGGGTTTATTGTTTTGATCTTCTGATGTCAATTAAAACACTTGGTTATTCATTTTAATCAATATTTTACTTATAAAGATTTGAACTTTTGAAGATTCCAGCTTACTTGTAAGATTCTAAGGGTCAGGTCCTCTCCATTGTTGCTGGCCTAAGGTTTAGTTCACCATATAGCAATGTATATATTGACCTATTTTCCCCTCGACTTTCTGTGATTCCCTACATCTCACCTTTCTTTGCAGACAAGCCATTTGAAATAACCTTAACTTATTTCACAGCCAATAAGTCATTGAAATAATGTGTATTTTTAGAGAAATCTTCTTATATAATTAGGCAGAAAATCTCACCTGCCATAGTTTTCAAAACAGCATAATTTCACTCTTCTCAATGCTTAATCTGTTGTATTACACAACATTTGAGTATTTAGCTTTATCAATGACATGTCCTTTAAAAATGTTTTAGAGATCCTACCAGTCTTTGAAAACATCCTTGTTCCTTGTTTCAGTTCCAGTTTTATGTATATATTCTGCCTTGCACCTGATTATTCCAACAATTGATGGATGGCCTTGGGAATCTAAATCTGGTATTGATAGTCTTTACTGATTGTCTCCCCTCGTAGCTGATTTCTTCATTATTGTGTAAATTTAGATCATGAGCTCATGTTTAGCTCAACAGCTGACCTTGTAAGACGCTTAGGTGTGAACGCTCGTAAGCTTCCGCAGAAAGACGGCAAAGATTTATTTGTGTCCCTCCAATGAGTTGCCCACGAGGACACCGTTTTCTACAAGTGTTGGTCCAATACTCCCTCTACATGAAGGGGACTCCGACAGGGCTGATTGGCGGCCCCTGATCTGGGGCAGGGGCAGTGGGCAGCCTGTGGCCCGGGCAGGAGCCTCTTTGCATGTGTCCCTGGGACACATCTGCCTGCGAACTTCGGTCACCTGGCAGGAAGCTACGATGCCCAGACCTATGGTTAGCTGTGCAGCGAGGTGTACTGTGAGGACAGGTTCCACACACACTTCAAGTAAGAGGTCGGCCTGAGTGGAAAGGTGAGAGTTTGGGCAGCTGTGCAGACAAAGAAGGCGCCCTTTGGCCTGGGCCTAAATGCTTGTGACACACCACTGGACCTGCCGTGCTCTGAGGGCCCTGCCCTGTGCCCCCTCCTCCCCTGCCCTTTTTTCAGTCACAGCAGAGATGGCCACACCCACTCCTTCAGTGAGGGCAGTGTTCCAACCACCCTCAGCCCCGCCCCCTCTCCGCAGGTTACCATGGACTACAGAGGCTGCATCCTGAGGCCAGGGCGTTCCGAGAATGCCAAGGGCAGACATGATGACCTTAAATGATTTCCTCTTGTGTCAGGTTAGGTAAACTTTAGGAGCTAGGAAATGGTCCACTTTACAGAAATGTTCAAATTTACTGGCATTTCTTTTATTCTCTGCTATAACTTTGTCCTGATTCTTTCTGTATATTCTTTACTTATGTTTTTGTTTTCCTTAATCAAAGTGTGTCTTTTCAATCTTTTCAAAGAAGATTCTTTGGACTTACTAAATCACCTCAATTTTATACGTTTTCTGTTGTATTAAGTTCTGCTCATATCTTTATCATTTTTCTATGTTCTCAGGGTTTATTGTTTTGATCTTCTGATGTCAATTAAAACACTTGGTTATTCATTTTAATAAATTTTTTACTTATAAAGATTTGAACTTTTGAAGATTCCAGCTTACTTGTAAGTTTCTAAGGGTCAGGTCCTCTCCATTGTTGCTGGCCTAAGGTTTAGTTCACCATATAGCAATGTATATATTGACCTATTTTCCCCTCGACTTTCTGTGATTCCCTACATCTCACCTTTCTTTGCAGACAAGCCATTTGAAATACCCTTAAATTATTTCACAGCCAATAAGTCATTGAAATAATGTGTATTTTTAGAGAAATCTTCTTCTATAATTAGGCAGAAAATCTCACCTGCCATAGTTTTCAAAACAGCATAATTTCACTCTTCTCAATGCTTAATCTGTTGTATTACACAACCTTTGAGTATTTAGCTTTATCAATGACATGTACTTTAAAAATGTTTGAGAGATCCTACCAGTCTTTGAAAACATCCTTGTTCCTTGTTTCAGTTCCAGTTTTATGTATATATTCTGCCTTGCACCTGATTATTCCAACAATTGATGGATGGCCTTGGGAATCTAATTCTGGTATTGATAGTCTTTACTGATTGTCTCCCCTCGTAGCTGATTTCTTCATTATTGTGTAAATTTAGATCATGAGCTCATGTTTAGCTCAACAGCTGACCTTGTAAGACGCTTAGGTGTGAACGCTCGTAAGCTTCCGCAGAAAGACGGCAAAGATTTATTTGTGTCCCTCCAATGAGTTGCCCACGAGGACACCGTTTTCTACAAGTGTTGGTCCAATACTCCCTCTAGAGGAAGGGGACTCCGACAGGGCTGATTGGCGGCCCCCGATCTGGGGCAGGGGCAGTGGGCAGCCTGTGGCCCGGGCAGGAGCCTCTTTGCATGTGTCCCTGGGACACATCTGCCTGCGAACTTCGGTCACCTGGCAGGAAGCTACGATGCCCAGACCTATGGTTAGCTGTGCAGCGAGGTGTACTGTGAGGACAGGTTCCACACACACTTCAAGTAAGAGGTCGGCCTGAGTGGGAAGGTGAGAGTTTGGGCAGCTGTGCAGACAAAGAAGGCGCCCTTTGGCCTGGGCCTAAATGCTTGTGACACCCCACTGGACCTGCCGTGCTCTGAGGGCCCTGCCCTGGGCCCCCTGCTCCCCTGCCCTTTGTTCAGTCACAGCAGAGATGGCCACACCCACTCCTCCAGTGAGGCCAGAGTTCCAACCACCCTCAGCCCCGCCCCCTCTCCGCAGGTTACCATGGACTACAGAGGCTGCATCCTGAGGCCAGGGCGTTCCGAGAATGCCAAGGGCAGACATGATGACCTTAAATGATTTCCTCTTGTGTCAGGTTTGGTAAACTTTAGGAGCTAGGAAATGGTCCACTTTACAGAAATGTTCAAATTTACTGGCATTTCATATATTCTCTGCTATAACATTGTCCTGATTCTTTCTGTATATTCTATACTTATGTTTTTGTTTTCCTTAATCAAAGTGTGTCTTTTCAATCTTTTCAAAGAAGATTCTTTGGACTTACTAAATCACCTGAATTTTATACGTTTTCTGTTGTATTAAGTTCTGCTCATATCTTTATTTATCTTTTTTCTATGTTCTCAGGGTTTATTGTTTTGATCTTCTGATGTCAATTAAAACACTTGGTTATTCATTTTAATAAATATTTTAATCATAAAGATTTGAACTTTTGAAGATTCCAGCTTTCTTGTAAGTTTCTAAGGGTCAGGTCCTCTCCATTGTTGCAGGCCTAAGGTTTAGTTCACCATATAGCAATGTATATATTGACCTATTTTCCCCTCGACTTTCTGTGATTCCCTACATCTCACCTTTCTTTGCAGACAAGCCATTTGAAATACCCTTAAATTATTTCACAGCCAATAAGTCATTGAAATAATGTGTATTTTTAGAGAAATCTTCTTATATAATTAGGCAGAAAATCTCACCTGCCATAGTTTTCAAAAGAGCATAATTTCACTCTTCTCAATGCTTAATCTGTTGTATTACACAACCTTTGAGTATTTAGCTTTATCAATGACATGTACTTTAAAAATGTTTTAGAGATCCTACCAGTCTTTGAAAACATCCTTGTTCCTTGTTTCAGTTCCAGTTTTTTGTATATATTCTGCCTTGCACCTGATTATTCCAACAATTGATGGATGGCCTTGGGAATCTAATTCTGGTATTGATAGTCTTTACTGATTGTCTCCCCTCGTAGCTGATTTTTTCATTATTGTGTAAATTTAGATCATGAGCTCATGTTTAGCTAAACAGCTGACCTTGTAAGACGCTTAGGTGTGTACGCTCGTAAGCTTCCTCAGAAAGACGGCAAAGATTTATTTGTGTCCCTCCAATGAGTTGCCCACGAGGACACCGTTTTCTACAATTGTTGGTCCAATAATCCCTCTACAGGAAGGGGACTCCGACAGGGCTGATTGGCGGCCCCCGATCTGGGGCAGGGGCAGTGGGCAGCCTGTGGCCCGGGCAGGAGCCTCTTTGCATGTGTCCCTGGGACACATCTGCCTGCGAACTTCGGTCACCTGGCAGGAAGCTACGATGCCCAGACCTATGGTTAGCTGTGCAGCGAGGTGTACTGTGAGGACAGGTTCCACACACACTTCAAGTAAGAGGTCGGCCTGAGTGGAAAGGTGAGAGTTTGGGCAGCTGTGCAGACAAAGAAGGCGCCCTTTGGCCTGGGCCTAAATGCTTGTGACACACCACTGGACCTGCCGTGCTCTGAGGGCCCTGCCCTGTGCCCCCTCCTCCCCTGCCCTTTGTTCAGTCACAGCAGAGATGGCCACACCCACTCCTTCAGTGAGGGCAGTGTTCCAACCACCCTCAGCCCCGCCCCCTCTCCGCAGGTTACCATGGACTACAGAGGCTGCATCCTGAGGCCAGGTCGTTCCGAGAATGCCAAGGGCAGACATGATGACCTTAAATGATTTCCTCTTGTGTCAGGTTTGGTAAACTTTAGGAGCTAGGAAATGGTCCACTTTACAGAAATGTTCAAATTTACTGGCATTTCTTTTATTCTCTGCTATAACTTTGTCCTGATTCTTTCTGTATATTCTTTACTTATGTTTTTGTTTTCCTTAATCAAAGTGTGTCTTTTCAATCTTTTCAAAGAAGATTCTTTGGACTTACTAAATCACCTCAATTTTATACGTTTTCTGTTGTATTAAGTTCTGCTCATATCTTTATCTTTTTTCTATGTTCTCAGGGTTTATTGTTTTGATCTTCTGATGTCAATTAAAACACTTGGTTATTCATTTTAATAAATTTTTTACTTATAAAGATTTGAACTTTTGAAGATTCCAGCTTACTTGTAAGTTTCTAAGGGTCAGGTCCTCTCCATTGTTGCTGGCCTAAGGTTTAGTTCACCATATAGCAATGTATATATTGACCTATTTTCCCCTCGACTTTCTGTGATTCCCTACATCTCACCTTTCTTTGCAGACAAGCCATTTGAAATACCCTTAAATTATTTCACAGCCAATAAGTCATTGAAATAATGTGTATTTTTAGAGAAATCTTCTTATATAATTAGGCAGAAAATCTCACCTGCCATAGTTTTCAAAACAGCATAATTTCACTCTTCTCAATGCTTAATCTGTTGTATTACACAACCTTTGAGTATTTAGCTTTATCAATGACATGTACTTTAAAAATGTTTTAGAGATCCTACCAGTCTTTGAAAACATCCTTGTTCCTTGTTTCAGGTCCAGTTTTATGTATATATTCTGCCTTGCACCTGATTATTCCAACAATTGATGGATGGCCTTGGGAATCTAATTCTGGTATTGATAGTCTTTACTGATTGTCTCCCCTCGTAGCTGATTTCTTCATTATTGTGTAAATTTAGATCATGAGCTCATGTTTAGCTCAACAGCTGACCTTGTAAGACGCTTAGGTGTGAACGCTCGTAAGCTTCCGCAGAAAGACGGCAAAGATTTATTTGTGTCCCTCCAATGAGTTGCCCACGAGGACACCGTTTTCTACAAGTGTTGGTCCAATACTCCCTCTAGAGGAAGGGGACTCCGACAGGGCTGATTGGTGGCCCCCGATCTGGGGCAGGGGCAGTGGGCAGCCTGTGGCCCAGGCAGGAACCTCTTTGCATGGGTCCCTGGGACATATCTGCCTGCGAACTTCGGTCACCTGGCAGGAAGCTACGATGCCCAGACCTATGGTTAGCTGTGCAGCGAGGTGTACTGTGAGGACAGGTTCCACACACACTTCAAGTAAGAGGTCGGCCTGAGTGGAAAGGTGAGAGTTTGGGCAGCTGTGCAGACAAAGAAGGCGCCCTTTGGCCTGGGCCTAAATGCTTGTGACACCCCACTGGACCTGCCGTGCTCTGAGGGCCCTGCCCTGGGCCCCCTGCTCCCCTGCCCTTTGTTCAGTCACAGCAGAGATGGCCACAACCACTCCTCCAGTGAGGCCAGAGTTCCAACCACCCTCAGCCCCGCCCCCTCTCCGCAGGTTACCATGGACTACAGAGGCTGCATCCTGAGGCCAGGGCGTTCCGAGAATGCCAAGGGCAGACATGATGACCTTAAATGATTTCCTCTTGTGTCAGGTTTGGTATACTTTAGGAGCTAGGAAATGGTCCACTTTACAGAAATGTTCAAATTTACTGGCATTTCTTATATTCTCTGCTATAACTTTGTCCTGATTCTTTCTGTATATTCTTTACTTATGTTTTTGTTTTCCTTAATCAAAGTGTGTCTTTTCAATCTTTTCAAAGAAGATGCTTTGGACTTACTAAATCACCTGAATTTTATACGTTTTCTGTTGTATTAAGTTCTGCTCATATCTTTATTTATCTTTTTTCTATGTTCTCAGGGTTTATTGTTTTGATCTTCTGATGTCAATTCAAACACTTGGTTATTCATTTTAATAAATATTTTACTTATAAAGATTTGAACTTTTGAAGATTCCAGCTTACTTGTAAGATTCTAAGGGTCAGGTCCTCTCCATTGTTGCTGGCCTAAGGTTTAGTTCACCATATAGCAATGTATATATTGACCTATTTTCCCCTCGACTTTCTGTGATTCCCTACATCTCACCTTTCTTTGCAGACAAGCCATTTGAAATACCCTTAAATTATTTCACAGCCAATAAGTCATTGATATAATGTGTATTTTTAGAGAAATCTTCTTATATAATTAGGCAGAAAATCTCACCTGCCATAGTTTTCAAAACAGCATAATTTCACTCTTCTCAATGCTTAATCTGTTGTATTACACAACCTTTGAGTATTTAGCTTTATCAATGACATGTACTTTAAAAATGTTTTAGAGATCCTACCAGTCTTTGAAAACATCCTTGTTCCTTGTTTCAGTTCCAGTTTTATGTATATATTCTGCCTTGCACCTGATTATTCCAACAATTGATGGATGGCCTTGGGAATCTAATTCTGGTATTGATAGTCTTTACTGATTGTCTCCCCTCGTAGCTGATTTCTTCATTATTGTGTAAATTTAGATCATGAGCTCATGTTTAGCTCAACAGCTGACCTTGTAGGACGCTTAGGTGAGAACGCTCGTAAGCTTCCGCAGAAAGACAGCAAAGATTTATTTGTGTCCCTCCAATGAGTTGCCCACGAGGACACCGTTTTCTACAAGTGTTGGTCCAATACTCCCTCTACATGAAGGGGTCTCCGACAGGGCTGATTGGCGGCCCCCGATCTGGGGCAGGGGCAGTGGGCAGCCTGTGGCCCGGGCAGGAGCCTCTTTGCATGTGTCCCTGGGACACATCTGCCTGCGAACTTCGGTCACCTGGCAGGAAGCTACGATGCCCAGACCTATGGTTAGCTGTGCAGCGAGGTGTACTGTGAGGACCGGTTCCACACACACTTCAAGTAAGAGGTCGGCCTGAGTGGAAAGGTGAGAGTTTGGGCAGCTGTGCAGACAAAGAAGGTGCCCTTTGGCCTGGGCCTAAATGCTTGTGACACCCCACTGGACCTGCCGTGCTCTGAGGGCCCTGCCCTGGGCCCCCTGCTCCCCTGCCCTTTGTTCAGTCACAGCAGAAATGGCCACACCCACTCCTCCAGTGAGGCCAGAGTTCCAACCACCCTCAGCCCCGCCCCCTCTCCGCAGGTTACCATGGACTACAGAGGCTGCATCCTGAGGCCAGTGCGTTCCGAGAATGCCAAGGGCAGACATGATGACCTTAAATGATTTCCTCTTGTGTCAGGTTTGGTAAACTTTAGGAGCTAGGAAATGGTCCACTTTACAGAAATGTTCAAATTTACTGGCATTTCATATATTCTCTGTTATAACATTGTCCTGATTCTTTCTGTATATTGTTTACTTATGTTTTTGTTTTCCTTAATCAAAGTGTGTCTTTTCAATCTTTTCAAAGAAGATTCTTTGGACTTACTAAATCACCTCAATTTTATACGTTTTCTGTTGTATTAAGTTCTGCTCATATCTTTATTTATCTTTTTTCTATGTTCACAGGGTTTATTGTTTTGATCTTCTGATGTCAATTAAAACACTTGGTTATTCATTTTAATAAATATTTTACTTATAAAGATTTGAACTTTTGAAGATTCCAGCTTACTTGTAAGTTTCTAAGGGTCAGGTCCTCTCCATTGTTGCTGGCCTAAGGTTTAGTTCACCATATAGCAATGTATATATTGACCTATTTTCCCCTCGACTTTCTGTGATTCCCTACATCTCACCTTTCTTTGCAGACAAGCCATTTGAAATACCCTTAACTTAGTTCACAGCCAATAAGTCATTGAAATAATGTGTATTTTTAGAGAAATCTTCTTATATAATTAGGCAGAAAATCTCACCTGCCATAGTTTTCAAAACAGCATAATTTCACTCTTCTCAATGCTTAATCTGTTGTATTACACAACCTTTGAGTATTTAGCTTTATCAATGACATGTACTTTAAAAATGTTTGAGAGATCCTACCAGTCTTTGAAAACATCCTTGTTCCTTGTTTCAGTTCCAGTTTTATGTATATATTCTGCCTTGCACCTGATTATTCCAACAATTGATGGATGGCCTTGGGAATCTAATCCTGGTATTGATAGTCTTTACTGATTGTCTCCCCTCCTAGCTGATTTCTTCATTATTGTGTAAATTTAGATCATGAGCTCATGTTTAGCTAAACAGCTGACCTTGTAAGACGCTTAGGTGTGAACGCTCGTAAGCTTCCGCAGAAAGACGGCAAAGATTTATTTGTGTCCCTCCAATGAGTTGCCCACGAGGACACCGTTTTCTACAAGTGTTGGTCCAATACTCCCTCTAGAGGCAGGGGACTCCGACAGGGCTGATTGGCGGCCCCCGATCTGGGGCAGGGGCAGTGGGCAGCCTGTGGCCCGGGCAGGAGCCTCTTTGCATGTGTCCCTGGGACACATCTGCCTGCGAACTTCGGTCACCTGGCAGGAAGCTACGATGCCCAGACCTATGGTTAGCTGTGCAGCGAGGTGTACTGTGAGGACAGGTTCCACACACACTTCAAGTAAGAGGTCGGCCTGAGTGGAAAGGTGAGAGTTTGGGCAGCTGTGCAGACAAAGAAGGCGCCCTTTGGCCTGGGCCTAAATGCTTGTGACACCCCAGTGGACCTGCCGTGCTCTGAGGGCCCTGCCCTGGGCCCCCTGCTCCCCTGCCCTTTGTTCAGTCACAGCAGAGATGGCCACACCCACTCCTCCAGTGAGGCCAGAGTTCCAAACACCCTCAGCCCCGCCCCCTCTCCGCAGGTTACCATGGACTACAGAGGCTGCATCCTGAGGCCAGGGCGTTCCGAGAATGCCAAGGGCAGACATGATGACCTTAAATGATTTCCTCTTGTGTCAGGTTTGGTAAACTTTAGGAGCTAGGAAATGGTCCACTTTACAGAAATGTTCAAATTTACTGGCATTTCATATATTCTCTGTTATAACATTGTCCTCATTCTTTCTGTATATTCTTTACTTATGTTTTTGTTTTCCTTAATCAAAGTGTGTCTTTTCAATCTTTTCAAAGAAGATTCTTTGGACTTACTAAATCACCTCAATTTTATACGTTTTCTGTTGTATTAAGTTCTGCTCATATCTTTATCTTTTTTCTATGTTCTCAGGGTTTATTGTTTTGATCTTCTGATGTCAATTAAAACACTTGGTTATTCATTTTAATAAATTTTTTACTTATAAAGATTTGAACTTTTGAAGATTCCAGCTTACTTGTAAGTTTCTAAGGGTCAGGTCCTCTCCATTGTTGCTGGCCTAAGGTTTAGTTCACCATATAGCAATGTATATATTGACCTATTTTCCCCTCGACTTTCTGTGATTCCCTACATCTCACCTTTCTTTGCAGACAAGCCATTTGAAATACCCTTAAATTATTTCACAGCCAATAAGTCATTGAAATAATGTGTATTTTTAGAGAAATCTTCTTATATAATTAGGCAGAAAATCTCACCTGCCATAGTTTTCAAAACAGCATAATTTCACTCTTCTCAATGCTTAATCTGTTGTATTACACAACCTTTGAGTATTTAGCTTTATCAATGACATGTACTTTAAAAATGTTTTAGAGATCCTACCAGTCTTTAAAAACATCCTTGTTCCTTGTTTCAGTTCCAGTTTTATGTATATATTCTGCCTTGCACCTGATTATTCCAACAATTGATGGATGGCCTTGGGAATCTAATTCTGGTATTGATAGTCTTTACTGATTGTCTCCCCTCGTAGCTGATTTCTTCATTATTGTGTAAATTTAGATCATGAGCTCATGTTTAGCTCAACAGCTGACCTTGTAAGACGCTTAGGTGTGAACGCTCGTAAGCTTCCGCAGAAAGACGGCAAAGATTTATTTGTGTCCCTCCAATGAGTTGCCCACGAGGACACCGTTTTCTACAAGTGTTGGTCCAATACTCCCTCTAGAGGAAGGGGACTCCGACAGGGCTGATTGGCGGCCCCCGATCTGGGGCAGGGGCAGTGGGCAGCCTGTGGCCCGGGCAGGAGCCTCTTTGCATGTGTCCCTGGGACACATCTGCCTGTGAACTTCGGTCACCTGGCAGGAAGCTACGATGCCCAGACCTATGGTTAGCTGTGCAGCGAGGTGTACTGTGAGGACAGGTTCCACACACACTTCAAGTAAGAGGTCGGCCTGAGTGGGAAGGTGAGAGTTTGGGCAGCTGTGCAGACAAAGAAGGCGCCCTTTGGCCTGGGCCTAAATGCTTGTGACACCCCACTGGACCTGCCGTGCTCTGAGGGCCCTGCCCTGGGCCCCCTGCTCCCCTGCCCTTTGTTCAGTCACAGCAGAGATGGCCACACCCACTCCTCCAGTGAGGCCAGAGTTCCAACCACCCTCAGCCCCGCCCCCTCTCCGCAGTTTAACATGGACTACAGAGGCTGCATCCTGAGGCCAGGGCGTTCCGAGAATGCCAAGGGCAGTCATGATGACCTTAAATGATTTCCTCTTGTGTCAGGTTTGGTAAACTTTAGGAGCTAGGAAATGGTCCCCTTTACAGAAATGTTCAAATTTACTGGCATTTCATATATTCTCTGTTATAACATTGTCCTGATTCTTTCTGTATATTCTTTACTTATGTTTTTGTTTTCCTTAATCAAAGTGTGTCTTTTCAATCTTTTCAAAGAAGATTCTTTGGACTTACTAAATCACCTGAATTTTATAAGTTTTCTGTTGTATTAAGTTCTGCTCATATCTTTATTTATCTTTTTTCTATGTTCTCAGGGTTTATTGTTTTGATTTTCTGATGTCAATTAAAACACTTGGTTATTCATTTTAATCAATATTTTACTTATAAAGATTTGAACTTTTGAAGATTCCAGCTTACTTGTAAGATTCTAAGGGTCAGGTCCTCTCCATTGTTGCTGGCCTAAGGTTTAGTTCACCATATAGCAATGTATATATTGACCTATTTTCCCCTCGACTTTCTGTGATTCCCTACATCTCACCTTTCTTTGCAGACAAGCCATTTGAAATACCCTTAACTTATTTCACAGCCAATAAGTCATTGAAATAATGTGTATTTTTAGAGAAATCTTCTTATATAATTAGGCAGAAAATCTCACCTGCCATAGTTTTCAAAACAGCATAATTTCACTCTTCTCAATGCTTAATCTGTTGTATTACACAACCTTTGAGTATTTAGCTTTATCAATGACATGTACTTTAAAAATGTTTGAGAGATCCTACCAGTCTTTGAAAACATCCTTGTTCCTTGTTTCAGTTCCAGTTTTATGTATATATTCTGCCTTGCACCTGATTATTCCAACAATTGATGGATGGCCTTGGGAATCTAATTCTGGTATTGATAGTCTTTACTGATTGTCTCCCCTCGTAGCTGATTTTTTCATTATTGTGTAAATTTAGATCATGAGCTCATGTTTAGCTAAACAGCTGACCTTGTAAGACGCTTAGGTGTGAACGCTCTTAAGCTTCCGCAGAAAGACGGCAAAGATTTATTTGTGTCCCTCCAATGATTTGCCCACGAGGACACCGTTTTCTACAAGTGTTGGTCCAATACTCCCTCTAGAGGCAGGGGACTCCGACAGGGCTGATTGGCGGCCCCCGATCTGGGGCAGGGGCAGTGGGCAGCCTGTGGCCCGGGCAGGAGCCTCTTTGCATGTGTCCCTGGGACACATCTGCCTGCGAACTTCGGTCACCTGGCAGGAAGCTACGATGCCCAGACCTATGGTTAGCTGTGCAGCGAGGTGTACTGTGAGGACAGGTTCCACACACACTTCAAGTAAGAGGTCGGCCTGAGTGGAAAGGTGAGAGTTTGGGCAGCTGTGCAGACAAAGAAGGCGCCCTTTGGCCTGGGCCTAAATGCTTGTGACAGCCCACTGGACCTGCCGTGCTCTGAGGGCCCTGCCCTGGGCCCCCTGCTCCCCTGCCCTTTGTTCAGTCACAGCAGAGATGGCCACACCCACTCCTTCAGTGAGGGCAGAGTTCCAACCACCCTCAGCCCCGCCCCCTCTCCGCAGGTTACCATGGACTACAGAGGCTGCATCCTGAGGCCAGGGCGTTCCGAAAATGCCAAGGGCAGACATGATGACCTTAAATGATTTCCTCTTGTGTCAGGTTTGGTAAACTTTAGGAGCTAGGAAATGGTCCACTTTACAGAAATGTTCAAATTTACTGGCATTTCTTATATTCTCTGCTATAACTTTGTCCTGAATCTTTCTGTATATTCTTTACTTATGTTTTTTTTTTTCCTTAATCAAAGTGTGTCTTTTCAATCTTTTCAAAGAAGATTCTTTGGACTTACTAAATCACCTGAATTTTATACGTTTTCTGTTGTATTAAGTTCTGCTCATATCTTTATTTATCTTTTTTCTATGTTCTCAGGGTTTATTGTTTTGATCTTCTGATGTCAATTAAAACACTTGGTTATTCATTTTAATAAATATTTTACTTATAAAGATTTGAACTTTTGAAGATTCCAGCTTACTTGTAAGATTCTAAGGGTCAGGTCCTCTCCATTGTTGCTGGCCTAAGGTTTAGTTCACCATATAGCAATGTATATATTGACCTATTTTCCCCTCGACTTTCTGTGATTCCCTACATCTCACCTTTCTTTGCAGACAAGCCATTTGAAATACCCTTAACTTATTTCACAGCCAATAAGTCATTGAAATAATGTGTATTTTTAGAGAAATCTTCTTATATAATTAGGCAGAAAATCTCACCTGCCATAGTTTTCAAAACAGCATAATTTCACTCTTCTCAATGCTTAATCTGTTGTATTACACAACCTTTGAGTATTTAGCTTTATCAATGACATGTACTTTAAAAATGTTTGAGAGATCCTACCAGTCTTTGAAAACATCCTTGTTCCTTGTTTCAGTTCCAGTTTTAGGTATATATTCTGCCTTGCACCTGATTATTCCAACAATTGATGGATGGCCTTGGGAATCTAATTCTGGTATTGATAGTCTTTACTGATTGTCTCCCCTCGTAGCTGATTTCTTCAATATTGTGTAAATTTAGATCATGAGCTCATGTTTAGCTAAACAGCTGACCTTGTAGGACGCTTAGGTGAGAACGCTCGTAAGCTTCCGCAGAAAGACAGCAAAGATTTATTTGTGTCCCTCCAATGAGTTGCCCACGAGGACACCGTTTTCTACAAGTGTTGGTCCAATACTCCCTCTACATGAAGGGGTCTCCGACAGGGCTGATTGGCGGCCCCCGATCTGGGGCAGGGGCAGTGGGCAGCCTGTGGCCCGGGCAGGAGCCTCTTTGCATGTGTCCCTGGGACACATCTGCCTGCGAACTTCGGTCACCTGGCAGGAAGCTACGATGCCCAGACCTATGGTTAGCTGTGCAGCGAGGTGTACTGTGAGGACAGGTTCCACACACACTTCAAGTAAGATGTCGGCCTGAGTGGAAAGGTGAGAGTTTGGGCAGCTGTGCAGACAAAGAAGGCGCCCTTTGGCCTGGGCCTAAATGCTTGTGACACCCCACTGGACCTGCCGTGCTCTGAGGGCCCTGCCCTGGGCCCCCTGCTCCCCTGCCCTTTGTTCAGTCACAGCAGAGATGGCCACACCCACTCCTCCAGTGAGGCCAGAGTTCCAACCACCCTCAGCCCCGCCCCCTCTCCGCAGGTTACCATGGACTACAGAGGCTGCATCCTGAGGCCAGTGCGTTCCGAGAATGCCAAGGGCAGACATGATGACCTTAAATGATTTCCTCTTGTGTCAGGTTTGGTAAACTTTAGGAGCTAGGAAATGGTCCACTTTACAGAAATGTTCAAATTTACTGGCATTTCATATATTCTCTGTTATAACATTGTCCTGATTCTTTCTGTATATTGTTTACTTATGTTTTTGTTTTCCTTAATCAAAGTGTGTCTTTTCAATCTTTTCAAAGAAGATTCTTTGGACTTACTAAATCACCTCAATTTTATACGTTTTCTGTTGTATTAAGTTCTGCTCATATCTTTATTTATCTTTTTTCTATGTTCACAGGGTTTATTGTTTTGATCTTCTGATGTCAATTAAAACACTTGGTTATTCATTTTAATAAATATTTTACTTATAAAGATTTGAACTTTTGAAGATTCCAGCTTACTTGTAAGTTTCTAAGGGTCAGGTCCTCTCCATTGTTGCTGGCCTAAGGTTTAGTTCACCATATAGCAATGTATATATTGACCTATTTTCCCCTCGACTTTCTGTGATTCCCTACATCTCACCTTTCTTTGCAGACAAGCCATTTGAAATACCCTTAACTTAGTTCACAGCCAATAAGTCATTGAAATAATGTGTATTTTTAGAGAAATCTTCTTATATAATTAGGCAGAAAATCTCACCTGCCATAGTTTTCAAAACAGCATAATTTCACTCTTCTCAATGCTTAATCTGTTGTATTACACAACCTTTGAGTATTTAGCTTTATCAATGACATGTACTTTAAAAATGTTTGAGAGATCCTACCAGTCTTTGAAAACATCCTTGTTCCTTGTTTCAGTTCCAGTTTTATGTATATATTCTGCCTTGCACCTGATTATTCCAACAATTGATGGATGGCCTTGGGAATCTAATCCTGGTATTGATAGTCTTTACTGATTGTCTCCCCTCCTAGCTGATTTCTTCATTATTGTGTAAATTTAGATCATGAGCTCATGTTTAGCTAAACAGCTGACCTTGTAAGACGCTTAGGTGTGAACGCTCGTAAGCTTCCGCAGAAAGACGGCAAAGATTTATTTGTGTCCCTCCAATGAGTTGCCCACGAGGACACCGTTTTCTACAAGTGTTGGTCCAATACTCCCTCTAGAGGCAGGGGACTCCGACAGGGCTGATTGGCGGCCCCCGATCTGGGGCAGGGGCAGTGGGCAGCCTGTGGCCCGGGCAGGAGCCTCTTTGCATGTGTCCCTGGGACACATCTGCCTGCGAACTTCGGTCACCTGGCAGGAAGCTACGATGCCCAGACCTATGGTTAGCTGTGCAGCGAGGTGTACTGTGAGGACAGGTTCCACACACACTTCAAGTAAGAGGTCGGCCTGAGTGGAAAGGTGAGAGTTTGGGCAGCTGTGCAGACAAAGAAGGCGCCCTTTGGCCTGGCCCTAAATGCTTGTGACAGCCCACTGGACCTGCCGTGCTCTGAGGGCCCTGCCCTGGGCCCCCTGCTCCCCTGCCCTTTGTTCAGTCACCGCAGAGATGGCCACACCCACTCCTCCAGTGAGGCCAGAGTTCCAAACACCCTCAGCCCCGCCCCCTCTCCGCAGGTTACCATGGACTACAGAGGCTGCATCCTGAGGCCAGGGCGTTCCGAGAAGGCCAAGGGCAGACATGATGACCTTAAATGATTTCCTCTTGTGTCAGGTTTGGTAAACTTTAGGAGCTAGGAAATGGTCCACTTTACAGAAATGTTCAAATTTAGTGGCATTTCATATATTCTCTGCTATAACATTGTCCTGATTCTTTCTGTATATTCTATACTTATGTTTTTGTTTTCCTTAATCAAAGTGTGTCTTTTCAATCTTTTCAAAGAAGATTCTTTGGACTTACTAATTCACCTCAATTTTATACGTTTTCTGTTGTATTAAGTTCTGCTCATATCTTTATTTATCTTTTTTCTATGTTCACAGGGTTTATTGTTTTGATCTTCTGATGTCAATTAAAACACTTGGTTATTCATTTTAATAAATATTTTACTTATAAAGATTTGAACTTTTGAAGATTCCAGCTTACTTGTAAATTTCTAAGGGTCAGGTCCTCTCCATTGTTGCTGGCCTAAGGTTTAGTTCACCATATAGCAATGTATATATTGACCTATTTTCCCCTCGACTTTCTGTGATTCCCTACATCTCACCTTTCTTTGCAGACAAGCCATTTGAAATACCCTTAACTTATTTCACAGCCAATAAGTCATTGAAATAATGTGTATTTTTAGAGAAATCTTCTTATATAATTAGGCAGAAAATCTCACCTGCCATAGTTTTCAAAACAGCATAATTTCACTCTTCTCAATGCTTAATCTGTTGTATTACACAACCTTTGAGTATTTAGCTTTATCAATGACATGTACTTTAAAAATGTTTTAGAGATCCTACCAGTCTTTGAAAACATCCTTGTTCCTTGTTTCAGTTCCAGTTTTATGTATATATTCTGCCTTGCACCTGATTATTCCAACAATTGATGGATGGCCTTGGGAATCTAATTCTGGTATTGATAGTCTTTACTGATTGTCTCCCCTCGTAGCTGATTTCTTCATTATTGTGTAAATTTAGATCATGAGCTCATGTTTAGCTAAACAGCTGACCTTGTAAGACGCTTAGGTGTGAACGCTCGTAAGCTTCAGGAGAATTTCGGCAAAATTTATTTGTGTCCCTCCAATGAGTTGCCCACGAGGACACCGTTTTCTACAAGTGTTGGTCCAATACTCCCTCTAGAGGAAGGGGACTCCGACAGGGCTGATTGGTGGCCCCCGATCTGTGGCAGGGGCAGTGGGCAGCCTGTGGCCCAGGCAGGAACCTCTTTGCATGGGTCCCTGGGACATATCTGCCTGCGAACTTCGGTCACCTGGCAGGAAGCTACGATGCCCAGACCTATGGTTAGCTGTGCAGCGAGGTGTACTGTGAGGACAGGTTCCACACACACTTCAAGTAAGAGGTCGGCCTGAGTGGAAAGGTGAGAGTTTGGGCAGCTGTGCAGACAAAGAAGGCGCCCTTTGGCCTGGGCCTAAATGCTTGTGACACCCCAAAGGACCTGCCGTGCTCTGAGGGCCCTGCCCTGGGCCCCCTGCTCCCCTGCCCTTTGTTCAGTCACAGCAGAGATGGCCACACCCACTCCTCCAGTGAGGCCAGAGTTCCAACCACCCTCAGCCCCGCCCCCTCTCCGCAGTTTAACATGGACTACAGAGGCTGCATCCTGAGGCCAGGGCGTTCCGAGAATGCCAAGGGCAGTCATGATGACCTTAAATGATTTCCTCTTGTGTCAGGCTTGGTAAACTTTAGGAGCTAGGAAATGGTCCCCTTTACAGAAATGTTCAAATTTACTGGCATTTCATATATTCTCTGTTATAACATTGTCCTGATTCTTTCTGTATATTCTTTACTTATGTTTTTGTTTTCCTTAATCAAAGTGTGTCTTTTCAATCTTTTCAAAGAAGATTCTTTGGACTTACTAAATCACCTGAATTTTATAAGTTTTCTGTTGTATTAAGTTCTGCTCATATCTTTATTTATCTTTTTTCTATGTTCTCAGGGTTTATTGTTTTGATTTTCTGATGTCAATTAAAACACTTGGTTATTCATTTTAATCAATATTTTACTTATAAAGATTTGAACTTTTGAAGATTCCAGCTTACTTGTAAGATTCTAAGGGTCAGGTCCTCTCCATTGTTGCTGGCCTAAGGTTTAGTTCACCATATAGCAATGTATATATTGACCTATTTTCCCCTCGACTTTCTGTGATTCCCTACATCTCACCTTTCTTTGCAGACAAGCCATTTGAAATACCCTTAACTTATTTCACAGCCAATAAGTCATTGAAATAATGTGTATTTTTAGAGAAATCTTCTTATATAATTAGGCAGAAAATCTCACCTGCCATAGTTTTCAAAACAGCATAATTTCACTCTTCTCAATGCTTAATCTGTTGTATTACACAACCTTTGAGTATTTAGCTTTATCAATGACATGTACTTTAAAAATGTTTGAGAGATCCTACCAGTCTTTGAAAACATCCTTGTTCCTTGTTTCAGTTCCAGTTTTATGTATATATTCTGCCTTGCACCTGATTATTCCAACAATTGATGGATGGCCTTGGGAATCTAATTCTGGTATTGATAGTCTTTACTGATTGTCTCCCCTCGTAGCTGATTTTTTCATTATTGTGTAAATTTAGATCATGAGCTCATGTTTAGCTAAACAGCTGACCTTGTAAGACGCTTAGGTGTGAACGCTCTTAAGCTTCCGCAGAAAGACGGCAAAGATTTATTTGTGTCCCTCCAATGATTTGCCCACGAGGACACCGTTTTCTACAAGTGTTGGTCCAATACTCCCTCTAGAGGCAGGGGACTCCGACAGGGCTGATTGGCGGCCCCCGATCTGGGGCAGGGGCAGTGGGCAGCCTGTGGCCCGGGCAGGAGCCTCTTTGCATGTGTCCCTGGGACACATCTGCCTGCGAACTTCGGTCACCTGGCAGGAAGCTACGATGCCCAGACCTATGGTTAGCTGTGCAGCGAGGTGTACTGTGAGGACAGGTTCCACACACACTTCAAGTAAGAGGTCGGCCTGAGTGGAAAGGTGAGAGTTTGGGCAGCTGTGCAGACAAAGAAGGCGCCCTTTGGCCTGGGCCTAAATGCTTGTGACAGCCCACTGGACCTGCCGTGCTCTGAGGGCCCTGCCCTGGGCCCCCTGCTCCCCTGCCCTTTGTTCAGTCACAGCAGAGATGGCCACACCCACTCCTTCAGTGAGGGCAGAGTTCCAACCACCCTCAGCCCCGCCCCCTCTCCGCAGGTTACCATGGACTACAGAGGCTGCATCCTGAGGCCAGGGCGTTCCGAAAATGCCAAGGGCAGACATGATGACCTTAAATGATTTCCTCTTGTGTCAGGTTTGGTAAACTTTAGGAGCTAGGAAATGGTCCACTTTACAGAAATGTTCAAATTTACTGGCATTTCTTATATTCTCTGCTATAACTTTGTCCTGAATCTTTCTGTATATTCTTTACTTATGTTTTTTTTTTTCCTTAATCAAAGTGTGTCTTTTCAATCTTTTCAAAGAAGATTCTTTGGACTTACTAAATCACCTGAATTTTATACGTTTTCTGTTGTATTAAGTTCTGCTCATATCTTTATTTATCTTTTTTCTATGTTCTCAGGGTTTATTGTTTTGATCTTCTGATGTCAATTAAAACACTTGGTTATTCATTTTAATAAATATTTTACTTATAAAGATTTGAACTTTTGAAGATTCCAGCTTACTTGTAAGATTCTAAGGGTCAGGTCCTCTCCATTGTTGCTGGCCTAAGGTTTAGTTCACCATATAGCAATGTATATATTGACCTATTTTCCCCTCGACTTTCTGTGATTCCCTACATCTCACCTTTCTTTGCAGACAAGCCATTTGAAATACCCTTAACTTATTTCACAGCCAATAAGTCATTGAAATAATGTGTATTTTTAGAGAAATCTTCTTCTATAATTAGGCAGAAAATCTCACCTGCCATAGTTTTCAAAACAGCATAATTTCACTCTTCTCAATGCTTAATCTGTTGTATTACACAACCTTTGAGTATTTAGCTTTATCAATGACATGTACTTTAAAAATGTTTGAGAGATCCTACCAGTCTTTGAAAACATCCTTGTTCCTTGTTTCAGTTCCAGTTTTAGGTATATATTCTGCCTTGCACCTGATTATTCCAACAATTGATGGATGGCCTTGGGAATCTAATTCTGGTATTGATAGTCTTTACTGATTGTCTCCCCTCGTAGCTGATTTCTTCAATATTGTGTAAATTTAGATCATGAGCTCATGTTTAGCTAAACAGCTGACCTTGTAGGACGCTTAGGTGAGAACGCTCGTAAGCTTCCGCAGAAAGACAGCAAAGATTTATTTGTGTCCCTCCAATGAGTTGCCCACGAGGACACCGTTTTCTACAAGTGTTGGTCCAATACTCCCTCTACATGAAGGGGTCTCCGACAGGGCTGATTGGCGGCCCCCGATCTGGGGCAGGGGCAGTGGGCAGCCTGTGGCCCGGGCAGGAGCCTCTTTGCATGTGTCCCTGGGACACATCTGCCTGCGAACTTCGGTCACCTGGCAGGAAGCTACGATGCCCAGACCTATGGTTAGCTGTGCAGCGAGGTGTACTGTGAGGACAGGTTCCACACACACTTCAAGTAAGATGTCGGCCTGAGTGGAAAGGTGAGAGTTTGGGCAGCTGTGCAGACAAAGAAGGCGCCCTTTGGCCTGGGCCTAAATGCTTGTGACACCCCACTGGACCTGCCGTGCTCTGAGGGCCCTGCCCTGGGCCCCCTGCTCCCCTGCCCTTTGTTCAGTCACAGCAGAGATGGCCACACCCACTCCTCCAGTGAGGCCAGAGTTCCAACCACCCTCAGCCCCGCCCCCTCTCCGCAGGTTACCATGGACTACAGAGGCTGCATCCTGAGGCCAGTGCGTTCCGAGAATGCCAAGGGCAGACATGATGACCTTAAATGATTTCCTCTTGTGTCAGGTTTGGTAAACTTTAGGAGCTAGGAAATGGTCCACTTTACAGAAATGTTCAAATTTACTGGCATTTCATATATTCTCTGTTATAACATTGTCCTGATTCTTTCTGTATATTGTTTACTTATGTTTTTGTTTTCCTTAATCAAAGTGTGTCTTTTCAATCTTTTCAAAGAAGATTCTTTGGACTTACTAAATCACCTCAATTTTATACGTTTTCTGTTGTATTAAGTTCTGCTCATATCTTTATTTATCTTTTTTCTATGTTCACAGGGTTTATTGTTTTGATCTTCTGATGTCAATTAAAACACTTGGTTATTCATTTTAATAAATATTTTACTTATAAAGATTTGAACTTTTGAAGATTCCAGCTTACTTGTAAGTTTCTAAGGGTCAGGTCCTCTCCATTGTTGCTGGCCTAAGGTTTAGTTCACCATATAGCAATGTATATATTGACCTATTTTCCCCTCGACTTTCTGTGATTCCCTACATCTCACCTTTCTTTGCAGACAAGCCATTTGAAATACCCTTAACTTAGTTCACAGCCAATAAGTCATTGAAATAATGTGTATTTTTAGAGAAATCTTCTTATATAATTAGGCAGAAAATCTCACCTGCCATAGTTTTCAAAACAGCATAATTTCACTCTTCTCAATGCTTAATCTGTTGTATTACACAACCTTTGAGTATTTAGCTTTATCAATGACATGTACTTTAAAAATGTTTGAGAGATCCTACCAGTCTTTGAAAACATCCTTGTTCCTTGTTTCAGTTCCAGTTTTATGTATATATTCTGCCTTGCACCTGATTATTCCAACAATTGATGGATGGCCTTGGGAATCTAATCCTGGTATTGATAGTCTTTACTGATTGTCTCCCCTCCTAGCTGATTTCTTCATTATTGTGTAAATTTAGATCATGAGCTCATGTTTAGCTAAACAGCTGACCTTGTAAGACGCTTAGGTGTGAACGCTCGTAAGCTTCCGCAGAAAGACGGCAAA
Organism: Mesoplodon mirus; assembly: GCF_964341445.2. Taxonomy (NCBI): domain Eukaryota; kingdom Metazoa; phylum Chordata; class Mammalia; order Artiodactyla; family Ziphiidae; genus Mesoplodon; species Mesoplodon mirus. The sequence continues at coordinate 176,402,284 of NC_138976.1, read as the reverse complement.
GATTTATTTGTGTCCCTCCAATGAGTTGCCCACGAGGACACCGTTTTCTACAAGTGTTGGTCCAATACTCCCTCTAGAGGCAGGGGACTCCGACAGGGCTGATTGGCGGCCCCCGATCTGGGGCAGGGGCAGTGGGCAGCCTGTGGCCCGGGCAGGAGCCTCTTTGCATGTGTCCCTGGGACACATCTGCCTGCGAACTTCGGTCACCTGGCAGGAAGCTACGATGCCCAGACCTATGGTTAGCTGTGCAGCGAGGTGTACTGTGAGGACAGGTTCCACACACACTTCAAGTAAGAGGTCGGCCTGAGTGGAAAGGTGAGAGTTTGGGCAGCTGTGCAGACAAAGAAGGCGCCCTTTGGCCTGGCCCTAAATGCTTGTGACAGCCCACTGGACCTGCCGTGCTCTGAGGGCCCTGCCCTGGGCCCCCTGCTCCCCTGCCCTTTGTTCAGTCACCGCAGAGATGGCCACACCCACTCCTCCAGTGAGGCCAGAGTTCCAAACACCCTCAGCCCCGCCCCCTCTCCGCAGGTTACCATGGACTACAGAGGCTGCATCCTGAGGCCAGGGCGTTCCGAGAATGCCAAGGGCAGACATGATGACCTTAAATGATTTCCTCTTGTGTCAGGTTTGGTAAACTTTAGGAGCTAGGAAATGGTCCACTTTACAGAAATGTTCAAATTTACTGGCATTTCTTTTATTCTCTGCTATAACTTTGTCCTGATTCTTTCTGTATATTCTTTACTTATGTTTTTGTTTTCCTTAATCAAAGTGTGTCTTTTCAATCTTTTCAAAGAAGATTCTTTGGACTTACTAAATCACCTCAATTTTATACGTTTTCTGTTGTATTAAGTTCTGCTCATATCTTTATCTTTTTTCTATGTTCTCAGGGTTTATTGTTTTGATCTTCTGATGTCAATTAAAACACTTGGTTATTCATTTTAATAAATTTTTTACTTATAAAGATTTGAACTTTTGAAGATTCCAGCTTACTTGTAAGTTTCTAAGGGTCAGGTCCTCTCCATTGTTGCTGGCCTAAGGTTTAGTTCACCATATAGCAATGTATATATTGACCTATTTTCCCCTCGACTTTCTGTGATTCCCTACATCTCACCTTTCTTTGCAGACAAGCCATTTGAAATACCCTTAAATTATTTCACAGCCAATAAGTCATTGAAATAATGTGTATTTTTAGAGAAATCTTCTTATATAATTAGGCAGAAAATCTCACCTGCCATAGTTTTCAAAACAGCATAATTTCACTCTTCTCAATGCTTAATCTGTTGTATTACACAACCTTTGAGTATTTAGCTTTATCAATGACATGTACTTTAAAAATGTTTTAGAGATCCTACCAGTCTTTGAAAACATCCTTGTTCCTTGTTTCAGTTCCAGTTTTATGTATATATTCTGCCTTGCACCTGATTATTCCAACAATTGATGGATGGCCTTGGGAATCTAATTCTGGTATTGATAGTCTTTACTGATTGTCTCCCCTCGTAGCTGATTTCTTCATTATTGTGTAAATTTAGATCATGAGCTCATGTTTAGCTCAACAGCTGACCTTGTAAGACGCTTAGGTGTGAACGCTCGTAAGCTTCCGCAGAAAGACGGCAAAGATTTATTTGTGTCCCTCCAATGAGTTGCCCACGAGGACACCGTTTTCTACAAGTGTTGGTCCAATACTCCCTCTAGAGGAAGGGGACTCCGACAGGGCTGATTGGCGGCCCCCGATCTGGGGCAGGGGCAGTGGGCAGCCTGTGGCCCGGGCAGGAGCCTCTTTGCATGTGTCCCTGGGACACATCTGCCTGTGAACTTCGGTCACCTGGCAGGAAGCTACGATGCCCAGACCTATGGTTAGCTGTGCAGCGAGGTGTACTGTGAGGACAGGTTCCACACACACTTCAAGTAAGAGGTCGGCCTGAGTGGGAAGGTGAGAGTTTGGGCAGCTGTGCAGACAAAGAAGGCGCCCTTTGGCCTGGGCCTAAATGCTTGTGACACCCCACTGGACCTGCCGTGCTCTGAGGGCCCTGCCCTGGGCCCCCTGCTCCCCTGCCCTTTGTTCAGTCACAGCAGAGATGGCCACACCCACTCCTCCAGTGAGGGCAGAGTTCCAACCAACCTCAGCCCCGCCCCCTCTCCGCAGGTTATCATGGACTACAGAGGCTGCATCCTGAGGCCAGGGCGTTCCGAGAAGGCCAAGGGCAGACATGATGACCTTAAATGATTTCCTCTTGTGTCAGGTTTGGTAAACTTTAGGAGCTAGGAAATGGTCCACTTTACAGAAATGTTCAAATTTAGTGGCATTTCATATATTCTCTGCTATAACATTGTCCTGATTCTTTCTGTATATTCTATACTTATGTTTTTGTTTTCCTTAATCAAAGTGTGTCTTTTCAATCTTTTCAAAGAAGATTCTTTGGACTTACTAATTCACCTCAATTTTATACGTTTTCTGTTGTATTAAGTTCTGCTCATATCTTTATTTATCTTTTTTCTATGTTCACAGGGTTTATTGTTTTGATCTTCTGATGTCAATTAAAACACTTGGTTATTCATTTTAATAAATATTTTACTTATAAAGATTTGAACTTTTGAAGATTCCAGCTTACTTGTAAATTTCTAAGGGTCAGGTCCTCTCCATTGTTGCTGGCCTAAGGTTTAGTTCACCATATAGCAATGTATATATTGACCTATTTTCCCCTCGACTTTCTGTGATTCCCTACATCTCACCTTTCTTTGCAGACAAGCCATTTGAAATACCCTTAACTTATTTCACAGCCAATAAGTCATTGAAATAATGTGTATTTTTAGAGAAATCTTCTTATATAATTAGGCAGAAAATCTCACCTGCCATAGTTTTCAAAACAGCATAATTTCACTCTTCTCAATGCTTAATCTGTTGTATTACACAACCTTTGAGTATTTAGCTTTATCAATGACATGTACTTTAAAAATGTTTTAGAGATCCTACCAGTCTTTGAAAACATCCTTGTTCCTTGTTTCAGTTCCAGTTTTATGTATATATTCTGCCTTGCACCTGATTATTCCAACAATTGATGGATGGCCTTGGGAATCTAATTCTGGTATTGATAGTCTTTACTGATTGTCTCCCCTCGTAGCTGATTTCTTCATTATTGTGTAAATTTAGATCATGAGCTCATGTTTAGCTCAACAGCTGACCTTGTAAGACGCTTAGGTGTGAACGATCGTAAGCTTCAGGAGAATTTCGGCAAAATTTATTTGTGTCCCTCCAATGAGTTGCCCACGAGGACACCGTTTTCTACAAGTGTTGGTCCAATACTCCCTCTAGAGGAAGGGGACTCCGACAGGGCTGATTGGTGGCCCCCGATCTGGGGCAGGGGCAGTGGGCAGCCTGTGGCCCAGGCAGGAACCTCTTTGCATGTGTCCCTGGGACATATCTGCCTGCGAACTTCGGTCACCTGGCAGGAAGCTACGATGCCCAGACCTATGGTTAGCTGTGCAGCGAGGTGTACTGTGAGGACAGGTTCCAAACACACTTCAAGTAAGAGGTCGGCCTGAGTGGAAAGGTGAGAGTTTGGGCAGCTGTGCAGACAAAGAAGGCGCCCTTTGGCCTGGGCCTAAATGCTTGTGACACCCCACTGGACCTGCCGTGCTCTGAGGGCCCTGCCCTGGGCCCCCTGCTCCCCTGCCCTTTGTTCAGTCACAGCAGAGATGGCCACACCCACTCCTCCAGTGAGGCCAGAGTTCCAACCACCCTCAGCCCCGCCCCCTCTCCGCAGTTTAACATGGACTACAGAGGCTGCATCCTGAGGCCAGGGCGTTCCGACAATGCCAAGGGCAGACATGATGAGCTTAAATGATTTCCTCTTGTGTCAGGTTTGGTAAACTTTAGGAGCTAGGAAATGGTCCACTTTACAGAAATGTTCAAATTTACTGGCATTTCATATATTCTCTGTTATAACATTGTCCTGATTCTTTCTGTATATTCTTTACTTATGTTTTTGTTTTCCTTAATCAAAGTGTGTCTTTTCAATCTTTTCAAAGAAGATTCTTTGGACTTACTAAATCACCTGAATTTTATACGTTTTCTGTTGTATTAAGTTCTGCTCATATCTTTATTTATCTTTTTTCTATGTTCTCAGGGTTTATTGTTTTGATCTTCTGATGTCAATTAAAACACTTGGTTATTCATTTTAATCAATATTTTACTTATAAAGATTTGAACTTTTGAAGATTCCAGCTTACTTGTAAGATTCTAAGGGTCAGGTCCTCTCCATTGTTGCTGGCCTAAGGTTTAGTTCACCATATAGCAATGTATATATTGACCTATTTTCCCCTCGACTTTCTGTGATTCCCTACATCTCACCTTTCTTTGCAGACAAGCCATTTGAAATAACCTTAACTTATTTCACAGCCAATAAGTCATTGAAATAATGTGTATTTTTAGAGAAATCTTCTTATATAATTAGGCAGAAAATCTCACCTGCCATAGTTTTCAAAACAGCATAATTTCACTCTTCTCAATGCTTAATCTGTTGTATTACACAACATTTGAGTATTTAGCTTTATCAATGACATGTCCTTTAAAAATGTTTTAGAGATCCTACCAGTCTTTGAAAACATCCTTGTTCCTTGTTTCAGTTCCAGTTTTATGTATATATTCTGCCTTGCACCTGATTATTCCAACAATTGATGGATGGCCTTGGGAATCTAAATCTGGTATTGATAGTCTTTACTGATTGTCTCCCCTCGTAGCTGATTTCTTCATTATTGTGTAAATTTAGATCATGAGCTCATGTTTAGCTCAACAGCTGACCTTGTAAGACGCTTAGGTGTGAACGCTCGTAAGCTTCCGCAGAAAGACGGCAAAGATTTATTTGTGTCCCTCCAATGAGTTGCCCACGAGGACACCGTTTTCTACAAGTGTTGGTCCAATACTCCCTCTACATGAAGGGGACTCCGACAGGGCTGATTGGCGGCCCCTGATCTGGGGCAGGGGCAGTGGGCAGCCTGTGGCCCGGGCAGGAGCCTCTTTGCATGTGTCCCTGGGACACATCTGCCTGCGAACTTCGGTCACCTGGCAGGAAGCTACGATGCCCAGACCTATGGTTAGCTGTGCAGCGAGGTGTACTGTGAGGACAGGTTCCACACACACTTCAAGTAAGAGGTCGGCCTGAGTGGAAAGGTGAGAGTTTGGGCAGCTGTGCAGACAAAGAAGGCGCCCTTTGGCCTGGGCCTAAATGCTTGTGACACACCACTGGACCTGCCGTGCTCTGAGGGCCCTGCCCTGTGCCCCCTCCTCCCCTGCCCTTTTTTCAGTCACAGCAGAGATGGCCACACCCACTCCTTCAGTGAGGGCAGTGTTCCAACCACCCTCAGCCCCGCCCCCTCTCCGCAGGTTACCATGGACTACAGAGGCTGCATCCTGAGGCCAGGGCGTTCCGAGAATGCCAAGGGCAGACATGATGACCTTAAATGATTTCCTCTTGTGTCAGGTTAGGTAAACTTTAGGAGCTAGGAAATGGTCCACTTTACAGAAATGTTCAAATTTACTGGCATTTCTTTTATTCTCTGCTATAACTTTGTCCTGATTCTTTCTGTATATTCTTTACTTATGTTTTTGTTTTCCTTAATCAAAGTGTGTCTTTTCAATCTTTTCAAAGAAGATTCTTTGGACTTACTAAATCACCTCAATTTTATACGTTTTCTGTTGTATTAAGTTCTGCTCATATCTTTATCTTTTTTCTATGTTCTCAGGGTTTATTGTTTTGATCTTCTGATGTCAATTAAAACACTTGGTTATTCATTTTAATAAATTTTTTACTTATAAAGATTTGAACTTTTGAAGATTCCAGCTTACTTGTAAGTTTCTAAGGGTCAGGTCCTCTCCATTGTTGCTGGCCTAAGGTTTAGTTCACCATATAGCAATGTATATATTGACCTATTTTCCCCTCGACTTTCTGTGATTCCCTACATCTCACCTTTCTTTGCAGACAAGCCATTTGAAATACCCTTAAATTATTTCACAGCCAATAAGTCATTGAAATAATGTGTATTTTTAGAGAAATCTTCTTCTATAATTAGGCAGAAAATCTCACCTGCCATAGTTTTCAAAACAGCATAATTTCACTCTTCTCAATGCTTAATCTGTTGTATTACACAACCTTTGAGTATTTAGCTTTATCAATGACATGTACTTTAAAAATGTTTGAGAGATCCTACCAGTCTTTGAAAACATCCTTGTTCCTTGTTTCAGTTCCAGTTTTATGTATATATTCTGCCTTGCACCTGATTATTCCAACAATTGATGGATGGCCTTGGGAATCTAATTCTGGTATTGATAGTCTTTACTGATTGTCTCCCCTCGTAGCTGATTTCTTCATTATTGTGTAAATTTAGATCATGAGCTCATGTTTAGCTCAACAGCTGACCTTGTAAGACGCTTAGGTGTGAACGCTCGTAAGCTTCCGCAGAAAGACGGCAAAGATTTATTTGTGTCCCTCCAATGAGTTGCCCACGAGGACACCGTTTTCTACAAGTGTTGGTCCAATACTCCCTCTAGAGGAAGGGGACTCCGACAGGGCTGATTGGCGGCCCCCGATCTGGGGCAGGGGCAGTGGGCAGCCTGTGGCCCGGGCAGGAGCCTCTTTGCATGTGTCCCTGGGACACATCTGCCTGCGAACTTCGGTCACCTGGCAGGAAGCTACGATGCCCAGACCTATGGTTAGCTGTGCAGCGAGGTGTACTGTGAGGACAGGTTCCACACACACTTCAAGTAAGAGGTCGGCCTGAGTGGGAAGGTGAGAGTTTGGGCAGCTGTGCAGACAAAGAAGGCGCCCTTTGGCCTGGGCCTAAATGCTTGTGACACCCCACTGGACCTGCCGTGCTCTGAGGGCCCTGCCCTGGGCCCCCTGCTCCCCTGCCCTTTGTTCAGTCACAGCAGAGATGGCCACACCCACTCCTCCAGTGAGGCCAGAGTTCCAACCACCCTCAGCCCCGCCCCCTCTCCGCAGGTTACCATGGACTACAGAGGCTGCATCCTGAGGCCAGGGCGTTCCGAGAATGCCAAGGGCAGACATGATGACCTTAAATGATTTCCTCTTGTGTCAGGTTTGGTAAACTTTAGGAGCTAGGAAATGGTCCACTTTACAGAAATGTTCAAATTTACTGGCATTTCATATATTCTCTGCTATAACATTGTCCTGATTCTTTCTGTATATTCTATACTTATGTTTTTGTTTTCCTTAATCAAAGTGTGTCTTTTCAATCTTTTCAAAGAAGATTCTTTGGACTTACTAAATCACCTGAATTTTATACGTTTTCTGTTGTATTAAGTTCTGCTCATATCTTTATTTATCTTTTTTCTATGTTCTCAGGGTTTATTGTTTTGATCTTCTGATGTCAATTAAAACACTTGGTTATTCATTTTAATAAATATTTTACTCATAAAGATTTGAACTTTTGAAGATTCCAGCTTTCTTGTAAGTTTCTAAGGGTCAGGTCCTCTCCATTGTTGCAGGCCTAAGGTTTAGTTCACCATATAGCAATGTATATATTGACCTATTTTCCCCTCGACTTTCTGTGATTCCCTACATCTCACCTTTCTTTGCAGACAAGCCATTTGAAATACCCTTAAATTATTTCACAGCCAATAAGTCATTGAAATAATGTGTATTTTTAGAGAAATCTTCTTATATAATTAGGCAGAAAATCTCACCTGCCATAGTTTTCAAAAGAGCATAATTTCACTCTTCTCAATGCTTAATCTGTTGTATTACACAACCTTTGAGTATTTAGCTTTATCAATGACATGTACTTTAAAAATGTTTGAGAGATCCTACCAGTCTTTGAAAACATCCTTGTTCCTTGTTTCAGTTCCAGTTTTTTGTATATATTCTGCCTTGCACCTGATTATTCCAACAATTGATGGATGGCCTTGGGAATCTAATTCTGGTATTGATAGTCTTTACTGATTGTCTCCCCTCGTAGCTGATTTTTTCATTATTGTGTAAATTTAGATCATGAGCTCATGTTTAGCTAAACAGCTGACCTTGTAAGACGCTTAGGTGTGTACGCTCGTAAGCTTCCTCAGAAAGACGGCAAAGATTTATTTGTGTCCCTCCAATGAGTTGCCCACGAGGACACCGTTTTCTACAATTGTTGGTCCAATAATCCCTCTACAGGAAGGGGACTCCGACAGGGCTGATTGGCGGCCCCCGATCTGGGGCAGGGGCAGTGGGCAGCCTGTGGCCCGGGCAGGAGCCTCTTTGCATGTGTCCCTGGGACACATCTGCCTGTGAACTTCAATACCTGGCAGGAAGCTACGATGCCCAGACCTATGGTTAGCTGTGCAGCGAGGTGTACTGTGAGGACAGGTTCCACACACACTTCAAGTAAGAGGTCGGCCTGAGTGGAAAGGTGAGAGTTTGGGCAGCTGTGCAGACAAAGAAGGCGCCCTTTGGCCTGGGCCTAAATGATTGTGACAGCCCACTGGACCTGCCGTGCTCTAAGGGCCCTGCCCTGGGCCCCCTGCTCCCCTGCCCTTTGTTCAGTCACAGCAGAGATGGCCACACCCACTCCTTCAGTGAGGCCAGAGTTCCAACCACCCTCAGCCCCACCCCCTCTCCGCAGGTTACCATGGACTACAGAGGCTGCATCCTGAGGCCAGGGCGTTCCGAGAATGCCAAGTGCAGACATGATGACCTTAAATGATTTCCTCTTGTGTCAGGTTTGGTAAACTTTAGGAGCTAGGAAATGGTCCACTTTACAGAAATGTTCAAATTTACTGGCATTTCATATATTCTCTGCTATAACATTGTCCTGATTCTTTCTGTATATTCTTTACTTATGTTTTTGTTTTCCTTAATCAAAGTGTGTCTTTTCAATCTTTTCAAAGAAGATTCTTTGGACTTACTAAATCACCTGAATTTTATACGTTTTCTGTTGTATTAAGTTCTGCTCATATCTTTATTTATCTTTTTTCTATGTTCTCAGGGTTTATTGTTTTGATCTTCTGATGTCAATTAAAACACTTGGTTATTCATTTTAATCAATATTTTACTTATAAAGATTTGAACTTTTGAAGATTCCAGCTTACTTGTAAGATTCTAAGGGTCAGGTCCTCTCCATTGTTGCTGGCCTAAGGTTTAGTTCACCATATAGCAATGTATATATTGACCTATTTTCCCCTCGACTTTCTGTGATTCCCTACATCTCACCTTTCTTTGCAGACAAGCCATTTGAAATAACCTTAACTTATTTCACAGCCAATAAGTCATTGAAATAATGTGTATTTTTAGAGAAATCTTCTTATATAATTAGGCAGAAAATCTCACCTGCCATAGTTTTCAAAACAGCATAATTTCACTCTTCTCAATGCTTAATCTGTTGTATTACACAACATTTGAGTATTTAGCTTTATCAATGACATGTCCTTTAAAAATGTTTTAGAGATCCTACCAGTCTTTGAAAACATCCTTGTTCCTTGTTTCAGTTCCAGTTTTATGTATATATTCTGCCTTGCACCTGATTATTCCAACAATTGATGGATGGCCTTGGGAATCTAAATCTGGTATTGATAGTCTTTACTGATTGTCTCCCCTCGTAGCTGATTTCTTCATTATTGTGTAAATTTAGATCATGAGCTCATGTTTAGCTCAACAGCTGACCTTGTAAGACGCTTAGGTGTGAACGCTCGTAAGCTTCCGCAGAAAGACGGCAAAGATTTATTTGTGTCCCTCCAATGAGTTGCCCACGAGGACACCGTTTTCTACAAGTGTTGGTCCAATACTCCCTCTACATGAAGGGGACTCCGACAGGGCTGATTGGCGGCCCCCGATCTGGGGCAGGGGCAGTGGGCAGCCTGTGGCCCGGGCAGGAGCCTCTTTGCATGTGTCCCTGGGACACATCTGCCTGCGAACTTCGGTCACCTGGCAGGAAGCTACGATGCCCAGACCTATGGTTAGCTGTGCAGCGAGGTGTACTGTGAGGACAGGTTCCACACACACTTCAAGTAAGAGGTCGGCCTGAGTGGAAAGGTGAGAGTTTGGGCAGCTGTGCAGACAAAGAAGGCGCCCTTTGGCCTGGGCCTAAATGCTTGTGACACACCACTGGACCTGCCGTGCTCTGAGGGCCCTGCCCTGTGCCCCCTCCTCCCCTGCCCTTTTTTCAGTCACAGCAGAGATGGCCACACCCACTCCTTCAGTGAGGGCAGTGTTCCAACCACCCTCAGCCCCGCCCCCTCTCCGCAGGTTACCATGGACTACAGAGGCTGCATCCTGAGGCCAGGTCGTTCCGAGAATGCCAAGGGCAGACATGATGACCTTAAATGATTTCCTCTTGTGTCAGGTTTGGTAAACTTTAGGAGCTAGGAAATGGTCCACTTTACAGAAATGTTCAAATTTACTGGCATTTCTTTTATTCTCTGCTATAACTTTGTCCTGATTCTTTCTGTATATTCTTTACTTATGTTTTTGTTTTCCTTAATCAAAGTGTGTCTTTTCAATCTTTTCAAAGAAGATTCTTTGGACTTACTAAATCACCTGAATTTTATACGTTTTCTGTTGTATTAAGTTCTGCTCATATCTTTATTTATCTTTTTTCTATGTTCACAGGGTTTATTGTTTTGATCTTCTGATGTCAATTAAAACACTTGGTTATTCATTTTAATCAATATTTTACTTATAAAGATTTGAACTTTTGAAGATTCCAGCTTACTTGTAAGTTTCTAAGGGTCAGGTCCTCTCCATTGTTGCTGGCCTAAGGTTTAGTTCACCATATAGCAATGTATATATTGACCTATTTTCCCCTCGACTTTCTGTGATTCCCTACATCTCACCTTTCTTTGCAGACAAGCCATTTGAAATACCCTTAACTTATTTCACAGCCAATAAGTCATTGAAATAATGTGTATTTTTAGAGAAATCTTCTTATATAATTAGGCAGAAAATCTCACCTGCCATAGTTTTCAAAACAGCATAATTTCACTCTTCTCAATGCTTAATCTGTTGTATTACACAACCTTTGAGTATTTAGCTTTATCAATGACATGTACTTTAAAAATGTTTTAGAGATCCTACCAGTCTTTGAAAACATCCTTGTTCCTTGTTTCAGTTCCAGTTTTATGTATATATTCTGCCTTGCACCTGATTATTCCAACAATTGATGGATGGCCTTGGGAATCTAATTCTGGTATTGATAGTCTTTACTGATTGTCTCCCCTCGTAGCTGATTTCTTCATTATTGTGTAAATTTAGATCATGAGCTCATGTTTAGCTAAACAGCTGACCTTGTAAGACGCTTAGGTGTGAACGCTCGTAAGCTTCCGCAGAAAGACGGCAAAGATTTATTTGTGTCCCTCCAATGAGTTGCCCACGAGGACACCGTTTTCTACAAGTGTTGGTCCAATACTCCCTCTAGAGGAAGGGGACTCCGACAGGGCTGATTGGTGGCCCCCGATCTGGGGCAGGGGCAGTGGGCAGCCTGTGGCCCAGGCAGGAACCTCTTTGCATGGGTCCCTGGGACATATCTGCCTGCGAACTTCGGTCACCTGGCAGGAAGCTACGATGCCCAGACCTATGGTTAGCTGTGCAGCGAGGTGTACTGTGAGGACAGGTTCCACACACACTTCAAGTAAGAGGTCGGCCTGAGTGGAAAGGTGAGAGTTTGGGCAGCTGTGCAGACAAAGAAGGCGCCCTTTGGCCTGGGCCTAAATGCTTGTGACACCCCACTGGACCTGCCGTGCTCTGAGGGCCCTGCCCTGTGCCCCCTCCTCCCCTGCCCTTTTTTCAGTCACAGCAGAGATGGCCACACCCACTCCTTCAGTGAGGGCAGTGTTCCAACCACCCTCAGCCCCGCCCCCTCTCCGCAGGTTACCATGGACTACAGAGGCTGCATCCTGAGGCCAGGGCGTTCCGAGAATGCCAAGGGCAGACAGGATGACCTTAAATGATTTCCTCTTGTGTCAGGTTTGGTAAACTTTAGGAGCTAGGAAATGGTCCACTTTACAGAAATGTTCAAATTTACTGGCATTTCATATATTCTCTGCTATAACATTGTCCTGATTCTTTCTGTATATTCTTTACTTATGTTTTTGTTTTCCTTAATCAAAGTGTGTCTTTTCAATCTTTTCAAAGAAGATTCTTTGGACTTACTAAATCACCTGAATTTTATACGTTTTCTGTTGTATTAAGTTCTGCTCATATCTTTATTTATCTTTTTTCTGTGTTCTCAGGGTTTATTGTTTTGATCTTCTGATGTCAATTAAAACACTTGGTTATTCATTTTAATCAATATTTTACTTATAAAGATTTGAACTTTTGAAGATTCCAGCTTACTTGTAAGTTTCTAAGGGTCAGGTCCTCTCCATTGTTGCTGGCCTAAGGTTTAGTTCACCATATAGCAATGTATATATTGACCTATTTTCCCCTCGACTTTCTGTGATTCCCTACATCTCACCTTTCTTTGCAGACAAGCCATTTGAAATAACCTTAACTTATTTCACAGCCAATAAGTCATTGAAATAATGTGTATTTTTAGAGAAATCTTCTTATATAATTAGGCAGAAAATCTCACCTGCCATAGTTTTCAAAACAGCATAATTTCACTCTTCTCAATGCTTAATCTGTTGTATTACACAACATTTGAGTATTTAGCTTTATCAATGACATGTCCTTTAAAAATGTTTTAGAGATCCTACCAGTCTTTGAAAACATCCTTGTTCCTTCTTTCAGTTCCAGTTTTATGTATATATTCTGCCTTGCACCTGATTATTCCAACAATTGATGGATGGCCTTGGGAATCTAAATCTGGTATTGATAGTCTTTACTGATTGTCTCCCCTCGTAGCTGATTTCTTCATTATTGTGTAAATTTAGATCATGAGCTCATGTTTAGCTCAACAGCTGACCTTGTAAGACGCTTAGGTGTGAACGCTCGTAAGCTTCCGCAGAAAGACGGCAAAGATTTATTTGTGTCCCTCCAATGAGTTGCCCACGAGGACATCGTTTTCTACAAGTGTTGGTCCAATACTCCCTCTACATGAAGGGGACTCCGACAGGGCTGATTGGCGGCCCCCGATCTGGGGCAGGGGCAGTGGGCAGCCTGTGGCCCGGGCAGGAGCCTCTTTGCATGTGTCCCTGGGACACATCTGCCTGCGAACTTCGGTCACCTGGCAGGAAGCTACGATGCCCAGACCTATGGTTAGCTGTGCAGCGAGGTGTACTGTGAGGACAGGTTCCACACACACTTCAAGTAAGAGGTCGGCCTGAGTGGAAAGGTGAGAGTTTGGGCAGCTGTGCAGACAAAGAAGGCGCCCTTTGGCCTGGGCCTAAATGCTTGTGACACACCACTGGACCTGCCGTGCTCTGAGGGCCCTGCCCTGTGCCCCCTCCTCCCCTGCCCTTTTTTCAGTCACAGCAGAGATGGCCACACCCACTCCTTCAGTGAGGGCAGTGTTCCAACCACCCTCAGCCCCGCCCCCTCTCCGCAGGTTACCATGGACTACAGAGGCTGCATCCTGAGGCCAGGGCGTTCCGAGAATGCCAAGGGCAGACATGATGACCTTAAATGATTTCCTCTTGTGTCAGGTTTGGTAAACTTTAGGAGCTAGGAAATGGTCCACTTTACAGAAATGTTCAAATTTACTGGCATTTCTTATATTCTCTGCTATAACTTTGTCCTGATTCTTTCTGTATATTCTTTACTTATGTTTTTTTTTTCCTTAATCAAAGTGTGTCTTTTCAATCTTTTCAAAGAAGATTCTTTGGACTTACTAAATCACCTGAATTTTATACGTTTTCTGTTGTATTAAGTTCTGCTCATATCTTTATTTATCTTTTTTCTATGTTCTCAGGGTTTATTGTTTTGATCTTCTGATGTCAATTAAAACACTTGGTTATTCATTTTAATAAATATTTTACTTATAAAGATTTGAACTTTTGAAGATTCCAGCTTACTTGTAAGATTCTAAGGGTCAGGTCCTCTCCATTGTTGCTGGCCTAAGGTTTAGTTCACCATATAGCAATGTATATATTGACCTATTTTCCCCTCGACTTTCTGTGATTCCCTACATCTCACCTTTCTTTGCAGACAAGCCATTTGAAATACCCTTAACTTATTTCACAGCCAATAAGTCATTGAAATAATGTGTATTTTTAGAGAAATCTTCTTATATAATTAGGCAGAAAATCTCACCTGCCATAGTTTTCAAAACAGCATAATTTCACTCTTCTCAATGCTTAATCTGTTGTATTACACAACCTTTGAGTATTTAGCTTTATCAATGACATGTACTTTAAAAATGTTTTAGAGATCCTACCAGTCTTTGAAAACATCCTTGTTCCTTGTTTCAGTTCCAGTTTTATGTATATATTCTGCCTTGCACCTGATTATTCCAACAATTGATGGATGGCCTTGGGAATCTAATTCTGGTATTGATAGTCTTTACTGATTGTCTCCCCTCGTAGCTGATTTCTTCATTATTGTGTAAATTTAGATCATGAGCTCATGTTTAGCTCAACAGCTGACCTTGTAGGACGCTTAGGTGTGAACGCTCGTAAGCTTCCGCAGAAAGACAGCAAAGATTTATTTGTGTCCCTCCAATGAGTTGCCCACGAGGACACCGTTTTCTACAAGTGTTGGTCCAATACTCCCTCTACATGAAGGGGTCTCCGACAGGGCTGATTGGCGGCCCCTGATCTGGGCCAGGGGCAGTGGGCAGCCTGTGGCCCGGGCAGGAGCCTCTTTGCATGTGTCCCTGGGACACATCTGCCTGCGAACTTCGGTCACCTGGCAGGAAGCTACGATGCCCAGACCTATGGTTAGCTGTGCAGCGAGGTGTACTGTGAGGACAGGTTCCACACACACTTCAAGTAAGAGGTCGGCCTGAGTGGAAAGGTGAGAGTTTGGGCAGCTGTGCAGACAAAGAAGGCGCCCTTTGTCCTGGGCCTAAATGCTTGTGACACCCCACTGGACCTGCCGTGCTCTGAGGGCCCTGCCCTGGGCCCCCTGCTCCCCTGCCCTTTGTTCAGTCACAGCAGAGATGGCCACACCCACTCCTCCAGTGAGGCCAGAGTTCCAACCACCCTCAGCCCCGCCCCCTCTCCGCAGGTTACCATGGACTACAGAGGCTGCATCCTGAGGCCAGTGCGTTCCGAGAATGCCAAGGGCAGACATGATGACCTTAAATGATTTCCTCTTGTGTCAGGTTTGGTAAACTTTAGGAGCTAGGAAATGGTCCACTTTACAGAAATGTTCAAATTTACGGGCATTTCATATATTCTCTGCTATAACATTGTCCTGATTCTTTCTGTATATTCTATACTTATGTTTTTGTTTTCCTTAGTCAAAGTGTGTCTTTTCAATCTTTTCAAAGAAGATTCTTTGGACTTATTAATCACCTGAATTTTATACGTTTTCTGTTGTATTAAGTTCTGCTCATATCTTTATTTATCTTTTTTCTATGTTCTCAGGGTTTATTGTTTTGATCTTCTGATGTCAATTAAAACACTTGGTTATTCATTTTAATAAATATTTTACTTATAAAGATTTGAACTTTTGAAGATTCCAGCTTACTTGTAAGTTTCTAAGGGTCAGGTCCTCTCCATTGTTGCTGGCCTAAGGTTTAGTTCACCATATAGCAATGTATATTTTGACCTATTTTCCCCTCGACTTTCTGTGATTCCCTACATCTCACCTTTCTTTGCAGACAAGCCATTTGAAATACCCTTAACTTATTTCACAGCCAATAAGTCATTGAAATAATGTGTAGTTTTTAGAGAAATCTTCTTATATAATTAGGCAGAAAATCTCACCTGCCATAGTTTTCAAAACAGCATAATTTCACTCTTCTCAATGCTTAATCTGTTGTATTACACAACCTTTGAGTATTTAGCTTTATCAATGACATGTACTTTAAAAATGTTTGAGAGATCCTACCAGTCTTTGAAAACATCCTTGTTCCTTGTTTCAGTTCCAGTTTTATGTATATATTCTGCCTTACACCTGATTATTCCAACAATTGATGGATGGCCTTGGGAATCTAATTCTGGTATTGATAGTCTTTACTGATTGTCTCCCCTCGAAGCTGATTTCTTCATTATTGTGTAAATTTAGATCATGAGCTCCTGTTTAGCTCAACAGCTGACCTTGTAAGACGCTTAGGTGTGAACGCTCGTAAGCTTCCGCAGAAAGACGGCAAAGATTTATTTGTGTCCCTCCAATGAGTTGCCCACGAGGACACCGTTTTCTACAAGTGTTGGTCCAATACTCCCTCTACATGAAGGGGACTCCGACAGGGCTGATTGGCGGCCCCCGATCTGGGGCAGGGGCAGTGGGCAGCCTGTGGCCCGGGCAGGAGCCTCTTTGCATGTGTCCCTGGGACACATCTGCCTGCGAACTTCGGTCACCTGGCAGGAAGCTACGATGCCCAGACCTATGGTTAGCTGTGCAGCGAGGTGTACTGTGAGGACAGGTTCCACACACACTTCAAGTAAGAGGTCGGCCTGAGTGGAAAGGTGAGAGTTTGGGCAGCTGTGCAGACAAAGAAGGCGCCCTTTGGCCTGGGCCTAAATGCTTGTGACACACCACTGGACCTGCCGTGCTCTGAGGGCCCTGCCCTGTGCCCCCTCCTCCCCTGCCCTTTTTTCAGTCACAGCAGAGATGGCCACACCCACTCCTTCAGTGAGGGCAGTGTTCCAACCACCCTCAGCCCCGCCCCCTCTCCGCAGGTTACCATGGACTACAGAGGCTGCATCCTGAGGCCAGGGCGTTCCGAGAATGCCAAGGGCAGACATGATGACCTTAAATGATTTCCTCTTGTGTCAGGTTTGGTAAACTTTAGGAGCTAGGAAATGGTCCACTTTACAGAAATGTTCAAATTTACTGGCATTTCTTATATTCTCTGCTATAACTTTGTCCTGATTCTTTCTGTATATTCTTTACTTATGTTTTTTTTTTCCTTAATCAAAGTGTGTCTTTTCAATCTTTTCAAAGAAGATTCTTTGGACTTACTAAATCACCTGAATTTTATACGTTTTCTGTTGTATTAAGTTCTGCTCATATCTTTATTTATCTTTTTTCTATGTTCTCAGGGTTTATTGTTTTGATCTTCTGATGTCAATTAAAACACTTGGTTATTCATTTTAATAAATATTTTACTTATAAAGATTTGAACTTTTGAAGATTCCAGCTTACTTGTAAGATTCTAAGGGTCAGGTCCTCTCCATTGTTGCTGGCCTAAGGTTTAGTTCACCATATAGCAATGTATATATTGACCTATTTTCCCCTCGACTTTCTGTGATTCCCTACATCTCACCTTTCTTTGCAGACAAGCCATTTGAAATACCCTTAACTTATTTCACAGCCAATAAGTCATTGAAATAATGTGTATTTTTAGAGAAATCTTCTTATATAATTAGGCAGAAAATCTCACCTGCCATAGTTTTCAAAACAGCATAATTTCACTCTTCTCAATGCTTAATCTGTTGTATTACACAACCTTTGAGTATTTAGCTTTATCAATGACATGTACTTTAAAAATGTTTTAGAGATCCTACCAGTCTTTGAAAACATCCTTGTTCCTTGTTTCAGTTCCAGTTTTATGTATATATTCTGCCTTGCACCTGATTATTCCAACAATTGATGGATGGCCTTGGGAATCTAATTCTGGTATTGATAGTCTTTACTGATTGTCTCCCCTCGTAGCTGATTTCTTCATTATTGTGTAAATTTAGATCATGAGCTCATGTTTAGCTCAACAGCTGACCTTGTAGGACGCTTAGGTGTGAACGCTCGTAAGCTTCCGCAGAAAGACAGCAAAGATTTATTTGTGTCCCTCCAATGAGTTGCCCACGAGGACACCGTTTTCTACAAGTGTTGGTCCAATACTCCCTCTACATGAAGGGGTCTCCGACAGGGCTGATTGGCGGCCCCTGATCTGGGGCAGGGGCAGTGGGCAGCCTGTGGCCCGGGCAGGAGCCTCTTTGCATGTGTCCCTGGGACACATCTGCCTGCGAACTTCGGTCACCTGGCAGGAAGCTACGATGCCCAGACCTATGGTTAGCTGTGCAGCGAGGTGTACTGTGAGGACAGGTTCCACACACACTTCAAGTAAGAGGTCGGCCTGAGTGGAAAGGTGAGAGTTTGGGCAGCTGTGCAGACAAAGAAGGCGCCCTTTGTCCTGGGCCTAAATGCTTGTGACACCCCACTGGACCTGCCGTGCTCTGAGGGCCCTGCCCTGGGCCCCCTGCTCCCCTGCCCTTTGTTCAGTCACAGCAGAGATGGCCACACCAACTCCTCCAGTGAGGCCAGAGTTCCAACCACCCTCAGCCCCGCCCCCTCTCCGCAGGTTACCATGGACTACAGAGGCTGCATCCTGAGGCCAGTGCGTTCCGAGAATGCCAAGGGCAGACATGATGACCTTAAATGATTTCCTCTTGTGTCAGGTTTGGTAAACTTTAGGAGCTAGGAAATGGTCCACTTTACAGAAATGTTCAAATTTACGGGCATTTCATATATTCTCTGCTATAACATTGTCCTGATTCTTTCTGTATATTCTATACTTATGTTTTTGTTTTCCTTAGTCAAAGTGTGTCTTTTCAATCTTTTCAAAGAAGATTCTTTGGACTTATTAATCACCTGAATTTTATACGTTTTCTGTTGTATTAAGTTCTGCTCATATCTTTATTTATCTTTTTTCTATGTTCTCAGGGTTTATTGTTTTGATCTTCTGATGTCAATTAAAACACTTGGTTATTCATTTTAATAAATATTTTACTTATAAAGATTTGAACTTTTGAAGATTCCAGCTTACTTGTAAGTTTCTAAGGGTCAGGTCCTCTCCATTGTTGCTGGCCTAAGGTTTAGTTCACCATATAGCAATGTATATTTTGACCTATTTTCCCCTCGACTTTCTGTGATTCCCTACATCTCACCTTTCTTTGCAGACAAGCCATTTGAAATACCCTTAACTTATTTCACAGCCAATAAGTCATTGAAATAATGTGTAGTTTTTAGAGAAATCTTCTTATATAATTAGGCAGAAAATCTCACCTGCCATAGTTTTCAAAACAGCATAATTTCACTCTTCTCAATGCTTAATCTGTTGTATTACACAACCTTTGAGTATTTAGCTTTATCAATGACATGTACTTTAAAAATGTTTGAGAGATCCTACCAGTCTTTGAAAACATCCTTGTTCCTTGTTTCAGTTCCAGTTTTATGTATATATTCTGCCTTACACCTGATTATTCCAACAATTGATGGATGGCCTTGGGAATCTAATTCTGGTATTGATAGTCTTTACTGATTGTCTCCCCTCGAAGCTGATTTCTTCATTATTGTGTAAATTTAGATCATGAGCTCATGTTTAGCTAAACAGCTGACCTTGTAAGACGCTTAGGTGTGAACGCTCGTAAGCTTCCGCAGAAAGACGGCAAAGATTTATTTGTGTCCCTCCAATGAGTTGCCCACGAGGACACCTTTTTCTACAAGTGTTGGTCCAATACTCCCTCTAGAGGAAGGGGACTCCGACAGGGCTGATTGGCGGCCCCCGATCTGGGGCAGGGGCAGTGGGCAGCCTGTGGCCCGGGCAGGAGCCTCTTTGCATGTGTCCCTGGGACACATCTGCCTGCGAACTTCGGTCACCTGGCAGGAAGCTACGATGCCCAGACCTATGGTTAGCTGTGCAGCGAGGTGTACTGTGAGGACAGGTTCCACACACACTTCAAGTAAGAGGTCGGCCTGAGTGGAAAGGTGAGAGTTTGGGCAGCTGTGCAGACAAAGAAGGCGCCCTTTGGCCTGGGCCTAAATGCTTGTGACACCCCACTGGACCTGCCGTGCTCTGAGGGCCCTGCCCTTGGCCCCCTGCTCCCCTGCCCTTTGTTCAGTCACAGCAGAGATGGCCACACCCACTCCTCCAGTGAGGCCAGAGTTCCAACCACCCTCAGCCCCGCCCCCTCTCCGCAGGTTAACATGGACTACAGAGGCTGCATCCTGAGGCCAGGGCGTTCCGAGAAGGCCAAGGGCAGACATGATGACCTTAAATGATTTCCTCTTGTGTCAGGTTTGGTAAACTTTAGGAGCTAGAAAATGGTCCACTTTACAGAAATGTTCAAATTTACTGGCATTTCATATATTCTCTGCTATAACATTGTCCTGATTCTTTCTGTTTATTCTTTACTTATGTTTTTGTTTTCCTTAATCAAAGTGTGTCTTTTCAATCTTTTCAAAGAAGATTCTTTGGACTTACTAAATCACCTGAATTTTATACGTTTTCTGTTGTATTAAGTTCTGCTCATATCTTTATTTATCTTTTTTCTATGTTCTCAGGGTTTATTGTTTTGATCTTCTGATGTCAATTAAAACACTTGGTTATTCATTTTAATAAATATTTTACTCATAAAGATTTGAACTTTTGAAGATTCCAGCTTACTTGTAAGTTTCTAAGGGTCAGGTCCTCTCCATTGTTGCTGGCCTAAGGTTTAGTTCACCATATAGCAATGTATATATTGACCTATTTTCCCCTCGACTTTCTGTGATTCCCTACATCTCACCTTTCTTTGCAGACAAGCCATTTGAAATACCCTTAACTTATTTCACAGCCAATAAGTCATTGAAATAATGTGTATTTTTAGAGAAATCTTCTTATATAATTAGGCAGAAAATCTCACCTGCCATAGTTTTCAAAACAGCATAATTTCACTCTTCTCAATGCTTAATCTGTTGTATTACACAACCTTTGAGTATTTAGCTTTATCAATGACATGTACTTTAAAAATGTTTGAGAGATCCTACCAGTCTTTGAAAACATCCTTGTTCCTTGTTTCAGTACCAGTTTTAT
Organism: Mesoplodon mirus; assembly: GCF_964341445.2. Lineage (NCBI taxonomy): Eukaryota > Metazoa > Chordata > Mammalia > Artiodactyla > Ziphiidae > Mesoplodon > Mesoplodon mirus. The sequence goes on along the minus strand of NC_138976.1, from coordinate 176,381,464 downwards.
GTATATATTCTGCCTTGCACCTGATTATTCCAACAATTGATGGATGGCCTTGGGAATCTAATTCTGGTATTGATAGTCTTTACTGATTGTCTCCCCTCGTAGCTGATTTTTTCATTATTGTGTAAATTTAGATCATGAGCTCATGTTTAGCTAAACAGCTGACCTTGTAAGACGCTTAGGTGTGAACGCTCTTAAGCTTCCGCAGAAAGACGGCAAAGATTTATTTGTGTCCCTCCAATGATTTGCCCACGAGGACACCGTTTTCTACAAGTGTTGGTCCAATACTCCCTCTAGAGGCAGGGGACTCCGACAGGGCTGATTGGCGGCCCCCGATCTGGGGCAGGGGCAGTGGGCAGCCTGTGGCCCGGGCAGGAGCCTCTTTGCATGTGTCCCTGGGACACATCTGCCTGCGAACTTCGGTCACCTGGCAGGAAGCTACGATGCCCAGACCTATGGTTAGCTGTGCAGCGAGGTGTACTGTGAGGACAGGTTCCACACACACTTCAAGTAAGAGGTCGGCCTGAGTGGAAAGGTGAGAGTTTGGGCAGCTGTGCAGACAAAGAAGGCGCCCTTTGGCCTGGGCCTAAATGCTTGTGACAGCCCACTGGACCTGCCGTGCTCTGAGGGCCCTGCCCTGGGCCCCCTGCTCCCCTGCCCTTTGTTCAGTCACAGCAGAGATGGCCACACCCACTCCTTCAGTGAGGGCAGAGTTCCAACCACCCTCAGCCCCGCCCCCTCTCCGCAGGTTACCATGGACTACAGAGGCTGCATCCTGAGGCCAGGGCGTTCCGAAAATGCCAAGGGCAGACATGATGACCTTAAATGATTTCCTCTTGTGTCAGGTTTGGTAAACTTTAGGAGCTAGGAAATGGTCCACTTTACAGAAATGTTCAAATTTACTGGCATTTCTTATATTCTCTGCTATAACTTTGTCCTGATTCTTTCTGTATATTCTTTACTTATGTTTTTTTTTTCCTTAATCAAAGTGTGTCTTTTCAATCTTTTCAAAGAAGATTCTTTGGACTTACTAAATCACCTGAATTTTATACGTTTCCTGTTGTATTAAGTTCTGCTCATATCTTTATTTATCTTTTTTCTATGTTCTCAGGGTTTATTGTTTTGATCTTCTGATGTCAATTAAAACACTTGGTTATTCATTTTAATAAATATTTTACTTATAAAGATTTGAACTTTTGAAGATTCCAGCTTACTTGTAAGATTCTAAGGGTCAGGTCCTCTCCATTGTTGCTGGCCTAAGGTTTAGTTCACCATATAGCAATGTATATATTGACCTATTTTCCCCTCGACTTTCTGTGATTCCCTACATCTCACCTTTCTTTGCAGACAAGCCATTTGAAATACACTTAAATTATTTCACAGCCAATAAGTCATTGAAATAATGTGTATTTTTAGTGAAATCTTCTTATATAATTAGGCAGAAAATCTCACCTGCCATAGTTTTCAAAACAGCATAATTTCACTCTTCTCAATGCTTAATCTGTTGTATTACACAACCTTTGAGTATTTAGCTTTATCAATGACATGTACTTTAAAAATGTTTTAGAGATCCTACCGGTCTTTGAAAACATCCTTGTTCCTTGTTTCAGTTCCAGTTTTATGTATATATTCTGCCTTGCACCTGATTATTCCAACAATTGATGGATGGCCTTGGGAATCTAATTCTGGTATTGATAGTCTTTACTGATTGTCTCCCCTCGTAGCTGATTTCTTCATTATTGTGTAAATTTAGATCATGAGCTCATGTTTAGCTCAACAGCTGACCTTGTAGGACGCTTAGGTGTGAACGCTCGTAAGCTTCCGCAGAAAGACAGCAAAGATTTATTTGTGTCCCTCCAATGAGTTGCCCACGAGGACACCGTTTTCTACAAGTGTTGGTCCAATACTCCCTCTACATGAAGGGGTCTCCGACAGGGCTGATTGGCGGCCCCAGATCTGGGGCAGGGGCAGTGGGCAGCCTGTGGCCCGGGCAGGAGCCTCTTTGCATGTGTCCCTGGGACACATCTGCCTGCGAACTTCGGTCACCTGGCAGGAAGCTACGATGCCCAGACCTATGGTTAGCTGTGCAGCGAGGTGTACTGTGAGGACAGGTTCCACACACACTTCAAGTAAGAGGTCGGCCTGAGTGGAAAGGTGAGAGTTTGGGCAGCTGTGCAGACAAAGAAGGCGCCCTTTGGCCTGGGCCTAAATGCTTGTGACACCCCACTGGACCTGCCGTGCTCTGAGGGCCCTGCCCTGGGCCCCCTGCTCCCCTGCCCTTTGTTCAGTCACAGCAGAGATGGCCACACCCACTCCTCCAGTGAGGCCAGAGTTCCAACCACCCTCAGCCCCGCCCCCTCTCCGCAGGTTACCATGGACTACAGAGGCTGCATCCTGAGGCCAGTGCGTTCCGAGAATGCCAAGGGCAGACATGATGACCTTAAATGATTTCCTCTTGTGTCAGGTTTGGTAAACTTTAGGAGCTAGGAAATGGTCCACTTTACAGAAATGTTCAAATTTACGGGCATTTCATATATTCTCTGCTATAACATTGTCCTGATTCTTTCTGTATATTCTATACTTATGTTTTTGTTTTCCTTAGTCAAAGTGTGTCTTTTCAATCTTTTCAAAGAAGATTCTTTGGACTTACTAAATCACCTGAATTTTATACGTTTTCTGTTGTATTAAGTTCTGCTCATATCTTTATTTATCTTTTTTCTATGTTCTCAGGGTTTATTGTTTTGATCTTCTGATGTCAATTAAAACACTTGGTTATTCATTTTAATAAATATTTTACTTATAAAGATTTGAACTTTTGAAGATTCCAGCTTACTTGTAAGTTTCTAAGGGTCAGGTCCTCTCCATTGTTGCTGGCCTAAGGTTTAGTTCACCATATAGCAATGTATATTTTGACCTATTTTCCCCTCGACTTTCTGTGATTCCCTACATCTCACCTTTCTTTGCAGACAAGCCATTTGAAATACCCTTAACTTATTTCACAGCCAATAAGTCATTGAAATAATGTGTAGTTTTTAGAGAAATCTTCTTATATAATTAGGCAGAAAATCTCACCTGCCATAGTTTTCAAAACAGCATAATTTCACTCTTCTCAATGCTTAATCTGTTGTATTACACAACCTTTGAGTATTTAGCTTTATCAATGACATGTACTTTAAAAATGTTTGAGAGATCCTACCAGTCTTTGAAAACATCCTTGTTCCTTGTTTCAGTTCCAGTTTTATGTATATATTCTGCCTTGCACCTGATTATTCCAACAATTGATGGATGGCCTTGGGAATCTAATTCTGGTATTGATAGTCTTTACTGATTGTCTCCCCTCGAAGCTGATTTCTTCATTATTGTGTAAATTTAGATCATGAGCTCATGTTTAGCTAAACAGCTGACCTTGTAAGACGCTTAGGTGTGAACGCTCGTAAGCTTCCGCAGAAAGACGGCAAAGATTTATTTGTGTCCCTCCAATGAGTTGCCCACGAGGACACCGTTTTCTACAAGTGTTGGTCCAATACTCCCTCTAGAGGAAGGGGACTCCGACAGGGCTGATTGGCGGCCCCCGATCTGGGGCAGGGGCAGTGGGCAGCCTGTGGCCCGGGCAGGAGCCTCTTTGCATGTGTCCCTGGGACACATCTGCCTGTGAACTTCGGTCACCTGGCAGGAAGCTACGATGCCCAGACCTATGGTTAGCTGTGCAGCGAGGTGTACTGTGAGGACAGGTTCCACACACACTTCAAGTAAGAGGTCGGCCTGAGTGGAAAGGTGAGAGTTTGGGCAGCTGTGCAGACAAAGAAGGCGCCCTTTGGCCTGGGCCTAAATGCTTGTGACACCCCACTGGACCTGCCGTGCTCTGAGGGCCCTGCCCTGGGCCCCCTGCTCCCCTGCCCTTTGTTCAGTCACAGCAGAGATGGCCACACCCACTCCTCCAGTGAGGCCAGAGTTCCAACCACCCTCAGCCCCGCCCCCTCTCCGCAGGTTAACATGGACTACAGAGGCTGCATCCTGAGGCCAGGGCGTTCCGAGAAGGCCAAGGGCAGACATGATGACCTTAAATGATTTCCTCTTGTGTCAGGTTTGGTAAACTTTAGGAGCTAGGAAATGGTCCACTTTACAGAAATGTTCAAATTTACTGGCATTTCATATATTCTCTGCTATAACATTGTCCTGATTCTTTCTGTATATTCTATACTTATGTTTTTGTTTTCCTTAATCAAAGTGTGTCTTTTCAATCTTTTCAAAGAAGATTCTTTGGACTTACTAAATCACCTCAATTTTATACGTTTTCTGTTGTATTAAGTTCTGCTCATATCTTTATTTATCTTTTTTCTATGTTCTCAGGGTTTATTGTTTTGATCTTCTGATGTCAATTAAAACACTTGGTTATTCATTTTAATAAATATTTTACTTATAAAGATTTGAACTTTTGAAGATTCCAGCTTACTTGTAAGTTTCTAAGGGTCAGGTCCTCTCCATTGTTGCTGGCCTAAGGTTTAGTTCACCATATAGCAATGTATATTTTGACCTATTTTCCCCTCGACTTTCTGTGATTCCCTACATCTCACCTTTCTTTGCAGACAAGCCATTTGAAATACCCTTAACTTATTTCACAGCCAATAAGTCATTGAAATAATGTGTAGTTTTTAGAGAAATCTTCTTATATAATTAGGCAGAAAATCTCACCTGCCATAGTTTTCAAAACAGCATAATTTCACTCTTCTCAATGCTTAATCTGTTGTATTACACAACCTTTGAGTATTTAGCTTTATCAATGACATGTACTTTAAAAATGTTTGAGAGATCCTACCAGTCTTTGAAAACATCCTTGTTCCTTGTTTCAGTTCCAGTTTTATGTATATATTCTGCCTTGCACCTGATTATTCCAACAATTGATGGATGGCCTTGGGAATCTAATTCTGGTATTGATAGTCTTTACTGATTGTCTCCCCTCGAAGCTGATTTCTTCATTATTGTGTAAATTTAGATCATGAGCTCATGTTTAGCTAAACAGCTGACCTTGTAAGACGCTTAGGTGTGAACGCTCGTAAGCTTCCGCAGAAAGACGGCAAAGATTTATTTGTGTCCCTCCAATGAGTTGCCCACGAGGACACCGTTTTCTACAAGTGTTGGTCCAATACTCCCTCTAGAGGAAGGGGACTCCGACAGGGCTGATTGGCGGCCCCCGATCTGGGGCAGGGGCAGTGGGCAGCCTGTGGCCCGGGCAGGAGCCTCTTTGCATGTGTCCCTGGGACACATCTGCCTGTGAACTTCGGTCACCTGGCAGGAAGCTACGATGCCCAGACCTATGGTTAGCTGTGCAGCGAGGTGTACTGTGAGGACAGGTTCCACACACACTTCAAGTAAGAGGTCGGCCTGAGTGGAAAGGTGAGAGTTTGGGCAGCTGTGCAGACAAAGAAGGCGCCCTTTGGCCTGGGCCTAAATGCTTGTGACACCCCACTGGACCTGCCGTGCTCTGAGGGCCCTGCCCTGGGCCCCCTGCTCCCCTGCCCTTTGTTCAGTCACAGCAGAGATGGCCACACCCACTCCTCCAGTGAGGCCAGAGTTCCAACCACCCTCAGCCCCGCCCCCTCTCCGCAGGTTAACATGGACTACAGAGGCTGCATCCTGAGGCCAGGGCGTTCCGAGAAGGCCAAGGGCAGACATGATGACCTTAAATGATTTCCTCTTGTGTCAGGTTTGGTAAACTTTAGGAGCTAGGAAATGGTCCACTTTACAGAAATGTTCAAATTTACTGGCATTTCATATATTCTCTGCTATAACATTGTCCTGATTCTTTCTGTATATTCTATACTTATGTTTTTGTTTTCCTTAATCAAAGTGTGTCTTTTCAATCTTTTCAAAGAAGATTCTTTGGACTTACTAAATCACCTCAATTTTATACGTTTTCTGTTGTATTAAGTTCTGCTCATATCTTTATTTATCTTTTTTCTATGTTCTCAGGGTTTATTGTTTTGATCTTCTGATGTCAATTAAAACACTTGGTTATTCATTTTAATAAATATTTTACTCATAAAGATTTGAACTTTTGAAGATTCCAGCTTACTTGTAAGTTTCTAAGGGTCAGGTCCTCTCCATTGTTGCTGGCCTAAGGTTTAGTTCACCATATAGCAATGTATATATTGACCTATTTTCCCCTCGACTTTCTGTGATTCCCTACATCTCACCTTTCTTTGCAGACAAGCCATTTGAAATACCCTTAACTTATTTCACAGCCAATAAGTCATTGAAATAATGTGTATTTTTAGAGAAATCTTCTTATATAATTAGGCAGAAAATCTCACCTGCCATAGTTTTCAAAACAGCATAATTTCACTCTTCTCAATGCTTAATCTGTTGTATTACACAACCTTTGAGTATTTAGCTTTATCAATGACATGTACTTTAAAAATGTTTGAGAGATCCTACCAGTCTTTGAAAACATCCTTGTTCCTTGTTTCAGTTCCAGTTTTATGTATATATTCTGCCTTGCACCTGATTATTCCAACAATTGATGGATGGCCTTGGGAATCTAATCCTGGTATTGATAATCTTTACTGATTGTCTCCCCTCGTAGCTGATTTCTTCATTATTGTGTAAATTTAGATCATGAGCTCATGTTTAGCTAAACAGCTGACCTTGTAAGACGCTTAGGTGTGAACGCTCGTAAGCTTCCGCAGAAAGACGGCAAAGATTTATTTGTGTCCCTCCAATGAGTTGCCCACGAGGACACCGTTTTCTACAAGTGTTGGTCCAATACTCCCTCTAGAGGCAGGGGAATCCGACAGGGCTGATTGGCGGCCCCCGATCTGGGGCAGGGGCAGTGGGCAGCCTGTGGCCCGGGCACGAGCCTCTTTGCATGTGTCCCTGGGACACATCTGCCTGCGAACTTCGGTCACCTGGCAGGAAGCTACGATGCCCAGACCTATGGTTAGCTGTGCAGCGAGGTGTACTGTGAGGACAGGTTCCACACACACTTCAAGTAAGAAGTCGGCCTGAGTGGAAAGGTGAGAGTTTGGGCAGCTGTGCAGACAAAGAAGGCGCCCTTTGGCCTGGGCCTAAATGCTTGTGACACCCCACTGGACCTGCCGTGCTCTGAGGGCCCTGCCCTGGGCCCCCTGCTCCCCTGCCCTTTGTTCAGTCACAGCAGAGATGGCCACACCCACTCCTTCAGTGAGGCCAGAGTTCCAACCACCCTCAGCCCCGCCCCCTCTCCGCAGGTTAACATGGACTACAGAGGCTGCATCCTGAGGCCAGGGCGTTCCGAGAATGCCAAGGGCAGACATGATGACCTTAAATGATTTCCTCTTGTGTCAGGTTTGGTAAACTTTAGGAGCTAGGAAATGGTCCACTTTACAGAAATGTTCAAATTTACTGGCATTTCATATATTCTCTGTTATAACATTGTCCTGATTCTTTCTGTATATTGTTTACTTATGTTTTTGTTTTCCTTAATCAAAGTGTGTCTTTTCAATCTTTTCAAAGAAGATTCTTTGGACTTACTAAATCACCTCAATTTTATACGTTTTCTGTTGTATTAAGTTCTGCTCATATCTTTATTTATCTTTTTTCTATGTTCACAGGGTTTATTGTTTTGATCTTCTGATGTCAATTAAAACACTTGGTTATTCATTTTAATAAATATTTTACTTATAAAGATTTGAACTTTTGAAGATTCCAGCTTACTTGTAAGTTTCTAAGGGTCAGGTCCTCTCCATTGTTGCTGGCCTAAGGTTTAGTTCACCATATAGCAATGTATATATTGACCTATTTTCCCCTCGACTTTCTGTGATTCCCTACATCTCACCTTTCTTTGCAGACAAGCCATTTGAAATACCCTTAACTTAGTTCACAGCCAATAAGTCATTGAAATAATGTGTATTTTTAGAGAAATCTTCTTATATAATTAGGCAGAAAATCTCACCTGCCATAGTTTTCAAAACAGCATAATTTCACTCTTCTCAATGCTTAATCTGTTGTATTACACAACCTTTGAGTATTTAGCTTTATCAATGACATGTACTTTAAAAATGTTTGAGAGATCCTACCAGTCTTTGAAAACATCCTTGTTCCTTGTTTCAGTTCCAGTTTTATGTATATATTCTGCCTTGCACCTGATTATTCCAACAATTGATGGATGGCCTTGGGAATCTAATCCTGGTATTGATAGTCTTTACTGATTGTCTCCCCTCCTAGCTGATTTCTTCATTATTGTGTAAATTTAGATCATGAGCTCATGTTTAGCTAAACAGCTGACCTTGTAAGACGCTTAGGTGTGAACGCTCGTAAGCTTCCGCAGAAAGACGGCAAAGATTTATTTGTGTCCCTCCAATGAGTTGCCCACGAGGACACCGTTTTCTACAAGTGTTGGTCCAATACTCCCTCTAGAGGCAGGGGACTCCGACAGGGCTGATTGGCGGCCCCCGATCTGGGGCAGGGGCAGTGGGCAGCCTGTGGCCCGGGCAGGAGCCTCTTTGCATGTGTCCCTGGGACACATCTGCCTGCGAACTTCGGTCACCTGGCAGGAAGCTACGATGCCCAGACCTATGGTTAGCTGTGCAGCGAGGTGTACTGTGAGGACAGGTTCCACACACACTTCAAGTAAGAGGTCGGCCTGAGTGGAAAGGTGAGAGTTTGGGCAGCTGTGCAGACAAAGAAGGCGCCCTTTGGCCTGGGCCTAAATGCTTGTGACACCCCAGTGGACCTGCCGTGCTCTGAGGGCCCTGCCCTGGGCCCCCTGCTCCCCTGCCCTTTGTTCAGTCACAGCAGAGATGGCCACACCCACTCCTCCAGTGAGGCCAGAGTTCCAAACACCCTCAGCCCCGCCCCCTCTCCGCAGGTTACCATGGACTACAGAGGCTGCATCCTGAGGCCAGGGCGTTCCGAGAATGCCAAGGGCAGACATGATGACCTTAAATGATTTCCTCTTGTGTCAGGTTTGGTATACTTTAGGAGCTAGGAAATGGTCCACTTTACAGAAATGTTCAAATTTACTGGCATTTCTTATATTCTCTGCTATAACATTGTCCTGATTCTTTCTGTATATTCTATACTTATGTTTCTGTTTTCCTTAATCAAAGTGTGTCTTTTCAATCTTTTCAAAGAAGATTCTTTGGACTTACTAAATCACCTGAATTTTATACGTTTTCTGTTGTATTAAGTTCTGCTCATATCTTTATTTATCTTTTTTCTATGTTCTCAGGGTTTATTGTTTTGATCTTCTGATGTCAATTAAAACACTTGGTTATTCATTTTAATAAATATTTTACTTATAAAGATTTGAACTTTTGAAGATTCCAGCTTACTTGTAAGATTCTAAGGGTCAGGTCCTCTCCATTGTTGCTGGCCTAAGGTTTAGTTCACCATATAGCAATGTATATATTGACCTATTTTCCCCTCGACTTTCTGTGATTCCCTACATCTCACCTTTCTTTGCAGACATCCATTTGAAATACCCTTAACTTATTTCACAGCCAATAAGTCATTGAAATAATGTGTATTTTTAGAGAAATCTTCTTATATAATTAGGCAGAAAATCTCACCTGCCATAGTTTTCAAAACAGCATAATTTCACTCTTCTCAATGCTTAATCTGTTGTATTACACAACATTTGAGTATTTAGCTTTATCAATGACATGTCCTTTAAAAATGTTTTAGAGATCCTACCAGTCTTTGAAAACATCCTTGTTCCTTGTTTCAGTTCCAGTTTTATGTATATATTCTGCCTTGCACCTGATTATTCCAACAATTGATGGATGGCCTTGGGAATCTAATCCTGGTATTGATAGTCTTTACTGATTGTCTTCCCTCGTAGCTGATTTCTTCATTATTGTGTAATTTTAGATCATGAGCTCATGTTTAGCTAAACAGCTGACCTTGTAAGACGCTTAGGTGTGAACGCTCGTAAGCTTCCGCAGAAAGACGGCAAAGATTTATTTGTGTCCCTCCAATGAGTTGCCCACGAGGACACCGTTTTCTACAAGTGTTGGTCCAATACTCCCTCTAGAGGCAGGGGACTCCGACAGGGCTGATTGGCGGCCCCCGATCTGGGGCAGGGGCAGTGGGCAGCCTGTGGCCCGGGCAGGAGCCTCTTTGCATGTGTCCCTGGGACACATCTGCCTGCGAACTTCGGTCACCTGGCAGGAAGCTACGATGCCCAGACCTATGGTTAGCTGTGCAGCGAGGTGTACTGTGAGGACAGGTTCCACACACACTTCAAGTAAGAGGTCGGCCTGAGTGGAAAGGTGAGAGTTTGGGCAGCTGTGCAGACAAAGAAGGCGCCCTTTGGCCTGGGCCTATATGCTTGTGACACCCCAGTGGACCTGCCGTGCTCTGAGGGCCCTGCCCTGGGCCCCCTGCTCCCCTGCCCTTTGTTCAGTCACAGCAGAGATGGCCACACCCACTCCTCCAGTGAGGCCAGAGTTCCAAACACCCTCAGCCCCGCCCCCTCTCCGCAGGTTACCATGGACTACAGAGGCTGCATCCTGAGGCCAGGGCGTTCCGAGAATGCCAAGGGCAGACATGATGACCTTAAATGATTTCCTCTTGTGTCAGGTTTGGTATACTTTAGGAGCTAGGAAATGGTCCACTTTACAGAAATGTTCAAATTTACTGGCATTTCTTATATTCTCTGCTATAACATTGTCCTGATTCTTTCTGTATATTCTATACTTATGTTTCTGTTTTCCTTAATCAAAGTGTGTCTTTTCAATCTTTTCAAAGAAGATTCTTTGGACTTACTAAATCACCTGAATTTTATACGTTTTCTGTTGTATTAAGTTCTGCTCATATCTTTATTTATCTTTTTTCTATGTTCTCAGGGTTTATTGTTTTGATCTTCTGATGTCAATTAAAACACTTGGTTATTCATTTTAATAAATATTTTACTTATAAAGATTTGAACTTTTGAAGATTCCAGCTTACTTGTAAGATTCTAAGGGTCAGGTCCTCTCCATTGTTGCTGGCCTAAGGTTTAGTTCACCATATAGCAATGTATATATTGACCTATTTTCCCCTCGACTTTCTGTGATTCCCTACATCTCACCTTTCTTTGCAGACATCCATTTGAAATACCCTTAACTTATTTCACAGCCAATAAGTCATTGAAATAATGTGTATTTTTAGAGAAATCTTCTTATATAATTAGGCAGAAAATCTCACCTGCCATAGTTTTCAAAACAGCATAATTTCACTCTTCTCAATGCTTAATCTGTTGTATTACACAACATTTGAGTATTTAGCTTTATCAATGACATGTCCTTTAAAAATGTTTTAGAGATCCTACCAGTCTTTGAAAACATCCTTGTTCCTTGTTTCAGTTCCAGTTTTATGTATATATTCTGCCTTGCACCTGATTATTCCAACAATTGATGGATGGCCTTGGGAATCTAAATCTGGTATTGATAGTCTTTACTGATTGTCTCCCCTCGTAGCTGATTTCTTCATTATTGTTTAAATTTAGATCATGAGCTCATGTTTAGCTCAACAGCTGACCTTGTAAGACGCTTAGGTGTGAACGCTCGTAAGCTTCCGCAGAAAGACGGCAAAGATTTATTTGTGTCCCTCCAATGAGTTGCCCACGAGGACACCGTTTTCTACAAGTGTTGGTCCAATACTCCCTCTACATGAAGGGGACTCCGACAGGGCTGATTGGCGGCCCCCGATCTGGGGCAGGGGCAGTGGGCAGCCTGTGGCCCGGGCAGGAGCCTCTTTGCATGTGTCCCTGGGACACATCTGCCTGCGAACTTCGGTCACCTGGCAGGAAGCTACGATGCCCAGACCTATGGTTAGCTGTGCAGCGAGGTGTACTGTGAGGACAGGTTCCACACACACTTCAAGTAAGAGGTCGGCCTGAGTGGAAAGGTGAGAGTTTGGGCAGCTGTGCAGACAAAGAAGGCGCCCTTTGGCCTGGGCCTAAATGCTTGTGACACACCACTGGACCTGCCGTGCTCTGAGGGCCCTGCCCTGTGCCCCCTCCTCCCCTGCCCTTTTTTCAGTCACAGCAGAGATGGCCACACCCACTCCTTCAGTGAGGGCAGTGTTCCAACCACCCTCAGCCCCGCCCCCTCTCCGCAGGTTACCATGGACTACAGAGGCTGCATCCTGAGGCCAGGGCGTTCCGAGAATGCCAAGGGCAGACATGATGACCTTAAATGATTTCCTCTTGTGTCAGGTTTGGTAAACTTTAGGAGCTAGGAAATGGTCCACTTTACAGAAATGTTCAAATTTACTGGCATTTCATATATTCTCTGCTATAACTTTGTCCTGATTCTTTCTGTATATTCTTTACTTATGTTTTTGTTTTCCTTAATCAAAGTGTGTCTTTTCAATCTTTTCAAAGAAGATTCTTTGGACTTACTAAATCACCTGAATTTTATACGTTTTCTGTTGTATTAAGTTCTGCTCATATCTTTATTTATCTTTTTTCTATGTTCTCAGGGTTTATTGTTTTGATCTTCTGATGTCAATTAAAACACTTGGTTATTCATTTTAATAAATATTTTACTTATAAAGATTTGAACTTTTGAAGATTCCAGCTTACTTGTAAGATTCTAAGGGTCAGGTCCTCTCCATTGTTGCTGGCCTAAGGTTTAGTTCACCATATAGCAATGTATATATTGACCTATTTTCCCCTCGACTTTCTGTGATTCCCTACATCTCACCTTTCTTTGCAGACAAGCCATTTGAAATACCCTTAACTTATTTCACAGCCAATAAGTCATTGAAATAATGTGTATTTTTAGAGAAATCTTCTTATATAATTAGGCAGAAAATCTCACCTGCCATAGTTTTCAAAACAGCATAATTTCACTCTTCTCAATGCTTAATCTGTTGTATTACACAACCTTTGAGTATTTAGCTTTATCAATGACATGTACTTTAAAAATGTTTGAGAGATCCTACCAGTCTTTGAAAACATCCTTGTTCCTTGTTTCAGTTACAGTTTTATGTATATATTCTGCCTTGCACCTGATTATTCCAACAATTGATGGATGGCCTTGGGAATCTAATTCTGGTATTGATAGTCTTTACTGATTGTCTCCCCTCGTAGCTGATTTCTTCATTATTGTGTAAATTTAGATCATGAGCTCATGTTTAGCTCAACAGCTGACCTTGTAAGACGCTTAGGTGTGAACGCTCGTAAGCTTCCGCAGAAAGACGGCAAAGATTTATTTGTGTCCCTCCAATGAGTTGCCCACGAGGACACCGTTTTCTACAAGTGTTGGTCCAATACTCCCTCTAGAGGAAGGGGACTCCGATAGTGCTGATTGGCGGCCCCTGATCTGGGGCAGGGGCAGTGGGCAGCCTGTGGCACGGGCAGGAGCCTCTTTGAATGTGTCCCAGGGACACATCTGCCTGCGAACTTCGGTCACCTGGCAGGAAGCTACGATGCCCAGACCTATGGTTAGCTGTGCAGCGAGGTGTACTGTGAGGACAGGTTCCACACACACTTCAAGTAAGAGGTCGGCCTGAGTGGAAAGGTGAGAGTTTGGGCAGCTGTGCAGACAAAGAAGGCGCCCTTTGGCCTGGGCCTAAATGCTTGTGACACCCCACTGGACCTGCCGTGCTCTGAGGGCCCTGCCCTGGGCCCCCTGCTCCCCTGCCCTTTGTTCAGTCACAGCAGAGATGGCCACACCCACTCCTCCAGTGAGGCCAGAGTTCCAACCACCCTCAGCCCCGCCCCCTCTCCGCAGGTTACCATGGACTACAGAGGCTGCATCCTGAGGCCAGGGCGTTCCGAGAATGCCAAGGGCAGACATGATGACCTTAAATGATTTCCTCTTGTGTCAGGTTTGGTAAACTTTAGGAGCTAGGAAATGGTCCACTTTACAGAAATGTTCAAATTTACTGGCATTTCATATATTCTCTGCTATAACATTGTCCTGATTCTTTCTGTATATTCTATACTTATGTTTTTGTTTTCCTTAATCAAAGTGTGTCTTTTCAATCTTTTCAAAGAAGATTCTTTGGACTTGCTAAATCACCTCAATTTTATACGTTTTCTGTTGTATTAAGTTCTGCTCATATCTTTATTTATCTTTTTTCTATGTTCTCAGGGTTTATTGTTTTGATCTTCTGATGTCAATTAAAACACTTGGTTATTCATTTTAATAAATATTTTACTCATAAAGATTTGAACTTTTGAAGATTCCAGCTTACTTGTAAGTTTCTAAGGGTCAGGTCCTCTCCATTGTTGCTGGCCTAAGGTTTAGTTCACCATATAGCAATGTATATATTGACCTATTTTCCCCTCGACTTTCTGTGATTCCCTACATCTCAACTTTCTTTGCAGACAAGCCATTTGAAATACCCTTAACTTATTTCACAGCCAATAAGTCATTGAAATAATGTGTATTTTTAGAGAAATCTTCTTATATAATTAGGCAGAAAATCTCACCTGCCATAGTTTTCAAAACAGCATAATTTCACTCTTCTCAATGCTTAATCTGTTGTATTACACAACCTTTGAGTATTTAGCTTTATCAATGACATGTACTTTCAAAATGTTTGAGAGATCCTACCAGTCTTTGAAAACATCCTTGTTCCTTGTTTCAGTTCCAGTTTTATGTATATATTCTGCCTTGCACCTGATTATTCCAACAATTGATGGATGGCCTTGGGAATCTAATTCTGGTATTGATAGTCTTTACTGATTGTCTCCCCTCGTAGCTGATTTTTTCATTATTGTGTAAATTTAGATCATGAGCTCATGTTTAGCTAAACAGCTGACCTTGTAAGACGCTTAGGTGTGAACGCTCTTAAGCTTCCGCAGAAAGACGGCAAAGATTTATTTGTGTCCCTCCAATGATTTGCCCACGAGGACACCGTTTTCTACAAGTGTTGGTCCAATACTCCCTCTAGAGGCAGGGGACTCCGACAGGGCTGATTGGCGGCCCCCGATCTGGGGCAGGGGCAGTGGGCAGCCTGTGGCCCGGGCAGGAGCCTCTTTGCATGTGTCCCTGGGACACATCTGCCTGCGAACTTCGGTCACCTGGCAGGAAGCTACGATGCCCAGACCTATGGTTAGCTGTGCAGCGAGGTGTACTGTGAGGACAGGTTCCACACACACTTCAAGTAAGAGGTCGGCCTGAGTGGAAAGGTGAGAGTTTGGGCAGCTGTGCAGACAAAGAAGGCGCCCTTTGGCCTGGGCCTAAATGCTTGTGACACCCCACTGGACATGCCGTGCTCTGAGGGCCCTGCCCTGGGCCCCCTGCTCCCCTGCCCTTTGTTCAGTCACAGCAGAGATGGCCACACCCACTCCTTCAGTGAGGGCAGAGTTCCAACCACCCTCAGCCCCGCCCCCTCTCCGCAGGTTACCATGGACTACAGAGGCTGCATCCTGAGGCCAGGGCGTTCCGAGAATGCCAAGGGCAGACATGATGACCTTAAATGATTTCCTCTTGTGTCAGGTTTGGTAAACTTTAGGAGCTAGGAAATGGTCCACTTTACAGAAATGTTCAAATTTACTGGCATTTCTTATATTCTCTGCTATAACTTTGTCCTGAATCTTTCTGTATATTCTTTACTTATGTTTTTTTTTTCCTTAATCAAAGTGTGTCTTTTCAATCATTTCAAAGAAGATTCTTTGGACTTACTAAATCACCTGAATTTTATACGTTTTCTGTTGTATTAAGTTCTGCTCATATCTTTATTTATCTTTTTTCTATGTTCTCAGGGTTTATTGTTTTGATCTTCTGATGTCAATTAAAACACTTGGTTATTCATTTTAATAAATATTTTACTTATAAAGATTTGAACTTTTGAAGATTCCAGCTTACTTGTAAGATTCTAAGGGTCAGGTCCTCTCCATTGTTGCTGGCCTAAGGTTTAGTTCACCATATAGCAATGTATATATTGACCTATTTTCCCCTCGACTTTCTGTGATTCCCTACATCTCACCTTTCTTTGCAGACAAGCCATTTGAAATACCCTTAACTTATTTCACAGCCAATAAGTCATTGAAATAATGTGTATTTTTAGAGAAATCTTCTTATATAATTAGGCAGAAAATCTCACCTGCCATAGTTTTCAAAACAGCATAATTTCACTCTTCTCAATGCTTAATCTGTTGTATTACACAACCTTTGAGTATTTAGCTTTATCAATGACATGTACTTTAAAAATGTTTGAGAGATCCTACCAGTCTTTGAAAACATCCTTGTTCCTTGTTTCAGTTCCAGTTTTAGGTATATATTCTGCCTTGCACCTGATTATTCCAACAATTGATGGATGGCCTTGGGAATCTAATTCTGGTATTGATAGTCTTTACTGATTGTCTCCCCTCGTAGCTGATTTCTTCAATATTGTGTAAATTTAGATCATGAGCTCATGTTTAGCTCAACAGCTGACCTTGTAGGACGCTTAGGTGAGAACGCTCGTAAGCTTCCGCAGAAAGACAGCAAAGATTTATTTGTGTCCCTCCAATGAGTTGCCCACGAGGACACCGTTTTCTACAAGTGTTGGTCCAATACTCCCTCTACATGAAGGGGTCTCCGACAGGGCTGATTGGCGGCCCCCGATCTGGGGCAGGGGCAGTGGGCAGCCTGTGGCCCGGGCAGGAGCCTCTTTGCATGTGTCCCTGGGACACATCTGCCTGCGAACTTCGGTCACCTGGCAGGAAGCTACGATGCCCAGACCTATGGTTAGCTGTGCAGCGAGGTGTACTGTGAGGACAGGTTCCACACACACTTCAAGTAAGAGGTCGGCCTGAGTGGAAAGGTGAGAGTTTGGGCAGCTGTGCAGACAAAGAAGGCGCCCTTTGGCCTGGGCCTAAATGCTTGTGACACCCCACTGGACCTGCCGTGCTCTGAGGGCCCTGCCCTGGGCCCCCTGCTCCCCTGCCCTTTGTTCAGTCACAGCAGAGATGGCCACACCCACTCCTACAGTGAGGCCAGAGTTCCAACCACCCTCAGCCCCGCCCCGTCTCCGCAGGTTACCATGGACTACAGAGGCTGCATCCTGAGGCCAGTGCGTTCCGAGAATGCCAAGGGCAGACATGATGACCTTAAATGATTTCCTCTTGTGTCAGGTTTGGTAAACTTTAGGAGCTAGGAAATGGTCCACTTTACAGAAATGTTCAAATTTACTGGCATTTCATATATTCTCTGTTATAACATTGTCCTGATTCTTTCTGTATATTGTTTACTTATGTTTTTGTTTTCCTTAATCAAAGTGTGTCTTTTCAATCTTTTCAAAGAAGATTCTTAGGACTTACTAAATCACCTCAATTTTATACGTTTTCTGTTGTATTAAGTTCTGCTCATATCTTTATTTATCTTTTTTCTATGTTCACAGGGTTTATTGTTTTGATCTTCTGATGTCAATTAAAACACTTGGTTATTCATTTTAATAAATATTTTACTTATAAAGATTTGAACTTTTGAAGATTCCAGCTTACTTGTAAGTTTCTAAGGGTCAGGTCCTCTCCATTGTTGCTGGCCTAAGGTTTAGTTCACCATATAGCAATGTATATATTGACCTATTTTCCCCTCGACTTTCTGTGATTCCCTACATCTCACCTTTCTTTGCAGACAAGCCATTTGAAATACCCTTAACTTAGTTCACAGCCAATAAGTCATTGAAATAATGTGTATTTTTAGAGAAATCTTCTTATATAATTAGGCAGAAAATCTCACCTGCCATAGTTTTCAAAACAGCATAATTTCACTCTTCTCAATGCTTAATCTGTTGTATTACACAACCTTTGAGTATTTAGCTTTATCAATGACATGTACTTTAAAAATGTTTGAGAGATCCTACCAGTCTTTGAAAACATCCTTGTTCCTTGTTTCAGTTCCAGTTTTATGTATATATTCTGCCTTGCACCTGATTATTCCAACAATTGATGGATGGCCTTGGGAATCTAATCCTGGTATTGATAGTCTTTACTGATTGTCTCCCCTCCTAGCTGATTTCTTCATTATTGTGTAAATTTAGATCATGAGCTCATGTTTAGCTAAACAGCTGACCTTGTAAGACGCTTAGGTGTGAACGCTCGTAAGCTTCCGCAGAAAGACGGCAAAGATTTATTTGTGTCCCTCCAATGAGTTGCCCACGAGGACACCGTTTTCTACAAGTGTTGGTCCAATACTCCCTCTAGAGGCAGGGGACTCCGACAGGGCTGATTGGCGGCCCCCGATCTGGGGCAGGGGCAGTGGGCAGCCTGTGGCCCGGGCAGGAGCCTCTTTGCATGTGTCCCTGGGACACATCTGCCTGCGAACTTCGGTCACCTGGCAGGAAGCTACGATGCCCAGACCTATGGTTAGCTGTGCAGCGAGGTGTACTGTGAGGACAGGTTCCACACACACTTCAAGTAAGAGGTCGGCCTGAGTGGAAAGGTGAGAGTTTGGGCAGCTGTGCAGACAAAGAAGGCGCCCTTTGGCCTGGGCCTAAATGCTTGTTACACCCCACTGGACCTGCCGTGCTCTGAGGGCCCTGCCCTGGGCCCCCTGCTCCCCTGCCCTTTGTTCAGTCACAGCAGAGATGGCCACACCCACTCCTCCAGTGAGGCCAGAGTTCCAAACACCCTCAGCCCCGCCCCCTCTCCGCAGGTTACCATGGACTACAGAGGCTGCATCCTGAGGCCAGGGCGTTCCGAGAATGCCAAGGGCAGACATGATGACCTTAAATGATTTCCTCTTGTGTCAGGTTTGGTAAACTTTAGGAGCTAGGAAATGGTCCACTTTACAGAAATGTTCAAATTTACTGGCATTTCATATATTCTCTGTTATAACATTGTCCTCATTCTTTCTGTATATTCTTTACTTATGTTTTTGTTTTCCTTAATCAAAGTGTGTCTTTTCAATCTTTTCAAAGAAGATTCTTTGGACTTACTAAATCACCTCAATTTTATACGTTTTCTGTTGTATTAAGTTCTGCTCATATCTTTATCTTTTTTCTATGTTCTCAGGGTTTATTGTTTTGATCTTCTGATGTCAATTAAAACACTTGGTTATTCATTTTAATAAATTTTTTACTTATAAAGATTTGAACTTTTGAAGATTCCAGCTTACTTGTAAGTTTCTAAGGGTCAGGTCCTCTCCATTGTTGCTGGCCTAAGGTTTAGTTCACCATATAGCAATGTATATATTGACCTATTTTCCCCTCGACTTTCTGTGATTCCCTACATCTCACCTTTCTTTGCAGACAAGCCATTTGAAATACCCTTAAATTATTTCACAGCCAATAAGTCATTGAAATAATGTGTATTTTTAGAGAAATCTTCTTATATAATTAGGCAGAAAATCTCACCTGCCATAGTTTTCAAAACAGCATAATTTCACTCTTCTCAATGCTTAATCTGTTGTATTACACAACCTTTGAGTATTTAGCTTTATCAATGACATGTACTTTAAAAATGTTTTAGAGATCCTACCAGTCTTTGAAAACATCCTTGTTCCTTGTTTCAGTTCCAGTTTTATGTATATATTCTGCCTTGCACCTGATTATTCCAACAATTGATGGATGGCCTTGGGAATCTAATTCTGGTATTGATAGTCTTTACTGATTGTCTCCCCTCGTAGCTGATTTCTTCATTATTGTGTAAATTTAGATCATGAGCTCATGTTTAGCTCAACAGCTGACCTTGTAAGACGCTTAGGTGTGAACGCTCGTAAGCTTCCGCAGAAAGACGGCAAAGATTTATTTGTGTCCCTCCAATGAGTTGCCCACGAGGACACCGTTTTCTACAAGTGTTGGTCCAATACTCCCTCTAGAGGAAGGGGACTCCGACAGGGCTGATTGGCGGCCCCCGATCTGGGGCAGGGGCAGTGGGCAGCCTGTGGCCCGGGCAGGAGCCTCTTTGCATGTGTCCCTGGGACACATCTGCCTGTGAACTTCGGTCACCTGGCAGGAAGCTACGATGCCCAGACCTATGGTTAGCTGTGCAGCGAGGTGTACTGTGAGGACAGGTTCCACAAACACTTCAAGTAAGAGGTCGGCCTGAGTGGGAAGGTGAGAGTTTGGGCAGCTGTGCAGACAAAGAAGGCGCCCTTTGGCCTGGGCCTAAATGCTTGTGACACCCCACTGGACCTGCCGTGCTCTGAGGGCCCTGCCCTGGGCCCCCTGCTCCCCTGCCCTTTGTTCAGTCACAGCAGAGATGGCCACACCCACTCCTCCAGTGAGGGCAGAGTTCCAACCAACCTCAGCCCCGCCCCCTCTCCGCAGGTTATCATGGACTACAGAGGCTGCATCCTGAGGCCAGGGCGTTCCGAGAAGGCCAAGGGCAGACATGATGACCTTAAATGATTTCCTCTTGTGTCAGGTTTGGTAAACTTTAGGAGCTAGGAAATGGTCCACTTTACAGAAATGTTCAAATTTAGTGGCATTTCATATATTCTCTGCTATAACATTGTCCTGATTCTTTCTGTATATTCTATACTTATGTTTTTGTTTTCCTTAATCAAAGTGTGTCTTTTCAATCTTTTCAAAGAAGATTCTTTGGACTTACTAAATCACCTCAATTTTATACGTTTTCTGTTGTATTAAGTTCTGCTCATATCTTTATTTATCTTTTTTCTATGTTCACAGGGTTTATTGTTTTGATCTTCTGATGTCAATTAAAACACTTGGTTATTCATTTTAATAAATTTTTTACTTATAAAGATTTGAACTTTTGAAGATTCCAGCTTACTTGTAAGTTTCTAAGGGTCAGGTCCTCTCCATTGTTGCTGGCCTAAGGTTTAGTTCACCATATAGCAATGTATATATTGACCTATTTTCCCCTCGACTTTCTGTGATTCCCTACATCTCACCTTTCTTTGCAGACAAGCCATTTGAAATACCCTTAAATTATTTCACAGCCAATAAGTCATTGAAATAATGTGTATTTTTAGAGAAATCTTCTTATATAATTAGGCAGAAAATCTCACCTGCCATAGTTTTCAAAACAGCATAATTTCACTCTTCTCAATGCTTAATCTGTTGTATTACACAACCTTTGAGTATTTAGCTTTATCAATGACATGTACTTTAAAAATGTTTTAGAGATCCTACCAGTCTTTGAAAACATCCTTGTTCCTTGTTTCAGTTCCAGTTTTATGTATATATTCTGCCTTGCACCTGATTATTCCAACAATTGATGGATGGCCTTGGGAATCTAATCCTGGTATTGATAGTCTTTACTGATTGTCTCCCCTCGTAGCTGATTTCTTCATTATTGTGTAATTTTAGATCATGAGCTCATGTTTAGCTAAACAGCTGACCTTGTAAGACGCTTAGGTGTGAACGCTCGTAAGCTTCCGCAGAAAGACGGCAAAGATTTATTTGTGTCCCTCCAATGAGTTGCCCACGAGGACACCGTTTTCTACAAGTGTTGGTCCAATACTCCCTCTAGAGGCAGGGGACTCCGACAGGGCTGATTGGCGGCCCCCGATCTGGGGCAGGGGCAGTGGGCAGCCTGTGGCCCGGGCAGGAGCCTCTTTGCATGTGTCCCTGGGACACATCTGCCTGCGAACTTCGGTCACCTGGCAGGAAGCTACGATGCCCAGACCTATGGTTAGCTGTGCAGCGAGGTGTACTGTGAGGACAGGTTCCACACACACTTCAAGTAAGAGGTCGGCCTGAGTGGAAAGGTGAGAGTTTGGGCAGCTGTGCAGACAAAGAAGGCGCCCTTTGGCCTGGGCCTAAATGCTTGTGACACCCCAGTGGACCTGCCGTGCTCTGAGGGCCCTGCCCTGGGCCCCCTGCTCCCCTGCCCTTTGTTCAGTCACAGCAGAGATGGCCACACCCACTCCTCCAGTGAGGCCAGAGTTCCAAACACCCTCAGCCCCGCCCCCTCTCCGCAGGTTACCATGGACTACAGAGGCTGCATCCTGAGGCCAGGGCGTTCCGAGAATGCCAAGGGCAGACATGATGACCTTAAATGATTTCCTCTTGTGTCAGGTTTGGTATACTTTAGGAGCTAGGAAATGGTCCACTTTACAGAAATGTTCAAATTTACTGGCATTTCTTATATTCTCTGCTATAACATTGTCCTGATTCTTTCTGTATATTCTATACTTATGTTTCTGTTTTCCTTAATCAAAGTGTGTCTTTTCAATCTTTTCAAAGAAGATTCTTTGGACTTACTAAATCACCTGAATTTTATACGTTTTCTGTTGTATTAAGTTCTGCTCATATCTTTATTTATCTTTTTTCTATGTTCTCAGGGTTTATTGTTTTGATCTTCTGATGTCAATTAAAACACTTGGTTATTCATTTTAATAAATATTTTACTTATAAAGATTTGAACTTTTGAAGATTCCAGCTTACTTGTAAGATTCTAAGGGTCAGGTCCTCTCCATTGTTGCTGGCCTAAGGTTTAGTTCACCATATAGCAATGTATATATTGACCTATTTTCCCCTCGACTTTCTGTGATTCCCTACATCTCACCTTTCTTTGCAGACATCCATTTGAAATACCCTTAACTTATTTCACAGCCAATAAGTCATTGAAATAATGTGTATTTTTAGAGAAATCTTCTTATATAATTAGGCAGAAAATCTCACCTGCCATAGTTTTCAAAACAGCATAATTTCACTCTTCTCAATGCTTAATCTGTTGTATTACACAACATTTGAGTATTTAGCTTTATCAATGACATGTCCTTTAAAAATGTTTTAGAGATCCTACCAGTCTTTGAAAACATCCTTGTTCCTTGTTTCAGTTCCAGTTTTATGTATATATTCTGCCTTGCACCTGATTATTCCAACAATTGATGGATGGCCTTGGGAATCTAAATCTGGTA
Organism: Mesoplodon mirus; assembly: GCF_964341445.2. Lineage (NCBI taxonomy): Eukaryota > Metazoa > Chordata > Mammalia > Artiodactyla > Ziphiidae > Mesoplodon > Mesoplodon mirus. The sequence continues at coordinate 176,358,734 of NC_138976.1, read as the reverse complement.
TTGATAGTCTTTACTGATTGTCTCCCCTCGTAGCTGATTTCTTCATTATTGTGTAAATTTAGATCATGAGCTCATGTTTAGCTCAACAGCTGACCTTGTAAGACGCTTAGGTGTGAACGCTCGTAAGCTTCCGCAGAAAGACGGCAAAGATTTATTTGTGTCCCTCCAATGAGTTGCCCACGAGGACACCGTTTTCTACAAGTGTTGGTCCAATACTCCCTCTACATGAAGGGGACTCCGACAGGGCTGATTGGCGGCCCCCGATCTGGGGCAGGGGCAGTGGGCAGCCTGTGGCCCGGGCAGGAGCCTCTTTGCATGTGTCCCTGGGACACATCTGCCTGCGAACTTCGGTCACCTGGCAGGAAGCTACGATGCCCAGACCTATGGTTAGCTGTGCAGCGAGGTGTACTGTGAGGACAGGTTCCACACACACTTCAAGTAAGAGGTCGGCCTGAGTGGAAAGGTGAGAGTTTGGGCAGCTGTGCAGACAAAGAAGGCGCCCTTTGGCCTGGGCCTAAATGCTTGTGACACACCACTGGACCTGCCGTGCTCTGAGGGCCCTGCCCTGTGCCCCCTCCTCCCCTGCCCTTTTTTCAGTCACAGCAGAGATGGCCACACCCACTCCTTCAGTGAGGGCAGTGTTCCAACCACCCTCAGCCCCGCCCCCTCTCCGCAGGTTACCATGGACTACAGAGGCTGCATCCTGAGGCCAGGGCGTTCCGAGAATGCCAAGGGCAGACATGATGACCTTAAATGATTTCCTCTTGTGTCAGGTTTGGTAAACTTTAGGAGCTAGGAAATGGTCCACTTTACAGAAATGTTCAAATTTACTGGCATTTCATATATTCTCTGCTATAACTTTGTCCTGATTCTTTCTGTATATTCTTTACTTATGTTTTTGTTTTCCTTAATCAAAGTGTGTCTTTTCAATCTTTTCAAAGAAGATTCTTTGGACTTACTAAATCACCTGAATTTTATACGTTTTCTGTTGTATTAAGTTCTGCTCATATCTTTATTTATCTTTTTTCTATGTTCTCAGGGTTTATTGTTTTGATCTTCTGATGTCAATTAAAACACTTGGTTATTCATTTTAATAAATATTTTACTTATAAAGATTTGAACTTTTGAAGATTCCAGCTTACTTGTAAGATTCTAAGGGTCAGGTCCTCTCCATTGTTGCTGGCCTAAGGTTTAGTTCACCATATAGCAATGTATATATTGACCTATTTTCCCCTCGACTTTCTGTGATTCCCTACATCTCACCTTTCTTTGCAGACAAGCCATTTGAAATACCCTTAACTTATTTCACAGCCAATAAGTCATTGAAATAATGTGTATTTTTAGAGAAATCTTCTTATATAATTAGGCAGAAAATCTCACCTGCCATAGTTTTCAAAACAGCATAATTTCACTCTTCTCAATGCTTAATCTGTTGTATTACACAACCTTTGAGTATTTAGCTTTATCAATGACATGTACTTTAAAAATGTTTGAGAGATCCTACCAGTCTTTGAAAACATCCTTGTTCCTTGTTTCAGTTACAGTTTTATGTATATATTCTGCCTTGCACCTGATTATTCCAACAATTGATGGATGGCCTTGGGAATCTAATTCTGGTATTGATAGTCTTTACTGATTGTCTCCCCTCGTAGCTGATTTCTTCATTATTGTGTAAATTTAGATCATGAGCTCATGTTTAGCTCAACAGCTGACCTTGTAAGACGCTTAGGTGTGAACGCTCGTAAGCTTCCGCAGAAAGACGGCAAAGATTTATTTGTGTCCCTCCAATGAGTTGCCCACGAGGACACCGTTTTCTACAAGTGTTGGTCCAATACTCCCTCTAGAGGAAGGGGACTCCGATAGTGCTGATTGGCGGCCCCTGATCTGGGGCAGGGGCAGTGGGCAGCCTGTGGCACGGGCAGGAGCCTCTTTGAATGTGTCCCAGGGACACATCTGCCTGCGAACTTCGGTCACCTGGCAGGAAGCTACGATGCCCAGACCTATGGTTAGCTGTGCAGCGAGGTGTACTGTGAGGACAGGTTCCACACACACTTCAAGTAAGAGGTCGGCCTGAGTGGAAAGGTGAGAGTTTGGGCAGCTGTGCAGACAAAGAAGGCGCCCTTTGGCCTGGGCCTAAATGCTTGTGACACCCCACTGGACCTGCCGTGCTCTGAGGGCCCTGCCCTGGGCCCCCTGCTCCCCTGCCCTTTGTTCAGTCACAGCAGAGATGGCCACACCCACTCCTCCAGTGAGGCCAGAGTTCCAACCACCCTCAGCCCCGCCCCCTCTCCGCAGGTTACCATGGACTACAGAGGCTGCATCCTGAGGCCAGGGCGTTCCGAGAATGCCAAGGGCAGACATGATGACCTTAAATGATTTCCTCTTGTGTCAGGTTTGGTAAACTTTAGGAGCTAGGAAATGGTCCACTTTACAGAAATGTTCAAATTTACTGGCATTTCATATATTCTCTGCTATAACATTGTCCTGATTCTTTCTGTATATTCTATACTTATGTTTTTGTTTTCCTTAATCAAAGTGTGTCTTTTCAATCTTTTCAAAGAAGATTCTTTGGACTTGCTAAATCACCTCAATTTTATACGTTTTCTGTTGTATTAAGTTCTGCTCATATCTTTATTTATCTTTTTTCTATGTTCTCAGGGTTTATTGTTTTGATCTTCTGATGTCAATTAAAACACTTGGTTATTCATTTTAATAAATATTTTACTCATAAAGATTTGAACTTTTGAAGATTCCAGCTTACTTGTAAGTTTCTAAGGGTCAGGTCCTCTCCATTGTTGCTGGCCTAAGGTTTAGTTCACCATATAGCAATGTATATATTGACCTATTTTCCCCTCGACTTTCTGTGATTCCCTACATCTCAACTTTCTTTGCAGACAAGCCATTTGAAATACCCTTAACTTATTTCACAGCCAATAAGTCATTGAAATAATGTGTATTTTTAGAGAAATCTTCTTATATAATTAGGCAGAAAATCTCACCTGCCATAGTTTTCAAAACAGCATAATTTCACTCTTCTCAATGCTTAATCTGTTGTATTACACAACCTTTGAGTATTTAGCTTTATCAATGACATGTACTTTCAAAATGTTTGAGAGATCCTACCAGTCTTTGAAAACATCCTTGTTCCTTGTTTCAGTTCCAGTTTTATGTATATATTCTGCCTTGCACCTGATTATTCCAACAATTGATGGATGGCCTTGGGAATCTAATTCTGGTATTGATAGTCTTTACTGATTGTCTCCCCTCGTAGCTGATTTTTTCATTATTGTGTAAATTTAGATCATGAGCTCATGTTTAGCTAAACAGCTGACCTTGTAAGACGCTTAGGTGTGAACGCTCTTAAGCTTCCGCAGAAAGACGGCAAAGATTTATTTGTGTCCCTCCAATGATTTGCCCACGAGGACACCGTTTTCTACAAGTGTTGGTCCAATACTCCCTCTAGAGGCAGGGGACTCCGACAGGGCTGATTGGCGGCCCCCGATCTGGGGCAGGGGCAGTGGGCAGCCTGTGGCCCGGGCAGGAGCCTCTTTGCATGTGTCCCTGGGACACATCTGCCTGCGAACTTCGGTCACCTGGCAGGAAGCTACGATGCCCAGACCTATGGTTAGCTGTGCAGCGAGGTGTACTGTGAGGACAGGTTCCACACACACTTCAAGTAAGAGGTCGGCCTGAGTGGAAAGGTGAGAGTTTGGGCAGCTGTGCAGACAAAGAAGGCGCCCTTTGGCCTGGGCCTAAATGCTTGTGACACCCCACTGGACATGCCGTGCTCTGAGGGCCCTGCCCTGGGCCCCCTGCTCCCCTGCCCTTTGTTCAGTCACAGCAGAGATGGCCACACCCACTCCTTCAGTGAGGGCAGAGTTCCAACCACCCTCAGCCCCGCCCCCTCTCCGCAGGTTACCATGGACTACAGAGGCTGCATCCTGAGGCCAGGGCGTTCCGAGAATGCCAAGGGCAGACATGATGACCTTAAATGATTTCCTCTTGTGTCAGGTTTGGTAAACTTTAGGAGCTAGGAAATGGTCCACTTTACAGAAATGTTCAAATTTACTGGCATTTCTTATATTCTCTGCTATAACTTTGTCCTGAATCTTTCTGTATATTCTTTACTTATGTTTTTTTTTTCCTTAATCAAAGTGTGTCTTTTCAATCATTTCAAAGAAGATTCTTTGGACTTACTAAATCACCTGAATTTTATACGTTTTCTGTTGTATTAAGTTCTGCTCATATCTTTATTTATCTTTTTTCTATGTTCTCAGGGTTTATTGTTTTGATCTTCTGATGTCAATTAAAACACTTGGTTATTCATTTTAATAAATATTTTACTTATAAAGATTTGAACTTTTGAAGATTCCAGCTTACTTGTAAGATTCTAAGGGTCAGGTCCTCTCCATTGTTGCTGGCCTAAGGTTTAGTTCACCATATAGCAATGTATATATTGACCTATTTTCCCCTCGACTTTCTGTGATTCCCTACATCTCACCTTTCTTTGCAGACAAGCCATTTGAAATACCCTTAACTTATTTCACAGCCAATAAGTCATTGAAATAATGTGTATTTTTAGAGAAATCTTCTTATATAATTAGGCAGAAAATCTCACCTGCCATAGTTTTCAAAACAGCATAATTTCACTCTTCTCAATGCTTAATCTGTTGTATTACACAACCTTTGAGTATTTAGCTTTATCAATGACATGTACTTTAAAAATGTTTGAGAGATCCTACCAGTCTTTGAAAACATCCTTGTTCCTTGTTTCAGTTCCAGTTTTAGGTATATATTCTGCCTTGCACCTGATTATTCCAACAATTGATGGATGGCCTTGGGAATCTAATTCTGGTATTGATAGTCTTTACTGATTGTCTCCCCTCGTAGCTGATTTCTTCAATATTGTGTAAATTTAGATCATGAGCTCATGTTTAGCTCAACAGCTGACCTTGTAGGACGCTTAGGTGAGAACGCTCGTAAGCTTCCGCAGAAAGACAGCAAAGATTTATTTGTGTCCCTCCAATGAGTTGCCCACGAGGACACCGTTTTCTACAAGTGTTGGTCCAATACTCCCTCTACATGAAGGGGTCTCCGACAGGGCTGATTGGCGGCCCCCGATCTGGGGCAGGGGCAGTGGGCAGCCTGTGGCCCGGGCAGGAGCCTCTTTGCATGTGTCCCTGGGACACATCTGCCTGCGAACTTCGGTCACCTGGCAGGAAGCTACGATGCCCAGACCTATGGTTAGCTGTGCAGCGAGGTGTACTGTGAGGACAGGTTCCACACACACTTCAAGTAAGAGGTCGGCCTGAGTGGAAAGGTGAGAGTTTGGGCAGCTGTGCAGACAAAGAAGGCGCCCTTTGGCCTGGGCCTAAATGCTTGTGACACCCCACTGGACCTGCCGTGCTCTGAGGGCCCTGCCCTGGGCCCCCTGCTCCCCTGCCCTTTGTTCAGTCACAGCAGAGATGGCCACACCCACTCCTCCAGTGAGGCCACAGTTCCAACCACCCTCAGCCCCGCCCCCTCTCCGCAGGTTACCATGGACTACAGAGGCTGCATCCTGAGGCCAGTGCGTTCCGAGAATGCCAAGGGCAGACATGATGACCTTAAATGATTTCCTCTTGTGTCAGGTTTGGTAAACTTTAGGAGCTAGGAAATGGTCCACTTTACAGAAATGTTCAAATTTACTGGCATTTCATATATTCTCTGTTATAACATTGTCCTGATTCTTTCTGTATATTGTTTACTTATGTTTTTGTTTTCCTTAATCAAAGTGTGTCTTTTCAATCTTTTCAAAGAAGATTCTTTGGACTTACTAAATCACCTCAATTTTATACGTTTTCTGTTGTATTAAGTTCTGCTCATATCTTTATTTATCTTTTTTCTATGTTCACAGGGTTTATTGTTTTGATCTTCTGATGTCAATTAAAACACTTGGTTATTCATTTTAATAAATATTTTACTTATAAAGATTTGAACTTTTGAAGATTCCAGCTTACTTGTAAGTTTCTAAGGGTCAGGTCCTCTCCATTGTTGCTGGCCTAAGGTTTAGTTCACCATATAGCAATGTATATATTGACCTATTTTCCCCTCGACTTTCTGTGATTCCCTACATCTCACCTTTCTTTGCAGACAAGCCATTTGAAATACCCTTAACTTAGTTCACAGCCAATAAGTCATTGAAATAATGTGTATTTTTAGAGAAATCTTCTTATATAATTAGGCAGAAAATCTCACCTGCCATAGTTTTCAAAACAGCATAATTTCACTCTTCTCAATGCTTAATCTGTTGTATTACACAACCTTTGAGTATTTAGCTTTATCAATGACATGTACTTTAAAAATGTTTGAGAGATCCTACCAGTCTTTGAAAACATCCTTGTTCCTTGTTTCAGTTCCAGTTTTATGTATATATTCTGCCTTGCACCTGATTATTCCAACAATTGATGGATGGCCTTGGGAATCTAATCCTGGTATTGATAGTCTTTACTGATTGTCTCCCCTCCTAGCTGATTTCTTCATTATTGTGTAAATTTAGATCATGAGCTCATGTTTAGCTAAACAGCTGACCTTGTAAGACGCTTAGGTGTGAACGCTCGTAAGCTTCCGCAGAAAGACGGCAAAGATTTATTTGTGTCCCTCCAATGAGTTGCCCACGAGGACACCGTTTTCTACAAGTGTTGGTCCAATACTCCCTCTAGAGGCAGGGGACTCCGACAGGGCTGATTGGCGGCCCCCGATCTGGGGCAGGGGCAGTGGGCAGCCTGTGGCCCGGGCAGGAGCCTCTTTGCATGTGTCCCTGGGACACATCTGCCTGCGAACTTCGGTCACCTGGCAGGAAGCTACGATGCCCAGACCTATGGTTAGCTGTGCAGCGAGGTGTACTGTGAGGACAGGTTCCACACACACTTCAAGTAAGAGGTCGGCCTGAGTGGAAAGGTGAGAGTTTGGGCAGCTGTGCAGACAAAGAAGGCGCCCTTTGGCCTGGGCCTAAATGCTTGTTACACCCCACTGGACCTGCCGTGCTCTGAGGGCCCTGCCCTGGGCCCCCTGCTCCCCTGCCCTTTGTTCAGTCACAGCAGAGATGGCCACACCCACTCCTCCAGTGAGGCCAGAGTTCCAAACACCCTCAGCCCCGCCCCCTCTCCGCAGGTTACCATGGACTACAGAGGCTGCATCCTGAGGCCAGGGCGTTCCGAGAATGCCAAGGGCAGACATGATGACCTTAAATGATTTCCTCTTGTGTCAGGTTTGGTAAACTTTAGGAGCTAGGAAATGGTCCACTTTACAGAAATGTTCAAATTTACTGGCATTTCATATATTCTCTGTTATAACATTGTCCTCATTCTTTCTGTATATTCTTTACTTATGTTTTTGTTTTCCTTAATCAAAGTGTGTCTTTTCAATCTTTTCAAAGAAGATTCTTTGGACTTACTAAATCACCTCAATTTTATACGTTTTCTGTTGTATTAAGTTCTGCTCATATCTTTATCTTTTTTCTATGTTCTCAGGGTTTATTGTTTTGATCTTCTGATGTCAATTAAAACACTTGGTTATTCATTTTAATAAATTTTTTACTTATAAAGATTTGAACTTTTGAAGATTCCAGCTTACTTGTAAGTTTCTAAGGGTCAGGTCCTCTCCATTGTTGCTGGCCTAAGGTTTAGTTCACCATATAGCAATGTATATATTGACCTATTTTCCCCTCGACTTTCTGTGATTCCCTACATCTCACCTTTCTTTGCAGACAAGCCATTTGAAATACCCTTAAATTATTTCACAGCCAATAAGTCATTGAAATAATGTGTATTTTTAGAGAAATCTTCTTATATAATTAGGCAGAAAATCTCACCTGCCATAGTTTTCAAAACAGCATAATTTCACTCTTCTCAATGCTTAATCTGTTGTATTACACAACCTTTGAGTATTTAGCTTTATCAATGACATGTACTTTAAAAATGTTTTAGAGATCCTACCAGTCTTTGAAAACATCCTTGTTCCTTGTTTCAGTTCCAGTTTTATGTATATATTCTGCCTTGCACCTGATTATTCCAACAATTGATGGATGGCCTTGGGAATCTAATTCTGGTATTGATAGTCTTTACTGATTGTCTCCCCTCGTAGCTGATTTCTTCATTATTGTGTAAATTTAGATCATGAGCTCATGTTTAGCTCAACAGCTGACCTTGTAAGACGCTTAGGTGTGAACGCTCGTAAGCTTCCGCAGAAAGACGGCAAAGATTTATTTGTGTCCCTCCAATGAGTTGCCCACGAGGACACCGTTTTCTACAAGTGTTGGTCCAATACTCCCTCTAGAGGAAGGGGACTCCGACAGGGCTGATTGGCGGCCCCCGATCTGGGGCAGGGGCAGTGGGCAGCCTGTGGCCCGGGCAGGAGCCTCTTTGCATGTGTCCCTGGGACACATCTGCCTGTGAACTTCGGTCACCTGGCAGGAAGCTACGATGCCCAGACCTATGGTTAGCTGTGCAGCGAGGTGTACTGTGAGGACAGGTTCCACACACACTTCAAGTAAGAGGTCGGCCTGAGTGGAAAGGTGAGAGTTTGGGCAGCTGTGCAGACAAAGAAGGCGCCCTTTGGCCTGGGCCTAAATGCTTGTGACACCCCACTGGACCTGCCGTGCTCTGAGGGCCCTGCCCTGGGCCCCCTGCTCCCCTGCCCTTTGTTCAGTCACAGCAGAGATGGCCACACCCACTCCTCCAGTGAGGCCAGAGTTCCAACCACCCTCAGCCCCGCCCCCTCTCCGCAGTTTAACATGGACTACAGAGGCTGCATCCTGAGGCCAGGGCGTTCCGAGAATGCCAAGGGCAGACATGATGACCTTAAATGATTTCCTCTTGTGTCAGGTTTGGTAAACTTTAGGAGCTAGGAAATGGTCCCCTTTACAGAAATGTTCAAATTTACTGGCATTTCATATATTCTCTGTTATAACATTGTCCTGATTCTTTCTGTATATTCTTTACTTATGTTTTTGTTTTCCTTAATCAAAGTGTGTCTTTTCAATCTTTTCAAAGAAGATTCTTTGGACTTACTAAATCACCTGAATTTTATACGTTTTCTGTTGTATTAAGTTCTGCTCATATCTTTATTTATCTTTTTTCTATGTTCTCAGGGTTTATTGTTTTGATCTTCTGATGTCAATTAAAACACTTGGTTATTCATTTTAATAAATATTTTACTTATAAAGATTTGAACTTTTGAAGATTCCAGCTTACTTGTAAGATTCTAAGGGTCAGGTCCTCTCCATTGTTGCTGGCCTAAGGTTTAGTTCACCATATAGCAATGTATATATTGACCTATTTTCCCCTCGACTTTCTGTGATTCCCTACATCTCACCTTTCTTTGCAGACAAGCCATTTGAAATACCCTTAACTTATTTCACAGCCAATAAGTCATTGAAATAATGTGTATTTTTAGAGAAATCTTCTTATATAATTAGGCAGAAAATCTCACCTGCCATAGTTTTCAAAACAGCATAATTTCACTCTTCTCAATGCTTAATCTGTTGTATTACACAACCTTTGAGTATTTAGCTTTATCAATGACATGTACTTTAAAAATGTTTGAGAGATCCTACCAGTCTTTGAAAACATCCTTGTTCCTTGTTTCAGTTCCAGTTTTATGTATATATTCTGCCTTGCACCTGATTATTCCAACAATTGATGGATGGCCTTGGGAATCTAATTCTGGTATTGATAGTCTTTACTGATTGTCTCCCCTCGTAGCTGATTTTTTCATTATTGTGTAAATTTAGATCATGAGCTCATGTTTAGCTAAACAGCTGACCTTGTAAGACGCTTAGGTGTGAACGCTCTTAAGCTTCCGCAGAAAGACGGCAAAGATTTATTTGTGTCCCTCCAATGATTTGCCCACGAGGACACCGTTTTCTACAAGTGTTGGTCCAATACTCCCTCTAGAGGCAGGGGACTCCGACAGGGCTGATTGGCGGCCCCCGATCTGGGGCAGGGGCAGTGGGCAGCCTGTGGCCCGGGCAGGAGCCTCTTTGCATGTGTCCCTGGGACACATCTGCCTGCGAACTTCGGTCACCTGGCAGGAAGCTACGATGCCCAGACCTATGGTTAGCTGTGCAGCGAGGTGTACTGTGAGGACAGGTTCCACACACACTTCAAGTAAGAGGTCGGCCTGAGTGGAAAGGTGAGAGTTTGGGCAGCTGTGCAGACAAAGAAGGCGCCCTTTGGCCTGGGCCTAAATGCTTGTGACACCCCACTGGACCTGCCGTGCTCTGAGGGCCCTGCCCTGGGCCCCCTGCTCCCCTGCCCTTTGTTCAGTCACAGCAGAGATGGCCACACCCACTCCTTCAGTGAGGGCAGAGTTCCAACCACCCTCAGCCCCGCCCCCTCTCCGCAGGTTACCATGGACTACAGAGGCTGCATCCTGAGGCCAGGGCGTTCCGAAAATGCCAAGGGCAGACATGATGACCTTAAATGATTTCCTCTTGTGTCAGGTTTGGTAAACTTTAGGAGCTAGGAAATGGTCCACTTTACAGAAATGTTCAAATTTACTGGCATTTCTTATATTCTCTGCTATAACTTTGTCCTGAATCTTTCTGTATATTCTTTACTTATGTTTTTTTTTTTCCTTAATCAAAGTGTGTCTTTTCAATCTTTTCAAAGAAGATTCTTTGGACTTACTAAATCACCTGAATTTTAAACGTTTTCTGTTGTATTAAGTTCTGCTCATATCTTTATTTATCTTTTTTCTATGTTCTCAGGGTTTATTGTTTTGATCTTCTGATGTCAATTAAAACACTTGGTTATTCATTTTAATAAATATTTTACTTATAAAGATTTGAACTTTTGAAGATTCCAGCTTACTTGTAAGATTCTAAGGGTCAGGTCCTCTCCATTGTTGCTGGCCTAAGGTTTAGTTCACCATATAGCAATGTATATATTGACCTATTTTCCCCTCGACTTTCTGTGATTCCCTACATCTCACCTTTCTTTGCAGACAAGCCATTTGAAATACCCTTAACTTATTTCACAGCCAATAAGTCATTGAAATAATGTGTATTTTTAGAGAAATCTTCTTATATAATTAGGCAGAAAATCTCACCTGCCATAGTTTTCAAAACAGCATAATTTCACTCTTCTCAATGCTTAATCTGTTGTATTACACAACCTTTGAGTATTTAGCTTTATCAATGACATGTACTTTAAAAATGTTTGAGAGATCCTACCAGTCTTTGAAAACATCCTTGTTCCTTGTTTCAGTTCCAGTTTTAGGTATATATTCTGCCTTGCACCTGATTATTCCAACAATTGATGGATGGCCTTGGGAATCTAATTCTGGTATTGATAGTCTTTACTGATTGTCTCCCCTCGTAGCTGATTTCTTCAATATTGTGTAAATTTAGATCATGAGCTCATGTTTAGCTCAACAGCTGACCTTGTAGGACGCTTAGGTGAGAACGCTCGTAAGCTTCCGCAGAAAGACAGCAAAGATTTATTTGTGTCCCTCCAATGAGTTGCCCACGAGGACACCGTTTTCTACAAGTGTTGGTCCAATACTCCCTCTACATGAAGGGGTCTCCGACAGGGCTGATTGGCGGCCCCCGATCTGGGGCAGGGGCAGTGGGCAGCCTGTGGCCCGGGCAGGAGCCTCTTTGCATGTGTCCCTGGGACACATCTGCCTGCGAACTTAGGTCACCTGGCAGGAAGCTACGATGCCCAGACCTATGGTTAGCTGTGCAGCGAGGTGTACTGTGAGGACAGGTTCCACACACACTTCAAGTAAGATGTCGGCCTGAGTGGAAAGGTGAGAGTTTGGGCAGCTGTGCAGACAAAGAAGGCGCCCTTTGGCCTGGGCCTAAATGCTTGTGACACCCCACTGGACCTGCCGTGCTCTGAGGGCCCTGCCCTGGGCCCCCTGCTCCCCTGCCCTTTGTTCAGTCACAGCAGAGATGGCCACACCCACTCCTCCAGTGAGGCCAGAGTTCCAACCACCCTCAGCCCCGCCCCCTCTCCGCAGGTTACCATGGACTACAGAGGCTGCATCCTGAGGCCAGTGCGTTCCGAGAATGCCAAGGGCAGACATGATGACCTTAAATGATTTCCTCTTGTGTCAGGTTTGGTAAACTTTAGGAGCTAGGAAATGGTCCACTTTACAGAAATGTTCAAATTTACTGGCATTTCATATATTCTCTGTTATAACATTGTCCTGATTCTTTCTGTATATTGTTTACTTATGTTTTTGTTTTCCTTAATCAAAGTGTGTATTTTCAATCTTTTCAAAGAAGATTCTTTGGACTTACTAAATCACCTCAATTTTATACGTTTTCTGTTGTATTAAGTTCTGCTCATATCTTTATTTATCTTTTTTCTATGTTCACAGGGTTTATTGTTTTGATCTTCTGATGTCAATTAAAACACTTGGTTATTCATTTTAATAAATATTTTACTTATAAAGATTTGAACTTTTGAAGATTCCAGCTTACTTGTAAGTTTCTAAGGGTCAGGTCCTCTCCATTGTTGCTGGCCTAAGGTTTAGTTCACCATATAGCAATGTATATATTGACCTATTTTCCCCTCGACTTTCTGTGATTCCCTACATCTCACCTTTCTTTGCAGACAAGCCATTTGAAATACCCTTAACTTAGTTCACAGCCAATAAGTCATTGAAATAATGTGTATTTTTAGAGAAATCTTCTTATATAATTAGGCAGAAAATCTCACCTGCCATAGTTTTCAAAACAGCATAATTTCACTCTTCTCAATGCTTAATCTGTTGTATTACACAACCTTTGAGTATTTAGCTTTATCAATGACATGTACTTTAAAAATGTTTGAGAGATCCTACCAGTCTTTGAAAACATCCTTGTTCCTTGTTTCAGTTCCAGTTTTATGTATATATTCTGCCTTGCACCTGATTATTCCAACAATTGATGGATGGCCTTGGGAATCTAATCCTGGTATTGATAGTCTTTACTGATTGTCTCCCCTCCTAGCTGATTTCTTCATTATTGTGTAAATTTAGATCATGAGCTCATGTTTAGCTAAACAGCTGACCTTGTAAGACGCTTAGGTGTGAACGCTCGTAAGCTTCCGCAGAAAGACGGCAAAGATTTATTTGTGTCCCTCCAATGAGTTGCCCACGAGGACACCGTTTTCTACAAGTGTTGGTCCAATACTCCCTCTAGAGGCAGGGGACTCCGACAGGGCTGATTGGCGGCCCCCGATCTGGGGCAGGGGCAGTGGGCAGCCTGTGGCCCGGGCAGGAGCCTCTTTGCATGTGTCCCTGGGACACATCTGCCTGCGAACTTCGGTCACCTGGCAGGAAGCTACGATGCCCAGACCTATGGTTAGCTGTGCAGCGAGGTGTACTGTGAGGACAGGTTCCACACACACTTCAAGTAAGAGGTCGGCCTGAGTGGAAAGGTGAGAGTTTGGGCAGCTGTGCAGACAAAGAAGGCGCCCTTTGGCCTGGCCCTAAATGCTTGTGACAGCCCACTGGACCTGCCGTGCTCTGAGGGCCCTGCCCTGGGCCCCCTGCTCCCCTGCCCTTTGTTCAGTCACAGCAGAGATGGCCACACCCACTCCTCCAGTGAGGCCAGAGTTCCAAACACCCTCAGCCCCGCCCCCTCTCCGCAGGTTACCATGGACTACAGAGGCTGCATCCTGAGGCCAGGGCGTTCCGAGAATGCCAAGGGCAGACATGATGACCTTAAATGATTTCCTCTTGTGTCAGGTTTGGTAAACTTTAGGAGCTAGGAAATGGTCCACTTTACAGAAATGTTCAAATTTACTGGCATTTCTTTTATTCTCTGCTATAACTTTGTCCTGATTCTTTCTGTATATTCTTTACTTATGTTTTTGTTTTCCTTAATCAAAGTGTGTCTTTTCAATCTTTTCAAAGAAGATTCTTTGGACTTACTAAATCACCTCAATTTTATACGTTTTCTGTTGTATTAAGTTCTGCTCATATCTTTATCTTTTTTCTATGTTCTCAGGGTTTATTGTTTTGATCTTCTGATGTCAATTAAAACACTTGGTTATTCATTTTAATAAATTTTTTACTTATAAAGATTTGAACTTTTGAAGATTCCAGCTTACTTGTAAGTTTCTAAGGGTCAGGTCCTCTCCATTGTTGCTGGCCTAAGGTTTAGTTCACCATATAGCAATGTATATATTGACCTATTTTCCCCTCGACTTTCTGTGATTCCCTACATCTCACCTTTCTTTGCAGACAAGCCATTTGAAATACCCTTAAATTATTTCACAGCCAATAAGTCATTGAAATAATGTGTATTTTTAGAGAAATCTTCTTATATAATTAGGCAGAAAATCTCACCTGCCATAGTTTTCAAAACAGCATAATTTCACTCTTCTCAATGCTTAATCTGTTGTATTACACAACCTTTGAGTATTTAGCTTTATCAATGACATGTACTTTAAAAATGTTTGAGAGATCCTACCAGTCTTTGAAAACATCCTTGTTCCTTGTTTCAGTTCCAGTTTTATGTATATATTCTGCCTTGCACCTGATTATTCCAACAATTGATGGATGGCCTTGGGAATCTAATTCTGGCATTGATAGTCTTTACTGATTGTCTCCCCTCGTAGCTGATTTCTTCATTATTGTGTAAATTTAGATCATGAGCTCATGTTTAGCTCAACAGCTGACCTTGTAAGACGCTTAGGTGTGAACGCTCGTAAGCTTCCGCAGAAAGACGGCAAAGATTTATTTGTGTCCCTCCAATGAGTTGCCCACGAGGACACCGTTTTCTACAAGTGTTGGTCCAATACTCCCTCTAGAGGAAGGGGACTCCGACAGGGCTGATTGGCGGCCCCCGATCTGGGGCAGGGGCAGTGGGCAGCCTGTGGCCCGGGCAGGAGCCTCTTTGCATGTGTCCCTGGGACACATCTGCCTGTGAACTTCGGTCACCTGGCAGGAAGCTACGATGCCCAGACCTATGGTTAGCTGTGCAGCGAGGTGTACTGTGAGGACAGGTTCCACACACACTTCAAGTAAGAGGTCGGCCTGAGTGGGAAGGTGAGAGTTTGGCCAGCTGTGCAGACAAAGAAGGCGCCCTTTGGCCTGGGCCTAAATGCTTGTGACACCCCACTGGACCTGCCGTGCTCTGAGGGCCCTGCCCTGGGCCCCCTGCTCCCCTGCCCTTTGTTCAGTCACAGCAGAGATGGCCACACCCACTCCTCCAGTGAGGCCAGAGTTCCAACCACCCTCAGCCCCGCCCCCTCTCCGCAGTTTAACATGGACTACAGAGGCTGCATCCTGAGGCCAGGGCGTTCCGACAATGCCAAGGGCAGACATGATGAGCTTAAATGATTTCCTCTTGTGTCAGGTTTGGTAAACTTTAGGAGCTAGGAAATGGTCCACTTTACAGAAATGTTCAAATTTACTGGCATTTCATATATTCTCTGTTATAACATTGTCCTGATTCTTTCTGTATATTCTTTACTTATGTTTTTGTTTTCCTTAATCAAAGTGTGTCTTTTCAATCTTTTCAAAGAAGATTCTTTGGACTTACTAAATCACCTCAATTTTATACGTTTTCTGTTGTATTAAGTTCTGCTCATATCTTTATTTATCTTTTTTCTATGTTCTCAGGGTTTATTGTTTTGATCTTCTGATGTCAATTAAAACACTTGGTTATTCATTTTAATCAATATTTTACTTATAAAGATTTGAACTTTTGAAGATTCCAGCTTACTTGTAAGATTCTAAGGGTCAGGTCCTCTCCATTGTTGCTGGCCTAAGGTTTAGTTCACCATATAGCAATGTATATATTGACCTATTTTCCCCTCGACTTTCTGTGATTCCCTACATCTCACCTTTCTTTGCAGACAAGCCATTTGAAATAACCTTAACTTATTTCACAGCCAATAAGTCATTGAAATAATGTGTATTTTTAGAGAAATCTTCTTATATAATTAGGCAGAAAATCTCACCTGCCATAGTTTTCAAAACAGCATAATTTCACTCTTCTCAATGCTTAATCTGTTGTATTACACAACATTTGAGTATTTAGCTTTATCAATGACATGTCCTTTAAAAATGTTTTAGAGATCCTACCAGTCTTTGAAAACATCCTTGTTCCTTGTTTCAGTTCCAGTTTTATGTATATATTCTGCCTTGCACCTGATTATTCCAACAATTGATGGATGGCCTTGGGAATCTAAATCTGGTATTGATAGTCTTTACTGATTGTCTCCCCTCGTAGCTGATTTCTTCATTATTGTGTAAATTTAGATCATGAGCTCATGTTTAGCTCAACAGCTGACCTTGTAAGACGCTTAGGTGTGAACGCTCGTAAGCTTCCGCAGAAAGACGGCAAAGATTTATTTGTGTCCCTCCAATGAGTTGCCCACGAGGACACCGTTTTCTACAAGTGTTGGTCCAATACTCCCTCTACATGAAGGGGACTCCGACAGGGCTGATTGGCGGCCCCTGATCTGGGGCAGGGGCAGTGGGCAGCCTGTGGCCCGGGCAGGAGCCTCTTTGCATGTGTCCCTGGGACACATCTGCCTGCGAACTTCGGTCACCTGGCAGGAAGCTACGATGCCCAGACCTATGGTTAGCTGTGCAGCGAGGTGTACTGTGAGGACAGGTTCCACACACACTTCAAGTAAGAGGTCGGCCTGAGTGGAAAGGTGAGAGTTTGGGCAGCTGTGCAGACAAAGAAGGCGCCCTTTGGCCTGGGCCTAAATGCTTGTGACACACCACTGGACCTGCCGTGCTCTGAGGGCCCTGCCCTGTGCCCCCTCCTCCCCTGCCCTTTTTTCAGTCACAGCAGAGATGGCCACACCCACTCCTTCAGTGAGGGCAGTGTTCCAACCACCCTCAGCCCCGCCCCCTCTCCGCAGGTTACCATGGACTACAGAGGCTGCATCCTGAGGCCAGGGCGTTCCGAGAATGCCAAGGGCAGACATGATGACCTTAAATGATTTCCTCTTGTGTCAGGTTTGGTAAACTTTAGGAGCTAGGAAATGGTCCACTTTACAGAAATGTTCAAATTTACTGGCATTTCTTTTATTCTCTGCTATAACTTTGTCCTGATTCTTTCTGTATATTCTTTACTTATGTTTTTGTTTTCCTTAATCAACGTGTGTCTTTTCAATCTTTTCAAAGAAGATTCTTTGGACTTACTAAATCACCTCAATTTTATACGTTTTCTGTTGTATTAAGTTCTGCTCATATCTTTATCTTTTTTCTATGTTCTCAGGGTTTATTGTTTTGATCTTCTGATGTCAATTAAAACACTTGGTTATTCATTTTAATAAATTTTTTACTTATAAAGATTTGAACTTTTGAAGATTCCAGCTTACTTGTAAGTTTCTAAGGGTCAGGTCCTCTCCATTGTTGCTGGCCTAAGGTTTAGTTCACCATATAGCAATGTATATATTGACCTATTTTCCCCTCGACTTTCTGTGATTCCCTACATCTCACCTTTCTTTGCAGACAAGCCATTTGAAATACCCTTAAATTATTTCACAGCCAATAAGTCATTGAAATAATGTGTATTTTTAGAGAAATCTTCTTCTATAATTAGGCAGAAAATCTCACCTGCCATAGTTTTCAAAACAGCATAATTTCACTCTTCTCAATGCTTAATCTGTTGTATTACACAACCTTTGAGTATTTAGCTTTATCAATGACATGTACTTTAAAAATGTTTGAGAGATCCTACCAGTCTTTGAAAACATCCTTGTTCCTTGTTTCAGTTCCAGTTTTATGTATATATTCTGCCTTGCACCTGATTATTCCAACAATTGATGGATGGCCTTGGGAATCTAATTCTGGCATTGATAGTCTTTACTGATTGTCTCCCCTCGTAGCTGATTTCTTCATTATTGTGTAAATTTAGATCATGAGCTCATGTTTAGCTCAACAGCTGACCTTGTAAGACGCTTAGGTGTGAACGCTCGTAAGCTTCCGCAGAAAGACGGCAAAGATTTATTTGTGTCCCTCCAATGAGTTGCCCACGAGGACACCGTTTTCTACAAGTGTTGGTCCAATACTCCCTCTAGAGGAAGGGGACTCCGACAGGGCTGATTGGCGGCCCCCGATCTGGGGCAGGGGCAGTGGGCAGCCTGTGGCCCGGGCAGGAGCCTCTTTGCATGTGTCCCTGGGACACATCTGCCTGCGAACTTCGGTCACCTGGCAGGAAGCTACGATGCCCAGACCTATGGTTAGCTGTGCAGCGAGGTGTACTGTGAGGACAGGTTCCACACACACTTCAAGTAAGAGGTCGGCCTGAGTGGGAAGGTGAGAGTTTGGGCAGCTGTGCAGACAAAGAAGGCGCCCTTTGGCCTGGGCCTAAATGCTTGTGACACCCCACTGGACCTGCCGTGCTCTGAGGGCCCTGCCCTGGGCCCCCTGCTCCCCTGCCCTTTGTTCAGTCACAGCAGAGATGGCCACACCCACTCCTCCAGTGAGGCCAGAGTTCCAACCACCCTCAGCCCCGCCCCCTCTCCGCAGGTTACCATGGACTACAGAGGCTGCATCCTGAGGCCAGGGCGTTCCGAGAATGCCAAGGGCAGACATGATGACCTTAAATGATTTCCTCTTGTGTCAGGTTTGGTAAACTTTAGGAGCTAGGAAATGGTCCACTTTACAGAAATGTTCAAATTTACTGGCATTTCATATATTCTCTGCTATAACATTGTCCTGATTCTTTCTGTATATTCTATACTTATGTTTTTGTTTTCCTTAATCAAAGTGTGTCTTTTCAATCTTTTCAAAGAAGATTCTTTGGACTTACTAAATCACCTGAATTTTATACGTTTTCTGTTGTATTAAGTTCTGCTCATATCTTTATTTATCTTTTTTCTATGTTCTCAGGGTTTATTGTTTTGATCTTCTGATGTCAATTAAAACACTTGGTTATTCATTTTAATCAATATTTTACTTATAAAGATTTGAACTTTTGAAGATTCCAGCTTACTTGTAAGATTCTAAGGGTCAGGTCCTCTCCATTGTTGCTTGCCTAAGGTTTAGTTCACCATATAGCAATGTATATATTGACCTATTTTCCCCTCGACTTTCTGTGATTCCCTACATCTCACCTTTCTTTGCAGACAAGCCATTTGAAATAACCTTAACTTATTTCACAGCCAATAAGTCATTGAAATAATGTGTATTTTTAGAGAAATCTTCTTATATAATTAGGCAGAAAATCTCACCTGCCATAGTTTTCAAAACAGCATAATTTCACTCTTCTCAATGCTTAATCTGTTGTATTACACAACATTTGAGTATTTAGCTTTATCAATGACATGTCCTTTAAAAATGTTTTAGAGATCCTACCAGTCTTTGAAAACATCCTTGTTCCTTGTTTCAGTTCCAGTTTTATGTATATATTCTGCCTTGCACCTGATTATTCCAACAATTGATGGATGGCCTTGGGAATCTAAATCTGGTATTGATAGTCTTTACTGATTGTCTCCCCTCGTAGCTGATTTCTTCATTATTGTGTAAATTTAGATCATGAGCTCATGTTTAGCTCAACAGCTGACCTTGTAAGACGCTTAGGTGTGAACGCTCGTAAGCTTCCGCAGAAAGACGGCAAAGATTTATTTGTGTCCCTCCAATGAGTTGCCCACGAGGACACCGTTTTCTACAAGTGTTGGTCCAATACTCCCTCTACATGAAGGGGACTCCGACAGGGCTGATTGGCGGCCCCTGATCTGGGGCAGGGGCAGTGGGCAGCCTGTGGCCCGGGCAGGAGCCTCTTTGCATGTGTCCCTGGGACACATCTGCCTGCGAACTTCGGTCACCTGGCAGGAAGCTACGATGCCCAGACCTATGGTTAGCTGTGCAGCGAGGTGTACTGTGAGGACAGGTTCCACACACACTTCATGTAAGAGGTCGGCCTGAGTGGAAAGGTGAGAGTTTGGGCAGCTGTGCAGACAAAGAAGGCGCCCTTTGGCCTGGGCCTAAATGCTTGTGACACACCACTGGACCTGCCGTGCTCTGAGGGCCCTGCCCTGTGCCCCCTCCTCCCCTGCCCTTTTTTCAGTCACAGCAGAGATGGCCACACCCACTCCTTCAGTGAGGGCAGTGTTCCAACCACCCTCAGCCCCGCCCCCTCTCCGCAGGTTACCATGGACTACAGAGGCTGCATCCTGAGGCCAGGGCGTTCCGAGAATGCCAAGGGCAGACATGATGACCTTAAATGATTTCCTCTTGTGTCAGGTTTGGTAAACTTTAGGAGCTAGGAAATGGTCCACTTTACAGAAATGTTCAAATTTACTGGCATTTCTTTTATTCTCTGCTATAACTTTGTCCTGATTCTTTCTGTATATTCTTTACTTATGTTTTTGTTTTCCTTAATCAACGTGTGTCTTTTCAATCTTTTCAAAGAAGATTCTTTGGACTTACTAAATCACCTCAATTTTATACGTTTTCTGTTGTATTAAGTTCTGCTCATATCTTTATCTTTTTTCTATGTTCTCAGGGTTTATTGTTTTGATCTTCTGATGTCAATTAAAACACTTGGTTATTCATTTTAATAAATTTTTTACTTATAAAGATTTGAACTTTTGAAGATTCCAGCTTACTTGTAAGTTTCTAAGGGTCAGGTCCTCTCCATTGTTGCTGGCCTAAGGTTTAGTTCACCATATAGCAATGTATATATTGACCTATTTTCCCCTCGACTTTCTGTGATTCCCTACATCTCACCTTTCTTTGCAGACAAGCCATTTGAAATACCCTTAACTTATTTCACAGCCAATAAGTCATTGAAATAATGTGTATTTTTAGAGAAATCTTCTTATATAATTAGGCAGAAAATCTCACCTGCCATAGTTTTCAAAACAGCATAATTTCACTCTTCTCAATGCTTAATCTGTTGTATTACACAACCTTTGAGTATTTAGCTTTATCAATGACATGTACTTTAAAAATGTTTGAGAGATCCTACCAGTCTTTGAAAACATCCTTGTTCCTTGTTTCAGTTCCAGTTTTATGTATATATTCTGCCTTGCACCTGATTATTCCAACAATTGATGGATGGCCTTGGGAATCTAATTCTGGCATTGATAGTCTTTACTGATTGTCTCCCCTCGTAGCTGATTTCTTCATTATTGTGTAAATTTAGATCATGAGCTCATGTTTAGCTCAACAGCTGACCTTGTAAGACGCTTAGGTGTGAACGCTCGTAAGCTTCCGCAGAAAGACGGCAAAGATTTATTTGTGTCCCTCCAATGAGTTGCCCACGAGGACACCGTTTTCTACAAGTGTTGGTCCAATACTCCCTCTAGAGGAAGGGGACTCCGACAGGGCTGATTGGCGGCCCCCGATCTGGGGCAGGGGCAGTGGGCAGCCTGTGGCCCGGGCAGGAGCCTCTTTGCATGTGTCCCTGGGACACATCTGCCTGCGAACTTCGGTCACCTGGCAGGAAGCTACGATGCCCAGACCTATGGTTAGCTGTGCAGCGAGGTGTACTGTGAGGACAGGTTCCACACACACTTCAAGTAAGAGGTCGGCCTGAGTGGGAAGGTGAGAGTTTGGGCAGCTGTGCAGACAAAGAAGGCGCCCTTTGGCCTGGGCCTAAATGCTTGTGACACCCCACTGGACCTGCCGTGCTCTGAGGGCCCTGCCCTGGGCCCCCTGCTCCCCTGCCCTTTGTTCAGTCACAGCAGAGATGGCCACACCCACTCCTCCAGTGAGGCCAGAGTTCCAACCACCCTCAGCCCCGCCCCCTCTCCGCAGGTTACCATGGACTACAGAGGCTGCATCCTGAGGCCAGGGCGTTCCGAGAATGCCAAGGGCAGACATGATGACCTTAAATGATTTCCTCTTGTGTCAGGTTTGGTAAACTTTAGGAGCTAGGAAATGGTCCACTTTACAGAAATGTTCAAATTTACTGGCATTTCATATATTCTCTGCTATAACATTGTCCTGATTCTTTCTGTATATTCTATACTTATGTTTTTGTTTTCCTTAATCAAAGTGTGTCTTTTCAATCTTTTCAAAGAAGATTCTTTGGACTTACTAAATCACCTGAATTTTATACGTTTTCTGTTGTATTAAGTTCTGCTCATATCTTTATTTATCTTTTTTCTATGTTCTCAGGGTTTATTGTTTTGATCTTCTGATGTCAATTAAAACACTTGGTTATTCATTTTAATAAATATTTTACTCATAAAGATTTGAACTTTTGAAGATTCCAGCTTTCTTGTAAGTTTCTAAGGGTCAGGTCCTCTCCATTGTTGCTGGCCTAAGGTTTAGTTCACCATATAGCAATGTATATATTGACCTATTTTCCCCTCGACTTTCTGTGATTCCCTACATCTCACCTTTCTTTGCAGACAAGCCATTTGAAATACCCTTAAATTATTTCACAGCCAATAAGTCATTGAAATAATGTGTATTTTTAGAGAAATCTTCTTATATAATTAGGCAGAAAATCTCACCTGCCATAGTTTTCAAAAGAGCATAATTTCACTCTTCTCAATGCTTAATCTGTTGTATTACACAACCTTTGAGTATTTAGCTTTATCAATGACATGTACTTTAAAAATGTTTTAGAGATCCTACCAGTCTTTGAAAACATCCTTGTTCCTTGTTTCAGTTCCAGTTTTTTGTATATATTCTGCCTTGCACCTGATTATTCCAACAATTGATGGATGGCCTTGGGAATCTAATTCTGGTATTGATAGTCTTTACTGATTGTCTCCCCTCGTAGCTGATTTTTTCATTATTGTGTAAATTTAGATCATGAGCTCATGTTTAGCTAAACAGCTGACCTTGTAAGACGCTTAGGTGTGTACGCTCGTAAGCTTCCTCAGAAAGACGGCAAAGATTTATTTGTGTCCCTCCAATGAGTTGCCCACGAGGACACCGTTTTCTACAATTGTTGGTCCAATAATCCCTCTACAGGAAGGGGACTCCGACAGGGCTGATTGGCGGCCCCCGATCTGGGGCAGGGGCAGTGGGCAGCCTGTGGCCCGGGCAGGAGCCTCTTTGCATGTGTCCCTGGGACTCATCTGCCTGTGAACTTCAATACCTGGCAGGAAGCTACGATGCCCAGACCTATGGTTAGCTGTGCAGCGAGGTGTACTGTGAGGACAGGTTCCACACACACTTCAAGTAAGAGGTCGGCCTGAGTGGAAAGGTGAGAGTTTGGGCAGCTGTGCAGACAAAGAAGGCGCCCTTTGGCCTGGGCCTAAATGATTGTGACAGCCCACTGGACCTGCCGTGCTCTAAGGGCCCTGCCCTGGGCCCCATGCTCCCCTGCCCTTTGTTCAGTCACAGCAGAGATGGCCACACCCACTCCTTCAGTGAGGCCAGAGTTCCAACCACACTCAGCCCCACCCCCTCTCCGCAGGTTACCATGGACTACAGAGGCTGCATCCTGAGGCCAGGGCGTTCCGAGAATGCCAAGTGCAGACATGATGACCTTAAATGATTTCCTCTTGTGTCAGGTTTGGTAAACTTTAGGAGCTAGGAAATGGTCCACTTTACAGAAATGTTCAAATTTACTGGCATTTCATATATTCTCTGCTATAACATTGTCCTGATTCTTTCTGTATATTCTTTACTTATGTTTTTGTTTTCCTTAATCAAAGTGTGTCTTTTCAATCTTTTCAAAGAAGATTCTTTGGACTTACTAAATCACCTGAATTTTATACGTTTTCTGTTGTATTAAGTTCTGCTCATATCTTTATTTATCTTTTTTCTATGTTCTCAGGGTTTATTGTTTTGATCTTCTGATGTCAATTAAAACACTTGGTTATTCATTTTAATCAATATTTTACTTATAAAGATTTGAACTTTTGAAGATTCCAGCTTACTTGTAAGATTCTAAGGGTCAGGTCCTCTCCATTGTTGCTGGCCTAAGGTTTAGTTCACCATATAGCAATGTATATATTGACCTATTTTCCCCTCGACTTTCTGTGATTCCCTACATCTCACCTTTCTTTGCAGACAAGCCATTTGAAATAACCTTAACTTATTTCACAGCCAATAAGTCATTGAAATAATGTGTATTTTTAGAGAAATCTTCTTATATAATTAGGCAGAAAATCTCACCTGCCATAGTTTTCAAAACAGCATAGTTTCACTCTTCTCAATGCTTAATCTGTTGTATTACACAACATTTGAGTATTTAGCTTTATCAATGACATGTCCTTTAAAAATGTTTTAGAGATCCTACCAGTCTTTGAAAACATCCTTGTTCCTTGTTTCAGTTCCAGTTTTATGTATATATTCTGCCTTGCACCTGATTATTCCAACAATTGATGGATGGCCTTGGGAATCTAAATCTGGTATTGATAGTCTTTACTGATTGTCTCCCCTCGTAGCTGATTTCTTCATTATTGTGTAAATTTAGATCATGAGCTCATGTTTAGCTCAACAGCTGACCTTGTAAGACGCTTAGGTGTGAACGCTCGTAAGCTTCCGCAGAAAGACGGCAAAGATTTATTTGTGTCCCTCCAATGAGTTGCCCACGAGGACACCGTTTTCTACAAGTGTTGGTCCAATACTCCCTCTACATGAAGGGGACTCCGACAGGGCTGATTGGCGGCCCCCGATCTGGGGCAGGGGCAGTGGGCAGCCTGTGGCCCGGGCAGGAGCCTCTTTGCATGTGTCCCTGGGACACATCTGCCTGCGAACTTCGGTCACCTGGCAGGAAGCTACGATGCCCAGACCTATGGTTAGCTGTGCAGCGAGGTGTACTGTGAGGACAGGTTCCACACACACTTCAAGTAAGAGGTCGGCCTGAGTGGAAAGGTGAGAGTTTGGGCAGCTGTGCAGACAAAGAAGGCGCCCTTTGGCCTGGGCCTAAATGCTTGTGACACACCACTGGACCTGCCGTGCTCTGAGGGCCCTGCCCTGTGCCCCCTCCTCCCCTGCCCTTTGTTCAGTCACAGCAGAGATGGCCACACCCACTCCTTCAGTGAGGGCAGTGTTCCAACCACCCTCAGCCCCGCCCCCTCTCCGCAGGTTACCATGGACTACAGAGGCTGCATCCTGAGGCCAGGTCGTTCCGAGAATGCCAAGGGCAGACATGATGACCTTAAATGATTTCCTCTTGTGTCAGGTTTGGTAAACTTTAGGAGCTAGGAAATGGTCCACTTTACAGAAATGTTCAAATTTACTGGCATTTCTTTTATTCTCTGCTATAACTTTGTCCTGATTCTTTCTGTATATTCTTTACTTATGTTTTTGTTTTCCTTAATCAAAGTGTGTCTTTTCAATCTTTTCAAAGAAGATTCTTTGGACTTACTAAATCACCTCAATTTTATACGTTTTCTGTTGTATTAAGTTCTGCTCATATCTTTATTTATCTTTTTTCTATGTTCTCAGGGTTTATTGTTTTGATCTTCTGATGTCAATTAAAACACTTGGTTATTCATTTTAATAAATTTTTTACTTATAAAGATTTGAACTTTTGAAGATTCCAGCTTACTTGTAAGTTTCTAAGGGTCAGGTCCTCTCCATTGTTGCTGGCCTAAGGTTTAGTTCACCATATAGCAATGTATATATTGACCTATTTTCCCCTCGACTTTCTGTGATTCCCTACATCTCACCTTTCTTTGCAGACAAGCCATTTGAAATACCCTTAACTTATTTCACAGCCAATAAGTCATTGAAATAATGTGTATTTTTAGAGAAATCTTCTTATATAATTAGGCAGAAAATCTCACCTGCCATAGTTTTCAAAACAGCATAATTTCACTCTTCTCAATGCTTAATCTGTTGTATTACACAACCTTTGAGTATTTAGCTTTATCAATGACATGTACTTTAAAAATGTTTGAGAGATCCTACCAGTCTTTGAAAACATCCTTGTTCCTTGTTTCAGTTCCAGTTTTATGTATATATTCTGCCTTGCACCTGATTATTCCAACAATTGATGGATGGCCTTGGGAATCTAAATCTGGTATTGATAGTCTTTACTGATTGTCTCCCCTCGTAGCTGATTTCTTCATTATTGTGTAAATTTAGATCATGAGCTCATGTTTAGCTAAACAGCTGACCTTGTAAGACGCTTAGGTGTGAACGCTCGTAAGCTTCCGCAGAAAGACGGCAAAGATTTATTTGTGTCCCTCCAATGAGTTGCCCACGAGGACACCGTTTTCTACAAGTGTTGGTCCAATACTCCCTCTAGAGGAAGGGGACTCCGACAGGGCTGATTGGTGGCCCCCGATCTGGGGCAGGGGCAGTGGGCAGCCTGTGGCCCAGGCAGGAACCTCTTTGCATGGGTCCCTGGGACATATCTGCCTGCGAACTTCGGTCACCTGGCAGGAAGCTACGATGCCCAGACCTATGGTTAGCTGTGCAGCGAGGTGTACTGTGAGGACAGGTTCCACACACACTTCAAGTAAGAGGTCGGCCTGAGTGGAAAGGTGAGAGTTTGGGCAGCTGTGCAGACAAAGAAGGCGCCCTTTGGCCTGGGCCTAAATGCTTGTGACACCCCAATGGACCTGCCGTGCTCTGAGGGCCCTGCCCTGGGCCCCCTGCTCCCCTGCCCTTTGTTCAGTCACAGCAGAGATGGCCACACCCACTCCTCCAGTGAGGCCAGAGTTCCAACCACCCTCAGCCCCGCCCCCTCTCCGCAGGTTACCATGGACTACAGAGGCTGCATCCTGAGGCCAGGGCGTTCCGAGAATGCCAAGGGCAGACATGATGACCTTAAATGATTTCCTCTTGTGTCAGGTTTGGTATACTTTAGGAGCTAGGAAATGGTCCACTTTACAGAAATGTTCAAATTTACTGGCATTTCTTATATTCTCTGCTATAACTTTGTCCTGATTCTTTCTGTATATTCTTTACTTATGTTTTTGTTTTCCTTAATCAAAGTGTGTCTTTTCAATCTTTGCAAAGAAGATGCTTTGGACTTACTAAATCACCTGAATTTTATACGTTTTCTGTTGTATTAAGTTCTGCTCATATCTTTATTTATCTTTTTTCTATGTTCTCAGGGTTTATTGTTTTGATCTTCTGATGTCAATTAAAACACTTGGTTATTCATTTTAATCAATATTTTACTTATAAAGATTTGAACTTTTGAAGATTCCAGCTTACTTGTAAGATTCTAAGGGTCAGGTCCTCTCCATTGTTGCTGGCCTAAGGTTTAGTTCACCATATAGCAATGTATATATTGACCTATTTTCCCCTCGACTTTCTGTGATTCCCTACATCTCACCTTTCTTTGCAGACAAGCCATTTGAAATAACCTTAACTTATTTCACAGCCAATAAGTCATTGAAATAATGTGTATTTTTAGAGAAATCTTCTTATATAATTAGGCAGAAAATCTCACCTGCCATAGTTTTCAAAACAGCATAATTTCACTCTTCTCAATGCTTAATCTGTTGTATTACACAACATTTGAGTATTTAGCTTTATCAATGACATGTCCTTTAAAAATGTTTTAGAGATCCTACCAGTCTTTGAAAACATCCTTGTTCCTTGTTTCAGTTCCAGTTTTATGTATATATTCTGCCTTGCACCTGATTATTCCAACAATTGATGGATGGCCTTGGGAATCTAATTCTGGTATTGATAGTCTTTACTGATTGTCTCCCCTCGTAGCTGATTTCTTCATTATTGTGTAAATTTAGATCATGAGCTCATGTTTAGCTCAACAGCTGACCTTGTAAGACGCTTAGGTGTGAACGCTCGTAAGCTTCCGCAGAAAGACGGCAAAGATTTATTTGTGTCCCTCCAATGAGTTGCCCACGAGGACACCGTTTTCTACAAGTGTTGGTCCAATACTCCCTCTACATGAAGGGGACTCCGACAGGGCTGATTGGCGGCCCCCGATCTGGGGCAGGGGCAGTGGGCAGCCTGTGGCCCGGGCAGGAGCCTCTTTGCATGTGTCCCTGGGACACATCTGCCTGCGAACTTCGGTCACCTGGCAGGAAGCTACGATGCCCAGACCTATGGTTAGCTGTGCAGCGAGGTGTACTGTGAGGACAGGTTCCACACACACTTCAAGTAAGAGGTCGGCCTGAGTGGAAAGGTGAGAGTTTGGGCAGCTGTGCAGACAAAGAAGGCGCCCTTTGGCCTGGGCCTAAATGCTTGTGACACACCACTGGACCTGCCGTGCTCTGAGGGCCCTGCCCTGTGCCCCCTCCTCCCCTGCCCTTTGTTCAGTCACAGCAGAGATGGCCACACCCACTCCTTCAGTGAGGGCAGTGTTCCAACCACCCTCAGCCCCGCCCCCTCTCCGCAGGTTACCATGGACTACAGAGGCTGCATCCTGAGGCCAGGTCGTTCCGAGAATGCCAAGGGCAGACATGATGACCTTAAATGATTTCCTCTTGTGTCAGGTTTGGTAAACTTTAGGAGCTAGGAAATGGTCCACTTTACAGAAATGTTCAAATTTACTGGCATTTCTTTTATTCTCTGCTATAACTTTGTCCTGATTCTTTCTGTATATTCTTTACTTATGTTTTTGTTTTCCTTAATCAAAGTGTGTCTTTTCAATCTTTTCAAAGAAGATTCTTTGGACTTACTAAATCACCTCAATTTTATACGTTTTCTGTTGTATTAAGTTCTGCTCATATCTTTATCTTTTTTCTATGTTCTCAGGGTTTATTGTTTTGATCTTCTGATGTCAATTAAAACACTTGGTTATTCATTTTAATAAATTTTTTACTTATAAAGATTTGAACTTTTGAAGATTCCAGCTTACTTGTAAGTTTCTAAGGGTCAGGTCCTCTCCATTGTTGCTGGCCTAAGGTTTAGTTCACCATATAGCAATGTATATATTGACCTATTTTCCCCTCGACTTTCTGTGATTCCCTACATCTCACCTTTCTTTGCAGACAAGCCATTTGAAATACCCTTAAATTATTTCACAGCCAATAAGTCATTGAAATAATGTGTATTTTTAGAGAAATCTTCTTATATAATTAGGCAGAAAATCTCACCTGCCATAGTTTTCAAAACAGCATAATTTCACTCTTCTCAATGCTTAATCTGTTGTATTACACAACCTTTGAGTATTTAGCTTTATCAATGACATGTACTTTAAAAATGTTTTAGACATCCTACCAGTCTTTGAAAACATCCTTGTTCCTTGTTTCAGTTCCAGTTTTATGTATATATTCTGCCTTGCACCTGATTATTCCAACAATTGATGGATGGCCTTGGGAATCTAATTCTGGTATTGATAGTCTTTACTGATTGTCTCCCCTCGTAGCTGATTTCTTCATTATTGTGTAAATTTAGATCATGAGCTCATGTTTAGCTCAACAGCTGACCTTGTAAGACGCTTAGGTGTGAACGCTCGTAAGCTTCCGCAGAAAGACGGCAAAGATTTATTTGTGTCCCTCCAATGAGTTGCCCACGAGGACACCGTTTTCTACAAGTGTTGGTCCAATACTCCCTCTAGAGGAAGGGGACTCCGACAGGGCTGATTGGCGGCCCCCGATCTGGGGCAGGGGCAGTGGGCAGCCTGTGGCCCGGGCAGGAGCCTCTTTGCATGTGTCCCTGGGACACATCTGCCTGTGAACTTCGGTCACCTGGCAGGAAGCTACGATGCCCAGACCTATGGTTAGCTGTGCAGCGAGGTGTACTGTGAGGACAGGTTCCACACACACTTCAAGTAAGAGGTCGGCCTGAGTGGGAAGGTGAGAGTTTGGGCAGCTGTGCAGACAAAGAAGGCGCCCTTTGGCCTGGGCCTAAATGCTTGTGACACCCCACTGGACCTGCCGTGCTCTGAGGGCCCTGCCCTGGGCCCCCTGCTCCCCTGCCCTTTGTTCAGTCACAGCAGAGATGGCCACACCCACTCCTCCAGTGAGGCCAGAGTTCCAACCAACCTCAGCCCCGCCCCCTCTCCGCAGGTTATCATGGACTACAGAGGCTGCATCCTGAGGCCAGGGCGTTCCGAGAAGGCCAAGGGCAGACATGATGACCTTAAATGATTTCCTCTTGTGTCAGGTTTGGTAAACTTTAGGAGCTAGGAAATGGTCCACTTTACAGAAATGTTCAAATTTAGTGGCATTTCATATATTCTCTGCTATAACATTGTCCTGATTCTTTCTGTATATTCTATACTTATGTTTTTGTTTTCCTTAATCAAAGTGTGTCTTTTCAATCTTTTCAAAGAAGATTCTTTGGACTTACTAAATCACCTCAATTTTATACGTTTTCTGTTGTATTAAGTTCTGCTCATATCTTTATTTATCTTTTTTCTATGTTCACAGGGTTTATTGTTTTGATCTTCTGATGTCAATTAAAACACTTGGTTATTCATTTTAATCAATATTTTACTTATAAAGATTTGAACTTTTGAAGATTCCAGCTTACTTGTAAGTTTCTAAGGGTCAGGTCCTCTCCATTGTTGCTGGCCTAAGGTTTAGTTCACCATATAGCAATGTATATATTGACCTATTTTCCCCTCGACTTTCTGTGATTCCCTACATCTCACCTTTCTTTGCAGACAAGCCATTTGAAATACCCTTAACTTATTTCACAGCCAATAAGTCATTGAAATAATGTGTATTTTTAGAGAAATCTTCTTATATAATTAGGCAGAAAATCTCACCTGCCATAGTTTTCAAAACAGCATAATTTCACTCTTCTCAATGCTTAATCTGTTGTATTACACAACCTTTGAGTATTTACCTTTATCAATGACATGTACTTTAAAAATGTTTGAGAGATCCTACCAGTCTTTGAAAACATCCTTGTTCCTTGTTTCAGTTCCAGTTTTATGTATATATTCTGCCTTGCACCTGATTATTCCAACAATTGATGGATGGCCTTGGGAATCTAATTCTGGTATTGATAGTCTTTACTGATTGTCTCCCCTCGTAGCTGATTTCTTCATTATTGTGTAAATTTAGATCATGAGCTCATGTTTAGCTAAACAGCTGACCTTGTAAGACGCTTAGGTGTGAACGCTCGTAAGCTTCCGCAGAAAGACGGCAAAGATTTATTTGTGTCCCTCCAATGAGTTGCCCACGAGGACACCGTTTTCTACAAGTGTTGGTCCAATACTCCCTCTAGAGGAAGGGGACTCCGACAGGGCTGATTGGTGGCCCCCGATCTGGGGCAGGGGCAGTGGGCAGCCTGTGGCCCAGGCAGGAACCTCTTTGCATGGGTCCCTGGGACATATCTGCCTGCGAACTTCGGTCACCTGGCAGGAAGCTACGATGCCCAGACCTATGGTTAGCTGTGCAGCGAGGTGTACTGTGAGGACAGGTTCCACACACACTTCAAGTAAGAGGTCGGCCTGAGTGGAAAGGTGAGAGTTTGGGCAGCTGTGCAGACAAAGAAGGCGCCCTTTGGCCTGGGCCTAAATGCTTGTGACACCCCAATGGACCTGCCGTGCTCTGAGGGCCCTGCCCTGGGCCCCCTGCTCCCCTGCCCTTTGTTCAGTCACAGCAGAGATGGCCACACCCACTCCTCCAGTGAGGCCAGAGTTCCAACCACCCTCAGCCCCGCCCCCTCTCCGCAGGTTACCATGGACTACAGAGGCTGCATCCTGAGGCCAGTGCGTTCCGAGAATGCCAAGGGCAGACATGATGACCTTAAATGATTTCCTCTTGTGTCAGGTTTGGTATACTTTAGGAGCTAGGAAATGGTCCACTTTACAGAAATGTTCAAATTTACTGGCATTTCTTATATTCTCTGCTATAACTTTGTCCTGATTCTTTC
Source organism: Mesoplodon mirus (assembly GCF_964341445.2). Classification (NCBI taxonomy): domain Eukaryota; kingdom Metazoa; phylum Chordata; class Mammalia; order Artiodactyla; family Ziphiidae; genus Mesoplodon; species Mesoplodon mirus. The sequence continues at coordinate 176,327,117 of NC_138976.1, read as the reverse complement.
TGTATATTCTTTACTTATGTTTTTGTTTTCCTTAATCAAAGTGTGTCTTTTCAATCTTTTCAAAGAAGATGCTTTGGACTTACTAAATCACCTGAATTTTATACGTTTTCTGTTGTATTAAGTTCTGCTCATATCTTTATTTATCTTTTTTCTATGTTCTCAGGGTTTATTGTTTTGATCTTCTGATGTCAATTAAAACACTTGGTTATTCATTTTAATAAATATTTTACTTATAAAGATTTGAACTTTTGAAGATTCCAGCTTACTTGTAAGTTTCTAAGGGTCAGGTCCTCTCCATTGTTGCTGGCCTAAGGTTTAGTTCACCATATAGCAATGTATATATTGACCTATTTTCCCCTCGACTTTCTGTGATTCCCTACATCTCACCTTTCTTTGCAGACAAGCCATTTGAAATACCCTTAAATTATTTCACAGCCAATAAGTCATTGATATAATGTGTATTTTTAGAGAAATCTTCTTATATAATTAGGCAGAAAATCTCACCTGCCATAGTTTTCAAAACAGCATAATTTCACTCTTCTCAATGCTTAATCTGTTGTATTACACAACCTTTGAGTATTTAGCTTTATCAATGACATGTACTTTAAAAATGTTTTAGAGATCCTACCAGTCTTTGAAAACATCCTTGTTCCTTGTTTCAGTTCCAGTTTTATGTATATATTCTGCCTTGCACCTGATTATTCCAACAATTGATGGATGGCCTTGGGAATCTAATTCTGGTATTGATAGTCTTTACTGATTGTCTCCCCTCGTAGCTGATTTCTTCATTATTGTGTAAATTTAGATCATGAGCTCATGTTTAGCTCAACAGCTGACCTTGTAAGACGCTTAGGTGTGAACGCTCGTAAGCTTCTGCAGAAAGACGGCAAAGATTTATTTGTGTCCCTCCAATGAGTTGCCCATGAGGACACCGTTTTCTACAAGTGTTGGTCCAATACTCCCTCTACATGAAGGGGACTCCGACAGGGCTGATTGGCGGCCCCCGATCTGGGGCAGGGGCAGTGGGCAGCCTGTGGCCCGGGCAGGAGCCTCTTTGCATGTGTCCCTGGGACACATCTGCCTGCGAACTTCGGTCACCTGGCAGGAAGCTACGATGCCCAGACCTATGGTTAGCTGTGCAGCGAGGTGTACTGTGAGGACAGGTTCCACACACACTTCAAGTAAGAGGTCGGCCTGAGTGGAAAGGTGAGAGTTTGGGCAGCTGTGCAGACAAAGAAGGCGCCCTTTGGCCTGGGCCTAAATGCTTGTGACACCCCACTGGACCTGCCGTGCTCTGAGGGCCCTGCCCTGTGCCCCCTCCTCCCCTGCCCTTTTTTCAGTCACAGCAGAGATGGCCACACCCACTCCTTCAGTGAGGGCAGTGTTCCAACCACCCTCAGCCCCGCCCCCTCTCCGCAGGTTACCATGGACTACAGAGGCTGCATCCTGAGGCCAGGGCGTTCCGAGAATGCCAAGGGCAGACAGGATGACCTTAAATGATTTCCTCTTGTGTCAGGTTTGGTAAACTTTAGGAGCTAGGAAATGGTCCACTTTACAGAAATGTTCAAATTTACTGGCATTTCATATATTCTCTGCTATAACATTGTCCTGATTCTTTCTGTATATTCTTTACTTATGTTTTTGTTTTCCTTAATCAAAGTGTGTCTTTTCAATCTTTTCAAAGAAGATTCTTTGGACTTACTAAATCACCTGAATTTTATACGTTTTCTGTTGTATTAAGTTCTGCTCATATCTTTATTTATCTTTTTTCTATGTTCTCAGGGTTTATTGTTTTGATCTTCTGATGTCAATTAAAACACTTGGTTATTCATTTTAATCAATATTTTACTTATAAAGATTTGAACTTTTGAAGATTCCAGCTTACTTGTAAGTTTCTAAGGGTCAGGTCCTCTCCATTGTTGCTGGCCTAAGGTTTAGTTCACCATATAGCAATGTATATATTGACCTATTTTCCCCTCGACTTTCTGTGATTCCCTACATCTCACCTTTCTTTGCAGACAAGCCATTTGAAATAACCTTAACTTATTTCACAGCCAATAAGTCATTGAAATAATGTGTATTTTTAGAGAAATCTTCTTATATAATTAGGCAGAAAATCTCACCTGCCATAGTTTTCAAAACAGCATAATTTCACTCTTCTCAATGCTTAATCTGTTGTATTACACAACATTTGAGTATTTAGCTTTATCAATGACATGTCCTTTAAAAATGTTTTAGAGATCCTACCAGTCTTTGAAAACATCCTTGTTCCTTGTTTCAGTTCCAGTTTTATGTATATATTCTGCCTTGCACCTGATTATTCCAACAATTGATGGATGGCCTTGGGAATCTAAATCTGGTATTGATAGTCTTTACTGATTGTCTCCCCTCGTAGCTGATTTCTTCATTATTGTGTAAATTTAGATCATGAGCTCATGTTTAGCTCAACAGCTGACCTTGTAAGACGCTTAGGTGTGAACGCTCGTAAGCTTCCGCAGAAAGACGGCAAAGATTTATTTGTGTCCCTCCAATGAGTTGCCCACGAGGACACCGTTTTCTACAAGTGTTGGTCCAATACTCCCTCTACATGAAGGGGACTCCGACAGGGCTGATTGGCGGCCCCCGATCTGGGGCAGGGGCAGTGGGCAGCCTGTGGCCCGGGCAGGAGCCTCTTTGCATGTGTCCCTGGGACACATCTGCCTGCGAACTTCGGTCACCTGGCAGGAAGCTACGATGCCCAGACCTATGGTTAGCTGTGCAGCGAGGTGTACTGTGAGGACAGGTTCCACACACACTTCAAGTAAGAGGTCGGCCTGAGTGGAAAGGTGAGAGTTTGGGCAGCTGTGCAGACAAAGAAGGCGCCCTTTGGCCTGGGCCTAAATGCTTGTGACACACCACTGGACCTGCCGTGCTCTGAGGGCCCTGCCCTGTGCCCCCTCCTCCCCTGCCCTTTTTTCAGTCACAGCAGAGATGGCCACACCCACTCCTTCAGTGAGGGCAGTGTTCCAACCACCCTCAGCCCCGCCCCCTCTCCGCAGGTTACCATGGACTACAGAGGCTGCATCCTGAGGCCAGGGCGTTCCGAGAATGCCAAGGGCAGACATGATGACCTTAAATGATTTCCTCTTGTGTCAGGTTTGGTAAACTTTAGGAGCTAGGATATGGTCCACTTTACAGAAATGTTCAAATTTACTGGCATTTCTTTTATTCTCTGCTATAACTTTGTCCTGATTCTTTCTGTATATTCTTTACTTATGTTTTTGTTTTCCTTAATCAAAGTGTGTCTTTTCAATCTTTTCAAAGAAGATTCTTTGGACTTACTAAATCACCTCAATTTTATACGTTTTCTGTTGTATTAAGTTCTGCTCATATCTTTATCTTTTTTCTATGTTCTCAGGGTTTATTGTTTTGATCTTCTGATGTCAATTAAAACACTTGGTTATTCATTTTAATAAATTTTTTACTTATAAAGATTTGAACTTTTGAAGATTCCAGCTTACTTGTAAGTTTCTAAGGGTCAGGTCCTCTCCATTGTTGCTGGCCTAAGGTTTAGTTCACCATATAGCAATGTATATATTGACCTATTTTCCCCTCGACTTTCTGTGATTCCCTACATCTCACCTTTCTTTGCAGACAAGCCATTTGAAATACCCTTAAATTATTTCACAGCCAATAAGTCATTGAAATAATGTGTATTTTTAGAGAAATCTTCTTATATAATTAGGCAGAAAATCTCACCTGCCATAGTTTTCAAAACAGCATAATTTCACTCTTCTCAATGCTTAATCTGTTGTATTACACAACCTTTGAGTATTTAGCTTTATCAATGACATGTACTTTAAAAATGTTTTAGAGATCCTACCAGTCTTTGAAAACATCCTTGTTCCTTGTTTCAGTTCCAGTTTTATGTATATATTCTGCCTTGCACCTGATTATTCCAACAATTGATGGATGGCCTTGGGAATCTAATTCTGGTATTGATAGTCTTTACTGATTGTCTCCCCTCGTAGCTGATTTCTTCATTATTGTGTAAATTTAGATCATGAGCTCATGTTTAGCTCAACAGCTGACCTTGTAAGACGCTTAGGTGTGAACGCTCGTAAGCTTCCGCAGAAAGACGGCAAAGATTTATTTGTGTCCCTCCAATGAGTTGCCCACGAGGACACCGTTTTCTACAAGTGTTGGTCCAATACTCCCTCTAGAGGAAGGGGACTCCGACAGGGCTGATTGGCGGCCCCCGATCTGGGGCAGGGGCAGTGGGCAGCCTGTGGCCCGGGCAGGAGCCTCTTTGCATGTGTCCCTGGGACACATCTGCCTGCGAACTTCGGTCACCTGGCAGGAAGCTATGATGCCCAGACCTATGGTTAGCTGTGCAGCGAGGTGTACTGTGAGGACAGGTTCCACACACACTTCAAGTAAGAGGTCGGCCTGAGTGGGAAGGTGAGAGTTTGGGCAGCTGTGCAGACAAAGAAGGCGCCCTTTGGCCTGGGCCTAAATGCTTGTGACACCCCACTGGACCTGCCGTGCTCTGAGGGCCCTGCCCTGGGCCCCCTGCTCCCTGCCCTTTGTTCAGTCACAGCAGAGATGGCCACACCCACTCCTCCAGTGAGGCCAGAGTTCCAACCACCCTCAGCCCCGCCCCCTCTCCGCAGGTTACCATGGACTACAGAGGCTGCATCCTGAGGCCAGGGCGTTCCGAGAATGCCAAGGGCAGACATGATGACCTTAAATGATTTCCTCTTGTGTCAGGTTTGGTAAACTTTAGGAGCTAGGAAATGGTCCACTTTACAGAAATGTTCAAATTTACTGGCATTTCATATATTCTCTGCTATAACATTGTCCTGATTCTTTCTGTATATTCTATACTTATGTTTTTGTTTTCCTTAATCAAAGTGTGTCTTTTCAATCTTTTCAAAGAAGATTCTTTGGACTTACTAAATCACCTGAATTTTATACGTTTTCTGTTGTATTAAGTTCTGCTCATATCTTTATTTATCTTTTTTCTATGTTCTCAGGGTTTATTGTTTTGATCTTCTGATGTCAATTAAAACACTTGGTTATTCATTTTAATAAATATTTTACTCATAAAGATTTGAACTTTTGAAGATTCCAGCTTACTTGTAAGTTTCTAAGGGTCAGGTCCTCTCCATTGTTGCTGGCCTAAGGTTTAGTTCACCATATAGCAATGTATATATTGACCTATTTTCCCCTCGACTTTCTGTGATTCCCTACATCTCACCTTTCTTTGCAGACAAGCCATTTGAAATACCCTTAAATTATTTCACAGCCAATAAGTCATTGAAATAATGTGTATTTTTAGAGAAATCTTCTTATATAATTAGGCAGAAAATCTCACCTGCCATAGTTTTCAAAAGAGCATAATTTCACTCTTCTCAATGCTTAATCTGTTGTATTACACAACCTTTGAGTATTTAGCTTTATCAATGACATGTACTTTAAAAATGTTTTAGAGATCCTACCAGTCTTTGAAAACATCCTTGTTCCTTGTTTCAGTTCCAGTTTTTTGTATATATTCTGCCTTGCACCTGATTATTCCAACAATTGATGGATGGCCTTGGGAATCTAATTCTGGTATTGATAGTCTTTACTGATTGTCTCCCCTCGTAGCTGATTTTTTCATTATTGTGTAAATTTAGATCATGAGCTCATGTTTAGCTAAACAGCTGACCTTGTAAGACGCTTAGGTGTGTACGCTCGTAAGCTTCCTCAGAAAGACGGCAAAGATTTATTTGTGTCCCTCCAATGAGTTGCCCACGAGGACACCGTTTTCTACAATTGTTGGTCCAATAATCCCTCTACAGGAAGGGGACTCCGACAGGGCTGATTGGCGGCCCCCGATCTGGGGCAGGGGCAGTGGGCAGCCTGTGGCCCGGGCAGGAGCCTCTTTGCATGTGTCCCTGGGACACATCTGCCTGTGAACTTCAATACCTGGCAGGAAGCTACGATGCCCAGACCTATGGTTAGCTGTGCAGCGAGGTGTACTGTGAGGACAGGTTCCACACACACTTCAAGTAAGAGGTCGGCCTGAGTGGAAAGGTGAGAGTTTGGGCAGCTGTGCAGACAAAGAAGGCGCCCTTTGGCCTGGGCCTAAATGATTGTGACAGCCCACTGGACCTGCCGTGCTCTAAGGGCCCTGCCCTGGGCCCCATGCTCCCCTGCCCTTTGTTCAGTCACAGCAGAGATGGCCACACCCACTCCTTCAGTGAGGCCAGAGTTCCAACCACCCTCAGCCCCACCCCCTCTCCGCAGGTTACCATGGACTACAGAGGCTGCATCCTGAGGCCAGGGCGTTCCGAGAATGCCAAGTGCAGACATGATGACCTTAAATGATTTCCTCTTGTGTCAGGTTTGGTAAACTTTAGGAGCTAGGAAATGGTCCACTTTACAGAAATGTTCAAATTTACTGGCATTTCATATATTCTCTGCTATAACATTGTCCTGATTCTTTCTGTATATTCTTTACTTATGTTTTTGTTTTCCTTAATCAAAGTGTGTCTTTTCAATCTTTTCAAAGAAGATTCTTTGGACTTACTAAATCACCTGAATTTTATACGTTTTCTGTTGTATTAAGTTCTGCTCATATCTTTATTTATCTTTTTTCTATGTTCTCAGGGTTTATTGTTTTGATCTTCTGATGTCAATTAAAACACTTGGTTATTCATTTTAATCAATATTTTACTTATAAAGATTTGAACTTTTGAAGATTCCAGCTTACTTGTAAGATTCTAAGGGTCAGGTCCTCTCCATTGTTGCTGGCCTAAGGTTTAGTTCACCATATAGCAATGTATATATTGACCTATTTTCCCCTCGACTTTCTGTGATTCCCTACATCTCACCTTTCTTTGCAGACAAGCCATTTGAAATAACCTTAACTTATTTCACAGCCAATAAGTCATTGAAATAATGTGTATTTTTAGAGAAATCTTCTTATATAATTAGGCAGAAAATCTCACCTGCCATAGTTTTCAAAACAGCATAATTTCACTCTTCTCAATGCTTAATCTGTTGTATTACACAACATTTGAGTATTTAGCTTTATCAATGACATGTCCTTTAAAAATGTTTTAGAGATCCTACCAGTCTTTGAAAACATCCTTGTTCCTTGTTTCAGTTCCAGTTTTATGTATATATTCTGCCTTGCACCTGATTATTCCAACAATTGATGGATGGCCTTGGGAATCTAAATCTGGTATTGATAGTCTTTACTGATTGTCTCCCCTCGTAGCTGATTTCTTCATTATTGTGTAAATTTAGATCATGAGCTCATGTTTAGCTCAACAGCTGACCTTGTAAGACGCTTAGGTGTGAACGCTCGTAAGCTTCCGCAGAAAGACGGCAAAGATTTATTTGTGTCCCTCCAATGAGTTGCCCACGAGGACACCGTTTTCTACAAGTGTTGGTCCAATACTCCCTCTACATGAAGGGGACTCTGACAGGGCTGATTGGCGGCCCCCGATCTGGGGCAGGGGCAGTGGGCAGCCTGTGGCCCGGGCAGGAGCCTCTTTGCATGTGTCCCTGGGACACATCTGCCTGCGAACTTCGGTCACCTGGCAGGAAGCTACGATGCCCAGACCTATGGTTAGCTGTGCAGCGAGGTGTACTGTGAGGACAGGTTCCACACACACTTCAAGTAAGAGGTCGGCCTGAGTGGAAAGGTGAGAGTTTGGGCAGCTGTGCAGACAAAGAAGGCGCCCTTTGGCCTGGGCCTAAATGCTTGTGACACACCACTGGACCTGCCGTGCTCTGAGGGCCCTGCCCTGTGCCCCCTCCTCCCCTGCCCTTTTTTCAGTCACAGCAGAGATGGCCACACCCACTCCTTCAGTGAGGGCAGTGTTCCAAACACCCTCAGCCCCGCCCCCTCTCCGCAGGTTACCATGGACTACAGAGGCTGCATCCTGAGGCCAGGTCGTTCCGAGAATGCCAAGGGCAGACATGATGACCTTAAATGATTTCCTCTTGTGTCAGGTTTGGTAAACTTTAGGAGCTAGGAAATGGTCCACTTTACAGAAATGTTCAAATTTACTGGCATTTCTTTTATTCTCTGCTATAACTTTGTCCTGATTCTTTCTGTATATTCTTTACTTATGTTTTTGTTTTCCTTAATCAAAGTGTGTCTTTTCAATCTTTTCAAAGAAGATTCTTTGGACTTACTAAATCACCTGAATTTTATACGTTTTCTGTTGTATTAAGTTCTGCTCATATCTTTATTTATCTTTTTTCTATGTTCACAGGGTTTATTGTTTTGATCTTCTGATGTCAATTAAAACACTTGGTTATTCATTTTAATCAATATTTTACTTATAAAGATTTGAACTTTTGAAGATTCCAGCTTACTTGTAAGTTTCTAAGGGTCAGGTCCTCTCCATTGTTGCTGGCCTAAGGTTTAGTTCACCATATAGCAATGTATATATTGACCTATTTTCCCCTCGACTTTCTGTGATTCCCTACATCTCACCTTTCTTTGCAGACAAGCCATTTGAAATACCCTTAACTTATTTCACAGCCAATAAGTCATTGAAATAATGTGTATTTTTAGAGAAATCTTCTTATATAATTAAGCAGAAAATCTCACCTGCCATAGTTTTCAAAACAGCATAATTTCACTCTTCTCAATGCTTAATCTGTTGTATTACACAACCTTTGAGTATTTAGCTTTATCAATGACATGTACTTTAAAAATGTTTTAGAGATCCTACCAGTCTTTGAAAACATCCTTGTTCCTTGTTTCAGTTCCAGTTTTATGTATATATTCTGCCTTGCACCTGATTATTCCAACAATTGATGGATGGCCTTGGGAATCTAATTCTGGTATTGATAGTCTTTACTGATTGTCTCCCCTCGTAGCTGATTTCTTCATTATTGTGTAAATTTAGATCATGAGCTCATGTTTAGCTAAACAGCTGACCTTGTAAGACGCTTAGGTGTGAACGCTCGTAAGCTTCCGCAGAAAGACGGCAAAGATTTATTTGTGTCCCTCCAATGAGTTGCCCACGAGGACACCGTTTTCTACAAGTGTTGGTCCAATACTCCCTCTAGAGGAAGGGGACTCCGACAGGGCTGATTGGTGGCCCCCGATCTGGGGCAGGGGCAGTGGGCAGCCTGTGGCCCAGGCAGGAACCTCTTTGCATGGGTCCCTGGGACATATCTGCCTGCGAACTTCGGTCACCTGGCAGGAAGCTACGATGCCCAGACCTATGGTTAGCTGTGCAGCGAGGTGTACTGTGAGGACAGGTTCCACACACACTTCAAGTAAGAGGTCGGCCTGAGTGGAAAGGTGAGAGTTTGGGCAGCTGTGCAGACAAAGAAGGCGCCCTTTGGCCTGGGCCTAAATGCTTGTGACACCCCACTGGACCTGCCGTGCTCTGAGGGCCCTGCCCTGTGCCCCCTCCTCCCCTGCCCTTTTTTCAGTCACAGCAGAGATGGCCACACCCACTCCTTCAGTGAGGGCAGTGTTCCAACCACCCTCAGCCCCGCCCCCTCTCCGCAGGTTACCATGGACTACAGAGGCTGCATCCTGAGGCCAGGGCGTTCCGAGAATGCCAAGGGCAGACAGGATGACCTTAAATGATTTCCTCTTGTGTCAGGTTTGGTAAACTTTAGGAGCTAGGAAATGGTCCACTTTACAGAAATGTTCAAATTTACTGGCATTTCATATATTCTCTGCTATAACATTGTCCTGATTCTTTCTGTATATTCTTTACTTATGTTTTTGTTTTCCTTAATCAAAGTGTGTCTTTTCAATCTTTTCAAAGAAGATTCTTTGGACTTACTAAATCACCTGAATTTTATACGTTTTCTGTTGTATTAAGTTCTGCTCATATCTTTATTTATCTTTTTTCTGTGTTCTCAGGGTTTATTGTTTTGATCTTCTGATGTCAATTAAAACACTTGGTTATTCATTTTAATCAATATTTTACTTATAAAGATTTGAACTTTTGAAGATTCCAGCTTACTTGTAAGTTTCTAAGGGTCAGGTCCTCTCCATTGTTGCTGGCCTAAGGTTTAGTTCACCATATAGCAATGTATATATTGACCTATTTTCCCCTCGACTTTCTGTGATTCCCTACATCTCACCTTTCTTTGCAGACAAGCCATTTGAAATAACCTTAACTTATTTCACAGCCAATAAGTCATTGAAATAATGTGTATTTTTAGAGAAATCTTCTTATATAATTAGGCAGAAAATCTCACCTGCCATAGTTTTCAAAACAGCATAATTTCACTCTTCTCAATGCTTAATCTGTTGTATTACACAACATTTGAGTATTTAGCTTTATCAATGACATGTCCTTTAAAAATGTTTTAGAGATCCTACCAGTCTTTGAAAACATCCTTGTTCCTTGTTTCAGTTCCAGTTTTATGTATATATTCTGCCTTGCACCTGATTATTCCAACAATTGATGGATGGCCTTGGGAATCTAAATCTGGTATTGATAGTCTTTACTGATTCTCTCCCCTCGTAGCTGATTTCTTCATTATTGTGTAAATTTAGATCATGAGCTCATGTTTAGCTCAACAGCTGACCTTGTAAGACGCTTAGGTGTGAACGCTCGTAAGCTTCCGCAGAAAGACGGCAAAGATTTATTTGTGTCCCTCCAATGAGTTGCCCACGAGGACACCGTTTTCTACAAGTGTTGGTCCAATACTCCCTCTACATGAAGGGGACTCCGACAGGGCTGATTGGCGGCCCCCGATCTGGGGCAGGGGCAGTGGGCAGCCTGTGGCCCGGGCAGGAGCCTCTTTGCATGTGTCCCTGGGACACATCTGCCTGCGAACTTCGGTCACCTGGCAGGAAGCTACGATGCCCAGACCTATGGTTAGCTGTGCAGCGAGGTGTACTGTGAGGACAGGTTCCACACACACTTCAAGTAAGAGGTCGGCCTGAGTGGAAAGGTGAGAGTTTGGGCAGCTGTGCAGACAAAGAAGGCGCCCTTTGGCCTGGGCCTAAATGCTTGTGACACACCACTGGACCTGCCGTGCTCTGAGGGCCCTGCCCTGTGCCCCCTCCTCCCCTGCCCTTTTTTCAGTCACAGCAGAGATGGCCACACCCACTCCTTCAGTGAGGGCAGTGTTCCAACCACCCTCAGCCCCGCCCCCTCTCCGCAGGTTACCATGGACTACAGAGGCTGCATCCTGAGGCCAGGGCGTTCCGAGAATGCCAAGGGCAGACATGATGACCTTAAATGATTTCCTCTTGTGTCAGGTTTGGTAAACTTTAGGAGCTAGGAAATGGTCCACTTTACAGAAATGTTCAAATTTACTGGCATTTCTTTTATTCTCTGCTATAACTTTGTCCTGATTCTTTCTGTATATTCTTTACTTATGTTTTTGTTTTCCTTAATCAACGTGTGTCTTTTCAATCTTTTCAAAGAAGATTCTTTGGACTTACTAAATCACCTCAATTTTATACGTTTTCTGTTGTATTAAGTTCTGCTCATATCTTTATCTTTTTTCTATGTTCTCAGGGTTTATTGTTTTGATCTTCTGATGTCAATTAAAACACTTGGTTATTCATTTTAATAAATTTTTTACTTATAAAGATTTGAACTTTTGAAGATTCCAGCTTACTTGTAAGTTTCTAAGGGTCAGGTCCTCTCCATTGTTGCTGGCCTAAGGTTTAGTTCACCATATAGCAATGTATATATTGACCTATTTTCCCCTCGACTTTCTGTGATTCCCTACATCTCACCTTTCTTTGCAGACAAGCCATTTGAAATACCCTTAAATTATTTCACAGCCAATAAGTCATTGAAATAATGTGTATTTTTAGAGAAATCTTCTTATATAATTAGGCAGAAAATCTCACCTGCCATAGTTTTCAAAACAGCATAATTTCACTCTTCTCAATGCTTAATCTGTTGTATTACACAACCTTTGAGTATTTAGCTTTATCAATGACATGTACTTTAAAAATGTTTTAGAGATCCTACCAGTCTTTGAAAACATCCTTGTTCCTTGTTTCAGTTCCAGTTTTATGTATATATTCTGCCTTGCACCTGATTATTCCAACAATTGATGGATGGCCTTGGGAATCTAATTCTGGTATTGATAGTCTTTACTGATTGTCTCCCCTCGTAGCTGATTTCTTCATTATTGTGTAAATTTAGATCATGAGCTCATGTTTAGCTCAACAGCTGACCTTGTAAGACGCTTAGGTGTGAACGCTCGTAAGCTTCCGCAGAAAGACGGCAAAGATTTATTTGTGTCCCTCCAATGAGTTGCCCACGAGGACACCGTTTTCTACAAGTGTTGGTGCAATACTCCCTCTAGAGGAAGGGGACTCCGACAGGGCTGATTGGCGGCCCCCGATCTGGGGCAGGGGCAGTGGGCAGCCTGTGGCCCGGGCAGGAGCCTCTTTGCATGTGTCCCTGGGACACATCTGCCTGCGAACTTCGGTCACCTGGCAGGAAGCTATGATGCCCAGACCTATGGTTAGCTGTGCAGCGAGGTGTACTGTGAGGACAGGTTCCACACACACTTCAAGTAAGAGGTCGGCCTGAGTGGGAAGGTGAGAGTTTGGGCAGCTGTGCAGACAAAGAAGGCGCCCTTTGGCCTGGGCCTAAATGCTTGTGACACCCCACTGGACCTGCCGTGCTCTGAGGGCCCTGCCCTGGGCCCCCTGCTCCCTGCCCTTTGTTCAGTCACAGCAGAGATGGCCACACCCACTCCTCCAGTGAGGCCAGAGTTCCAACCACCCTCAGCCCCGCCCCCTCTCCGCAGGTTAACATGGACTACAGAGGCTGCATCCTGAGGCCAGGGCGTTCCGAGAAGGCCAAGGGCAGACATGATGACCTTAAATGATTTCCTCTTGTGTCAGGTTTGGTAAACTTTAGGAGCTAGGAAATGGTCCACTTTACAGAAATGTTCAAATTTACTGGCATTTCATATATTCTCTGCTATAACATTGTCCTGATTCTTTCTGTATATTCTATACTTATGTTTTTGTTTTCCTTAATCAAAGTGTGTCTTTTCAATCTTTTCAAAGAAGATTCTTTGGACTTACTAAATCACCTGAATTTTATACGTTTTCTGTTGTATTAAGTTCTGCTCATATCTTTATTTATCTTTTTTCTATGTTCTCAGGGTTTATTGTTTTGATCTTCTGATGTCAATTAAAACACTTGGTTATTCATTTTAATAAATATTTTACTCATAAAGATTTGAACTTTTGAAGATTCCAGCTTACTTGTAAGTTTCTAAGGGTCAGGTCCTCTCCATTGTTGCTGGCCTAAGGTTTAGTTCACCATATAGCAATGTATATATTGACCTATTTTCCCCTCGACTTTCTGTGATTCCCTACATCTCACCTTTCTTTGCAGACAAGCCATTTGAAATACCCTTAAATTATTTCACAGCCAATAAGTCATTGAAATAATGTGTATTTTTAGAGAAATCTTCTTATATAATTAGGCAGAAAATCTCACCTGCCATAGTTTTCAAAAGAGCATAATTTCACTCTTCTCAATGCTTAATCTGTTGTATTACACAACCTTTGAGTATTTAGCTTTATCAATGACATGTACTTTAAAAATGTTTTAGAGATCCTACCAGTCTTTGAAAACATCCTTGTTCCTTGTTTCAGTTCCAGTTTTTTGTATATATTCTGCCTTGCACCTGATTATTCCAACAATTGATGGATGGCCTTGGGAATCTAATTCTGGTATTGATAGTCTTTACTGATTGTCTCCCCTCGTAGCTGATTTTTTCATTATTGTGTAAATTTAGATCATGAGCTCATGTTTAGCTAAACAGCTGACCTTGTAAGACGCTTAGGTGTGTACGCTCGTAAGCTTCCTCAGAAAGACGGCAAAGATTTATTTGTGTCCCTCCAATGAGTTGCCCACGAGGACACCGTTTTCTACAATTGTTGGTCCAATAATCCCTCTACAGGAAGGGGACTCCGACAGGGCTGATTGGCGGCCCCCGATCTGGGGCAGGGGCAGTGGGCAGCCTGTGGCCCGGGCAGGAGCCTCTTTGCATGTGTCCCTGGGACACATCTGCCTGTGAACTTCAATACCTGGCAGGAAGCTACGATGCCCAGACCTATGGTTAGCTGTGCAGCGAGGTGTACTGTGAGGACAGGTTCCACACACACTTCAAGTAAGAGGTCGGCCTGAGTGGAAAGGTGAGAGTTTGGGCAGCTGTGCAGACAAAGAAGGCGCCCTTTGGCCTGGGCCTAAATGATTGTGACAGCCCACTGGACCTGCCGTGCTCTAAGGGCCCTGCCCTGGGCCCCATGCTCCCCTGCCCTTTGTTCAGTCACAGCAGAGATGGCCACACCCACTCCTTCAGTGAGGCCAGAGTTCCAACCACCCTCAGCCCCACCCCCTCTCCGCAGGTTACCATGGACTACAGAGGCTGCATCCTGAGGCCAGGGCGTTCCGAGAATGCCAAGTGCAGACATGATGACCTTAAATGATTTCCTCTTGTGTCAGGTTTGGTAAACTTTAGGAGCTAGGAAATGGTCCACTTTACAGAAATGTTCAAATTTACTGGCATTTCATATATTCTCTGCTATAACATTGTCCTGATTCTTTCTGTATATTCTTTACTTATGTTTTTGTTTTCCTTAATCAAAGTGTGTCTTTTCAATCTTTTCAAAGAAGATTCTTTGGACTTACTAAATCACCTGAATTTTATACGTTTTCTGTTGTATTAAGTTCTGCTCATATCTTTATTTATCTTTTTTCTATGTTCTCAGGGTTTATTGTTTTGATCTTCTGATGTCAATTAAAACACTTGGTTATTCATTTTAATCAATATTTTACTTATAAAGATTTGAACTTTTGAAGATTCCAGCTTACTTGTAAGTTTCTAAGGGTCAGGTCCTCTCCATTGTTGCTGGCCTAAGGTTTAGTTCACCATATAGCAATGTATATATTGACCTATTTTCCCCTCGACTTTCTGTGATTCCCTACATCTCACCTTTCTTTGCAGACAAGCCATTTGAAATAACCTTAACTTATTTCACAGCCAATAAGTCATTGAAATAATGTGTATTTTTAGAGAAATCTTCTTATATAATTAGGCAGAAAATCTCACCTGCCATAGTTTTCAAAACAGCATAATTTCACTCTTCTCAATGCTTAATCTGTTGTATTACACAACATTTGAGTATTTAGCTTTATCAATGACATGTCCTTTAAAAATGTTTTAGAGATCCTACCAGTCTTTGAAAACATCCTTGTTCCTTGTTTCAGTTCCAGTTTTATGTATATATTCTGCCTTGCACCTGATTATTCCAACAATTGATGGATGGCCTTGGGAATCTAAATCTGGTATTGATAGTCTTTACTGATTGTCTCCCCTCGTAGCTGATTTCTTCATTATTGTGTAAATTTAGATCATGAGCTCATGTTTAGCTCAACAGCTGACCTTGTAAGACGCTTAGGTGTGAACGCTCGTAAGCTTCCGCAGAAAGACGGCAAAGATTTATTTGTGTCCCTCCAATGAGTTGCCCACGAGGACACCGTTTTCTACAAGTGTTGGTCCAATATTCCCTCTACATGAAGGGGACTCCGACAGGGCTGATTGGCGGCCCCCGATCTGGGGCAGGGGCAGTGGGCAGCCTGTGGCCCGGGCAGGAGCCTCTTTGCATGTGTCCCTGGGACACATCTGCCTGCGAACTTCGGTCACCTGGCAGGAAGCTACGATGCCCAGACCTATGGTTAGCTGTGCAGCGAGGTGTACTGTGAGGACAGGTTCCACACACACTTCAAGTAAGAGGTCGGCCTGAGTGGAAAGGTGAGAGTTTGGGCAGCTGTGTAGACAAAGAAGGCGCCCTTTGGCCTGGGCCTAAATGCTTGTGACACACCACTGGACCTGCCGTGCTCTGAGGGCTCTGCCCTGTGCCCCCTCCTCCCCTGCCCTTTTTTCAGTCTCAGCAGAGATGGCCACACCCACTCCTTCAGTGAGGGCAGAGTTCCAACCACCCTCAGCCCCGCCCCCTCTCCGAAGGTTACCATGGACTACAGAGGCTGCATCCTGAGGCCAGGTCGTTCCGAGAATGCCAAGGGCAGACATGATGACCTTAAATGATTTCCTCTTGTGTCAGGTTTGGTAAACTTTAGGAGCTAGGAAATGGTCCACTTTACAGAAATGTTCAAATTTACTGGCATTTCTTTTATTCTCTGCTATAACTTTGTCCTGATTCTTTCTGTATATTCTTTACTTATGTTTTTGTTTTCCTTAATCAAAGTGTGTCTTTTCAATCTTTTCAAAGAAGATTCTTTGGACTTACTAAATCACCTCAATTTTATACGTTTTCTGTTGTATTAAGTTCTGCTCATATCTTTATCTTTTTTCTATGTTCTCAGGGTTTATTGTTTTGATCTTCTGATGTCAATTAAAACACTTGGTTATTCATTTTAATAAATTTTTTACTTATAAAGATTTGAACTTTTGAAGATTCCAGCTTACTTGTAAGTTTCTAAGGGTCAGGTCCTCTCCATTGTTGCTGGCCTAAGGTTTAGTTCACCATATAGCAATGTATATATTGACCTATTTTCCCCTCGACTTTCTGTGATTCCCTACATCTCACCTTTCTTTGCAGACAAGCCATTTGAAATACCCTTAACTTAGTTCACAGCCAATAAGTCATTGAAATAATGTGTATTTTTAGAGAAATCTTCTTATATAATTAGGCAGAAAATCTCACCTGCCATAGTTTTCAAAACAGCATAATTTCACTCTTCTCAATGCTTAATCTGTTGTATTACACAACCTTTGAGTATTTAGCTTTATCAATGACATGTACTTTAAAAATGTTTTAGAGATCTTACCAGTCTTTGAAAACATCCTTGTTCCTTGTTTCAGTTCCAGTTTTATGTATATATTCTGCCTTGCACCTGATTATTCCAACAATTGATGGATGGCCTTGGGAATCTAATTCTGGTATTGATAGTCTTTACTGATTGTCTCCCCTCGTAGCTGATTTCTTCATTATTGTGTAAATTTAGATCATGAGCTCATGTTTAGCTCAACAGCTGACCTTGTAAGACGCTTAGGTGTGAACGCTCGTAAGCTTCCGCAGAAAGACGGCAAAGATTTATTTGTGTCCCTCCAATGAGTTGCCCACGAGGACACCGTTTTCTACAAGTGTTGGTCCAATACTCCCTCTAGAGGAAGGGGACTCCGACAGGGCTGATTGGCGGCCCCCGATCTGGGGCAGGGGCAGTGGGCAGCCTGTGGCCCGGGCAGGAGCCTCTTTGCATGTGTCCCTGGGACACATCTGCCTGTGAACTTCGGTCACCTGGCAGGAAGCTACGATGCCCAGACCTATGGTTAGCTGTGCAGCGAGGTGTACTGTGAGGACAGGTTCCACACACACTTCAAGTAAGAGGTCGGCCTGAGTGGAAAGGTGAGAGTTTGGGCAGCTGTGCAGACAAAGAAGGCGCCCTTTGGCCTGGGCCTAAATGCTTGTGACACCCCAATGGACCTGCCGTGCTCTGAGGGCCCTGCCCTGGGCCCCCTGCTCCCCTGCCCTTTGTTCAGTCACAGCAGAGATGGCCACACCCACTCCTCCAGTGAGGCCAGAGTTCCAACCACCCTCAGCCCCGCCCCCTCTCCGCAGGTTACCATGGACTACAGAGGCTGCATCCTGAGGCCAGGGCATTCCGAGAATGCCAAGGGCAGACATGATGACCTTAAATGATTTCCTCTTGTGTCAGGTTTGTTATACTTTAGGAGCTAGGAAATGGTCCACTTTACAGAAATGTTCAAATTTACTGGCATTTCATATATTCTCTGCTATAACTTTGTCCTGATTCTTTCTGTATATTCTTTACTTATGTTTTTGTTTTCCTTAATCAAAGTGTGTCTTTTCAATCTTTTCAAAGAAGATTCTTTGGACTTACTAAATCACCTGAATTTTATACGTTTTCTGTTGTATTAAGTTCTGCTCATATCTTTATTTATCTTTTTTCTATGTTCTCAGGGTTTATTGTTTTGATCTTCTGATGTCAATTAAAACACTTGGTTATTCATTTTAATAAATATTTTACTTATAAAGATTTGAACTTTTGAAGATTCCAGCTTACTTGTAAGATTCTAAGGGTCAGGTCCTCTCCATTGTTGCTGGCCTAAGGTTTAGTTCACCATATAGCAATGTATATATTGACCTATTTTCCCCTCGACTTTCTGTGATTCCCTACATCTCACCTTTCTTTGCAGACAAGCCATTTGAAATACCCTTAACTTATTTCACAGCCAATAAGTCATTGAAATAATGTGTATTTTTAGAGAAATCTTCTTATATAATTAGGCAGAAAATCTCACCTGCCATAGTTTTCAAAACAGCATAATTTCACTCTTCTCAATGCTTAATCTGTTGTATTACACAACCTTTGAGTATTTAGCTTTATCAATGACATGTACTTTAAAAATGTTTGAGAGATCCTACCAGTCTTTGAAAACATCCTTGTTCCTTGTTTCAGTTACAGTTTTATGTATATATTCTGCCTTGCACCTGATTATTCCAACAATTGATGGATGGCCTTGGGAATCTAATTCTGGTATTGATAGTCTTTACTGATTGTCTCCCCTCGTAGCTGATTTCTTCATTATTGTGTAAATTTAGATCATGAGCTCATGTTTAGCTCAACAGCTGACCTTGTAAGACGCTTAGGTGTGAACGCTCGTAAGCTTCCGCAGAAAGACGGCAAAGATTTATTTGTGTCCCTCCAATGAGTTGCCCACGAGGACACCGTTTTCTACAAGTGTTGGTCCAATACTCCCTCTAGAGGAAGGGGACTCCGATAGTGCTGATTGGCGGCCCCTGATCTGGGGCAGGGGCAGTGGGCAGCCTGTGGCACGGGCAGGAGCCTCTTTGAATGTGTCCCAGGGACACATCTGCCTGCGAACTTCGGTCACCTGGCAGGAAGCTACGATGCCCAGACCTATGGTTAGCTGTGCAGCGAGGTGTACTGTGAGGACAGGTTCCACACACACTTCAAGTAAGAGGTCGGCCTGAGTGGAAAGGTGAGAGTTTGGGCAGCTGTGCAGACAAAGAAGGCGCCCTTTGGCCTGGGCCTAAATGCTTGTGACACCCCACTGGACCTGCCGTGCTCTGAGGGCCCTGCCCTGGGCCCCCTGCTCCCCTGCCCTTTGTTCAGTCACAGCAGAGATGGCCACACCCACTCCTCCAGTGAGGCCAGAGTTCCAACCACCCTCAGCCCCGCCCCCTCTCCGCAGGTTACCATGGACTACAGAGGCTGCATCCTGAGGCCAGGGCGTTCCGAGAATGCCAAGGGCAGACATGATGACCTTAAATGATTTCCTCTTGTGTCAGGTTTGGTAAACTTTAGGAGCTAGGAAATGGTCCACTTTACAGAAATGTTCAAATTTACTGGCATTTCATATATTCTCTGCTATAACATTGTCCTGATTCTTTCTGTATATTCTATACTTATGTTTTTGTTTTCCTTAATCAAAGTGTGTCTTTTCAATCTTTTCAAAGAAGATTCTTTGGACTTGCTAAATCACCTCAATTTTATACGTTTTCTGTTGTATTAAGTTCTGCTCATATCTTTATTTATCTTTTTTCTATGTTCTCAGGGTTTATTGTTTTGATCTTCTGATGTCAATTAAAACACTTGGTTATTCATTTTAATAAATATTTTACTCATAAAGATTTGAACTTTTGAAGATTCCAGCTTACTTGTAAGTTTCTAAGGGTCAGGTCCTCTCCATTGTTGCTGGCCTAAGGTTTAGTTCACCATATAGCAATGTATATATTGACCTATTTTCCCCTCGACTTTCTGTGATTCCCTACATCTCAACTTTCTTTGCAGACAAGCCATTTGAAATACCCTTAACTTATTTCACAGCCAATAAGTCATTGAAATAATGTGTATTTTTAGAGAAATCTTCTTATATAATTAGGCAGAAAATCTCACCTGCCATAGTTTTCAAAACAGCATAATTTCACTCTTCTCAATGCTTAATCTGTTGTATTACACAACCTTTGAGTATTTAGCTTTATCAATGACATGTCCTTTAAAAATGTTTTAGAGATCCTACCAGTCTTTGAAAACATCCTTGTTCCTTGTTTCAGTTCCAGTTTTATGTATATATTCTGCCTTGCACCTGATTATTCCAACAATTGATGGATGGCCTTGGGAATCTAATTCTGGTATTGATAGTCTTTACTGATTGTCTCCCCTCGTAGCTGATTTTTTCATTATTGTGTAAATTTAGATCATGAGCTCATGTTTAGCTAAACAGCTGACCTTGTAAGACGCTTAGGTGTGAACGCTCGTAAGCTTCCGCAGAAAGACGGCAAAGATTTATTTGTGTCCCTCCAATGATTTGCCCACGAGGACACCGTTTTCTACAAGTGTTGGTCCAATACTCCCTCTAGAGGCAGGGGACTCCGACAGGGCTGATTGGCGGCCCCCGATCTGGGGCAGGGGCAGTGGGCAGCCTGTGGCCCGGGCAGGAGCCTCTTTGCATGTGTCCCTGGGACACATCTGCCTGCGAACTTCGGTCACCTGGCAGGAAGCTACGATGCCCAGACCTATGGTTAGCTGTGCAGCGAGGTGTACTGTGAGGACAGGTTCCACACACACTTCAAGTAAGAGGTCGGCCTGAGTGGAAAGGTGAGAGTTTGGGCAGCTGTGCAGACAAAGAAGGCGCCCTTTGGCCTGGGCCTAAATGCTTGTGACACCCCACTGGACATGCCGTGCTCTGAGGGCCCTGCCCTGGGCCCCCTGCTCCCCTGCCCTTTGTTCAGTCACAGCAGAGATGGCCACACCCACTCCTTCAGTGAGGGCAGAGTTCCAACCACCCTCAGCCCCGCCCCCTCTCCGCAGGTTACCATGGACTACAGAGGCTGCATCCTGAGGCCAGGGCGTTCCGAGAATGCCAAGGGCAGACATGATGACCTTAAATGATTTCCTCTTGTGTCAGGTTTGGTAAACTTTAGGAGCTAGGAAATGGTCCACTTTACAGAAATGTTCAAATTTACTGGCATTTCTTATATTCTCTGCTATAACTTTGTCCTGAATCTTTCTGTATATTCTTTACTTATGTTTTTTTTTTCCTTAATCAAAGTGTGTCTTTTCAATCATTTCAAAGAAGATTCTTTGGACTTACTAAATCACCTGAATTTTATACGTTTTCTGTTGTATTAAGTTCTGCTCATATCTTTATTTATCTTTTTTCTATGTTCTCAGGGTTTATTGTTTTGATCTTCTGATGTCAATTAAAACACTTGGTTATTCATTTTAATAAATATTTTACTTATAAAGATTTGAACTTTTGAAGATTCCAGCTTACTTGTAAGATTCTAAGGGTCAGGTCCTCTCCATTGTTGCTGGCCTAAGGTTTAGTTCACCATATAGCAATGTATATATTGACCTATTTTCCCCTCGACTTTCTGTGATTCCCTACATCTCACCTTTCTTTGCAGACAAGCCATTTGAAATACCCTTAACTTATTTCACAGCCAATAAGTCATTGAAATAATGTGTATTTTTAGAGAAATCTTCTTATATAATTAGGCAGAAAATCTCACCTGCCATAGTTTTCAAAACAGCATAATTTCACTCTTCTCAATGCTTAATCTGTTGTATTACACAACCTTTGAGTATTTAGCTTTATCAATGACATGTACTTTAAAAATGTTTGAGAGATCCTACCAGTCTTTGAAAACATCCTTGTTCCTTGTTTCAGTTCCAGTTTTAGGTATATATTCTGCCTTGCACCTGATTATTCCAACAATTGATGGATGGCCTTGGGAATCTAATTCTGGTATTGATAGTCTTTACTGATTGTCTCCCCTCGTAGCTGATTTCTTCAATATTGTGTAAATTTAGATCATGAGCTCATGTTTAGCTCAACAGCTGACCTTGTAGGACGCTTAGGTGAGAACGCTCGTAAGCTTCCGCAGAAAGACAGCAAAGATTTATTTGTGTCCCTCCAATGAGTTGCCCACGAGGACACCGTTTTCTACAAGTGTTGGTCCAATACTCCCTCTACATGAAGGGGTCTCCGACAGGGCTGATTGGCGGCCCCCGATCTGGGGCAGGGGCAGTGGGCAGCCTGTGGCCCGGGCAGGAGCCTCTTTGAATGTGTCCCTGGGACACATCTGCCTGCGAACTTCGGTCACCTGGCAGGAAGCTACGATGCCCAGACCTATGGTTAGCTGTGCAGCGAGGTGTACTGTGAGGACAGGTTCCACACACACTTCAAGTAAGAGGTCGGCCTGAGTGGAAAGGTGAGAGTTTGGGCAGCTGTGCAGACAAAGAAGGCGCCCTTTGGCCTGGGCCTAAATGCTTGTGACACCCCACTGGACCTGCCGTGCTCTGAGGGCCCTGCCCTGGGCCCCCTGCTCCCCTGCCCTTTGTTCAGTCACAGCAGAGATGGCCACACCCACTCCTCCAGTGAGGCCAGAGTTCCAACCACCCTCAGCCCCGCCCCCTCTCCGCAGGTTACCATGGACTACAGAGGCTGCATCCTGAGGCCAGTGCGTTCCGAGAATGCCAAGGGCAGACATGATGACCTTAAATGATTTCCTCTTGTGTCAGGTTTGGTAAACTTTAGGAGCTAGGAAATGGTCCACTTTACAGAAATGTTCAAATTTACTGGCATTTCATATATTCTCTGTTATAACATTGTCCTGATTCTTTCTGTATATTGTTTACTTATGTTTTTGTTTTCCTTAATCAAAGTGTGTCTTTTCAATCTTTTCAAAGAAGATTCTTTGGACTTACTAAATCACCTCAATTTTATACGTTTTCTGTTGTATTAAGTTCTGCTCATATCTTTATTTATCTTTTTTCTATGTTCACAGGGTTTATTGTTTTGATCTTCTGATGTCAATTAAAACACTTGGTTATTCATTTTAATAAATATTTTACTTATAAAGATTTGAACTTTTGAAGATTCCAGCTTACTTGTAAGTTTCTAAGGGTCAGGTCCTCTCCATTGTTGCTGGCCTAAGGTTTAGTTCACCATATAGCAATGTATATATTGACCTATTTTCCCCTCGACTTTCTGTGATTCCCTACATCTCACCTTTCTTTGCAGACAAGCCATTTGAAATACCCTTAACTTAGTTCACAGCCAATAAGTCATTGAAATAATGTGTATTTTTAGAGAAATCTTCTTATATAATTAGGCAGAAAATCTCACCTGCCATAGTTTTCAAAACAGCATAATTTCACTCTTCTCAATGCTTAATCTGTTGTATTACACAACCTTTGAGTATTTAGCTTTATCAATGACATGTACTTTAAAAATGTTTGAGAGATCCTACCAGTCTTTGAAAACATCCTTGTTCCTTGTTTCAGTTCCAGTTTTATGTATATATTCTGCCTTGCACCTGATTATTCCAACAATTGATGGATGGCCTTGGGAATCTAATCCTGGTATTGATAGTCTTTACTGATTGTCTCCCCTCCTAGCTGATTTCTTCATTATTGTGTAAATTTAGATCATGAGCTCATGTTTAGCTAAACAGCTGACCTTGTAAGACGCTTAGGTGTGAACGCTCGTAAGCTTCCGCAGAAAGACGGCAAAGATTTATTTGTGTCCCTCCAATGAGTTGCCCACGAGGACACCGTTTTCTACAAGTGTTGGTCCAATACTCCCTCTAGAGGCAGGGGACTCCGACAGGGCTGATTGGCGGCCCCCGATCTGGGGCAGGGGCAGTGGGCAGCCTGTGGCCCGGGCAGGAGCCTCTTTGCATGTGTCCCTGGGACACATCTGCCTGCGAACTTCGGTCACCTGGCAGGAAGCTACGATGCCCAGACCTATGGTTAGCTGTGCAGCGAGGTGTACTGTGAGGACAGGTTCCACACACACTTCAAGTAAGAGGTCGGCCTGAGTGGAAAGGTGAGAGTTTGGGCAGCTGTGCAGACAAAGAAGGCGCCCTTTGGCCTGGGCCTAAATGCTTGTTACACCCCACTGGACCTGCCGTGCTCTGAGGGCCCTGCCCTGGGCCCCCTGCTCCCCTGCCCTTTGTTCAGTCACAGCAGAGATGGCCACACCCACTCCTCCAGTGAGGCCAGAGTTCCAAACACCCTCAGCCCCGCCCCCTCTCCGCAGGTTACCATGGACTACAGAGGCTGCATCCTGAGGCCAGGGCGTTCCGAGAATGCCAAGGGCAGACATGATGACCTTAAATGATTTCCTCTTGTGTCAGGTTTGGTAAACTTTAGGAGCTAGGAAATGGTCCACTTTACAGAAATGTTCAAATTTACTGGCATTTCATATATTCTCTGTTATAACATTGTCCTCATTCTTTCTGTATATTCTTTACTTATGTTTTTGTTTTCCTTAATCAAAGTGTGTCTTTTCAATCTTTTCAAAGAAGATTCTTTGGACTTACTAAATCACCTGAATTTTATACGTTTTCTGTTGTATTAAGTTCTGCTCATATCTTTATCTTTTTTCTATGTTCTCAGGGTTTATTGTTTTGATCTTCTGATGTCAATTAAAACACTTGGTTATTCATTTTAATAAATTTTTTACTTATAAAGATTTGAACTTTTGAAGATTCCAGCTTACTTGTAAGTTTCTAAGGGTCAGGTCCTCTCCATTGTTGCTGGCCTAAGGTTTAGTTCACCATATAGCAATGTATATATTGACCTATTTTCCCCTCGACTTTCTGTGATTCCCTACATCTCACCTTTCTTTGCAGACAAGCCATTTGAAATACCCTTAAATTATTTCACAGCCAATAAGTCATTGAAATAATGTGTATTTTTAGAGAAATCTTCTTATATAATTAGGCAGAAAATCTCACCTGCCATAGTTTTCAAAACAGCATAATTTCACTCTTCTCAATGCTTAATCTGTTGTATTACACAACCTTTGAGTATTTAGCTTTATCAATGACATGTACTTTAAAAATGTTTGAGAGATCCTACCAGTCTTTGAAAACATCCTTGTTCCTTGTTTCAGTTCCAGTTTTATGTATATATTCTGCCTTGCACCTGATTATTCCAACAATTGATGGATGGCCTTGGGAATCTAATTCTGGTATTGATAGTCTTTACTGATTGTCTCCCCTCGTAGCTGATTTCTTCATTATTGTGTAAATTTAGATCATGAGCTCATGTTTAGCTAAACAGCTGACCTTGTAAGACGCTTAGGTGTGAACGCTCGTAAGCTTCCGCAGAAAGACGGCAAAGATTTATTTGTGTCCCTCCAATGAGTTGCCCACGAGGACACCGTTTTCTACAAGTGTTGGTCCAATACTCCCTCTAGAGGAAGGGGACTCCGACAGGGCTGATTGGCGGCCCCCGATCTGGGGCAGGGGCAGTGGGCAGCCTGTGGCCCGGGCAGGAGCCTCTTTGCATGTGTCCCTGGGACACATCTGCCTGTGAACTTCGGTCACCTGGCAGGAAGCTACGATGCCCAGACCTATGGTTAGCTGTGCAGCGAGGTGTACTGTGAGGACAGGTTCCACACACACTTCAAGTAAGAGGTCGGCCTGAGTGGAAAGGTGAGAGTTTGGGCAGCTGTGCAGACAAAGAAGGCGCCCTTTGGCCTGGGCCTAAATGCTTGTGACACCCCAATGGACCTGCCGTGCTCTGAGGGCCCTGCCCTGGGCCCCCTGCTCCCCTGCCCTTTGTTCAGTCACAGCAGAGATGGCCACACCCACTCCTCCAGTGAGGCCAGAGTTCCAACCACCCTCAGCCCCGCCCCCTCTCCGCAGTTTAACATGGACTACAGAGGCTGCATCCTGAGGCCAGGGCGTTCCGAGAATGCCAAGGGCAGACATGATGACCTTAAATGATTTCCTCTTGTGTCAGGTTTGGTAAACTTTAGGAGCTAGGAAATGGTCCACTTTACAGAAATGTTCAAATTTACTGGCATTTCATATATTCTCTGTTATAACATTGTCCTGATTCTTTCTGTATATTCTTTACTTATGTTTTTGTTTTCCTTAATCAAAGTGTGTCTTTTCAATCTTTTCAAAGAAGATTCTTTGGACTTACTAAATCACCTGAATTTTATACGTTTTCTGTTGTATTAATTTCTGCTCATATCTTTATTTATCTTTTTTCTATGTTCTCAGGGTTTATTGTTTTGATCTTCTGATGTCAATTAAAACACTTGGTTATTCATTTTAATCAATATTTTACTTATAAAGATTTGAACTTTTGAAGATTCCAGCTTACTTGTAAGATTCTAAGGGTCAGGTCCTCTCCATTGTTGCTGGCCTAAGGTTTAGTTCACCATATAGCAATGTATATATTGACCTATTTTCCCCTCGACTTTCTGTGATTCCCTACATCTCACCTTTCTTTGCAGACAAGCCATTTGAAATACCCTTAACTTATTTCACAGCCAATAAGTCATTGAAATAATGTGTATTTTTAGAGAAATCTTCTTATATAATTAGGCAGAAAATCTCACCTGCCATAGTTTTCAAAACAGCATAATTTCACTCTTCTCAATGCTTAATCTGTTGTATTACACAACCTTTGAGTATTTAGCTTTATCAATGACATGTACTTTAAAAATGTTTGAGAGATCCTACCAGTCTTTGAAAACATCCTTGTTCCTTGTTTCAGTTCCAGTTTTATGTATATATTCTGCCTTGCACCTGATTATTCCAACAATTGATGGATGGCCTTGGGAATCTAATTCTGGTATTGATAGTCTTTACTGATTGTCTCCCCTCGTAGCTGATTTTTTCATTATTGTGTAAATTTAGATCATGAGCTCATGTTTAGCTAAACAGCTGACCTTGTAAGACGCTTAGGTGTGAACGCTCTTAAGCTTCCGCAGAAAGACGGCAAAGATTTATTTGTGTCCCTCCAATGATTTGCCCACGAGGACACCGTTTTCTACAAGTGTTGGTCCAATACTCCCTCTAGAGGCAGGGGACTCCGACAGGGCTGATTGGCGGCCCCCGATCTGGGGCAGGGGCAGTGGGCAGCCTGTGGCCCGGGCAGGAGCCTCTTTGCATGTGTCCCTGGGACACATCTGCCTGCGAACTTCGGTCACCTGGCAGGAAGCTACGATGCCCAGACCTATGGTTAGCTGTGCAGCGAGGTGTACTGTGAGGACAGGTTCCACACACACTTCAAGTAAGAGGTCGGCCTGAGTGGAAAGGTGAGAGTTTGGGCAGCTGTGCAGACAAAGAAGGCGCCCTTTGGCCTGGGCCTAAATGCTTGTGACACCCCACTGGACCTGCCGTGCTCTGAGGGCCCTGCCCTGGGCCCCCTGCTCCCCTGCCCTTTGTTCAGTCACAGCAGAGATGGCCACACCCACTCCTTCAGTGAGGGCAGAGTTCCAACCACCCTCAGCCCCGCCCCCTCTCCGCAGGTTACCATGGACTACAGAGGCTGCATCCTGAGGCCAGGGCGTTCCGAAAATGCCAAGGGCAGACATGATGACCTTAAATGATTTCCTCTTGTGTCAGGTTTGGTAAACTTTAGGAGCTAGGAAATGGTCCACTTTACAGAAATGTTCAAATTTACTGGCATTTCTTATATTCTCTGCTATAACTTTGTCCTGAATCTTTCTGTATATTCTTTACTTATGTTTTTTTTTTTCCTTAATCAAAGTGTGTCTTTTCAATCTTTTCAAAGAAGATTCTTTGGACTTACTAAATCACCTGAATTTTATACGTTTTCTGTTGTATTAAGTTCTGCTCATATCTTTATTTATCTTTTTTCTATGTTCTCAGGGTTTATTGTTTTGATCTTCTGATGTCAATTAAAACACTTGGTTATTCATTTTAATAAATATTTTACTTATAAAGATTTGAACTTTTGAAGATTCCAGCTTACTTGTAAGATTCTAAGGGTCAGGTCCTCTCCATTGTTGCTGGCCTAAGGTTTAGTTCACCATATAGCAATGTATATATTGACCTATTTTCCCCTCGACTTTCTGTGATTCCCTACATCTCACCTTTCTTTGCAGACAAGCCATTTGAAATACCCTTAACTTATTTCACAGCCAATAAGTCATTGAAATAATGTGTATTTTTAGAGAAATCTTCTTATATAATTAGGCAGAAAATCTCACCTGCCATAGTTTTCAAAACAGCATAATTTCACTCTTCTCAATGCTTAATCTGTTGTATTACACAACCTTTGAGTATTTAGCTTTATCAATGACATGTACTTTAAAAATGTTTGAGAGATCCTACCAGTCTTTGAAAACATCCTTGTTCCTTGTTTCAGTTCCAGTTTTAGGTATATATTCTGCCTTGCACCTGATTATTCCAACAATTGATGGATGGCCTTGGGAATCTAATTCTGGTATTGATAGTCTTTACTGATTGTCTCCCCTCGTAGCTGATTTCTTCAATATTGTGTAAATTTAGATCATGAGCTCATGTTTAGCTCAACAGCTGACCTTGTAGGACGCTTAGGTGAGAACGCTCGTAAGCTTCCGCAGAAAGACAGCAAAGATTTATTTGTGTCCCTCCAATGAGTTGCCCACGAGGACACCGTTTTCTACAAGTGTTGGTCCAATACTCCCTCTACATGAAGGGGTCTCCGACAGGGCTGATTGGCGGCCCCCGATCTGGGGCAGGGGCAGTGGGCAGCCTGTGGCCCGGGCAGGAGCCTCTTTGCATGTGTCCCTGGGACACATCTGCCTGCGAACTTAGGTCACCTGGCAGGAAGCTACGATGCCCAGACCTATGGTTAGCTGTGCAGCGAGGTGTACTGTGAGGACAGGTTCCACACACACTTCAAGTAAGATGTCGGCCTGAGTGGAAAGGTGAGAGTTTGGGCAGCTGTGCAGACAAAGAAGGCGCCCTTTGGCCTGGGCCTAAATGCTTGTGACACCCCACTGGACCTGCCGTGCTCTGAGGGCCCTGCCCTGGGCCCCCTGCTCCCCTGCCCTTTGTTCAGTCACAGCAGAGATGGCCACACCCACTCCTCCAGTGAGGCCAGAGTTCCAACCACCCTCAGCCCCGCCCCCTCTCCGCAGGTTACCATGGACTACAGAGGCTGCATCCTGAGGCCAGTGCGTTCCGAGAATGCCAAGGGCAGACATGATGACCTTAAATGATTTCCTCTTGTGTCAGGTTTGGTAAACTTTAGGAGCTAGGAAATGGTCCACTTTACAGAAATGTTCAAATTTACTGGCATTTCATATATTCTCTGTTATAACATTGTCCTGATTCTTTCTGTATATTGTTTACTTATGTTTTTGTTTTCCTTAATCAAAGTGTGTATTTTCAATCTTTTCAAAGAAGATTCTTTGGACTTACTAAATCACCTCAATTTTATACGTTTTCTGTTGTATTAAGTTCTGCTCATATCTTTATTTATCTTTTTTCTATGTTCACAGGGTTTATTGTTTTGATCTTCTGATGTCAATTAAAACACTTGGTTATTCATTTTAATAAATATTTTACTTATAAAGATTTGAACTTTTGAAGATTCCAGCTTACTTGTAAGTTTCTAAGGGTCAGGTCCTCTCCATTGTTGCTGGCCTAAGGTTTAGTTCACCATATAGCAATGTATATATTGACCTATTTTCCCCTCGACTTTCTGTGATTCCCTACATCTCACCTTTCTTTGCAGACAAGCCATTTGAAATACCCTTAACTTAGTTCACAGCCAATAAGTCATTGAAATAATGTGTATTTTTAGAGAAATCTTCTTATATAATTAGGCAGAAAATCTCACCTGCCATAGTTTTCAAAACAGCATAATTTCACTCTTCTCAATGCTTAATCTGTTGTATTACACAACCTTTGAGTATTTAGCTTTATCAATGACATGTACTTTAAAAATGTTTGAGAGATCCTACCAGTCTTTGAAAACATCCTTGTTCCTTGTTTCAGTTCCAGTTTTATGTATATATTCTGCCTTGCACCTGATTATTCCAACAATTGATGGATGGCCTTGGGAATCTAATCCTGGTATTGATAGTCTTTACTGATTGTCTCCCCTCCTAGCTGATTTCTTCATTATTGTGTAAATTTAGATCATGAGCTCATGTTTAGCTAAACAGCTGACCTTGTAAGACGCTTAGGTGTGAACGCTCGTAAGCTTCCGCAGAAAGACGGCAAAGATTTATTTGTGTCCCTCCAATGAGTTGCCCACGAGGACACCGTTTTCTACAAGTGTTGGTCCAATACTCCCTCTAGAGGCAGGGGACTCCGACAGGGCTGATTGGCGGCCCCCGATCTGGGGCAGGGGCAGTGGGCAGCCTGTGGCCCGGGCAGGAGCCTCTTTGCATGTGTCCCTGGGACACATCTGCCTGCGAACTTCGGTCACCTGGCAGGAAGCTACGATGCCCAGACCTATGGTTAGCTGTGCAGCGAGGTGTACTGTGAGGACAGGTTCCACACACACTTCAAGTAAGAGGTCGGCCTGAGTGGAAAGGTGAGAGTTTGGGCAGCTGTGCAGACAAAGAAGGCGCCCTTTGGCCTGGCCCTAAATGCTTGTGACAGCCCACTGGACCTGCCGTGCTCTGAGGGCCCTGCCCTGGGCCCCCTGCTCCCCTGCCCTTTGTTCAGTCACAGCAGAGATGGCCACACCCACTCCTCCAGTGAGGCCAGAGTTCCAAACACCCTCAGCCCCGCCCCCTCTCCGCAGGTTACCATGGACTACAGAGGCTGCATCCTGAGGCCAGGGCGTTCCGAGAATGCCAAGGGCAGACATGATGACCTTAAATGATTTCCTCTTGTGTCAGGTTTGGTAAACTTTAGGAGCTAGGAAATGGTCCACTTTACAGAAATGTTCAAATTTACTGGCATTTCTTTTATTCTCTGCTATAACTTTGTCCTGATTCTTTCTGTATATTCTTTACTTATGTTTTTGTTTTCCTTAATCAAAGTGTGTCTTTTCAATCTTTTCAAAGAAGATTCTTTGGACTTACTAAATCACCTCAATTTTATACGTTTTCTGTTGTATTAAGTTCTGCTCATATCTTTATCTTTTTTCTATGTTCTCAGGGTTTATTGTTTTGATCTTCTGATGTCAATTAAAACACTTGGTTATTCATTTTAATAAATTTTTTACTTATAAAGATTTGAACTTTTGAAGATTCCAGCTTACTTGTAAGTTTCTAAGGGTCAGGTCCTCTCCATTGTTGCTGGCCTAAGGTTTAGTTCACCATATAGCAATGTATATATTGACCTATTTTCCCCTCGACTTTCTGTGATTCCCTACATCTCACCTTTCTTTGCAGACAAGCCATTTGAAATACCCTTAACTTATTTCACAGCCAATAAGTCATTGAAATAATGTGTATTTTTAGAGAAATCTTCTTATATAATTAGGCAGAAAATCTCACCTGCCATAGTTTTCAAAACAGCATAATTTCACTCTTCTCAATGCTTAATCTGTTGTATTACACAACCTTTGAGTATTTAGCTTTATCAATGACATGTACTTTAAAAATGTTTTAGAGATCCTACCAGTCTTTGAAAACATCCTTGTTCCTTGTTTCAGTTCCAGTTTTATGTATATATTCTGCCTTGCACCTGATTATTCCAACAATTGATGGATGGCCTTGGGAATCTAATTCTGGTATTGATAGTCTTTACTGATTGTCTCCCCTCGTAGCTGATTTCTTCATTATTGTGTAAATTTAGATCATGAGCTCATGTTTATCTAAACAGCTGACCTTGTAAGACGCTTAGGTGTGAACGCTCGTAAGCTTCCGCAGAAAGACGGCAAAGATTTATTTGTGTCCCTCCAATGAGTTGCCCACGAGGACACCGTTTTCTACAAGTGTTGGTCCAATACTCCCTCTAGAGGAAGGGGACTCCGACAGGGCTGATTGGCGGCCCCCGATCTGGGGCAGGGGCAGTGGGCAGCCTGTGGCCCGGGCAGGAGCCTCTTTGCATGTGTCCCTGGGACACATCTGCCTGTGAACTTCGGTCACCTGGCAGGAAGCTACGATGCCCAGACCTATGGTTAGCTGTGCAGCGAGGTGTACTGTGAGGACAGGTTCCACACACACTTCAAGTAAGAGGTCGGCCTGAGTGGGAAGGTGAGAGTTTGGCCAGCTGTGCAGACAAAGAAGGCGCCCTTTGGCCTGGGCCTAAATGCTTGTGACACCCCACTGGACCTGCCGTGCTCTGAGGGCCCTGCCCTGGGCCCCCTGCTCCCCTGCCCTTTGTTCAGTCACAGCAGAGATGGCCACACCCACTCCTCCAGTGAGGCCAGAGTTCCAACCACCCTCAGCCCCGCCCCCTCTCCGCAGTTTAACATGGACTACAGAGGCTGCATCCTGAGGCCAGGGCGTTCCGACAATGCCAAGGGCAGACATGATGAGCTTAAATGATTTCCTCTTGTGTCAGGTTTGGTAAACTTTAGGAGCTAGGAAATGGTCCACTTTACAGAAATGTTCAAATTTACTGGCATTTCATATATTCTCTGTTATAACATTGTCCTGATTCTTTCTGTATATTCTTTACTTATGTTTTTGTTTTCCTTAATCAAAGTGTGTCTTTTCAATCTTTTCAAAGAAGATTCTTTGGACTTACTAAATCACCTCAATTTTATACGTTTTCTGTTGTATTAAGTTCTGCTCATATCTTTATTTATCTTTTTTCTATGTTCTCAGGGTTTATTGTTTTGATCTTCTGATGTCAATTAAAACACTTGGTTATTCATTTTAATCAATATTTTACTTATAAAGATTTGAACTTTTGAAGATTCCAGCTTACTTGTAAGATTCTAAGGGTCAGGTCCTCTCCATTGTTGCTGGCCTAAGGTTTAGTTCACCATATAGCAATGTATATATTGACCTATTTTCCCCTCGACTTTCTGTGATTCCCTACATCTCACCTTTCTTTGCAGACAAGCCATTTGAAATAACCTTAACTTATTTCACAGCCAATAAGTCATTGAAATAATGTGTATTTTTAGAGAAATCTTCTTATATAATTAGGCAGAAAATCTCACCTGCCATAGTTTTCAAAACAGCATAATTTCACTCTTCTCAATGCTTAATCTGTTGTATTACACAACATTTGAGTATTTAGCTTTATCAATGACATGTCCTTTAAAAATGTTTTAGAGATCCTACCAGTCTTTGAAAACATCCTTGTTCCTTGTTTCAGTTCCAGTTTTATGTATATATTCTGCCTTGCACCTGATTATTCCAACAATTGATGGATGGCCTTGGGAATCTAAATCTGGTATTGATAGTCTTTACTGATTGTCTCCCCTCGTAGCTGATTTCTTCATTATTGTGTAAATTTAGATCATGAGCTCATGTTTAGCTCAACAGCTGACCTTGTAAGACGCTTAGGTGTGAACGCTCGTAAGCTTCCGCAGAAAGACGGCAAAGATTTATTTGTGTCCCTCCAATGAGTTGCCCACGAGGACACCGTTTTCTACAAGTGTTGGTCCAATACTCCCTCTACATGAAGGGGACTCCGACAGGGCTGATTGGCGGCCCCTGATCTGGGGCAGGGGCAGTGGGCAGCCTGTGGCCCGGGCAGGAGCCTCTTTGCATGTGTCCCTGGGACACATCTGCCTGCGAACTTCGGTCACCTGGCAGGAAGCTACGATGCCCAGACCTATGGTTAGCTGTGCAGCGAGGTGTACTGTGAGGACAGGTTCCACACACACTTCAAGTAAGAGGTCGGCCTGAGTGGAAAGGTGAGAGTTTGGGCAGCTGTGCAGACAAAGAAGGCGCCCTTTGGCCTGGGCCTAAATGCTTGTGACACACCACTGGACCTGCCGTGCTCTGAGGGCCCTGCCCTGTGCCCCCTCCTCCCCTGCCCTTTTTTCAGTCACAGCAGAGATGGCCACACCCACTCCTTCAGTGAGGGCAGTGTTCCAACCACCCTCAGCCCCGCCCCCTCTCCGCAGGTTACCATGGACTACAGAGGCTGCATCCTGAGGCCAGGGCGTTCCGAGAATGCCAAGGGCAGACATGATGACCTTAAATGATTTCCTCTTGTGTCAGGTTTGGTAAACTTTAGGAGCTAGGAAATGGTCCACTTTACAGAAATGTTCAAATTTACTGGCATTTCTTTTATTCTCTGCTATAACTTTGTCCTGATTCTTTCTGTATATTCTTTACTTATGTTTTTGTTTTCCTTAATCAACGTGTGTCTTTTCAATCTTTTCAAAGAAGATTCTTTGGACTTACTAAATCACCTCAATTTTATACGTTTTCTGTTGTATTAAGTTCTGCTCATATCTTTATCTTTTTTCTATGTTCTCAGGGTTTATTGTTTTGATCTTCTGATGTCAATTAAAACACTTGGTTATTCATTTTAATAAATTTTTTACTTATAAAGATTTGAACTTTTGAAGATTCCAGCTTACTTGTAAGTTTCTAAGGGTCAGGTCCTCTCCATTGTTGCTGGCCTAAGGTTTAGTTCACCATATAGCAATGTATATATTGACCTATTTTCCCCTCGACTTTCTGTGATTCCCTACATCTCACCTTTCTTTGCAGACAAGCCATTTGAAATACCCTTAAATTATTTCACAGCCAATAAGTCATTGAAATAATGTGTATTTTTAGAGAAATCTTCTTCTATAATTAGGCAGAAAATCTCACCTGCCATAGTTTTCAAAACAGCATAATTTCACTCTTCTCAATGCTTAATCTGTTGTATTACACAACCTTTGAGTATTTAGCTTTATCAATGACATGTACTTTAAAAATGTTTGAGAGATCCTACCAGTCTTTGAAAACATCCTTGTTCCTTGTTTCAGTTCCAGTTTTATGTATATATTCTGCCTTGCACCTGATTATTCCAACAATTGATGGATGGCCTTGGGAATCTAATTCTGGCATTGATAGTCTTTACTGATTGTCTCCCCTCGTAGCTGATTTCTTCATTATTGTGTAAATTTAGATCATGAGCTCATGTTTAGCTCAACAGCTGACCTTGTAAGACGCTTAGGTGTGAACGCTCGTAAGCTTCCGCAGAAAGACGGCAAAGATTTATTTGTGTCCCTCCAATGAGTTGCCCACGAGGACACCGTTTTCTACAAGTGTTGGTCCAATACTCCCTCTAGAGGAAGGGGACTCCGACAGGGCTGATTGGCGGCCCCCGATCTGGGGCAGGGGCAGTGGGCAGCCTGTGGCCCGGGCAGGAGCCTCTTTGCATGTGTCCCTGGGACACATCTGCCTGCGAACTTCGGTCACCTGGCAGGAAGCTACGATGCCCAGACCTATGGTTAGCTGTGCAGCGAGGTGTACTGTGAGGACAGGTTCCACACACACTTCAAGTAAGAGGTCGGCCTGAGTGGGAAGGTGAGAGTTTGGGCAGCTGTGCAGACAAAGAAGGCGCCCTTTGGCCTGGGCCTAAATGCTTGTGACACCCCACTGGACCTGCCGTGCTCTGAGGGCCCTGCCCTGGGCCCCCTGCTCCCCTGCCCTTTGTTCAGTCACAGCAGAGATGGCCACACCCACTCCTCCAGTGAGGCCAGAGTTCCAACCACCCTCAGCCCCGCCCCCTCTCCGCAGGTTACCATGGACTACAGAGGCTGCATCCTGAGGCCAGGGCGTTCCGAGAATGCCAAGGGCAGACATGATGACCTTAAATGATTTCCTCTTGTGTCAGGTTTGGTAAACTTTAGGAGCTAGGAAATGGTCCACTTTACAGAAATGTTCAAATTTACTGGCATTTCATATATTCTCTGCTATAACATTGTCCTGATTCTTTCTGTATATTCTATACTTATGTTTTTGTTTTCCTTAATCAAAGTGTGTCTTTTCAATCTTTTCAAAGAAGATTCTTTGGACTTACTAAATCACCTGAATTTTATACGTTTTCTGTTGTATTAAGTTCTGCTCATATCTTTATTTATCTTTTTTCTATGTTCTCAGGGTTTATTGTTTTGATCTTCTGATGTCAATTAAAACACTTGGTTATTCATTTTAATCAATATTTTACTTATAAAGATTTGAACTTTTGAAGATTCCAGCTTACTTGTAAGATTCTAAGGGTCAGGTCCTCTCCATTGTTGCTGGCCTAAGGTTTAGTTCACCATATAGCAATGTATATATTGACCTATTTTCCCCTCGACTTTCTGTGATTCCCTACATCTCACCTTTCTTTGCAGACAAGCCATTTGAAATAACCTTAACTTATTTCACAGCCAATAAGTCATTGAAATAATGTGTATTTTTAGAGAAATCTTCTTATATAATTAGGCAGAAAATCTCACCTGCCATAGTTTTCAAAACAGCATAATTTCACTCTTCTCAATGCTTAATCTGTTGTATTACACAACATTTGAGTATTTAGCTTTATCAATGACATGTCCTTTAAAAATGTTTTAGAGATCCTACCAGTCTTTGAAAACATCCTTGTTCCTTGTTTCAGTTCCAGTTTTATGTATATATTCTGCCTTGCACCTGATTATTCCAACAATTGATGGATGGCCTTGGGAATCTAAATCTGGTATTGATAGTCTTTACTGATTGTCTCCCCTCGTAGCTGATTTCTTCATTATTGTGTAAATTTAGATCATGAGCTCATGTTTAGCTCAACAGCTGACCTTGTAAGACGCTTAGGTGTGAACGCTCGTAAGCTTCCGCAGAAAGACGGCAAAGATTTATTTGTGTCCCTCCAATGAGTTGCCCACGAGGACACCGTTTTCTACAAGTGTTGGTCCAATACTCCCTCTACATGAAGGGGACTCCGACAGGGCTGATTGGCGGCCCCTGATCTGGGGCAGGGGCAGTGGGCAGCCTGTGGCCCGGGCAGGAGCCTCTTTGCATGTGTCCCTGGGACACATCTGCCTGCGAACTTCGGTCACCTGGCAGGAAGCTACGATGCCCAGACCTATGGTTAGCTGTGCAGCGAGGTGTACTGTGAGGACAGGTTCCACACACACTTCATGTAAGAGGTCGGCCTGAGTGGAAAGGTGAGAGTTTGGGCAGCTGTGCAGACAAAGAAGGCGCCCTTTGGCCTGGGCCTAAATGCTTGTGACACACCACTGGACCTGTCGTGCTCTGAGGGCCCTGCCCTGTGCCCCCTCCTCCCCTGCCCTTTTTTCAGTCACAGCAGAGATGGCCACACCCACTCCTTCAGTGAGGGCAGTGTTCCAACCACCCTCAGCCCCGCCCCCTCTCCGCAGGTTACCATGGACTACAGAGGCTGCATCCTGAGGCCAGGGCGTTCCGAGAATGCCAAGGGCAGACATGATGACCTTAAATGATTTCCTCTTGTGTCAGGTTTGGTAAACTTTAGGAGCTAGGAAATGGTCCACTTTACAGAAATGTTCAAATTTACTGGCATTTCTTTTATTCTCTGCTATAACTTTGTCCTGATTCTTTCTGTATATTCTTTACTTATGTTTTTGTTTTCCTTAATCAACGTGTGTCTTTTCAATCTTTTCAAAGAAGATTCTTTGGACTTACTAAATCACCTCAATTTTATACGTTTTCTGTTGTATTAAGTTCTGCTCATATCTTTATCTTTTTTCTATGTTCTCAGGGTTTATTGTTTTGATCTTCTGATGTCAATTAAAACACTTGGTTATTCATTTTAATAAATTTTTTACTTATAAAGATTTGAACTTTTGAAGATTCCAGCTTACTTGTAAGTTTCTAAGGGTCAGGTCCTCTCCATTGTTGCTGGCCTAAGGTTTAGTTCACCATATAGCAATGTATATATTGACCTATTTTCCCCTCGACTTTCTGTGATTCCCTACATCTCACCTTTCTTTGCAGACAAGCCATTTGAAATACCCTTAACTTATTTCACAGCCAATAAGTCATTGAAATAATGTGTATTTTTAGAGAAATCTTCTTATATAATTAGGCAGAAAATCTCACCTGCCATAGTTTTCAAAACAGCATAATTTCACTCTTCTCAATGCTTAATCTGTTGTATTACACAACCTTTGAGTATTTAGCTTTATCAATGACATGTACTTTAAAAATGTTTGAGAGATCCTACCAGTCTTTGAAAACATCCTTGTTCCTTGTTTCAGTTCCAGTTTTATGTATATATTCTGCCTTGCACCTGATTATTCCAACAATTGATGGATGGCCTTGGGAATCTAATTCTGGCATTGATAGTCTTTACTGATTGTCTCCCCTCGTAGCTGATTTCTTCATTATTGTGTAAATTTAGATCATGAGCTCATGTTTAGCTCAACAGCTGACCTTGTAAGACGCTTAGGTGTGAACGCTCGTAAGCTTCCGCAGAAAGACGGCAAAGATTTATTTGTGTCCCTCCAATGAGTTGCCCACGAGGACACCGTTTTCTACAAGTGTTGGTCCAATACTCCCTCTAGAGGAAGGGGACTCCGACAGGGCTGATTGGCGGCCCCCGATCTGGGGCAGGGGCAGTGGGCAGCCTGTGGCCCGGGCAGGAGCCTCTTTGCATGTGTCCCTGGGACACATCTGCCTGCGAACTTCGGTCACCTGGCAGGAAGCTACGA
Source organism: Mesoplodon mirus (assembly GCF_964341445.2). Lineage (NCBI taxonomy): Eukaryota > Metazoa > Chordata > Mammalia > Artiodactyla > Ziphiidae > Mesoplodon > Mesoplodon mirus. The sequence goes on along the minus strand of NC_138976.1, from coordinate 176,288,796 downwards.
TGCCCAGACCTATGGTTAGCTGTGCAGCGAGGTGTACTGTGAGGACAGGTTCCACACACACTTCAAGTAAGAGGTCGGCCTGAGTGGGAAGGTGAGAGTTTGGGCAGCTGTGCAGACAAAGAAGGCGCCCTTTGGCCTGGGCCTAAATGCTTGTGACACCCCACTGGACCTGCCGTGCTCTGAGGGCCCTGCCCTGGGCCCCCTGCTCCCCTGCCCTTTGTTCAGTCACAGCAGAGATGGCCACACCCACTCCTCCAGTGAGGCCAGAGTTCCAACCACCCTCAGCCCCGCCCCCTCTCCGCAGGTTACCATGGACTACAGAGGCTGCATCCTGAGGCCAGGGCGTTCCGAGAATGCCAAGGGCAGACATGATGACCTTAAATGATTTCCTCTTGTGTCAGGTTTGGTAAACTTTAGGAGCTAGGAAATGGTCCACTTTACAGAAATGTTCAAATTTACTGGCATTTCATATATTCTCTGCTATAACATTGTCCTGATTCTTTCTGTATATTCTATACTTATGTTTTTGTTTTCCTTAATCAAAGTGTGTCTTTTCAATCTTTTCAAAGAAGATTCTTTGGACTTACTAAATCACCTGAATTTTATACGTTTTCTGTTGTATTAAGTTCTGCTCATATCTTTATTTATCTTTTTTCTATGTTCTCAGGGTTTATTGTTTTGATCTTCTGATGTCAATTAAAACACTTGGTTATTCATTTTAATAAATATTTTACTCATAAAGATTTGAACTTTTGAAGATTCCAGCTTTCTTGTAAGTTTCTAAGGGTCAGGTCCTCTCCATTGTTGCTGGCCTAAGGTTTAGTTCACCATATAGCAATGTATATATTGACCTATTTTCCCCTCGACTTTCTGTGATTCCCTACATCTCACCTTTCTTTGCAGACAAGCCATTTGAAATACCCTTAAATTATTTCACAGCCAATAAGTCATTGAAATAATGTGTATTTTTAGAGAAATCTTCTTATATAATTAGGCAGAAAATCTCACCTGCCATAGTTTTCAAAAGAGCATAATTTCACTCTTCTCAATGCTTAATCTGTTGTATTACACAACCTTTGAGTATTTAGCTTTATCAATGACATGTACTTTAAAAATGTTTTAGAGATCCTACCAGTCTTTGAAAACATCCTTGTTCCTTGTTTCAGTTCCAGTTTTTTGTATATATTCTGCCTTGCACCTGATTATTCCAACAATTGATGGATGGCCTTGGGAATCTAATTCTGGTATTGATAGTCTTTACTGATTGTCTCCCCTCGTAGCTGATTTTTTCATTATTGTGTAAATTTAGATCATGAGCTCATGTTTAGCTAAACAGCTGACCTTGTAAGACGCTTAGGTGTGTACGCTCGTAAGCTTCCTCAGAAAGACGGCAAAGATTTATTTGTGTCCCTCCAATGAGTTGCCCACGAGGACACCGTTTTCTACAATTGTTGGTCCAATAATCCCTCTACAGGAAGGGGACTCCGACAGGGCTGATTGGCGGCCCCCGATCTGGGGCAGGGGCAGTGGGCAGCCTGTGGCCCGGGCAGGAGCCTCTTTGCATGTGTCCCTGGGACTCATCTGCCTGTGAACTTCAATACCTGGCAGGAAGCTACGATGCCCAGACCTATGGTTAGCTGTGCAGCGAGGTGTACTGTGAGGACAGGTTCCACACACACTTCAAGTAAGAGGTCGGCCTGAGTGGAAAGGTGAGAGTTTGGGCAGCTGTGCAGACAAAGAAGGCGCCCTTTGGCCTGGGCCTAAATGATTGTGACAGCCCACTGGACCTGCCGTGCTCTAAGGGCCCTGCCCTGGGCCCCATGCTCCCCTGCCCTTTGTTCAGTCACAGCAGAGATGGCCACACCCACTCCTTCAGTGAGGCCAGAGTTCCAACCACACTCAGCCCCACCCCCTCTCCGCAGGTTACCATGGACTACAGAGGCTGCATCCTGAGGCCAGGGCGTTCCGAGAATGCCAAGTGCAGACATGATGACCTTAAATGATTTCCTCTTGTGTCAGGTTTGGTAAACTTTAGGAGCTAGGAAATGGTCCACTTTACAGAAATGTTCAAATTTACTGGCATTTCATATATTCTCTGCTATAACATTGTCCTGATTCTTTCTGTATATTCTTTACTTATGTTTTTGTTTTCCTTAATCAAAGTGTGTCTTTTCAATCTTTTCAAAGAAGATTCTTTGGACTTACTAAATCACCTGAATTTTATACGTTTTCTGTTGTATTAAGTTCTGCTCATATCTTTATTTATCTTTTTTCTATGTTCTCAGGGTTTATTGTTTTGATCTTCTGATGTCAATTAAAACACTTGGTTATTCATTTTAATCAATATTTTACTTATAAAGATTTGAACTTTTGAAGATTCCAGCTTACTTGTAAGATTCTAAGGGTCAGGTCCTCTCCATTGTTGCTGGCCTAAGGTTTAGTTCACCATATAGCAATGTATATATTGACCTATTTTCCCCTCGACTTTCTGTGATTCCCTACATCTCACCTTTCTTTGCAGACAAGCCATTTGAAATAACCTTAACTTATTTCACAGCCAATAAGTCATTGAAATAATGTGTATTTTTAGAGAAATCTTCTTATATAATTAGGCAGAAAATCTCACCTGCCATAGTTTTCAAAACAGCATAGTTTCACTCTTCTCAATGCTTAATCTGTTGTATTACACAACATTTGAGTATTTAGCTTTATCAATGACATGTCCTTTAAAAATGTTTTAGAGATCCTACCAGTCTTTGAAAACATCCTTGTTCCTTGTTTCAGTTCCAGTTTTATGTATATATTCTGCCTTGCACCTGATTATTCCAACAATTGATGGATGGCCTTGGGAATCTAAATCTGGTATTGATAGTCTTTACTGATTGTCTCCCCTCGTAGCTGATTTCTTCATTATTGTGTAAATTTAGATCATGAGCTCATGTTTAGCTCAACAGCTGACCTTGTAAGACGCTTAGGTGTGAACGCTCGTAAGCTTCCGCAGAAAGACGGCAAAGATTTATTTGTGTCCCTCCAATGAGTTGCCCACGAGGACACCGTTTTCTACAAGTGTTGGTCCAATACTCCCTCTACATGAAGGGGACTCCGACAGGGCTGATTGGCGGCCCCCGATCTGGGGCAGGGGCAGTGGGCAGCCTGTGGCCCGGGCAGGAGCCTCTTTGCATGTGTCCCTGGGACACATCTGCCTGCGAACTTCGGTCACCTGGCAGGAAGCTACGATGCCCAGACCTATGGTTAGCTGTGCAGCGAGGTGTACTGTGAGGACAGGTTCCACACACACTTCAAGTAAGAGGTCGGCCTGAGTGGAAAGGTGAGAGTTTGGGCAGCTGTGCAGACAAAGAAGGCGCCCTTTGGCCTGGGCCTAAATGCTTGTGACACACCACTGGACCTGCCGTGCTCTGAGGGCCCTGCCCTGTGCCCCCTCCTCCCCTGCCCTTTGTTCAGTCACAGCAGAGATGGCCACACCCACTCCTTCAGTGAGGGCAGTGTTCCAACCACCCTCAGCCCCGCCCCCTCTCCGCAGGTTACCATGGACTACAGAGGCTGCATCCTGAGGCCAGGTCGTTCCGAGAATGCCAAGGGCAGACATGATGACCTTAAATGATTTCCTCTTGTGTCAGGTTTGGTAAACTTTAGGAGCTAGGAAATGGTCCACTTTACAGAAATGTTCAAATTTACTGGCATTTCTTTTATTCTCTGCTATAACTTTGTCCTGATTCTTTCTGTATATTCTTTACTTATGTTTTTGTTTTCCTTAATCAAAGTGTGTCTTTTCAATCTTTTCAAAGAAGATTCTTTGGACTTACTAAATCACCTCAATTTTATACGTTTTCTGTTGTATTAAGTTCTGCTCATATCTTTATTTATCTTTTTTCTATGTTCTCAGGGTTTATTGTTTTGATCTTCTGATGTCAATTAAAACACTTGGTTATTCATTTTAATAAATTTTTTACTTATAAAGATTTGAACTTTTGAAGATTCCAGCTTACTTGTAAGTTTCTAAGGGTCAGGTCCTCTCCATTGTTGCTGGCCTAAGGTTTAGTTCACCATATAGCAATGTATATATTGACCTATTTTCCCCTCGACTTTCTGTGATTCCCTACATCTCACCTTTCTTTGCAGACAAGCCATTTGAAATACCCTTAACTTATTTCACAGCCAATAAGTCATTGAAATAATGTGTATTTTTAGAGAAATCTTCTTATATAATTAGGCAGAAAATCTCACCTGCCATAGTTTTCAAAACAGCATAATTTCACTCTTCTCAATGCTTAATCTGTTGTATTACACAACCTTTGAGTATTTAGCTTTATCAATGACATGTACTTTAAAAATGTTTGAGAGATCCTACCAGTCTTTGAAAACATCCTTGTTCCTTGTTTCAGTTCCAGTTTTATGTATATATTCTGCCTTGCACCTGATTATTCCAACAATTGATGGATGGCCTTGGGAATCTAATTCTGGTATTGATAGTCTTTACTGATTGTCTCCCCTCGTAGCTGATTTCTTCATTATTGTGTAAATTTAGATCATGAGCTCATGTTTAGCTAAACAGCTGACCTTGTAAGACGCTTAGGTGTGAACGCTCGTAAGCTTCCGCAGAAAGACGGCAAAGATTTATTTGTGTCCCTCCAATGAGTTGCCCACGAGGACACCGTTTTCTACAAGTGTTGGTCCAATACTCCCTCTAGAGGAAGGGGACTCCGACAGGGCTGATTGGTGGCCCCCGATCTGGGGCAGGGGCAGTGGGCAGCCTGTGGCCCAGGCAGGAACCTCTTTGCATGGGTCCCTGGGACATATCTGCCTGCGAACTTCGGTCACCTGGCAGGAAGCTACGATGCCCAGACCTATGGTTAGCTGTGCAGCGAGGTGTACTGTGAGGACAGGTTCCACACACACTTCAAGTAAGAGGTCGGCCTGAGTGGAAAGGTGAGAGTTTGGGCAGCTGTGCAGACAAAGAAGGCGCCCTTTGGCCTGGGCCTAAATGCTTGTGACACCCCAATGGACCTGCCGTGCTCTGAGGGCCCTGCCCTGGGCCCCCTGCTCCCCTGCCCTTTGTTCAGTCACAGCAGAGATGGCCACACCCACTCCTCCAGTGAGGCCAGAGTTCCAACCACCCTCAGCCCCGCCCCCTCTCCGCAGGTTACCATGGACTACAGAGGCTGCATCCTGAGGCCAGGGCGTTCCGAGAATGCCAAGGGCAGACATGATGACCTTAAATGATTTCCTCTTGTGTCAGGTTTGGTATACTTTAGGAGCTAGGAAATGGTCCACTTTACAGAAATGTTCAAATTTACTGGCATTTCTTATATTCTCTGCTATAACTTTGTCCTGATTCTTTCTGTATATTCTTTACTTATGTTTTTGTTTTCCTTAATCAAAGTGTGTCTTTTCAATCTTTGCAAAGAAGATGCTTTGGACTTACTAAATCACCTCAATTTTATACGTTTTCTGTTGTATTAAGTTCTGCTCATATCTTTATTTATCTTTTTTCTATGTTCTCAGGGTTTATTGTTTTGATCTTCTGATGTCAATTAAAACACTTGGTTATTCATTTTAATCAATATTTTACTTATAAAGATTTGAACTTTTGAAGATTCCAGCTTACTTGTAAGATTCTAAGGGTCAGGTCCTCTCCATTGTTGCTGGCCTAAGGTTTAGTTCACCATATAGCAATGTATATATTGACCTATTTTCCCCTCGACTTTCTGTGATTCCCTACATCTCACCTTTCTTTGCAGACAAGCCATTTGAAATAACCTTAACTTATTTAACAGCCAATAAGTCATTGAAATAATGTGTATTTTTAGAGAAATCTTCTTATATAATTAGGCAGAAAATCTCACCTGCCATAGTTTTCAAAACAGCATAATTTCACTCTTCTCAATGCTTAATCTGTTGTATTACACAACATTTGAGTATTTAGCTTTATCAATGACATGTCCTTTAAAAATGTTTTAGAGATCCTACCAGTCTTTGAAAACATCCTTGTTCCTTGTTTCAGTTCCAGTTTTATGTATATATTCTGCCTTGCACCTGATTATTCCAACAATTGATGGATGGCCTTGGGAATCTAAATCTGGTATTGATAGTCTTTACTGATTGTCTCCCCTCGTAGCTGATTTCTTCATTATTGTGTAAATTTAGATCATGAGCTCATGTTTAGCTCAACAGCTGACCTTGTAAGACGCTTAGGTGTGAACGCTCGTAAGCTTCCGCAGAAAGACGGCAAAGATTTATTTGTGTCCCTCCAATGAGTTGCCCACGAGGACACCGTTTTCTACAAGTGTTGGTCCAATACTCCCTCTACATGAAGGGGACTCCGACAGGGCTGATTGGCGGCCCCCGATCTGGGGCAGGGGCAGTGGGCAGCCTGTGGCCCGGGCAGGAGCCTCTTTGCATGTGTCCCTGGGACACATCTGCCTGCGAACTTCGGTCACCTGGCAGGAAGCTACGATGCCCAGACCTATGGTTAGCTGTGCAGCGAGGTGTACTGTGAGGACAGGTTCCACACACACTTCAAGTAAGAGGTCGGCCTGAGTGGAAAGGTGAGAGTTTGGGCAGCTGTGCAGACAAAGAAGGCGCCCTTTGGCCTGGGCCTAAATGCTTGTGACACACCACTGGACCTGCCGTGCTCTGAGGGCCCTGCCCTGTGCCCCCTCCTCCCCTGCCCTTTGTTCAGTCACAGCAGAGATGGCCACACCCACTCCTTCAGTGAGGGCAGTGTTCCAACCACCCTCAGCCCCGCCCCCTCTCCGCAGGTTACCATGGACTACAGAGGCTGCATCCTGAGGCCAGGTCGTTCCGAGAATGCCAAGGGCAGACATGATGACCTTAAATGATTTCCTCTTGTGTCAGGTTTGGTAAACTTTAGGAGCTAGGAAATGGTCCACTTTACAGAAATGTTCAAATTTACTGGCATTTCTTTTATTCTCTGCTATAACTTTGTCCTGATTCTTTCTGTATATTCTTTACTTATGTTTTTGTTTTCCTTAATCAAAGTGTGTCTTTTCAATCTTTTCAAAGAAGATTCTTTGGACTTACTAAATCACCTCAATTTTATACGTTTTCTGTTGTATTAAGTTCTGCTCATATCTTTATCTTTTTTCTATGTTCTCAGGGTTTATTGTTTTGATCTTCTGATGTCAATTAAAACACTTGGTTATTCATTTTAATAAATTTTTTACTTATAAAGATTTGAACTTTTGAAGATTCCAGCTTACTTGTAAGTTTCTAAGGGTCAGGTCCTCTCCATTGTTGCTGGCCTAAGGTTTAGTTCACCATATAGCAATGTATATATTGACCTATTTTCCCCTCGACTTTCTGTGATTCCCTACATCTCACCTTTCTTTGCAGACAAGCCATTTGAAATACCCTTAAATTATTTCACAGCCAATAAGTCATTGAAATAATGTGTATTTTTAGAGAAATCTTCTTATATAATTAGGCAGAAAATCTCACCTGCCATAGTTTTCAAAACAGCATAATTTCACTCTTCTCAATGCTTAATCTGTTGTATTACACAACCTTTGAGTATTTAGCTTTATCAATGACATGTACTTTAAAAATGTTTTAGAGATCCTACCAGTCTTTGAAAACATCCTTGTTCCTTGTTTCAGTTCCAGTTTTATGTATATATTCTGCCTTGCACCTGATTATTCCAACAATTGATGGATGGCCTTGGGAATCTAATTCTGGTATTGATAGTCTTTACTGATTGTCTCCCCTCGTAGCTGATTTCTTCATTATTGTGTAAATTTAGATCATGAGCTCATGTTTAGCTCAACAGCTGACCTTGTAAGACGCTTAGGTGTTAACGCTCGTAAGCTTCCGCAGAAAGACGGCAAAGATTTATATGTGTCCCTCCAATGAGTTGCCCACGAGGACACCGTTTTCTACAAGTGTTGGTCCAATACTCCCTCTAGAGGAAGGGGACTCCGACAGGGCTGATTGGCGGCCCCCGATCTGGGGCAGGGGCAGTGGGCAGCCTGTGGCCCGGGCAGGAGCCTCTTTGCATGTGTCCCTGGGACACATCTGCCTGTGAACTTCGGTCACCTGGCAGGAAGCTACGATGCCCAGACCTATGGTTAGCTGTGCAGCGAGGTGTACTGTGAGGACAGGTTCCACACACACTTCAAGTAAGAGGTCGGCCTGAGTGGGAAGGTGAGAGTTTGGGCAGCTGTGCAGACAAAGAAGGCGCCCTTTGGCCTGGGCCTAAATGCTTGTGACACCCCACTGGACCTGCCGTGCTCTGAGGGCCCTGCCCTGGGCCCCCTGCTCCCCTGCCCTTTGTTCAGTCACAGCAGAGATGGCCACACCCACTCCTCCAGTGAGGGCAGAGTTCCAACCAACCTCAGCCCCGCCCCCTCTCCGCAGGTTATCATGGACTACAGAGGCTGCATCCTGAGGCCAGGGCGTTCCGAGAAGGCCAAGGGCAGACATGATGACCTTAAATGATTTCCTCTTGTGTCAGGTTTGGTAAACTTTAGGAGCTAGGAAATGGTCCACTTTACAGAAATGTTCAAATTTAGTGGCATTTCATATATTCTCTGCTATAACATTGTCCTGATTCTTTCTGTATATTCTATACTTATGTTTTTGTTTTCCTTAATCAAAGTGTGTCTTTTCAATCTTTTCAAAGAAGATTCTTTGGACTTACTAAATCACCTCAATTTTATACGTTTTCTGTTGTATTAAGTTCTGCTCATATCTTTATTTATCTTTTTTCTATGTTCACAGGGTTTATTGTTTTGATCTTCTGATGTCAATTAAAACACTTGGTTATTCATTTTAATCAATATTCTACTTATAAAGATTTGAACTTTTGAAGATTCCAGCTTACTTGTAAGTTTCTAAGGGTCAGGTCCTCTCCATTGTTGCTGGCCTAAGGTTTAGTTCACCATATAGCAATGTATATATTGACCTATTTTCCCCTCGACTTTCTGTGATTCCCTACATCTCACCTTTCTTTGCAGACAAGCCATTTGAAATACCCTTAACTTATTTCACAGCCAATAAGTCATTGAAATAATGTGTATTTTTAGAGAAATCTTCTTATATAATTAGGCAGAAAATCTCACCTGCCATAGTTTTCAAAACAGCATAATTTCACTCTTCTCAATGCTTAATCTGTTGTATTACACAACCTTTGAGTATTTAGCTTTATCAATGACATGTACTTTAAAAATGTTTGAGAGATCCTACCAGTCTTTGAAAACATCCTTGTTCCTTGTTTCAGTTCCAGTTTTATGTATATATTCTGCCTTGCACCTGATTATTCCAACAATTGATGGATGGCCTTGGGAATCTAATTCTGGTATTGATAGTCTTTACTGATTGTCTCCCCTCGTAGCTGATTTCTTCATTATTGTGTAAATTTAGATCATGAGCTCATGTTTAGCTAAACAGCTGACCTTGTAAGACGCTTAGGTGTGAACGCTCGTAAGCTTCCGCAGAAAGACGGCAAAGATTTATTTGTGTCCCTCCAATGAGTTGCCCACGAGGACACCGTTTTCTACAAGTGTTGGTCCAATACTCCCTCTAGAGGAAGGGGACTCCGACAGGGCTGATTGGTGGCCCCCGATCTGGGGCAGGGGCAGTGGGCAGCCTGTGGCCCAGGCAGGAACCTCTTTGCATGGGTCCCTGGGACATATCTGCCTGCGAACTTCGGTCACCTGGCAGGAAGCTACGATGCCCAGACCTATGGTTAGCTGTGCAGCGAGGTGTACTGTGAGGACAGGTTCCACACACACTTCAAGTAAGAGGTCGGCCTGAGTGGAAAGGTGAGAGTTTGGGCAGCTGTGCAGACAAAGAAGGCGCCCTTTGGCCTGGGCCTAAATGCTTGTGACACCCCAATGGACCTGCCGTGCTCTGAGGGCCCTGCCCTGGGCCCCCTGCTCCCCTGCCCTTTGTTCAGTCACAGCAGAGATGGCCACACCCACTCCTCCAGTGAGGCCAGAGTTCCAACCACCCTCAGCCCCGCCCCCTCTCCGCAGGTTACCATGGACTACAGAGGCTGCATCCTGAGGCCAGGGCGTTCCGAGAATGCCAAGGGCAGACATGATGACCTTAAATGATTTCCTCTTGTGTCAGGTTTGGTATACTTTAGGAGCTAGGAAATGGTCCACTTTACAGAAATGTTCAAATTTACTGGCATTTCTTATATTCTCTGCTATAACTTTGTCCTGATTCTTTCTGTATATTCTTTACTTATGTTTTTGTTTTCCTTAATCAAAGTGTGTCTTTTCAATCTTTTCAAAGAAGATGCTTTGGACTTACTAAATCACCTGAATTTTATACGTTTTCTGTTGTATTAAGTTCTGCTCATATCTTTATTTATCTTTTTTCTATGTTCTCAGGGTTTATTGTTTTGATCTTCTGATGTCAATTAAAACACTTGGTTATTCATTTTAATAAATATTTTACTTATAAAGATTTGAACTTTTGAAGATTCCAGCTTACTTGTAAGATTCTAAGGGTCAGGTCCTCTCCATTGTTGCTGGCCTAAGGTTTAGTTCACCATATAGCAATGTATATATTGACCTATTTTCCCCTCGACTTTCTGTGATTCCCTACATCTCACCTTTCTTTGCAGACAAGCCATTTGAAATACCCTTAAATTATTTCACAGCCAATAAGTCATTGATATAATGTGTATTTTTAGAGAAATCTTCTTATATAATTAGGCAGAAAATCTCACCTGCCATAGTTTTCAAAACAGCATAATTTCACTCTTCTCAATGCTTAATCTGTTGTATTACACAACCTTTGAGTATTTAGCTTTATCAATGACATGTACTTTAAAAATGTTTTAGAGATCCTACCAGTCTTTGAAAACATCCTTGTTCCTTGTTTCAGTTCCAGTTTTATGTATATATTCTGCCTTGCACCTGATTATTCCAACAATTGATGGATGGCCTTGGGAATCTAAATCTGGTATTGATAGTCTTTACTGATTGTCTCCCCTCGTAGCTGATTTCTTCATTATTGTGTAAATTTAGATCATGAGCTCATGTTTAGCTCAACAGCTGACCTTGTAAGACGCTTAGGTGTGAACGCTCGTAAGCTTCTGCAGAAAGACGGCAAAGATTTATTTGTGTCCCTCCAATGAGTTGCCCACGAGGACACCGTTTTCTACAAGTGTTGGTCCAATACTCCCTCTACATGAAGGGGACTCCGACAGGGCTGATTGGCGGCCCCCGATCTGGGGCAGGGGCAGTGGGCAGCCTGTGGCCCGGGCAGGAGCCTCTTTGCATGTGTCCCTGGGACACATCTGCCTGCGAACTTCGGTCACCTGGCAGGAAGCTACGATGCCCAGACCTATGGTTAGCTGTGCAGCGAGGTGTACTGTGAGGACAGGTTCCACACACACTTCAAGTAAGAGGTCGGCCTGAGTGGAAAGGTGAGAGTTTGGGCAGCTGTGCAGACAAAGAAGGCGCCCTTTGGCCTGGGCCTAAATGCTTGTGACACCCCACTGGACCTGCCGTGCTCTGAGGGCCCTGCCCTGTGCCCCCTCCTCCCCTGCCCTTTTTTCAGTCACAGCAGAGATGGCCACACCCACTCCTTCAGTGAGGGCAGTGTTCCAACCACCCTCAGCCCCGCCCCCTCTCCGCAGGTTACCATGGACTACAGAGGCTGCATCCTGAGGCCAGGGCGTTCCGAGAATGCCAAGGGCAGACAGGATGACCTTAAATGATTTCCTCTTGTGTCAGGTTTGGTAAACTTTAGGAGCTAGGAAATGGTCCACTTTACAGAAATGTTCAAATTTACTGGCATTTCATATATTCTCTGCTATAACATTGTCCTGATTCTTTCTGTATATTCTTTACTTATGTTTTTGTTTTCCTTAATCAAAGTGTGTCTTTTCAATCTTTTCAAAGAAGATTCTTTGGACTTACTAAATCACCTGAATTTTATACGTTTTCTGTTGTATTAAGTTCTGCTCATATCTTTATTTATCTTTTTTCTATGTTCTCAGGGTTTATTGTTTTGATCTTCTGATGTCAATTAAAACACTTGGTTATTCATTTTAATCAATATTTTACTTATAAAGATTTGAACTTTTGAAGATTCCAGCTTACTTGTAAGTTTCTAAGGGTCAGGTCCTCTCCATTGTTGCTGGCCTAAGGTTTAGTTCACCATATAGCAATGTATATATTGACCTATTTTCCCCTCGACTTTCTGTGATTCCCTACATCTCACCTTTCTTTGCAGACAAGCCATTTGAAATAACCTTAACTTATTTCACAGCCAATAAGTCATTGAAATAATGTGTATTTTTAGAGAAATCTTCTTATATAATTAGGCAGAAAATCTCACCTGCCATAGTTTTCAAAACAGCATAATTTCACTCTTCTCAATGCTTAATCTGTTGTATTACACAACATTTGAGTATTTAGCTTTATCAATGACATGTCCTTTAAAAATGTTTTAGAGATCCTACCAGTCTTTGAAAACATCCTTGTTCCTTGTTTCAGTTCCAGTTTTATGTATATATTCTGCCTTGCACCTGATTATTCCAACAATTGATGGATGGCCTTGGGAATCTAAATCTGGTATTGATAGTCTTTACTGATTGTCTCCCCTCGTAGCTGATTTCTTCATTATTGTGTAAATTTAGATCATGAGCTCATGTTTAGCTCAACAGCTGACCTTGTAAGACGCTTAGGTGTGAACGCTCGTAAGCTTCCGCAGAAAGACGGCAAAGATTTATTTGTGTCCCTCCAATGAGTTGCCCACGAGGACACCGTTTTCTACAAGTGTTGGTCCAATACTCCCTCTACATGAAGGGGACTCCGACAGGGCTGATTGGCGGCCCCCGATCTGGGGCAGGGGCAGTGGGCAGCCTGTGGCCCGGGCAGGAGCCTCTTTGCATGTGTCCCTGGGACACATCTGCCTGCGAACTTCGGTCACCTGGCAGGAAGCTACGATGCCCAGACCTATGGTTAGCTGTGCAGCGAGGTGTACTGTGAGGACAGGTTCCACACACACTTCAAGTAAGAGGTCGGCCTGAGTGGAAAGGTGAGAGTTTGGGCAGCTGTGCAGACAAAGAAGGCGCCCTTTGGCCTGGGCCTAAATGCTTGTGACACACCACTGGACCTGCCGTGCTCTGAGGGCCCTGCCCTGGGCCCCCTCCTCCCCTGCCCTTTTTTCAGTCACAGCAGAGATGGCCACACCCACTCCTTCAGTGAGGGCAGTGTTCCAACCACCCTCAGCCCCGCCCCCTCTCCGCAGGTTACCATGGACTACAGAGGCTGCATCCTGAGGCCAGGGCGTTCCGAGAATGCCAAGGGCAGACATGATGACCTTAAATGATTTCCTCTTGTGTCAGGTTTGGTAAACTTTAGGAGCTAGGAAATGGTCCACTTTACAGAAATGTTCAAATTTACTGGCATTTCTTTTATTCTCTGCTATAACTTTGTCCTGATTCTTTCTGTATATTCTTTACTTATGTTTTTGTTTTCCTTAATCAAAGTGTGTCTTTTCAATCTTTTCAAAGAAGATTCTTTGGACTTACTAAATCACCTCAATTTTATACGTTTTCTGTTGTATTAAGTTCTGCTCATATCTTTATCTTTTTTCTATGTTCTCAGGGTTTATTGTTTTGATCTTCTGATGTCAATTAAAACACTTGGTTATTCATTTTAATAAATTTTTTACTTATAAAGATTTGAACTTTTGAAGATTCCAGCTTACTTGTAAGTTTCTAAGGGTCAGGTCCTCTCCATTGTTGCTGGCCTAAGGTTTAGTTCACCATATAGCAATGTATATATTGACCTATTTTCCCCTCGACTTTCTGTGATTCCCTACATCTCACCTTTCTTTGCAGACAAGCCATTTGAAATACCCTTAAATTATTTCACAGCCAATAAGTCATTGAAATAATGTGTATTTTTAGAGAAATCTTCTTATATAATTAGGCAGAAAATCTCACCTGCCATAGTTTTCAAAACAGCATAATTTCACTCTTCTCAATGCTTAATCTGTTGTATTACACAACCTTTGAGTATTTAGCTTTATCAATGACATGTACTTTAAAAATGTTTTAGAGATCCTACCAGTCTTTGAAAACATCCTTGTTCCTTGTTTCAGTTCCAGTTTTATGTATATATTCTGCCTTGCACCTGATTATTCCAACAATTGATGGATGGCCTTGGGAATCTAATTCTGGTATTGATAGTCTTTACTGATTGTCTCCCCTCGTAGCTGATTTCTTCATTATTGTGTAAATTTAGATCATGAGCTCATGTTTAGCTCAACAGCTGACCTTGTAAGACGCTTAGGTGTGAACGCTCGTAAGCTTCCGCAGAAAGACGGCAAAGATTTATTTGTGTCCCTCCAATGAGTTGCCCACGAGGACACCGTTTTCTACAAGTGTTGGTCCAATACTCCCTCTAGAGGAAGGGGACTCCGACAGGGCTGATTGGCGGCCCCCGATCTGGGGCAGGGGCAGTGGGCAGCCTGTGGCCCGGGCAGGAGCCTCTTTGCATGTGTCCCTGGGACACATCTGCCTGCGAACTTCGGTCACCTGGCAGGAAGCTATGATGCCCAGACCTATGGTTAGCTGTGCAGCGAGGTGTACTGTGAGGACAGGTTCCACACACACTTCAAGTAAGAGGTCGGCCTGAGTGGGAAGGTGAGAGTTTGGGCAGCTGTGCAGACAAAGAAGGCGCCCTTTGGCCTGGGCCTAAATGCTTGTGACACCCCACTGGACCTGCCGTGCTCTGAGGGCCCTGCCCTGGGCCCCCTGCTCCCTGCCCTTTGTTCAGTCACAGCAGAGATGGCCACACCCACTCCTCCAGTGAGGCCAGAGTTCCAACCACCCTCAGCCCCGCCCCCTCTCCGCAGGTTACCATGGACTACAGAGGCTGCATCCTGAGGCCAGGGCGTTCCGAGAATGCCAAGGGCAGACATGATGACCTTAAATGATTTCCTCTTGTGTCAGGTTTGGTAAACTTTAGGAGCTAGGAAATGGTCCACTTTACAGAAATGTTCAAATTTACTGGCATTTCATATATTCTCTGCTATAACATTGTCCTGATTCTTTCTGTATATTCTATACTTATGTTTTTGTTTTCCTTAATCAAAGTGTGTCTTTTCAATCTTTTCAAAGAAGATTCTTTGGACTTACTAAATCACCTGAATTTTATACGTTTTCTGTTGTATTAAGTTCTGCTCATATCTTTATTTATCTTTTTTCTATGTTCTCAGGGTTTATTGTTTTGATCTTCTGATGTCAATTAAAACACTTGGTTATTCATTTTAATAAATATTTTACTCATAAAGATTTGAACTTTTGAAGATTCCAGCTTACTTGTAAGTTTCTAAGGGTCAGGTCCTCTCCATTGTTGCTGGCCTAAGGTTTAGTTCACCATATAGCAATGTATATATTGACCTATTTTCCCCTCGACTTTCTGTGATTCCCTACATCTCACCTTTCTTTGCAGACAAGCCATTTGAAATACCCTTAAATTATTTCACAGCCAATAAGTCATTGAAATAATGTGTATTTTTAGAGAAATCTTCTTATATAATTAGGCAGAAAATCTCACCTGCCATAGTTTTCAAAAGAGCATAATTTCACTCTTCTCAATGCTTAATCTGTTGTATTACACAACCTTTGAGTATTTAGCTTTATCAATGACATGTACTTTAAAAATGTTTTAGAGATCCTACCAGTCTTTGAAAACATCCTTGTTCCTTGTTTCAGTTCCAGTTTTTTGTATATATTCTGCCTTGCACCTGATTATTCCAACAATTGATGGATGGCCTTGGGAATCTAATTCTGGTATTGATAGTCTTTACTGATTGTCTCCCCTCGTAGCTGATTTTTTCATTATTGTGTAAATTTAGATCATGAGCTCATGTTTAGCTAAACAGCTGACCTTGTAAGACGCTTAGGTGTGTACGCTCGTAAGCTTCCTCAGAAAGACGGCAAAGATTTATTTGTGTCCCTCCAATGAGTTGCCCACGAGGACACCGTTTTCTACAATTGTTGGTCCAATAATCCCTCTACAGGAAGGGGACTCCGACAGGGCTGATTGGCGGCCCCCGATCTGGGGCAGGGGCAGTGGGCAGCCTGTGGCCCGGGCAGGAGCCTCTTTGCATGTGTCCCTGGGACACATCTGCCTGTGAACTTCAATACCTGGCAGGAAGCTACGATGCCCAGACCTATGGTTAGCTGTGCAGCGAGGTGTACTGTGAGGACAGGTTCCACACACACTTCAAGTAAGAGGTCGGCCTGAGTGGAAAGGTGAGAGTTTGGGCAGCTGTGCAGACAAAGAAGGCGCCCTTTGGCCTGGGCCTAAATGATTGTGACAGCCCACTGGACCTGCCGTGCTCTAAGGGCCCTGCCCTGGGCCCCATGCTCCCCTGCCCTTTGTTCAGTCACAGCAGAGATGGCCACACCCACTCCTTCAGTGAGGCCAGAGTTCCAACCACCCTCAGCCCCACCCCCTCTCCGCAGGTTACCATGGACTACAGAGGCTGCATCCTGAGGCCAGGGCGTTCCGAGAATGCCAAGTGCAGACATGATGACCTTAAATGATTTCCTCTTGTGTCAGGTTTGGTAAACTTTAGGAGCTAGGAAATGGTCCACTTTACAGAAATGTTCAAATTTACTGGCATTTCATATATTCTCTGCTATAACATTGTCCTGATTCTTTCTGTATATTCTTTACTTATGTTTTTGTTTTCCTTAATCAAAGTGTGTCTTTTCAATCTTTTCAAAGAAGATTCTTTGGACTTACTAAATCACCTGAATTTTATACGTTTTCTATTGTATTAAGTTCTGCTCATATCTTTATTTATCTTTTTTCTATGTTCTCAGGGTTTATTGTTTTGATCTTCTGATGTCAATTAAAACACTTGGTTATTCATTTTAATCAATATTTTACTTATAAAGATTTGAACTTTTGAAGATTCCAGCTTACTTGTAAGATTCTAAGGGTCAGGTCCTCTCCATTGTTGCTGGCCTAAGGTTTAGTTCACCATATAGCAATGTATATATTGACCTATTTTCCCCTCGACTTTCTGTGATTCCCTACATCTCACCTTTCTTTGCAGACAAGCCATTTGAAATAACCTTAACTTATTTCACAGCCAATAAGTCATTGAAATAATGTGTATTTTTAGAGAAATCTTCTTATATAATTAGGCAGAAAATCTCACCTGCCATAGTTTTCAAAACAGCATAATTTCACTCTTCTCAATGCTTAATCTGTTGTATTACACAACATTTGAGTATTTAGCTTTATCAATGACATGTCCTTTAAAAATGTTTTAGAGATCCTACCAGTCTTTGAAAACATCCTTGTTCCTTGTTTCAGTTCCAGTTTTATGTATATATTCTGCCTTGCACCTGATTATTCCAACAATTGATGGATGGCCTTGGGAATCTAAATCTGGTATTGATAGTCTTTACTGATTGTCTCCCCTCGTAGCTGATTTCTTCATTATTGTGTAAATTTAGATCATGAGCTCATGTTTAGCTCAACAGCTGACCTTGTAAGACGCTTAGGTGTGAACGCTCGTAAGCTTCCGCAGAAAGACGGCAAAGATTTATTTGTGTCCCTCCAATGAGTTGCCCACGAGGACACCGTTTTCTACAAGTGTTGGTCCAATACTCCCTCTACATGAAGGGGACTCTGACAGGGCTGATTGGCGGCCCCCGATCTGGGGCAGGGGCAGTGGGCAGCCTGTGGCCCGGGCAGGAGCCTCTTTGCATGTGTCCCTGGGACACATCTGCCTGCGAACTTCGGTCACCTGGCAGGAAGCTACGATGCCCAGACCTATGGTTAGCTGTGCAGCGAGGTGTACTGTGAGGACAGGTTCCACACACACTTCAAGTAAGAGGTCGGCCTGAGTGGAAAGGTGAGAGTTTGGGCAGCTGTGCAGACAAAGAAGGCGCCCTTTGGCCTGGGCCTAAATGCTTGTGACACACCACTGGACCTGCCGTGCTCTGAGGGCCCTGCCCTGTGCCCCCTCCTCCCCTGCCCTTTTTTCAGTCACAGCAGAGATGGCCACACCCACTCCTTCAGTGAGGGCAGTGTTCCAACCACCCTCAGCCCCGCCCCCTCTCCGCAGGTTACCATGGACTACAGAGGCTGCATCCTGAGGCCAGGTCGTTCCGAGAATGCCAAGGGCAGACATGATGACCTTAAATGATTTCCTCTTGTGTCAGGTTTGGTAAACTTTAGGAGCTAGGAAATGGTCCACTTTACAGAAATGTTCAAATTTACTGGCATTTCTTTTATTCTCTGCTATAACTTTGTCCTGATTCTTTCTGTATATTCTTTACTTATGTTTTTGTTTTCCTTAATCAAAGTGTGTCTTTTCAATCTTTTCAAAGAAGATTCTTTGGACTTACTAAATCACCTGAATTTTATACGTTTTCTGTTGTATTAAGTTCTGCTCATATCTTTATTTATCTTTTTTCTATGTTCACAGGGTTTATTGTTTTGATCTTCTGATGTCAATTAAAACACTTGGTTATTCATTTTAATCAATATTTTACTTATAAAGATTTGAACTTTTGAAGATTCCAGCTTACTTGTAAGTTTCTAAGGGTCAGGTCCTCTCCATTGTTGCTGGCCTAAGGTTTAGTTCACCTTATAGCAA
Organism: Mesoplodon mirus; assembly: GCF_964341445.2. Lineage (NCBI taxonomy): Eukaryota > Metazoa > Chordata > Mammalia > Artiodactyla > Ziphiidae > Mesoplodon > Mesoplodon mirus. The sequence goes on along the minus strand of NC_138976.1, from coordinate 176,270,160 downwards.
TGTATATATTGACCTATTTTCCCCTCGACTTTCTGTGATTCCCTACATCTCACCTTTCTTTGCAGACAAGCCATTTGAAATACCCTTAACTTATTTCACAGCCAATAAGTCATTGAAATAATGTGTATTTTTAGAGAAATCTTCTTATATAATTAAGCAGAAAATCTCACCTGCCATAGTTTTCAAAACAGCATAATTTCACTCTTCTCAATGCTTAATCTGTTGTATTACACAACCTTTGAGTATTTAGCTTTATCAATGACATGTACTTTAAAAATGTTTTAGAGATCCTACCAGTCTTTGAAAACATCCTTGTTCCTTGTTTCAGTTCCAGTTTTATGTATATATTCTGCCTTGCACCTGATTATTCCAACAATTGATGGATGGCCTTGGGAATCTAATTCTGGTATTGATAGTCTTTACTGATTGTCTCCCCTCGTAGCTGATTTCTTCATTATTGTGTAAATTTAGATCATGAGCTCATGTTTAGCTAAACAGCTGACCTTGTAAGACGCTTAGGTGTGAACGCTCGTAAGCTTCCGCAGAAAGACGGCAAAGATTTATTTGTGTCCCTCCAATGAGTTGCCCACGAGGACACCGTTTTCTACAAGTGTTGGTCCAATACTCCCTCTAGAGGAAGGGGACTCCGACAGGGCTGATTGGTGGCCCCCGATCTGGGGCAGGGGCAGTGGGCAGCCTGTGGCCCAGGCAGGAACCTCTTTGCATGGGTCCCTGGGACATATCTGCCTGCGAACTTCGGTCACCTGGCAGGAAGCTACGATGCCCAGACCTATGGTTAGCTGTGCAGCGAGGTGTACTGTGAGGACAGGTTCCACACACACTTCAAGTAAGAGGTCGGCCTGAGTGGAAAGGTGAGAGTTTGGGCAGCTGTGCAGACAAAGAAGGCGCCCTTTGGCCTGGGCCTAAATGCTTGTGACACCCCACTGGACCTGCCGTGCTCTGAGGGCCCTGCCCTGTGCCCCCTCCTCCCCTGCCCTTTTTTCAGTCACAGCAGAGATGGCCACACCCACTCCTTCAGTGAGGGCAGTGTTCCAACCACCCTCAGCCCCGCCCCCTCTCCGCAGGTTACCATGGACTACAGAGGCTGCATCCTGAGGCCAGGGCGTTCCGAGAATGCCAAGGGCAGACAGGATGACCTTAAATGATTTCCTCTTGTGTCAGGTTTGGTAAACTTTAGGAGCTAGGAAATGGTCCACTTTACAGAAATGTTCAAATTTACTGGCATTTCATATATTCTCTGCTATAACATTGTCCTGATTCTTTCTGTATATTCTTTACTTATGTTTTTGTTTTCCTTAATCAAAGTGTGTCTTTTCAATCTTTTCAAAGAAGATTCTTTGGACTTACTAAATCACCTGAATTTTATACGTTTTCTGTTGTATTAAGTTCTGCTCATATCTTTATTTATCTTTTTTCTGTGTTCTCAGGGTTTATTGTTTTGATCTTCTGATGTCAATTAAAACACTTGGTTATTCATTTTAATCAATATTTTACTTATAAAGATTTGAACTTTTGAAGATTCCAGCTTACTTGTAAGTTTCTAAGGGTCAGGTCCTCTCCATTGTTGCTGGCCTAAGGTTTAGTTCACCATATAGCAATGTATATATTGACCTATTTTCCCCTCGACTTTCTGTGATTCCCTACATCTCACCTTTCTTTGCAGACAAGCCATTTGAAATAACCTTAACTTATTTCACAGCCAATAAGTCATTGAAATAATGTGTATTTTTAGAGAAATCTTCTTATATAATTAGGCAGAAAATCTCACCTGCCATAGTTTTCAAAACAGCATAATTTCACTCTTCTCAATGCTTAATCTGTTGTATTACACAACATTTGAGTATTTAGCTTTATCAATGACATGTCCTTTAAAAATGTTTTAGAGATCCTACCAGTCTTTGAAAACATCCTTGTTCCTTGTTTCAGTTCCAGTTTTATGTATATATTCTGCCTTGCACCTGATTATTCCAACAATTGATGGATGGCCTTGGGGATCTAAATCTGGTATTGATAGTCTTTACTGATTGTCTCCCCTCGTAGCTGATTTCTTCATTATTGTGTAAATTTAGATCATGAGCTCATGTTTAGCTCAACAGCTGACCTTGTAAGACGCTTAGGTGTGAACGCTCGTAAGCTTCCGCAGAAAGACGGCAAAGATTTATTTGTGTCCCTCCAATGAGTTGCCCACGAGGACACCGTTTTCTACAAGTGTTGGTCCAATACTCCCTCTACATGAAGGGGACTCCGACAGGGCTGATTGGCGGCCCCCGATCTGGGGCAGGGGCAGTGGGCAGCCTGTGGCCCGGGCAGGAGCCTCTTTGCATGTGTCCCTGGGACACATCTGCCTGCGAACTTCGGTCACCTGGCAGGAAGCTACGATGCCCAGACCTATGGTTAGCTGTGCAGCGAGGTGTACTGTGAGGACAGGTTCCACACACACTTCAAGTAAGAGGTCGGCCTGAGTGGAAAGGTGAGAGTTTGGGCAGCTGTGCAGACAAAGAAGGCGCCCTTTGGCCTGGGCCTAAATGCTTGTGACACACCACTGGACCTGCCGTGCTCTGAGGGCCCTGCCCTGTGCCCCCTCCTCCCCTGCCCTTTTTTCAGTCACAGCAGAGATGGCCACACCCACTCCTTCAGTGAGGGCAGTGTTCCAACCACCCTCAGCCCCGCCCCCTCTCCGCAGGTTACCATGGACTACAGAGGCTGCATCCTGAGGCCAGGGCGTTCCGAGAATGCCAAGGGCAGACATGATGACCTTAAATGATTTCCTCTTGTGTCAGGTTTGGTAAACTTTAGGAGCTAGGAAATGGTCCACTTTACAGAAATGTTCAAATTTACTGGCATTTCTTTTATTCTCTGCTATAACTTTGTCCTGATTCTTTCTGTATATTCTTTACTTATGTTTTTGTTTTCCTTAATCAACGTGTGTCTTTTCAATCTTTTCAAAGAAGATTCTTTGGACTTACTAAATCACCTCAATTTTATACGTTTTCTGTTGTATTAAGTTCTGCTCATATCTTTATCTTTTTTCTATGTTCTCAGGGTTTATTGTTTTGATCTTCTGATGTCAATTAAAACACTTGGTTATTCATTTTAATAAATTTTTTACTTATAAAGATTTGAACTTTTGAAGATTCCAGCTTACTTGTAAGTTTCTAAGGGTCAGGTCCTCTCCATTGTTGCTGGCCTAAGGTTTAGTTCACCATATAGCAATGTATATATTGACCTATTTTCCCCTCGACTTTCTGTGATTCCCTACATCTCACCTTTCTTTGCAGACAAGCCATTTGAAATACCCTTAAATTATTTCACAGCCAATAAGTCATTGAAATAATGTGTATTTTTAGAGAAATCTTCTTATATAATTAGGCAGAAAATCTCACCTGCCATAGTTTTCAAAACAGCATAATTTCACTCTTCTCAATGCTTAATCTGTTGTATTACACAACCTTTGAGTATTTAGCTTTATCAATGACATGTACTTTAAAAATGTTTTAGAGATCCTACCAGTCTTTGAAAACATCCTTGTTCCTTGTTTCAGTTCCAGTTTTATGTATATATTCTGCCTTGCACCTGATTATTCCAACAATTGATGGATGGCCTTGGGAATCTAATTCTGGTATTGATAGTCTTTACTGATTGTCTCCCCTCGTAGCTGATTTCTTCATTATTGTGTAAATTTAGATCATGAGCTCATGTTTAGCTCAACAGCTGACCTTGTAAGACGCTTAGGTGTGAACGCTCGTAAGCTTCCGCAGAAAGACGGCAAAGATTTATTTGTGTCCCTCCAATGAGTTGCCCACGAGGACACCGTTTTCTACAAGTGTTGGTGCAATACTCCCTCTAGAGGAAGGGGACTCCGACAGGGCTGATTGGCGGCCCCCGATCTGGGGCAGGGGCAGTGGGCAGCCTGTGGCCCGGGCAGGAGCCTCTTTGCATGTGTCCCTGGGACACATCTGCCTGCGAACTTCGGTCACCTGGCAGGAAGCTATGATGCCCAGACCTATGGTTAGCTGTGCAGCGAGGTGTACTGTGAGGACAGGTTCCACACACACTTCAAGTAAGAGGTCGGCCTGAGTGGGAAGGTGAGAGTTTGGGCAGCTGTGCAGACAAAGAAGGCGCCCTTTGGCCTGGGCCTAAATGCTTGTGACACCCCACTGGACCTGCCGTGCTCTGAGGGCCCTGCCCTGGGCCCCCTGCTCCCTGCCCTTTGTTCAGTCACAGCAGAGATGGCCACACCCACTCCTCCAGTGAGGCCAGAGTTCCAACCACCCTCAGCCCCGCCCCCTCTCCGCAGGTTACCATGGACTACAGAGGCTGCATCCTGAGGCCAGGGCGTTCCGAGAATGCCAAGGGCAGACATGATGACCTTAAATGATTTCCTCTTGTGTCAGGTTTGGTAAACTTTAGGAGCTAGGAAATGGTCCACTTTACAGAAATGTTCAAATTTACTGGCATTTCTTATATTCTCTGCTATAACATTGTCCTGATTCTTTCTGTATATTCTATACTTATGTTTTTGTTTTCCTTAATCAAAGTGTGTCTTTTCAATCTTTTCAAAGAAGATTCTTTGGACTTACTAAATCACCTGAATTTTATACGTTTTCTGTTGTATTAAGTTCTGCTCATATCTTTATTTATCTTTTTTCTATGTTCTCAGGGTTTATTGTTTTGATCTTCTGATGTCAATTAAAACACTTGGTTATTCATTTTAATAAATATTTTACTCATAAAGATTTGAACTTTTGAAGATTCCAGCTTACTTGTAAGTTTCTAAGGGTCAGGTCCTCTCCATTGTTGCTGGCCTAAGGTTTAGTTCACCATATAGCAATGTATATATTGACCTATTTTCCCCTCGACTTTCTGTGATTCCCTACATCTCACCTTTCTTTGCAGACAAGCCATTTGAAATACCCTTAAATTATTTCACAGCCAATAAGTCATTGAAATAATGTGTATTTTTAGAGAAATCTTCTTATATAATTAGGCAGAAAATCTCACCTGCCATAGTTTTCAAAAGAGCATAATTTCACTCTTCTCAATGCTTAATCTGTTGTATTACACAACCTTTGAGTATTTAGCTTTATCAATGACATGTACTTTAAAAATGTTTTAGAGATCCTACCAGTCTTTGAAAACATCCTTGTTCCTTGTTTCAGTTCCAGTTTTTTGTATATATTCTGCCTTGCACCTGATTATTCCAACAATTGATGGATGGCCTTGGGAATCTAATTCTGGTATTGATAGTCTTTACTGATTGTCTCCCCTCGTAGCTGATTTTTTCATTATTGTGTAAATTTAGATCATGAGCTCATGTTTAGCTAAACAGCTGACCTTGTAAGACGCTTAGGTGTGTACGCTCGTAAGCTTCCTCAGAAAGACGGCAAAGATTTATTTGTGTCCCTCCAATGAGTTGCCCACGAGGACACCGTTTTCTACAATTGTTGGTCCAATAATCCCTCTACAGGAAGGGGACTCCGACAGGGCTGATTGGCGGCCCCCGATCTGGGGCAGGGGCAGTGGGCAGCCTGTGGCCCGGGCAGGAGCCTCTTTGCATGTGTCCCTGGGACACATCTGCCTGTGAACTTCAATACCTGGCAGGAAGCTACGATGCCCAGACCTATGGTTAGCTGTGCAGCGAGGTGTACTGTGAGGACAGGTTCCACACACACTTCAAGTAAGAGGTCGGCCTGAGTGGAAAGGTGAGAGTTTGGGCAGCTGTGCAGACAAAGAAGGCGCCCTTTGGCCTGGGCCTAAATGATTGTGACAGCCCACTGGACCTGCCGTGCTCTAAGGGCCCTGCCCTGGGCCCCATGCTCCCCTGCCCTTTGTTCAGTCACAGCAGAGATGGCCACACCCACTCCTTCAGTGAGGCCAGAGTTCCAACCACCCTCAGCCCCACCCCCTCTCCGCAGGTTACCATGGACTACAGAGGCTGCATCCTGAGGCCAGGGCGTTCCGAGAATGCCAAGTGCAGACATGATGACCTTAAATGATTTCCTCTTGTGTCAGGTTTGGTAAACTTTAGGAGCTAGGAAATGGTCCACTTTACAGAAATGTTCAAATTTACTGGCATTTCATATATTCTCTGCTATAACATTGTCCTGATTCTTTCTGTATATTCTTTACTTATGTTTTTGTTTTCCTTAATCAAAGTGTGTCTTTTCAATCTTTTCAAAGAAGATTCTTTGGACTTACTAAATCACCTGAATTTTATACGTTTTCTGTTGTATTAAGTTCTGCTCATATCTTTATTTATCTTTTTTCTATGTTCTCAGGGTTTATTGTTTTGATCTTCTGATGTCAATTAAAACACTTGGTTATTCATTTTAATCAATATTTTACTTATAAAGATTTGAACTTTTGAAGATTCCAGCTTACTTGTAAGATTCTAAGGGTCAGGTCCTCTCCATTGTTGCTGGCCTAAGGTTTAGTTCACCATATAGCAATGTATATATTGACCTATTTTCCCCTCGACTTTCTGTGATTCCCTACATCTCACCTTTCTTTGCAGACAAGCCATTTGAAATAACCTTAACTTATTTCACAGCCAATAAGTCATTGAAATAATGTGTATTTTTAGAGAAATCTTCTTATATAATTAGGCAGAAAATCTCACCTGCCATAGTTTTCAAAACAGCATAATTTCACTCTTCTCAATGCTTAATCTGTTGTATTACACAACATTTGAGTATTTAGCTTTATCAATGACATGTCCTTTAAAAATGTTTTAGAGATCCTACCAGTCTTTGAAAACATCCTTGTTCCTTGTTTCAGTTCCAGTTTTATGTATATATTCTGCCTTGCACCTGATTATTCCAACAATTGATGGATGGCCTTGGGAATCTAAATCTGGTATTGATAGTCTTTACTGATTGTCTCCCCTCGTAGCTGATTTCTTCATTATTGTGTAAATTTAGATCATGAGCTCATGTTTAGCTCAACAGCTGACCTTGTAAGACGCTTAGGTGTGAACGCTCGTAAGCTTCCGCAGAAAGACGGCAAAGATTTATTTGTGTCCCTCCAATGAGTTGCCCACGAGGACACCGTTTTCTACAAGTGTTGGTCCAATATTCCCTCTACATGAAGGGGACTCCGACAGGGCTGATTGGCGGCCCCCGATCTGGGGCAGGGGCAGTGGGCAGCCTGTGGCCCGGGCAGGAGCCTCTTTGCATGTGTCCCTGGGACACATCTGCCTGCGAACTTCGGTCACCTGGCAGGAAGCTACGATGCCCAGACCTATGGTTAGCTGTGCAGCGAGGTGTACTGTGAGGACAGGTTCCACACACACTTCAAGTAAGAGGTCGGCCTGAGTGGAAAGGTGAGAGTTTGGGCAGCTGTGTAGACAAAGAAGGCGCCCTTTGGCCTGGGCCTAAATGCTTGTGACACACCACTGGACCTGCCGTGCTCTGAGGGCTCTGCCCTGTGCCCCCTCCTCCCCTGCCCTTTTTTCAGTCTCAGCAGAGATGGCCACACCCACTCCTTCAGTGAGGGCAGTGTTCCAACCACCCTCAGCCCCGCCCCCTCTCCGAAGGTTACCATGGACTACAGAGGCTGCATCCTGAGGCCAGGTCGTTCCGAGAATGCCAAGGGCAGACATGATGACCTTAAATGATTTCCTCTTGTGTCAGGTTTGGTAAACTTTAGGAGCTAGGAAATGGTCCACTTTACAGAAATGTTCAAATTTACTGGCATTTCTTTTATTCTCTGCTATAACTTTGTCCTGATTCTTTCTGTATATTCTTTACTTATGTTTTTGTTTTCCTTAATCAAAGTGTGTCTTTTCAATCTTTTCAAAGAAGATTCTTTGGACTTACTAAATCACCTCAATTTTATACGTTTTCTGTTGTTTTAAGTTCTGCTCATATCTTTATCTTTTTTCTATGTTCTCAGGGTTTATTGTTTTGATCTTCTGATGTCAATTAAAACACTTGGTTATTCATTTTAATAAATTTTTTACTTATAAAGATTTGAACTTTTGAAGATTCCAGCTTACTTGTAAGTTTCTAAGGGTCAGGTCCTCTCCATTGTTGCTGGCCTAAGGTTTAGTTCACCATATAGCAATGTATATATTGACCTATTTTCCCCTCGACTTTCTGTGATTCCCTACATCTCACCTTTCTTTGCAGACAAGCCATTTGAAATACCCTTAACTTAGTTCACAGCCAATAAGTCATTGAAATAATGTGTATTTTTAGAGAAATCTTCTTATATAATTAGGCAGAAAATCTCACCTGCCATAGTTTTCAAAACAGCATAATTTCACTCTTCTCAATGCTTAATCTGTTGTATTACACAACCTTTGAGTATTTAGCTTTATCAATGACATGTACTTTAAAAATGTTTTAGAGATCTTACCAGTCTTTGAAAACATCCTTGTTCCTTGTTTCAGTTCCAGTTTTATGTATATATTCTGCCTTGCACCTGATTATTCCAACAATTGATGGATGGCCTTGGGAATCTAATTCTGGTATTGATAGTCTTTACTGATTGTCTCCCCTCGTAGCTGATTTCTTCATTATTGTGTAAATTTAGATCATGAGCTCATGTTTAGCTCAACAGCTGACCTTGTAAGACGCTTAGGTGTGAACGCTCGTAAGCTTCCGCAGAAAGACGGCAAAGATTTATTTGTGTCCCTCCAATGAGTTGCCCACGAGGACACCGTTTTCTACAAGTGTTGGTCCAATACTCCCTCTAGAGGAAGGGGACTCCGACAGGGCTGATTGGCGGCCCCCGATCTGGGGCAGGGGCAGTGGGCAGCCTGTGGCCCGGGCAGGAGCCTCTTTGCATGTGTCCCTGGGACACATCTGCCTGCGAACTTCGGTCACCTGGCAGGAAGCTACGATGCCCAGACCTATGGTTAGCTGTGCAGCGAGGTGTACTGTGAGGACAGGTTCCACACACACTTCAAGTAAGAGGTCGGCCTGAGTGGAAAGGTGAGAGTTTGGGCAGCTGTGCAGACAAAGAAGGCGCCCTTTGGCCTGGGCCTAAATGCTTGTGACACCCCAATGGACCTGCCGTGCTCTGAGGGCCCTGCCCTGGGCCCCCTGCTCCCCTGCCCTTTGTTCAGTCACAGCAGAGATGGCCACACCCACTCCTCCAGTGAGGCCAGAGTTCCAACCACCCTCAGCCCCGCCCCCTCTCCGCAGGTTACCATGGACTACAGAGGCTGCATCCTGAGGCCAGGGCATTCCGAGAATGCCAAGGGCAGACATGATGACCTTAAATGATTTCCTCTTGTGTCAGGTTTGTTATACTTTAGGAGCTAGGAAATGGTCCACTTTACAGAAATGTTCAAATTTACTGGCATTTCTTATATTCTCTGCTATAACTTTGTCCTGATTCTTTCTGTATATTCTTTACTTATGTTTTTGTTTTCCTTAATCAAAGTGTGTCTTTTCAATCTTTTCAAAGAAGATGCTTTGGACTTACTAAATCACCTGAATTTTATACGTTTTCTGTTGTATTAAGTTCTGCTCATATCTTTATTTATCTTTTTTCTATGTTCTCAGGGTTTATTGTTTTGATCTTCTGATGTCAATTAAAACACTTGGTTATTCATTTTAATAAATATTTTACTTATAAAGATTTGAACTTTTGAAGATTCCAGCTTACTTGTAAGATTCTAAGGGTCAGGTCCTCTCCATTGTTGCTGGCCTAAGGTTTAGTTCACCATATAGCAATGTATATATTGACCTATTTTCCCCTCGACTTTCTGTGATTCCCTACATCTCACCTTTCTTTGCAGACAAGCCATTTGAAATACCCTTAAATTATTTCACAGCCAATAAGTCATTGATATAATGTGTATTTTTAGAGAAATCTTCTTATATAATTAGGCAGAAAATCTCACCTGCCATAGTTTTCAAAACAGCATAATTTCACTCTTCTCAATGCTTAATCTGTTGTATTACACAACCTTTGAGTATTTAGCTTTATCAATGACATGTATTTTAAAAATGTTTTAGAGATCCTACCAGTCTTTGAAAACATCCTTGTTCCTTGTTTCAGTTCCAGTTTTATGTATATATTCTGCCTTGCACCTGATTATTCCAACAATTGATGGATGGCCTTGGGAATCTAATTCTGGTATTGATAGTCTTTACTGATTGTCTCCCCTCGTAGCTGATTTCTTCATTATTGTGTAAATTTAGATCATGAGCTCATGTTTAGCTCAACAGCTGACCTTGTAAGACGCTTAGGTGTGAACGCTCGTAAGCTTCTGCAGAAAGACGGCAAAGATTTATTTGTGTCCCTCCAATGAGTTGCCCACGAGGACACCGTTTTCTACAAGTGTTGGTCCAATACTCCCTCTACATGAAGGGGACTCCGACAGGGCTGATTGGCGGCCCCCGATCTGGGGCAGGGGCAGTGGGCAGCCTGTGGCCCGGGCAGGAGCCTCTTTGCATGTGTCCCTGGGACACATCTGCCTGCGAACTTCGGTCACCTGGCAGGAAGCTACGATGCCCAGACCTATGGTTAGCTGTGCAGCGAGGTGTACTGTGAGGACAGGTTCCACACACACTTCAAGTAAGAGGTCGGCCTGAGTGGAAAGGTGAGAGTTTGGGCAGCTGTGCAGACAAAGAAGGCGCCCTTTGGCCTGGGCCTAAATGCTTGTGACACCCCACTGGACCTGCCGTGCTCTGAGGGCCCTGCCCTGTGCCCCATCCTCCCCTGCCCTTTTTTCAGTCACAGCAGAGATGGCCACACCCACTCCTTCAGTGAGGGCAGTGTTCCAACCACCCTCAGCCCCGCCCCCTCTCCGCAGGTTACCATGGACTACAGAGGCTGCATCCTGAGGCCAGGGCGTGCCGAGAATGCCAAGGGTAGACAGGATGACCTTAAATGATTTCCTCTTGTGTCAGGTTTGGTAAACTTTAGGAGCTAGGAAATGGTCCACTTTACAGAAATGTTCAAATTTACTGGCATTTCATATATTCTCTGCTATAACATTGTCCTGATTCTTTCTGTATATTCTATACTTATGTTTTTGTTTTCCTTAATCAAAGTGTGTCTTTTCAATCTTTTCAAAGAAGATTCTTTGGACTTACTAAATCACCTCAATTTTATACGTTTTCTGTTGTATTAAGTTCTGCTCATATCTTTATTTATCTTTTTTCTATGTTCTCAGGGTTTATTGTTTTGATCTTCTGATGTCAATTAAAACACTTGGTTATTCATTTTAATAAATATTTTACTTATAAAGATTTGAACTTTTGAAGATTCCAGCTTACTTGTAAGTTTCTAAGGGTCAGGTCCTCTCCATTGTTGCTGGCCTAAGGTTTAGTTCACCATATAGCAATGTATATATTGACCTATTTTCCCCTCGACTTTCTGTGATTCCCTACATCTCACCTTTCTTTGCAGACAAGCCATTTGAAATACCCTTAAATTATTTCACAGCCAATAATTCATTGAAATAATGTGTATTTTTAGAGAAATCTTCTTATATAATTAGGCAGAAAATCTCACCTGCCATAGTTTTCAAAACAGCATAATTTCACTCTTCTCAATGCTTAATCTGTTGTATTACACAACCTTTGAGTATTTAGCTTTATCAATGACATGTACTTTAAAAATGTTTTAGAGATCCTACCAGTCTTTGAAAACATCCATGTTCCTTGTTTCAGTTCCAGTTTTATGTATATATTCTGCCTTGCACCTGATTATTCCAACAATTGCTGGATGGCCTTGGGAATCTAATTCTGGTATTGATAGTCTTTACTGATTGTCTCCCCTCGTAGCTGATTTCTTCATTATTGTGTAAATTTAGATCATGAGCTCATGTTTAGCTCAACAGCTGACCTTGTAAGACGCTTAGGTGTGAACGCTCGTAAGCTTCCGCAGAAAGACGGCAAAGATTTATTTGTGTCCCTCCAATGAGTTGCCCACGAGGACACCGTTTTCTACAAGTGTTGGTCCAATACTCCCTCTACATGAAGGGGACTCCGACAGGGCTGATTGGCGGCCCCCGATCTGGGGCAGGGGCAGTGGGCAGCCTGTGGCCCGGGCAGGAGCCTCTTTGCATGTGTCCCTGGGACACATCTGCCTGCGAACTTCGGTCACCTGGCAGGAAGCTACGATGCCCAGACCTATGGTTAGCTGTGCAGCGAGGTGTACTGTGAGGACAGGTTCCACACACACTTCAAGTAAGAGGTCGGCCTGAGTGGGAAGGTGAGAGTTTGGGCAGCAGTGCAGACAAAGAAGGCGCCCTTTGTCCTGGGCCTAAATGCTTGTGACACCCCACTGGACCTGCCGTGCTCTGAGGGCCCTGCCCTGGGCCCCCTGCTCCCCTGCCCTTTGTTCAGTCACAGCAGAGATGGCCACACCCACTCCTCCAGTGAGGCCAGAGTTCCAACCACCCTCAGCCCCGCCCCCTCTCCGCAGGTTACCATGGACTACAGAGGCTGCATCCTGAGGCCAGGGCGTTCCGAGAATGCCAAGGGCAGACATGATGACCTTAAATGATTTCCTCTTGTGTCAGGTTTGGTAAACTTTAGGAGCTAGGAAATGGTCCACTTTACAGAAATGTTCAAATTTACTGGCATTTCATATATTCTCTGCTATAACATTGTCCTGATTCTTTCTGTATATTCTATACTTATGTTTTTGTTTTCCTTAATCAAAGTGTGTCTTTTCAATCTTTTCAAAGAAGATTCTTTGGACTTACTAAATCACCTCAATTTTATACGTTTTCTGTTGTATTAAGTTCTGCTCATATCTTTATTTATCTTTTTTCTATGTTCTCAGGGTTTATTGTTTTGATCTTCTGATGTCAATTAAAACACTTGGTTATTCATTTTAATAAATATTTTACTTATAAAGATTTGAACTTTTGAAGATTCCAGCTTACTTGTAAGTTTCTAAGGGTCAGGTCCTCTCCATTGTTGCTGGCCTAAGGTTTAGTTCACCATATAGCAATGTATATATTGACCTATTTTCCCCTCGACTTTCTGTGATTCCCTACATCTCACCTTTCTTTGCAGACAAGCCATTTGAAATACCCTTAAATTATTTCACAGCCAATAATTCATTGAAATAATGTGTATTTTTAGAGAAATCTTCTTATATAATTAGGCAGAAAATCTCACCTGCCATAGTTTTCAAAACAGCATAATTTCACTCTTCTCAATGCTTAATCTGTTGTATTACACAACCTTTGAGTATTTAGCTTTATCAATGACATGTACTTTAAAAATGTTTTAGAGATCCTACCAGTCTTTGAAAACATCCTTGTTCCTTGTTTCAGTTCCAGTTTTATGTATATATTCTGCCTTGCACCTGATTATTCTAACAATTGCTGGATGGCCTTGGGAATCTAATTCTGGTATTGATAGTCTTTACTGATTGTCTCCCCTCGTAGCTGATTTCTTCATTATTGTGTAAATTTAGATCATGAGCTCATGTTTAGCTCAACAGCTGACCTTGTAAGACGCTTAGGTGTGAACGCTCGTAAGCTTCCGCAGAAAGACGGCAAAGATTTATTTGTGTCCCTCCAATGAGTTGCCCACGAGGACACCGTTTTCTACAAGTGTTGGTCCAATACTCCCTCTACATGAAGGGGACTCCGACAGGGCTGATTGGCGGCCCCCGATCTGGGGCAGGGGCAGTGGGCAGCCTGTGGCCCGGGCAGGAGCCTCTTTGCATGTGTCCCTGGGACACATCTGCCTGCGAACTTCGGTCACCTGGCAGGAAGCTACGATGCCCAGACCTATGGTTAGCTGTGCAGCGAGGTGTACTGTGAGGACAGGTTCCACACACACTTCAAGTAAGAGGTCGGCCTGAGTGGGAAGGTGAGAGTTTGGGCAGCTGTGCAGACAAAGAAGGCGCCCTTTGGCCTGGGCCTAAATGCTTGTGACACCCCACTGGACCTGCCGTGCTCTGAGGGCCCTGCCCTGGGCCCCCTGCTCCCCTGCCCTTTGTTCAGTCACAGCAGAGATGGCCACACCCACTCCTCCAGTGAGGCCAGAGTTCCAACCACCCTCAGCCCCGCCCCCTCTCCGCAGGTTACCATGGACTACAGAGGCTGCATCCTGAGGCCAGGGCGTTCCGAGAATGCCAAGGGCAGACATGATGACCTTAAATGATTTCCTCTTGTGTCAGGTTTGGTAAACTTTAGGAGCTAGGAAATGGTCCACTTTACAGAAATGTTCAAATTTACTGGCATTTCATATATTCTCTGCTATAACATTGTCCTGATTCTTTCTGTATATTCTATACTTATGTTTTTGTTTTCCTTAATCAAAGTGTGTCTTTTCAATCTTTTCAAAGAAGATTCTTTGGACTTACTAAATCACCTGAATTTTATACGTTTTTTGTTGTATTAAGTTCTGCTCATATCTTTATTTATCTTTTTTCTATGTTCTCAGGGTTTATTGTTTTGATCTTCTGATGTCAATTAAAACACTTGGTTATTCATTTTAATAAATATTTTACTCATAAAGATTTGAACTTTTGAAGATTCCAGCTTACTTGTAAGTTTCTAAGGGTCAGGTCCTCTCCATTGTTGCTGGCCTAAGGTTTAGTTCACCATATAGCAATGTATATATTGACCTATTTTCCCCTCGACTTTCTGTGATTCCCTACATCTCACCTTTCTTTGCAGACAAGCCATTTGAAATACCCTTAAATTATTTCACAGCCAATAAGTCATTGAAATAATGTGTATTTTTAGAGAAATCTTCTTATATAATTAGGCAGAAAATCTCACCTGCCATAGTTTTCAAAAGAGCATAATTTCACTCTTCTCAATGCTTAATCTGTTGTATTACACAACCTTTGAGTATTTAGCTTTATCAATGACATGTACTTTAAAAATGTTTTAGAGATCCTACCAGTCTTTGAAAACATCCTTGTTCCTTGTTTCAGTTCCAGTTTTTTGTATATATTCTGCCTTGCACCTGATTATTCCAACAATTGATGGATGGCCTTGGGAATCTAATTCTGGTATTGATAGTCTTTACTGATTGTCTCCCCTCGTAGCTGATTTTTTCATTATTGTGTAAATTTAGATCATGAGCTCATGTTTAGCTAAACAGCTGACCTTGTAAGACGCTTAGGTGTGTATGCTCGTAAGCTTCCGCAGAAAGACGGCAAAGATTTATTTGTGTCCCTCCAATGAGTTGCCCACGAGGACACCGTTTTCTACAATTGTTGGTCCAATAATCCCTCTACAGGAAGGGGAATCCGACAGGGCTGATTGGCGGCCCCCGATCTGGGGCAGGGGCAGTGGGCAGCCTGTGGCCCGGGCAGGAGCCTCTTTGCATGTGTCCCTGGGACACATCTGCCTGTGAACTTCGGTCACCTGGCAGGAAGCTACGATGCCCAGACCTATGGTTAGCTGTGCAGCGAGGTGTACTGTGAGGACAGGTTCCACACACACTTCAAGTAAGAGGTCGGCCTGAGTGGAAAGGTGAGAGTTTGGGCAGCTGTGCAGACAAAGAAGGCGCACTTTGGCCTGGGCCTAAATGATTGTGACAGCCCACTGGACCTGCCGTGCTCTAAGGGCCCTGCCCTGGGCCCCATGCTCCCCTGCCCTTTGTTCAGTCACAGCAGAGATGGCCACACCCACTCCTTCAGTGAGGCCAGAGTTCCAACCACCCTCAGCCCCACCCCCTCTCCGCAGGTTACCATGGACTACAGAGGCTGCATCCTGAGGCCAGGGCGTTCCGAGAATGCCAAGGGCAGACATGATGACCTTAAATGATTTCCTCTTGTGTCAGGTTTGGTAAACTTTAGGAGCTAGGAAATGGTCCACTTTACAGAAATGTTCAAATTTACTGGCATTTCATATATTCTCTGCTATAACATTGTCCTGATTCTTTCTGTATATTCTATACTTATGTTTTTGTTTTCCTTAATCAAAGTGTGTCTTTTCAATCTTTTCAAAGAAGATTCTTTGGACATACTAAATCACCTCAATTTTATACGTTTTCTGTTGTATTAAGTTCTGCTCATATCTTTATCTTTTTTCTGTGTTTTCAGGGTTTATTGTTTTGATCTTCTGATGTCAATTAAAACACTTGGTTATTCATTTTAATAAATATTTTACTTATAAAGATTTGAACTTTTGAAGATTCCAGCTTACTTGTAAGTTTCTAAGGGTCAGGTCCTCTCCATTGTTGCTGGCCTAAGGTTTAGTTCACCATATAGCAATGTATATATTGACCTATTTTCCCCTCGACTTTCTGTGTTTCCCTATATCTCACCTTTCTTTGCAGACAAGCCATTTGAAATACCCTTAACTTAGTTCACAGCCAATAAGTCATTGAAATAATGTGTATTTTTAGAGAAATCTTCTTATATAATTAGGCAGAAAATCTCACCTGCCATAGTTTTCAAAACAGCATAATTTCACTCTTCTCAATGCTTAATCTGTTGTATTACACAACCTTTGAGTATTTAGCTTTATCAATGACATGTACTTTAAAAATGTTTTAGAGATCCTACCAGTCTTTGAAAACATCCTTGTTCCTTGTTTCAGTTCCAGTTTTATGTATATATTCTGCCTTGCACCTGATTATTCCAACAATTGATGGATGGCCTTGGGAATCTAATTCTGGTATTGATAGTCTTTACTGATTGTCTCCCCTCGTAGCTGATTTCTTCATTATTGTGTAAATTAAGATCATGAGCTCATGTTTAGCTAAACAGCTGACCTTGTAAGACGCTTAGGTGTGAACGCTCGTAAGCTTCCGCAGAAAGATGGCAAAGATTTATTTGTGTCCCTCCAATCAGTTGCCCACGAGGACACCGTTTTCTACAAGTGTTGGTCCAATACTCCCTCTAGAGGAAGGGGACTCCGACAGGGCTGATTGGCGGCCCCCGATCTGGGGCAGGGGCAGTGGGCAGCCTGTGGCCCGGGCAGGAGCCTCTTTGCATGTGTCCCTGGGACACATCTGCCTGCGAACTTCGGTCACCTGGCAGGAAGCTACGATGCCCAGACCTATGGTTAGCTGTGCAGCGAGGTGTACTGTGAGGACAGGTTCCACACACACTTCAAGTAAGAGGTCGGCCTGAGTGGAAAGGTGAGAGTTTGGGCAGCTGTGCAGACAAAGAAGGCACCCTTTGGCCTGGGCCTAATTGCTTGTGACACCCCACTGGACCTGCCGGGCTCTGACGGCCCTGCCCTGGGCCCCCTGCTCCCCTGCCCTTTGTTCAGTCACAGCAGAGATGGCCACACCCACTCCTTCAGTGAGGGCAGAGTTCCAACCACCCTCAGCCCCGCCCCCTCTCCGCAGGTTACCATGGACTACAGAGGCTGCATCCTGAGGCCAGGGCGTTCCGAGAATGCCAAGGGCAGACATGATGACCTTAAATGATTTCCTCTTGTGTCAGGTTTGGTATACTTTAGGAGCTAGGAAATGGTCCACTTTACAGAAATGTTCAAATTTACTGGCATTTCTTATATTCTCTGCTATAACATTGTCCTGATTCTTTCTGTATATTCTATACTTATGTTTTTGTTTTCCTTAATCAAAGTGTGTCTTTTCAATCTTTTCAAAGAAGATTCTTTGGACTTACTAAATCACCTGAATTTTATACGTTTTCTGTTGTATTAAGTTCTGCTCATATCTTTATTTATCTTTTTTCTATGTTCTCAGGGTTTATTGTTTTGATCTTCTGATGTCAATTAAAACACTTGGTTATTCATTTTAATAAATATTTTACTTATAAAGATTTGAACTTTTGAAGATTCCAGCTTACTTGTAAGTTTCTAAGGGTCAGGTCCTCTCCATTGTTGCTGGCCTAAGGTTTAGTTCACCATATAGCAATGTATATTTTGACCTATTTTCCCCTCAACTTTCTGTGATTCCCTACATCTCACCTTTCTTTGCAGACAAGCCATTTGAAATACCCTTAACTTATTTCACAGCCAATAAGTCATTGAAATAATGTGTATTTTTAGAGAAATCTTCTTATATAATTAGGCAGAAAATCTCACCTGCCATAGTTTTCAAAACAGCATAATTTCACTCTTCTAAATGCTTAATCTGTTGTATTACACAACCTTTGAGTATTTAGCTTTATCAATGACATGTACTTTAAAAATGTTTTAGACATCATACCAGTCTTTGAAAACATCCTTGTTCCTTGTTTCAGTTCCAGTTTTATGTATATATTCTGCCTTGCACCTGATTATTCCAACAATTGATGGATGGCCTTGGGAATCTAATTCTGGTATTGATAGTCTTTACTGATTGTCTCCCCTCGTAGCTGATTTCTTCATTATTGTGTAAATTTAGATCATGAGCTCATGTTTAGCTAAACAGCTGACCTTGTAAGACGCTTAGGTGTGAACGCTCGTAAGCTTCCACAGAAAGACGGCAAAGATTTATTTGTGTCCCTCCAATGAGTTGCCCACGAGGACACCGTTTTCTATAAGTGTTGGTCCAATACTCCCTCTACATGAAGGGGACTCCGACAGGGCTGATTGGCGGCCCCCGATCTGGGGCAGGGGCAGTGGGCAGCCTGTGGCCCGGGCAGGAACCTCTTTGCATGTGTCCCTGGGACACATCTGCCTGCGAACTTCGGTCACCTGGCAGGAAGCTACGATGCCCAGACCTATGGTTAGCTGTGCAGCGAGGTGTACTGTGAGGACAGGTTCCACACACACTTCAAGTAAGAGGTCGGCCTGAGTGGAAAGGTGAGAGTTTGGGCAGCTGTGCAGACAAAGAAGGCGCCCTTTGGCCTGGGCCTAAATGCTTGTGACACACCACTGGACCTGCCATGCTCTGAGGGCCCTGCCCTGTGCCCCCTCCTCCCCTGCCCTTTTTTCAGTCACAGCAGAGATGGCCACACCCACTCCTTCAGTGAGGGCAGTGTTCCAACCACCCTCAGCCCCGCCCCCTCTCCGCAGGTTACCATGGACTACAGAGTCTGCATCCTGAGGCCAGGGCGTTCCGATAATGCCAAGGGCAGACATGATGACCTTAAATGATTTCCTGTTGTGTCAGGTTTGGTAAACTTTAGGAGCTAGGAAATGGTCCACTTTACAGAAATGTTCAAATTTACTAGCATTTCATATATTCTCTGCTATAACATTGTCCTGATTCTTTCTGTATATTCTATACTTATGTTTTTGTTTTCCTTAATCAAAGTGTGTCTTTTCAATATTTTCAAAGAAGATTCTTTGGACTTACTAAATCACCTCAATTTTATACGTTTTCTGTTGTATTAAGTTCTGCTCATATCTTTATTTATCTTTTTTCTATGTTCTCAGGGTTTATTGTTTTGATCTTCTGATGTCAATTAAAACACTTGGTTATTCATTTTAATAAATATTTTACTTATAAAGATTTGAACTTTTGAAGATTCCAGCTTACTTGTAAGTTTCTAAGGGTCAGGTCCTCTCCATTGTTGCTGGCCTAAGGTTTAGTTCACCATATAGCAATGTATATATTGACCTATTTTCCCCTCGACTTTCTGTGATTCCCTACATCTCACCTTTCTTTGCAGACAAGCCATTTGAAATACCCTTAACTTAGTTCACAGCCAATAAGTCATTGAAATAATGTGTATTTTTAGAGAAATCTTCTTATATAATTAGGCAGAAAATCTCACCTGCCATAGTTTTCAAAACAGCATAATTTCACTCTTCTCAATGCTTAATCTGTTGTATTACACAACCTTTGAGTATTTAGCTTTATCAATGACATGTACTTTAAAAATGTTTTAGAGATCCTACCAGTCTTTGAAAACATCCTTGTTCCTTGTTTCACTTCCAGTTTTATGTATATATTCTGCCTTGCACCTGATTATTCCAACAATTGATGGATGGCCTTGGGAATCTAATTCTGGTATTGATAGTCTTTACTGATTGTCGCCCCTCGTAGCTGATTTCTTCATTATTGTGTAAATTTAGATCATGAGCTCATGTTTAGCTAAACAGCTGACCTTGTAAGACGCTTAGGTGTGAACGCTCGTAAGCTTCCGCAGAAAGACGGCAAAGATTTATTTGTGTCCCTCCAATGAGTTGCCCACGAGGACACCGTTTTCTACAAGTGTTGGTCCAATACTCCCTCTAGAGGAAGGGGACTCAGACAGGGCTGATTGGCGGCCCCCGATCTGGGGCTGGGGCAGTGTGCAGCCTTTGGCCCGGGCTGGAGCCTCTTTGCATGTGTCCCTGGGACACATCTGCCTGCGAACTTCGGTCAACTGGCAGGAAGCTACGATGCCCAGACCTATGGTTAGCTGTGCAGCGAGGTGTACTGTGAGGACAGGTTCCACACACACTTCAAGTAAGAGGTCGGCCTGAGTGGAAAGGTGAGAGTTTGGGCAGCTGTGCAGACAAAGAAGGCGCCCTTTGGCCTGGGCCTAAATGCTTGTGACACCCCACTGGACCTGCCGTGCTCTGAGGGCCCTGCACTGGGCCCCCTGCTCCCCTGCCCTTTGTTGAGTCACAGCAGAGATGGCCACACCCACTCCTCCAGTGAGGCCAGAGTTCCACCCACCCTCAGCCCCGCCCCCTCTCCGCAGGTTACCATGGGCTACAGAGGCTGCATCCTGAGGCCAGGGCGTTCCGAGAATGCCAAGGGCAGACATGATGACCTTAAATGATTTCCTCTTGTGTCAGGTTTGGTAAACTTTAGGAGCTAGGAAATGGTCCACTTTACAGAAATGTTCAAATTTACTGGCATTTCATATATTCTCTGCTATAACATTGTCCTGATTCTTTCTGTATATTCTATACTTATGTTTTTGTTTTCCTTAATCAAAGTGTGTCTTTTCAATCTTTTCAAAGAAGATTCTTTGGACTTACTAAATCACCTCAATTTTATCCGTTTTCTGTTGTATTAAGTTCTGCTCATATCTTTATTTATCTTTTTTCTATGTTCTCAGGGTTTATTGTTTTGATCTTCTGATGTCAATTAAAACACTTGGTTATTCATTTTAATAAATATTTTACTTATAAAGATTTGAACTTTTGAAGATTCCAGCTTACTTGTAAGTTTCTAAGGGTCAGGTCCTCTCCATTGTTGCTGGCCTAAGGTTTAGTTCACCATATAGCAATGTATATACTGACCTATTTTCCCCTCGACTTTCTGTGATTCCCTACATCTCACCTTTCTTTGCAGACAAGCCATTTGAAATACCCTTAACTTATTTCACAGCCAATAAGTCATTGAAATAATGTGTATTTTTAGAGAAATCTTCTTATATAATTAGGCAGAAAATCTCACCTGCCATAGTTTTCAAAACAGCATAATTTCACTCTTCTCAATGCTTAATCTGTTGTATTACACAACCTTTGAGTATTTAGCTTTATCAATGACATGTACTTTAAAAATGTTTTAGACATCCTACCAGTCTTTGAAAACATCCTTGTTCCTTGTTTCAGTTCCAGTTTTATGTATATATTCTGCCTTGCACCTGATTATTCCAACAATTGATGGATGGCCTTGGGAATCTAATTCTGGTATTGATAGTCTTTACTGATTGTCTCCCCTCGTAGCTGATTTCTTCATTATTGTGTAAATTTAGATCATGAGCTCATGTTTAGCTAAACAGCTGACCTTGTAAGACGCTTAGGTGTGAACGCTCGTAAGCTTCCACAAAAAGACGGCAAAGATTTATTTGTGTCCCTCCAATGAGTTGCCCACGAGGACACCGTTTTCTACAAGTGTTGGTCCAATACTCCCTCTAGAGGAAGGGGACTCCGACAGGGCTGATTGGCGGCCCCCGATCTGGGGCAGGGGCAGTGGGCAGCCTGTGGCCCGGGCAGGAGCCTCTTTGCATGTGTCCCTGGGACATATCTGCCTGCGAACTTCGGTCACCTGGCAGGAAGCTACGATGCCCAGACCTATGGTTAGCTGTGCAGCGAGGTGTACTGTGAGGACAGGTTCCACACACACTTCAAGTAAGAGGTCGGCCTGAGTGGAAAGGTGAGAGTTTGGGCAGCTGTGCAGACAAAGAAGGCGCCCTTTGGCCTGGGCCTAAATGCTTGTGACAGCCCACTGGACCTGCCGTGCTCTGAGGGCCCTGCCCTGGGCGCCCTGCTCCCCTGCCCTTTGTTCAGTCACAGCAGAGATGGCCACACCCACTCCTCCAGTGAGGCCAGAGTTCCACCCACCCTCAGCCCCGCCCCCTCTCCGCAGGTTACCATGGACTACAGAGGCTGCATCCTGAGGCCAGGGCGTTCCGAGAATGCCAAGGGGAGACATGATGACCTTAAATGATTTCCTCTTGTGTCAGGTTTGGTAAACTTTAGGAGCTAGGAAATGGTCCACTTTACAGAAATGTTCAAATTTACTGGCATTTCATATATTCTCTGCTATAACATTGTCCTGATCTTTCTGTATATTCTATACTTATGTTTTTGTTTTCCTTAATCAAAGTGTGTCTTTTCAATCTTTTCAAAGAAGATTCTTTGGACTTACTAAATCACCTCAATTTTATACGTTTTCTGTTGTATTAAGTTCTGCTCATATCTTTATTTATCTTTTTTCTATGTTCTCAGGGTTTATTGTTTTGATCTTCTGATGTCAATTAAAACACTTGGTTATTCATTTTAATAAATATTTTACTTATAAAGATTGGAACTTTTGAAGATTCCAGCTTACTTGTAAGTTTCTAAGGGTCAGGTCCTCTCCATTGTTGCTGGCCTAAGGTTTAGTTCACCATATAGCAATGTATATATTGACCTATTTTCCCCTCGACTTTCTGTGATTCCCTCCATCTCACCTTTCTTTGCAGACAAGCCATTTGAAATACCCTTAACTTATTTCACAGCCAATAAGTCATTGAAATAATGTGTATTTTTAGAGAAATCTTCTTATATAATTAGGCAGAAAATCTCACCTGCCATAGTTTTCAAAACAGCATAATTTCACTCTTCTCAATGCTTAATCTGTTGTATTACACAACCTTTGAGTATTTAGCTTTATCAATGACATGTACTTTAAAAATGTTTTAGAGATCCTACCAGTCTTTGAAAACATCCTTGTTCCTTGTTTCAGTTCCAGTTTTATGTATATATTCTGCCTTGCACCTGATTATTCCAACAATTGATGGATGGCCTTGGGAATCTAATTCTGGTATTGATAGTCTTTACTGATTGTCTCCCCTCGTAGATGATTTCTTCATTATTGTGTAAATTTACATCATGAGCTCATGTTTAGCTAAACAGCTGACCTTCTAAGACGCTTAGGTGTGAACGCTCGTAAGCTTCCGCAGAAAGACGGCAAAGATTTATTTGTGTCCCTCCAATGAGTTGCCCACGAGGACACCGTTTTCTACAAGTGTTGGTCCAATACTCCCTCTAGAGGAAGGGGACTCCGACAGGGCTGATTGGCGGCCCCCGATCTGGGGCAGGGGCAGTGGGCAGCCTGTGGCCCGGGCAGGAGCCTCTTTGCATGTGTCCCTGGGACACATCTGCCTGCGAACTTTGGTCACCAGGCAGGAAGCTACGATGCCCAGACCTATGGTTAGCTATGCAGCGAGGTGTACTGTGAGGACAGGTTCCACACACACTTCAAGTAAGAGGTCGGCCTGAGTGGGAAGGTGAGAGTTTGGGCAGCTGTGCAGACAAAGAAGGCGCCCTTTGGCCTGGGCCTAAATGCTTGTGACCGCCCACTGGACCTGCCGTGCTCTGAGGGCCCTGCCCTGGGCCCCCTGCTCCCCTGCCCTTTGTTCAGTCACAGCAGAGATGGCCACACCCACTCCTTCAGTGAGGGCAGAGTTCCAACCACCCTCAGCCCCGCCCCCTCTCCGCAGGTTACCATGGACTACAGAGGCTGCATCCTGAGGCCAGGGCGTTCCGAGAATGCCAAGGGCAGACATGATGACCTTAAATGATTTCCTCTTGTGTCAGGTTTGGTAAACTTTAGGAGCTAGGAAATGGTCCACTTTACAGAAATGTTCAAATTTACTGGCATTTCATATATTCTCTGTTATAACAGTGTCCTGATTCTTTCTGTATATTCTTTACTTATGTTTTTGTTTTCCTTAATCAAAGTGTGTCTTTTCAATCTTTTCAAAGAAGATTCTTTGGACTTACTAAATCACCTCAATTTTATCCGTTTTCTGTTGTATTAAGTTCTGCTCATATCTTTATTTATCTTTTTTCTATGTTCTCAGGGTTTATTGTTTTGATCTTCTGATGTCGATTAAAACACTTGGTTATTCATTTTAATAAATATTTTACTTATAAAGATTTGAACTTTTGAAGATTCCAGCTTACTTGTAAGTTTCTAAGGGTCAGGTCCTCTCCATTGTTGCTGGCCTAAGGTTTAGTTCACCATATAGCAATGTATATATTGACCTATTTTCCCCTCGACTTTCTGTGATTCCCTACATCTCACCTTTCTTTGCAGACAAGCCATTTGAAATACCCTTAACTTAGTTCACAGCCAATAAGTCATTGAAATAATGTGTATTTTTAGAGAAAGCTTCTTATATAATTAGGCAGAAAATCTCACCTGCCATAGTTTTCAAAACAGCATAATTTCACTCTTCTCAATGCTTAATCTGTTGTATTACACAACCTTTGAGTATTTAGCTTTATCAATGACATGTACTTTAAAAATGTTTTAGAGATCCTACCAGTCTTTGAAAACATCCTTGTTCCTTGTTTCAGTTCCAGTTTTATGTATATATTCTGCCTTGCACCTGATTATTCCAACAATTGATGGATGGCCTTGGGAATCTAATTCTGGTATTGATAGTCTTTACTGATTGTCTCCCCTCATAGCTGATTTCTTCATTATTGTGTAAATTTATATCATGAGCTCATGTTTAGCTAAACAGCTGACCTTGTAAGATGCTTAGGTGTGAACGCTCGTAAGCTTCCGCAGAAAGACGGCAAAGATTTATTTGTGTCCCTCCAATGAGTTGCCCACGAGGACACCGTTTTCAACAAGTGTTGGTCCAATACTCCGTCTAGAGGAAGGGGACTCCGACAGGGCTGATTGGCGGCCCCGATCTGGGGCAGGGGCAGTGGGCAGCCTGTGGCCCGGGCAGGAGCCTCTTTGCATGTGTCCCTGGGACACATCTGCCTGCGAACTTCGGTCACCTGGCAGGAAGCTATGATGCCCAGACCTATGGTTAGCTGTGCATCGAGGTGTACTGTGAGGACAGGTTCCACACACACTTCAAGTAAGAGGTCGTCCTGAGTGGAAAGGTGAGAGTTTGGGCAGCTGTGCAGACAAAGAAGGCGCCCTTTGGCCTGGGCATAAATGCTTGTGACAGCCCACTGGACCTGCCGTGCTCTGAGGGCCCTGCCCTGGGCGCCCTGCTCCCCTGCCCTTTGTTCAGTCACAGCAGAGATGGCCACACCCACTCCTCCAGTGAGGCCAGAGTTCCACCCACCCTCAGCCCCGCCCCCTCTCCGCAGGTTACCATGGACTACAGAGGCTGCATCCTGAGGCCAGGGCGTTCCGACAATGCCAAGGGCAGACATGATGACCTTAAATGATTTCCTCTTGTGTCAGGTTTGGTAAACTTTAGGAGCTAGGAAATGGTCCACTTTACAGAAATGTTCAAATTTACTGGCATTTCATATATTCTCTGCTATAACATTGTCCTGATTCTTTCTGTATATTCTATACTTATGTTTTTGTTTTCCTTAATCAAAGTGTGTCTTTTCAATCTTTTCAAAGAAGATTCTTTGGACTTACTAAATCACCTGAATTTTATACGTTTTCTGTTGTATTAAGTTCTGCTCATATCTTTATTTATCTTTTTTCTATGTTCTCAGGGTTTATTGTTTTGATCTTCTGATGTCAATTAAAACACTTGGTTATTCATTTTAATAAATATTTTACTTATAAAGATTTGAACTTTTGAAGATTCCAGCTTACTTGTAAGTTTCTAAGGGTCAGGTCCTCTCCATTGTTGCTGGCCTAAGGTTTAGTTCACCATATAGCAATGTATATATTGACCTATTTTCCCCTCGACTTTCTGTGATTCCCTACATCTCACCTTTCTTTGCAGACAAGCCATTTGAAATATCCTTAACTTATTTCACAGCCAATAAGTCATTGAAATAATGTGTATTTTTAGAGAAATCTTCTTATATAATTAGGCAGAAAATCTCACCTGCCATAGTTTTCAAAACAGCATAATTTCACTCTTCTCAATGCTTAATCTGTTGTATTACACAACCTTTGAGTATTTAGCTTTATCAATGACATGTACTTTAAAAATGTTTTAGACATCCTACCAGTCTTTGAAAACATCCTTGTTCCTTGTTTCAGTTCCAGTTTTATGTATATATTCTGCCTTGCACCTGATTATTCCAACAATTGATGGATGGCCTTGGGAATCTAATTCTGGTATTGATAGTCTTTACTGATTGTCTCCTCTCGTAGCTGATTTCTTCATTATTGTGTAAATTTAGATCATGAGCTCATGTTTAGCTAAACAGCTGACCATGTAATACGCTTAGGTGTGAACGCTCGTAAGCTTCCGCAGAAAGACGGCAAAGATTTCTTTGTGTCCCTCCAATGAGTTGCCCACGAGGACACCGTTTTCTACAAGTGTTGGTCCAATACTCCCTCTAGAGGAAGGGGACTCCGACAGGGCTGATTGGCGGCCCCCGATCTGG
Source organism: Mesoplodon mirus (assembly GCF_964341445.2). Lineage (NCBI taxonomy): Eukaryota > Metazoa > Chordata > Mammalia > Artiodactyla > Ziphiidae > Mesoplodon > Mesoplodon mirus. The sequence goes on along the minus strand of NC_138976.1, from coordinate 176,243,594 downwards.
GGCAGGGGCAGTGGGCAGCCTGTGGCCCGGGCTGGAGCCTCTTTGCATGTGTCCCTGGGACACATCTGCCTGCGAACTTCGGTCACCTGGCAGGAAGCTACGATGCCCAGACCTATGGTTAGCTGTGCAGCGAAGTGTACTGTGAGGACAGGTTCCACACACACTTCAAGTAAGAGGTCGGCCTGAGTGGAAAGGTGAGAGTTTGGGCAGCTCTGCAAACAAAGAAGGCGCCCTTTGGCCTGGGCCTAAATGCTTGTGACACCCCACTGGACCTGCCGGCTCTGAGGGCCCTGCCCTGGGCCCCCTGCTCCCCTGCCCTTTGTTCAGTCACAGCAGAGATGGCCACACCCACTCCTCCAGTGAGGCCAGAGTTCCACCCACCCTTAGCCCCGCCCCCTCTCCGCAGGTTACCATGGACTACAGAGGCTGCATCCTGAGGCCAGGGCATTCCGAGAATGACAAGGGCAGACATGATGACCTTAAATGATTTCCTCTTGTGTCAGGTTTGGTAAACTTTAGGAGCTAGGAAATGGTCCACTTTACAGAAATGTTCAAATTTACTGGCATTTCATATATTCTCTGCTATAACATTGTCCTGATTCTTTCTGTATATTCTATACTTATGTTTTTGTTTTCCTTAATCAAAGTGTGTCTTTTCAATCTTTTCAAAGAAGATTCTTTGGACTTACTAAATCACCTCAATTTTATACGTTTTCTGTTGTATTAAGTTCTGCTCATATCTTTATCTTTTTTCTATGTTCTCAGGGTTTATTGTTTTGATCTATTGATGTCAATTAAAACAGTTGGTTATTCATTTTAATAAATATTTTACTTATAAAGATTGGAACTTTTGAAGATTCCAGCTTACTTGTAAGTTTCTAAGGGTCAGGTCCTCTCCATTGTTGCTGGCCTAAGGTTTAGTTCACCATATAGCAATGTATATATTGACCTATTTTCCCCTCGACTTTCTGTGATTCCCTACATCTCACCTTTCTTTGCAGACAAGCCATTTGAAATACCCTTAACTTATTTCACAGCCAATAAGTCATTGAAATAATGTGTATTTTTAGAGAAATCTTCTTATATAATTAGGCAGAAAATCTCACCTGCCATAGTTTTCAAAACAGCATAATTTCACTCTTCTCAATGCTTAATCTGTTGTATTACACAACCTTTGAGTATTTAGGTTTATCAATGACATGTCCTTTAAAAATGTTTTAGAGATCCTACCAGTCTTTGAAAACATCCTTGTTCCTTGTTTCAGTTCCAGTTTTATGTATATATTCTGCCTTGCACCTGATTATTCCAACAATTGATGGATGGCCTTGGGAATCTAATTCTGGTATTGATAGTCTTTACTGATTGTCTCCCCTCGTAGATGATTTCTTCATTATTGTGTAAATTTATATCATGACCTCATGTTTAGCTAAACAGCTGACCTTGTAAGACGCTTAGGTTTGAACGCTCGTAAGCTTCCGCATAAAGACGGCAAAGATTTATTTGTGTCCCTCCAATGAGTTGCCCACGAGGACACCGTTTTCTACAAGTGTTGGTCCAATACTCCCTCTAGAGGAAGGGGACTCCGACAGGGCTGATTGGCGGCCCCCGATCTGGGGCAGGGGCAGTGGGCAGCCTGTGGCCCGGGCTGGAGCCTCTTTGCATGTGTCCCTGGGACACATCTGCCTGCGAACTTCGGTCACCTGGCAGGAAGATACGATGCCCAGACCTATGGTTAGCTGTGCAGCGAAGTGTACTGTGAGGACAGGTTCCACACACACTTCAAGTAAGAGGTCGGCCTGAGTGGAAAGGTGAGAGTTTGGGCAGCTCTGCAAACAAAGAAGGCGCCCTTTGGCCTGGGCCTAAATGCTTGTGACACCCCACTGGACCTGCCGGCTCTGAGGGCCCTGCCCTGGGCCTCCTGCTCCCCTGCCCTTTGTTCAGTCACAGCAGAGATGGCCACACCCACTCCTTCAGTGAGGGCAGAGTACCAAACACCCTCAGCCCCGCCCCCTCTCCGCAGGTTACCATGGACTACAGAGGCTGCATCCTGAGGCCAGGGCATTCCGAGAATGCCAAGGGCAGACATGATGACCTTAAATGATTTCCTCTTGTGTCAGGTTTGGTAAACTTTAGGAGCTAGGAAATGGTCCACTTTACAGAAATGTTCAAATTTACTGGCATTTCATATATTCTCTGTTATAACATTGTCCTGATTCTTTCTGTATATTCTTTACTTATGTTTTTGTTTTCCTTAATCAAAGTGTATCTTTTCAATCTTTTCAAAGAAGATTCTTTGGACTTACTAAATCACCTCAATTTTATACGTTTTCTGTTGTATTAAGTTCTGCTCATATCTTTATCTTTTTTCTATGTTCTCAGGGTTTATTGTTTTGATCTTCTGATGTCAATTAAAACAGTTGGTTATTCATTTTAATAAATATTTTACTTATAAAGATTGGAACTTTTGAAGATTCCAGCTTACTTGTAAGTTTCTAAGGGTCAGGTCCTCTCCATTGTTGCTGGCCTAAGGTTTAGTTCACCATATAGCAATGTATATATTGACCTATTTTCCCCTCGACTTTCTGTGATTCCCTACATCTCACCTTTCTTTGCAGACAAGCCATTTGAAATACCCTTAACTTATTTCACAGCCAATAAGTCATTGAAATAATGTGTATTTTTAGAGAAATCTTCTTATATAATTAGGCAGAAAATCTCAATTGCCATAGTTTTCAAAACAGCATAATTTCACTCTTCTCAATTCTTAATCTGTTGTATTACACAACCTTTGAGTATTTAGCTTTATCAATGACATGTACTTTAAAAATGTTTTAGACATCCTACCAGTCTTTGAAAACATCCTTGTTCCTTCTTTCAGTTCCAGTTTTATGTATATATTCTGCCTTGCACCTGATTATTCCAACAATTGATGGATGGCCTTGGGAATCTAATTCTGGTATTGATAGTCTTTACAGATTGTCTCCCCTCGTAGCTGATTTCTTCATTATTGTGTAAATTTATATCATGAGCTCATGTTTAGCTAAACAGCTGACCTTGTAAGACGCTTAGGTTTGAACGCTCGTAAGCTTCCGCATAAAGACGGCAAAGATTTATTTGTGTCCCTCCAATGAGTTGCCCACGAGGACACCGTTTTCTACAAGTGTTGGTCCAATACTCCCTCTAGAGGAAGGGGACTCCGACAGGGCTGATTGGCGGCCCCCGATCTGGGGCAGGGGCAGTGGGCAGCCTGTGGCCCGGGCTGGAGCCTCTTTGCATGTGTCCCTGGGACACATCTGCCTGCGAACTTCGGTCACCTGGCAGGAAGCTATGATGCCCAGACCTATGGTTAGCTGTGCAGCGAGGTGTACTGTGAGGACAGGTTCCACACACACTTCAAGTAAGAGGTCGTCCTGAGTGGAAAAGTGAGAGTTTGGGCAGCTGTGCAGACAAAGAAGGCGCCCTTTGGCCTGGGCCTAAATGCTTGTGACAGCCCACTGGACCTGCCGTGCTCTGAGGGCCCTGCCCTGGGCGCCCTGCTCCCCTGCCCTTTGTTCAGTCACAGCAGAGATGGCCACACCCACTCCTCCAGTGAGGCCAGAGTTCCACCCACCCTCAGCCCCGCCCCCTCTCCGCAGGTTACCATGGACTACAGAGGCTGCATCCTGAGGCCAGGGCGTTCCGAGAATGCCAAGGGCAGACATGATGACCTTAAATGATTTCCTCTTGTGTCAGGTTTGGTAAACTTTAGGAGCTAGGAAATGGTCCACTTTACAGAAATGTTCAAATTTACTGGCATTTCATATATTCTCTGCTATAACATTGTCCTGATTCTTTCTGTATATTCTATACTTATGTTTTTGTTTTCCTTAATCAAAGTGTGTCTTTTCAATCTTTTCAAAGAAGATTCTTTGGACTTACTAAATCACCTCAATTTTATACGTTTTCTGTTGTATTAAGTTCTGCTCATATCTTTATTTATCTTTTTTCTATGTTCTCAGGGTTTATTGTTTTGATCTTCTGATGTAAATTAAAACACTTGGTTATTCATTTTAATAAATATTTTACTTATAAAGATTTGTACTTTTGAAGATTCCAGCTTACTTGTAAGTTTCTAAGGGTCAGGTCCTCTCCATTGTTGCTGGCCTAAGGTTTAGTTCACCATATAGCAATGTATATATTGACCTATTTTCCCCTCGACTTTCTGTGATTCCCTACATCTCACCTTTCTTTGCAGACAAGCCATTTGAAATACCCTTAACTTATTTCACAGCCAATAAGTCATTGAAATAATGTGTATTTTTAGAGAAATCTTCTTATATAATTAGGCAGAAAATCTCACCTGCCATAGTTTTCAAAACAGCATAATTTCACTCTTCTCAATGCTTAATCTGTTGTATTACACAACCTTTGAGTATTTAGCTTTATCAATGACATGTCCTTTAAAAATGTTTTAGAGATCCTACCAGTCTTTGAAAACATCCTTGTTCCTTGTTTCAGTTCCAGTTTTATGTATATATTCTGCCTTGCACCTGATTATTCCAACAATTGATGGATGGCCTTGGGAATCTAATTCTGGTATTGATAGTCTTTACTGATTGTCTCCCCTCGTAGATGATTTCTTCATTATTGTGTAAATTTACATCATGAGCTCATGTTTAGCTAAACAGCTGACCTTCTAAGACGCTTAGGTGTGAACGCTCGTAAGCTTCCGCAGAAAGACGGCAAAGATTTATTTGTGTCCCTCCAATGAGTTGCCCACGAGGACACCGTTATCTACAAGTGTTGGTCCAATACTCCCTCTAGAGGAAGGGGACTCCGACAGGGCTGATTGGCGGCCCCCGATCTGGGGCAGGGGCAGTGGGCAGCCTGTGGCCCGGGCAGGAGCCTCTTTGCATGTGTCCCTGGGACACATCTGCTTGCGAAATTCGGTCACCTGTCAGGAAGCTACGATGCCCAGGCCTATGGTTAGCTGTGCAGCGAGGTGTACTGTGAGGACAGGTTCCACACACACTTCAAGTAAGAGGTCGGCCTGAGTGGAAAGGTGAGAGTTTGGGCAGCTGTGCAGACAAAGAAGGCGCCCTTTGGCCTGGGCCTAAATGCTTGTGACAGCCCACTGGACCTGCCGTGCTCTGAGGGCCCTGCCCTGGGCCCCCTGCTCCCCTGCCCTTTGTTCAGTCACAGCAGAGATGGCCACACCCACTCCTCCAGTGAGGCCAGAGTTCCAACCACCCTCAGCCCCGCCCCCTCTCCGCAGGTTACCATGGATTACAGAGGCTGCATCCTGAGGCCAGGGCGTTCCGAGAATGCCAAGGGCAGACATGATGACCTTAAATGATTTCCTCTTGTGTCAGGTTTGGTAAACTTTAGGAGCTAGGAAATGGTCCACTTTACAGAAATGTTCAAATTTACTGGCATTTCATATATTCTCAGCTATAACATTGTCCTGATTCTTTCTGTATATTCTATACTTATGTTTTTGTTTTCCTTAATCAAAGTGTGTCTTTTCAATCTTTTCAAAGAAGATTCTTTGGACTTACTAAATCACCTCAATTTTATACGTTTTCTGTTGTATTAAGTTCTGCTCATATCTTTATTTATCTTTTTTCTATGTTCTCAGGGTTTATTGTTTTGATCTTCTGATGTAAATTAAAACACTTGGTTATTCATTTTAATAAATATTTTACTTATAAAGTTTGGAACTTTTGAAGATTCCAGCTTACTTGTAAGTTTCTAAGGGTCAGGTCCTCTCCATTGTTGCTGGCCTAAGGTTTAGTTCACCATATAGCAATGTATATATTGACCTATTTTCCCCTCGACTTTCTGTGATTCCCTACATCTCACCTTTCTTTGCAGACAAGCCATTTGAAATACCCTTAACTTATTTCACAGCCAATAAGTCATTGAAATAATGTGTATTTTTAGAGAAATCTTCTTATATAATTAGGCAGAAAATCTCACTTGCCATAGTTTTCAAAACAGCATAATTTCACTCTTCTCAATGCTTAATCTGTTGTATTACACAACCTTTGAGTATTTAGCTTTATCAATGACATGTACTTTAAAAATGTTTTAGACATCCTACCAGTCTTTGAAAACATCCTTGTTCCTTGTTTCAGTTCCAGTTTTATGTATATATTCTGCCTTGCACCTGATTATTCCAACAATTGATGGATGGCCTTGGGAATCTAATTCTGGTATTGATAGTCTTTACTGATTGTCTCCCCTCGTAGCTGATTTCTTCATTATTGTGTAAATTTAGATCATGAGCTCATGTTTAGCTAAACAGCTGACCTTGTAAGACGCTTAGGTGTGAACGCTCGTAAGCTTCCGCAGAAAGACGGCAAAGATTTATTTGTGTCCCTCCAATGAGTTGCCCACGAGGACACCGTTTTCTACAAGTGTTGGTCCAATACTCCCTCTAGAGGAAGGGGACTCCGACAGGGCTGATTGGCGGCCCCCGATCTGGGGCAGGGGCAGTGGGCAGCCTGTGGCCCGGGCTGGAGCCTCTTTGCATGTGTCCCTGGGACACATCTGCCTGCGAACTTTGGTCACCTGGCAGGAAGCTACGATGCCCAGACCTATGGTTAGCTGTGCAGCGAAGTGTACTGTGAGGACAGGTTCCACACACACTTCAAGTAAGAGGTCGGCCTGAGTGGAAAGGTGAGAGTTTGGGCAGCTCTGCAAACAAAGAAGGCGCCCTTTGGCCTGGGCCTAAATGCTTGTGACACCCCACTGGACCTGCCGGCTCTGAGGGCCCTGCCCTGGGCCCCCTGCTCCCCTGCCCTTTGTTCAGTCACAGCAGAGATGGCCACACCCACTCCTTCAGTGAGGGCAGAGTTCCAAACACCCTCAGCCCCGCCCCCTCTCCGCAGGTTATCATGGACTACAGAGGCTGCATCCTGAGGCCAGGGCGTTCCGAGAATGCCAAGGGCAGACATGATGACCTTAAATGATTTCCTCTTGTGTCAGGTTTGGTAAACTTTAGGAGCTAGGAAATGGTCCACTTTACAGAAATGTTCAAATTTACTGGCATTTCATATATTCTCTGCTGTAACATTGTCCTGATTCTTTCTGTATATTCTTTACTTATGTTTTTGTTTTCCTTAATCAACGTGTGTCTTTTCAATCTTTTCAAAGAAGATTCTTTGGACTTACTAAATCTCCTCAATTTTATACATTTTCTGTTGTATTAAGTTCTGCTCATATCTTTATTTATCTTTTTTCTATGTTCTCAGGGTTTATTGTTTTGATCTTCTGATGTCAATTAAAACACTTGGTTATTCATTTTAATAAATATTTTACTTATAAAGATTTGAACTTTTGAAGATTCCAGCTTACTTGTAAGTTTCTAAGGGTCAGGTCCTCTCCATTGTTGCTGGCCTAAGGTTTAGTTCACCATATAGCAATGTATATATTGACCTATTTTCCCCTCGACTTTCTGTGATTCCCTACATCTCACCTTTCTTTGCAGACAAGCCATTTGAAATACCCTTAACTTATTTCACAGCCAATAAGTCATTGAAATAATGTGTATTTTTAGAGAAATCTTCTTATATAATTAGGCAGAAAATCTCACCTGCCATAGTTTTCAAAACAGCATAATTTCACTCTTCTCAATGCTTAATCTGTTGTATTACACAACCTTTGAGTATTTAGCTTTATCAATGACATGTCCTTTAAAAATGTTTTAGAGATCCTACCAGTCTTTGAAAACATCCTTGTTCCTTGTTTCAGTTCCAGTTTTATGTATATATTCTGCCTTGCACCTGATTATTCCAACAATTGATGGATGGCCTTGGGAATCTAATTCTGGTATTGATAGTCTTTACTGATTGTCTCCCCTCGTAGATGATTTCTTCATTATTGTGTAAATTTACATCATGAGCTCATGTTTAGCTAAACAGCTGACCTTCTAAGACGCTTAGGTGTGAACGCTCGTAAGCTTCCGCAGAAAGACGGCAAAGATTTATTTGTGTCCCTCCAATGAGTTGCCCACGAGGACACCGTTATCTACAAGTGTTGGTCCAATACTCCCTCTAGAGGAAGGGGACTCCGACAGGGCTGATTGGCGGCCCCCGATCTGGGGCAGGGGCAGTGGGCAGCCTGTGGCCCGGGCAGGAGCCTCTTTGCATGTGTCCCTGGGACACATCTGCTTGCGAAATTCGGTCACCTGTCAGGAAGCTACGATGCCCAGGCCTATGGTTAGCTGTGCAGCGAGGTGTACTGTGAGGACAGGTTCCACACACACTTCAAGTAAGAGGTCGGCCTGAGTGGAAAGGTGAGAGTTTGGGCAGCTGTGCAGACAAAGAAGGCGCCCTTTGGCCTGGGCCTAAATGCTTGTGACAGCCCACTGGACCTGCCGTGCTCTGAGGGCCCTGCCCTGGGCCCCCTGCTCCCCTGCCCTTTGTTCAGTCACAGCAGAGATGGCCACACCCACTCCTCCAGTGAGGCCAGAGTTCCAACCACCCTCAGCCCCGCCCCCTCTCCGCAGGTTACCATGGACTACAGAGGCTGCATCCTGAGGCCAGGGCGTTCCGAGAATGCCAAGGGCAGACATGATGACCTTAAATGATTTCCTCTTGTGTCAGGTTTGGTAAACTTTAGGAGCTAGGAAATGGTCCACTTTACAGAAATGTTCAAATTTACTGGCATTTCATATATTCTCTGCTATAACATTGTCCTGATTCTTTCTGTATATTCTATACTTATGTTTTTGTTTTCCTTAATCAAAGTGTGTCTTTTCAATCTTTTCAAAGAAGATTCTTTGGACTTACTAAATCACCTCAATTTTATACGTTTTCTGTTGTATTAAGTTCTGCTCATATCTTTATTTATCTTTTTTCTATGTTCTCAGGGTTTATTGTTTTGATCTTCTGATGTAAATTAAAACACTTGGTTATTCATTTTAATAAATATTTTACTTATAAAGATTTGTACTTTTGAAGATTCCAGCTTACTTGTAAGTTTCTAAGGGTCAGGTCCTCTCCATTGTTGCTGGCCTAAGGTTTAGTTCACCATATAGCAATGTATATATTGACCTATTTTCCCCTCGACTTTCTGTGATTCCCTACATCTCACCTTTCTTTGCAGACAAGCCATTTGAAATACCCTTAACTTATTTCACAGCCAATAAGTCATTGAAATAATGTGTATTTTTAGAGAAATCTTCTTATATAATTAGGCAGAAAATCTCACCTGCCATAGTTTTCAAAACAGCATAATTTCACTCTTCTCAATGCTTAATCTGTTGTATTACACAACCTTTGAGTATTTAGGTTTATCAATGACATGTCCTTTAAAAATGTTTTAGAGATCCTACCAGTCTTTGAAAACATCCTTGTTCCTTGTTTCAGTTCCAGTTTTATGTATATATTCTGCCTTGCACCTGATTATTCCAACAATTGATGGATGGCCTTGGGAATCTAATTCTGGTATTGATAGTCTTTACTGATTGTCTCCCCTCGTAGATGATTTCTTCATTATTGTGTAAATTTATATCATGAGCTCATGTTTAGCTAAACAGCTGACCTTGTAAGACGCTTAGGTTTGAACGCTCGTAAGCTTCCGCATAAAGACGGCAAAGATTTATTTGTGTCCCTCCAATGAGTTGCCCACGAGGACACCGTTTTCTACAAGTGTTGGTCCAATACTCCCTCTAGAGGAAGGGGACTCCGACAGGGCTGATTGGCGGCCCCCGATCTGGGGCAGGGGCAGTGGGCAGCCTGTGGCCCGGGCTGGAGCCTCTTTGCATGTGTCCCTGGGACACATCTGCCTGCGAACTTCGGTCACCTGGCAGGAAGATACGATGCCCAGACCTATGGTTAGCTGTGCAGCGAAGTGTACTGTGAGGACAGGTTCCACACACACTTCAAGTAAGAGGTCGGCCTGAGTGGAAAGGTGAGAGTTTGGGCAGCTCTGCAAACAAAGAAGGCGCCCTTTGGCCTGGGCCTAAATGCTTGTGACACCCCACTGGACCTGCCGGCTCTGAGGGCCCTGCCCTGGGCCTCCTGCTCCCCTGCCCTTTGTTCAGTCACAGCAGAGATGGCCACACCCACTCCTTCAGTGAGGGCAGAGTACCAAACACCCTCAGCCCCGCCCCCTCTCCGCAGGTTACCATGGACTACAGAGGCTGCATCCTGAGGCCAGGGCATTCCGAGAATGCCAAGGGCAGACATGATGACCTTAAATGATTTCCTCTTGTGTCAGGTTTGGTAAACTTTAGGAGCTAGGAAATGGTCCACTTTACAGAAATGTTCAAATTTACTGGCATTTCATATATTCTCTGTTATAACATTGTCCTGATTCTTTCTGTATATTCTTTACTTATGTTTTTGTTTTCCTTAATCAAAGTGTATCTTTTCAATCTTTTCAAAGAAGATTCTTTGGACTTACTAAATCACCTCAATTTTATACGTTTTCTGTTGTATTAAGTTCTGCTCATATCTTTATCTTTTTTCTATGTTCTCAGGGTTTATTGTTTTGATCTTCTGATGTCAATTAAAACAGTTGGTTATTCATTTTAATAAATATTTTACTTATAAAGATTGGAACTTTTGAAGATTCCAGCTTACTTGTAAGTTTCTAAGGGTCATGTCCTCTCCATTGTTGCTGGCCTAAGGTTTAGTTCACCATATAGCAATGTATATATTGACCTATTTTCCCCTCGACTTTCTGTGATTCCCTACATCTCACCTTTCTTTGCAGACAAGCCATTTGAAATACCCTTAACTTATTTCACAGCCAATAAGTCATTGAAATAATGTGTATTTTTAGAGAAATCTTCTTATATAATTAGGCAGAAAATCTCAATTGCCATAGTTTTCAAAACAGCATAATTTCACTCTTCTCAATTCTTAATCTGTTGTATTACACAACCTTTGAGTATTTAGCTTTATCAATGACATGTACTTTAAAAATGTTTTAGACATCCTACCAGTCTTTGAAAACATCCTTGTTCCTTCTTTCAGTTCCAGTTTTATGTATATATTCTGCCTTGCACCTGATTATTCCAACAATTGATGGATGGCCTTGGGAATCTAATTCTGGTATTGATAGTCTTTACAGATTGTCTCCCCTCGTAGCTGATTTCTTCATTATTGTGTAAATTTATATCATGAGCTCATGTTTAGCTAAACAGCTGACCTTGTAAGACGCTTAGGTTTGAACGCTCGTAAGCTTCCGCATAAAGACGGCAAAGATTTATTTGTGTCCCTCCAATGAGTTGCCCACGAGGACACCGTTTTCTACAAGTGTTGGTCCAATACTCCCTCTAGAGGAAGGGGACTCCGACAGGGCTGATTGGCGGCCCCCGATCTGGGGCAGGGGCAGTGGGCAGCCTGTGGCCCGGGCTGGAGCCTCTTTGCATGTGTCCCTGGGACACATCTGCCTGCGAACTTCGGTCACCTGGCAGGAAGCTATGATGCCCAGACCTATGGTTAGCTGTGCAGCGAGGTGTACTGTGAGGACAGGTTCCACACACACTTCAAGTAAGAGGTCGTCCTGAGTGGAAAGGTGAGAGTTTGGGCAGCTGTGCAGACAAAGAAGGCGCCCTTTGGCCTGGGCCTAAATGCTTGTGACAGCCCACTGGACCTGCCGTGCTCTGAGGGCCCTGCCCTGGGCGCCCTGCTCCCCTGCCCTTTGTTCAGTCACAGCAGAGATGGCCACACCCACTCCTCCAGTGAGGCCAGAGTTCCACCCACCCTCAGCCCCGCCCCCTCTCCGCAGGTTACCATGGACTACAGAGGCTGCATCCTGAGGCCAGGGCGTTCCGAGAATGCCAAGGGCAGACATGATGACCTTAAATGATTTCCTCTTGTGTCAGGTTTGGTAAACTTTAGGAGCTAGGAAATGGTCCACTTTACAGAAATGTTCAAATTTACTGGCATTTCATATATTCTCTGCTATAACATTGTCCTGATTCTTTCTGTATATTCTATACTTATGTTTTTGTTTTCCTTAATCAAAGTGTGTCTTTTCAATCTTTTCAAAGAAGATTCTTTGGACTTACTAAATCACCTCAATTTTATACGTTTTCTGTTGTATTAAGTTCTGCTCATATCTTTATTTATCTTTTTTCTATGTTCTCAGGGTTTATTGTTTTGATCTTCTGATGTAAATTAAAACACTTGGTTATTCATTTTAATAAATATTTTACTTATAAAGATTTGTACTTTTGAAGATTCCAGCTTACTTGTAAGTTTCTAAGGGTCAGGTCCTCTCCATTGTTGCTGGCCTAAGGTTTAGTTCACCATATAGCAATGTATATATTGACCTATTTTCCCCTCGACTTTCTGTGATTCCCTACATCTCACCTTTCTTTGCAGACAAGCCATTTGAAATACCCTTAACTTATTTCACAGCCAATAAGTCATTGAAATAATGTGTATTTTTAGAGAAATCTTCTTATATAATTAGGCAGAAAATCTCACCTGCCATAGTTTTCAAAACAGCATAATTTCACTCTTCTCAATGCTTAATCTGTTGTATTACACAACCTTTGAGTATTTAGCTTTATCAATGACATGTCCTTTAAAAATGTTTTAGAGATCCTACCAGTCTTTGAAAACATCCTTGTTCCTTGTTTCAGTTCCAGTTTTATGTATATATTCTGCCTTGCACCTGATTATTCCAACAATTGATGGATGGCCTTGGGAATCTAATTCTGGTATTGATAGTCTTTACTGATTGTCTCCCCTCGTAGATGATTTCTTCATTATTGTGTAAATTTACATCATGAGCTCATGTTTAGCTAAACAGCTGACCTTCTAAGACGCTTAGGTGTGAACGCTCGTAAGCTTCCGCAGAAAGACGGCAAAGATTTATTTGTGTCCCTCCAATGAGTTGCCCACGAGGACACCGTTATCTACAAGTGTTGGTCCAATACTCCCTCTAGAGGAAGGGGACTCCGACAGGGCTGATTGGCGGCCCCCGATCTGGGGCAGGGGCAGTGGGCAGCCTGTGGCCCGGGCAGGAGCCTCTTTGCATGTGTCCCTGGGACACATCTGCTTGCGAAATTCGGTCACCTGTCAGGAAGCTACGATGCCCAGGCCTATGGTTAGCTGTGCAGCGAGGTGTACTGTGAGGACAGGTTCCACACACACTTCAAGTAAGAGGTCGGCCTGAGTGGAAAGGTGAGAGTTTGGGCAGCTGTGCAGACAAAGAAGGCGCCCTTTGGCCTGGGCCTAAATGCTTGTGACAGCCCACTGGACCTGCCGTGCTCTGAGGGCCCTGCCCTGGGCCCCCTGCTCCCCTGCCCTTTGTTCAGTCACAGCAGAGATGGCCACACCCACTCCTCCAGTGAGGCCAGAGTTCCAACCACCCTCAGCCCCGCCCCCTCTCCGCAGGTTACCATGGATTACAGAGGCTGCATCCTGAGGCCAGGGCGTTCCGAGAATGCCAAGGGCAGACATGATGACCTTAAATGATTTCCTCTTGTGTCAGGTTTGGTAAACTTTAGGAGCTAGGAAATGGTCCACTTTACAGAAATGTTCAAATTTACTGGCATTTCATATATTCTCAGCTATAACATTGTCCTGATTCTTTCTGTATATTCTATACTTATGTTTTTGTTTTCCTTAATCAAAGTGTGTCTTTTCAATCTTTTCAAAGAAGATTCTTTGGACTTACTAAATCACCTCAATTTTATACGTTTTCTGTTGTATTAAGTTCTGCTCATATCTTTATTTATCTTTTTTCTATGTTCTCAGGGTTTATTGTTTTGATCTTCTGATGTAAATTAAAACACTTGGTTATTCATTTTAATAAATATTTTACTTATAAAGTTTGGAACTTTTGAAGATTCCAGCTTACTTGTAAGTTTCTAAGGGTCAGGTCCTCTCCATTGTTGCTGGCCTAAGGTTTAGTTCACCATATAGCAATGTATATATTGACCTATTTTCCCCTCGACTTTCTGTGATTCCCTACATCTCACCTTTCTTTGCAGACAAGCCATTTGAAATACCCTTAACTTATTTCACAGCCAATAAGTCATTGAAATAATGTGTATTTTTAGAGAAATCTTCTTATATAATTAGGCAGAAAATCTCACTTGCCATAGTTTTCAAAACAGCATAATTTCACTCTTCTCAATGCTTAATCTGTTGTATTACACAACCTTTGAGTATTTAGCTTTATCAATGACATGTACTTTAAAAATGTTTTAGACATCCTACCAGTCTTTGAAAACATCCTTGTTCCTTGTTTCAGTTCCAGTTTTATGTATATATTCTGCCTTGCACCTGATTATTCCAACAATTGATGGATGGCCTTGGGAATCTAATTCTGGTATTGATAGTCTTTACTGATTGTCTCCCCTCGTAGCTGATTTCTTCATTATTGTGTAAATTTATATCATGAGCTCATGTTTAGCTAAACAGCTGACCTTGTAAGACGCTTAGGTGTGAACGCTCGTAAGCTTCCGCAGAAAGACGGCAAAGATTTATTTGTGTCCCTCCAATGAGTTGCCCACGAGGACACCGTTTTCTACAAGTGTTGGTCCAATACTCCCTCTAGAGGAAGGGGACTCCGACAGGGCTGATTGGCGGCCCCCGATCTGGGGCAGGGGCAGTGGGCAGCCTGTGGCCCGGGCTGGAGCCTCTTTGCATGTGTCCCTGGGACACATCTGCCTGCGAACTTTGGTCACCTGGCAGGAAGCTACGATGCCCAGACCTATGGTTAGCTGTGCAGCGAAGTGTACTGTGAGGACAGGTTCCACACACACTTCAAGTAAGAGGTCGGCCTGAGTGGAAAGGTGAGAGTTTGGGCAGCTCTGCAAACAAAGAAGGCGCCCTTTGGCCTGGGCCTAAATGCTTGTGACACCCCACTGGACCTGCCGGCTCTGAGGGCCCTGCCCTGGGCCCCCTGCTCCCCTGCCCTTTGTTCAGTCACAGCAGAGATGGCCACACCCACTCCTTCAGTGAGGGCAGAGTTCCAAACACCCTCAGCCCCGCCCCCTCTCCGCAGGTTATCATGGACTACAGAGGCTGCATCCTGAGGCCAGGGCGTTCCGAGAATGCCAAGGGCAGACATGATGACCTTAAATGATTTCCTCTTGTGTCAGGTTTGGTAAACTTTAGGAGCTAGGAAATGGTCCACTTTACAGAAATGTTCAAATTTACTGGCATTTCATATATTCTCTGCTGTAACATTGTCCTGATTCTTTCTGTATATTCTTTACTTATGTTTTTGTTTTCCTTAATCAACGTGTGTCTTTTCAATCTTTTCAAAGAAGATTCTTTGGACTTACTAAATCTCCTCAATTTTATACATTTTCTGTTGTATTAAGTTCTGCTCATATCTTTATTTATCTTTTTTCTATGTTCTCAGGGTTTATTGTTTTGATCTTCTGATGTCAATTAAAACACTTGGTTATTCATTTTAATAAATATTTTACTTATAAAGATTTGAACTTTTGAAGATTCCAGCTTACTTGTAAGTTTCTAAGGGTCAGGTCCTCTCCATTGTTGCTGGCCTAAGGTTTAGTTCACCATATAGCAATGTATATATTGACCTATTTTCCCCTCGACTTTCTGTGATTCCCTACATCTCACCTTTCTTTGCAGACAAGCCATTTGAAATACCCTTAACTTATTTCACAGCCAATAAGTCATTGAAATAATGTGTATTTTTAGAGAAATCTTCTTATATAATTAGGCAGAAAATCTCACCTGCCATAGTTTTCAAAACAGCATAATTTCACTCTTCTCAATGCTTAATCTGTTGTATTACACAACCTTTGAGTATTTAGCTTTATCAATGACATGTCCTTTAAAAATGTTTTAGAGATCCTACCAGTCTTTGAAAACATCCTTGTTCCTTGTTTCAGTTCCAGTTTTATGTATATATTCTGCCTTGCACCTGATTATTCCAACAATTGATGGATGGCCTTGGGAATCTAATTCTGGTATTGATAGTCTTTACTGATTGTCTCCCCTCGTAGATGATTTCTTCATTATTGTGTAAATTTACATCATGAGCTCATGTTTAGCTAAACAGCTGACCTTCTAAGACGCTTAGGTGTGAACGCTCGTAAGCTTCCGCAGAAAGACGGCAAAGATTTATTTGTGTCCCTCCAATGAGTTGCCCACGAGGACACCGTTATCTACAAGTGTTGGTCCAATACTCCCTCTAGAGGAAGGGGACTCCGACAGGGCTGATTGGCGGCCCCCGATCTGGGGCAGGGGCAGTGGGCAGCCTGTGGCCCGGGCAGGAGCCTCTTTGCATGTGTCCCTGGGACACATCTGCTTGCGAAATTCGGTCACCTGTCAGGAAGCTACGATGCCCAGGCCTATGGTTAGCTGTGCAGCGAGGTGTACTGTGAGGACAGGTTCCACACACACTTCAAGTAAGAGGTCGGCCTGAGTGGAAAGGTGAGAGTTTGGGCAGCTGTGCAGACAAAGAAGGCGCCCTTTGGCCTGGGCCTAAATGCTTGTGACAGCCCACTGGACCTGCCGTGCTCTGAGGGCCCTGCCCTGGGCCCCCTGCTCCCCTGCCCTTTGTTCAGTCACAGCAGAGATGGCCACACCCACTCCTCCAGTGAGGCCAGAGTTCCAACCACCCTCAGCCCCGCCCCCTCTCCGCAGGTTACCATGGACTACAGAGGCTGCATCCTGAGGCCAGGGCGTTCCGAGAATGCCAAGGGCAGACATGATGACCTTAAATGATTTCCTCTTGTGTCAGGTTTGGTAAACTTTAGGAGCTAGGAAATGGTCCACTTTACAGAAATGTTCAAATTTACTGGCATTTCATATATTCTCAGCTATAACATTGTCCTGATTCTTTCTGTATATTCTATACTTATGTTTTTGTTTTCCTTAATCAAAGTGTGTCTTTTCAATCTTTTCAAAGAAGATTCTTTGGACTTACTAAATCACCTCAATTTTATACGTTTTCTGTTGTATTAAGTTCTGCTCATATCTTTATTTATCTTTTTTCTATGTTCTCAGGGTTTATTGTTTTGATCTTCTGATGTAAATTAAAACACTTGGTTATTCATTTTAATAAATATTTTACTTATAAAGTTTGGAACTTTTGAAGATTCCAGCTTACATGTAAGTTTCCAAGGGTCAGGTCCTCTCCATTGTTGCTGGCCTAAGGTTTAGTTCACCATATAGCAATGTATATATTGACCTATTTTCCCCTCGACTTTCTGTGATTCCCTACATCTCACCTTTCTTTGCAGACAAGCCATTTGAAATACCCTTAACTTATTTCACAGCCAATAAGTCATTGAAATAATGTGTATTTTTAGAGAAATCTTCTTATATAATTAGGCAGAAAATCTCACTTGCCATAGTTTTCAAAACAGCATAATTTCACTCTTCTCAATGCTTAATCTGTTGTATTACACAACCTTTGAGTATTTAGCTTTATCAATGACATGTACTTTAAAAATGTTTTAGACATCCTACCAGTCTTTGAAAACATCCTTGTTCCTTGTTTCAGTTCCAGTTTTATGTATATATTCTGCCTTGCACCTGATTATTCCAACAATTGATGGATGGCCTTGGGAATCTAATTCTGGTATTGATAGTCTTTACTGATTGTCTCCCCTCGTAGCTGATTTCTTCATTATTGTGTAAATTTAGATCATGAGCTCATGTTTAGCTAAACAGCTGACCTTGTAAGACGCTTAGGTGTGAACGCTCGTAAGCTTCCGCAGAAAGACGGCAAAGATTTATTTGTGTCCCTCCAATGAGTTGCCCACGAGGACACCGTTTTCTACAAGTGTTGGTCCAATACTCCCTCTAGAGGAAGGGGACTCCGACAGGGCTGATTGGCGGCCCCCGATCTGGGGCAGGGGCAGTGGGCAGCCTGTGGCCCGGGCTGGAGCCTCTTTGCATGTGTCCCTGGGACACATCTGCCTGCGAACTTTGGTCACCTGGCAGGAAGCTACGATGCCCAGACCTATGGTTAGCTGTGCAGCGAAGTGTACTGTGAGGACAGGTTCCACACACACTTCAAGTAAGAGGTCGGCCTGAGTGGAAAGGTGAGAGTTTGGGCAGCTCTGAAAACAAAGAAGGCGCCCTTTGGCCTGGGCCTAAATGCTTGTGACACCCCACTGGACCTGCCGTGCTCTGAGGGCCCTGCCCTGGGCCCCCTGCTCCCCTGCCCTTTGTTCAGTCACAGCAGAGATGGCCACACCCACTCCTTCAGTGAGGACAGAGTTCCAAACACCCTCAGCCCCGCCCCCTCTCCGCAGGTTACCATGGACTACAGAGGCTGCATCCTGAGTCCAGGGCATTCCGAGAATGCCAAGGGCAGACATGATGACCTTAAATGATTTCCTCTTGTGTCAGGTTTGGTAAACTTTAGGAGCTAGGAAATGGTCCACTTTACAGAAATGTTCAAATTTACTGGCATTTCATATATTCTCTGTTATAACATTGTCCTGATTCTTTCTGTTTATTCTTTACTTATGTTTTTGTTTTCCTTAATCAAAGTGTGTCTTTTCAATCTTTTCAAAGAAGATTCTTTGGACTTACTAAATCACCTCAATTTTATACATTTTCTGTTGTATTAAGTTCTGCTCATATCTTTATTTATCTTTTTTCTATGTTCTCAGGGTTTATTGTTTTGATCTTCTGATGTCAATTAAAACACATGGTTATTCATTTTAATAAATATTTTACTTATAAAGATTTGAACTTTTGAAGATTCCAGCTTACTTGTAAGTTTCTAAGGGTCAGGTCCTCTCCATTGTTGCTGGCCTAAGGTTTAGTTCACCATATAGCAATGTATATATTGACCTATTTTCCCCTCGACTTTCTGTGATTCCCTACATCTCACCTTTCTTTGCAGACAAGCCATTTGAAATACCCTTAACTTATTTCACAGCCAATAAGTCATTGAAATAATGTGTATTTTTAGAGAAATCTTCTTATATAATTAGGCAGAAAATCTCACCTGCCATAGTTTTCAAAACAGCATAATTTCACTCTTCTCAATGCTTAATCTGTTGTATTACACAACCTTTGAGTATTTAGCTTTATCAATGACATGTCCTTTAAAAATGTTTTAGAGATCCTACCAGTCTTTGAAAACATCCTTGTTCCTTGTTTCAGTTCCAGTTTTATGTATATATTCTGCCTTGCACCTGATTATTCCAACAATTGATGGATGGCCTTGGGAATCTAATTCTGGTATTGATAGTCTTTACTGATTGTCTCCCCTCGTAGCTGATTTCTTCATTATTGTGTAAATTTAGATCATGAGCTCATGTTTAGCTAAACAGCTGACCTTGTAAGACGCTTAGGTGTGAACGCTCGTAAGCTTCCGCAGAAAGACGGCAAAGATATATTTGTGTCCCTCCAATGAGTTGCCCACGAGGACACCGTTTTCTACAAGTGTTGGTCCAATACTCCCTCTAGAGGAAGGGGACTCCGACAGGGCTGATTGGCGGCCCCCGATCTGGGGCAGGGGCAGTGGGCAGCCTGTGGCCCGGGCTGGAGCCTCTTTGCATGTGTCCCTGGGACACATCTGCCTGCGAACTTCGGTCACCTGGCAGGAAGCTACGATGCCCAGACCTATGGTTAGCTGTGCAGCGAAGTGTACTGTGAGGACAGGTTCCACACACACTTCAAGTAAGAGGTCGGCCTGAGTGGAAAGGTGAGAGTTTGGGCAGCTCTGCAAACAAAGAAGGCGCCTTTTGGCCTGGGCCTAAATGCTTGTGACACCCCACTGGACCTGCCGGCTCTGAGGGCCCTGACCTGGGCCCCCTGCTCCCCTGCCCTTTGTTCAGTCACAGCAGAGATGGCCACACCCACTCCTTCAGTGAGGGCACAGTTCCAACCACCCTCAGCTCCGCCCCCTCTCCGCAGGTTATCATGGACTACAGAGGCTGCATCCTGAGGCCAGGGCGTACCGAGAATGCCAAGGGCAGACATGATGACCTTAAATGTTTTCCTCTTCTGTCAGGTTTGGTAAACTTTAGGAGCTAGGAAATGGTCCACTTTACAGAAATGTTCAAATTTACTGGCATTTCATATATTCTCTGCTATAACATTGTCCTGATTCTTTCTGTATATTCTTTACTTATGTTTTTGTTTTCCTTAATCAACGTGTGTCTTTTCAATCTTTTCAAAGAAGATTCTTTGGACTTACTAAATCACCTCAATTTTATACATTTTCTGTTGTATTAAGTTCTGCTCATATCTTTATTTATCTTTTTTCTATGTTCTCAGGGTTTATTGTTTTGATCTTCTGATGTCAATTAAAACACTTGGTTATTCATTTTAATAAATATTTTACTTATAAAGATTTGAACTTTTGAAGATTCCAGCTTACTTGTAAGTTTCTAAGGGTCAGGTCCTCTCCATTGTTGCTGGCCTAAGGTTTAGTTCACCATATAGCAATGTATATATTGACCTATTTTCCCCTCGACTTTCTGTGATTCCCTACATCTCACCTTTCTTTGCAGACAAGCCATTTGAAATACCCTTAACTTATTTCACAGACAATAAGTCATTGAAATAATGTGTATTTTTAGAGAAATCTTCTTATATAATTAGGCAGAAAATCTCACCTGCCATAGTTTTCAAAACAGCATAATTTCACTCTTCTCAATGCTTAATCTGTTGTATTACACAACCTTTGAGTATTTAGCTTTATCAATGACATGTACTTTAAAAATGTTTTAGAGATCCTACCAGTCTTTGAAAACATCCTTGTTCCTTGTTTCAGTTCCAGTTTTATGTATATATTCTGCCTTGCACCTGATTATTCCAACAATTGATGGATGGCCTTGGGAATCTAATTCTGGTATTGATAGTCTTTACTGATTGTCTCGCCTCGTAGTTGATTTTTTCATTATTGTGTAAATTTAGATCATGAGCTCATGTTTAGCTAAACAGCTGAACTTGTAAGACGCTTAGGTGTGAACGCTCATAAGCTTCAGGAGAAAGTCGGCAAAATTTATTTGTGTCCCTCCAATGAGTTGCCCACGAGGACACCGTTTTCTACAAGTGTTGGTCCAATACTCCCTCTAGAGGAAGGGGACTCCGACAGGGCTGATTGGAGGCCCCCGATCTGGGGCAGGGGCAGTGGGCAGCCTGTGGCCCGGGCTGGAGCCTCTTTGCATGTGTCCCTGGGACACATCTGCCTGCGAACTTCGGTCACCTGGCAGGAAGCTACGATGCCCAGACCTATGGTTAGCTGTGCAGCGAGGTGTACTGTGAGGACAGGTTCCACACACACTTCAAGTAAGAGGTCGGCCTGAGTGGAAAGGTGAGAGTTTGGGCAGCTGTGCAGACAAAGAAGGCGCACTTTGGCCTGGGTCTAAATGCTTGTGACACCCCACTGGACCTGCCGTGCTCTGAGGGCCCTGCCCTGGGCCCCCTGCTCCCCTGCCCTTTGTTCAGTCACAGCAGAGATGGCCACACCCACTCCTTCAGTGAGGGCAGAGTTCCAACCACCCTCAGCCCCGCCCCCTCTCCGCAGGTTAACATGGACTACAGAGGCTGCATCCTGAGGCCAGGGCGTTCCGAGAATGCCAAGGGCAGACATGATGACCTTAAATGATTTCCTCTTGTGTCAGGTTTGGTAAACTTTAGGAGCTAGGAAATGGTCCACTTTACAGAAATGTTCAAATTTACTAGGATTTCATATATTCTCTGCTATAACATTGTCCTGATTCTTTCTGTATATTCTATACTTATGTTTTTGTTTTCCTTAATCAAAGTGTGTCTTTTCAATCTTTTCAAAGAAGATTCTTTGGACTTACTAAATCACCTGAATTTTATACGTTTTCTCTTGTATTAAGTTCTGCTCATATCTTTATTTAACTTTTTTCTATGTTCTCAGGGTTTATTGTTTTGGTCTATTGATGTCAATTAAAACACTTGGTTATTCATTTTAATAAATATTTTACTTATAAAGATTTGAACTTTTGAAGATTCCAGCTTACTTGTAAGATTCTAAGGGTCAGGTCCTCTCCATTGTTGCTGGCCTAAGGTTTAGTTCACCATATAGCAATGTATATATTGACCTATTTTCCCCTCGACTTTCTGTGATTCCCTACATCTCACCTTTCTTTGCAGACAAGCCATTTGAAATACCCTTAACTTATTTCACAGCCAATAAGTCATTGAAATAATGTGTATTTTTAGAGAAATCTTCTTATATAATTAGGCAGAAAATCTCACCTGCCATAGTTTTCAAAACAGCATAATTTCACTCTTCTCAATGCTTAATCTGTTGTATTACACAACCTTTGAGTATTTAGCTTTATCAATGACATGTACTTTAAAAATGTTTTAGAGATCCTACCAGTCTTTGAAAACATCCTTGTTCCTTGTTTCAGTTCCAGTTTTATATATATTCTGCCTTGCACCTGATTATTCCAACAATTGATGGATGGCCTTGGGAATCTAATTCTGGTATTGATAGTCTTTACTGATTGTCTCCCCTCGTAGCTGATTTCTTCATTATTGTGTAAATTTAGATCATGAGCTCATGTTTAGATAAACAGCTGACCTTGTAAGACGCTTAGGTGTGAATGCTCATAAGCTTCCGCAGAAAGACGGCAAAGATTTATTTGTGTCCCTCCAATGAGTTGCCCACGAGGACACCGTTTTCTACAAGTGTTGGTCCAATACTCCCTCTAGAGGAAGGGGACTCCGACAGGGCTGATTGGCGGCCCCCGATCTGGGGCAGGGGCTGTGGGCAGCCTGTGGCCCGGGCTGGAGCCTCTTTGCATGTGTCCCTGGGCCACATCTGCCTGCGAACTTCGGTCACCTGGCAGGAAGCTACGATGCCCAGACCTATGGTTAGCTGTGCAGCGAGGTGTACTGTGAGGACAGGTTCCACACACACTTCAAGTAAGAGGTCGGCCTGAGTGGAAAGGTGAGAGTTTGGGCATCTGTGCAGACAAAGAAGGCGCCCTTTGGCCTGGGCCTAAATGCTTGTGACAGCCCACTGGACCTGCCGTGCTCTGAGGGCCCTGCCCTGGGCCCCCTGCTCCCCTGCCCTTTGTTCAGTCACAGCAGAGATGGCCACACCCACTCCTTCAGTGAGGGCAGAGTTCCAAGCAACCTCAGGCCCGTCCCCTCTCCGCAGGTTACCATGGACTACAGAGGCTGCATCCTGAGGCCAGGGCGTTCCGAGAATGCCAAGGGCAGACATGATGACCTTAAATGATTTCCTCTTGTGTCAGGTTTGGTAATCTTTAGGAGCTAGGAAATCGTCCACTTACAGAAATGTTCAAATTTACTGGCATTTCATATATTCTCTGCTATAACATTGTCCTGATTCTTTCTGTATATTCTTTCCTTATGTTTTTGTTTTCCTTAATCAAAGTGTGTCTTTTCAATCTTTTCAAAGAAGATTCTTTGGACTTACTAAATCACCTGAATTTTATACGTTTTCTGTTGTATTAAGTTCAGCTCATATCTTTATTTATCTTTTTTCTATGTTCTCAGGGTTTATTGTTTTGATCTTCTGATGTCAATTAAAACACTTGGTTATTCATTTTAATAAATATTTTACTTATAAAGATTTGAACTTTTGAAGATTCCAGCTTACTTGTAAGTTTCTAAGGGTCAGGTCCTCTCCATTGTTGCTGGCCTAATGTTTAGTTCAACATATAGCAATGTATATATTGACCTATTTTCCCCTCGACTTTCTGTGATTCCCTACATCTCACCTTTCTTTGCAGACAAGCCATTTGAAATACCCTTAATTTATTTCACAGCCAATAAATCATTGAAATAATGTGTATTTTTAGAGAAATCTTCTTATATCATTAGGCAGAAAATCTCACCTGCCATAGTTTTCAAAAGAGCATAATTTCACTCTTCTCAATGCTTAATCTGTTGTATTACACAACCTTTGAGTATTTAGCTTTATCAATGACATGTATAGATCCTACCAGTCTTTGAAAACATCCTTGTTCCTTGTTTCAGGTCCAGTTTTATGTATATATTCCGCCTTGCACCTGATTATTCCAACAATTGATGGATGGCCTTGGGAATCTAATTCTGGTATTGATAGTCTTTACTGATTGTCTCCCATCGTAGCTGATTTCGTCATTATTGTGTAAATTTAGATCATGAGCTCATGTTTAGCTAAACAGCTGACCTTGTAAGACGCTTAGGTGTGAACGCTCGTAAGCTTCAGCAGAAAGTCGGCAAAGATTTATTTGTGTCCCTCCAATGAGTTGCCCACGAGGACACCGTTTTCTACAAGTGTTGGTCCAATACTCCCTCTAGAGGAAGGGGACTCTGACAGGGCTGATTGGCGGGCCCCGATCTGGGGCAGGGGCAGTGGGCAGCCTGTGGCCCGGGCTGGAGCCTCTTTGCATGTGTCCCTGGGACACATCTGCCTGCGAACTTCGGTCACCTGGCAGGAAGCTACGATGCCCAGACCTATGGTTAGCTGTGCAGCGAAGTGTACTGTGAGGACAGGTTCCACACACACTTCAAGTAAGATGTCGGCCTGAGTGGGAAGGTGAGAGTTTGGGCAGCTGTGCAGACAAAGAAGGTGCCCTTTGGCCTGGGCCTAAATGCTTGTGACAGCCCACTGGACCTGCCGTGCTCTGAGGGCCCTGCCCTGGGCCCCCTGCTCCCCTGCCCTTTGTTCAGTCACAGCAGAGATGGCCACACCCACTCCTTCTGTGAGGGCAGAGTTCCAACCACCCTCAGCCCCGCCCCCTCTCCGCAGGTTACCATGGACTACAGAGGCTGCATCCTGAGGCCAGGGCGTTCCGAGAATGCCAAGGGCAGACATGATGACCTTAAATGATTTCCTCTTGTGTCAGGTTTGGTAAACTTTAGGAGCTAGGAAATGGTCCACTTTACAGAAATGTTCAAATTTACTGGCATTTCTTATATTCTCTGCTATAACATTGTCCTGATTCTTTCTGTATATTCTATACTTATGTTTTTGTTTTCCTTAATCAAAGTGTGTCTTTTCAATCTTTTCAAAGAAGATTCTTTGGACTTACTAAATCACCTGAATTTTATACGTTTTCTGTTGTATTAAGTTCTGCTCATATCTTTATTTATCTTTTTTCTATGTTCTCAGGGTTTATTGTTTTGATCTTCTGATGTCAATTAAAACACTTGGTTATTCATTTTAATAAATATTTTACTTATAAAGATTTGAACTTTTGAAGATTCCAGCTTACTTGTAAGTTTCTAAGGGTCAGGTCCTCTCCATTGTTGCTGGCCTAAGGTTTAGTTCACCATATAGCAATGTATATATTGACCTATTTTCCCCTCGACTTTCTGTGATTCCCTACATCTCACCTTTCTTTGCAGACAAGCCATTTGAAATACCCTTAACTTATTTCACAGCCAATAAGTCATTGAAATAATGTGTAGTTTTAGAGAAATCTTCTTATATAATTAGGCAGAAAATCTCACCTGCCATAGTTTTCAAAACAGCATAATTTCACTCTTCTCAATGCTTAATCTGTTGTATTACACAACCTTTGAGTATTTAGCTTTATCAATGACATGTACTTTAAAAATGTTTTAGAGATCCTACCAGTCTTTGAAAACATCCTTGTTCCTTGTTTCAGTTCCAGTTTTATGTATATATTCTGCCTTGCACCTGATTATTCCAACAATTGATGGATGGCCTTGGGAATCTAATTCTGGTATTGATAGTCTTTACTGATTGTCTCCCCTCGTAGCTGATTTTTTCATTATTGTGTAAATTTAGATCATGAGCTCATGTTTAGCTAAACAGCTGACCTTGTAAGACGCTTAGGTGTGAACGCTCGTAAGCTTCAGGAGAATTTCGGCAAAATTTATTTGTGTCCCTCCAATGAGATGCCCACGAGGACACCGTTTTCTACAAGTGTTGGTCCAATACTCCCTCTAAAGGAAGGGGATTCCGACAGGGCTGATTGGCGGCCCCCGATCTGGGGCAGGGGCAGTGGGCAGCCTGTGGCCCGGGCAGGAGCCTCTTTGCATGTGTCCATTGGACACATCTGCCTGCGAACTTCGGTCACCTGGCAGGAAGCTACGATGCCCAGACCTATGGTTAGCTGTGCAGCGAGGTGTACTGTGAGGACAGGTTCCACACACACTTCAAGTAAGAGGTCGGCCTGAGTGGAAAGGTGAGAGTTTGGGAAGCTGTGCAGACAAAGAAGGCACACTTTGGCCTGGGCCTAAATGCTTGTGACACCCCACTGGACCTGCCGTGCTCTGAGGGCCCTGCCCTGGGTCCCCTGCTCCCCTGCCCTTTGTTCAGTCACAGCAGAGATGGCCACACCCACTCCTTCAGTGAGGGCAGAGTTCCAACCACCCTCAGCCCCGCCCCCTCTCCACAGTTTACCATGGACTACAGAGGCTGCATCCTGAGGCCAGGGCGTTCCGAGAATGCCAAGGGCAGACATGATGACCTTAAATGATTTCCTCTTGTGTCAGGTTTGGTAAACTTTAGGAGCTAGGAAATGGTCCACTTTACAGAAATGTTCAAATTTACTGGCATTTCTTATATTCTCTGCTATAACATTGTCCTGATTCTTTCTGTATATTCTATACTTATGTTTTTGTTTTCCTTAATCAAAGTGTGTCTTTTCAATCTTTTCAAAGAAGATTCTTTGGACTTACTAAATCACCTGAATTTTATACGTTTTCTGTTGTATTAAGTTCTGCTCATATCTTTATTTATCTTTTTTCTATGTTCTCAGGGTTTATTGTTTTGATCTTCTGATGTCAATTAAAACACTTGGTTATTCATTTTAATAAATATTTTACTTATAAAGATTTGAACTTTTGAAGATTCCAGCTTACTTTTAAGTTTCTAAGGGTCAGGTCCTCTCCATTGTTGCTGGCCTAAGGTTTAGTTCACCATATAGCAATGTATATATTGACCTATTTTCCCCTCGACTTTCTGTGATTCCCTACATCTCACCTTTCTTTGCAGACAAGCCATTTGAAATACCCTTAACTTATTTCACAGCCAATAAGTCATTGAAATAATGTGTATTTTTAGAGAAATCTTCTTATATAATTAGGCAGAAAATCTCACCTGCCATAGTTTTCAAAACAGCATAATTTCACTCTTCTCAATGCTTAATCTGTTGTATTACACAACCTTTGAGTATTTAGCTTTATCAATGACATGTCCTTTAAAAATGTTTTAGAGATCCTACCAGTCTTTGAAAACATCCTTGTTCCTTGTTTCAGTTCCAGTTTTATGTATATATTCTGCCTTGCACCTGATTATTCCAACAATTGATGGATGGCCTTGGGAATCTAATTCTGGTATTGATAGTCTTTACTGATTGTCTCCCCTCGTAGCTGATTTCTTCATTATTGTGTAAATTTAGATCATGAGCTCATGTTTAGCTAAACAGCTGACCTTGTAAGACGCTTAGGTGTGAACGCTCGTAAGCTTCCGCAGAAAGACGGCAAAGATTTATTGGTGTCCCTCCAATGAGTTGCCCACGAGGACACCGTTTTCTACAAGTGTTGGTCCAATACTCCCTCTAGAGGTAGGGGACTCCGACAGGGCTAATTGGCGGCCCCCGATCTGGGGCTGGGGCAGTGGGCAGCCTGTGGCCCGGGCTGGAGCCTCTTTGCATGTGACCCTGGGACACATCTGCCTGCGAACTTCGGTCACCTGGCAGGAAACTACGATGCCCAGAACTATGGTTAGCTGTGCAGCGAGGTGTACTGTGAGGACCGGTTCCACACATACTTCAAGTAAGAGGTCGGCCTGAGTGGAAAGGTGAGAGTTTGGGCAGCTGTGCAGACAAAGAAGGCACCCTTTGGCCTGGGCCTAAATGCTTGTGACACCCCACTGGACCTGACGTGCTCTGAGGGCCCTGCCCCGGGACCCCTGCTCCCCTGCCCTTTGTTCAGTCACAGCAGAGATGGCCACACCCACTCCTTCAGTGAGGGCAGAGTTCCAACCACCCTCAGCCCCGCCCCCTCTCCACAGGTTACCATGGACTACAGAGGCTGCATCCTGAGGCCAGGGCGTTCCAACAATGCCAAGGGCAGACATGATGACCTTAAATGATTTCCTCTTGTGTCAGGTTTGGTAAACTTTAGGAGCTAGGAAATGGTCCACTTTACAGAAATGTTCAAATTTACTGGCATTTCTTATATTCTCTGCTATAACATTGTCCTGATTCTTCCTGTATATTCTTTACTTATGTTTTTGTTTTCCTTAATCAAAGTGTGTCTTTTCAATCTTTTCAAAGAAGATTCTTTGGACTTACTAAATCACCTCAATTTTATACGTTTTCTGTTGTATTAAGTTCTGCTCATATCTTTATTTATCTTTTCTCTATGTTCTCAGGGTTTATTATTTTGATCTTCTGATGTCAATTAAAACACTAGGTTATTCATTTTAATAAATATTTTACTTATAAAGATTTGAACTTTTGAAGATTCCAGCTTACTTGTAAGTTTCTAAGGGTCAGGTCCTCTCCATTGTTGCTGGCCTAAGGTTTAGTTCACCATATAGCAATGTATATATTGACCTATTTTCCCCTCGACTTTCTGTGATTCCCTACATCTCACCTTTCTTTGCAGACAAGCCATTTGAAATACCCTTAACTTAGTTCACAGCCAATAAGTCATTGAAATAATGTGTATTTTTAGAGAAATCTTCTTATATAATTAGGCAGAAAATCTCACCTGCCATAGTTTTCAAAACAGCATAATTTCACTCTTCTCAATGCTTAATCTGTTGTATTACACAACCTTTGAGTATTTAGCTTTATCAATGACATGTACTTTAAAAATGTTTTAGAGATCCTACCAGTCTTTGAAAACATCCTTGTTCCTTGTATCAGTTCCAGTTTTATGTATATATTCTGCCTTGCACCTGATTATTCCAACAATTGATGGATGGCCTTGGGAATCTAATTCTGGTATTGATAGTCTTTACTGATTGTCTCCCCTCGTAGCTGATTTCTTCATTATTGTGTAAATTTAGATCATGAGCTCATGTTTAGCTAAACAGCTGACCTTGTAAGACGCTTAGGTGTGAACGCTCGTAAGCTTCAGGAGAATTTCGGCAAAATTTATTTGTGTCCCTCCAATGAGTTGCCCACGAGGACACCGTTTTCTACAAGTGTTGGTCCAATACTCCCTCTAAAGGAAGGGGATTCCGACAGGGCTGATTGGCGGCCCCCGATCTGGGGCAGGGCCAGTGGGCAGCCTGTGGCCCGGGCTGGAGCCTCTTTGCATGTGTCCCTGGGACACATCTGCCTGCGAACTTCGGTCACCTGGCAGGAAGCTATGATGCCCAGACCTATGGTTAGCTGTGCAGCGAGGTGTACTGTGAGGACAGGTTCCACACACACTTCAAGTAAGAGGTCGGCCTGAGTGGAAAGGTGAGAGTTTGGGTAGCTGTGCAGACAAAGAAGGCACACTTTGGCCTGGGCCTAAATGCTTGTGACACCCCACTGGACTTGCCGTGCTCTGAGGGCCCTGCCCTGGGCCCCCTGCTCCCCTGCCCTTTGTTCAGTCACAGCAGAGATGGCCACACCCACTCCTTCAGTGAGGGCAGAGTTCCAACCACCCTCAGCCCCACCCCCTCTCCACAGGTTACCATGGACTACAGAGGCTGCATCCTGAGGCCAGGGCGTTCCGACAATGCCAAGGGCAGACATGATGACCTTAAATGATTTCCTCTTGTGTCAGGTTTGGTAAATTTTAGGAGCTAGGAAATGGTCCACTTTACAGAAATGTTCAAATTTACTGGCATTTCTTATATTCTCTGCTATAACATTGTCCTGATTCTTTCTGTATATTCTTTACTTATGTTTTTGTTTTCCTTAATCAAAGTGTGTCTTTTCAATCTTTTCAAAGAAGATTCTTTGGACTTACTAAATCACCTGAATTTTATACGTTTTCTGTTGTATTAAGTTCTGCTCATATCTTTATTTATCTTTTTTCTATGTTCTCAGGGTTTATTGTTTTGATCTTCTGATGTCAATTAAAACACTTGGTTATTCATTTTAATAAATATTTTACTTATAAAGATTTGAACTTTTGAAGATTCCAGCTTACTTGTAAGTTTCTAAGGGTCAGGTCCTCTCCATTGTTGCTGGCCTAAGGTTTAGTTCACCATATAGCAATGTATATATTGACCTATTTTCCCCTCGACTTTCTGTGATTCCCTACATCTCACCTTTCTTTGCAGACAAGCCATTTGAAATACCCTTAACTTAGTTCACAGCCAATAAGTCATTGAAATAATGTGTATTTTTAGAGAAATCTTCTTATATAATTAGGCAGAAAATCTCACCTGACATAGTTTTCAAAACAGTATAATTTCACTCTTCTCAATGCTTAATCTGTTGTATTACACAACCTTTGAGTATTTAGCTTTATCAATGACATGTCTTTAAAAATGTTTTAGAGATCCTACCAGTCTTTGAAAACATCCTTGTTCCTTGTTTCAGTTCCAGTTTTATGTATATATTCTGCCTTGCACCTGATTATTCCAACAATTGATGGATGGCCTTGGGAATCTAATTCTGGTATTGATAGTCTTTACTGATTGTCTCCCCTCGTAGCTGATTTCTTCATTATTGTGTAAATTTAGATCATGAGCTCATGTTTAGCTAAACAGCTGACCTTGTAAGACGCTTAGGTGTGAACGCTCGTAAGCTTCCGCAGAAAGACGGCAAAGATTTATTGGTGTCCCTCCAATGAGTTGCCCACGAGGACACCGTTTTCTACAAGTGTTGGTCCAATACTCCCTCTAGAGGAAGGGGACTCCGACAGGGCTGATTGGCGGCCCCCGATCTGGGGCAGGGGCAGTGGGCAGCCTGTGGCCCGGGCTGGAGCCTCTTTGCATGTGTCCCTGGGACACATCTGCCTGCGAACTTCGGTCACCTGGCAGGAAGCTACGATGCCCAGATCTATGGTTAGCTGTGCAGCGAGGTGTACTGTGAGGACAGGTTCCACACATACTTCAAGTAAGAGGTCGGCCTGAGTGGAAAGGTGAGAGTTTGGGCAGCTGTGCAGACAAAGAAGGCACACTTTGGCCTGGGCCTAAATGCTTGTGACACCCCACTGGACCTGCCGTGCTCTGAGGGCCCTGCCCTGGGCCCCCTGCTCCCCTGCCCTTTGTTCAGTCACAGCAGAGATGGCCACACCCACTCCTTCAGTGAGGCCAGAGTTCCAACCACCCTCAGCCCCGCCCCCTCTCCACAGGTTACCATGGACTACAGAGGCTGCATCCTGAGGCCAGGGCGTTCCGACAATGCCAAGGGCAGACATGATGACCTTAAATGATTTCCTCTTGTGTCAGGTTTGGTAAACTTTAGGAGCTAGGAAATGGTCCACTTTACAGAAATGTTCAAATTTACTGGCATTTCTTATATTCTCTGCTATAACATTGTCCTGATTCTTTCTGTATATTCTTTACTTATGTTTTTGTTTTCCTTAATCAAAGTGTGTCTTTTCAATCTTTTCAAAGAAGATTCTTTGGACTTACTAAATCACCTCAATTTTATACGTTTTCTGTTGTATTAAGTTCTGCTCATATCTTTATTTATCTTTTTTCTATGTTCTCAGGGTTTATTGTTTTCATCTTCTGATGTCAATTAAAACACTTGGTTATTCATTTTAATAAATATTTTACTTATAAAGATTTGAACTTTTGAAGATTCCAGCTTACTTTTAAGTTTCTAAGGGTCAGGTCCTCTCCATTGTTGCTGGCCTAAGGTTTAGTTCACCATATAGCAATGAATATATTGACCTATTTTCCCCTCGACTTTCTGTGATTCCCTACATCTCAACTTTCTTTGCAGACAAGCCATTTGAAATACCCTTAACTTATTTCACAGCCAATAAGTCATTGAAATAATGTGTATTTTTAGAGAAATCTTCTTATATAATTAGGCAGAAAATCTCACCTGACATAGTTTTCAAAACAGCATAATTTCACTCTTCTCAATGCTTAATCTGTTGTATTACACAACCTTTGAGTATTTAGCTTTATCAATGACATGTCCTTTAAAAATGTTTTAGAGATCCTACCAGTCTTTGAAAACATCCTTGTTCCTTGTTTCAGTTCCAGTTTTATGTATATATTCTGCCTTGCACCTGATTATTCCAACAATTGATGGATGGCCTTGGGAATCTAATTCTGGTATTGATAGTCTTTACTGATTGTCTCCCCTCGTAGCTGATTTCTTCATTATTGTGTAAATTTAGATCATGAGCTCATGTTTAGCTAAACAGCTGACCTTGTAAGACGCTTAGGTGTGAACGCTCGTAAGCTTCCGCAGAAAGACGGCAAAGATTTATTTGTGTCCCTCCAATGAGTTGCCCACGAGGACACCGTTTTCTACAAGTGTTGGTCCAATACTCCCTCTAGAGGAAGGGGACTCCGACAGGGCTGATTGGCGGCCCCCGAACTGGGGCAGGGGCAGTGGGCAGCCTGTGGCCCGGGCTGGAGCCTCTTTGCATGTGTCCCTGGGACACATCTGCCTGCGAACTTCGGTCACCTGGCAGGAAACTACGATGCCCTGATCTATGGTTAGCTGTGCAGCGAGGTGTACTGTGAGGACAGGTTCCACACATACTTCAAGTAAGAGGTCGGCCTGAGTGGAAAGGTGAGAGTTTGGGCAGCTGTGCAGACAAAGAAGGCACACTTTGGCCTGGGCCTAAATGCTTGTGACACCCCACTGGACCTGCCGTGCTCTGAGGGCCCTGCCCTGGGACCCCTGCTCCCCTGCCCTTTGTTCAGTCACAGCAGAGATGGCCACACCCACTCCTTCAGTGAGGGCAGAGTTCCAACCACCCTCAGCCCCGCCCCCTCTCCACAGGTTACCATGGACTACAGAGGCTGCATCCTGAGGCCAGGGCGTTCCGACAATGCCAAGGGCAGACATGATGACCTTAAATGATTTCCTCTTTTGTCAGGTTTGGTAAACTTTAGGAGCTAGGAAATGGTCCACTTTACAGAAATGTTCAAATTTACTGGCATTTCATATATTCTCTGCTATAACATTGTCCTGATTCTTTCTGTATATTCTTTACTTATGTTTTTGTTTTCCTTAATCAAAGTGTGTCTTTTCAATCTTTTCAAAGAAGATTCTTTGGACTTACTAAATCACCTGAATTTTATACGTTTCCTGTTGTATTAAGTTCTGCTCATATCTTTATTTATCTTTTTTCTATGTTCTCAGGGTTTATTGTTTTGATCTTCTGATGTCAATTAAAACACTTGGTTATTCATTTTAATAAATATTTTACTTATAAAGATTTGAACTTTTGAAGATTCCTGCTTACTTGTAAGTTTCTAAGGGTCAGGTCCTCTCCATTGTTGCTGGCCTAAGACTTAATTCACCATATAGCAATGTATATATTGACCTATTTTCCCCTCGACTTTCTGTGATTCCCTACATCTCACCTTTCTTTGCAGACAAGCCATTTGAAATACCCTTAACTTATTTCACAGCCAATAAGTCATTGAAATAATGTGTAGTTTTTAGAGAAATCTTCTTATATAATTAGGCAGAAAATCTCACCTGCCATAGTTTTCAAAACAGCATAATTTCACTCTTCTCAATGCTTAATCTGTTGTATTACACAACCTTTGAGTATTTAGCTTTATCAATGACATGTACTTTAAAAATGTTTTAGAGATCCTACCAGTCTTTGAAAACATCCTTGTTCCTTGTTTCAGTTCCAGTTTTATGTATATATTCTGCCTTGCACCTGATTATTCCAACAATTGAAGGATGGCCTTGGGAATCTAATTCTGGTATTGATAGTCTTTACTGATTGTCTCCCCTCGTAGCTGATTTCTTCATTATTGTGTAAATTTAGATCATGAGCTCATGTTTAGCTAAACAG
This sequence comes from Mesoplodon mirus, assembly GCF_964341445.2. Classification (NCBI taxonomy): domain Eukaryota; kingdom Metazoa; phylum Chordata; class Mammalia; order Artiodactyla; family Ziphiidae; genus Mesoplodon; species Mesoplodon mirus. Next base: position 176,209,815 of record NC_138976.1, on the reverse strand, counting down.
CTGACCTTGTAAGACGCTTAGGTGTGAACGCTCGTAAGCTTCCGCAGAAAGACGGCAAAGATTTATTTGTGTCCCTCCAATGAGTTGCCCACGAGGACACCGTTTTCTACAAGTGTTGGTCCAATACTCCCTCTAGAGGAAGGGGACTCCGACAGGGCTGATTGGCGGCCCCCGATCTGGGGCAGGGGCAGTGGGCAGCCTGTGGCCCAGGCAGGAGCCTCTTTGCATGTGTCCCTGGGACATATCTGCCTGCGAACTTCGGTCACCTGGCAGGAACCCACGATGCCCAGACCTATGGTTAGCTGTGCAGCGAGGTGTACTGTGAGGACAGGTTCCACACACACTTCAAGTAAGAGGTCGGCCTGAGTGGAAAGGTGAGAGTTTGGGCAGCTGTGCAGACAAAGAAGGCGCCCTTTGGCCTGGGCCTAAATGCTTGTGACAGCCCACTGGACCTGCCGTGCTCTGAGGGCCCTGCCCTGGGCCCCCTCCTCCCCTGCCCTTTGTTCAGTCACAGCAGAGATGGCCACACCCACTCCTTCAGTGAGGGCAGAGTTCCAACCACCCTCAGCCCCGTCCCCTCTCCGCAGGTTACCATGGACTACAGAGGCTGCATCCTGAGGCCCGGGCGTTCCGAGAATGCCAAGGGCAGACATGATGACCTTAAATGATTTCCTCTTGTGTCAGGTGTGGTAAACTTTAGGAGCTAGGAAATGGTCCACTTTACAGAAATGTTCAAATTTACTGGCATTTCTTATATTCTCTGCTATAACATTGTCCTGATTCTTTCTGTATATTCTATACTTATGTTTTTGTTTTCCTTAATCAAAGTGTGTCTTTTCAATCTTTTCAAAGAAGGTTCTTTGGACTTACTAAATCACCTGAATTTTATACGTTTTCTGTTGTATTAAGTTCTGCTCATATCTTTATTTATCTTTTTTCTATGTTCTCAGGGTTTATTGTTTTGATCTTCTGATGTCAATTAAAACACTTGGTTATTCATTTTAATAAATATTTTACTTATAAAGATTTGAACTTTTGAAGATTCCAGCTTACTTGTAAGTTTCTAAGGGTCAGGTCCTCTCCATTGTTGCTGGCCTAAGGTTTAGTTCACCATATAGCAATGTATATATTGACCTATTTTCCCCTCGACTTTCTGTGATTCCCTACATCTCACCTTTCTTTGCAGACAAGCCATTTGAAATACCCTTAACTTAGTTCACAGCCAATAAGTCATTGAAATAATGTGTATTTTTAGAGAAATCTTCTTATATAATTAGGCAGAAAATCTCACCTGCCATAGTTTTCAAAACAGCATAATTTCACTCTTCTCAATGCTTAATCTGTTGTATTACACAACCTTTGAGTATTTAGCTTTATCAATGACATGTCCTTTAAAAATGTTTTAGAGATCCTACCAGTCTTTGAAAACATCCTTGTTCCTTGTTTCAGTTCCAGTTTTATGTATATATTCTGCCTTGCACCTGATTATTCCAACAATTGATGGATGGCCTTGGGAATCTAATTCTGGTATTGATAGTCTTTACTGATTGTCTCCCCTCGTAGCTGATTTCTTCATTATTGTGTAAATTTAGATCATGAGCTCATGTTTAGCTAAACAGCTGACCTTGTAAGACGCTTAGGTGTGAACGCTCGTAAGCTTCCGCAGAAAGACGGCAAAGATTTATTGGTGTCCCTCCAATGAGTTGCCCACGAGGACACCGTTTTCTACAAGTGTTGGTCCAATACTCCCTCTAGAGGAAGGGGACTCCGACAGGGCTGATTGGCGGCCCCCGATCTGGGGCAGGGGCAGTGGGCAGCCTGTGGCCCGGGCTGGAGCCTCTTTGCATGTGTCCCTGGGACACATCTGCCTGCGAACTTCGGTCACCTGGCAGGAAGCTACGATGCCCAGATCTATGGTTAGCTGTGCAGCGAGGTGTACTGTGAGGACAGGTTCCACACATACTTCAAGTAAGAGGTCGGCCTGAGTGGAAAGGTGAGAGTTTGGGCAGCTGTGCAGACAAAGAAGGCACACTTTGGCCTGGGCCTAAATGCTTGTGACACCCCACTGGACCTGCCGTGCTCTGAGGGCCCTGCCCTGGGCCCCCTGCTCCCCTGCCCTTTGTTCAGTCACAGCAGAGATGGCCACACCCACTCCTTCAGTGAGGCCAGAGTTCCAACCACCCTCAGCCCCGCCCCCTCTCCACAGGTTACCATGGACTACAGAGGCTGCATCCTGAGGCCAGGGCGTTCCGACAATGCCAAGGGCAGACATGATGACCTTAAATGATTTCCTCTTGTGTCAGGTTTGGTAAACTTTAGGAGCTAGGAAATGGTCCACTTTACAGAAATGTTCAAATTTACTGGCATTTCTTATATTCTCTGCTATAACATTGTCCTGATTCTTTCTGTATATTCTTTACTTATGTTTTTGTTTTCCTTAATCAAAGTGTGTCTTTTCAATCTTTTCAAAGAAGATTCTTTGGACTTACTAAATCACCTCAATTTTATACGTTTTCTGTTGTATTAAGTTCTGCTCATATCTTTATTTATCTTTTTTCTATGTTCTCAGGGTTTATTGTTTTCATCTTCTGATGTCAATTAAAACACTTGGTTATTCATTTTAATAAATATTTTACTTATAAAGATTTGAACTTTTGAAGATTCCAGCTTACTTTTAAGTTTCTAAGGGTCAGGTCCTCTCCATTGTTGCTGGCCTAAGGTTTAGTTCACCATATAGCAATGAATATATTGACCTATTTTCCCCTCGACTTTCTGTGATTCCCTACATCTCAACTTTCTTTGCAGACAAGCCATTTGAAATACCCTTAACTTATTTCACAGCCAATAAGTCATTGAAATAATGTGTATTTTTAGAGAAATCTTCTTATATAATTAGGCAGAAAATCTCACCTGACATAGTTTTCAAAACAGCATAATTTCACTCTTCTCAATGCTTAATCTGTTGTATTACACAACCTTTGAGTATTTAGCTTTATCAATGACATGTCCTTTAAAAATGTTTTAGAGATCCTACCAGTCTTTGAAAACATCCTTGTTCCTTGTTTCAGTTCCAGTTTTATGTATATATTCTGCCTTGCACCTGATTATTCCAACAATTGATGGATGGCCTTGGGAATCTAATTCTGGTATTGATAGTCTTTACTGATTGTCTCCCCTCGTAGCTGATTTCTTCATTATTGTGTAAATTTAGATCATGAGCTCATGTTTAGCTAAACAGCTGACCTTGTAAGACGCTTAGGTGTGAACGCTCGTAAGCTTCCGCAGAAAGACGGCAAAGATTTATTGGTGTCCCTCCAATGAGTTGCCCACGAGGACACCGTTTTCTACAAGTGTTGGTCCAATACTCCCTCTAGAGGAAGGGGACTCCGACAGGGCTGATTGGCGGCCCCCGAACTGGGGCAGGGGCAGTGGGCAGCCTGTGGCCCGGGCTGGAGCCTCTTTGCATGTGTCCCTGGGACACATCTGCCTGCGAACTTCGGTCACCTGGCAGGAAACTACGATGCCCTGATCTATGGTTAGCTGTGCAGCGAGGTGTACTGTGAGGACAGGTTCCACACATACTTCAAGAAAGAGGTCGGCCTGAGTGGAAAGGTGAGAGTTTGGGCAGCTGTGCAGACAAAGAAGGCACACTTTGGCCTGGGCCTAAATGCTTGTGACACCCCACTGGACCTGCCGTGCTCTGAGGGCCCTGCCCTGGGACCTCTGCTCCCCTGCCCTTTGTTCAGTCACAGCAGAGATGGCCACACCCACTCCTTCAGTGAGGGCAGAGTTCCAACCACCCTCAGCCCCGCCCCCTCTCCACAGGTTACCATGGACTACAGAGGCTGCATCCTGAGGCCAGGGCGTTCCGACAATGCCAAGGGCAGACATGATGACCTTAAATGATTTCCTCTTTTGTCAGGTTTGGTAAACTTTAGGAGCTAGGAAATGGTCCACTTTACAGAAATGTTCAAATTTACTGGCATTTCATATATTCTCTGCTATAACATTGTCCTGATTCTTTCTGTATATTCTTTACTTATGTTTTTGTTTTCCTTAATCAAAGTGTGTCTTTTCAATCTTTTCAAAGAAGATTCTTTGGACTTACTAAATCACCTGAATTTTATACGTTTCCTGTTGTATTAAGTTCTGCTCATATCTTTATTTATCTTTTTTCTATGTTCTCAGGGTTTATTGTTTTGATCTTCTGATGTCAATTAAAACACTTGGTTATTCATTTTAATAAATATTTTACTTATAAAGATTTGAACTTTTGAAGATTCCTGCTTACTTGTAAGTTTCTAAGGGTCAGGTCCTCTCCATTGTTGCTGGCCTAAGACTTAATTCACCATATAGCAATGTATATATTGACCTATTTTCCCCTCGACTTTCTGTGATTCCCTACATCTCACCTTTCTTTGCAGACAAGCCATTTGAAATACCCTTAACTTATTTCACAGCCAATAAGTCATTGAAATAATGTGTATTTTTTAGAGAAATCTTCTTATATAATTAGGCAGAAAATCTCACCTGCCATAGTTTTCAAAACAGCATAATTTCACTCTTCTCAATGCTTAATCTGTTGTATTACACAACCGTTGAGTATTTAGCTTTATCAATGACATGTACTTTAAAAATGTTTTAGAGATCCTACCAGTCTTTGAAAACATCCTTGTTCCTTGTTTCAGTTCCAGTTTTATGTATATATTCTGCCTTGCACCTGATTATTCCAACAATTGAAGGATGGCCTTGGGAATCTAATTCTGGTATTGATAGTCTTTACTGATTGTCTCCCCTCGTAGCTGACTTCTTCATTATTGTGTAAATTTAGATCATGAGCTCATGTTTAGCTAAACAGCTGACCTTGTAAGACGCTTAGGTGTGAACGCTCGTAAGCTTCCGCAGAAAGACGGCAAAGATTTATTTGTGTCCCTCCAATGAGTTGCCCACGAGGACACCGTTTTCTACAAGTGTTGGTCCAATACTCCCTCTAGAGGAAGGGGACTCCGACAGGGCTGATTGGCGGCCCCCGATCTGGGGCAGGGGCAGTGGGCAGCCTGTGGCCCAGGCAGGAGCCTCTTTGCATGTGTCCCTGGGACATATCTGCCTGCGAACTTCGGTCACCTGGCAGGAACCCACGATGCCCAGACCTATGGTTAGCTGTGCAGCGAGGTGTACTGTGAGGACAGGTTCCACACACACTTCAAGTAAGAGGTCGGCCTGAGTGGAAAGGTGAGAGTTTGGGCAGCTGTGCAGACAAAGAAGGCGCCCTTTGGCCTGGGCCTAAATGCTTGTGACAGCCCACTGGACCTGCCGTGCTCTGAGGGCCCTGCCCTGGGCCCCCTCCTCCCCTGCCCTTTGTTCAGTCACAGCAGAGATGGCCACACCCACTCCTTCAGTGAGGGCAGAGTTCCAACCACCCTCAGCCCCGTCCCCTCTCCGCAGGTTACCATGGACTACAGAGGCTGCATCCTGAGGCCCGGGCGTTCCGAGAATGCCAAGGGCAGACATGATGACCTTAAATGATTTCCTCTTGTGTCAGGTGTGGTAAACTTTAGGAGCTAGGAAATGGTCCACTTTACAGAAATGTTCAAATTTACTGGCATTTCTTATATTCTCTGCTATAACATTGTCCTGATTCTTTCTGTATATTCTATACTTATGTTTTTGTTTTCCTTAATCAAAGTGTGTCTTTTCAATCTTTTCAAAGAAGGTTCTTTGGACTTACTAAATCACCTTAATTTTACACGTTTTCTGTTGTATTAAGTTCTGCTCATATCTTTATTTATCTTTTTTCTATGTTCTCAGGGTTTATTGTTTTGATCTTCTGATGTCAATTAAAACACTTGGTTATTCATTTTAATAAATATTTTACTTATAAAGATTTGAACTTTTGAAGATTCTAGCTTACTTGTAAGTTTCTAAGGGTTAGGTCCTCTCCATTGTTGCTGGCCTAAGGTTTAGTTCACCATATAGCAATGTATATATTGACCTATTTTCCCCTCGACTTTCTGTGATTCCCTACATCTCACCTTTCTTTGCAGACAAGCCATTTGAAATACCCTTAACTTATTTCACAGCCAATAAGTCATTGAAATAATGTGTATTTTTAGAGAAATCTTCTTATATAATTAGGCAGAAAATCTCACCTGCCATAGTTTTTAAAACAGCATAATTTCACTCTTCTCAATGCTTAAACTGTTGTATTACACAACCTTTGAGTATTTAGCTTTATCAATGACATGTCCTTTAAAAATGTTTTAGAGATCCTACCAGTCTTTGAAAACATCCTTGTTCCTTGTTTCAGTTCCAGTTTTATGTATATATTCTGCCTTGCACCTGATTATTCCAACAATTGATGGATGGCCTTGGGAATCTAATTCTGGTATTGATAGTCTTTATTGATTGTCTCCCCTCATAGCTGATTTCTTCATTATTGTGTAAATTTAGATCATGAGCTCATGTTTAGCTAAACAGCTGACCTTGTAAGACGCTTAGGTGTGAACGCTCGTAAGCTTCCGCAGAAAGACGGCAAAGATTTATTGGTGTCCCTCCAATGAGTTGCCCACGAGGACACCGTTTTCTACAAGTGTTGGTCCAATACTCCCTCTAGAGGAAGGGGACGCCGACAGGGCTGATTGGCGGCCCCCGATCTGGGGCAGGGGCAGTGGGCAGCCTGTGGCCCGGGCTGGAGCCTCTTTGCATGTGTCCCTGGGACACATCTGACTGCGAACTTCGGTCACCTGGAAGGAAACTACGATGCCCAGAACTATGGTTAGCTGTGCAGCGAGGTGTACTGTGAGGACAGGTTCCACACATACTTCAAGTAAGAGGTCGGCCTGAGTGGAAAGGTGAGAGTTTGGGCAGCTGTGCAGACAAAGAAGGCGCCCTTTGGCCTGGGCCTAAATGCTTGTGACACCCCACTGGACCTGCCGTGCTCTGAGGGCCCTGCCCTGGGACCCCTGCTCCCCTGCCCTTTGTTCAGTCACAGCAGAGATGGCCACACCCACTCCTTCAGTGAGGGCAGAGTTCCAACCACCCTCAGCCCCGCCCCCTCTCCACAGGTTACCATGGACTACAGAGGCTGCATCCTGAGGCCAGGGCGTTCCGACAATGCCAAGGGCAGACATGATGACCTTAAATGATTTCCTCTTGTGTCAGGTTTGGTAAACTTTAGGAGCTAGGAAATGGTCCACTTTACAGAAATGTTCAAATTTACTGGCATTTCTTATATTCTCTGCTATAACATTGTCCTGATTCTTTCTGTATATTCTTTACTTATGTTTGTGTTTTCCTTAATCAAAGTGTTTCTTTTCAATCTTTTCAAAGAAGATTCTTTGGACTTACTAAATCACCTGAATTTTATACGTTTCCTGTTGTATTAAGTTCTGCTCATATCTTTATTTATCTTTATTCTATGTTCTCAGGGTTTATTGTTTTGATCTTCTGATGTCAATTAAAACACTTGGTTATTCATTTTAATAAATATTTTACTTATAAAGATTTGAACTTTTGAAGATTCCAGCTTACTTGTAAGTTTCTAAGGGTCAGGTCCTCTCCATTGTTGCTGGCCTAAGGTTTAGTTCACCATATAGCAATGTATATATTGACCTATTTTCCCCTCGACTTTCTGTGATTCCCTACATCTCACCTTTCTTTGCAGACAAGCCATTTGAAATACCCTTAACTTATTTCACAGCCAATAAGTCATTGAAATAATGTGTGTTTTTTAGAGAAATCTTCTTATATAATTAGGCAGAAAATCTCACCTGCCATAGTTTTCAAAACAGCATAATTTCACTCTTCTCAATGCTTAATCTGTTGTATTACACAACCTTTGAGTATTTAGCTTTATCAATGACATGTACTTTAAAAATGTTTTAGAGATCCTACCAGTCTTTGAAAACATCCTTGTTCCTTGTTTCAGTTCCAGTTTTATGTATATATTCTGCCTTGCACCTGATTATTCCAACAATTGATGGATGGCCTTGGGAATCTAAATCTGGTATTGATAGTCTTTACTGATTGTCTCCCCTCGTAGCTGATTTTTTCATTATTGTGTAAATTTAGATCATGAGCTCATGTTTAGCTAAACAGCTGACCTTGTAAGACGCTTAGGTGTGAACGCTCGTAAGCTTCAGGAGAATTTCGGCAAAATTTATTTGTGTCCCTCCAATGAGTTGCTCACGAGGACACCGTTTTCTACAAGTGTTTGTCCAATACTCCCTCTAAAGGAAGAGGATTCTGACAGGGCTGATTGGCGGCCCCCGATCTGGGGCAGGGGCTGTGGGCAGCCTGTGGCCCGATCTGGAGCCTCTTTGCATGTGTCCCTGGGACACATCTGCCTGCGAACTTCGGTCACCTGGCAGGAAGCTACGATGCCCAGACCTATGGTTAGCTGTGCAGCGAGGTGTACTGTGGGGACAGGTTCCACACACACTTCAAGTAAGAGGTCGGCCTGAGTGGAAAGGTGAGAGTTTGGGCAGCTGTGCAGACAAAGAAGGCACACTTTGGCCTGGGCCTAAATGCTTGTGACACCCCACTGGACCTGCCGTGCTCTGAGGGCCCTGCCCTGGGCCCTCTGCTCCCCTGCCCTTTGTTCAGTCACAGCAGAGATGGCCACACCCACTCCTTCAGTGAGGGCAGTGTTCCAACCAACCTCAGCCCCGCCCCCTCTCCGCAGTTTACCATGGACTACAGAGGCTGCATCCTGAGACCAGGGCGTTCCGAGGATGCCAAGGGCAGACATGATGACCTTAAATGATTTCCTCTTGTGTCAGGTTTGGTAAACTTTAGGAGCTAGGAAATGGTCCACTTTACAGAAATGTTCAAATTTACTGGCATTTCATATATTCTCTGCTATAACATTGTCCTGATTCTTTCTGTATATTCTTTACTTATGTTTTTGTTTTCCTTAATCAAAGTGTGTCTTTTCAATCTTTTAAAAGAAGATTCTTTGGACTTACTAAATCACCTCAATTTTATATGTTTTCTGTTGTATTAAGTTCTGCTCATATCTTTATTTATCTTTTTTCTATGTTCTCAGGGTTTATTGTTTTGATCTTCTGATGTCAATTAAAACACTTGGTTATTCATTTTAATAAATATTTTACTTATATAGATTTGAACTTTTGAAGATTCCAGCTTACTTGTAAGTTTCTAAGGGTCAGGTCCTCTCCATTGTTGCTGGCCTAAGGTCTAGTTCACCATATAGCAATGTATATATTGACCTATTTTCCCCTCGACTTTCTGTGATTCCCTACATCTCACCTTTCTTTGCAGACAAGCCATTTGAAATACCCTTAACTTATTTCACAGCCAATAAGTCATTGAAATAATGTGTGTTTTTTAGAGAAATCTTCTTATATAATTAGGCAGAAAATCTCACCTGCCATAGTTTTTAAAACAGCATAATTTCACTCTTCTCAATGCTTAATCTGTTTTATTATACAACCTTTGAGTATTTAGCTTTATCAATGACATGTCCTTTAAAAATGTTTTAGAGATCCTACCAGTCTTTGAAAACATCCTTGTTCCTTGTTTCAGTTCCAGTTTTATGTATATATTCTGCCTTGCACCTGATTATTCCAACAATTGATGGATGGCCTTGGGAATCTAATTCTGGTATTGATAGTCGTAACTGATTGTCTCCACTCGTAGCTGATTTTTTCATTATTGTGTAAATTTAGATCATGAGCTCATGTTTATCTAAACAGCTGACCTTGTAAGACGCTTAGGTGTGAACGCTCGTAAGCTTCAGCAGAAAGACGGCAAAGATTTATTTGTGTCCCTCCAATGAGTTGCCCACGAGGACACCGTTTTCTACAAGTGTTGGTCCAATACTCACTCTAGAGGCAGGGGATTCCGATAGGGCTGATTGGCGGCCCCCGATCTGGGGCAGGGGCAGTGGGCAGCCTGTCGCCCGGGCAGGAGCCTCTTTGCAAGTGTCCCTGGGACACATCTGCCTGCGAACTTCGGTCACCTGGCAGGAAGCTACGATGCCCAGACCTATGGTTAGCTGTGCAGCGAGGTGTACTGTGAGGACAGGTTCCACACACACTTCAAGTAAGAGGTCGGCCTGAGTGGAAAGGTGAGAGTTTGGGCAGCTGTGCAGACAAAGAAGGCGCCCTTTGGCCTGGGCCTAAATGCTTGTGACACCCCACTGGACCTGCCGTGCTCTGAGGGCCCTGCATTGGGCCCCCTGCTCCCCTGCCCTTTGTTCAGTCACAGCAGAGATGGCCACACCCACTCCTTCAGTGAGGGCAGAGTTCCAACCACCCTCAGCCCCGCCCCCTCTCCGCAGGTTACCATGGACTACAGAGGCTGCATCCTGAGGCCAGGGCGTTCCGAGAATGCCAAGGGCAGACATGATGACCTTAAATGATTTCCTCTTGTGTCAGGTTTGGTAAACTTTAGGAGCTAGGAAATGGTCCACTTTACAGAAATGTTCAAATTTACTGGCATTTCATATATTCTCTGCTATAACATTGTCCTGATTCTTTCTGTATATTCTTTACTTATGTTTTTGTTTTCCTTAATCAAAGTGTGTCTTTTCAATCTTTTCAAAGAAGATTCTTTGGACTTACTAAATCACCTGAATTTTATACGTTTTCTGTTGTATTAAGTTCTGCTCATATCTTTATTTATCTTTTTTCTATGTTCTCAGGGTTTATTGTTTTGATCTTCTGATTTCAATTAAAACACTTGGTTATTCATTTTAATAAATATTTTACTTATAAAGATTTGAACTTTTGAAGATTCCAGCTTACTTTTAAGTTTCTAAGGGTCAGGTCCTCTCCATTGTTGCTGGCCTAAGGTTTAGTTCACCATATAGCAATGAATATATTGACCTATTTTCCCCTCGACTTTCTGTGATTCCCTACATCTCACCTTTCTTTGCAGACAAGCCATTTGAAATACCCTTAACTTATTTCACAGCCAATAAGTCATTGAAATAATGTGTATTTTTAGAGAAATCTTCTTATATAATTAGGCAGAAAATCTCACCTGCCATAGTTTTCAAAACAGCATAATTTCACTCTTCTCAATGCTTAAACTGTTGTATTACACAACCTTTGAGTATTTAGCTTTATCAATGACATGTCCTTTAAAAATGTTTTAGAGATCCTACCAGTCTTTGAAAACATCCTTGTTCCTTGTTTCAGTTCCAGTTTTATGTATATATTCTGCCTTGCACCTGATTATTCCAACAATTGATGGATGGCCTTGGGAATCTAATTCTGGTATTGATAGTCTTTACTGATTGTCTCCCCTCATAGCTGATTTCTTCATTATTGTGTAAATTTAGATCATGAGCTCATGTTTAGCTAAACAGCTGACCTTGTAAGACGCTTAGGTGTGAACGCTCGTAAGCTTCCACAGAAAGACGGCAAAGATTTATTTGTGTCCCTCCAATGAGTTGCCCACGAGGACACCGTTTTCTACAAGTGTTGGTCCAATACTCCCTCTAGAGGAAGGGGACGCCGACAGGGCTGATTGGCGGCCCCCGATCTGGGGCAGGGGCAGTGGGCAGCCTGTGGCCCGGGCTGGAGCCTCTTTGCATGTGTCCCTGGGACACATCTGACTGTGAACTTCGGTCACCTGGCAGGAAACTACGATGCCCAGAACTATGGATAGCTGTGCAGCGAGGTGTACTGTGAGGACAGGTTCCACACATACTTCAAGTAAGAGGTCGGCCTGAGTGGAAAGGTGAGAGTTTGGGCAGCTGTGCAGACAAAGAAGGCGCCCTTTGGCCTGGGCCTAAATGCTTGTGACACCCCACTGGACCTGCCGTGCTCTGAGGGCCCTGCCCTGGGACCCCTGCTCCCCTGCCCTTTGTTCAGTCACAGCAGAGATGGCCACACCCACTCCTTCAGTGTGGTCAGAGTTCCAACCACCCTCAGCCCCGCCCCCTCTCCGCAGGTTACCATGGACTACAGAGGCTGCATCCTGAGGCCAGGGCGTTCCGACAATGCCAAGGGCAGACATGATGACCTTAAATGATTTCCTCTTGTGTCAGGTTTGGTAAACTTTAGGAGCTAGGAAATGGTCCACTTTACAGAAATGTTCAAATTTACTGGCATTTCTTATATTCTCTGCTATAACATTGTCCTGATTCTTTCTGTATATTCTATACTTATGTTTTTGTTTTCCTTAATCAAAGTGTGTCTTTTCAATCTTTTAAAAGAAGATTCTTTGGACTTACTAAATCACCTCAATTTTATACGTTTTCTGTTGTATTAAGTTCTGCTCATATCTTTATTTATCTTTTTTCTATGTTCTCAGTGTTTATTGTTTTGATCTTCTGATGTGAATTAAAACACTTGGTTATTCATTTTAATAAATATTTTACTTATATAGATTTGAACTTTTGAAGATTCCAGCTTACTTGTAAGTTTCTATGGGTCAGGTCCTCTCCATTGTTGCTGGCCTAAGGTCTAGTTCACCATATAGCAATGTATATATTGACCTATTTTCCCCTCGACTTTCTGTGATTCCCTACATCTCACCTTTCTTTGCAGACAAGCCATTTGAAATACCCTTAACTTATTTCACAGCCAATAAGTCATTGAAATAATGTGTATTTTTAGAGAAATCTTCTTATATAATTAGGCAGAAAATCTCACCTGCCATAGTTTTCAAAACAGCATAATTTCACTCTTCTCAATGCTTAATCTGTTGTATTATACAACCTTTGAGTATTTAGCTTTATCAATGACATGTACTTTAAAAATGTTTTAGAGATCCTACCAGTCTTTGAAAACATCCTTGTTCCTTGTTTCAGTTCCAGTTTTATGTATATATTCTGCCTTGCACCTGATTATTCCAACAATTGATGGATGGCCTTGGGAATCTAATTCTGGTATTGATAGTCGTAACTGATTGTCTCCACTCGTAGCTGATTTTTTCATTATTGTGTAAATTTAGATCATGAGCTCATGTTTATCTAAACAGCTGACCTTGTAAGACGCTTAGGTGTGAACGCTCGTAAGCTTCAGCAGAAAGACGGCAAAGATTTATTTGTGTCCCTCCAATGAGTTGCCCACGAGGACACCGTTTTCTACAAGTGTTGGTCCAATACTCAATCTAGAGGCAGGGGATTCCGATAGGGCTGATTGGCGGCCCCCGATCTGGGGCAGGGGCAGTGGGCAGCCTGTGGCCCGGGCAGGAGCCTCTTTGCAAGTGTCCCTGGGACACATCAGCCTGCGAACTTCGGTCACCTGGCAGGAAGCTACGATGCCCAGACCTATGGTTAGCTGTGCAGCGAGGTGTACTGTGAGGACAGGTTCCACACACACTTCAAGTAAGAGGTCGGCCTGAGTGGAAAGGTGAGAGTTTGTGCAGCTGTGCAGACAAAGAAGGCGCCCTTTGGCCTGGGCCTAAATGCTTGTGACACCCCACTGGACCTGCCGTGCTCTGAGGGCCCTGCATTGGGCCCCCTGCTCCCCTGCCCTTTGTTCAGTCACAGCAGAGATGGCCACACCCACTCCTTCAGTGAGGGCAGAGTTCCAACCACCCTCAGCCCCGCCCCCTCTCCGCAGGTTACCATGGACTACAGAGGCTGCATCCTGAGGCCAGGGCGTTCCGAGAATGCCAAGGGCAGACATGATGACCTTAAATGATTTCCTCTTGTGTCAGGTTTGGTAAACTTTAGGAGCTAGGAAATGGTCCACTTTACAGAAATGTTCAAATTTACTGGCATTTCATATATTCTCTGCTATAACATTGTCCTGATTCTTTCTGTATATTCTTTACTTATGATTTTGTTTTCCTTAATCAAAGTGTGTCTTTTCAATCTTTTCAAAGAAGATTCTTTGGACTTACTAAATCACCTGAATTTTATACGTTTTCTGTTGTATTAAGTTCTGCTCATATCTTTATTTATCTTTTTTCTATGTTCTCAGGGTTTATTGTTTTGATCTTCTGATTTCAATTAAAACACATGGTTATTCATTTTAATAAATATTTTACTTATAAAGATTTGAACTTTTGAAGATTGTAGCTTACTTTTAAGTTTCTAAGGGTCAGGTCCTCTCCATTGTTGCTGGCCTAAGGTTTAGTTCACCATATAGCAATGAATATATTGACCTATTTTCCCCTCGACTTTCTGTGATTCCCTACATCTCAACTTTCTTTGCAGACAAGCCATTTGAAATACCCTTAACTTATTTCACAGCCAATAAGTCATTGAAATAATGTGTATTTTTAGAGAAATCTTCTTATATAATTAGGCAGAAAATCTCACCTGACATAGTTTTCAAAACAGCATAATTTCACTCTTCTCAATGCTTAATCTGTTGTATTACACAACCTTTGAGTATTTAGCTTTATCAATGACATGTCCTTTAAAAATGTTTTAGAGATCCTACCAGTCTTTGAAAACATCCTTGTTCCTTGTATCAGTTCCAGTTTTATGTATATATTCTGCCTTGCACCTGATTATTCCAACAATTGATGGATGGCCTTGGGAATCTAATTCTGGTATTGATAGTCTTTACTGATTGTCTCCCCTCGTAGCTGATTTCTTCATTATTGTGTAAATTTAGATCATGAGCTCATGTTTAGCTAAACAGCTGACCTTGTAAGACGCTTAGGTGTGAACGCTCGTAAGCTTCCGCAGAAAGACGGCAAAGATTTATTGGTGTCCCTCCAATGAGTTGCCCACGAGGACACCGTTTCCTACAAGTGTTGGTCCAATACTCCCTCTAGAGGAAGGGGACTCCGACAGGGCTGATTGGCGGCCCCCGATCTGGGGCAGGGGCAGTGGGCAGCCTGTGGCCCGGGCTGGAGCCTCTTTGCATGTGTCCCTGGGACACATCTGCCTGCGAACTTCGGTCACCTGGCAGGAAGCTACGATGCCCAGATCTATGGTTAGCTGTGCAGCGAGGTGTACTGTGAGGACAGGTTCCACACATACTTCAAGTAAGAGGTCGGCCTGAGTGGAAAGGTGAGAGTTTGGGCAGCTGTGCAGACAAAGAAGGCACACTTTGGCCTGGGCCTAAATGCTTGTGACACCCCACTGGACCTGCCGTGCTCTGAGGGCCCTGCCCTGGGAACCCTGCTCCCCTGCCCTTTGTTCAGTCACAGCAGAGATGGCCACACCCACTCCTTCAGTGAGGGCAGAGTTCCAACCACCCTCAGCCCCGCCCCCTCTCCACAGGTTACCATGGACTACAGAGGCTGCATCCTGAGGCCAGGGCGTTCCGAGAATGCCAAGGGCAGACATGATGACCTTAAATGATTTCCTCTTGTGTCAGGTTTGGTAAACTTTAGGAGCTAGGAAATGGTCCACTTTACAGAAATGTTCAAATTTACTGGCATTTCTTATATTCTCTGCTATAACATTGTCCTGATTCTTTCTGTATATTCTATACTTATGTTTTAGTTTTCCTTAATCAAAGTGTGTCTTTTCAATCTTTTCAAAGAAGATTCTTTGGACTTACTAAATCACCTGAATTTTATACGTTTTCTGTTGTATTAAGTTCTGCTCATATCTTTATTTATCTTTATTCTATGTTCTCAGGGTTTATTGTTTTGATCTTCTGATGTCAATTAAAACACTTGGTTATTCATTTTAATAAATATTTTACTTATAAAGATTTGAACTTTTGAAGATTCCAGCTTACTTGTAAGTTTCTAAGGGTCAGGTCCTCTCCATTGTTGCTGGCCTAAGGTTTAGTTCACCATATAGCAATGTATATATTGACCTATTTTCCCCTCGACTTTCTGTGATTCCCTACATCTCACCTTTCTTTGCAGACAAGCCATTTGAAATACCCTTAACTTATTTCACAGCCAATAAGTCATTGAAATAATGTGTGTTTTTTAGAGAAATCTTCTTATATAATTAGGCAGAAAATCTCACCTGCCATAGTTTTCAAAACAGCATAATTTCACTCTTCTCAATGCTTAATCTGTTGTATTACACAACCTTTGAGTATTTAGCTTTATCAATGACATGTACTTTAAAAATGTTTTAGAGATCCTACCAGTCTTTGAAAACATCCTTGTTCCTTGTTTCAGTTCCAGTTTTATGTATATATTCTGCCTTGCACCTGATTATTCCAACAATTGATGGATGGCCTTGGGAATCTAAATCTGGTATTGATAGTCTTTACTGATTGTCTCCCCTCGTAGCTGATTTTTTCATTATTGTGTAAATTTAGATCATGAGCTCATGTTTAGCTAAACAGCTGACCTTGTAAGACGCTTAGGTGTGAACGCTCGTAAGCTTCAGGAGAATTTCGGCAAAATTTATTTGTGTCCCTCCAATGAGTTGCTCACGAGGACACCGTTTTCTACAAGTGTTGGTCCAATACTCCCTCTAAAGGAAGAGGATTCTGACAGGGCTGATTGGCGGCCCCCGATCTGGGGCAGGGGCTGTGGGCAGCCTGTGGCCCGGTCTGGAGCCTCTTTGCATGTGTCCCTGGGACACATCTGCCTGCGAACTTCGGTCACCTGGCAGGAAGCTACGATGCCCAGACCTATGGTTAGCTGTGCAGCGAGGTGTACTGTGGGGACAGGTTCCACACACACTTCAAGTAAGAGGTCGGCCTGAGTGGAAAGGTGAGAGTTTGGGCAGCTGTGCAGACAAAGAAGGCACACTTTGGCCTGGGCCTAAATGCTTGTGACACCCCACTGTACCTGCCGTGCTCTGAGGGCCCTGCCCTGGGCCCTCTGCTCCCCTGCCCTTTGTTCAGTCACAGCAGAGATGGCCACACCCACTCCTTCAGTGAGGGCAGTGTTCCAACCAACCTCAGCCCCGCCCCCTCTCCGCAGTTTACCATGGACTACAGAGGCTGCATCCTGAGACCAGGGCGTTCCGAGGATGCCAAGGGCAGACATGATGACCTTAAATGATTTCCTCTTGTGTCAGGTTTGGTAAACTTTAGGAGCTAGGAAATGGTCCACTTTACAGAAATGTTCAAATTTACTGGCATTTCATATATTCTCTGCTATAACATTGTCCTGATTCTTTCTGTATATTCTATACTTATGTTTTTGTTTTCCTTAATCAAAGTGTGTCTTTTCAATCTTTTAAAAGAAGATTCTTTGGACTTACTAAATCACCTCAATTTTATACGTTTTCTGTTGTATTAAGTTCTGCTCATATCTTTATTTATCTTTTTTCTATGTTCTCAGGGTTTATTGTTTTGATCTTCTGATGTCAATTAAAACACTTGGTTATTCATTTTAATAAATATTTTACTTATATAGATTTGAACTTTTGAAGATTCCAGCTTACTTGTAAGTTTCTAAGGGTCAGGTCCTCTCCATTGTTGCTGGCCTAAGGTCTAGTTCACCATATAGCAATGTATATATTGACCTATTTTCCCCTCGACTTTGTGTGATTCCCTACATCTCACCTTTCTTTGCAGACAAGCCATTTGAAATACCCTTAACTTATTTCACAGCCAATAAGTCATTGAAATAATGTGTGTTTTTTAGAGAAATCTTCTTATATAATTAGGCAGAAAATCTCACCTGCCATAGCTTTCAAAACAGCATAATTTCACTCTTCTCAATGCTTAATCTGTTTTATTATACAACATTTGAGTATTTAGCTTTATCAATGACATGTCCTTTAAAAATGTTTTAGAGATCCTACCAGTCTTTGAAAACATCCTTGTTCCTTGTTTCAGTTCCAGTTTTATGTATATATTCTGCCTTGCACCTGATTATTCCAACAATTGATGGATGGCCTTGGGAATCTAATTCTGGTATTGATAGTCGTAACTGATTGTCTCCACTCGTAGCTGATTTTTTCATTATTGTGTAAATTTAGATCATGAGCTCATGTTTATCTAAACAGCTGACCTTGTAAGACGCTTAGGTGTGAACGCTCGTAAGCTTCAGCAGAAAGACGGCAAAGATTTATTTGTGTCCCTCCAATGAGTTGCCCACGAGGACACCGTTTTCTACAAGTGTTGGTCCAATACTCCCTCTAGAGGAAGGGGACTCCGACAGGGCTGATTGGCGGCCCCCGATCTGGGGCAGGGGCAGTGGGCAGCCTGTGGCCCGGGCTGGAGCCTCTTTGCATGTGTCCCTGGGACACATCTGCCTGCGAACTTCGGTCACCTGGCAGGAAGCTACGATGCCCAGATCTATGGTAAGCTGTGCAGCGAGGTGTACTGTGAGGACAGGTTCCACACATACTTCAAGTAAGAGGTCGGCCTGAGTGGAAAGGTGAGAGTTTGGGCAGCTGTGCAGACAAAGAAGGCACACTTTGGCCTGGGCCTAAATGCTTGTGACACCCCACTGGACCTGCCGTGCTCTGAGGGCCCTGCCCTGGGACCCCTGCTCCCCTGCCCTTTGTTCAGTCACAGCAGAGATGGCCACACCCACTCCTTCAGTGAGGGCAGAGTTCCAACCACCCTCAGCCCCGCCCCCTCTCCACAGGTTACCATGGACTACAGAGGCTGCATCCTGAGGCCAGGGCGTTCCAACAATGCCAAGGGCAGACATGATGACCTTAAATGATTTCCTCTTGTGTCAGGTTTGGTAAACTTTAGGAGCTAGGAAATGGTCCACTTTACAGAAATGTTCAAATTTACTGGCATTTCTTATATTCTCTGCTATAACATTGTCCTGATTCTTTCTGTATATTCTTTACTTATGTTTTTGTTTTCCTTAATCAAAGTGTGTCTTTTCAATCTTTTCAAAGAAGATTCTTTGGACTTACTAAGTCACCTGAATTTTATACGTTTTCTGTTGTATTAAGTTCTGCTCATATCTTTATTTATCTTTTTTCTATGTTCTCAGGGTTTATTGTTTTGATCTTCTGATGTCAATTAAAACACTTGGTTATTCATTTTAATAAATATTTTACTTATATAGATTTGAACTTTTGAAGATTCCAGCTTACTTGTAAGTTTCTATGGGTCAGGTCCTCTCCATTGTTGCTGGCCTAAGGTCTAGTTCACCATATAGCAATGTATATATTGACCTATTTTCCCCTTGACTTTCTGTGATTCCCTACATCTCACCTTTCTTTGCAGACAAGCCATTTGAAATACCCTTAACTTATTTCACAGCCAATAAGTCATTGAAATAATGTGTATTTTTAGAGAAATCTTCTTATATAATTAGGCAGAAAATCTCACCTGCCATAGTTTTCAAAACAGCATAATTTCACTCTTCTCAATGCTTAATCTGTTGTATTACACAACCTTTGAGTATTTAGCTTTATCAATGACATGTACTTTAAAAATGTTTTAGAGATCCTACCAGTCTTTGAAAACATCCTTGTTCCTTGTTTCAGTTCCAGTTTTATGTATATATTCTGCCTTGCACCTGATTATTCCAACAATTGATGGATGGCCTTGGGAATCTAATTCTGGTATTGATAGTCGTAACTGATTGTCTCCACTCGTAGCTGATTTTTTCATTATTGTGTAAATTTAGATCATGAGCTCATGTTTATCTAAACAGCTGACCTTGTAAGACGCTTAGGTGTGAACGCTCCTAAGCTTCAGCAGAAAGACGGCAAAGATTTATTTGTGTCCCTCCAATGAGTTGCCCACGAGGACACCGTTTTCTACAAGTGTTGGTCCAATACTCACTCTAGAGGCAGGGGATTCCGATAGGGCTGATTGGCGGCCCCCGATCTGGGGCAGGGGCAGTGGGCAGCCTGTGGCCCGGGCAGGAGCCTCTTTGCAAGAGTCCCTGGGACACATCTGCCTGCGAACTTCGGTCACCTGGCAGGAAGCTACGATGCCCAGACCTATGGTTAGCTGTGCAGCGAGGTGTACTGTGAGGACAGGTTCCACACACACTTCAAGTAAGAGGTCGGCCTGAGTGGAAAGGTGAGAGTTTGTGCAGCTGTGCAGACAAAGAAGGCGCCCTTTGGCCTGGGCCTAAATGCTTGTAACACCCCACTGGACCTGCCGTGCTCTGAGGGCCCTGCATTGGGCCCCCTGCTCCCCTGACCTTTGTTCAGTCACAGCAGAGATGGCCACACCCACTCCTTCAGTGAGGGCAGAGTTCCAACCACCCTCAGCCCCGCCCCCTCTCCGCAGGTTACCATGGACTACAGAGGCTGCATCCTGAGGCCAGGGCGTTCCGAGAATGCCAAGGGCAGACATGATGACCTTAAATGATTTCCTCTTGTGTCAGGTTTGGTAAACTTTAGGAGCTAGGAAATGGTCCACTTTACAGAAATGTTCAAATTTACTGGCATTTCATATATTCTCTGCTATAACATTGTCCTGATTCTTTCTGTATATTCTTTACTTATGTTTTTGTTTTCCTTAATCAAAGTGTGTCTTTTCAATCTTTTCAAAGAAGATTCTTTGGACTTACTAAATCACCTGAATTTTATACGTTTTCTGTTGTATTAAGTTCTGCTCATATCTTTATTTATCTTTTTTCTATGTTCTCAGGGTTTATTGTTTTGATCTTCTGATTTCAATTAAAACACATGGTTATTCATTTTAATAAATATTTTACTTATAAAGATTTGAACTTTTGAAGATTCTAGCTTACTTTTAAGTTTCTAAGGGTCAGGTCCTCTCCATTGTTGCTGGCCTAAGGTTTAGTTCACCATATAGCAATGAATATATTGACCTATTTTCCCCTCGACTTTCTGTGATTCCCTACATCTCAACTTTCTTTGCAGACAAGCCATTTGAAATACCCTTAACTTATTTCACAGCCAATAAGTCATTGAAATAATGTGTATTTTTAGAGAAATCTTCTTATATAATTAGGCAGAAAATCTCACCTGACATAGTTTTCAAAACAGCATAATTTCACTCTTCTCAATGCTTAATCTGTTGTATTACACAACCTTTGAGTATTTAGCTTTATCAATGACATGTCCTTTAAAAATGTTTTAGAGATCCTACCAGTCTTTGAAAACATCCTTGTTCCTTGTTTCAGTTCCAGTTTTATGTATATATTCTGCCTTGCACCTGATTATTCCAACAATTGATGGATGGCCTTGGGAATCTAATTCTGGTATTGATAGTCTTTACTGATTGTCTCCCCTCGTAGCTGATTTCTTCATTATTGTGTAAATTTAGATCATGAGCTCATGTTTAGCTAAACAGCTGACCTTGTAAGACGCTTAGGTGTGAACGCTCGTAAGCTTCCGCAGAAAGACGGCAAACATTTATTGGTGTCCCTCCAATGAGTTGCCCACGAGGACACCGTTTCCTACAAGTGTTGGTCCAATACTCCCTCTAGAGGAAGGGGACTCCGACAGGGCTGATTGGCGGCCCCCGATCTGGGGCAGGGGCAGTGGGCAGCCTGTGGCCCGGGCTGGAGCCTCTTTGCATGTGTCCCTGGGACACATCTGCCTGCGAACTTCGGTCACCTGGCAGGAAGCTACGATGCCCAGATCTATGGTTAGCTGTGCAGCGAGGTGTACTGTGAGGACAGGTTCCACACATACTTCAAGTAAGAGGTCGGCCTGAGTGGAAAGGTGAGAGTTTGGGCAGCTGTGCAGACAAAGAAGGCACACTTTGGCCTGGGCCTAAATGCTTGTGACACCCCACTGGACCTGCCGTGCTCTGAGGGCCCTGCCCTGGGAACCCTGCTCCCCTGCCCTTTGTTCAGTCACAGCAGAGATGGCCACACCCACTCCTTCAGTGAGGGCAGAGTTCCAACCACCCTCAGCCCCGCCCCCTCTCCACAGGTTACCATGGACTACAGAGGCTGCATCCTGAGGCCAGGGCGTTCCGAGAATGCCAAGGGCAGACATGATGACCTTAAATGATTTCCTCTTGTGTCAGGTTTGGTAAACTTTAGGAGCTAGGAAATGGTCCACTTTACAGAAATGTTCAAATTTACTGGCATTTCTTATATTCTCTGCTATAACATTGTCCTGATTCTTTCTGTATATTCTATACTTATGTTTTTGTTTTCCTTAATCAAAGTGTGTCTTTTCAATCTTTTCAAAGAAGATTCTTTGGACTTACTAAATCACCTGAATTTTATACGTTTTCTGTTGTATTAAGTTCTGCTCATATCTTTATTTATCTTTTTTCTATGTTCTCAGGGTTTATTGTTTTGATCTTCTGATGTCAATTAAAACACTTGGTTATTCATTTTAATAAATATTTTACTTATAAAGA
This sequence comes from Mesoplodon mirus, assembly GCF_964341445.2. Classification (NCBI taxonomy): domain Eukaryota; kingdom Metazoa; phylum Chordata; class Mammalia; order Artiodactyla; family Ziphiidae; genus Mesoplodon; species Mesoplodon mirus. The sequence goes on along the minus strand of NC_138976.1, from coordinate 176,187,739 downwards.
TTTGAACTTTTGAAGATTCCAGCTTACTTGTAAGTTTCTAAGGGTCAGGTCCTCTCCATTGTTGCTGGCCTAAGGTTTAGTTCACCATATAGCAATGTATATATTGACCTATTTTCCCCTCGACTTTCTGTGATTCCCTACATCTCACCTTTCTTTGCAGACAAGCCATTTGAAATACCCTTAACTTATTTCACAGCCAATAAGTCATTGAAATAATGTGTGTTTTTTAGAGAAATCTTCTTATATAATTAGGCAGAAAATCTCACCTGCCATAGTTTTCAAAACAGCATAATTTCACTCTTCTCAATGCTTAATCTGTTGTATTACACAACCTTTGAGTATTTAGCTTTATCAATGACATGTACTTTAAAAATGTTTTAGAGATCCTACCAGTCTTTGAAAACATCCTTGTTCCTTGTTTCAGTTCCAGTTTTATGTATATATTCTGCCTTGCACCTGATTATTCCAACAATTGATGGATGGCCTTGGGAATCTAATTCTGGTATTGATAGTCTTTACTGATTGTCTCCCCTCGTAGCTGATTTTTTCATTATTGTGTAAATTTAGATCATGAGCTCATGTTTAGCTAAACAGCTGACCTTGTAAGACGCTTAGGTGTGAACGCTCGTAAGCTTCAGGAGAATTTCGGCAAAATTTATTTGTGTCCCTCCAATGAGTTGCTCACGAGGACACCGTTTTCTACAAGTGTTGGTCCAATACTCCCTCTAAAGGAAGAGGATTCCGACAGGGCTGATTGGCGGCCCCCGATCTGGGGCAGGGGCTGTGGGCAGCCTGTGGCCCGGTCTGGAGCCTCTTTGCATGTGTCCCTGGGACACATCTGCCTGCGAACTTCGGTCACCTGGCAGGAAGCTACTATGCCCAGACCTATGCTTAGCTGTGCAGCGAGGTGTACTGTGGGGACAGGTTCCACACACACTTCAAGTAAGAGGTCGGCCTGAGTGGAAAGGTGAGAGTTTGGGCAGCTGTGCAGACAAAGAAGGCACACTTTGGCCTGGGCCTAAATGCTTGTGACACCCCACTGGACCTGCCGTGCTCTGAGGGCCCTGCCCTGGGCCCTCTGCTCCCCTGCCCTTTGTTCAGTCACAGCAGAGATGGCCACACCCACTCCTTCAGTGAGGGCAGTGTTCCAACCAACCTCAGCCCCGCCCCCTCTCCGCAGTTTACCATGGACTACAGAGGCTGCATCCTGAGACCAGGGCGTTCCGAGGATGCCAAGGGCAGACATGATGACCTTAAATGATTTCCTCTTGTGTCAGGTTTGGTAAACTTTAGGAGCTAGGAAATGGTCCACTTTACAGAAATGTTCAAATTTACTGGCATTTCATATATTCTCTGCTATAACATTGTCCTGATTCTTTCTGTATATTCTTTACTTATGTTTTTGTTTTCCTTAATCAAAGTGTGTCTTTTCAATCTTTTAAAAGAAGATTCTTTGGACTTACTAAATCACCTCAATTTTATACGTTTTCTGTTGTATTAAGTTCTGCTCATATCTTTATTTATCTTTTTTCTATGTTCTCAGGGTTTATTGTTTTGATCTTCTGATGTCAATTAAAACACTTGGTTATTCATTTTAATAAATATTTTACTTATATAGATTTGAAATTTTGAAGATTCCAGCTTACTTGTAAGTTTCTAAGGGTCAGGTCCTCTCCATTGTTGCTGGCCTAAGGTCTAGTTCACCATATAGCAATGTATATATTGACCTATTTTCCCCTCGACTTTCTGTGATTCCCTACATCTCACCTTTCTTTGCAGACAAGCCATTTGAAATACCCTTAACTTATTTCACAGCCAATAAGTCATTGAAATAATATGTGTTTTTTAGAGAAATCTTCTTATATAATTAGGCAGAAAATCTCACCTGCCATAGTTTTCAAAACAGCATAATTTCACTCTTCTCAATGCTTAATCTGTTTTATTATACAACCTTTGAGTATTTAGCTTTATCAATGACATGTCCTTTAAAAATGTTTTAGAGATCCTACCAGTCTTTGAAAACATCCTTGTTCCTTGTTTCAGTTCCAGTTTTATGTATATATTCTGCCTTGCACCTGATTATTCCAACAATTGATGGATGGCCTTGGGAATCTAATTCTGGTATTGATAGTCGTAACTGATTGTCTCCACTCGTAGCTGATTTTTTCATTATTGTGTAAATTTAGATCATGAGCTCATGTTTATCTAAACAGCTGACCTTGTAAGACGCTTAGGTGTGAACGCTCGTAAGCTTCAGCAGAAAGACGGCAAAGATTTATTTGTGTCCCTCCAATGAGTTGCCCACGAGGACACCGTTTTCTACAAGTGTTGGTCCAATACTCACTCTAGAGGCAGGGGATTCCGATAGGGCTGATTGGCGGCCCCCGATCTGGGGCAGGGGCAGTGGGCAGCCTGTGGCCCGGGCAGGAGCCTCTTTGCAAGTGTCCCTGGGACACATCTGCCTGCGAACTTCGGTCACCTGGCAGGAAGCTACGATGCCCAGACCTATGGTTAGATGTGCAGCGAGGTATACTGTGAGGACAGGTTCCACACACACTTCAAGTAAGAGGTCGGCCTGAGTGGAAAGGTGAGAGTTTGGGCAGCTGTGCAGACAAAGAAGGCGCCCTTTGGCCTGGGCCTAAATGCTTGTGACACCCCACTGGACCTGCCGTGCTCTGAGGGCCCTGCATTGGGCCCCCTGCTCCCCTGCCCTTTGTTCAGTCACAGCAGAGATGGCCACACCCACTCCTTCAGTGAGGGCAGAGTTCCAACCACCCTCAGCCCCGCCCCCTCTCCGCAGGTTACCATGGACTACAGAGGCTGCATCCTGAGGCCAGGGCGTTCCGACAATGCCAAGGGCAGACATGATGACCTTAAATGATTTCCTCTTGTGTCAGGTTTGGTAAACTTTAGGAGCTAGGAAATGGTCCACATTACAGAAATGTTCAAATTTACTGGCATTTCATATATTCTCTGCTATAACATTGTCCTGATTCTTTCTGTATATTCTTTACTTATGTTTTTGTTTTCCTTAATCAAAGTGTGTCTTTTCAATCTTTTCAAAGAAGATTCTTTGGACTTACTTAATCACCTGAATTTTATACGTTTTCTGTTGTATTAAGTTCTGCTCATATCTTTATTTATCTTTTTTCTATGTTCTCAGGGTTTATTGTTTTGATCTTCTGATTTCAATTAAAACACTTGGTTATTCATTTTAATAAATATTTTACTTATAAAGATTTGAACTTTTGAAGATTCCAGCTTACTTTTAAGTTTCTAAGGGTCAGGTCCTCTCCATTGTTGCTGGCCTAAGGTTTAGTTCACCATATAGCAATGAATATATTGACCTATTTTCCCCTCGACTTTCTGTGATTCCCTACATCTCAACTTTCTTTGCAGACAAGCCATTTGAAATACCCTTAACTTATTTCACAGCCAATAAGTCATTGAAATAATGTGTATTTTTAGAGAAATCTTCTTATATAATTAGGCAGAAAATCTCACCTGCCATAGTTTTCAAAACAGCATAATATCACTCTTCTCAATGCTTAATCTGTTGTATTACACAACCTTTGAGTATTTAGCTTTATCAATGACATGTCCTTTAAAAATGTTTTAGAGATCCTACCAGTCTTTGAAAACATCCTTTTTCCTTGTTTCAGTTCCAGTTTTATGTATATATTCTGCCTTGCACCTGATTATTCCAACAATTGATGGATGGCCTTGGGAATCTAATTCTGGTATTGATAGTCTTTACTGATTGTCTCCCCTCGTAGCTGATTTCTTCATTATTGTGTAAATTTAGATCATGAGCTCATGTTTAGCTCAACAGCTGACCTTGTAAGACGCTTAGGTGTGAACGCTCGTAAGCTTCCGCAGAAAGACGGCAAAGATTTATTGGTGTCCCTCCAATGAGTTGCCCACGAGGACACCGTTTTCTACAAGTGTTGGTCCAATACTCCCTCTAGAGGAAGGGGACTCCGACAGGGCTGATTGGCGGCCCCCGATCTGGGGCAGGGGCAGTGGGCAGCCTGTGGCCCGGGCTGGAGCCTCTTTGCATGTGTCCCTGGGACACATCTGCCTGCGAAATTCGGTCACCTGGCAGGAAGCTACGATGCCCAGATCTATGGTAAGCTGTGCAGCGAGGTGTACTGTGAGGACAGGTTCCACACATACTTCAAGTAAGAGGTCGGCCTGAGTGGAAAGGTGAGAGTTTGGGCAGCTGTGCAGACAAAGAAGGCACACTTTGGCCTGGGCCTAAATGCTTTTGACACCCCACTGGACCTGCCGTGCTCTGAGGGCCCTGCCCTGGGACCCCTGCTCCCCTGCCCTTTGTTCAGTCACAGCAGAGATGGCCACACCCACTCCTTCAGTGAGGGCAGATTTCCAACCACCCTCAGCCCCGCCCCCTCTCCACAGGTTACCATGGACTACAGAGGCTGCATCCTGAGGCCAGGGCGTTCCGACAATGCCAAGGGCAGACATGATGACCTTAAATGATTTCCTCTTGTGTCAGGTTTGGTAAACTTTAGGAGCTAGGAAATGGTCCACTTTACAGAAATGTTCAAATTTACTGGCATTTCTTATATTCTCTGCTATAACATTGTCCTGATTCTTTCTGTATATTCTTTACTTATGTTTTTGTTTTCCTTAATCAAAGTGTGTCTTTTCAATCTTTTCAAAGAAGATTCTTTGGACTTACTAAATCACCTGAATTTTATACGTTTTCTGTTGTATTAAGTTCTGCTCATATCTTTATTTATCTTTTTTCTATGTTCTCAGGGTTTATTGTTTTGATCTTCTGATGTCAATTAAAACACTTGGTTATTCATTTTAATAAATATTTTACTTATAAAGATTTGAACTTTTGAAGATTCCAGCTTACTTGTAAGTTTCTAAGGGTCAGGTCCTCTCCATTGTTGCTGGCCTAAGGTTTAGTTCACCATATAGCAATGTATATATTGACCTATTTTCCCCTCGACTTTCTGTGATTCCCTACATCTCACCTTTCTTTGCAGACAAGCCATTTGAAATACCCTTAACTTATTTCACAGCCAATAAGTCATTGAAATAATGTGTATTTTTAGAGAAATCTTCTTATATAATTAGGCAGAAAATCTCACCTGCCATAGTTTTCAAAACAGCATAATTTCACTCTTCTCAATGCTTAATCTGTTGTATTACACAACCTTTGAGTATTTAGCTTTATCAATGACATGTACTTTAAAAATGTTTTAGAGATCCTACCAGTCTTTGAAAACATCCTTGTTCCTTGTTTCAGGTCCAGTTTTATGTATATATTCTGCCTTGCACCTGATTATTCCAACAATTGATGGATGGCCTTGGGAATCTAATTCTGGTATTGATAGTCTTTACTGATTGTCTCCCCTCGTAGCTGATTTTTTCATTATTGTGTAAATTTAGATCATGAGCTCATGTTTAGCTAAACAGCTGACCTTGTAAGACGCTTAGGTGTGAACGCTCGTAAGCTTCAGGAGAATTTCGGCAAAATTTATTTGTGTCCCTACAATGAGTTGCCCACGAGGACACCGTTTTCTACAAGTGTAGGTCCAATACTCCCTCTAAAGGAAGGGGATTCCGACAGGGCTGATTGGCGGCCCCCGATCTGGGGCAGGGGCAGTGGGCAGCCTGTGGCCCGGTCTGGAGCCTCTTTGCATGTGTCCCTGGGACACATCTGCCTGCGAACTTCGGTCACCTGGCAGGAAGCTACGATGCCCAGACCTATGGTTAGCTGTGCAGCGAGGTGTACTGTGAGGACAGGTTCCACACACACTTCAAGTAAGAGGTCGGCCTGAGTGGAAAGGTGAGAGTTTGGGCAGCTGTGCAGACAAAGAAGGCACACTTTGGCCTGGGCCTAAATGCTTGTGACACCCCACTGGACCTGCCGTGCTCTGAGGGCCCTGCCCTGGGAACCCTGCTCCCCTGCCCTTTGTTCAGTCACAGCAGAGATGGCCACACCCACTCCTTCAGTGAGGGCAGAGTTCCAACCACCCTCAGCCCCGCCCCCTCTCCACAGGTTACCATGGACTACAGAGGCTGCATCCTGAGGCCAGGGCGTTCCAACAATGCCAAGGGCAGACATGATGACCTTAAATGATTTCCTCTTGTGTCAGGTTTGGTAAACTTTAGGAGCTAGGAAATGGTCCACTTTACAGAAATGTTCAAATTTACTGGCATTTCTTATATTCTCTGCTATAACATTGTCCCGATTCTTTCTGTATATTCTATACTTATGTTTTTGTTTTCCTTAATCAAAGTGTGTCTTTTCAATCTTTTCAAAGAAGATTCTTTGAACTTACTAAATCACCTGAATTTTATACGTTTTCTGTTGTATTAAGTTCTGCTCATATCTTTATTTATCTTTTTTCTATGTTCTCAGGGTTTATTGTTTTGATCTTCTGATGTCAATTAAAACACTTGGTTATTCATTTTAATAAATATTTTACTTATAAAGATTTGAACTTTTGAAGATTCCAGCTTACTTGTAAGTTTCTAAGGGTCAGGTCCTCTCCATTGTTGCTGGCCTAAGGTTTAGTTCACCATATAGCAATGTATATATTGACCTATTTTCCCCTCGACTTTCTGTGATTCCCTACATCTCACCTTTCTTTGCAGACAAGCCATTTGAAATACCCTTAACTTATTTCACAGCCAATAAGTCATTGAAATAATGTGTATTTTTAGAGAAATCTTCTTATATAATTAGGCAGAAAATCTCACCTGCCATAGTTTTCAAAACAGCATAATTTCACTCTTCTCAATGCTTAATCTGTTGTATTACACAACCTTTGAGTATTTAGCTTTATCAATGACATGTCCTTTAAAAATGTTTTAGAGATCCTACCAGTCTTTGAAAACATCCTTGTTCCTTGTTTCAGTTCCAGTTTTATGTATATACTCTGCCTTGCACCTGATTATTCCAACAATTGATGGATGGCCTTGGGAATCTAATTCTGGTATTGATAGTCTTTACTGATTGTCTCCCCTCGTAGCTGATTTTTTCATTATTGTGTAAATTTAGATCATGAGCTCATGTTTAGCTAAACAGCTGACCTTGTAAGACGCTTAGGTGTGAACGCTCGTAAGCTTCAGGAGAATTTCGGCAAAATTTATTTGTGTCCCTACAATGAGTTGCCCACGAGGACACCGTTTTCTACAAGTGTTGGTCCAATACTCCCTCTAAAGGAAGGGGATTCCGACAGGGCTGATTGGCGGCCCCCGATCTGGGGCAGGGACAGTGGGCAGCCTGTGGCCCCGTCTGGAGCCTCTTTGCATGTGTCCCTGGGACACATCTGCCTGCGAACTTCGGTCACCTGGCAGGAAGCTACGATGCCCAGACCTATGGTTAGCTGTGCAGCGAGGTGTACTGTGAGGACAGGTTCCACACACACTTCAAGTAAGAGGTCGGCCTGAGTGGAAAGGTGAGAGTTTGGGCAGCTGTGCAGACAAAGAAGGCACACTTTGGCCTGGGCCTAAATGCTTGTGACACCCCACTGGACCTGCCGTGCTCTGAGGGCCCTGCCCTGGGAACCCTGCTCCCCTGCCCTTTGTTCAGTCACAGCAGAGATGGCCACACCCACTCCTTCAGTGAGGGCAGAGTTCCAACCACCCTCAGCCCCGCCCCCTCTCCACAGGTTACCATGGACTACAGAGGCTGCATCCTGAGGCCAGGGCGTTCCGACAATGCCAAGGGCAGACATGATGACCTTAAATGATTTCCTCTTGTGTCAGGTTTGGTAAACTTTAGGAGCTAGGAAATGGTCCACTTTACAGAAATGTTCAAATTTACTGGCATTTCTTATATTCTCTGCTATAACATTGTCCTGATTCTTTCTGTATATTCTATACTTATGTTTTTGTTTTCCTTAATCAAAGTGTGTCTTTTCAATCTTTTCAAAGAAGATTCTTTGGACTTACTAAATCACCTGAATTTTATACGTTTTCTGTTGTATTAAGTTCTGCTCATATCTTTATTTATCTTTTTTCTATGTTCTCAGGGTTTATTGTTTTGATCTTCTGATGTCAATTAAAACACTTGGTTATTCATTTTAATAAATATTTTACTTATAAAGATTTGAACTTTTGAAGATTCCAGCTTACTTGTAAGTTTCTAAGGGTCAGGTCCTCTCCATTGTTGCTGGCCTAAGGTTTAGTTCACCATATAGCAATGTATATATTGACCTATTTTCCCCTCGACTTTCTGTGATTCCCTACATCTCAGCTTTCTTTGCAGACAAGCCATTTGAAATACCCTTAACTTATTTCACAGCCAATAAGTCATTGAAATAATGTGTATTTTTAGAGAAATCTTCTTATATAATTAGGCAGAAAATCTCACCTGCCATAGTTTTCAAAACAGCATAATTTCACTCTTCTCAATGCTTAATCTGTTGTATTACACAACCTTTGAGTATTTAGCTTTATCAATGACATGTCCTTTAAAAATGTTTTAGAGATCCTACCAGTCTTTGAAAACATCCTTGTTCCTTGTTTCAGTTCCAGTTTTATGTATATATTCTGCCTTGCACCTGATTATTCCAACAATTGATGGATGGCCTTGGGAATCTAATTCTGGTATTGATAGTCTTTACTGATTGTCTCCCCTCGTAGCTGATTTCTTCATTATTGTGTAAATTTAGATCATGAGCTCATGTTTAGCTCAACAGCTGACCTTGTAAGACGCTTAGGTGTGAACGCTCGTAAGCTTCCGCAGAAAGACGGCAAAGATTTATTGGTGTCCCTCCAATGAGTTGCCCACGAGGACACCGTTTTCTACAAGTGTTGGTCCAATACTCCCTCTAGAGGAAGGGGACTCCGACAGGGCTGATTGGCGGCCCCCGATCTGGGGCAGGGGCAGTGGGCAGCCTGTGGCCCGGGCTGGAGCCTCTTTGCATGTGTCCCTGGGACACATCTGCCTGCGAACTTCGGTCACCTGGCAGGAAACTACGATGCCCAGATCTATGGTTAGCTGTGCAGCGAGGTGTACTGTGAGGACAGGTTCCACACATACTTCAAGTAAGAGGTCGGCCTGAGTTTAAAGGTGAGAGTTTGGGCAGCTGTGCAGACAAAGAAGGTGCCCTTTGGCCTGGGCCTAAATGCTTGTGACACCCCACTGGACCTGCCGTGCTCTGAGGGCCCTGCCCTGGGACCCCTGCTCCCTTGCCCTTTGTTCAGTCACAGCAGAGATGGCCACACCCACTGCTTCAGTGAGGGCAGAGTTCCAACCACCCTCAGCCCCGCCCCCTCTCCGCAGGTTACCATGGACTACAGAGGCTGCATCCTGAGGCCAGGGCGTTCCGACAATGCCAAGGGCAGACATGATGACCTTAAATGATTTCCTCTTGTGTCAGGTTTGGTAAACTTTAGGAGCTAGGAAATGGTGCACTTTACAGAAATGTTCAAATTTACTGGCATTTCTTATATTCTCTGCTATAACATTGTCCTGATTCTTTCTGTATATTCTATACTTATGTTTTTGTTTTCCTTAATCAAAGTGTGTCTTTTCAATCTTTTCAAAGAAGATTCTTTGGACTTACTAAATCACCTGAATTTTATACGTTTTCTGTTGTATTAAGTTCTGCTCATATCTTTATTTATCTTTTTTCTATGTTCTCAGGGTTTATTGTTTTGATCTTCTGATGTCAATTAAAACACTTGGTTATTCATTTTAATAAATATTTTACTTATAAAGATTTGAACTTTTGAAGATTCCAGCTTACTTGTAAGTTTCTAAGGGTCAGGTCCTCTCCATTGTTGCTGGCCTAAGGTTTAGTTCACCATATAGCAATGTATATATTGACCTATTTTCCCCTCGACTTTCTGTGATTCCCTACATCTCACCTTTCTTTGCAGACAAGCCATTTGAAATACCCTTAACTTATTTCACAGCCAATAAGTCATTGAAATAATGTGTATTTTTAGAGAAATCTTCTTATATAATTAGGCAGAAAATCTCACCTGCCATAGTTTTCAAAACAGCATAATTTCACTCTTCTCAATGCTTAATCTGTTGTATTACACAACCTTTGAGTATTTAGCTTTATCAATGACATGTCCTTTAAAAATGTTTTAGAGATCCTACCAGTCTTTGAAAACATCCTTGTTCCTTGTTTCAGTTCCAGTTTTATGTATATACTCTGCCTTGCACCTGATTATTCCAACAATTGATGGATGGCCTTGGGAATCTAATTCTGGTATTGATAGTCTTTACTGATTGTCTCCCCTCGTAGCTGATTTTTTCATTATTGTGTAAATTTAGATCATGAGCTCATGTTTAGCTAAACAGCTGACCTTGTAAGACGCTTAGGTGTGAACGCTCGTAAGCTTCAGGAGAATTTCGGCAAAATTTATTTGTGTCCCTACAATGAGTTGCCCACGAGGACACCGTTTTCTACAAGTGTTGGTCCAATACTCCCTCTAAAGGAAGGGGATTCCGACAGGGCTGATTGTCGGCCCCCGATCTGGGGCAGGGGCAGTGGGCAGCCTGTGGCCCGGTCTGGAGCCTCTTTGCATGTGTCCCTGGGACACATCTGCCTGCGAACTTCGGTCACCTGGCAGGAAGCTACGATGCCCAGACCTATGGTTAGCTGTGCAGCGAGGTGTACTGTGAGGACAGGTTCCACACACACTTCAAGTAAGAGGTCGGCCTGAGTGGAAAGGTGAGAGTTTGGGCAGCTGTGCAGACAAAGAAGGCACACTTTGGCCTGGGCCTAAATGCTTGTGACACCCCACTGGACCTGCCGTGCTCTGAGGGACCTGCCCTGGGAACCCTGCTCCCCTGCCCTTTGTTCAGTCACAGCAGAGATGGCCACACCCACTCCTTCAGTGAGGGCAGAGTTCCAACCACCCTCAGCCCCGCCCCCTCTCCACAGGTTACCATGGACTACAGAGGCTGCATCCTGAGGCCAGGGCGTTCCGACAATGCCAAGGGCAGACATGATGACCTTAAATGATTTCCTCTTGTGTCAGGTTTGGTAAACTTTAGGAGCTAGTAAATGGTCCACTTTACAGAAATGTTCAAATTTACTGGCATTTCTTATATTCTCTGCTATAACATTGTCCTGATTCTTTCTGTATATTCTATACTTATGTTTTTGTTTTCCTTAATCAAAGTGTGTCTTTTCAATCTTTTCAAAGAAGATTCTTTGGACTTACTAAATCCCCTGAATTTTATACGTTTTCTGTTGTATTAAGTTCTGCTCATATCTTTATTTATCTTTTTTCTATGTTCTCAGGGTTTATTGTTTTGATCTTCTGATGTCAATTAAAACACTTGGTTATTCATTTTAATAAATATTTTACTTATAAAGATTTGAACTTTTGAAGATTCCAGCTTACTTGTAAGTTTCTAAGGGTCAGGTCCTCTCCATTGTTGCTGGCCTAAGGTTTAGTTCACCATATAGCAATGTATATATTGACCTATTTTCCCCTCGACTTTCTGTGATTCCCTACATCTCACCTTTCTTTGCAGACAAGCCATTTGAAATACCCTTAACTTATTTCACAGCCAATAAGTCATTGAAATAATGTGTATTTTTAGAGAAATCTTCTTATATAATTAGGCAGAAAATCTCACCTGCCATAGTTTTCAAAACAGCATAATTTCACTCTTCTCAATGCTTAATCTGTTGTATTACACAACCTTTGAGTATTTAGCTTTATCAATGACATGTCCTTTAAAAATGTTTTAGAGATCCTACCAGTCTTTGAAAACATCCTTGTTCCTTGTTTCAGTTCCAGTTTTATGTATATATTCTGCCTTGCACCTGATTATTCCAACAATTGATGGATGGCCTTGGGAATCTAATTCTGGTATTGATAGTCTTTACTGATTGTCTCCCCTCGTAGCTGATTTTTTCATTATTGTGTAAATTTAGATCATGAGCTCATGTTTAGCTAAACAGCTGACCTTGTAAGACGCTTAGGTGTGAACGCTCGTAAGCTTCAGGAGAATTTCGGCAAAATTTATTTGTGTCCCTACAATGAGTTGCCCACGAGGACACCGTTTTCTACAAGTGTTGGTCCAATACTCCCTCTAAAGGAAGGGGATTCCGACAGGGCTGATTGGCGGCCCCCGATCTGGGGCAGGGGCAGTGGGCAGCCTGTGGCCCCGTCTGGAGCCTCTTTGCATGTGTCCCTGGGACACATCTGCCTGCGAACTTCGGTCACCTGGCAGGAAGCTACGATGCCCAGACCTATGGTTAGCTGTGCAGCGAGGTGTACTGTGAGGACAGGTTCCACACACACTTCAAGTAAGAGGTCGGCCTGAGTGGAAAGGTGAGAGTTTGGGCAGCTGTGCAGACAAAGAAGGCACACTTTGGCCTGGGCCTAAATGCTTGTGACACCCCACTGGACCTGCCGTGCTCTGAGGGCCCTGCCCTGGGACCCCTGCTCCCCTGCCCTTTGTTCAGTCACAGCAGAGATGGCCACACCCACTCCTTCAGTGAGGGCAGAGTTCCAACCACCCTCAGCCCCGCCCCCTCTCCACAGGTTACCATGGACTACAGAGGCTGCATCCTGAGGCCAGGGCGTTCCGACAATGCCAAGGGCAGACATGATGACCTTAAATGATTTCCTCTTGTGTCAGGTTTGGTAAACTTTAGGAGCTAGGAAATGGTCCACTTTACAGAAATGTTCAAATTTACTGGCATTTCTTATATTCTCTGCTATAACATTGTCCTGATTCTTTCTGTATATTCTATACTTATGTTTTTGTTTTCCTTAATCAAAGTGTGTCTTTTCAATCTTTTCAAAGAAGATTCTTTGGACTTACTAAATCACCTGAATTTTATACGTTTTCTGTTGTATTAAGTTCTGCTCATATCTTTATTTATCTTTTTTCTATGTTCTCAGGGTTTATTGTTTTGATCTTCTGATGTCAATTAAAACACTTGGTTATTCATTTTAATAAATATTTTACTTATAAAGATTTGAACTTTTGAAGATTCCAGCTTACTTGTAAGTTTCTAAGGGTCAGGTCCTCTCCATTGTTGCTGGCCTAAGGTTTAGTTCACCATATAGCAATGTATATATTGACCTATTTTCCCCTCGACTTTCTGTGATTCCCTACATCTCAGCTTTCTTTGCAGACAAGCCATTTGAAATACCCTTAACTTATTTCACAGCCAATAAGTCATTGAAATAATGTGTATTTTTAGAGAAATCTTCTTATATAATTAGGCAGAAAATCTCACCTGCCATAGTTTTCAAAACAGCATAATTTCACTCTTCTCAATGCTTAATCTGTTGTATTACACAACCTTTGAGTATTTAGCTTTATCAATGACATGTCCTTTAAAAATGTTTTAGAGATCCTACCAGTCTTTGAAAACATCCTTGTTCCTTGTTTCAGTTCCAGTTTTATGTATATATTCTGCCTTGCACCTGATTATTCCAACAATTGATGGATGGCCTTGGGAATCTAATTCTGGTATTGATAGTCTTTACTGATTGTCTCCCCTCGTAGCTGATTTCTTCATTATTGTGTAAATTTAGATCATGAGCTCATGTTTAGCTCAACAGCTGACCTTGTAAGACGCTTAGGTGTGAACGCTCGTAAGCTTCCGCAGAAAGACGGCAAAGATTTATTGGTGTCCCTCCAATGAGTTGCCCACGAGGACACCGTTTTCTACAAGTGTTGGTCCAATACTCCCTCTAGAGGAAGGGGACTCCGACAGGGCTGATTGGCGGCCCCCGATCTGGGGCAGGGGCAGTGGGCAGCCTGTGGCCCGGGCTGGAGCCTCTTTGCATGTGTCCCTGGGACACATCTGCCTGCGAACTTCGGTCACCTGGCAGGAAACTACGATGCCCAGATCTATGGTTAGCTGTGCAGCGAGGTGTACTGTGAGGACAGGTTCCACACATACTTCAAGTAAGAGGTCGGCCTGAGTTTAAAGGTGAGAGTTTGGGCAGCTGTGCAGACAAAGAAGGTGCCCTTTGGCCTGGGCCTAAATGCTTGTGACACCCCACTGGACCTGCCGTGCTCTGAGGGCCCTGCCCTGGGACCCCTGCTCCCTTGCCCTTTGTTCAGTCACAGCAGAGATGGCCACACCCACTGCTTCAGTGAGGGCAGAGTTCCAACCACCCTCAGCCCCGCCCCCTCTCCGCAGGTTACCATGGACTACAGAGGCTGCATCCTGAGGCCAGGGCGTTCCGACAATGCCAAGGGCAGACATGATGACCTTAAATGATTTCCTCTTGTGTCAGGTTTGGTAAACTTTAGGAGCTAGGAAATGGTGCACTTTACAGAAATGTTCAAATTTACTGGCATTTCTTATATTCTCTGCTATAACATTGTCCTGATTCTTTCTGTATATTCTATACTTATGTTTTTGTTTTCCTTAATCAAAGTGTGTCTTTTCAATCTTTTCAAAGAAGATTCTTTGGACTTACTAAATCACCTGAATTTTATACGTTTTCTGTTGTATTAAGTTCTGCTCATATCTTTATTTATCTTTTTTCTATGTTCTCAGGGTTTATTGTTTTGATCTTCTGATGTCAATTAAAACACTTGGTTATTCATTTTAATAAATATTTTACTTATAAAGATTTGAACTTTTGAAGATTCCAGCTTACTTGTAAGTTTCTAAGGGTCAGGTCCTCTCCATTGTTGCTGGCCTAAGGTTTAGTTCACCATATAGCAATGTATATATTGACCTATTTTCCCCTCGACTTTCTGTGATTCCCTACATCTCACCTTTCTTTGCAGACAAGCCATTTGAAATACCCTTAACTTATTTCACAGCCAATAAGTCATTGAAATAATGTGTATTTTTAGAGAAATCTTCTTATATAATTAGGCAGAAAATCTCACCTGCCATAGTTTTCAAAACAGCATAATTTCACTCTTCTCAATGCTTAATCTGTTGTATTACACAACCTTTGAGTATTTAGCTTTATCAATGACATGTCCTTTAAAAATGTTTTAGAGATCCTACCAGTCTTTGAAAACATCCTTGTTCCTTGTTTCAGTTCCAGTTTTATGTATATACTCTGCCTTGCACCTGATTATTCCAACAATTGATGGATGGCCTTGGGAATCTAATTCTGGTATTGATAGTCTTTACTGATTGTCTCCCCTCGTAGCTGATTTTTTCATTATTGTGTAAATTTAGATCATGAGCTCATGTTTAGCTAAACAGCTGACCTTGTAAGACGCTTAGGTGTGAACGCTCGTAAGCTTCAGGAGAATTTCGGCAAAATTTATTTGTGTCCCTACAATGAGTTGCCCACGAGGACACCGTTTTCTACAAGTGTTGGTCCAATACTCCCTCTAAAGGAAGGGGATTCCGACAGGGCTGATTGTCGGCCCCCGATCTGGGGCAGGGGCAGTGGGCAGCCTGTGGCCCGGTCTGGAGCCTCTTTGCATGTGTCCCTGGGACACATCTGCCTGCGAACTTCGGTCACCTGGCAGGAAGCTACGATGCCCAGACCTATGGTTAGCTGTGCAGCGAGGTGTACTGTGAGGACAGGTTCCACACACACTTCAAGTAAGAGGTCGGCCTGAGTGGAAAGGTGAGAGTTTGGGCAGCTGTGCAGACAAAGAAGGCACACTTTGGCCTGGGCCTAAATGCTTGTGACACCCCACTGGACCTGCCGTGCTCTGAGGGCCCTGCCCTGGGCCCCCTGCTCCCCTGCCCTTTGTTCAGTCACAGCAGAGATGGCCACACCCACTCCTTCAGTGAGGGCAGAGTTCCAACCACCCTCAGCCCCGCCCCCTCTCCACAGGTTACCATGGACTACAGAGGCTGCATCCTGAGGCCAGGGCGTTCCGACAATGCCAAGGGCAGACATGATGACCTTAAATGATTTCCTCTTGTGTCAGGTTTGGTAAACTTTAGGAGCTAGGAAATGGTCCACTTTACAGAAATGTTCAAATTTACTGGCATTTCTTATATTCTCTGCTATAACATTGTCCTGATTCTTTCTGTATATTCTATACTTATGTTTTTGTTTTCCTTAATCAAAGTGTGTCTTTTCAATCTTTTCAAAGAAGATTCTTTGGACTTACTAAATCCCCTGAATTTTATACGTTTTCTGTTGTATTAAGTTCTGCTCATATCTTTATTTATCTTTTTTCTATGTTCTCAGGGTTTATTGTTTTGATTTTCTGATGTCAATTAAAACACTTGGTTATTCATTTTAATAAATATTTTACTTATAAAGATTTGAACTTTTGAAGATTCCAGCTTACTTGTAAGTTTCTAAGGGTCAGGTCCTCTCCATTGTTGCTGGCCTAAGGTTTAGTTCACCATATAGCAATGTATATATTGACCTATTTTCCCCTCGACTTTCTGTGATTCCCTACATCTCACCTTTCTTTGCAGACAAGCCATTTGAAATACCCTTAACTTATTTCACAGCCAATAAGTCATTGAAATAATGTGTATTTTTAGAGAAATCTTCTTATATAATTAGGCAGAAAATCTCACCTGCCATAGTTTTCAAAACAGCATAATTTCACTCTTCTCAATGCTTAATCTGTTGTATTACACAACATTTGAGTATTTAGCTTTATCAATGACATGTCCTTTAAAAATGTTTTAGAGATCCTACCAGTCTTTGAAAACATCCTTGTTCCTTGTTTCAGTTCCAGTTTTATGTATATATTCTGCCTTGCACCTGATTATTCCAACAATTGATGGATGGCCTTGGGAATCTAATTCTGGTATTGATAGTCTTTACTGATTGTCTCCCCTCGTAGCTGATTTTTTCATTATTGTGTAAATTTAGATCATGAGCTCATGTTTAGCTAAACAGCTGACCTTGTAAGACGCTTAGGTGTGAACGCTCGTAAGCTTCAGGAGAATTTCGGCAAAATTTATTTGTGTCCCTCCAATGAGTTGCTCACGAGGACACCGTTTCCTACAAGTGTTGGTCCAATACTCCCTCTAAAGGAAGAGGATTCCGACAGGGCTGATTGGCGGCCCCCGATCTGGGGCAGGGGCAGTGGGCAGCCTGTGGCCCGGTCTGGAGCCTCTTTGCATGTGTCCCTGGGACACATCTGCCTGCGAACTTCGGTCACCTGGCAGGAAGCTACGATGCCCAGACCTATGGTTAGCTGTGCAGCGAGGTGTACTGTGAGGACAGGTTCCACACACACTTCAAGTAAGAGGTCGGCCTGAGTGGAAAGGTGAGAGTTTGGGCAGCTGTGCAGACAAAGAAGGCACACTTTGGCCTGGGCCTAAATGCTTGTGACACCCCACTGGACCTGCCGTGCTCTGAGGGCCCTGCCCTGGGCCCCCTGCTCCCCTGCCCTTTGTTCAGTCACAGCAGAGATGGCCACACCCACTCCTTCAGTGAGGGCAGTGTTCCTACCAACCTCAGCCCCGCCCCCTCTCCGCAGTTTACCATGGACTACAGAGGCTGCATCCTGAGACCAGGGCGTTCCGAGAATGCCAAGGGCAGACATGATGACCTTAAATGATTTCCTATTGTGTCAGGTTTGGTAAACTTTAGGAGCTAGGAAATGGTCCACTTTACAGAAATGTTCAAATTTACTGGCATTTCATATATTCTCTGCTATAACATTGTCCTGATTCTTTCTGTATATTCTTTACTTATGTTTTTGTTTTCCTTAATCAAAGTGTGTCTTTTCAATCTTTTAAAAGAAGATTCTTTGGACTTACTAAATCACCTCAATTTATACGTTTTCTGTTGTATTAAGTTCTGCTCATATATTTATTTATCTTTTTTCTATGTTCTCAGTGTTTATTGTTTTGATCTCCTGATGTCAATTAAAACACTTGGTTATTCATTTTAATAAATATTTTACTTATATAGATTTGAACTTTTGAAGATTCCAGCTTACTTGTAAGTTTCTAAGGGTCAGGTCCTCTCCATTGTTGCTGGCCTAAGGTCTAGTTCACCATATAGCAATGTATATATTGACCTATTTTCCCCTCGACTTTCTGTGATTCCCTACATCTCACCTTTCTTGGCAGACAAGCCATTTGAAATACCCTTAACTTATTTCACAGCCAATAAGTCATTGAAATAATGTGTATTTTTAGAGAAATCTTCTTATATAATTAGGCAGAAAATCTCACCTGCCATAGTTTTCAAAACAGCATAATTTCACTCTTCTCAATGCTTAATCTGTTGTATTATACAACCTTTGAGTATTTAGCTTTATCAATGACATGTACTTTAAAAATGTTTTAGAGATCCTACCAGTCTTTGAAAACATCCTTGTTCCTTGTTTCAGTTCCAGTTTTATGTATATATTCTGCCTTGCACCTGATTATTCCAACATTTGATGGATGGCCTTGGGAATCTAATTCTGGTATTGATAGTCGTAACTGATTGTCTCCACTCGTAGCTGATTTTTTCATTATTGTGTAAATTTAGATCATGAGCTCATGTTTATCTAAACAGCTGACCTTGTAAGACGCTTAGGTGTGAACGCTCGTAAGCTTCAGCAGAAAGACGGCAAAGAGTTATTTGTGTCCCTCCAATGAGTTGCCCACGAGGACACCGTTTTCTACAAGTGTTGGTCCAATACTCACTCTAGAGGCAGGGGATTCCGATAGGGCTGATTGGCGGCCCCCGATCTGGGGCAGGGGCAGTGGGCAGCCTGTGGCCCGGGCAGGAGCCTCTTTGCAAGTGTCCCTGGGACACATCTGCCTGCGAAGTTCGGTCACCTGGTAGGAAGCTACGATGCCCAGACCTATGGTTAGCTGTGCAGCGAGGTGTACTGTGAGGACAGGTTCCACACACACTTCAAGTAAGAGGTCGGCCTGAGTGGAAAGGTGAGAGTTTGGGCAGCTGTGCAGACAAAGAAGGCGCCCTTTGGCCTGGGCCTAAATGCTTGTGACACCCCACTGGACCTGCCGTGCTCTGAGGGCCCTGCCCTGGGCCCCCTGCTCCCCTGCCCTTTGTTCAGTCACAGCAGAGATGGCCACACCCACTCCTTCAGTGAGGCCAGAGTTCCAACCACCCTCAGCCCCGCCCCCTCTCCGCAGGTTACCATGGACTACAGAGGCTGCATCCTGAGGCCAGGGCGTTCCGAGAATGCCAAGGGCAGACATGATGACCTTAAATGATTTCCTCTTGTGTCAGGTTTGGTAAACTTTAGGAGCTATGAAATGGTCCACTTTACAGAAATGTTCAAATTTACTGGCATTTCATATATTCTCTGCTATAACATTGTCCTGATTCTTTCTGTATATTCTTTACTTATGTTTTTGTTTTCCTTAATCAAAGTGTGTCTTTTCAATCTTTTCAAAGAAGATTCTTTGGACTTACTAAATCACCTGAATTTTATACGTTTTCTGTTGTATTAAGTTCTGCTCATATCTTTATTTATCTTTTTTCTATGTTCTCAGGGTTTATTGTTTTGATCTTCTGATTTCAATTAAAACACTTGGTTATTCATTTTAATAAATATTTTACTTATAAAGATTTGAACTTTTGAAGATTCCAGCTTACTTTTAAGTTTCTAAGGGTCTGGTCCTCTCCATTGTTGCTGGCCTAAGGTTTAGTTCACCATATAGCAATGAATATATTGACCTATTTTCCCCTCGACTTTCTGTGATTCCCTACATCTCAACTTTCTTTGCAGACAAGCCATTTGAAATACCCTTAACTTATTTCACAGCCAATAAGTCATTGAAATAATGTGTATTTTTAGAGAAATCTTCTTATATAATTAGGCAGAAAATCTCACCTGCCATAGTTTTCAAAACAGCATAATTTCACTCTTCTCAATGCTTAATCTGTTGTATTACACAACCTTTGAGTATTTAGCTTTATCAATGACATGTACTTTAAAAATGTTTTAGAGATCCTACCAGTCTTTGAAAACATCCTTGTTCCTTGTTTCAGTTCCAGTTTTATGTATATATTCTGCCTTGCACCTGATTATTACAACAATTGATGGATGGCCTTGGGAATCTAATTCTGGTATTGATAGTCTTTACTGATTGTCTCCCCTCGTAGCTGATTTCTTCATTATTGTGTAAATTTAGATCATGAGCTCATGTTTAGCTAAACAGCTGACCTTGTAAGACGCTTAGGTGTGAACGCTCGTAAGCTTCCGCAGAAAGACGGCAAAGATTTATTGGTGTCCCTCCAATGAGTTGCCCACGAGGACACCGTTTTCTACAAGTGTTGGTCCAATTCTCCCTCTAGAGGAAGGGGACTCCGATAGGGCTGATTGGCGGCCCCCGATCTGGGGCAGGGGCAGTGGGCAGCCTGTGGCCCGGGCTGGAGCCTCTTTGCATGTGTCCCTGGGACACATCTGACTGCGAACTTCGGTCACCTGGCAGGAAGCTACGATGCCCAGACCTATGGTTAGCTGTGCAGCGAGGTGTACTGTGAGGACAGGTTCCACACACACTTCAAGTAAGAGGTCGGCCTGAGTGGAAAGGTGAGAGTTTGGGCAGCTGTGCAGACAAAGAAGGCACACTTTGGCCTGGGCCTAAATGCTTGTGACACCCCACTGGACCTGCCGTGCTCTGAGGGCCCTGCCCTGGGTCCCCTGCTCCCCTGCCCTTTGTTCAGTCACAGCAAAGATGGCCACACCCACTCCTTCAGTGAGGGCAGAGTTCCAACCACCCTCATCCCCGCCCCCTCTCCACAGGTTACCATGGACTACAGAGGCTGCATCCTGAGGCCAGGGCGTTCCGACAATGCCAAGGGCAGACATGATGACCTTAAATGATTTCCTCTTGTGTCAGGTTTGGTAAACTTTAGGAGCTAGGAAATGGTCCACTTTACAGAAATGTTCAAATTTACTGGCATTTCTTATATTCTCTGCTATAACATTGTCCTGATTCTTTCTGTATATTCTATACTTATGTTTTTGTTTTCCTTAATCAAAGTGTGTCTTTTCAATCTTTTCAAAGAAGATTCTTTGGACTTACTAAATCACCTGAATTTTATACGTTTTCTGTTGTATTAAGTTCTGCTCATATTTTTATTTATCTTTTTTCTATGTTCTCAGGGTTTATCGTTTTGATCTTCTGATGTCAATTAAAACACTTGGTTATTCATTTTAATAAATATTTTACTTATAAAGATTTGAACTTTTGAAGATTCCAGCTTACTTGTAAGTTTCTAAGGGTCAGGTCCTCTCCATTGTTGCTGGCCTAAGGTTTAGTTCACCATATAGCAATGTATATATTGACCTATTTTCCCCTCGACTTTCTGTGATTCCCTACATCTCACCTTTCTTTGCAGACAAGCCATTTGAAATACCCTTAACTTATTTCACAGCCAATAAGTCATTGAAATAATGTGTATTTTTAGAGAAATCTTCTTATATAATTAGGCAGAAAATCTCACCTGCCATAGTTTTCAAAACAGCATAATTTCACTCTTCTCAATGCTTAATCTGTTGTATTACACAACCTTTGAGTATTTAGCTTTATCAATGACATGTCCTTTAAAAATGTTTTAGAGATCCTACCAGTCTTTGAAAACATCCTTGTTCCTTGTTTCAGTTCCAGTTTTATGTATATATTCTGCCTTGCACCTGATTATTCCAACAATTGATGGATGGCCTTGGGAATCTAATTCTGGTATTGATAGTCTTTACTGATTGTCTCCCCTCGTAGCTGATTTCTTCATTATTGTGTAAATTTAGATCATGAGCTCATGTTTAGCTAAACAGCTGACCTTGTAAGACGCTTAGGTGTGAACGCTCGTAAGCTTCCGCAGAAAGACGGCAAAGATTTATTGGTGTCCCTCCAATGAGTTGCCCACGAGGACACCGTTTTCTACAAGTGTTGGTCCAATACGCCCTCTAGAGGAAGGGGATTCCGACAGGGCTGATTGGCGGCCCCCGATCTGGGGCAGGGGCAGTGGGCAGCCTGTGGCCCGGTCTGGAGCCTCTTTGCATGTGTCCCTGGGACACATCTGCCTGCGAACTTCGGTCACCTGGCAGGAAGCTACGATGCCCAGACCTATGGTTAGCTGTGCAGCGAGGTGTACTGTGAGGACAGGTTCCACACACACTTCAAGTAAGAGGTCGGCCTGAGTGGAAAGGTGAGAGTTTGGGCAGCTGTGCAGACAAAGAAGGCACACTTTGGCCTGGGCCTAAATGCTTGTGACACCCCACTGGACCTGCCGTGCTCTGAGGGCCCTGCCCTGGGCCCCCTGCTCCCCTGCCCTTTGTTCAGTCACAGCAGAGATGGCCACACCCACTCCTTCAGTGAGGGCAGAGTTCCAACCACCCTCAGCCCCGCCCCCTCTCCACAGGTTACCATGGACTACAGAGGCTGCATCCTGAGGCCAGGGCGTTCCGACAATGCCAAGGGCAGACATGATGACCTTAAATGATTTCCTCTTGTGTCAGGTTTGGTAAACTTTAGGAGCTAGGAAATGGTCCACTTTACAGAAATGTTCAAATTTACTGGCATTTCTTATATTCTCTGCTATAACATTGTCCTGATTCTTTCTGTATATTCTATACTTATGTTTTTGTTTTCCTTAATCAAAGTGTGTCTTTTCAATCTTTTCAAAGAAGATTCTTTGGACTTACTAAATCACCTGAATTTTATACGTTTTCTGTTGTATTAAGTTCTGCTCATATCTTTATCTTTTTTCTATGTTCTCAGGGTTTATTGTTTTGATCTTCTGATGTCAATTAAAACACTTGGTTATTCATTTTAATAAATATTTTACTTATAAAGATTTGAACTTTTGAAGATTCCAGCTTACTTGTAAGTTTCTAAGGGTCAGGTCCTCTCCATTGTTGCTGGCCTAAGGTTTAGTTCACCATATAGCAATGTATATATTGACCTATTTTCCCCTCGACTTTCTGTGATTCCCTACATCTCACCTTTCTTTGCAGACAAGCCATTTGAAATACCCTTAACTTATTTCACAGCCAATAAGTCATTGAAATAATGTGTATTTTTAGAGAAATCTTCTTATATAATTAGGCAGAAAATCTCACCTGCCATAGTTTTCAAAACAGCATAATTTCACTCTTCTCAATGCTTAATCTGTTGTATTACACAACCTTTGAGTATTTAGCTTTATCAATGACATGTACTTTAAAAATGTTTTAGAGATCCTACCAGTCTTTGAAAACATCCTTGTTCCTTGTTTCAGTTCCAGTTTTATGTATATATTCTGCCTTGCACCTGATTATTCCAACAATTGATGGATGGCCTGGGAATCTAATTCTGGTATTGATAGTCTTTACTGATTGTCTCCCCTCGTAGCTGATTTTTTCATTATTGTGTAAATTTAGATCATGAGGTCATGTTTAGCTAAACAGCTGACCTTGTAAGACGCTTAGGTGCGAACGCTCGTAAGCTTCAGGAGAAAGTCGGCAAAATTTATTTGTGTCCCTCCAATGAGTTGCCCACGAGGACACCGTTTTCTACAAGTGTTGGTCCAATACTCCCTCTAAAGGAAGGGGATTCCGACAGGGCTGATTGGCGGCCCCCGATCTGGGGCAGGGGCAGTGGGCAGCCTGTGGCCCGGTCTGGAGCCTCTTTGCATGTGTCCCTGGGACACATCTGCCTGCGAACTTCGGTCACCTCGCAGGAAACTACGATGCCCAGAACTATGGTTAGCTGTGCAGCGAGGTGAACTGTGAGGACAGGTTCCACACACACTTCAAGTAAGAGGTCGGCCTGAGTGGAAAGGTGAGAGTTTGGGCAGCTGTGCAGACAAAGAAGGGGCCCTTTGGCCTGGGCCTAAATGCTTGTGACACCCCACTGGACCTGCCGTGCTCTGAGGGCCCTGCCCTGGGCCCCCTGCTCCCCTGCCCTTTGTTCAGTCACAGCAGAGATGGCCACACCCACTCCTTCAGTGAGGGCAGAGTTCCAACCACCCTCAGCCCCGCCCCCTCTCCACAGGTTACCATGGACTACAGAGGCTGCATCCTGAGGCCAGGGCATTCCGACAATGCCAAGGGCAGACATGATGACCTTAAATGATTTCCTCTTGTGTCAGGTTTGGTAAACTTTAGGAGCTAGGAAATGGTCCACTTTACAGAAATGTTCAAATTTACTGGTATTTCTTATATTCTCTGCTATAACATTGTCCTGATTCTTTCTGTATATTCTATACTTATGTTTTTGTTTTCCTTAATCAAAGTGTGTCTTTTCAATCTTTTCAAAGAAGATTCTTTGGACTTACTAAATCACCTGAATTTTATACATTTTCTGTTGTATTAAGTTCTGCTCATATCTTTATTTATCTTTTTTCTATGTTCTCAGGGTTTATTGTTTTGATCTTCTGATGTCAATTAAAACACTTGGTTATTCATTTTAATAAATATTTTACTTATAAAGATTTGAACTTTTGAAGATTCCAGCTTACTTGTAAGTTTCTAAGGGTCATGTCCTCTCCATTGTTGCTGGCCTAAGGTTTAGTTCACCATATAGCAATGTATATATTGACCTATTTTCCCCTCGACTTTCTGTGATTCCCTACATCTCACCTTTCTTTGCAGACAAGCCATTTGAAATACCCTTAACTTATTTCACAGCCAATAAGTCATTGAAATAATGTGTATTTTTAGAGAAATCTTCTTATATAATTAGGCAGAAAATCTCACCTGCCATAGTTTTCAAAACAGCATAATTTCACTCTTCTCAATGCTTAATCTGTTGTATTACACAACCTTTGAGTATTTAGCTTTATCAATGACATGTACTTTAAAAATGTTTTAGAGATCCTACCAGTCTTTGAAAACATCCTTGTTCCTTGTTTCAGTTCCAGTTTTATGTATATATTCTGCCTTGCACCTGATTATTCCAACAATTGATGGATGGCCTGGGAATCTAATTCTGGTATTGATAGTCTTTACTGATTGTCTCCCCTCGTAGCTGATTTTTTCATTATTGTGTAAATTTAGATCATGAGGTCATGTTTAGCTAAACAGCTGACCTTGTAAGACGCTTAGGTGCGAACGCTCGTAAGCTTCAGGAGAAAGTCGGCAAAATTTATTTGTGTCCCTCCAATGAGTTGCCCACGAGGACACCGTTTTTTACAAGTGTTGGTCCAATACTCCCTCTAAAGGAAGGGGATTCCGACAGGGCTGATTGGCGGCCCCCGATCTGGGGCAGGGGCAGTGGGCAGCCTGTGGCCCGGTCTGGAGCCTCTTTGCATGTGTCCCTGGGTCACATCTGCCTGCGAACTTCGGTCACCTGGCAGGAAGCTACGATGCCCAGACCTATGGTTAGCTGTGCAGCGAGGTGTACTGTGAGGACAGGATCCACACACACTTCAAGTAAGAGGTCGGCCTGAGTGGAAAGGTGAGAGTTTGGGCAGCTGTGCAGACAAAGAAGGCACACTTTGGCCTGGGCCTAAATGCTTGTGACACCCCGCTGGACCTGCCGTGCACTGAGGGCCCTGCCCTGGGCCCCCTGCTCCCCTGCCCTTTGTTCAGTCACAGCAGAGATGGCCACACCCACTCCTTCAGTGAGGGCAGAGTTCCAACCACCCTCAGCCCCGCCCCCTCTCCACAGGTTACCATGGACTACAGAGGCTGCATCCTGAGGCCAGGGCGTTCCGACAATGCCAAGGGCAGACATGATGACCTTAAATGATTTCCTCTTGTGTCAGGTTTGGTAAAATTTAGGAGCTAGGAAATGGTCCACTTTACAGAAATGTTCAAATTTACTGGCATTTCTTATATTCTCTGCTATAACATTGTCCTGATTCTTTCTGTATATTCTATACTTATGTTTTTGTTTTCCTTAATCAAAGTGTGTCTTTTCAATCTTTTCAAAGAAGATTCTTTGGACTTACTAAATCACCTGAATTTTATACGTTTTCTGTTGTATTAAGTTCTGCTCATATCTTTATTTATCTTTTTTCTATGTTCTCAGGGTTTATTGTTTTGATCTTCTGTTGTCAATTAAAACACTTGGTTATTCATTTTAATAAATATTTTACTTATAAAGATTTGAACTTTTGAAGATTCCAGCTTACTTGTAAGTTTCTAAGGGTCAGGTCCTCTCCATTGTTGCTGGCCTAAGGTTTAGTTCACCATATAGCAATGTATATATTGACCTATTTTCCCCTCGACTTTCTGTGATTCCCTACATCTCACCTTTCTTTGCAGACAAGCCATTTGAAATACCCTTAACTTATTTCACAGCCAATAAGTCATTGAAATAATGTGTATTTTTAGAGAAATCTTCTTATATAATTAGGCAGAAAATCTCACCTGCCATAGTTTTCAAAACAGCATAATTTCACTCTTCTCAATGCTTAATCTGTTGTATTACACAACCTTTGAGTATTTAGCTTTATCAATGACATGTCCTTTAAAAATGTTTTAGAGATCCTACCAGTCTTTGAAAACATCCTTGTTCCTTGTTTCAGTTCCAGTTTTATGTATATATTCTGCCTTGCACCTGATTATTCCAACAATTGATGGATGGCCTTGGGAATCTAATTCTGGTATTGATAGTCTTTACTGATTGTCTCCCCTCGTAGCTGATTTCTTCATTATTGTGTAAATTTAGATCATGAGCTCATGTTTAGCTAAACAGCTGACCTTGTAAGACGCTTAGGTGTGAACGCTCGTAAGCTTCCGCAGAAAGACGGCAAAGATTTATTGGTGTCCCTCCAATGAGTTGCCCACGAGGACACCGTTTTCTACAAGTGTTGGTCCAATACGCCCTCTAGAGGAAGGGGACTCCGACAGGGCTGATTGGCGGCCCCCGATCTGGGGCAGGGGCAGTGGGCAGCCTGTGGCCCGGTCTGGAGCCTCTTTGCATGTGTCCCTGGGACACATCTGCCTGCGAACTTCGGTCACCTGGCAGGAAGCTACGATGCCCAGACCTATGGTTAGCTGTGCAGCGAGGTGTACTGTGAGGACAGGTTCCACACACACTTCAAGTAAGAGGTCGGCCTGAGTGGAAAGGTGAGAGTTTGGGCAGCTGTGCAGACAAAGAAGGCACACTTTGGCCTGGGCCTAAATGCTTGTGACACCCAGCTGGACCTGCCGTGCTCTGAGGGCCCTGCCCTGGGCCCCCTGCTCCCCTGCCCTTTGTTCAGTCACAGCAGAGATGGCCACACCCACTCCTTCAGTGAGGGCAGAGTTCCAACCACCCTCAGCCCCGCCCCCTCTCCACAGGTTACCATGGACTACAGAGGCTGCATCCTGAGGCCAGGGCGTTCCGACAATGCCAAGGGCAGACATGATGACCTTAAATGATTTCCTCTTGTGTCAGGTTTGGTAAAATTTAGGAGCTAGGAAATGGTCCACTTTACAGAAATGTTCAAATTTACTGGCATTTCATATATTCTCTGCTATAACATTGTCCTGATTCTTTCTGTATATTCTATACTTATGTTTTTGTTTTCCTTAATCAAAGTGTGTCTTTTCAATCTTTTCAAAGAAGATTCTTTGGACTTACTAAATCACCTGAATTTTATACGTTTTCTGTTGTATTAAGTTCTGCTCATATCTTTATTTATCTTTTTTCTATGTTCTCAGGGTTTATTGTTTTGATCTTCTGATGTCAATTAAAACACTTGGTTATTCATTTTAATAAATATTTTACTTATAAAGATTTGAACTTTTGAAGATTCCAGCTTACTTGTAAGTTTCTAAGGGTCAGGTCCTCTCCATTGTTGCTGGCCTAAGGTTTAGTTCACCATATAGCAATGTATATATTGACCTATTTTCCCCTCGACTTTCTGTGATTCCCTACATCTCACCTTTCTTTGCAGACAAGCCATTTGAAATACCCTTAACTTATTTCACAGCCAATAAGTCATTGAAATAATGTGTATTTTTAGAGAAATCTTCTTATATAATTAGGCAGAAAATCTCACCTGCCATAGTTTTCAAAACAGCATAATTTCACTCTTCTCAATGCTTAATCTGTTGTATTACACAACCTTTGAGTATTTAGCTTTATCAATGACATGTCCTTTAAAAATGTTTTAGAGATCCTACCAGTCTTTGAAAACATCCTTGTTCCTTGTTTCAGTTCCAGTTTTATGTATATATTCTGCCTTGCACCTGATTATTCCAACAATTGATGGATGGCCTTGGGAATCTAATTCTGGTATTGATAGTCTTTACTGATTGTCTCCCCTCGTAGCTGATTTCTTCATTATTGTGTAAATTTAGATCATGAGCTCATGTTTAGCTAAACAGCTGACCTTGTAAGACGCTTAGGTGTGAACGCTCGTAAGCTTCCGCAGAAAGACGGCAAAGATTTATTGGTGTCCCTCCAATGAGTTGCCCACGAGGACACCGTTTTCTACAAGTGTTGGTCCAATACGCCCTCTAGAGGAAGGGGACTCCGACAGGGCTGATTGGCGGCCCCCGATCTGGGGCAGGGGCAGTGGGCAGCCTGTGGCCCGGTCTGGAGCCTCTTTGCATGTGTCCCTGGGACACATCTGCCTGCGAACTTCGGTCACCTGGCAGGAAGCTACGATGCCCAGACCTATGGTTAGCTGTGCAGCGAGGTGTACTCTGAGGACAGGTTCCACACACACTTCAAGTAAGAGGTCGGCCTGAGTGGAAAGGTGAGAGTTTGGGCAGCTGTGCAGACAAAGAAGGCACACTTTGGCCTGGGCCTAAATGCTTGTGACACCCAGCTGGACCTGCCGTGCTCTGAGGGCCCTGCCCTGGGCCCCCTGCTCCCCTGCCCTTTGTTCAGTCACAGCAGAGATGGCCACACCCACTCCTTCAGTGAGGGCAGAGTTCCAACCACCCTCAGCCCCGCCCCCTCTCCACAGGTTACCATGGACTACAGAGGCTGCATCCTGAGGCCAGGGCGTTCCGACAATGCCAAGGGCAGACATGATGACCTTAAATGATTTCCTCTTGTGTCAGGTTTGGTAAAATTTAGGAGCTAGGAAATGGTCCACTTTACAGAAATGTTCAA
Organism: Mesoplodon mirus; assembly: GCF_964341445.2. Lineage (NCBI taxonomy): Eukaryota > Metazoa > Chordata > Mammalia > Artiodactyla > Ziphiidae > Mesoplodon > Mesoplodon mirus. The sequence goes on along the minus strand of NC_138976.1, from coordinate 176,158,901 downwards.
ATTTACTGGCATTTCTTATATTCTCTGCTATAACATTGTCCTGATTCTTTCTGTATATTCTATACTTATGTTTTTGTTTTCCTTAATCAAAGTGTGTCTTTTCAATCTTTTCAAAGAAGATTCTTTGGACTTACTAAATCACCTGAATTTTATACGTTTTCTGTTGTATTAAGTTCTGCTCATATCTTTATTTATCTTTTTTCTATGTTCTCAGGGTTTATTGTTTTGATCTTCTGATGTCAATTAAAACACTTGGTTATTCATTTTAATAAATATTTTACTTATAAAGATTTGAACTTTTGAAGATTCCAGCTTACTTGTAAGTTTCTAAGGGTCAGGTCCTCTCCATTGTTGCTGGCCTAAGGTTTAGTTCACCATATAGCAATGTATATATTGACCTATTTTCCCCTCGACTTTCTGTGATTCCCTACATCTCACCTTTCTTTGCAGACAAGCCATTTGAAATACCCTTAACTTATTTCACAGCCAATAAGTCATTGAAATAATGTGTATTTTTAGAGAAATCTTCTTATATAATTAGGCAGAAAATCTCACCTGCCATAGTTTTCAAAACAGCATAATTTCACTCTTCTCAATGCTTAATCTGTTGTATTACAAAACCTTTGAGTATTTAGCTTTATCAATGACATGTCCTTTAAAAATGTTTTAGACATCCTACCAGTCTTTGAAAACATCCTTGTTCCTTGTTTCAGTTCCAGTTTTATGTATATATTCTGCCTTGCACCTGATTATTCCAACAATTGATGGATGGCCTTGGGAATCTAATTCTGGTATTGATAGTCTTTACTGATTGTCTCCACTCGTAGCTGATTTTTTCATTATTGTGTAAATTTAGATCATGAGCTCATGTTTAGCTAAACAGCTGACCTTGTAAGACGCTTAGGTGTGAACGCTCGTAAGCTTCAGGAGAAAGTCGGCCAAATTTATTTGTGTCCCTCCAATGAGTTGCCCACGAGGACACCGTTTTCTACAAGTGTTGGTCCAATACTCCCTCTAAAGGAAGGGGATTCCGACAGGGCTGATTGGCGGCCCCCGATCTGGGGCTGGGGCAGTGGGCAGCCTGTGGCCCGGTCTGGAGCCTCTTTGCATGTGTCCCTGGGACACATCTGCCTGCGAACTTCGGTCACCTGGCAGGAAGCTACGATGCCCAGACCTATGGTTAGCTGTGCAGCGAGGTGTACTGTGAGGACAGGTTCCACACACACTTCAAGTAAGAGGTCGGCCTGAGTGGAAAGGTGAGAGTTTGGGCAGCTGTGCAGACAAAGAAGGCACACTTTGGCCTGGGCCTAAATGCTTGTGACACCCCACTGGACCTGCCGTGCTCTGAGGGCCCTGCCCTGGGCCCCCTGCTCCCCTGCCCTTTGTTCAGTCACAGCAGAGATGGCCACACCCACTCCTTCAGTGAGGGCAGAGTTCCAACCACCCTCAGCCCCGCCCCCTCTCCACAGGTTACCATGGACTACAGAGGCTGCATCCTGAGGCCAGGGCGTTCCGACCATGCCAAGGGCAGACATGATGACCTTAAATGATTTCCTCTTGTGTCAGGTTTGGTAAAATTTAGGAGCTAGGAAATGGTCCACTTTACAGAAATGTTCAAATTTACTGGCATTTCTTATATTCTCTGCTATAACATTGTCCTGATTCTTTCTGTATATTCTATACTTATGTTTTTGTTTTCCTTAATCAAAGTGTGTCTTTTCAATCTTTTCAAAGAAGATTCTTTGGACTTACTAAATCACCTGAATTTTATACGTTTTCTGTTGTATTAAGTTCTGCTCATATCTTTATTTATCTTTTTTCTATGTTCTCAGGGTTTATTGTTTTGATCTTCTGATGTCAATTAAAACACTTGGTTATTCATTTTAATAAATATTTTACTTATAAAGATTTGAACTTTTGAAGATTCCAGCTTACTTGTAAGTTTCTAAGGGTCAGGTCCTCTCCATTGTTGCTGGCCTAAGGTTTAGTTCACCATATAGCAATGTATATATTGACCTATTTTCCCCTCGACTTTCTGTGATTCCCTACATCTCACCTTTCTTTGCAGACAAGCCATTTGAAATACCCTTAACTTATTTCACAGCCAATAAGTCATTGAAATAATGTGTATTTTTAGAGAAATCTTCTTATATAATTAGGCAGAAAATCTCACCTGCCATAGTTTTCAAAACAGCATAATTTCACTCTTCTCAATGCTTAATCTGTTGTATTACAAAACCTTTGAGTATTTAGCTTTATCAATGACATGTCCTTTAAAAATGTTTTAGACATCCTACCAGTCTTTGAAAACATCCTTGTTCCTTGTTTCAGTTCCAGTTTTATGTATATATTCTGCCTTGCACCTGATTATTCCAACAATTGATGGATGGCCTTGGGAATCTAATTCTGGTATTGATAGTCTTTACTGATTGTCTCCACTCGTAGCTGATTTTTTCATTATTGTGTAAATTTAGATCATGAGCTCATGTTTAGCTAAACAGCTGACCTTGTAAGACGCTTAGGTGTGAACGCTCGTAAGCTTCAGGAGAAAGTCGGCCAAATTTATTTGTGTCCCTCCAATGAGTTGCCCACGAGGACACCGTTTTCTACAAGTGTTGGTCCAATACTCCCTCTAAAGGAAGGGGATTCCGACAGGGCTGATTGGCGGCCCCCGATCTTGGGCTGGGGCAGTGGGCAGCCTGTGGCCCGGTCTGGAGCCTCTTTGCATGTGTCCCTGGGACACATCTGCCTGCGAACTTCGGTCACCTGGCAGGAAGCTACGATGCCCAGACCTATGGTTAGCTGTGCAGCGAGGTGTACTGTGAGGACAGGTTCCACACACACTTCAAGTAAGAGGTCGGCCTGAGTGGAAAGGTGAGAGTTTGGGCAGCTGTGCAGACAAAGAAGGCACACTTTGGCCTGGGCCTAAATGCTTGTGACACCCAGCTGGACCTGCCGTGCTCTGAGGGCCCTGCCCTGGGCCCCCTGCTCCCCTGCCCTTTGTTCAGTCACAGCAGAGATGGCCACACCCACTCCTTCAGTGAGGGCAGAGTTCCAACCACCCTCAGCCCCGCCCCCTCTCCACAGGTTACCATGGACTACAGAGGCTGCATCCTGAGGCCAGGGCGTTCCGACAATGCCAAGGGCAGACATGATGACCTTAAATGATTTCCTCTTGTGTCAGGTTTGGTAAACTTTAGGAGCTAGGAAATGGTCCACTTTACAGAAATGTTCAAATTTACTGGCATTTCTTATATTCTCTGCTATAACATTGTCCTGATTCTTTCTGTATATTCTATACTTATGTTTTTGTTTTCCTTAATCAAAGTGTGTCTTTTCAATCTTTTCAAAGAAGATTCTTTGGACTTACTAAATCACCTGAATTTTATACGTTTTCTGTTGTATTAAGTTCTGCTCATATCTTTATTTATCTTTTTTCTATGTTCTCAGGGTTTATTGTTTTGATCTTCTGATGTCAATTAAAACACTTGGTTATTCATTTTAATAAATATTTTACTTATAAAGATTTGAACTTTTGAAGATTCCAGCTTACTTGTAAGTTTCTAAGGGTCAGGTCCTCTCCATTGTTGCTGGCCTAAGGTTTAGTTCACCATATAGCAATGTATATATTGACCTATTTTCCCCTCGACTTTCTGTGATTCCCTACATCTCACCTTTCTTTGCAGACAAGCCATTTGAAATACCCTTAACTTATTTCACAGCCAATAAGTCATTGAAATAATGTGTATTTTTAGAGAAATCTTCTTATATAATTAGGCAGAAAATCTCACCTGCCATAGTTTTCAAAACAGCATAATTTCACTCTTCTCAATGCTTAATCTGTTGTATTACACAACCTTTGAGTATTTAGCTTTATCAATGACATGTCCTTTAAAAATGTTTTAGAGATCCTACCAGTCTTTGAAAACATCCTTATTCCTTGTTTCAGTTCCAGTTTTATGTATATATTCTGCCTTGCACCTGATTATTCCAACAATTGATGGATGGCCTTGGGAATCTAATTCTGGTATTGATAGTCTTTACTGATTGTCTCCCCTCGTAGCTGATTTTTTCATTATTGTGTAAATTTAGATCATGAGCTCATGTTTAGCTAAACAGCTGACCTTGTAAGACGCTTAGGTGTGAACGCTCGTAAGCTTCCGCAGAAAGACGGCAAAGATTTATTTGTGTCCCTCCAATGAGTTGCCCACGAGGACACCGTTTTCTACAAGTGTTGGTCCAATACTCCCTCTAGAGGAAGGGGACTCCGACAGGGCTGATTGGCGGCCCCTGATCTGCGGCAGGGGCAGTGGGCAGCCTGTGGCCCGGTCTGGAGCCTCTTTGCATGTGTCCCTGGGACACATCTGCCTGCGAACTTCGGTCACCTGGCAGGAAACTACGATGCCCAGAACTATGGTTAGCTGTGCAGCGAGGCGAACTGTGAGGACAGGTTCCACACATACTTCAAGTAAGAGGTCGGCCTGAGTGGAAAGGTGAGAGTTTGGGCAGCTGTGTAGACAAAGAAGGCGCCCTTTGGCCTGGGCCTAAATGCTTGTGACACCCCACTGGACCTGCCGTGCTCTGAGGGCCCTGCCCTGGGAACCCTGCTCCCCTGCCCTTTGTTCAGTCACAGCAGAGATGGCCACACCCACTCCTTCAGTGAGGGCAGAGTTCCAACCACCCTCAGCCCCGCCCCCTCTCCACAGGTTACCATGGACTACAGAGGCTGCATCCTGAGGCTAGGGCGTTCCGAAAATGCCAAGGGCAGACATGATGACCTTAAATGATTTCCTCTTGTGTCAGGTTTGGTAAACTTTAGGAGCTAGGAAATGGTCCACTTTACAGAAATGTTCAAATTTACTGGCATTTCTTATATTCTCTGCTATAACATTGTCCTGATTCTTTCTGTATATTCTATACTTATGTTTTTGTTTTCCTTAATCAAAGTGTGTCTTTTCAATCTTTTCAAAGAAGATTCTTTGGACTTACTAAATCACCTGAATTTTATACGTTTTCTGTTGTATTAAGTTCTGCTCATATCTTTATTTATCTTTTTTCTATGTTCTCAGGGTTTATTGTTTTGATCTTCTGATGTCAATTAAAACACTTGGTTATTCATTTTAATAAATATTTTACTTATAAAGATTTGAACTTTTGAAGATTCCAGCTTACTTGTAAGTTTCTAAGGGTCAGGTCCTCTCCATTGTTGCTGGCCTAAAGTTTAGTTCACCATATAGCAATGTATATATTGACCTATTTTCCCCTCGACTTTCTGTGATTCCCTACATCTCACCTTTCTTTGCAGACAAGCCATTTGAAATACACTTAACTTATTTCACAGCCAATAAGTCATTGAAATAATGTGTATTTTTAGAGAAATCTTCTTATATAATTAGGCAGAAAATCTCACCTGCCATAGTTTTCAAAACAGCATAATTTCACTCTTCTCAATGCTTAATCTGTTGTATTACACAACCTTTGAGTATTTAGCTTTATCAATGACATGTCCTTTAAAAATGTTTTAGAGATCCTACCAGTCTTTGAAAACATCCTTGTTCCTTGTTTCAGTTCCAGTTTTATGTATATATTCTGCCTTGCACCTGATTATTCCAACAATTGATGGATGGCCTTGGGAATCTAATTCTGGTATTGATAGTCTTTACTGATTGTCTCCCCTCGTAGCTGATTTCTTCATTATTGTGTAAATTTAGATCATGAGCTCATGTTTAGCTAAACAGCTGACCTTGTAAGACGCTTAGGTGTGAAGGCTCGTAAGCTTCCGCAGAAAGACGGCAAAGATTTATTGGTGTCCCTCCAATGAGTTGCCCACGAGGACACCGTTTTCTACAAGTGTTGGTCCAATACGCCCTCTAGAGGAAGGGGACTCGGACAGGGCTGATTGGCGGCCCCCGATCTGGGGCAGGGGCAGTGGGCAGCCTGTGGCCCGGTCTGGAGCCTCTTTGCATGTGTCCCTGGGACACATCTGCCTGCGAACTTCGGTCACCTGGCAGGAAGCTACGATGCCCAGACCTATGGTTAGCTGTGCAGCGAGGTGTACTGTGAGGACAGGTTCCACACACACTTCAAGTAAGAAGTCGGCCTGAGTGGAAAGGTGAGAGTTTGGGCAGCTGTGCAGACAAAGAAGGCACACTTTGGCCTGGGCCTAAATGCTTGTGACACCCCACTGGACCTGCCGTGCTCTGAGGGCCCTGCCCTGGGCCCCCTGCTCCCCTGCCCTTTGTTCAGTCACAGCAGAGATGGCCACACCCACTCCTTCAGTGAGGCCAGAGTTCCAACCACCCTCAGCCCCGCCCCCTCTCCACAGGTTACCATGGACTACAGAGGCTGCATCCTGAGGCTAGGGTGTTCCGACAATGCCAAGGGCAGACATGATGACCTTAAATGATTTCCTCTTGTGTCAGGTTTGGTAAACTTTAGGACCTAGGAAATGGTCCACTTTACAGAAATGTTCAAATTTACTGGCATTTCTTATATTCTCTGCTATAACATTGTCCTGATTCTTTCTGTATATTCTATACTTATGTTTTTGTTTTCCTTAATCAAAGTGTGTCTTTTCAATCTGTTCAAAGAAGATTCTTTGGACTTACTAAATCACCTGAATTTTATACGTTTTCTGTTGTATTAAGTTCTGCTCATATCTTTATTTATCTTTTTTCTATGTTCTCAGGGTTTATTGTTTTGATCTTCTGATGTCAATTCAAACACTTGGTTATTCATTTTAATAAATATTTTACTTATAAAGATTTGAACTTTTGAAGATTCCAGCTTACTTGTAAGTTTCTAAGGGTCAGGTCCTCTCCATTGTTGCTGGCCTAAAGTTTAGTTCACCATATAGCAATGTATATATTGACCTATTTTCCCCTCGACTTTCTGTGATTCCCTACATCTCACCTTTCTTTGCAGACAAGCCATTTGAAATACACTTAACTTATTTCACAGCCAATAAGTCATTGAAATAATGTGTATTTTTAGAGAAATCTTCTTCTATAATTAGGCAGAAAATCTCACCTGCCATAGTTTTCAAAACAGCATAATTTCACTCTTCTCAATGCTTAATCTGTTGTATTACACAACCTTTGAGTATTTAGCTTTATCGATGACATGTCCTTTAAAAATGTTTTAGAGATCCTACCAGTCTTTGAAAACATCCTTGTTCCTTGTTTCAGTTCCAGTTTTATGTATATATTCTGCCTTGCACCTGATTATTCCAACAATTGATGGATGGCCTTGGGAATCTAATTCTGGTATTGATAGTCTTTACTGATTGTCTCCCCTCGTAGCTGATTTCTTCATTATTGTGTAAATTTAGATCATGAGCTCATGTTTAGCTAAACAGCTGACCTTGTAAGACGCTTAGGTGTGAACGCTCGTAAGCTTCCGCAGAAAGACGGCAAAGATTTATTGGTGTCCCTCCAATGAGTTGCCCACGAGGACACCGTTTTCTACAAGTGTTGGTCCAATACGCCCTCTAGAGGAAGGGGACTCCGACAGGGCTGATTGGCGGCCCCCGATCTGGGGCAGGGGCAGTGGGCAGCCTGTGGCCCGGTCTGGAGCCTCTTTGCATGTGTCCCTGGGACACATCTGCCTGCGAACTTCGGTCACCTGGCAGGAAGCTACGATGCCCAGACCTATGGTTAGCTGTGCAGCGAGGTGTACTGTGAGGACAGGTTCCACACACACTTCAAGTAAGAGGTCGGCCTGAGTGGAAAGGTGAGAGTTTGGGCAGCTGTGCAGACAAAGAAGGCACACTTTGGCCTGGGCCTAAATGCTTGTGACACCCAGCTGGACCTGCCGTGCTCTGAGGGCCCTGCCCTGGGCCCCCTGCTCCCCTGCCCTTTGTTCAGTCACAGCAGAGATGGCCACACCCACTCCTTCAGTGAGGGCAGAGTTCCAACCACCCTCAGCCCCGCCCCCTCTCCACAGGTTACCATGGACTACAGAGGCTGCATCCTGAGGCCAGGGCGTTCCGACAATGCCAAGGGCAGACATGATGACCTTAAATGATTTCCTCTTGTGTCAGGTTTGGTAAAATTTAGGAGCTAGGAAATGGTCCACTTTACAGAAATGTTCAAATTTACTGGCATTTCTTATATTCTCTGCTATAACATTGTCCTGATTCTTTCTGTATATTCTATACTTATGTTTTTGTTTTCCTTAATCAAAGTGTGTCTTTTCAATCTTTTCAAAGAAGATTCTTTGGACTTACTAAATCACCTGAATTTTATACGTTTTCTGTTGTATTAAGTTCTGCTCATATCTTTATTTATCTTTTTTCTATGTTCTCAGGGTTTATTGTTTTGATCTTCTGATGTCAATTAAAACACTTGGTTATTCATTTTAATAAATATTTTACTTATAAAGATTTGAACTTTTGAAGATTCCAGCTTACTTGTAAGTTTCTAAGGGTCAGGTCCTCTCCATTGTTGCTGGCCTAAGGTTTAGTTCACCATATAGCAATGTATATATTGACCTATTTTCCCCTCGACTTTCTGTGATTCCCTACATCTCACCTTTCTTTGCAGACAAGCCATTTGAAATACCCTTAACTTATTTCACAGCCAATAAGTCATTGAAATAATGTGTATTTTTAGAGAAATCTTCTTATATAATTAGGCAGAAAATCTCACCTGCCATAGTTTTCAAAACAGCATAATTTCACTCTTCTCAATGCTTAATCTGTTGTATTACAAAACCTTTGAGTATTTAGCTTTATCAATGACATGTACTTTAAAAATGTTTTAGACATCCTACCAGTCTTTGAAAACATCCTTGTTCCTTGTTTCAGTTCCAGTTTTATGTATATATTCTGCCTTGCACCTGATTATTCCAACAATTGATGGATGGCCTTGGGAATCTAATTCTGGTATTGATAGTCTTTACTGATTGTCTCCACTCGTAGCTGATTTTTTCATTATTGTGTAAATTTAGATCATGAGCTCATGTTTAGCTAAACAGCTGACCTTGTAAGACGCTTAGGTGTGAACGCTCGTAAGCTTCAGGAGAAAGTCGGCCAAATTTATTTGTGTCCCTCCAATGAGTTGCCCACGAGGACACCGTTTTCTACAAGTGTTGGTCCAATACTCCCTCTAAAGGAAGGGGATTCCGACAGGGCTGATTGGCGGCCCCCGATCTGGGGCTGGGGCAGTGGGCAGCCTGTGGCCCGGTCTGGAGCCTCTTTGCATGTGTCCCTGGGACACATCTGCCTGCGAACTTCGGTCACCTGGCAGGAAGCTACGATGCCCAGACCTATGGTTAGCTGTGCAGCGAGGTGTACTGTGAGGACAGGTTCCACACACACTTCAAGTAAGAGGTCGGCCTGAGTGGAAAGGTGAGAGTTTGGGCAGCTGTGCAGACAAAGAAGGCACACTTTGGCCTGGGCCTAAATGCTTGTGACACCCCACTGGACCTGCCGTGCTCTGAGGGCCCTGCCCTGGGCCCCCTGCTCCCCTGCCCTTTGTTCAGTCACAGCAGAGATGGCCACACCCACTCCTTCAGTGAGGGCAGAGTTCCAACCACCCTCAGCCCCGCCCCCTCTCCACAGGTTACCATGGACTACAGAGGCTGCATCCTGAGGCCAGGGCGTTCCGACAATGCCAAGGGCAGACATGATGACCTTAAATGATTTCCTCTTGTGTCAGGTTTGGTAAACTTTAGGAGCTAGGAAATGGTCCACTTTACAGAAATGTTCAAATTTACTGGCATTTCTTATATTCTCTGCTATAACATTGTCCTGATTCTTTCTGTATATTCTATACTTATGTTTTTGTTTTCCTTAATCAAAGTGTGTCTTTTCAATCTTTTCAAAGAAGATTCTTTGGACTTACTAAATCACCTGAATTTTATACGTTTTCTGTTGTATTAAGTTCTGCTCATATCTTTATTTATCTTTTTTCTATGTTCTCAGGGTTTATTGTTTTGATCTTCTGATGTCAATTAAAACACTTGGTTATTCATTTTAATAAATATTTTACTTATAAAGATTTGAACTTTTGAAGATTCCAGCTTACTTGTAAGTTTCTAAGGGTCATGTCCTCTCCATTGTTGCTGGCCTAAGGTTTAGTTCACCATATAGCAATGTATATATTGACCTATTTTCCCCTCGACTTTCTGTGATTCCCTACATCTCACCTTTCTTTGCAGACAAGCCATTTGAAATACCCTTAACTTATTTCACAGCCAATAAGTCATTGAAATAATGTGTATTTTTAGAGAAATCTTCTTATATAATTAGGCAGAAAATCTCACCTGCCATAGTTTTCAAAACAGCATAATTTCACTCTTCTCAATGCTTAATCTGTTGTATTACAAAACCTTTGAGTATTTAGCTTTATCAATGACATGTACTTTAAAAATGTTTTAGACATCCTACCAGTCTTTGAAAACATCCTTGTTCCTTGTTTCAGTTCCAGTTTTATGTATATATTCTGCCTTGCACCTGATTATTCCAACAATTGATGGATGGCCTTGGGAATCTAATTCTGGTATTGATAGTCTTTACTGATTGTCTCCCCTCGTAGCTGATTTTTTCATTATTGTGTAAATTTAGATCATGAGCTCATGTTTAGCTAAACAGCTGACCTTGTAAGACGCTTAGGTGTGAACGCTCGTAAGCTTCAGGAGAAAGTCGGCCAAATTTATTTGTGTCCCTCCAATGAGTTGCCCACGAGGACACCGTTTTCTACAAGTGTTGGTCCAATACTCCCTCTAAAGGAAGGGGATTCCGACAGGGCTGATTGGCGGCCCCCGATCTGGGGCAGGGGCAGTGGGCAGCCTGTGGCCCGGTCTGGAGCCTCTTTGCATGTGTCCCTGGGACACATCTGCCTGCGAACTTCGGTCACCTGGCAGGAAGCTACGATGCCCAGACCTATGGTTAGCTGTGCAGCGAGGTGTACTGTGAGGACAGGTTCCACACACACTTCAAGTAAGAGGTCGGCCTGAGTGGAAAGGTGAGGGTTTGGGCAGCTGTGCAGACAAAGAAGGCACACTTTGGCCTGGGCCTAAATGCTTGTGACACCCAGCTGGACCTGCCGTGCTCTGAGGGCCCTGCCCTGGGCCCCCTGCTCCCCTGCCCTTTGTTCAGTCACAGCAGAGATGGCCACACCCACTCCTTCAGTGAGGGCAGAGTTCCAACCACCCTCAGCCCCGCCCCCTCTCCACAGGTTACCATGGACTACAGAGGCTGCATCCTGAGGCCAGGGCGTTCCGACAATGCCAAGGGCAGACATGATGACCTTAAATGATTTCCTCTTGTGTCAGGTTTGGTAAACTTTAGGAGCTAGGAAATGGTCCACTTTACAGAAATGTTCAAATTTACTGGCATTTCTTATATTCTCTGCTATAACATTGTCCTGATTCTTTCTGTATATTCTATACTTATGTTTTTGTTTTCCTTAATCAAAGTGTGTCTTTTCAATCTTTTCAAAGAAGATTCTTTGGACTTACTAAATCACCTGAATTTTATACGTTTTCTGTTGTATTAAGTTCTGCTCATATCTTTATTTATCTTTTTTCTATGTTCTCAGGGTTTATTGTTTTGATCTTCTGATGTCAATTAAAACACTTGGTTATTCATTTTAATAAATATTTTACTTATAAAGATTTGAACTTTTGAAGATTCCAGCTTACTTGTAAGTTTCTAAGGGTCAGGTCCTCTCCATTGTTGCTGGCCTAAGGTTTAGTTCACCATATAGCAATGTATATATTGACCTATTTTCCCCTCGACTTTCTGTGATTCCCTACATCTCACCTTTCTTTGCAGACAAGCCATTTGAAATACCCTTAACTTATTTCACAGCCAATAAGTCATTGAAATAATGTGTATTTTTAGAGAAATCTTCTTATATAATTAGGCAGAAAATCTCACCTGCCATAGTTTTCAAAACAGCATAATTTCACTCTTCTCAATGCTTAATCTGTTGTATTACACAACCTTTGAGTATTTAGCTTTATCAATGACATGTCCTTTAAAAATGTTTTAGAGATCCTACCAGTCTTTGAAAACATCCTTATTCCTTGTTTCAGTTCCAGTTTTATGTATATATTCTGCCTTGCACCTGATTATTCCAACAATTGATGGATGGCCTTGGGAATCTAATTCTGGTATTGATAGTCTTTACTGATTGTCTCCCCTCGTAGCTGATTTTTTCATTATTGTGTAAATTTAGATCATGAGCTCATGTTTAGCTAAACAGCTGACCTTGTAAGACGCTTAGGTGTGAACGCTCGTAAGCTTCCGCAGAAAGACGGCAAAGATTTATTTGTGTCCCTCCAATGAGTTGCCCACGAGGACACCGTTTTCTACAAGTGTTGGTCCAATACTCCCTCTAGAGGAAGGGGACTCCGACAGGGCTGATTGGCGGCCCCTGATCTGCGGCAGGGGCAGTGGGCAGCCTGTGGCCCGGTCTGGAGCCTCTTTGCATGTGTCCCTGGGACACATCTGCCTGCGAACTTCGGTCACCTGGCAGGAAACTACGATGCCCAGAACTATGGTTAGCTGTGCAGCGAGGCGAACTGTGAGGACAGGTTCCACACATACTTCAAGTAAGAGGTCGGCCTGAGTGGAAAGGTGAGAGTTTGGGCAGCTGTGTAGACAAAGAAGGCGCCCTTTGGCCTGGGCCTAAATGCTTGTGACACCCCACTGGACCTGCCGTGCTCTGAGGGCCCTGCCCTGGGAACCCTGCTCCCCTGCCCTTTGTTCAGTCACAGCAGAGATGGCCACACCCACTCCTTCAGTGAGGGCAGAGTTCCAACCACCCTCAGCCCCGCCCCCTCTCCACAGGTTACCATGGACTACAGAGGCTGCATCCTGAGGCTAGGGCGTTCCGAAAATGCCAAGGGCAGACATGATGACCTTAAATGATTTCCTCTTGTGTCAGGTTTGGTAAACTTTAGGAGCTAGGAAATGGTCCACTTTACAGAAATGTTCAAATTTACTGGCATTTCTTATATTCTCTGCTATAACATTGTCCTGATTCTTTCTGTATATTCTATACTTATGTTTTTGTTTTCCTTAATCAAAGTGTGTCTTTTCAATCTTTTCAAAGAAGATTCTTTGGACTTACTAAATCACCTGAATTTTATACGTTTTCTGTTGTATTAAGTTCTGCTCATATCTTTATTTATCTTTTTTCTATGTTCTCAGGGTTTATTGTTTTGATCTTCTGATGTCAATTAAAACACTTGGTTATTCATTTTAATAAATATTTTACTTATAAAGATTTGAACTTTTGAAGATTCCAGCTTACTTGTAAGTTTCTAAGGGTCAGGTCCTCTCCATTGTTGCTGGCCTAAAGTTTAGTTCACCATATAGCAATGTATATATTGACCTATTTTCCCCTCGACTTTCTGTGATTCCCTACATCTCACCTTTCTTTGCAGACAAGCCATTTGAAATACACTTAACTTATTTCACAGCCAATAAGTCATTGAAATAATGTGTATTTTTAGAGAAATCTTCTTATATAATTAGGCAGAAAATCTCACCTGCCATAGTTTTCAAAACAGCATAATTTCACTCTTCTCAATGCTTAATCTGTTGTATTACACAACCTTTGAGTATTTAGCTTTATCAATGACATGTCCTTTAAAAATGTTTTAGAGATCCTACCAGTCTTTGAAAACATCCTTGTTCCTTGTTTCAGTTCCAGTTTTATGTATATATTCTGCCTTGCACCTGATTATTCCAACAATTGATGGATGGCCTTGGGAATCTAATTCTGGTATTGATAGTCTTTACTGATTGTCTCCCCTCGTAGCTGATTTCTTCATTATTGTGTAAATTTAGATCATGAGCTCATGTTTAGCTAAACAGCTGACCTTGTAAGACGCTTAGGTGTGAAGGCTCGTAAGCTTCCGCAGAAAGACGGCAAAGATTTATTGGTGTCCCTCCAATGAGTTGCCCACGAGGACACCGTTTTCTACAAGTGTTGGTCCAATACGCCCTCTAGAGGAAGGGGACTCGGACAGGGCTGATTGGCGGCCCCCGATCTGGGGCAGGGGCAGTGGGCAGCCTGTGGCCCGGTCTGGAGCCTCTTTGCATGTGTCCCTGGGACACATCTGCCTGCGAACTTCGGTCACCTGGCAGGAAGCTACGATGCCCAGACCTATGGTTAGCTGTGCAGCGAGGTGTACTGTGAGGACAGGTTCCACACACACTTCAAGTAAGAAGTCGGCCTGAGTGGAAAGGTGAGAGTTTGGGCAGCTGTGCAGACAAAGAAGGCACACTTTGGCCTGGGCCTAAATGCTTGTGACACCCCACTGGACCTGCCGTGCTCTGAGGGCCCTGCCCTGGGCCCCCTGCTCCCCTGCCCTTTGTTCAGTCACAGCAGAGATGGCCACACCCACTCCTTCAGTGAGGCCAGAGTTCCAACCACCCTCAGCCCCGCCCCCTCTCCACAGGTTACCATGGACTACAGAGGCTGCATCCTGAGGCTAGGGTGTTCCGACAATGCCAAGGGCAGACATGATGACCTTAAATGATTTCCTCTTGTGTCAGGTTTGGTAAACTTTAGGACCTAGGAAATGGTCCACTTTACAGAAATGTTCAAATTTACTGGCATTTCTTATATTCTCTGCTATAACATTGTCCTGATTCTTTCTGTATATTCTATACTTATGTTTTTGTTTTCCTTAATCAAAGTGTGTCTTTTCAATCTGTTCAAAGAAGATTCTTTGGACTTACTAAATCACCTGAATTTTATACGTTTTCTGTTGTATTAAGTTCTGCTCATATCTTTATTTATCTTTTTTCTATGTTCTCAGGGTTTATTGTTTTGATCTTCTGATGTCAATTCAAACACTTGGTTATTCATTTTAATAAATATTTTACTTATAAAGATTTGAACTTTTGAAGATTCCAGCTTACTTGTAAGTTTCTAAGGGTCAGGTCCTCTCCATTGTTGCTGGCCTAAAGTTTAGTTCACCATATAGCAATGTATATATTGACCTATTTTCCCCTCGACTTTCTGTGATTCCCTACATCTCACCTTTCTTTGCAGACAAGCCATTTGAAATACACTTAACTTATTTCACAGCCAATAAGTCATTGAAATAATGTGTATTTTTAGAGAAATCTTCTTCTATAATTAGGCAGAAAATCTCACCTGCCATAGTTTTCAAAACAGCATAATTTCACTCTTCTCAATGCTTAATCTGTTGTATTACACAACCTTTGAGTATTTAGCTTTATCGATGACATGTCCTTTAAAAATGTTTTAGAGATCCTACCAGTCTTTGAAAACATCCTTGTTCCTTGTTTCAGTTCCAGTTTTATGTATATATTCTGCCTTGCACCTGATTATTCCAACAATTGATGGATGGCCTTGGGAATCTAATTCTGGTATTGATAGTCTTTACTGATTGTCTCCCCTCGTAGCTGATTTCTTCATTATTGTGTAAATTTAGATCATGAGCTCATGTTTAGCTAAACAGCTGACCTTGTAAGACGCTTAGGTGTGAACGCTCGTAAGCTTCCGCAGAAAGACGGCAAAGATTTATTGGTGTCCCTCCAATGAGTTGCCCACGAGGACACCGTTTTCTACAAGTGTTGGTCCAATACGCCCTCTAGAGGAAGGGGACTCCGACAGGGCTGATTGGCGGCCCCCGATCTGGGGCAGGGGCAGTGGGCAGCCTGTGGCCCGGTCTGGAGCCTCTTTGCATGTGTCCCTGGGACACATCTGCCTGCGAACTTCGGTCACCTGGCAGGAAGCTACGATGCCCAGACCTATGGTTAGCTGTGCAGCGAGGTGTACTGTGAGGACAGGTTCCACACACACTTCAAGTAAGAGGTCGGCCTGAGTGGAAAGGTGAGAGTTTGGGCAGCTGTGCAGACAAAGAAGGCACACTTTGGCCTGGGCCTAAATGCTTGTGACACCCCACTGGACCTGCCGTGCTCTGAGGGCCCTGCCCTGGGCCCCCTGCTCCCCTGCCCTTTGTTCAGTCACAGCAGAGATGGCCACACCCACTCCTTCAGTGAGGGCAGAGTTCCAACCACCCTCAGCCCCGCCCCCTCTCCACAGGTTACCATGGACTACAGAGGCTGCATCCTGAGGCCAGGGCGTTCCGACAATGCCAAGGGCAGACATGATGACCTTAAATGATTTCCTCTTGTGTCAGGTTTGGTAAACTTTAGGAGCTAGGAAATGGTCCACTTTACAGAAATGTTCAAATTTACTGGCATTTCATATATTCTCTGCTATAACATTGTCCTGATTCTTTCTGTATATTCTATACTTATGTTTTTGTTTTCCTTAATCAAAGTGTGTCTTTTCAATCTTTTCAAAGAAGATTCTTTGGACTTACTAAATCACCTGAATTTTATACGTTTTCTGTTGTATTAAGTTCTGCTCATATCTTTATTTATCTTTTTTCTATGTTCTCAGGGTTTATTGTTTTGATCTTCTGATGTCAATTAAAACACTTGGTTATTCATTTTAATAAATATTTTACTTATAAAGATTTGAACTTTTGAAGATTCCAGCTTACTTGTAAGTTTCTAAGGGTCAGGTCCTCTCCATTGTTGCTGGCCTAAGGTTTAGTTCACCATATAGCAATGTATATATTGACCTATTTTCCCCTCGACTTTCTGTGATTCCCTACATCTCACCTTTCTTTGCAGACAAGCCATTTGAAATACCCTTAACTTATTTCACAGCCAATAAGTCATTGAAATAATGTGTATTTTTAGAGAAATCTTCTTATATAATTAGGCAGAAAATCTCACCTGCCATAGTTTTCAAAACAGCGTAATTTCACTCTTCTCAATGCTTAATCTGTTGTATTACACAACCTTTGAGTATTTAGCTTTATCAATGACATGTACTTTAAAAATATTTTAGAGATCCTACCAGTCTTTGAAAACATCCTTGTTCCTTGTTTCAGGTCCAGTTTTATGTATATATTCTGCCGTGCACCTGATTATCCCAACAATTGATGGATGGCCTTGGGAATCTAATTCTGGTATTGATAGTCTTTACTGATTGTCTCCCCTCGTAGCTGATTTTTTCATTATTGTGTAAATTTAGATCATGAGCTCATGTTTAGCTAAACAGCTGACCTTGTAAGACGCTTAGGTGTGAACGCTCGTAAGCTTCCGCAGAAAGACGGCAAAGATTTATTTGTGTCCCTCCAATGAGTTGCCCACGAGGACACCGTTTTCTACAAGTGTTGGTCCAATACTCCCTCTAGAGGAAGGGGACTACGACAGGGCTGAATGGCGGCCCCCGATCTGCGGCAGGGGCAGTGGGCAGCCTGTGGCCCGGGCTGGAGCCTCTTTGCATGTGTCCCTGGGACACATCTGCCTGCGAACTTCGGTCTCCTGGCAGGAAACTACGATGCCCAGAACTATGGTTAGCTGTGCAGCGAGGTGAACTGTGAGGACAGGTTCCACACATACTTCAAGTAAGAGGTCGGCCTGAGTGGAAAGGTGAGAGTTTGGGCAGCTGTGCAGACAAAGAAGGCGCACTTTGGCCTGGGCCTAAATGCTTGTGACACCCCACTGGACCTGCCGTGCTCTGAGGGCCCTGCCCTGGGCCCCCTGCTCCCCTGCCCTTTGTTCAGTCACAGCAGAGATGGCCACACCCACTCCTTCAGTGAGGGCAGAGTTCCAACCACCCTCAGCCCCGCCCCCTCTCCACAGGTTACCATGGACTACAGAGGCTGCATCCTGAGGCTAGGGTGTTCCGACAATGCCAAGGGCAGACATGATGACCTTAAATGATTTCCTCTTGTGTCAGGTTTGGTAAACTTTAGGAGCTAGGAAATGGTCCACTTTACAGAAATGTTCAAATTTACTGGCATTTCTTATATTCTCTGCTATAACATTGTCCTGATTCTTTCTGTATATTCTATACTTATGTTTTTGTTTTCCTTAATCAAAGTGTGTCTTTTCAATCTTTTCAAAGAAGATTCTTTGGACTTACTAAATCACCTGAATTTTATACGTTTTCTGTTGTATTAAGTTCTGCTCATATCTTTATTTATCTTTTTTCTATGTTCTCAGGGTTTATTGTTTTGATCTTCTGATGTCAATTAAAACACTTGGTTATTCATTTTAATAAATATTTTACTTATAAAGATTTGAACTTTTGAAGATTCCAGCTTACTTGTAAGTTTCTAAGGGTCAGGTCCTCTCCATTGTTGCTGGCCTAAGGTTTAGTTCACCATATAGCAATGTATATATTGACCTATTTTCCCCTCGACTTTCTGTGATTCCCTACATCTCACCTTTCTTTGCAGACAAGCCATTTGAAATACCCTTAACTTATTTCACAGCCAATAAGTCATTGAAATAATGTGTATTTTTAGAGAAATCTTCTTCTATAATTAGGCAGAAAATCTCACCTGCCATAGTTTTCAAAACAGCATAATTTCACTCTTCTCAATGCTTAATCTGTTGTATTACACAACTTTGAGTATTTAGCTTTATCAATGACATGTACTTTAAAAATGTTTTAGAGATCCTACCAGTCTTTGAAAACATCCTTGTTCCTTGTTTCAGTTCCAGTTTTATGTATATATTCTGCCTTGCACCTGATTATTCCAACAATTGATGGATGGCCTTGGGAATCTAATTCTGGTATTGATAGTCTTTACTGATTGTCTCCCCTCGTAGCTGATTTCTTCATTATTGTGTAAATTTAGATCATGAGCTCATGTTTAGCTAAACAGCTGACCTTGTAAGACGCTTAGGTGTGAACGCTCGTAAGCTTCCGCAGAAAGACGGCAAAGATTTATTGGTGTCCCTCCAATGAGTTGCCCACGAGGACACCGTTTTCTACAAGTGTTGGTCCAATACGCCCTCTAGAGGAAGGGGACTCCGACAGGGCTGATTGGCGGCCCCCGATCTGGGGCAGGGGCAGTGGGCAGCCTGTGGCCCGGTCTGGAGCCTCTTTGCATGTGTCCCTGGGACACATCTGCCTGCGAACTTCGGTCACCTGGCAGGAAGCTACGATGCCCAGACCTATGGTTAGCTGTGCAGCGAGGTGTACTGTGAGGACAGGTTCCACACACACTTCAAGTAAGAGGTCGGCCTGAGTGGAAAGGTGAGAGTTTGGGCAGCTGTGCAGACAAAGAAGGCACACTTTGGCCTGGGCCTAAATGCTTGTGACACCCCACTGGACCTGCCGTGCTCTGAGGGCCCTGCCCTGGGCCCCCTGCTCCCCTGCCCTTTGTTCAGTCACAGCAGAGATGGCCACACCCACTCCTTCAGTGAGGGCAGAGTTCCAACCACCCTCAGCCCCGCCCCCTCTCCACAGGTTACCATGGACTACAGAGGCTGCATCCTGAGGCCAGGGCGTTCCGACAATGCCAAGGGCAGACATGATGACCTTAAATGATTTCCTCTTGTGTCAGGTTTGGTAAACTTTAGGAGCTAGGAAATGGTCCACTTTACAGAAATGTTCAAATTTACTGGCATTTCATATATTCTCTGCTATAACATTGTCCTGATTCTTTCTGTATATTCTATACTTATGTTTTTGTTTTCCTTAATCAAAGTGTGTCTTTTCAATCTTTTCAAAGAAGATTCTTTGGACTTACTAAATCACCTGAATTTTATACGTTTTCTGTTGTATTAAGTTCTGCTCATATCTTTATTTATCTTTTTTCTATGTTCTCAGGGTTTATTGTTTTGATCTTCTGATGTCAATTAAAACACTTGGTTATTCATTTTAATAAATATTTTACTTATAAAGATTTGAACTTTTGAAGATTCCAGCTTACTTGTAAGTTTCTAAGGGTCAGGTCCTCTCCATTGTTGCTGGCCTAAGGTTTAGTTCACCATATAGCAATGTATATATTGACCTATTTTCCCCTCGACTTTCTGTGATTCCCTACATCTCACCTTTCTTTGCAGACAAGCCATTTGAAATACCCTTAACTTATTTCACAGCCAATAAGTCATTGAAATAATGTGTATTTTTAGAGAAATCTTCTTATATAATTAGGCAGAAAATCTCACCTGCCATAGTTTTCAAAACAGCATAATTTCACTCTTCTCAATGCTTAATCTGTTGTATTACACAACCTTTGAGTATTTAGCTTTATCAATGACATGTACTTTAAAAATGTTTTAGAGATCCTACCAGTCTTTGAAAACATCCTTGTTCCTTGTTTCAGGTCCAGTTTTATGTATATATTCTGCCGTGCACCTGATTATCCCAACAATTGATGGATGGCCTTGGGAATCTAATTCTGGTATTGATAGTCTTTACTGATTGTCTCCCCTCGTAGCTGATTTTTTCATTATTGTGTAAATTTAGATCATGAGCTCATGTTTAGCTAAACAGCTGACCTTGTAAGACGCTTAGGTGTGAACGCTCGTAAGCTTCCGCAGAAAGACGGCAAAGATTTATTTGTGTCCCTCCAATGAGTTGCCCACGAGGACACCGTTTTCTACAAGTGTTGGTCCAATACTCCCTATAGAGGAAGGGGACTACGACAGGGCTGAATGGCGGCCCCCGATCTGCGGCAGGGGCAGTGGGCAGCCTGTGGCCCGGGCTGGAGCCTCTTTGCATGTGTCCCTGGGACACATCTGCCTGCGAACTTCGGTCTCCTGGCAGGAAACTACGATGCCCAGAACTATGGTTAGCTGTGCAGCGAGGTGAACTGTGAGGACAGGTTCCACACATACTTCAAGTAAGAGGTCGGCCTGAGTGGAAAGGTGAGAGTTTGGGCAGCTGTGCAGACAAAGAAGGCGCACTTTGGCCTGGGCCTAAATGCTTGTGACACCCCACTGGACCTGCCGTGCTCTGAGGGCCCTGCCCTGGGCCCCCTGCTCCCCTGCCCTTTGTTCAGTCACAGCAGAGATGGCCACACCCACTCCTTCAGTGAGGACAGAGTTCCAACCACCCTCAGCCCCGCCCCCTCTCCACAGGTTACCATGGACTACAGAGGCTGCATCCTGAGGCTAGGGTGTTCCGACAATGCCAAGGGCAGACATGATGACCTTAAATGATTTCCTCTTGTGTCAGGTTTGGTAAACTTTAGGAGCTAGGAAATGGTCCACTTTACAGAAATGTTCAAATTTACTGGCATTTCTTATATTCTCTGCTATAACATTGTCCTGATTCTTTCTGTATATTCTATACTTATGTTTTTGTTTTCCTTAATCAAAGTGTGTCTTTTCAATCTTTTCAAAGAAGATTCTTTGGACTTACTAAATCACCTGAATTTTATACGTTTTCTGTTGTATTAAGTTCTGCTCATATCTTTATTTATCTTTTTTCTATGTTCTCAGGGTTTATTGTTTTGATCTTCTGATGTCAATTAAAACACTTGGTTATTCATTTTAATAAATATTTTACTTATAAAGATTTGAACTTTTGAAGATTCCAGCTTACTTGTAAGTTTCTAAGGGTCAGGTCCTCTCCATTGTTGCTGGCCTAAGGTTTAGTTCACCATATAGCAATGTATATATTGACCTATTTTCCCCTCGACTTTCTGTGATTCCCTACATCTCACCTTTCTTTGCAGACAAGCCATTTGAAATACCCTTAACTTATTTCACAGCCAATAAGTCATTGAAATAATGTGTATTTTTAGAGAAATCTTCTTCTATAATTAGGCAGAAAATCTCACCTGCCATAGTTTTCAAAACAGCATAATTTCACTCTTCTCAATGCTTAATCTGTTGTATTACACAACTTTGAGTATTTAGCTTTATCAATGACATGTACTTTAAAAATGTTTTAGAGATCCTACCAGTCTTTGAAAACATCCTTGTTCCTTGTTTCAGTTCCAGTTTTATGTATATATTCTGCCTTGCACCTGATTATTCCAACAATTGATGGATGGCCTTGGGAATCTAATTCTGGTATTGATAGTCTTTACTGATTGTCTCCCCTCGTAGCTGACTTCTTCATTATTGTGTAAATTTAGATCATGAGCTCATGTTTAGCTAAACAGCTGACCTTGTAAGACGCTTAGGTGTGAACGCTCGTAAGCTTCCGCAGAAAGACGGCAAAGATTTATTGGTGTCCCTCCAATGAGTTGCCCACGAGGACACCGTTTTCTACAAGTGTTGGTCCAATACGCCCTCTAGAGGAAGGGGACTCCGACAGGGCTGATTGGCGGCCCCCGATCTGCGGCTGGGGCAGTGGGCAGCCTGTGGCCCGGTCTGGAGCCTCTTTGCATGTGTCCCTGGGACACATCTGCCTGCGAACTTCGGTCACCTGGCAGGAAGCTACGATGCCCAGACCTATGGTTAGCTGTGCAGCGAGGTGTACTGTGAGGACAGGTTCCACACACACTTCAAGTAAGAGGTCGGCCTGAGTGGAAAGGTGAGAGTTTGGGCAGCTGTGCAGACAAAGAAGGCACACTTTGGCCTGGGCCTAAATGCTTGTGACACCCCACTGGACCTGCCGTGCTCTGAGGGCCCTGCCCTGGGCCCCCTGCTCCCCTGCCCTTTGTTCAGTCACAGCAGAGATGGCCACACCCACTCCTTCAGTGAGGGCAGAGTTCCAACCACCCTCAGCCCCGCCCCCTCTCCACAGGTTACCATGGACTACAGAGGCTGCATCCTGAGGCCAGGGCGTTCCGACCATGCCAAGGGCAGACATGATGACCTTAAATGATTTCCTCTTGTGTCAGGTTTGGTAAACTTTAGGAGCTAGGAAATGGTCCACTTTACAGAAATGTTCAAATTTACTGGCATTTCTTATATTCTCTGCTATAACATTGTCCTGATTCTTTCTGTATATTCTATACTTATGTTTTTGTTTTCCTTAATCAAAGTGTGTCTTTTCAATCTTTTCAAAGAAGATTCTTTGGACTTACTAAATCACCTGAATTTTATACGTTTTCTGTTGTATTAAGTTCTGCTCATATCTTTATTTATCTTTTTTCTATGTTCTCAGGGTTTATTGTTTTGATCTTCTGATGTCAATTAAAACACTTCGTTATTCATTTTAATAAATATTTTACTTATAAAGATTTGAACTTTTGAAGATTCCAGCTTACTTGTAAGTTTCTAAGGGTCAAGTCCTCTCCATTGTTGCTGGCCTAAGGTTTAGTTCACCATATAGCAATGTATATATTGACCTATTTTCCCCTCGACTTTCTGTGATTCCCTACATCTCACCTTTCTTTGCAGACAAGCCATTTGAAAAACCCTTAACTTATTTCACAGCCAATAAGTCATTGAAATAATGTGTATTTTTAGAGAAATCTTCTTCTATAATTAGGCAGAAAATCTCACCTGCCATAGTTTTCAAAACAGCATAATTTCACTCTTCTCAATGCTTAATCTGTTGTATTACACAACTTTGAGTATTTAGCTTTATCAATGACATGTACTTTAAAAATGTTTTAGAGATCCTACCAGTCTTTGAAAACATCCTTGTTCCTTGTTTCAGTTCCAGTTTTATGTATATATTCTGCCTTGCACCTGATTATTCCAACAATTGATGGATGGCCTTGGGAATCTAATTCTGGTATTGATAGTCTTTACTGATTGTCTCCCCTCGTAGCTGACTTCTTCATTATTGTGTAAATTTAGATCATGAGCTCATGTTTAGCTAAACAGCTGACCTTGTAAGACGCTTAGGTGTGAACGCTCGTAAGCTTCCGCAGAAAGACGGCAAAGATTTATTGGTGTCCCTCCAATGAGTTGCCCACGAGGACACCGTTTTCTACAAGTGTTGGTCCAATACGCCCTCTAGAGGAAGGGGACTCCGACAGGGCTGATTGGCGGCCCCCGATCTGCGGCAGGGGCAGTGGGCAGCCTGTGGCCCGGGCTGGAGCCTCTTTGCATGTGTCCCTGGGACACATCTGCCTGCGAACTTCGGTCACCTGGCAGGAAACTATGATGCCCAGAACTATGGTTAGCTGTGCAGCGAGGCGAACTGTGAGGACAGGTTCCACACATACTTCAAGTAAGAGGTCGGCCTGAGTGGAAAGGTGAGAGTTTGGGCAGCTGTGCAGACAAAGAAGGCGCCCTTTGGCCTGGGCCTAAATGCTTGTGACACCCCACTGGACCTGCCGTGCTCTGAGGGCCCTGCCCTGGGAACCCTGCTCCCCTGCCCTTTGTTCAGTCACAGCAGAGATGGCCACACCCACTCCTTCAGTGAGGGCAGAGTTCCAACCACCCTCAGCCCCGCCCCCTCTCCACAGGTTACCATGGACTACAGAGGCTGCATCCTGAGGCTAGGGCGTTCCGAAAATGCCAAGGGCAGACATGATGACCTTAAATGATTTCCTCTTGTGTCAGGTTTGGTAAACTTTAGGAGCTAGGAAATGGTCCACTTTACAGAAATGTTCAAATTTACTGGCATTTCTTATATTCTCTGCTATAACATTGTCCTGATTCTTTCTGTATATTCTATACTTATGTTTTTGTTTTCCTTAATCAAAGTGTGTCTTTTCAATCTTTTCAAAGAAGATTCTTTGGACTTACTAAATCACCTGAATTTTATACGTTTTCTGTTGTATTAAGTTCTGCTCGTATCTTTATTTATCTTTTTTCTATGTTCTCAGGGTTTATTGTTTTGATCTTCTGATGTCAATTAAAACACTTGGTTATTCATTTTAATAAATATTTTACTTATAAAGATTTGAACTTTTGAAGATTCCAGCTTACTTGTAAGTTTCTAAGGGTCAGGTCCTCTCCATTGTTGCTGGCCTAAAGTTTAGTTCACCATATAGCAATGTATATATTGACCTATTTTCCCCTCGACTTTCTGTGATTCCCTACATCTCACCTTTCTTTGCAGACAAGCCATTTGAAATACACTTAACTTATTTCACAGCCAATAAGTCATTGAAATAATGTGTATTTTTAGAGAAATCTTCTTATATAATTAGGCAGAAAATCTCACCTGCCATAGTTTTCAAAACAGCATAATTTCACTCTTCTCAATGCTTAATCTGTTGTATTACACAACCTTTGAGTATTTAGCTTTATCAATGACATGTCCTTTAAAAATGTTTTAGAGATCCTACCAGTCTTTGAAAACATCCTTGTTCCTTGTTTCAGTTCCAGTTTTATGTATATATTCTGCCTTGCACCTGATTATTCCAACAATTGATGGATGGCCTTGGGAATCTAATTCTGGTATTGATAGTCTTTACTGATTGTCTCCCCTCGTAGCTGATTTCTTCATTATTGTGTAAATTTAGATCATGAGCTCATGTTTAGCTAAACAGCTGACCTTGTAAGACGCTTAGGTGTGAACGCTCGTAAGCTTCCGCAGAAAGACGGCAAAGATTTATTGGTGTCCCTCCAATGAGTTGCCCACGAGGACACCGTTTTCTACAAGTGTTGGTCCAATACGCCCTCTAGAGGAAGGGGACTCCGACAGGGCTGATTGGCGGCCCCCGATCTGGGGCAGGGGCAGTGGGCAGCCTGTGGCCCGGGCTGGAGCCTCTTTGCATGTGTCCCTGGGACACATCTGCCTGCGAACTTCGGTCACCTGGCAGGAAGCTACGATGCCCAGACCTATGGTTAGCTGTGCAGCGAGGTGTACTGTGAGGACAGGTTCCACACACACTTCAAGTAAGAGGTCGGCCTGAGTGGAAAGGTGAGAGTTTGGGCAGCTGTGCAGACAAAGAAGGCACACTTTGGCCTGGGCCTAAATGCTTGTGACACCCCACTGGACCTGCCGTGCTCTGAGGGCCCTGCCCTGGGCCCCCTGCTCCCCTGCCCTTTGTTCAGTCACAGCAGAGATGGCCACACCCACTCCTTCAGTGAGGGCAGAGTTCCAACCACCCTCAGCCCCGCCCCCTCTCCACAGGTTACCATGGACTACAGAGGCTGCATCCTGAGGCCAGGGCGTTCCGACAATGCCAAGGGCAGACATGATGACCTTAAATGATTTCCTCTTGTGTCAGGTTTGGTAAACTTTAGGAGCTAGGAAATGGTCCACTTTACAGAAATGTTCAAATTTACTGGCATTTCATATATTCTCTGCTATAACATTGTCCTGATTCTTTCTGTATATTCTATACTTATGTTTTTGTTTTCCTTAATCAAAGTGTGTCTTTTCAATCTTTTCAAAGAAGATTCTTTGGACTTACTAAATCACCTGAATTTTATACGTTTTCTGTTGTATTAAGTTCTGCTCATATCTTTATTTATCTTTTTTCTATGTTCTCAGGGTTTATTGTTTTGATCTTCTGATGTCAATTAAAACACTTGGTTATTCATTTTAATAAATATTTTACTTATAAAGATTTGAACTTTTGAAGATTCCAGCTTACTTGTAAGTTTCTAAGGGTCAGGTCCTCTCCATTGTTGCTGGCCTAAGGTTTAGTTCACCATATAGCAATGTATATATTGACCTATTTTCCCCTCGACTTTCTGTGATTCCCTACATCTCACCTTTCTTTGCAGACAAGCCATTTGAAATACCCTTAACTTATTTCACAGCCAATAAGTCATTGAAATAATGTGTATTCTTAGAGAAATCTTCTTATATAATTAGGCAGAAAATCTCACCTGCCATAGTTTTCAAAACAGAATAATTTCACTCTTCTCAATGCTTAATCTGTTGTATTACACAACCTTTGAGTATTTAGCTTTATCAATGACATGTATTTTAAAAATGTTTTAGAGATCCTACCAGTCTTTGAAAACATCCTTGTTCCTTGTTTCAGTTCCAGTTTTATGTATATATTCTGCCTTGCACCTGATTATTCCAACAATTGATGGATGGCCTTGGGAATCTAATTCTGGTATTGATAGTCTTTACTGATTGTCTCCCCTCGTAGCTGATTTTTTCATTATTGTGTAAATTTAGATCATGATCTCATGTTTTGCTAAGCAGCTGACCTTGTAAGACGATTAGGTGTGAACGCTAGTAAGCTTCAGGAAAAAGTCCGCAAAATTTATTTGTGTCCCTCCAATGAGTTGCCCACGAGGACACCGTTTTCTACAAGTGTTGGTCCAATACTCCCTCTAGAGACAGGGGACTCCGACACGGCTGATTGGCGGCCCCCGATCTGGGGCAGGGGCAGTGGTCAGCCTGTGGCCCGGGCAGGAGCCTCTTTGCATGTGTCCCTGGGACACATCTGCCTGCGAACTTCGGTCACCTGGCAGGAAGCTACGATGCCCAGACCTATGGTTAGCTGTGCAGCGAGGTGTACTGTGAGGACAGGTTCCACACACACTTCAAGTAAGAGGTCGGCCGGAGTGGAAAGGTGAGAGTTTGGGCAGCTGTGCAGACAAAGAAGGCGCCCTTTGGCCTGGGCCTAAATGCTTGTGACAGCCCACTGGACCTGCGGTGCTCTGAGGTCCCTGCCCTGGGCCCCCTGCTCCCCTGCCCTTTGTTCAGTCACAGCAGAGATGGCCACACCCACTCCTTCAGTGAGGCCAGAGTTCCAACCACCCTCAGCCCCGCCCCCTCTCCGCAGGTTACCATGGACTACAGAGGCTGCATCCTGAGGCTAGGGCGTTCCGAAAATGCCAAGGGCAGACATGATGACCTTAAATGATTTCTTCTTGTGTCAGGTTTGGTAAACTTTAGGAGCTAGGAAATGGTCCACTTTACAGAAATGTTCAAATTTACTGGCATTTCTTATATTCTCTGCTATAACATTGTCCTGATTCTTTCTGTATATTCTATACTTATGTTTTTGTTTTCCTTAATCAAAGTGTGTCTTTTCAATCTTTTCAAAGAAGATTCTTTGGACTTACTAAATCACCTGAATTTTATACGTTTTCTGTTGTATTAAGTTCTGCTCGTATCTTTATTTATCTTTTTTCTATGTTCTCAGGGTTTATTGTTTTGATCTTCTGATGTCAATTAAAACACTTGGTTATTCATTTTAATAAATATTTTACTTATAAAGATTTGAACTTTTGAAGATTCCAGCTTACTTGTAAGTTTCTAAGGGTCAGGTCCTCTCCATTGTTGCTGGCCTAAAGTTTAGTTCACCATATAGCAATGTATATATTGACCTATTTTCCCCTCGACTTTCTGTGATTCCCTACATCTCACCTTTCTTTGCAGACAAGCCATTTGAAATACACTTAACTTATTTCACAGCCAATAAGTCATTGAAATAATGTGTATTTTTAGAGAAATCTTCTTATATAATTAGGCAGAAAATCTCACCTGCCATAGTTTTCAAAACAGCATAATTTCACTCTTCTCAATGCTTAATCTGTTGTATTACACAACCTTTGAGTATTTAGCTTTATCAATGACATGTCCTTTAAAAATGTTTTAGAGATCCTACCAGTCTTTGAAAACATCCTTGTTCCTTGTTTCAGTTCCAGTTTTATGTATATATTCTGCCTTGCACCTGATTATTCCAACAATTGATGGATGGCCTTGGGAATCTAATTCTGGTATTGATAGTCTTTACTGATTGTCTCCCCTCGTAGCTGATTTCTTCATTATTGTGTAAATTTAGATCATGAGCTCATGTTTAGCTAAACAGCTGACCTTGTAAGACGCTTAGGTGTGAACGCTCGTAAGCTTCCGCAGAAAGACGGCAAAGATTTATTGGTGTCCCTCCAATGAGTTGCCCACGAGGACACCGTTTTCTACAAGTGTTGGTCCAATACGCCCTCTAGAGGAAGGGGACTCCGACAGGGCTGATTGGCGGCCCCCGATCTGGGGCAGGGGCAGTGGGCAGCCTGTGGCCCGGACTGGAGCCTCTTTGCATGTGTCCCTGGGACACATCTGCCTGCGAACTTCGGTCACCTGGCAGGAAGCTACGATGCCCAGACCTATGGTTAGCTGTGCAGCGAGGTGTACTGTGAGGACAGGTTCCACACACACTTCAAGTAAGAGGTCGGCCTGAGTGGAAAGGTGAGAGTTTGGGCAGCTGTGCAGACAAAGAAGGCACACTTTGGCCTGGGCCTAAATGCTTGTGACACCCCACTGGACCTGCCGTGCTCTGAGGGCCCTGCCCTGGGCCCCCTGCTCCCCTGCCCTTTGTTCAGTCACAGCAGAGATGGCCACACCCACTCCTTCAGTGAGGGCAGAGTTCCAACCACCCTCAGCCCCGCCCCCTCTCCACAGGTTACCATGGACTACAGAGGCTGCATCCTGAGGCCAGGGCGTTCCGACAATGCCAAGGGCAGACATGATGACCTTAAATGATTTCCTCTTGTGTCAGGTTTGGTAAACTTTAGGAGCTAGGAAATGGTCCACTTTACAGAAATGTTCAAATTTACTGGCATTTCATATATTCTCTGCTATAACATTGTCCTGATTCTTTCTGTATATTCTATACTTATGTTTTTGTTTTCCTTAATCAAAGTGTGTCTTTTCAATCTTTTCAAAGAAGATTCTTTGGACTTACTAAATCACCTGAATTTTATACGTTTTCTGTTGTATTAAGTTCTGCTCATATCTTTATTTATCTTTTTTCTATGTTCTCAGGGTTTATTGTTTTGATCTTCTGATGTCAATTAAAACACTTGGTTATTCATTTTAATAAATATTTTACTTATAAAGATTTGAACTTTTGAAGATTCCAGCTTACTTGTAAGTTTCTAAGGGTCAGGTCCTCTCCATTGTTGCTGGCCTAAGGTTTAGTTCACCATATAGCAATGTATATATTGACCTATTTTCCCCTCGACTTTCTGTGATTCCCTACATCTCACCTTTCTTTGCAGACAAGCCATTTGAAATACCCTTAACTTATTTCACAGCCAATAAGTCATTGAAATAATGTGTATTTTTAGAGAAATCTTCTTCTATAATTAGGCAGAAAATCTCACCTGCCATAGTTTTCAAAACAGCATAATTTCACTCTTCTCAATGCTTAATCTGTTGTATTACACAACCTTTGAGTATTTAGCTTTATCAATGACATGTCCTTTAAAAATGTTTTAGAGATCCTACCAGTCTTTGAAAACATCCTTGTTCCTTGTTTCAGGTCCAGTTTTATGTATATATTCTGCCTTGCACCTGATTATTCCAACAATTGATGGATGGCCTTGGGAATCTAATTCTGGTATTGATAGTCTTTACTGATTGTCTCCCCTCGTAGCTGATTTCTTCATTATTGTGTAAATTTAGATCATGAGCTCATGTTTAGCTAAACAGCTGACCTTGTAAGACGCTTAGGTGTGAACGCTCGTAAGCTTCCGCAGAAAGACGGCAAAGATTTATTGGTGTCCCTCCAATGAGTTGCCCACGAGGACACCGTTTTCTACAAGTGTTGGTCCAATACGCCCTCTAGAGGAAGGGGACTCCGACAGGGCTGATTGGCGGCCCCCGATCTGGGGCAGGGGCAGTGGGCAGCCTGTGGCCCGGACTGGAGCCTCTTTGCATGTGTCCCTGGGACACATCTGCCTGCGAACTTCGGTCACCTGGCAGGAAGCTACGATGCCCAGACCTATGGTTAGCTGTGCAGCGAGGTGTACTGTGAGGACAGGTTCCACACACACTTCAAGTAAGAGGTCGGCCTGAGTGGAAAGGTGAGAGTTTGGGCAGCTGTGCAGACAAAGAAGGCACACTTTGGCCTGGGCCTAAATGCTTGTGACACCCCACTGGACCTGCCGTGCTCTGAGGGCCCTGCCCTGGGCCCCCTGCTCCCCTGCCCTTTGTTCAGTCACAGCAGAGATGGCCACACCCACTCCTTCAGTGAGGGCAGAGTTCCAACCACCCTCAGCCCCGCCCCCTCTCCACAGGTTACCATGGACTACAGAGGCTGCATCCTGAGGCCAGGGCGTTCCGACAATGCCAAGGGCAGACATGATGACCTTAAATGATTTCCTCTTGTGTCAGGTTTGGTAAACTTTAGGAGCTAGGAAATGGTCCACTTTACAGAAATGTTCAAATTTACTGGCATTTCATATATTCTCTGCTATAACATTGTCCTGATTCTTTCTGTATATTCTATACTTATGTTTTTGTTTTCCTTAATCAAAGTGTGTCTTTTCAATCTTTTCAAAGAAGATTCTTTGGACTTACTAAATCACCTGAATTTTATACGTTTTCTGTTGTATTAAGTTCTGCTCATATCTTTATTTATCTTTTTTCTATGTTCTCAGGGTTTATTGTTTTGATCTTCTGATGTCAATTAAAACACTTGGTTATTCATTTTAATAAATATTTTACTTATAAAGATTTGAACTTTTGAAGATTCCAGCTTACTTGTAAGTTTCTAAGGGTCAGGTCCTCTCCATTGTTGCTGGCCTAAGGTTTAGTTCACCATATAGCAATGTATATATTGACCTATTTTCCCCTCGACTTTCTGTGATTCCCTACATCTCACCTTTCTTTGCAGACAAGCCATTTGAAATACCCTTAACTTATTTCACAGCCAATAAGTCATTGAAATAATGTGTATTTTTAGAGAAATCTTCTTATATAATTAGGCAGAAAATCTCACCTGCCATAGTTTTCAAAACAGCATAATTTCACTCTTCTCAATGCTTAATCTGTTGTATTACACAACCTTTGAGTATTTAGCTTTATCAATGACATGTCCTTTAAAAATGTTTTAGAGATCCTACCAGTCTTTGAAAACATCCTTGTTCCTTGTTTCAGGTCCAGTTTTATGTATATATTCTGCCTTGCACCTGATTATCCCAACAATTGATGGATGGCCTTGGGAATCTAATTCTGGTATTGATAGTCTTTACTGATTGTCTCCCCTCGTAGCTGATTTTTTCATTATTGTGTAAATTTAGATCATGAGCTCATGTTTAGCTAAACAGCTGACCTTGTAAGACGCTTAGGTGTGAACGCTCGTAAGCTTCCGCAGAAAGACGGCAAAGATTTATTGGTGTCCCTCCAATGAGTTGCCCACGAGGACACCGTTTTCTACAAGTGTTGGTCCAATACTCCCTCTAGAGGAAGGGGACTACGACAGGGCTGAATGGCGGCCCCCGATCTGCGGCAGGGGCAGTGGGCAGCCTGTGGCCCGGGCTGGAGCCTCTTTGCATGTGTCCCTGGGACACATCTGCCTGCGAACTTCGGTCTCCTGGCAGGAAACTACGATGCCCAGAACTATGGTTAGCTGTGCAGCGAGGTGAACTGTGAGGACAGGTTCCACACATACTTCAAGTAAGAGGTCGGCCTGAGTGGAAAGGTGAGAGTTTGGGCAGCTGTGCAGACAAAGAAGGCGCACTTTGGCCTGGGCCTAAATGCTTGTGACACCCCACTGGACCTGCCGTGCTCTGAGGGCCCTGCCCTGGGAACCCTGCTCCCCTGCCCTTTGTTCAGTCACAGCAGAGATGGCCACACCCACTCCTTCAGTGAGGGCAGAGTTCCAACCACCCTCAGCCCCGCCCCCTCTCCACAGGTTACCATGGACTACAGAGGCTGCATCCTGAGGCTAGGGTGTTCCGACAATGCCAAGGGCAGACATGATGACCTTAAATGATTTCCTCTTGTGTCAGGTTTGGTAAACTTTAGGAGCTAGGAAATGGTCCACTTTACAGAAATGTTCAAATTTACTGGCATTTCTTATATTCTCTGCTATAACATTGTCCTGATTCTTTCTGTATATTCTATACTTATGTTTTTGTTTTCCTTAATCAAAGTGTGTCTTTTCAATCTTTTCAAAGAAGATTCTTTGGACTTACTAAATCACCTGAATTTTATACGTTTTCTGTTGTATTAAGTTCTGCTCATATCTTTATTTATCTTTTTTCTATGTTCTCAGGGTTTATTGTTTTGATCTTCTGATGTCAATTAAAACACTTGGTTATTCATTTTAATAAATATTTTACTTATAAAGATTTGAACTTTTGAAGATTCCAGCTTACTTGTAAGTTTCTAAGGGTCAGGTCCTCTCCATTGTTGCTGGCCTAAGGTTTAGTTCACCATATAGCAATGTATATATTGACCTATTTTCCCCTCGACTTTCTGTGATTCCCTACATCTCACCTTTCTTTGCAGACAAGCCATTTGAAATACCCTTAACTTATTTCACAGCCAATAAGTCATTGAAATAATGTGTATTTTTAGAGAAATCTTCTTCTATAATTAGGCAGAAAATCTCACCTGCCATAGTTTTCAAAACAGCATAATTTCACTCTTCTCAATGCTTAATCTGTTGTATTACACAACCTTTGAGTATTTAGCTTTATCAATGACATGTACTTTAAAAATGTTTTAGAGATCCTACCAGTCTTTGAAAACATCCTTGTTCCTTGTTTCAGTTCCAGTTTTATGTATATATTCTGCCTTGCACCTGATTATTCCAACAATTGATGGATGGCCTTGGGAATCTAATTCTGGTATTGATAGTCTTTACTGATTGTCTCCCCTCGTAGCTGACTTCTTCATTATTGTGTAAATTTAGATCATGAGCTCATGTTTAGCTAAACAGCTGACCTTGTAAGACGCTTAGGTGTGAACGCTCGTAAGCTTCCGCAGAAAGACGGCAAAGATTTATTGGTGTCCCTCCAATGAGTTGCCCACGAGGACACCGTTTTCTACAAGTGTTGGTCCAATACGCCCTCTAGAGGAAGGGGACTCCGACAGGGCTGATTGGCGGCCCCCGATCTGGGGCAGGGGCAGTGGGCAGCCTGTGGCCCGGTCTGGAGCCTCTTTGCATGTGTCCCTGGGACACATCTGCCTGCGAACTTCGGTCACCTGGCAGGAAGCTACGATGCCCAGACCTATGGTTAGCTGTGCAGCGAGGTGTACTGTGAGGACAGGTTCCACACACACTTCAAGTAAGAGGTCGGCCTGAGTGGAAAGGTGAGAGTTTGGGCAGCTGTGCAGACAAAGAAGGCACACTTTGGCCTGGGCCTAAATGCTTGTGACACCCCACTGGACCTGCCGTGCTCTGAGGGCCCTGCCCTGGGCCCCCTGCTCCCCTGCCCTTTGTTCAGTCACAGCAGAGATGGCCACACCCACTCCTTCAGTGAGGGCAGAGTTCCAACCACCCTCAGCCCCGCCCCCTCTCCACAGGTTACCATGGACTACAGAGGCTGCATCCTGAGGCCAGGGCGTTCCGACAATGCCAAGGGCAGACATGATGACCTTAAATGATTTCCTCTTGTGTCAGGTTTGGTAAACTTTAGGAGCTAGGAAATGGTCCACTTTACAGAAATGTTCAAATTTACTGGCATTTCTTATATTCTCTGCTATAACATTGTCCTGATTCTTTCTGTATATTCTATACTTATGTTTTTGTTTTCCTTAATCAAAGTGTGTCTTTTCAATCTTTTCAAAGAAGATTCTTTGGACTTACTAAATCACCTGAATTTTATACGTTTTCTGTTGTATTAAGTTCTGCTCATATCTTTATTTATCTTTTTTCTATGTTCTCAGGGTTTATTGTTTTGATCTTCTGATGTCAATTAAAACACTTGGTTATTCATTTTAATAAATATTTTACTTATAAAGATTTGAACTTTTGAAGATTCCAGCTTACTTGTAAGTTTCTAAGGGTCAGGTCCTCTCCATTGTTGCTGGCCTAAAGTTTAGTTCACCATATAGCAATGTATATATTGACCTATTTTCCCCTCGACTTTCTGTGATTCCCTACATCTCACCTTTCTTTGCAGACAAGCCATTTGAAATACACTTAACTTATTTCACAGCCAATAAGTCATTGAAATAATGTGTATTTTTAGAGAAATCTTCTTCTATAATTAGGCAGAAAATCTCACCTGCCATAGTTTTCAAAACAGCATAATTTCACTCTTCTCAATGCTTAATCTGTTGTATTACACAACCTTTGAGTATTTAGCTTTATCAATGACATGTACTTTAAAAATGTTTTAGAGATCCTACAAGTCTTTGAAAACATCCTTGTTCCTTGTTTCAGTTCCAGTTTTATGTATATATTCTGCCTTGCACCTGATTATTCCAACAATTGATGGATGGCCTTGGGAATCTAATTCTGGTATTGATAGTCTTTACTGATTGTCTCCCCTCGTAGCTGACTTCTTCATTATTGTGTAAATTTAGATCATGAGCTCATGTTTAGCTAAACAGCTGACCTTGTAAGACGCTTAGGTGTGAACGCTCGTAAGCTTCCGCAGAAAGACGGCAAAGATTTATTGGTGTCCCTCCAATGAGTTGCCCACGAGGACACCGTTTTCTACAAGTGTTGGTCCAATACGCCCTCTAGAGGAAGGGGACTCCGACAGGGCTGATTGGCGGCCCCCGATCTGGGGCAGGGGCAGTGGGCAGCCTGTGGCCCGGTCTGGAGCCTCTTTGCATGTGTCCCTGGGACACATCTGCCTGCGAACTTCGGTCACCTGGCAGGAAGCTACGATGCCCAGACCTATGGTTAGCTGTGCAGCGAGGTGTACTGTGAGGACAGGTTCCACACACACTTCAAGTAAGAGGTCGGCCTGAGTGGAAAGGTGAGAGTTTGGGCAGCTGTGCAGACAAAGAAGGCACACTTTGGCCTGGGCCTAAATGCTTGTGACACCCCACTGGACCTGCCGTGCTCTGAGGGCCCTGCCCTGGGCCCCCTGCTCCCCTGCCCTTTGTTCAGTCACAGCAGAGATGGCCACACCCACTCCTTCAGTGAGGGCAGAGTTCCAACCACCCTCAGCCCCGCCCCCTCTCCACAGGTTACCATGGACTACAGAGGCTGCATCCTGAGGCCAGGGCGTTCCGACAATGCCAAGGGCAGACATGATGACCTTAAATGATTTCCTCTTGTGTCAGGTTTGGTAAACTTTAGGAGCTAGGAAATGGTCCACTTTACAGAAATGTTCAAATTTACTGGCATTTCTTATATTCTCTGCTATAACATTGTCCTGATTCTTTCTGTATATTCTATACTTATGTTTTTGTTTTCCTTAATCAAAGTGTGTCTTTTCAATCTTTTCAAAGAAGATTCTTTGGACTTACTAAATCACCTGAATTTTATACGTTTTCTGTTGTATTAAGTTCTGCTCATATCTTTATTTATCTTTTTTCTATGTTCTCAGGGTTTATTGTTTTGATCTTCTGATGTCAATTAAAACACTTGGTTATTCATTTTAATAAATATTTTACTTATAAAGATTTGAACTTTTGAAGATTCCAGCTTACTTGTAAGTTTCTAAGGGTCAGGTCCTCTCCATTGTTGCTGGCCTAAGGTTTAGTTCACCATATAGCAATGTATATATTGACCTATTTTCCCCTCGACTTTCTGTGATTCCCTACATCTCACCTTTCTTTGCAGACAAGCCATTTGAAATACCCTTAACTTATTTCACAGCCAATAAGTCATTGAAATAATGTGTATTTTTAGAGAAATCTTCTTATATAATTAGGCAGAAAATCTCACCTGCCATAGTTTTCAAAACAGCATAATTTCACTCTTCTCAATGCTTAATCTGTTGTATTACACAACCTTTGAGTATTTAGCTTTATCAATGACATGTACTTTAAAAATGTTTTAGAGATCCTACCAGTCTTTGAAAACATCCTTGTTCCTTGTTTCAGGTCCAGTTTTATGTATATATTCTGCCTTGCACCTGATTATCCCAACAATTGATGGATGGCCTTGGGAATCTAATTCTGGTATTGATAGTCTTTACTGATTGTCTCCCCTCGTAGCTGATTTTTTCAATATTGTGTAAATTTAGATCATGAGCTCATGTTTAGCTAAACAGCTGACCTTGTAAGATGCTTAGGTGTGAACGCTCGTAAGCTTCCGCAGAAAGACGGCAAAGATTTATTTGTGTCCCTCCAATGAGTTGCCCACGAGGACAACGTTTTCTACAAGTGTTGGTCCAATACTCCCTTAGAGGAAGGGGACTACGACAGGGCTGATTGGCGGCCCCCGATCTGCGGCAGGGGCAGTGGGCAGCCTGTGGCCCGGGCTGGAGCCTCTTTGCATGTGTCCCTGGGACACATCTGCCTGCGAACTTCGGTCACCTGGCAGGAAACTACGATGCCCAGAACTATGGTTAGCTGTGCAGCGAGGTGAACTGTGAGGACAGGTTCCACACATACTTCAAGTAAGAGGTCGGCCTGAGTGGAAAGGTGAGAGTTTGGGCAGCTGTGCAGACAAAGAAGGCGCCCTTTGGCCTGGGCCTAAATGCTTGTGACACCCCACTGGACCTGCCGTGCTCTGAGGGCCCTGCCCTGGGAACCCTGCTCCCCTGCCCTTTGTTCAGTCACAGCAGAGATGGCCACACCCACTCCTTCAGTGAGGGCAGAGTTCCAACCACCCTCAGCCCCGCCCCCTCTCCACAGGTTACCATGGACTACAGAGGCGGCATCCTGAGGCTAGGGCGTTCCGACAATGCCAAGGGCAGACATGATGACCTTAAATGATTTCCTCTTGTGTCAGGTTTGGTAAACTTTAGGAGCTAGGAAATGGTCCACTTTACAGAAATGTTCAAATTTACTGGCATTTCTTATATTCTCTGCTATAACATTGTCCTGATTCTTTCTGTATATTCTATACTTATGTTTTTGTTTTCCTTAATCAAAGTGTGTCTTTTCAATCTTTTCAAAGAAGATTCTTTGGACTTACTAAATCACCTGAATTTTATACGTTTTCTGTTGTATTAAGTTCTGCTCATATCTTTATTTATCTTTTTTCTATGTTCTCAGGGTTTATTGTTTTGATCTTCTGATGTCAATTAAAACACTTGGTTATTCATTTTAATAAATATTTTACTTATAAAGATTTGAACTTTTGAAGATTCCAGCTTACTTGTAAGTTTCTAAGGGTCAGGTCCTCTCCATTGTTGCTGGCCTAAGGTTTAGTTCACCATATAGCAATGTATATATTGACCTATTTTCCCCTCGACTTTCTGTGATTCCCTACATCTCACCTTTCTTTGCAGACAAGCCATTTGAAATACCCTTAACTTATTTCACAGCCAATAAGTCATTGAAATAATGTGTATTTTTAGAGAAATCTTCTTCTATAATTAGGCAGAAAATCTCACCTGCCATAGTTTTCAAAACAGCATAATTTCACTCTTCTCAATGCTTAATCTGTTGTATTACACAACCTTTGAGTATTTAGCTTTATCAATGACATGTACTTTAAAAATGTTTTAGAGATCCTACCAGTCTTTGAAAACATCCTTGTTCCTTGTTTCAGTTCCAGTTTTATGTATATATTCTGCCTTGCACCTGATTATTCCAACAATTGATGGATGGCCTTGGGAATCTAATTCTGGTATTGATAGTCTTTACTGATTGTCTCCCCTCGTAGCTGATTTCTTCATTATTGTGTAAATTTAGATCATGAGCTCATGTTTAGCTAAACAGCTGACCTTGTAAGACGCTTAGGTGTGAACGCTCGTAAGCTTCCGCAGAAAGACGGCAAAGATTTATTGGTGTCCCTCCAATGAGTTGCCCACGAGGACACCGTTTTCTACAAGTGTTGGTCCAATACGCCCTCTAGAGGAAGGGGACTCCGACAGGGCTGATTGGCGGCCCCCGATCTGGGGCAGGGGCAGTGGGCAGCCTGTGGCCCGGTCTGGAGCCTCTTTGCATGTGTCCCTGGGACACATCTGCCTGCGAACTTCGGTCACCTGGCAGGAAGCTACGATGCCCAGACCTATGGTTAGCTGTGCAGCGAGGTGTACTGTGAGGACAGGTTCCACACACACTTCAAGTAAGAGGTCGGCCTGAGTGGAAAGGTGAGAGTTTGGGCAGCTGTGCAGACAAAGAAGGCACACTTTGGCCTGGGCCTAAATGCTTGTGACACCCCACTGGACCTGCCGTGCTCTGAGGGCCCTGCCCTGGGCCCCCTGCTCCCCTGCCCTTTGTTTAGTCCCAGCAGAGATGGCCACACCCACTCCTTCAGTGAGGGCAGAGTTCCAACCACCCTCAGCCCCGCCCCCTCTCCACAGGTTACCATGGACTACAGAGGCTGCATCCTGAGGCCAGGGCGTTCCGACAATGCCAAGGGCAGACATGATGACCTTAAATGATTTCCTCTTGTGTCAGGATTGGTAAACTTTAGGAGCTAAGAAATGGTCCACTTTACAGAAATGTTCAAATTTACTGGCATTTCTTATATTCTCTGCTATAACATTGTCCTGATTCTTTCTGTATATTCTATACTTATGTTTTTGTTTTCCTTAATCAAAGTGTGTCTTTTCAATCTTTTCAAAGAAGATTCTTTGGACTTACTAAATCACCTGAATTTTATACGTTTTCTGTTGTATTAAGTTCTGCTCATATCTTTATTTATCTTTTTTCTATGTTCTCAGGGTTTATTGTTTTGATCTTCTGATGTCAATTAAAACACTTGGTTATTCATTTTAATAAATAGTTTACTTATAAAGATTTGAACTTTTGAAGATTCCAGCTTACTTGTAAGTTTCTAAGGGTCAGGTCCTCTCCATTGTTGCTGGCCTAAGGTTTAGTTCACCATATAGCAATGTATATATTGACCTATTTTCCCCTCGACTTTCTGTGATTCCCTACATCTCACCTTTCTTTGCAGACAAGCCATTTGAAATACCCTTAACTTATTTCACAGCCAATAAGTCATTGAAATAATGTGTATTTTTAGAGAAATCTTCTTATATAATTAGGCAGAAAATCTCACCTGCCATAGTTTTCAAAACAGCATAATTTCACTCTTCTCAATGCTTAATCTGTTGTATTACACAACCTTTGAGTATTTAGCTTTATCAATGACATGTACTTTAAAAATGTTTTAGAGATCCTACCAGTCTTTGAAAACATCCTTGTTCCTTGTTTCAGGTCCAGTTTTATGTATATATTCTGCCTTGCACCTGATTATCCCAACAATTGATGGATGGCCTTGGGAATCTAATTCTGGTATTGATAGTCTTTACTGATTGTCTCCCCTCGTAGCTGATTTTTTCATTATTGTGTAAATTTAGATCATGAGCTCATGTTTAGCTAAACAGCTGACCTTGTAAGACGCTTAGGTGTGAACGCTCGTAAGCTTCCGCAGAAAGACGGCAAAGATTTATTTGTGTCCCTCCAATGAGTTGCCCACGAGGACACCGTTTTCTACAAGTGTTGGTCCAATACTCCCTCTAGAGGAAGGGGACTACGACAGGGCTGAATGGCGGCCCCCGATCTGCGGCAGGGGCAGTGGGCAGCCTGTGGCCCGGGCTGGAGCCTCTTTGCATGTGTCCCTGGGACACATCTGCCTGCGAACTTCGGTCTCCTGGCAGGAAACTACGATGCCCAGAACTATGGTTAGCTGTGCAGCGAGGTGAACTGTGAGGACAGGTTCCACACATACTTCAAGTAAGAGGTCGGCCTGAGTGGAAAGGTGAGAGTTTGGGCAGCTGTGCAGACAAAGAAGGCACACTTTGGCCTGGGCCTAAATGCTTGTGACACCCCACTGGACCTGCCGTGCTCTGAGGGCCCTGCCCTGGGAACCCTGCTCCCCTGCCCTTTGTTCAGTCACAGCAGAGATGGCCACACCCACTCCTTCAGTGAGGGCAGAGTTCCAACCACCCTCAGCCCCGCCCCCTCTCCACAGGTTACCATGGACTACAGAGGCTGCATCCTGAGGCTAGGGCGTTCCGACAATGCCAAGGGCAGACATGATGACCTTAAATGATTTCCTCTTGTGTCAGGTTTGGTAAACTTTAGGAGCTAGGAAATGGTCCACTTTACAGAAATGTTCAAATTTACTGGCATTTCTTATATTCTCTGCTATAACATTGTCCTGATTCTTTCTGTATATTCTATACTTATGTTTTTGTTTTCCTTAATCAAAGTGTGTCTTTTCAATCTTTTCAAAGAAGATTCTTTGGACTTACTAAATCACCTGAATTTTATACGTTTTCTGTTGTATTAAGTTCTGCTCATATCTTTATTTATCTTTTTTCTATGTTCTCAGGGTTTATTGTTTTGATCTTCTGATGTCAATTAAAACACTTGGTTATTCATTTTAATAAATATTTTACTTATAAAGATTTGAACTTTTGAAGATTCCAGCTTACTTGTAAGTTTCTAAGGGTCAGGTCCTCTCCATTGTTGCTGGCCTAAGGTTTAGTTCACCATATAGCAATGTATATATTGACCTATTTTCCCCTCGACTTTCTGTGATTCCCTACATCTCACCTTTCTTTGCAGACAAGCCATTTGAAATACCCTTAACTTATTTCACAGCCAATAAGTCATTGAAATAATGTGTATTTTTAGAGAAATCTTCTTCTATAATTAGGCAGAAAATCTCACCTGCCATAGTTTTCAAAACAGCATAATTTCACTCTTCTCAATGCTTAATCTGTTGTATTACACAACCTTTGAGTATTTAGCTTTATCAATGACATGTACTTTAAAAATGTTTTAGAGATCCTACCAGTCTTTGAAAACATCCTTGTTCCTTGTTTCAGTTCCAGTTTTATGTATATATTCTGCCTTGCACCTGATTATTCCAACAATTGATGGATGGCCTTGGGAATCTAATTCTGGTATTGATAGTCTTTACTGATTGTCTCCCCTCCTAGCTGACTTCTTCATTATTGTGTAAATTTAGATCATGAGCTCATGTTTAGCTAAACAGCTGACCTTGTAAGACGCTTAGGTGTGAACGCTCGTAAGCTTCCGCAGAAAGACGGCAAAGATTTATTGGTGTCCCTCCAATGAGTTGCCCACGAGGACACCGTTTTCTACAAGTGTTGGTCCAATACGCCCTCTAGAGGAAGGGGACTCCGACAGGGCTGATTGGCGGCCCCCGATCTGGGGCAGGGGCAGTGGGCATCCTGTGGCCCGGTCTGGAGCCTCTTTGCATGTGTCCCTGGGACACATCTGCCTGCGAACTTCGGTCACCTGGCAGGAAGCTACGATGCCCAGACCTATGGTTAGCTGTGCAGCGAGGTGTACTGTGAGGACAGGTTCCACACACACTTCAAGTAAGAGGTCGGCCTGAGTGGAAAGGTGAGAGTTTGGGCAGCTGTGCAGACAAAGAAGGCACACTTTGGCCTGGGCCTAAATGCTTGTGACACCCCACTGGACCTGCCGTGCTCTGAGGGCCCTGCCCTGGGCCCCCTGCTCCCCTGCTCTTTGTTCAGTCACAGCAGAGATGGCCACACCCACTCCTTCAGTGAGGGCAGAGTTCCAACCACCCTCAGCCCCGCCCCCTCTCCACAGGTTACCATGGACTACAGAGGCTGCATCCTGAGGCCAGGGCGTTCCGACAATGCCAAGGGCAGACATGATGACCTTAAATGATTTCCTCTTGTGTCAGGTTTGGTAAACTTTAGGAGCTAGGAAATGGTCCACTTTACAGAAATGTTCAAATTTACTGGCATTTCTTATATTCTCTGCTATAACATTGTCCTGATTCTTTCTGTATATTCTATACTTATGTTTTTGTTTTCCTTAATCAAAGTGTGTCTTTTCAATCTTTTCAAAGAAGATTCTTTGGACTTACTAAATCACCTGAATTTTATACGTTTTCTGTTGTATTAAGTTCTGCTCATATCTTTATTTATCTTTTTTCTATGTTCTCAGGGTTTATTGTTTTGATCTTCTGATGTCAATTAAAACACTTGGTTATTCATTTTAATAAATATTTTACTTATAAAGATTTGAACTTTTGAAGATTCCAGCTTACTTGTAAGTTTCTAAGGGTCAAGTCCTCTCCATTGTTGCTGGCCTAAGGTTTAGTTCACCATATAGCAATGTATATATTGACCTATTTTCCCCTCGACTTTCTGTGATTCCCTACATCTCACCTTTCTTTGCAGACAAGCCATTTGAAATACCCTTAACTTATTTCACAGCCAATAAGTCATTGAAATAATGTGTATTTTTAGAGAAATCTTCTTCTATAATTAGGCAGAAAATCTCACCTGCCATAGTTTTCAAAACAGCATAATTTCACTCTTCTCAATGCTTAATCTGTTGTATTACACAACCTTTGAGTATTTAGCTTTATCAATGACATGTACTTTAAAAATGTTTTAGAGATCCTACCAGTCTTTGAAAACATCCTTGTTCCTTGTTTCAGGTCCAGTTTTATGTATATATTCTGCCTTGCACCTGATTATCCCAACAATTGATGGATGGCCTTGGGAATCTAATTCTGGTATTGATAGTCTTTACTGATTGTCTCCCCTCGTAGCTGATTTTTTCATTATTGTGTAAATTTAGATCATGAGCTCATGTTTAGCTAAACAGCTGACCTTGTAAGACGCTTAGGTGTGAACGCTCGTAAGCTTCCGCAGAAAGACGGCAAAGATTTATTGGTGTCCCTCCAATGAGTTGCCCACGAGGACACCGTTTTCTACAAGTGTTGGTCCAATACTCCCTCTAGAGGAAGGGGACTACGACAGGGCTGAATGGCGGCCCCCGATCTGCGGCAGGGGCAGTGGGCAGCCTGTGGCCCGGGCTGGAGCCTCTTTGCATGTGTCCCTGGGACACATCTGCCTGCGAACTTCGGTCTCCTGGCAGGAAACTACGATGCCCAGAACTATGGTTAGCTGTGCAGCGAGGTGAACTGTGAGGACAGGTTCCACACATACTTCAAGTAAGAGGTCGGCCTGAGTGGAAAGGTGAGAGTTTGGGCAGCTGTGCAGACAAAGAAGGCACACTTTGGCCTGGGCCTAAATGCTTGTGACACCCCACTGGACCTGCCGTGCTCTGAGGGCCCTGCCCTGGGCCCCCTGCTCCCCTGCTCTTTGTTCAGTCACAGCAGAGATGGCCACACCCACTCCTTCAGTGAGGGCAGAGTTCCAACCACCCTCAGCCCCGCCCCCTCTCCACAGGTTACCATGGACTACAGAGGCTGCATCCTGAGGCTAGGGTGTTCCGACAATGCCAAGGGCAGACATGATGACCTTAAATGATTTCCTCTTGTGTCAGGTTTGGTAAACTTTAGGAGCTAGGAAATGGTCCACTTTACAGAAATGTTCAAATTTACTGGCATTTCTTATATTCTCTGCTATAACATTGTCCTGATTCTTTCTGTATATTCTATACTTATGTTTTTGTTTTCCTTAATCAAAGTGTGTCTTTTCAATCTTTTCAAAGAAGATTCTTTGGACTTACTAAATCACCTGAATTTTATACGTTTTCTGTTGTATTAAGTTCTGCTCATATCTTTATTTATCTTTTTTCTATGTTCTCAGGGTTTATTGTTTTGATCTTCTGATGTCAATTAAAACACTTGGTTATTCATTTTAATAAATATTTTACTTATAAAGATTTGAACTTTTGAAGATTCCAGCTTACTTGTAAGTTTCTAAGGGTCAGGTCCTCTCCATTGTTGCTGGCCTAAGGTTTAGTTCACCATATAGCAATGTATATATTGACCTATTTTCCCCTCGACTTTCTGTGATTCCCTACATCTCACCTTTCTTTGCAGACAAGCCATTTGAAATACCCTTAACTTATTTCACAGCCAATAAGTCATTGAAATAATGTGTATTTTTAGAGAAATCTTCTTCTATAATTAGGCAGAAAATCTCACCTGCCATAGTTTTCAAAACAGCATAATTTCACTCTTCTCAATGCTTAATCTGTTGTATTACACAACCTTTGAGTATTTAGCTTTATCAATGACATGTACTTTAAAAATGTTTTAGAGATCCTACCAGTCTTTGAAAACATCCTTGTTCCTTGTTTCAGTTCCAGTTTTATGTATATATTCTGCCTTGCACCTGATTATTCCAACAATTGATGGATGGCCTTGGGAATCTAATTCTGGTATTGATAGTCTTTACTGATTGTCTCCCCTCGTAGCTGACTTCTTCATTATTGTGT
This sequence comes from Mesoplodon mirus, assembly GCF_964341445.2. Classification (NCBI taxonomy): domain Eukaryota; kingdom Metazoa; phylum Chordata; class Mammalia; order Artiodactyla; family Ziphiidae; genus Mesoplodon; species Mesoplodon mirus. Next base: position 176,114,349 of record NC_138976.1, on the reverse strand, counting down.
AAATTTAGATCATGAGCTCATGTTTAGCTAAACAGCTGACCTTGTAAGACGCTTAGGTGTGAACGCTCGTAAGCTTCCGCAGAAAGACGGCAAAGATTTATTGGTGTCCCTCCAATGAGTTGCCCACGAGGACACCGTTTTCTACAAGTGTTGGTCCAATACGCCCTCTAGAGGAAGGGGACTCCGACAGGGCTGATTGGCGGCCCCCGATCTGGGGCAGGGGCAGTGGGCAGCCAGTGGCCCGGTCTGGAGCCTCTTTGCATGTGTCCCTGGGACACATCTGCCTGCGAACTTCGGTCACCTGGCAGGAAGCTACGATGCCCAGACCTATGGTTAGCTGTGCAGCGAGGTGTACTGTGAGGACAGGTTCCACACACACTTCAAGTAAGATGTCGGCCTGAGTGGAAAGGTGAGAGTTTGGGCAGCTGTGCAGACAAAGAAGGCACACTTTGGCCTGGGCCTAAATGCTTGTGACACCCCACTGGACCTGCCGTGCTCTGAGGGCCCTGCCCTGGGCCCCCTGCTCCCCTGCCCTTTGTTCAGTCACAGCAGAGATGGCCACACCCACTCCTTCAGTGAGGGCAGAGTTCCAACCACCCTCAGCCCCGCCCCCTCTCCACAGGTTACCATGGACTACAGAGGCTGCATCCTGAGGCCAGGGCGTTCTGACAATGCCAATGGCAGACATGATGACCTTAAATGATTTCCTCTTGTGTCAGGTTTGGTAAACTTTAGGAGCTAGGAAATGGTCCACTTTACAGAAATGTTCAAATTTACTGGCATTTCTTATGTTCTCTGCTATAACATTGTCCTGATTCTTTCTGTATATTCTATACTTATGTTTTTGTTTTCCTTAATCAAAGTGTGTCTTTTCAATCTTTTCAAAGAAGATTCTTTGGACTTACTAAATCACCTGAATTTTATACGTTTTCTGTTGTATTAAGTTCTGCTCATATCTTTATTTATCTTTTTTCTATGTTCTCAGGGTTTATTGTTTTGATCTTCTGATGTCAATTAAAACACTTGGTTATTCATTTTAATAAATATTTTACTTATAAAGATTTGAACTTTTGAAGATTCCAGCTTACTTGTAAGTTTCTAAGGGTCAAGTCCTCTCCATTGTTGCTGGCCTAAGGTTTAGTTCACCATATAGCAATGTATATATTGACCTATTTTCCCCTCGACTTTCTGTGATTCCCTACATCTCACCTTTCTTTGCAGACAAGCCATTTGAAATACCCTTAACTTATTTCACAGCCAATAAGTCATTGAAATAATGTGTATTTTTAGAGAAATCTTCTTCTATAATTAGGCAGAAAATCTCACCTGCCATAGTTTTCAAAACAGCATAATTTCACTCTTCTCAATGCTTAATCTGTTGTATTACACAACCTTTGAGTATTTAGCTTTATCAATGACATGTACTTTAAAAATGTTTTAGAGATCCTACCAGTCTTTGAAAACATCCTTGTTCCTTGTTTCAGTTCCAGTTTTATGTATATATTCTGCCTTGCACCTGATTATTCCAACAATTGATGGATGGCCTTGGGAATCTAATTCTGGTATTGATAGTCTTTACTGATTGTCTCCCCTCGTAGCTGACTTCTTCATTATTGTGTAAATTTAGATCATGAGCTCATGTTTAGCTAAACAGCTGACCTTGTAAGACGCTTAGGTGTGAACGCTCGTAAGCTTCCGCAGAAAGACGGCAAAGATTTATTGGTGTCCCTCCAATGAGTTGCCCACGAGGACACCGTTTTCTACAAGTGTTGGTCCAATACGCCCTCTAGAGGAAGGGGACTCCGACAGGGCTGATTGGCGGCCCCCGATCTGGGGCAGGGGCAGTGGGCAGCCTGTGGCCCGGTCTGGAGCCTCTTTGCATGTGTCCCTGGGACACATCTGCCTGCGAACTTCGGTCACCTGGCAGGAAGCTACGATGCCCAGACCTATGGTTAGCTGTGCAGCGAGGTGTACTGTGAGGACAGGTTCCACACACACTTCAAGTAAGAGGTCGGCCTGAGTGGAAAGGTGAGAGTTTGGGCAGCTGTGCAGACAAAGAAGGCACACTTTGGCCTGGGCCTAAATGCTTGTGACACCCCACTGGACCTGCCGTGCTCTGAGGGCCCTGCCCTGGGCCCCCTGCTCCCCTGCCCTTTGTTCAGTCACAGCAGAGATGGCCACACCCACTCCTTCAGTGAGGGCAGAGTTCCAACCACCCTCAGCCCCGCCCCCTCTCCACAGGTTACCATGGACTACAGAGGCTGCATCCTGAGGCCAGGGCGTTCCGACAATGCCAAGGGCAGACATGATGACCTTAAATGATTTCCTCTTGTGTCAGGTTTGGTAAACTTTAGGAGCTAGGAAATGGTCCACTTTACAGAAATGTTCAAATTTACTGGCATTTCTTATATTCTCTGCTATAACATTGTCCTGATTCTTTCTGTATATTCTATACTTATGTTTTTGTTTTCCTTAATCAAAGTGTGTCTTTTCAATCTTTTCAAAGAAGATTCTTTGGACTTACTAAATCACCTGAATTTTATACGTTTTCTGTTGTATTAAGTTCTGCTCATATCTTTATTTATCTTTTTTCTATGTTCTCAGGGTTTATTGTTTTGATCTTCTGATGTCAATTAAAACACTTGGTTATTCATTTTAATAAATATTTTACTTATAAAGATTTGAACTTTTGAAGATTCCAGCTTACTTGTAAGTTTCTAAGGGTCAGGTCCTCTCCATTGTTGCTGGCCTAAGGTTTAGTTCACCATATAGCAATGTATATATTGACCTATTTTCCCCTCGACTTTCTGTGATTCCCTACATCTCACCTTTCTTTGCAGACAAGCCATTTGAAATACCCTTAACTTATTTCACAGCCAATAAGTCATTGAAATAATGTGTATTTTTAGAGAAATCTTCTTCTATAATTAGGCAGAAAATCTCACCTGCCATAGTTTTCAAAACAGCATAATTTCACTCTTCTCAATGCTTAATCTGTTGTATTACACAACCTTTGAGTATTTAGCTTTATCAATGACATGTACTTTAAAAATGTTTTAGAGATCCTACCAGTCTTTGAAAACATCCTTGTTCCTTGTTTCAGGTCCAGTTTTATGTATATATTCTGCCTTGCACCTGATTATCCCAACAATTGATGGATGGCCTTGGGAATCTAATTCTGGTATTGATAGTCTTTACTGATTGTCTCCCCTCGTAGCTGATTTTTTCAATATTGTGTAAATTTAGATCATGAGCTCATGTTTAGCTAAACAGCTGACCTTGTAAGATGCTTAGGTGTGAACGCTCGTAAGCTTCCGCAGAAAGACGGCAAAGATTTATTTGTGTCCCTCCAATGAGTTGCCCACGAGGACACCGTTTTCTACAAGTGTTGGTCCAATACTCCCTTAGAGGAAGGGGACTACGACAGGGCTGATTGGCGGCCCCCGATCTGCGGCAGGGGCAGTGGGCAGCCTGTGGCCCGGGCTGGAGCCTCTTTGCATGTGTCCCTGGGACACATCTGCCTGCGAACTTCGGTCACCTGGCAGGAAACTACGATGCCCAGAACTATGGTTAGCTGTGCAGCGAGGTGAACTGTGAGGACAGGTTCCACACATACTTCAAGTAAGAGGTCGGCCTGAGTGGAAAGGTGAGAGTTTGGGCAGCTGTGCAGACAAAGAAGGCGCCCTTTGGCCTGGGCCTAAATGCTTGTGACACCCCACTGGACCTGCCGTGCTCTGAGGGCCCTGCCCTGGGAACCCTGCTCCCCTGCCCTTTGTTCAGTCACAGCAGAGATGGCCACACCCACTCCTTCAGTGAGGGCAGAGTTCCAACCACCCTCAGCCCCGCCCCCTCTCCACAGGTTACCATGGACTACAGAGGCTGCATCCTGAGGCTAGGGCGTTCCGACAATGCCAAGGGCAGACATGATGACCTTAAATGATTTCCTCTTGTGTCAGGTTTGGTAAACTTTAGGAGCTAGGAAATGGTCCACTTTACAGAAATGTTCAAATTTACTGGCATTTCTTATATTCTCTGCTATAACATTGTCCTGATTCTTTCTGTATATTCTATACTTATGTTTTTGTTTTCCTTAATCAAAGTGTGTCTTTTCAATCTTTTCAAAGAAGATTCTTTGGACTTACTAAATCACCTGAATTTTATACGTTTTCTGTTGTATTAAGTTCTGCTCATATCTTTATTTATCTTTTTTCTATGTTCTCAGGGTTTATTGTTTTGATCTTCTGATGTCAATTAAAACACTTGGTTATTCATTTTAATAAATATTTTACTTATAAAGTTTTGAACTTTTGAAGATTCCAGCTTACTTGTAAGTTTCTAAGGGTCAGGTCCTCTCCATTGTTGCTGGCCTAAGGTTTAGTTCACCATATAGCAATGTATATATTGACCTATTTTCCCCTCGACTTTCTGTGATTCCCTACATCTCACCTTTCTTTGCAGACAAGCCATTTGAAATACCCTTAACTTATTTCACAGCCAATAAGTCATTGAAATAATGTGTATTTTTAGAGAAATCTTCTTATATAATTAGGCAGAAAATCTCACCTGCCATAGTTTTCAAAACAGCATAATTTCACTCTTCTCAATGCTTAATCTGTTGTATTACACAACCTTTGAGTATTTAGCTTTATCAATGACATGTACTTTACAAATGTTTTAGAGATCCTACCAGTCTTTGAAAACATCCTTGTTCCTTGTTTCAGTTCCAGTTTTATGTATATATTCTGCCTTGCACCTGATTATTCCAACAATTGATGGATGGCCTTGGGAATCTAATTCTGGTATTGATAGTCTTTACTGATTGTCTCCCCTCGTAGCTGATTTCTTCATTATTGTGTAAATTTAGATCATGAGCTCATGTTTAGCTAAACAGCTGACCTTGTAAGACGCTTAGGTGTGAACGCTCGTAAGCTTCCGCAGAAAGACGGCAAAGATTTATTGGTGTCCCTCCAATGAGTTGCCCACGAGGACACCGTTTTCTACAAGTGTTGGTCCAATACGCCCTCTAGAGGAAGGGGACTCCGACAGGGCTGATTGGCGGCCCCCGATCTGGGGCAGGGGCAGTGGGCAGCCTGTGGCCCGGTCTGGAGCCTCTTTGCATGTGTCCCTGGGACACATCTGCCTGCGAACTTCGGTCACCTGGCAGGAAGCTACGATGCCCAGACCTATGGTTAGCTGTGCAGCGAGGTGTACTGTGAGGACAGGTTCCACACACACTTCAAGTAAGAGGTCGGCCTGAGTGGAAAGGTGAGAGTTTGGGCAGCTGTGCAGACAAAGAGGGCACACTTTGGCCTGGGCCTAAATGCTTGTGACACCCCACTGGACCTGCCGTGCTCTGAGGGCCCTGCCCTGGGCCCCCTGCTCCCCTGCCCTTTGTTCAGTCACAGCAGAGATGGCCACACCCACTCCTTCAGTGAGGGCAGAGTTCCAACCACCCTCAGCCCCGCCCCCTCTCCACAGGTTACCATGGACTACAGAGGCTGCATCCTGAGGCCAGGGCGTTCCGACAATGCCAAGGGCAGACATGATGACCTTAAATGATTTCCTCTTGTGTCAGGTTTGGTAAACTTTAGGAGCTAGGAAATGGTCCACTTTACAGAAATGTTCAAATTTACTGGCATTTCATATATTCTCTGCTATAACATTGTCCTGATTCTTTCTGTATATTCTATACTTATGTTTTTGTTTTCCTTAATCAAAGTGTGTCTTTTCAATCTTTTCAAAGAAGATTCTTTGGACTTACTAAATCACCTGAATTTTATACGTTTTCTGTTGTATTAAGTTCTGCTCATATCTTTATTTATCTTTTTTCTATGTTCTCAGGGTTTATTGTTTTGATCTTCTGATGTCAATTCAAACACTTGGTTATTCATTTTAATAAATATTTTACTTATAAAGATTTGAACTTTTGAAGATTCCAGCTTACTTGTAAGTTTCTAAGGCTCAGGTCCTCTCCATTGTTGCTGGCCTAAGGTTTAGTTCACCATATAGCAATGTATATATTGACCTATTTTCCCCTCGACTTTCTGTGATTCCCTACATCTCACCTTTCTTTGCAGACAAGCCATTTGAAATACCCTTAACTTATTTCACAGCCAATAAGTCATTGAAATAATGTGTATTTTTAGAGAAATCTTCTTCTATAATTAGGCAGAAAATCTCACCTGCCATAGTTTTCAAAACAGCATAATTTCACTCTTCTCAATGCTTAATCTGTTGTATTACACAACCTTTGAGTATTTAGCTTTATCAATGACATGTACTTTAAAAATGTTTTAGAGATCCTACCAGTCTTTGAAAACATCCTTGTTCCTTGTTTCAGGTCCAGTTTTATGTATATATTCTGCCTTGCACCTGATTATCCCAACAATTGATGGATGGCCTTGGGAATCTAATTCTGGTATTGATAGTCTTTACTGATTGTCTCCCCTCGTAGCTGATTTTTTCATTATTGTGTAAATTTAGATCATGAGCTCATGTTTAGCTAAACAGCTGACCTTGTAAGACGCTTAGGTGTGAACGCTCGTAAGCTTCCGCAGAAAGACGGCAAAGATTTATTTGTGTCCCTCCAATGAGTTGCCCACGAGGACACCGTTTTCTACAAGTGTTGGTCCAATACTCCCTCTAGAGGAAGGGGACTACGACAGGGCTGAATGGCGGCCCCCGATCTGCGGCAGGGGCAGTGGGCAGCCTGTGGCCCGGGCTGGAGCCTCTTTGCATGTGTCCCTGGGACACATCTGCCTGCGAACTTCGGTCTCCTGGCAGGAAACTACGATGCCCAGAACTATGGTTAGCTGTGCAGCGAGGTGAACTGTGAGGACAGGTTCCACACATACTTCAAGTAAGAGGTCGGCCTGAGTGGAAAGGTGAGAGTTTGGGCAGCTGTGCAGACAAAGAAGGCACACTTTGGCCTGGGCCTAAATGCTTGTGACACCCCACTGGACCTGCCGTGCTCTGAGGGCCCTGCCCTGGGAACCCTGCTCCCCTGCCCTTTGTTCAGTCACAGCAGAGATGGCCACACCCACTCCTTCAGTGAGGGCAGAGTTCCAACCACCCTCAGCCCCGCCCCCTCTCCACAGGTTACCATGGACTACAGAGGCTGCATCCTGAGGCTAGGGTGTTCCGACAATGCCAAGGGCAGACATGATGACCTTAAATGATTTCCTCTTGTGTCAGGTTTGGTAAACTTTAGGAGCTAGGAAATGGTCCACTTTACAGAAATGTTCAAATTTACTGGCATTTCTTATATTCTCTGCTATAGCATTGTCCTGATTCTTTCTGTATATTCTATACTTATGTTTTTGTTTTCCTTAATCAAAGTGTGTCTTTTCAATCTTTTCAAAGAAGATTCTTTGGACTTACTAAATCACCTGAATTTTATACGTTTTCTGTTGTATTAAGTTCTGCTCATATCTTTATTTATCTTTTTTCTATGTTCTCAGGGTTTATTGTTTTGATCTTCTGATGTCAATTAAAACACTTGGTTATTCATTTTAATAAATATTTTACTTATAAAGATTTGAACTTTTGAAGATTCCAGCTTACTTGTAAGTTTCTAAGGGTCAGGTCCTCTCCATTGTTGCTGGCCTAAGGTTTAGTTCACCATATAGCAATGTATATATTGACCTATTTTCCCCTCGACTTTCTGTGATTCCCTACATCTCACCTTTCTTTGCAGACAAGCCATTTGAAATACCCTTAACTTATTTCACAGCCAATAAGTCATTGAAATAATGTGTATTTTTAGAGAAATCTTCTTATATAATTAGGCAGAAAATCTCACCTGCCATAGTTTTCAAAACAGCATAATTTCACTCTTCTCAATGCTTAATCTGTTGTATTACACAACCTTTGAGTATTTAGCTTTATCAATGACATGTCCTTTAAAAATGTTTTAGAGATCCTACCAGTCTTTGAAAACATCCTTGTTCCTTGTTTCAGGTCCAGTTTTATGTATATATTCTGCCTTGCACCTGATTATTCCAACAATTGATGGATGGCCTTGGGAATCTAATTCTGGTATTGATAGTCTTTACTGATTGTCTCCCCTCGTAGCTGACTTCTTCATTATTGTGTAAATTTAGATCATGAGCTCATGTTTAGCTAAACAGCTGACCTTGTAAGACGCTTAGGTGTGAACGCTCGTAAGCTTCCGCAGAAAGACGGCAAAGATTTATTGGTGTCCCTCCAATGAGTTGCCCACGAGGACACCGTTTTCTACAAGTGTTGGTCCAATACGCCCTCTAGAGGAAGGGGACTCCGACAGGGCTGATTGGCGGCCCCCGATCTGGGGCAGGGGCAGTGGGCAGCCTGTGGCCCGGTCTGGAGCCTCTTTGCATGTGTCCCTGGGACACATCTGCCTGCGAACTTCGGTCACCTGGCAGGAAGCTACGATGCCCAGACCTATGGTTAGCTGTGCAGCGAGGTGTACTGTGAGGACAGGTTCCACACACACTTCAAGTAAGAGGTCGGCCTGAGTGGAAAGGTGAGAGTTTGGGCAGCTGTGCAGACAAAGAAGGCACACTTTGGCCTGGGCCTAAATGCTTGTGACACCCCACTGGACCTGCCGTGCTCTGAGGGCCCCGCCCTGGGCCCCCTGCTCCCCTGCTCTTTGTTCAGTCACAGCAGAGATGGCCACACCCACTCCTTCAGTGAGGGCAGAGTTCCAACCACCCTCAGCCCCGCCCCCTCTCCACAGGTTACCATGGACTACAGAGGCTGCATCCTGAGGCCAGGGCGTTCCGACAATGCCAAGGGCAGACATGATGACCTTAAATGATTTCCTCTTGTGTCAGGTTTGGTAAACTTTAGGAGCTAGGAAATGGTCCACTTTACAGAAATGTTCAAATTTACTGGCATTTCTTATATTCTCTGCTATAACATTGTCCTGATTCTTTCTGTATATTCTATACTTATGTTTTTGTTTTCCTTAATCAAAGTGTGTCTTTTCAATCTTTTCAAAGAAGATTCTTTGGACTTACTAAATCACCTGAATTTTATACGTTTTCTGTTGTATTAAGTTCTGCTCATATCTTTATTTATCTTTTTTCTATGTTCTCAGGGTTTATTGTTTTGATCTTCTGATGTCAATTAAAACACTTGGTTATTCATTTTAATAAATATTTTACTTATAAAGATTTGAACTTTTGAAGATTCCAGCTTACTTGTAAGTTTCTAAGGGTCAAGTCCTCTCCATTGTTGCTGGCCTAAGGTTTAGTTCACCATATAGCAATGTATATATTGACCTATTTTCCCCTCGACTTTCTGTGATTCCCTACATCTCACCTTTCTTTGCAGACAAGCCATTTGAAATACCCTTAACTTATTTCACAGCCAATAAGTCATTGAAATAATGTGTATTTTTAGAGAAATCTTCTTCTATAATTAGGCAGAAAATCTCACCTGCCATAGTTTTCAAAACAGCATAATTTCACTCTTCTCAATGCTTAATCTGTTGTATTACACAACCTTTGAGTATTTAGCTTTATCAATGACATGTACTTTAAAAATGTTTTAGAGATCCTACCAGTCTTTGAAAACATCCTTGTTCCTTGTTTCAGTTCCAGTTTTATGTATATATTCTGCCTTGCACCTGATTATTCCAACAATTGATGGATGGCCTTGGGAATCTAATTCTGGTATTGATAGTCTTTACTGATTGTCTCCCCTCGTAGCTGACTTCTTCATTATTGTGTAAATTTAGATCATGAGCTCATGTTTAGCTAAACAGCTGACCTTGTAAGACGCTTAGGTGTGAACGCTCGTAAGCTTCCGCAGAAAGACGGCAAAGATTTATTGGTGTCCCTCCAATGAGTTGCCCACGAGGACACCGTTTTCTACAAGTGTTGGTCCAATACGCCCTCTAGAGGAAGGGGACTCCGACAGGGCTGATTGGCGGCCCCCGATCTGGGGCAGGGGCAGTGGGCAGCCTGTGGCCCGGTCTGGAGCCTCTTTGCATGTGTCCCTGGGACACATCTGCCTGCGAACTTCGGTCACCTGGCAGGAAGCTACGATGCCCAGACCTATGGTTAGCTGTGCAGCGAGGTGTACTGTGAGGACAGGTTCCACACACACTTCAAGTAAGAGGTCGGCCTGAGTGGAAAGGTGAGAGTTTGGGCAGCTGTGCAGACAAAGAGGGCACACTTTGGCCTGGGCCTAAATGCTTGTGACACCCCACTGGACCTGCCGTGCTCTGAGGGCCCTGCCCTGGGCCCCCTGCTCCCCTGCCCTTTGTTCAGTCACAGCAGAGATGGCCACACCCACTCCTTCAGTGAGGGCAGAGTTCCAACCACCCTCAGCCCCGCCCCCTCTCCACAGGTTACCATGGACTACAGAGGCTGCATCCTGAGGCCAGGGCGTTCCGACAATGCCAAGGGCAGACATGATGACCTTAAATGATTTCCTCTTGTGTCAGGTTTGGTAAACTTTAGGAGCTAGGAAATGGTCCACTTTACAGAAATGTTCAAATTTACTGGCATTTCTTATATTCTCTGCTATAACATTGTCCTGATTCTTTCTGTATATTCTATACTTATGTTTTTGTTTTCCTTAATCAAAGTGTGTCTTTTCAATCTTTTCAAAGAAGATTCTTTGGACTTACTAAATCACCTCAATTTTATCCGTTTTCTGTTGTATTAAGTTCTGCTCATATCTTTATTTATCTTTTTTCTATGTTCTCAGGGTTTATTGTTTTGATCTTCTGATGTCAATTAAAACACTTGGTTATTCATTTTAATAAATATTTTACTTATAAAGATTTGAACTTTTGAAGATTCCAGCTTACTTGTAAGTTTCTAAGGGTCAGGTCCTCTCCATTGTTGCTGGCCTAAGGTTTAGTTCACCATATAGCAATGTATATATTGACCTATTTTCCCCTCGACTTTCTGTGATTCCCTACATCTCACCTTTCTTTGCAGACAAGCCATTTGAAATACCCTTAACTTATTTCACAGCCAATAAGTCATTGAAATAATGTGTATTTTTAGAGAAATCTTCTTATATAATTAGGCAGAAAATCTCACCTGCCATAGTTTTCAAAACAGCATAATTTCACTCTTCTCAATGCTTAATCTGTTGTATTACACAACCTTTGAGTATTTAGCTTTATCAATGACATGTCCTTTAAAAATGTTTTAGAGATCCTACCAGTCTTTGAAAACATCCTTGTTCCTTGTTTCAGTTCCAGTTTTATGTATATATTCTGCCTTGCACCTGATTATTCCAACAATTGATGGATGGCCTTGGGAATCTAATTCTGGTATTGATAGTCTTTACTGATTGTCTCCCCTCGTAGCTGATTTCTTCATTATTGTGTAAATTTAGATCATGAGCTCATGTTTAGCTAAACAGCTGACCTTGTAAGACGCTTAGGTGTGAACGCTCGTAAGCTTCCGCAGAAAGACGGCAAAGATTTATTGGTGTCCCTCCAATGAGTTGCCCACGAGGACACCGTTTTCTACAAGTGTTGGTCCAATACGCCCTCTAGAGGAAGGGGACTCCGACAGGGCTGATTGGCGGCCCCCGATCTGGGGCAGGGGCAGTGGGCAGCCTGTGGCCCGGTCTGGAGCCTCTTTGCATGTGTCCCTGGGACACATCTGCCTGCGAACTTCGGTCACCTGGCAGGAAGCTACGATGCCCAGACCTATGGTTAGCTGTGCAGCGAGGTGTACTGTGAGGACAGGTTCCACACACACTTCAAGTAAGAGGTCGGCCTGAGTGGAAAGGTGAGAGTTTGGGCAGCTGTGCAGACAAAGAAGGCACACTTTGGCCTGGGCCAAAATGCTTGTGACACCCCACTGGACCTGCCGTGCTCTGAGGGCCCTGCCCTGGGCCCCCTGCTCCCCTGCCCTTTGTTCAGTCCCAGCAGAGATGGCCACACCCACTCCTTCAGTGAGGGCAGAGTTCCAACCACCCTCAGCGCTGCCCCCTCTCCACAGGTTACCATGGACTACAGAGGCTGCATCCTGAGGCCAGGGCGTTCCGACAATGCCAAGGGCAGACATGATGACCTTAAATGATTTCCTCTTGTGTCAGGATTGGTAAACTTTAGGAGCTAGGAAATGGTCCACTTTACAGAAATGTTCAAATTTACTGGCATTTCTTATATTCTCTGCTATAACATTGTCCTGATTCTTTCTGTATATTCTATACTTATGTTTTTGTTTTCCTTAATCAAAGTGTGTCTTTTCAATCTTTTCAAAGAAGATTCTTTGGACTTACTAAATCACCTGAATTTTATACGTTTTCTGTTGTATTAAGTTCTGCTCATATCTTTATTTATCTTTTTTCTATGTTCTCAGGGTTTATTGTTTTGATCTTCTGATGTCAATTAAAACACTTGGTTATTCATTTTAATAAATATTTTACTTATAAAGATTTGAACTTTTGAAGATTCCAGCTTACTTGTAAGTTTCTAAGGGTCAGGTCCTCTCCATTGTTGCTGGCCTAAGGTTTAGTTCACCATATAGCAATGTATATATTGACCTATTTTCCCCTCGACTTTCTGTGATTCCCTACATCTCACCTTTCTTTGCAGACAAGCCATTTGAAATACTCTTAACTTAGTTCACAGCCAATAAGTCATTGAAATAATGTGTATTTTTAGAGAAATCTTCTTATATAATTAGGCAGAAAATCTCACCTGCCATAGTTTTCAAAACAGCATAATTTCACTCTTCTCAATGCTTAATCTGTTGTATTACACAACCTTTGAGTATTTAGCTTTATCAATGACATGTCCTTTAAAAATGTTTTAGAGATCCTACCAGTCTTTGAAAACATCCTTGTTCCTTGTTTCAGTTCCAGTTTTATGTATATATTCTGCCTTGCACCTGATTATTCCAACAATTGATGGATGGCCTTGGGAATCTAATTCTGGTATTGATAGTCTTTACTGATTGTCTCCCCTCGTAGCTGATTTCTTCATTATTGTGTAAATTTAGATCATGAGCTCATGTTTAGCTAAACAGCTGACCTTGTAAGACGCTTAGGTGTGAATGCTCGTAAGCTTCCGCAGAAAGACGGCAAAGATTTATTGGTGTCCCTCCAATGAGTTGCCCACGAGGACACCGTTTTCTACAAGTGTTGGTCCAATACTCCCTCTAGAGGAAGGGGACTACGACAGGGCTGATTGGCGGCCCCCGATCTGCGGCAGGGGCAGTGGGCAGCCTGTGGCCCGGGCTGGAGCCTCTTTGCATGTGTCCCTGGGACACATCTGCCTGCGAACTTCGGTCACCTGGCAGGAAACTACGATGCCCAGAACTATGGTTAGCTGTGCAGCGAGGTGAACTGTGAGGACAGGTTCCACACATACTTCAAGTAAGAGGTCGGCCTGAGTGGAAAGGTGAGAGTTTGGGCAGCTGTGCAGACAAAGAAGGCGCCCTTTGGCCTGGGCCTAAATGCTTGTGACACCCCACTGGACCTGCCGTGCTCTGAGGACCCTGCCCTGGGACCCCTGCTCCCCTGCCCTTTGTTCAGTCACAGCAGAGATGGCCACACCCACTCCTTCAGTGAGGGCAGAGTTCCAACCACCCTCAGCCCCGCCCCCTCTCCACAGGTTACCATGGACTACAGAGGCTGCATCCTGAGGCCAGGGCGTTCCGACAATGCCAAGGGCAGACATGATGACCTTAAATGATTTCCTCTTGTGTCAGGTTTGGTAAACTTTAGGAGCTAGGAAATGGTCCACTTTACAGAAATGTTCAAATTTACTGGCATTTCTTACATTCTCTGCTATAACATTGTCCTGATTCTTTCTGTATATTCTATACTTATGTTTTTGTTTTCCTTAATCAAAGTGTGTCTTTTCAATCTTTTCAAAGAAGATTCTTTGGACTTACTAAATCACCTGAATTTTATACGTTTTCTGTTGTATTAAGTTCTGCTCATATCTTTATTTATCTTTTTTCTATGTTCTCAGGGTTTATTGTTTTGATCTTCTGATGTCAATTAAAACACTTGGTTATTCATTTTAATAAATATTTTACTTATAAAGATTTGAACTTTTGAAGATTCCAGCTTACTTGTAAGTTTCTAAGGGTCAGGTCCTCTCCATTGTTGCTGGCCTAAGGTTTAGTTCACCATATAGCAATGTATATATTGACCTATTTTCCCCTCGACTTTCTGTGATTCCCTACATCTCACCTTTCTTTGCAGACAAGCCATTTGAAATACCCTTAACTTATTTCACAGCCAATAAGTCATTGAAATAATGTGTATTTTTAGAGAAATCTTCTTATATAATTAGGCAGAAAATCTCACCTGCCATAGTTTTCAAAACAGCATAATTTCACTCTTCTCAATGCTTAATCTGTTGTATTACACAACCTTTGAGTATTTAGCTTTATCAATGACATGTCCTTTAAAAATGTTTTAGAGATCCTACCAGTCTTTGAAAACATCCTTGTTCCTTGTTTCAGGTCCAGTTTTATGTATATATTCTGCCTTGCACCTGATTATCCCAACAATTGATGGATGGCCTTGGGAATCTAATTCTGGTATTGATAGTCTTTACTGATTGTCTCCCCTCGTAGCTGATTTTTTCATTATTGTGTAAATTTAGATCATGAGCTCATGTTTAGCTAAACAGCTGACCTTGTAAGACGCTTAGGTGTGAACGCTCGTAAGCTTCCGCAGAAAGACGGCAAAGATTTATTTGTGTCCCTCCAATGAGTTGCCCACGAGGACACCGTTTTCTACAAGTGTTGGTCCAATACTCCCTCTAGAGGAAGGGGACTCCGACAGGGCTGATTGGCGGCCCCCGATCTGCGGCAGGGGCAGTGGGCAGCCTGTGGCCCGGGCTGGAGCCTCTTTGCATGTGTCCCTGGGACACATCTGCCTGCGAACTTCGGTCACCTGGCAGGAAACTACGATGCCCAGAACTATGGTTAGCTGTGCAGCGAGGTGAACTGTGAGGACAGGTTCCACACATACTTCAAGTAAGAGGTCGGCCTGAGTGGAAAGGTGAGAGTTTGGGCAGCTGTGCAGACAAAGAAGGCGCCCTTTGGCCTGGGCCTAAATGCTTGTGACACCCCACTGGACCTGCCGTGCTCTGAGGGCCCTGCCCTTGGAACCCTGCTCCCCTGCCCTTTGTTCAGTCACAGCAGAGATGGCCACACCCACTCCTTCAGTGAGGGCAGAGTTCCAACCACCCTCAGCCCCGCCCCCTCTCCACAGGTTACCATGGACTACAGAGGCTGCATCCTGATGCTAGGGCGTTCCAAAAATGCCAAGGGCAGACATGATGACCTTAAATGATTTCCTCTTGTGTCAGGTTTGGTAAACTTTAGGAGCTAGGAAATGGTCCACTTTACAGAAATGTTCAAATTTACTGGCATTTCTTATATTCTCTGCTATAACATTGTCCTGATTCTTTCTGTATATTCTATACTTATGTTTTTGTTTTCCTTAATCAAAGTGTGTCTTTTCAATCTTTTCAAAGAAGATTCTTTGGACTTACTAAATCACCTGAATTTTATACGTTTTCTGTTGTATTAAGTTCTGCTCATATCTTTATTTATCTTTTTTCTATGTTCTCAGGGTTTATTGTTTTGATCTTCTGATGTCAATTAAAACACTTGGTTATTCATTTTAATAAATATTTTACTTATAAAGATTTGAACTTTTGAAGATTCCAGCTTACTTGTAAGTTTCTAAGGGTCAGGTCCTCTCCATTGTTGCTGGCCTAAGGTTTAGTTCACCATATAGCAATGTATATATTGACCTATTTTCCCCTCGACTTTCTGTGATTCCCTACATCTCACCTTTCTTTGCAGACAAGCCATTTGAAATACCCTTAACTTATTTCACAGCCAATAAGTCATTGAAATAATGTGTATTTTTAGAGAAATCTTCTTATATAATTAGGCAGAAAATCTCACCTGCCATAGTTTTCAAAACAGCATAATTTCACTCTTCTCAATGCTTAATCTGTTGTATTACACAACCTTTGAGTATTTAGCTTTATCAATGACATGTCCTTTAAAAATGTTTTAGAGATCCTACCAGTCTTTGAAAACATCCTTGTTCCTTGTTTCAGTTCCAGTTTTATGTATATATTCTGCCTTGCACCTGATTATTCCAACAATTGATGGATGGCCTTGGGAATCTAATTCTGGTATTGATAGTCTTTACTGATTGTCTCCCCTCGTAGCTGATTTCTTCATTATTGTGTAAATTTAGATCATGAGCTCATGTTTAGCTAAACAGCTGACCTTGTAAGACGCTTAGGTGTGAACGCTCGTAAGCTTCCGCAGAAAGACGGCAAAGATTTATTGGTGTCCCTCCAATGAGTTGCCCACGAGGACACCGTTTTCTACAAGTGTTGGTCCAATACGCCCTCTAGAGGAAGGGGACTCCGACAGGGCTGATTGGCGGCCCCCGATCTGGGGCAGGGGCAGTGGGCAGCCTGTGGCCCGGTCTGGAGCCTCTTTGCATGTGTCCCTGGGACACATCTGCCTGCGAACTTCGGTCACCTGGCAGGAAGCTACGATGCCCAGACCTATGGTTAGCTGTGCAGCGAGGTGTACTGTGAGGACAGGTTCCACACACACTTCAAGTAAGAGGTCGGCCTGAGTGGAAAGGTGAGAGTTTGGGCAGCTGTGCAGACAAAGAAGGCACACTTTGGCCTGGGCCTAAATGCTTGTGACACCCCACTGGACCTGCCGTGCTCTGAGGGCCCTGCCCTGGGCCCCCTGCTCCCCTGCCCTTTGTTCAGTCACAGCAGAGATGGCCACACCCACTCCTTCAGTGAGGGCAGAGTTCCAACCACCCTCAGCCCCGCCCCCTCTCCACAGGTTACCATGGACTACAGAGGCTGCATCCTGAGGCCAGGGCGTTCCGACAATGCCAAGGGCAGACATGATGACCTTAAATGATTTCCTCTTGTGTCAGGTTTGGTAAACTTTAGGAGCTAGGAAATGGTCCACTTTACAGAAATGTTCAAATTTACTGGCATTTCTTATATTCTCTGCTATAACATTGTCCTGATTCTTTCTGTATATTCTATACTTATGTTTTTGTTTTCCTTAATCAAAGTGTGTCTTTTCAATCTTTTCAAAGAAGATTCTTTGGACTTACTAAATCACCTGAATTTTATACGTTTTCTGTTGTATTAAGTTCTGCTCATATCTTTATTTATCTTTTTTCTATGTTCTCAGGGTTTATTGTTTTGATCTTCTGATGTCAATTCAAACACTTGGTTATTCATTTTAATAAATATTTTACTTATAAAGATTTGAACTTTTGAAGATTCCAGCTTACTTGTAAGTTTCTAAGGGTCAGGTCCTCTCCATTGTTGCTGGCCTAAGGTTTAGTTCACCATATAGCAATGTATATATTGACCTATTTTCCCCTCGACTTTCTGTGATTCCCTACATCTCACCTTTCTTTGCAGACAAGCCATTTGAAATACCCTTAACTTATTTCACAGCCAATAAGTCATTGAAATAATGTGTATTTTTAGAGAAATCTTCTTATATAATTAGGCAGAAAATCTCACCTGCCATAGTTTTCAAAACAGCATAATTTCACTCTTCTCAATGCTTAATCTGTTGTATTACACAACCTTTGAGTATTTAGCTTTATCAATGACATGTCCTTTAAAAATGTTTTAGAGATCCTACCAGTCTTTGAAAACATCCTTGTTCCTTGTTTCAGTTCCAGTTTTATGTATATATTCTGCCTTGCACCTGATTATTCCAACAATTGATGGATGGCCTTGGGAATCTAATTCTGGTATTGATAGTCTTTACTGATTGTCTCCCCTCGTAGCTGATTTTTTCATTATTGTGTAAATTTAGATCATGAGGTCATGTTTAGCTAAACAGCTGACCTTGTAAGACGCTTAGGTGTGAACGCTCGTAAGCTTCAGGAGAAAGTCGGCAAAATTTATTTGTGTCCCTCCAATGAGATGCCCAAGAGGACACCGTTTTCTACAAGTGTTGGTCCAATACTCCCTCTAAAGGAAGGGGATTCCGACAGGGCTGATTGGCGGCCCCCGATCTGGGGCAGGGGCAGTGGGCAGCCTGTGGCCCGGTCTGGAGCCTCTTTGCATGTGTCCCTGGGACACATCTGCCTGCGAACTTCGGTCACCTGGCAGGAAGCTACGATGCCCAGACCTATGGTTAGCTGTGCAGCGAGGTGTACTGTGAGGACAGGTTCCACACACACTTCAAGTAAGAGGTCGGCCTGAGTGGAAAGGTGAGAGTTTGGGCAGCTGTGCAGACAAAGAAGGCACACTTTGGCCTGGGCCTAAATGCTTGTGACACCCCGCTGGACCTGCCGTGCTCTGAGGGCCCTGCCCTGGGCCCCATGCTCCCCTGCCCTTTGTTCAGTCACAGCAGAGATGGCCACACCCACTCCTTCAGTGAGGGCAGAGTTCCAACCACCCTCAGCCCCGCCCCCTCTCCACAGGTTACCATGGACTACAGAGGCTGCATCCTGAGGCCAGGGCGTTCCGACAATGCCAAGGGCAGACATGATGACCTTAAATGATTTCCTCTTGTGTCAGGTTTGGTAAAATTTAGGAGCTAGGAAATGGTCCACTTTACAGAAATGTTCAAATTTACTGGCATTTCTTATATTCTCTGCTATAACATTGTCCTGATTCTTTCTGTATATTCTATACTTATGTTTTTGTTTTCCTTAATCAAAGTGTGTCTTTTCAATCTTTTCAAAGAAGATTCTTTGGACTTACTAAATCACCTGAATTTTATACGTTTTCTGTTGTATTAAGTTCTGCTCATATCTTTATTTATCTTTTTTCTATGTTCTCAGGGTTTATTGTTTTGATCTTCTGATGTCAATTAAAACACTTGGTTATTCATTTTAATAAATATTTTACTTATAAAGATTTGAACTTTTGAAGATTCCAGCTTACTTGTAAGTTTCTAAGGGTCAGGTCCTCTCCATTGTTGCTGGCCTAAGGTTTAGTTCACCATATAGCAATGTATATATTGACCTATTTTCCCCTCGACTTTCTGTGATTCCCTACATCTCACCTTTCTTTGCAGACAAGCCATTTGAAATACCCTTAACTTATTTCACAGCCAATAAGTCATTGAAATAATGTGTATTTTTAGAGAAATCTTCTTATATAATTAGGCAGAAAATCTCACCTGCCATAGTTTTCAAAACAGCATAATTTCACTCTTCTCAATGCTTAATCTGTTGTATTACACAACCTTTCAGTATTTAGCTTTATCAATGACATGTCCTTTAAAAATGTTTTAGAGATCCTACCAGTCTTTGAAAACATCCTTGTTCCTTGTTTCAGTTCCAGTTTTATGTATATATTCTGCCTTGCACCTGATTATCCCAACAATTGATGGATGGCCTTGGGAATCTAATTCTGGTATTGATAGTCTTTACTGATTGTCTCCCCTCGTAGCTGATTTCTTCATTATTGTGTAAATTTAGATCATGAGCTCATGTTTAGCTAAACAGCTGACCTTGTAAGACGCTTAGGTGTGAACGCTCGTAAGCTTCCGCAGAAAGACGGCAAAGATTTATTGGTGTCCCTCCAATGAGTTGCCCACGAGGACACCGTTTTCTACAAGTGTTGGTCCAATACGCCCTCTAGAGGAAGGGGACTCCGACAGGGCTGATTGGCGGCCCCCGATCTGGGGCAGGGGCAGTGGGCAGCCTGTGGCCCGGGCTGGAGCCTCTTTGCATGTGTCCCTGGGACACATCTGCCTGCGAACTTCGGTCACCTGGCAGGAAACTACGATGCCCAGACCTATGGTTAGCTGTGCAGCGAGGTGTACTGTGAGGACAGGTTCCACACACACTTCAAGTAAGAGGTCGGCCTGAATGGAAAGGTGAGAGTTTGGGCAGCTGTGCAGACAAAGAAGGCACACTTTGGCCTGGGCCTAAATGCTTGTGACACCCCACTGGACCTGCCGTGCTCTGAGGGCCCTGCCCTGGGCCCCCTGCTCCACTGCCCTTTGTTCAGTCCCAGCAGAGATGGCCACACCCACTCCTTCAGTGAGGGCAGAGTTCCAACCACCCTCAGCCCCGCCCCCTCTCCACAGGTTACCATGGACTACAGAGGCTGCATCCTGAGGCCAGGGCGTTCCGACAATGCCAAGGGCAGACATGATGACCTTAAATGATTTCCTCTTGTGTCAGTTTTGGTAAACTTTAGGAGCTAGGAAATGGTCCACTTTACAGAAATGTTCAAATTTACTGGCATTTCTTATATTCTCTGCTATAACATTGTCCTGATTCTTTCTGTATATTCTATACTTATGTTTTTGTTTTCCTTAATCAAAGTGTGTCTTTTCAATCTTTTCAAAGAAGATTCTTTGGACTTACTAAATCCCCTGAATTTTATACGTTTTCTGTTGTATTAAGTTCTGCTCATATCTTTATTTATCTTTTTTCTATGTTCTCAGGGTTTATTGTTTTGATCTTCTGATGTCAATTAAAACACTTGGTTATTCATTTTAGTAAATATTTTACTTATAAAGATTTGAACTTTTGAAGATTCCAGCTTACTTGTAAGTTTCTAAGGGTCAGGTCCTCTCCATTGTTGCTGGCCTAAGGTTTAGTTCACCATATAGCAATGTATATATTGACCTATTTTCCCCTCGACTTTCTGTGATTCCCTACATCTCACCTTTCTTTGCAGACAAGCCATTTGAAATACCCTTAACTTATTTCACAGCCAATAAGTCATTGAAATAATGTGTATTTTTAGAGAAATCTTCTTATATAATTAGGCAGAAAATCTCACCTGCCATAGTTTTCAAAACAGCATAATTTCACTCTTCTCAATGCTTAATCTGTTGTATTACACAACCTTTGAGTATTTAGCTTTATCAATGACATGTCCTTTAAAAATGTTTTAGAGATCCTACCAGTCTTTGAAAACATCCTTGTTCCTTGTTTCAGTTCCAGTTTTATGTATATATTCTGCCTTGCACCTGATTATTCCAACAATTGATGGATGGCCTTGGGAATCTAATTCTGGTATTGATAGTCTTTACTGATTGTCTCCCCTCGTAGCTGATTTTTTCATTATTGTGTAAATTTAGATCATGAGGTCATGTTTAGCTAAACAGCTGACCTTGTAAGACGCTTAGGTGTGAACGCTCGTAAGCTTCAGGAGAAAGTCGGCAAAATTTATTTGTGTCCCTCCAATGAGATGCCGAAGAGGACACCGTTTTCTACAAGTGTTGGTCCAATACTCCCTCTAAAGGAAGGGGATTCCGACAGGGCTGATTGGCGGCCCCCGATCTGGGGCAGGGGCAGTGGGCAGCCTGTGGCCCGGTCTGGAGCCTCTTTGCATGTGTCCCTGGGACACATCTGCCTGCGAACTTCGGTCACCTGGCAGGAAGCTACGATGCCCAGACCTATGGTTAGCTGTGCAGCGAGGTGTACTGTGAGGACAGGTTCCACACACACTTCAAGTAAGAGGTCGGCCTGAGTGGAAAGGTGAGAGTTTGGGCAGCTGTGCAGACAAAGAAGGCACACTTTGGCCTGGGCCTAAATGCTTGTGACACCCCACTGGACCTGCCGTGCTCTGAGGGCCCTGCACTGGGACCCCTGCTCCCCTGCCCTTTGTTCAGTCACAGCAGAGATGGCCACACCCACTCCTTCAGTGAGGGCAGAGTTCCAACCACCCTCAGCCCCGCCCCCTCTCCACAGGTTACCATGGACTACAGAGGCTGCATCCTGAGGCCAGGGCGTTCCGACAATGCCAAGGGCAGACATGATGACCTTAAATGATTTCCTCTTGTGTCAGGTTTGGTAAACTTTAGGAGCTAGGAAATGGTCCACTTTACAGAAATGTTCAAATTTACTGGCATTTCTTATATTCTCTGCTATAACATTGTCCTGATTCTTTCTGTATATTCTATACTTATGTTTTTGTTTTCCTTAATCAAAGTGTGTCTTTTCAATCTTTTCAAAGAAGATTCTTTGGACTTACTAAATCACCTGAATTTTATACGTTTTCTGTTGTATTAAGTTCTGCTCATATCTTTATTTATCTTTTTTCTATGTTCTCAGGGTTTATTGTTTTGATCTTCTGATGTCAATTAAAACACTTGGTTATTCATTTTAATAAATATTTTACTTATAAAGATTTGAACTTTTGAAGATTCCAGCTTACTTGTAAGTTTCTAAGGGTCAGGTCCTCTCCATTGTTGCTGGCCTAAGGTTTAGTTCACCATATAGCAATGTATATATTGACCTATTTTCCCCTCGACTTTCTGTGATTCCCTACATCTCACCTTTCTTTGCAGACAAGCCATTTGAAATACCCTTAACTTATTTCACAGCCAATAAGTCATTGAAATAATGTGTATTTTTAGAGAAATCTTCTTATATAATTAGGCAGAAAATCTCACCTGCCATAGTTTTCAAAACAGCATAATTTCACTCTTCTCAATGCTTAATCTGTTGTATTACACAACCTTTGAGTATTTAGCTTTATCAATGACATGTCCTTTAAAAATGTTTTAGAGATCCTACCAGTCTTTGAAAACATCCTTGTTCCTTGTTTCAGTTCCAGTTTTATGTATATATTCTGCCTTGCACCTGATTATCCCAACAATTGATGGATGGCCTTGGGAATCTAATTCTGGTATTGATAGTCTTTACTGATTGTCTCCCCTCGTAGCTGATTTTTTCATTATTGTGTAAATTTAGATCATGAGCTCATGTTTAGCTAAACAGCTGACCTTGTAAGACGCTTAGGTGTGAACGCTCGTAAGCTTCCGCAGAAAGACGGCAAAGATTTATTTGTGTCCCTCCAATGAGTTGCCCACGAGGACACCGTTTTCTACAAGTGTTGGTCCAATACTCCCTCTAGAGGAAGGGGACTCCGACAGGGCTGATTGGCGGCCCCCGATCTGGGGCAGGGGCAGTGGGCAGCCTGTGGCCCGGGCTGGAGCCTCTTTGCATGTGTCCCTGGGACACATCTGCCTGCGAACTTCGGTCACCTGGCAGGAAACTACGATGCCCAGAACTATGGTTAGCTGTGCAGCGAGGTGAACTGTGAGGACAGGTTCCACACATACTTCAAGTAAGAGGTCGGCCTGAGTGGAAAGGTGAGAGTTTGGGCAGCTGTGCAGACAAAGAAGGCGCCCTTTGGCCTGGGCCTAAATGCTTGTGACACCCCACTGGACCTGCCGTGCTCTGAGGGCCCTGCCCTGGGAACCCTGCTCCCCTGCCCTTTGTTCAGTCACAGCAGAGATGGCCACACCCACTCCTTCAGTGAGGGCAGAGTTCCAACCACAATCAGCCCCGCCCCCTCTCCACAGGTTACCATGGACTACAGAGGCTGCATCCTGAGGCTAGGGCGTTCCGACAATGCCAAGGGCAGACATGATGACCTTAAATGATTTCCTCTTGTGTCAGGTTTGGTAAACTTTAGGAGCTAGGAAATGGTCCACTTTACAGAAATGTTCAAATTTACTGGCATTTCTTATATTCTCTGCTATAACATTGTCCTGATTCTTTCTGTATATTCTATACTTATGTTTTTGTTTTCCTTAATCAAAGTGTGTCGTTTCAATCTTTTCAAAGAAGATTCTTTGGACTTACTAAATCACCTGAATTTTATACGTTTTCTGTTGTATTAAGTTCTGCTCATATCTTTATTTATCTTTTTTCTATGTTCTCAGGGTTTATTGTTTTGATCTTCTGATGTCAATTCAAACACTTGGTTATTCATTTTAATAAATATTTTACTTATAAAGATTTGAACTTTTGAAGATTCCAGCTTACTTGTAAGTTTCTAAGGGTCAGGTCCTCTCCATTGTTGCTGGCCTAAGGTTTAGTTCACCATATAGCAATGTATATATTGACCTATTTTCCCCTCGACTTTCTGTGATTCCCTACATCTCACCTTTCTTTGCAGACAAGCCATTTGAAATACCCTTAACTTATTTCACAGCCAATAAGTCATTGAAATAATGTGTATTTTTAGAGAAATCTTCTTATATAATTAGGCAGAAAATCTCACCTGCCATAGTTTTCAAAACAGCATAATTTCACTCTTCTCAATGCTTAATCTGTTGTATTACACAACCTTTGAGTATTTAGCTTTATCAATGACATGTCCTTTAAAAATGTTTTAGAGATCCTACCAGTCTTTGAAAACATCCTTGTTCCTTGTTTCAGTTCCAGTTTTATGTATATATTCTGCCTTGCACCTGATTATTCCAACAATTGATGGATGGCCTTGGGAATCTAATTCTGGTATTGATAGTCTTTACTGATTGTCTCCCCTCGTAGCTGATTTCTTCATTATTGTGTAAATTTAGATCATGAGCTCATGTTTAGCTAAACAGCTGACCTTGTAAGACGCTTAGGTGTGAACGCTCGTAAGCTTCCGCAGAAAGACGGCAAAGATTTATTGGTGTCCCTACAATGAGTTGCCCACGAGGACACCGTTTTCTACAAGTGTTGGTCCAATACGCCCTCTAGAGGAAGGGGACTCCGACAGGGCTGATTGGCGGCCCCCGATCTGGGGCAGGGGCAGTGGGCAGCCTGTGGCCCGGGCTGGAGCCTCTTTGCATGTGTCCCTGGGACACATCTGCCTGCGAACTTCGGTCACCTGGCAGGAAGCTACGATGCCCAGACCTATGGTTAGCTGTGCAGCGAGGTGTACTGTGAGGACAGGTTCCACACACACTTCAAGTAAGAGGTCGGCCTGAGTGGAAAGGTGAGAGTTTGGGCAGCTGTGCAGACAAAGAAGGCACACTTTGGCCTGGGCCTAAATGCTTGTGACACCCCACTGGACCTGCCGTGCTCTGAGGGCCCTGCCCTGGGCCCCCTGCTCCACTGCCCTTTGTTCAGTCCCAGCAGAGATGGCCACACCCACTCCTTCAGTGAGGGCAGAGTTCCAACCACCCTCAGCCCCGCCCCCTCTCCACAGGTTACCATGGACTACAGAGGCTGCATCCTGAGGCCAGGGCGTTCCGACAATGCCAAGGGCAGACATGATGACCTTAAATGATTTCCTCTTGTGTCAGGTTTGGTAAACTTTAGGAGCTAGGAAATGGTCCACTTTACAGAAATGTTCAAATTTACTGGCATTTCTTATATTCTCTGCTATAACATTGTCCTGATTCTTTCTGTATATTCTATACTTATGTTTTTGTTTTCCTTAATCAAAGTGTGTCTTTTCAATCTTTTCAAAGAAGATTCTTTGGACTTACTAAATCACCTGAATTTTATACGTTTTCTGTTGTATTAAGTTCTGCTCATATCTTTATTTATCTTTTTTCTATGTTCTCAGGGTTTATTGTTTTGATCTTCTGATGTCAATTAAAACACTTGGTTATTCATTTTAATAAATATTTTACTTATAAAGATTTGAACTTTTGAAGATTCCAGCTTACTTGTAAGTTTCTAAGGGTCAGGTCCTCTCCATTGTTGCTGGCCTAAGGTTTAGTTCACCATATAGCAATGTATATATTGACCTATTTTCCCCTCGACTTTCTGTGATTCCCTACATCTCACCTTTCTTTGCAGACAAGCCATTTGAAATACCCTTAACTTATTTCACAGCCAATAAGTCATTGAAATAATGTGTATTTTTAGAGAAATCTTCTTATATAATTAGGCAGAAAATCTCACCTGCCATAGTTTTCAAAACAGCATAATTTCACTCTTCTCAATGCTTAATCTGTTGTATTACACAACCTTTGAGTATTTAGCTTTATCAATGACATGTCCTTTAAAAATGTTTTAGAGATCCTACCAGTCTTTGAAAACATCCTTGTTCCTTGTTTCAGTTCCAGTTTTATGTATATATTCTGCCTTGCACCTGATTATCCCAACAATTGATGGATGGCCTTGGGAATCTAATTCTGGTATTGATAGTCTTTACTGATTGTCTCCCCTCGTAGCTGATTTTTTCATTATTGTGTAAATTTAGATCATGAGCTCATGTTTAGCTAAACAGCTGACCTTGTAAGACGCTTAGGTGTGAACGCTCGTAAGCTTCCGCAGAAAGACGGCAAAGATTTATTTGTGTCCCTCCAATGAGTTGCCCACGAGGACACCGTTTTCTACAAGTGTTGGTCCAATACTCCCTCTAGAGGAAGGGGACTCCGACAGGGCTGATTGGCGGCCCCCGATCTGCGGCAGGGGCAGTGGGCAGCCTGTGGCCCGGGCTGGAGCCTCTTTGCATGTGTCCCTGGGACACATCTGCCTGCGAACTTCGGTCACCTGGCAGGAAACTACGATGCCCAGAACTATGGTTAGCTGTGCAGCGAGGTGAACTGTGAGGACAGGTTCCACACATACTTCAAGTAAGAGGTCGGCCTGAGTGGAAAGGTGAGAGTTTGGGCAGCTGTGCAGACAAAGAAGGCGCCCTTTGGCCTGGGCCTAAATGCTTGTGACACCCCACTGGACCTGCCGTGCTCTGAGGGCCCTGCCCTGGGAACCCTGCTCCCCTGCCCTTTGTTCAGTCACAGCAGAGATGGCCACACCCACTCCTTCAGTGAGGGCAGAGTTCCAACCACCCTCAGCCCCGCCCCCTCTCCACAGGTTACCATGGACTACAGAGGCTGCATCCTGAGGCTAGGGCGTTCCGACAATGCCAAGGGCAGACATGATGACCTTAAATGATTTCCTCTTGTGTCAGGTTTGGTAAACTTTAGGAGCTAGGAAATGGTCCACTTTACAGAAATGTTCAAATTTACTGGCATTTCTTATATTCTCTGCTATAACATTGTCCTGATTCTTTCTGTATATTCTATACTTATGTTTTTGTTTTCCTTAATCAAAGTGTGTCTTTTCAATCTTTTCAAAGAAGATTCTTTGGACTTACTAAATCACCTGAATTTTATACGTTTTCTGTTGTATTAAGTTCTGCTCATATCTTTATTTATCTTTTTTCTATGTTCTCAGGGTTTATTGTTTTGATCTTCTGATGTCAATTAAAACACTTGGTTATTCATTTTAATAAATATTTTACTTATAAAGATTTGAACTTTTGAAGATTCCAGCTTACTTGTAAGTTTCTAAGGGTCAGGTCCTCTCCATTGTTGCTGGCCTAAGGTTTAGTTCACCATATAGCAATGTATATATTGACCTATTTTCCCCTCGACTTTCTGTGATTCCCTACATCTCACCTTTCTTTGCAGACAAGCCATTTGAAATACCCTTAACTTATTTCACAGCCAATAAGTCATTGAAATAATGTGTATTTTTAGAGAAATCTTCTTATATAATTAGGCAGAAAATCTCACCTGCCATAGTTTTCAAAACAGCATAATTTCACTCTTCTCAATGCTTAATCTGTTGTATTACACAACCTTTGAGTATTTAGCTTTATCAATGACATGTCCTTTAAAAATGTTTTAGAGATCCTACCAGTCTTTGAAAACATCCTTGTTCCTTGTTTCAGTTCCAGTTTTATGTATATATTCTGCCTTGCACCTGATTATTCCAACAATTGATGGATGGCCTTGGGAATCTAATTCTGGTATTGATAGTCTTTACTGATTGTCTCCCCTCGTAGCTGATTTTTTCATTATTGTGTAAATTTAGATCATGAGGTCATGTTTAGCTAAACAGCTGACCTTGTAAGACGCTTAGGTGTGAACGCTCGTAAGCTTCAGGAGAAAGTCGGCAAAATTTATTTGTGTCCCTCCAATGAGATGCCGAAGAGGACACCGTTTTCTACAAGTGTTGGTCCAATACTCCCTCTAAAGGAAGGGGATTCCGACAGGGCTGATTGGCGGCCCCCGATCTGGGGCAGGGGCAGTGGGCAGCCTGTGGCCCGGTCTGGAGCCTCTTTGCATGTGTCCCTGGGACACATCTGCCTGCGAACTTCGGTCACCTGGCAGGAAGCTACGATGCCCAGACCTATGGTTAGCTGTGCAGCGAGGTGTACTGTGAGGACAGGTTCCACACACACTTCAAGTAAGAGGTCGGCCTGAGTGGAAAGGTGAGAGTTTGGGCAGCTGTGCAGACAAAGAAGGCACACTTTGGCCTGGGCCTAAATGCTTGTGACACCCCGCTGGACCTGCCGTGCTCTGAGGGCCCTGCCCTGGGCCCCCTGCTCCCCTGCCCTTTGTTCAGTCACAGCAGAGATGGCCACACCCACTCCTTCAGTGAGGGCAGAGTTCCAACCACCCTCAGCCCCGCCCCCTCTCCACAGGTTACCATGGACTACAGAGGCTGCATCCTGAGGCCAGGGCGTTCCGACAATGCCAAGGGCAGACATGATGACCTTAAATGATTTCCTCTTGTGTCAGGTTTGGTAAAATTTAGGAGCTAGGAAATGGTCCACTTTACAGAAATGTTCAAATTTACTGGCATTTCTTATATTCTCTGCTATAACATTGTCCTGATTCTTTCTGTATATTCTATACTTATGTTTTTGTTTTCCTTAATCAAAGTGTGTCTTTTCAATCTTTTCAAAGAAGATTCTTTGGACTTACTAAATCACCTGAATTTTATACGTTTTCTGTTGTATTAAGTTCTGCTCATATCTTTATTTATCTTTTTTCTATGTTCTCAGGGTTTATTGTTTTGATCTTCTGATGTCAATTAAAACACTTGGTTATTCATTTTAATAAATATTTTACTTATAAAGATTTGAACTTTTGAAGATTCCAGCTTACTTGTAAGTTTCTAAGGGTCAGGTCCTCTCCATTGTTGCTGGCCTAAGGTTTAGTTCACCATATAGCAATGTATATATTGACCTATTTTCCCCTCGACTTTCTGTGATTCCCTACATCTCACCTTTCTTTGCAGACAAGCCATTTGAAATACCCTTAACTTATTTCACAGCCAATAAGTCATTGAAATAATGTGTATTTTTAGAGAAATCTTCTTATATAATTAGGCAGAAAATCTCACCTGCCATAGTTTTCAAAACAGCATAATTTCACTCTTCTCAATGCTTAATCTGTTGTATTACACAACCTTTGAGTATTTAGCTTTATCAATGACATGTCCTTTAAAAATGTTTTAGAGATCCTACCAGTCTTTGAAAACATCCTTGTTCCTTGTTTCAGTTCCAGTTTTATGTATATATTCTGCCTTGCACCTGATTATCCCAACAATTGATGGATGGCCTTGGGAATCTAATTCTGGTATTGATAGTCTTTACTGATTGTCTCCCCTCGTAGCTGATTTTTTCATTATTGTGTAAATTTAGATCATGAGCTCATGTTTAGCTAAACAGCTGACCTTGTAAGACGCTTAGGTGTGAACGCTCGTAAGCTTCCGCAGAAAGACGGCAAAGATTTATTTGTGTCCCTCCAATGAGTTGCCCACGAGGACACCGTTTTCTACAAGTGTTGGTCCAATACTCCCTCTAGAGGAAGGGGACTCCGACAGGGCTGATTGGCGGCCCCCGATCTGCGGCAGGGGCAGTGGGCAGCCTGTGGCCCGGGCTGGAGCCTCTTTGCATGTGTCCCTGGGACACATCTGCCTGCGAACTTCGGTCACCTGGCAGGAAACTACGATGCCAAGAACTATGGTTAGCTGTGCAGCGAGGTGAACTGTGAGGACAGGTTCCACACATACTTCAAGTAAGAGGTCGGCCTGAGTGGAAAGGTGAGAGTTTGGGCAGCTGTGCAGACAAAGAAGGCGCCCTTTGGCCTGGGCCTAAATGCTTGTGACACCCCACTGGACCTGCCGTGCTCTGAGGGCCCTGCCCTGGGAACCCTGCTCCCCTGCCCTTTGTTCAGTCACAGCAGAGATGGCCACACCCACTCCTTCAGTGAGGGCAGAGTTCCAACCACCCTCAGCCCCGCCCCCTCTCCACAGGTTACCATGGACTACAGAGGCTGCATCCTGAGGCTAGGGCGTTCCGACAATGCCAAGGGCAGACATGATGACCTTAAATGATTTCCTCTTGTGTCAGGTTTGGTAAACTTTAGGAGCTAGGAAATGGTCCACTTTACAGAAATGTTCAAATTTACTGGCATTTCTTATATTCTCTGCTATAACATTGTCCTGATTCTTTCTGTATATTCTATACTTATGTTTTTGTTTTCCTTAATCAAAGTGTGTCTTTTCAATCTTTTCAAAGAAGATTCTTTGGACTTACTAAATCACCTGAATTTTATACGTTTTCTGTTGTATTAAGTTCTGCTCATATCTTTATTTATCTTTTTTCTATGTTCTCAGGGTTTATTGTTTTGATCTTCTGATGTCAATTAAAACACTTGGTTATTCATTTTAATAAATATTTTACTTATAAAGATTTGAACTTTTGAAGATTCCAGCTTACTTGTAAGTTTCTAAGGGTCAGGTCCTCTCCATTGTTGCTGGCCTAAGGTTTAGTTCACCATATAGCAATGTATATATTGACCTATTTTCCCCTCGACTTTCTGTGATTCCCTACATCTCACCTTTCTTTGCAGACAAGCCATTTGAAATACCCTTAACTTATTTCACAGCCAATAAGTCATTGAAATAATGTGTATTTTTAGAGAAATCTTCTTATATAATTAGGCAGAAAATCTCACCTGCCATAGTTTTCAAAACAGCATAATTTCACTCTTCTCAATGCTTAATCTGTTGTATTACACAACCTTTGAGTATTTAGCTTTATCAATGACATGTCCTTTAAAAATGTTTTAGAGATCCTACCAGTCTTTGAAAACATCCTTGTTCCTTGTTTCAGTTCCAGTTTTATGTATATATTCTGCCTTGCACCTGATTATCCCAACAATTGATGGATGGCCTTGGGAATCTAATTCTGGTATTGATAGTCTTTACTGATTGTCTCCCCTCGTAGCTGATTTTTTCATTATTGTGTAAATTTAGATCATGAGCTCATGTTTAGCTAAACAGCTGACCTTGTAAGACGCTTAGGTGTGAACGCTCGTAAGCTTCAGGAGAAAGTCGGCAAAATTTATTTGTGTCCCTCCAATGAGATGCCCAAGAGGACACCGTTTTCTACAAGTGTTGGTCCAATACTCCCTCTAAAGGAAGGGGATTCCGACAGGGCTGATTGGCGGCCCCCGATCTGGGGCAGGGGCAGTGGGCAGCCTGTGGCCCGGTCTGGAGCCTCTTTGCATGTGTCCCTGGGACACATCTGCCTGCGAACTTCGGTCACCTGGCAGGAAGCTACGATGCCCAGACCTATGGTTAGCTGTGCAGCGAGGTGTACTGTGAGGACAGGTTCCACACACACTTCAAGTAAGAGGTCGGCCTGAGTGGAAAGGTGAGAGTTTGGGCAGCTGTGCAGACAAAGAAGGCACACTTTGGCCTGGGCCTAAATGCTTGTGACACCCCGCTGGACCTGCCGTGCTCTGAGGGCCCTGCCCTGGGCCCCCTGCTCCCCTGCCCTTTGTTCAGTCACAGCAGAGATGGCCACACCCACTCCTTCAGTGTGGGCAGAGTTCCAACCACCCTCAGCCCCGCCCCCTCTCCACAGGTTACCATGGACTACAGAGGCTGCATCCTGAGGCCAGGGCGTTCCGACAATGCCAAGGGCAGACATGATGACCTTAAATGATTTCCTCTTGTGTCAGGTTTGGTAAAATTTAGGAGCTAGGAAATGGTCCACTTTACAGAAATGTTCAAATTTACTGGCATTTCTTATATTCTCTGCTATAACATTGTCCTGATTCTTTCTGTATATTCTATACTTATGTTTTTGTTTTCCTTAATCAAAGTGTGTCTTTTCAATCTTTTCAAAGAAGATTCTTTGGACTTACTAAATCACCTGAATTTTATACGTTTTCTGTTGTATTAAGTTCTGCTCATATCTTTATTTATCTTTTTTCTATGTTCTCAGGGTTTATTGTTTTGATCTTCTGATGTCAATTAAAACACTTGGTTATTCATTTTAATAAATATTTTACTTATAAAGATTTGAACTTTTGAAGATTCCAGCTTACTTGTAAGTTTCTAAGGGTCAGGTCCTCTCCATTGTTGCTGGCCTAAGGTTTAGTTCACCATATAGCAATGTATATATTGACCTATTTTCCCCTCGACTTTCTGTGATTCCCTACATCTCACCTTTCTTTGCAGACAAGCCATTTGAAATACCCTTAACTTATTTCACAGCCAATAAGTCATTGAAATAATGTGTATTTTTAGAGAAATCTTCTTATATAATTAGGCAGAAAATCTCACCTGCCATAGTTTTCAAAACAGCATAATTTCACTCTTCTCAATGCTTAATCTGTTGTATTACACAACCTTTGAGTATTTAGCTTTATCAATGACATGTCCTTTAAAAATGTTTTAGAGATCCTACCAGTCTTTGAAAACATCCTTGTTCCTTGTTTCAGTTCCAGTTTTATGTATATATTCTGCCTTGCACCTGATTATCCCAACAATTGATGGATGGCCTTGGGAATCTAATTCTGGTATTGATAGTCTTTACTGATTGTCTCCCCTCGTAGCTGATTTTTTCATTATTGTGTAAATTTAGATCATGAGCTCATGTTTAGCTAAACAGCTGACCTTGTAAGACGCTTAGGTGTGAACGCTCGTAAGCTTCCGCAGAAAGACGGCAAAGATTTATTTGTGTCCCTCCAATGAGTTGCCCACGAGGACACCGTTTTCTACAAGTGTTGGTCCAATACTCCCTCTAGAGGAAGGGGATTCCGACAGGGCTGATTGGCGGCCCCCGATCTGGGGCAGGGGCAGTGGGCAGCCTGTGGCCCGGGCTGGAGCCTCTTTGCATGTGTCCCTGGGAAACATCTGCCTGCGAACTTCGGTCACCTGGCAGGAAACTACGATGCCCAGAACTATGGTTAGCTGTGCAGCGAGGTGAACTGTGAGGACAGGTTCCACACATACTTCAAGTAAGAGGTCGGCCTGAGTGGAAAGGTGAGAGTTTGGGCAGCTGTGCAGACAAAGAAGGCGCCCTTTGGCCTGGGCCTAAATGCTTGTGACACCCCACTGGACCTGCCGTGCTCTGAGGGCCCTGCCCTGGGAACCCTGCTCCCCTGCCCTTTGTTCAGTCACAGCAGAGATGGCCACACCCACTCCTTCAGTGAGGGCAGAGTTCCAACCACCCTCAGCCCCGCCCCCTCTCCACAGGTTACCATGGACTACAGAGGCTGCATCCTGAGGCCAGGGCGTTCCGACAATGCCAAGGGCAGACATGATGACCTTAAATGATTTCCTCTTGTGTCAGGTTTGGTAAACTTTAGGAGCTAGGAAATGGTCCACTTTACAGAAATGTTCAAATTTACTGGCATTTCTTATATTCTCTGCTATAACATTGTCCTGATTCTTTCTGTATATTCTATACTTATGTTTTTGTTTTCCTTAATCAAAGTGTGTCTTTTCAATCTTTTCAAAGAAGATTCTTTGGACTTACTAAATCACCTGAATTTTATACGTTTTCTGTTGTATTAAGTTCTGCTCATATCTTTATTTATCTTTTTTCTATGTTCTCAGGGTTTATTGTTTTGATCTTCTGATGTCAATTAAAACACTTGGTTATTCATTTTAATAAATAGTTTACTTATAAAGATTTGAACTTTTGAAGATTCCAGCTTACTTGTAAGTTTCTAAGGGTCAGGTCCTCTCCATTGTTGCTGGCCTAAGGTTTAGTTCACCATATAGCAATGTATATATTGACCTATTTTCCCCTCGACTTTCTGTGATTCCCTACATCTCACCTTTCTTTGCAGACAAGCCATTTGAAATACCTTTAACTTATTTCACAGCCAATAAGTCATTGAAATAATGTGTATTTTTAGAGAAATCTTCTTATATAATTAGGCAGAAAATCTCACCTGCCATAGTTTTCAAAACAGCATAATTTCACTCTTCTCAATGCTTAATCTGTTGTATTACACAACCTTTGAGTATTTAGCTTTATCAATGACATGTCCTTTAAAAATGTTTTAGAGATCCTACCAGTATTTGAAAACATCCTTGTTCCTTGTTTCAGTTCCAGTTTTATGTATATATTCTGCCTTGCACCTGATTATTCCAACAATTGATGGATGGCCTTGGGAATCTAATTCTGGTATTGATAGTCTTTACTGATTGTCTCCCCTCGTAGCTGATTTTTTCATTATTGTGTAAATTTAGATCATGAGCTCATGTTTAGCTAAACAGCTGACCTTGTAAGACGCTTAGGTGTGAACGCTCGTAAGCTTCAGGAGAAAGTCGGCAAAATTTATTTGTGTCCCTCCAATGAGTTGCCCACGAGGACACCGTTTTCTACAAGTGTTGGTCCAATACGCCCTCTAAAGGAAGGGGATTCCGACAGGGCTGATTGGCGGCCCCCGATCTGGGGCAGGGGCAGTGGGCAGCCTGTGGCCCGGGCAGGAGCCTCTTTGCATGTGTCCCTGGGACACATCTGCCTGCGAACTTCGGTCACCTGGCAGGAAGCTACGATGCCCAGACCTATGGTTAGCTGTGCAGCGAGGTGTACTGTGAGGACAGGTTCCACACACACTTCAAGTAAGAGGTCGGCCTGAGTGGAAAGGTGAGAGTTTGGGCAGCTGTGCAGACAAAGAAGGCACACTTTGGCCTGGGCCTAAATGCTTGTGACACCCCACTGGACCTGCCGTGCTCTGAGGGCCCTGCCCTGGGCCCCCTGCTCCCCTGCCCTTTGTTCAGTCACAGCAGAGATGGCCACACCCACTCCTTCAGTGAGGGCAGAGTTCCAACCACCCTCAGCCCCGCCCCCTCTCCACAGGTTACCATGGACTACAGAGGCTGCATCCTGAGGCCAGGGCGTTCCGACAATGCCAAGGGCAGACATGATGACCTTAAATGATTTCCTCTTGTGTCAGGTTTGGTAAACTTTAGGAGCTAGGAAATGGTCCACTTTACAGAAATGTTCAAATTTACTGGCATTTCTTATATTCTCTGCTATAACATTGTCCTGATTCTTTCTGTATATTCTATACTTATGTTTTTGTTTTCCTTAATCAAAGTGTGTCTTTTCAATCTTTTCAAAGAAGATTCTTTGGACTTACTAAATCACCTGAATTTTATACGTTTTCTGTTGTATTAAGTTCTGCTCATATCTTTATTTATCTTTTTTCTATGTTCTCAGGGTTTATTGTTTTGATCTTCTGATGTCAATTAAAACACTTGGTTATTCATTTTAATAAATATTTTACTTATAAAGATTTGAACTTTTGAAGATTCCAGCTTACTTGTAAGTTTCTAAGGGTCAGGTCCTCTCCATTGTTGCTGGCCTAAGGTTTAGTTCACCATATAGCAATGTATATATTGACCTATTTTCCCCTCGACTTTCTGTGATTCCCTACATCTCACCTTTCTTTGCAGACAAGCCATTTGAAATACCCTTAACTTATTTCACAGCCAATAAGTCATTGAAATAATGTGTATTTTTAGAGAAATCTTCTTATATAATTAGGCAGAAAATCTCACCTGCCATAGTTTTCAAAACAGCATAATTTCACTCTTCTCAATGCTTAATCTGTTGTATTACACAACCTTTGAGTATTTAGCTTTATCAATGACATGTACTTTAAAAATGTTTTAGAGATCCTACCAGTCTTTGAAAACATCCTTGTTCCTTGTTTCAGTTCCAGTTTTATGTATATATTCTGCCTTGCACCTGATTATTCCAACAATTGATGGATGGCCTTGGGAATCTAATTCTGGTATTGATAGTCTTTACTGATTGTCTCCCCTCGTAGCTGATTTTTTCATTATTGTGTAAATTTAGATCATGAGGTCATGTTTAGCTAAACAGCTGACCTTGTAAGACGCTTAGGTGTGAACGCTCGTAAGCTTCAGGAGAAAGTCGGCAAAATTTATTTGTGTCCCTCCAATGAGTTGCCCACGAGGACACCGTTTTCTACAAGTGTTGGTCCAATACTCCCTCTAAAGGAAGGGGATTCCGACAGGGCTGATTGGCGGCCCCCGATCTGGGGCAGGGGCAGTGGGCAGCCTGTGGCCCGGTCTGGAGCCTCTTTGCATGTGTCCCTGGGACACATCTGCCTGCGAACTTCGGTCACCTGGCAGGAAGCTACGATGCCCAGACCTATGGTTAGCTGTGCAGCGAGGTGTACTGTGAGGACAGGTTCCACACACACTTCAAGTAAGAGGTCGGCCTGAGTGGAAAGGTGAGAGTTTGGGCAGCTGTGCAGACAAAGAAGGCACACTTTGGCCTGGGCCTAAATGCTTGTGACACCCCGCTGGACCTGCCGTGCTCTGAGGGCCCTGCCCTGGGCCCCCTGCTCCCCTGCCCTTTGTTCAGTCACAGCAGAGATGGCCACACCCACTCCTTCAGTGAGGGCAGAGTTCCAACCACCCTCAGCCCCGCCCCCTCTCCACAGGTTACCATGGACTACAGAGGCTGCATCCTGAGGCCAGGGCGTTCCGACAATGCCAAGGGCAGACATGATGACCTTAAATGATTTCCTCTTGTGTCAGGTTTGGTAAACTTTAGGAGCTAGGAAATGGTCCACTTTACAGAAATGTTCAAATTTACTGGCATTTCTTATATTCTCTGCTATAACATTGTCCTGATTCTTTCTGTATATTCTATACTTATGTTTTTGTTTTCCTTAATCAAAGTGTGTCTTTTCAATCTTTTCAAAGAAGATTCTTTGGACTTACTAAATCACCTGAATTTTATACGTTTTCTGTTGTATTAAGTTCTGCTCATATCTTTATTTATCTTTTTTCTATGTTCTCAGGGTTTATTGTTTTGATCTTCTGATGTCAATTAAAACACTTGGTTATTCATTTTAATAAATATTTTACTTATAAAGATTTGAACTTTTGAAGATTCCAGCTTACTTGTAAGTTTCTAAGGGTCAGGTCCTCTCCATTGTTGCTGGCCTAAGGTTTAGTTCACCATATAGCAATGTATATATTGACCTATTTTCCCCTCGACTTTCTGTGATTCCCTACATCTCACCTTTCTTTGCAGACAAGCCATTTGAAATACCCTTAACTTATTTCACAGCCAATAAGTCATTGAAATAATGTGTATTTTTAGAGAAATCTTCTTATATAATTAGGCAGAAAATCTCTCCTGCCATAGTTTTCAAAACAGCATAATTTCACTCTTCTCAATGCTTAATCTGTTGTATTACACAACCTTTGAGTATTTAGCTTTATCAATGACATGTCCTTTAAAAATGTTTTAGAGATCCTACCAGTCTTTGAAAACATCCTTGTTCCTTGTTTCAGTTCCAGTTTTATGTATATATTCTGCCTTGCACCTGATTATTCCAACAATTGATGGATGGCCTTGGGATTCTAATTCTGGTATTGATAGTTTTTACTGATTGTCTCCCCTCGTAGCTGATTTTCTCATTATTGTGTAAATTTAGATCATGAGGTCATGTTTAGCTAAACAGCTGACCTTGTAAGACGCTTAGGTGTGAACGCTCGTAAGCTTCAGGAGAAAGTCGGCAAAATTTATTTGTGTCCCTCCAATGAGTTGCCCACGAGGACACCGTTTTCTACAAGTGTTGGTCCAATACTCCCTCTAGAGGAAGGGGACTCCGACAGGGCTGATTGGCGGCCCCCGATCTGGGGCAGGGGCAGTGGGCAGCCTGTGGCCCGGGCTGGAGCCTCTTTGCATGTGTCCCTGGGACACATCTGCCTGCGAACTTCGGTCACCTGGCAGGAAACTACGATGCCCAGAACTATGGTTAGCTGTGCAGCGAGGTGTACTGTGAGGACAAGTTCCACACATACTTCAAGTAAGAGGTCGGCCTGAGTGGAAAGGTGAGAGTTTGGGCAGCTGTGCAGACAAAGAAGGCGCCCTTTGGCCTGGGCCTAAATGCTTGTGACACCCCACTGGACTTGCCGTGCTCTGAGGACCCTGCCCTGGGACCCCTGCTCCCCTGCCCTTTGTTCAGTCACAGCAGAGATGGCCACACCCACTCCTTCAGTGAGGGCAGAGTTCCAACCACCCTCAGCCCCGCCCCCTCTCCACAGGTTACCATGGACTACAGAGGCTGCATCCTGAGGCCAGGGCGTTCCGACAATGCCAAGGGCAGACATGATGACCTTAAATGATTTCCTCTTGTGTCAGGTTTGGTAAAATTTAGGAGCTAGGAAATGGTCCACTTTACAGAAATGTTCAAATTTACTGGCATTTCTTATATTCTCTGCTATAACATTGTCCTGATTCTTTCTGTATATTCTATACTTATGTTTTTGTTTTCCTTAATCAAAGTGTGTCTTTTCAATCTTTTCAAAGAAGATTCTTTGGACTTACTAAATCACCTGAATTTTATACGTTTTCTGTTGTATTAAGTTCTGCTCATATCTTTATTTATCTTTTTTCTATGTTCTCAGGGTTTATTGTTTTGATCTTCTGATGTCAATTAAAACACTTGGTTATTCATTTTAATAAATATTTTACTTATAAAGATTTGAACTTTTGAAGATTCCAGCTTACTTGTAAGTTTCTAAGGGTCAGGTCCTCTCCATTGTTGCTGGCCTAAGGTTTAGTTCACCATATAGCAATGTATATATTGACCTATTTTCCCCTCGACTTTCTGTGATTCCCTACATCTCACCTTTCTTTGCAGACAAGCCATTTGAAATACCCTTAACTTATTTCACAGCCAATAAGTCATTGAAATAATGTGTATTTTTAGAGAAATCTTCTTATATAATTAGGCAGAAAATCTCACCTGCCATAGTTTTCAAAACAGCATAATTTCACTCTTCTCAATGCTTAATCTGTTGTATTACACAACCTTTGAGTATTTAGCTTTATCAATGACATGTACTTTAAAAATGTTTTAGAGATCCTACCAGTCTTTGAAAACATCCTTGTTCCTTGTTTCAGTTCCAGTTTTATGTATATATTCTGCCTTGCACCTGATTATTCCAACAATTGATGGATGGCCTTGGGAATCTAATTCTGGTATTGATAGTCTTTACTGATTGTCTCCCCTCGTAGCTGATTTTTTCATTATTGTGTAAATTTAGATCATGAGGTCATGTTTAGCTAAACAGCTGACCTTGTAAGACGCTTAGGTGTGAACGCTCGTAAGCTTCAGGAGAAAGTCGGCAAAATTTATTTGTGTCCCTCCAATGAGTTGCCCACGAGGACACCGTTTTCTACAAGTGTTGGTCCAATACTCCCTCTAAAGGAAGGGGATTCCGACAGGGCTGATTGGCGGCCCCCGATCTGGGGCAGGGGCAGTGGGCAGCCTGTGGCCCGGTCTGGAGCCTCTTTGCATGTGTCCCTGGGACACATCTGCCTGCGAACTTCGGTCACCTGGCAGGAAGCTACGATGCCCAGACCTATGGTTAGCTGTGCAGCGAGGTGTACTGTGAGGACAGGTTCCACACACACTTCAAGTAAGAGGTCGGCCTGAGTGGAAAGGTGAGAGTTTGGGCAGCTGTGCAGACAAAGAAGGCACACTTTGGCCTGGGCCTAAA
Organism: Mesoplodon mirus; assembly: GCF_964341445.2. Classification (NCBI taxonomy): domain Eukaryota; kingdom Metazoa; phylum Chordata; class Mammalia; order Artiodactyla; family Ziphiidae; genus Mesoplodon; species Mesoplodon mirus. The sequence continues at coordinate 176,075,037 of NC_138976.1, read as the reverse complement.
TGCTTGTGACACCCCGCTGGACCTGCCGTGCTCTGAGGGCCCTGCCCTGGGCCCCCTGCTCCCCTGCCCTTTGTTCAGTCACAGCAGAGATGGCCACACCCACTCCTTCAGTGAGGGCAGAGTTCCAACCACCCTCAGCCCCGCCCCCTCTCCACAGGTTACCATGGACTACAGAGGCTGCATCCTGAGGCCAGGGCGTTCCGACAATGCCAAGGGCAGACATGATGACCTTAAATGATTTCCTCTTGTGTCAGGTTTGGTAAACTTTAGGAGCTAGGAAATGGTCCACTTTACAGAAATGTTCAAATTTACTGGCATTTCTTATATTCTCTGCTATAACATTGTCCTGATTCTTTCTGTATATTCTATACTTATGTTTTTGTTTTCCTTAATCAAAGTGTGTCTTTTCAATCTTTTCAAAGAAGATTCTTTGGACTTACTAAATCACCTGAATTTTATACGTTTTCTGTTGTATTAAGTTCTGCTCATATCTTTATTTATCTTTTTTCTATGTTCTCAGGGTTTATTGTTTTGATCTTCTGATGTCAATTAAAACACTTGGTTATTCATTTTAATAAATATTTTACTTATAAAGATTTGAACTTTTGAAGATTCCAGCTTACTTGTAAGTTTCTAAGGGTCAGGTCCTCTCCATTGTTGCTGGCCTAAGGTTTAGTTCACCATATAGCAATGTATATATTGACCTATTTTCCCCTCGACTTTCTGTGATTCCCTACATCTCACCTTTCTTTGCAGACAAGCCATTTGAAATACCCTTAACTTATTTCACAGCCAATAAGTCATTGAAATAATGTGTATTTTTAGAGAAATCTTCTTATATAATTAGGCAGAAAATCTCTCCTGCCATAGTTTTCAAAACAGCATAATTTCACTCTTCTCAATGCTTAATCTGTTGTATTACACAACCTTTGAGTATTTAGCTTTATCAATGACATGTCCTTTAAAAATGTTTTAGAGATCCTACCAGTCTTTGAAAACATCCTTGTTCCTTGTTTCAGTTCCAGTTTTATGTATATATTCTGCCTTGCACCTGATTATTCCAACAATTGATGGATGGCCTTGGGATTCTAATTCTGGTATTGATAGTTTTTACTGATTGTCTCCCCTCGTAGCTGATTTTCTCATTATTGTGTAAATTTAGATCATGAGGTCATGTTTAGCTAAACAGCTGACCTTGTAAGACGCTTAGGTGTGAACGCTCGTAAGCTTCAGGAGAAAGTCGGCAAAATTTATTTGTGTCCCTCCAATGAGTTGCCCACGAGGACACCGTTTTCTACAAGTGTTGGTCCAATACTCCCTCTAGAGGAAGGGGACTCCGACAGGGCTGATTGGCGGCCCCCGATCTGGGGCAGGGGCAGTGGGCAGCCTGTGGCCCGGGCTGGAGCCTCTTTGCATGTGTCCCTGGGACACATCTGCCTGCGAACTTCGGTCACCTGGCAGGAAACTACGATGCCCAGAACTATGGTTAGCTGTGCAGCGAGGTGTACTGTGAGGACAAGTTCCACACATACTTCAAGTAAGAGGTCGGCCTGAGTGGAAAGGTGAGAGTTTGGGCAGCTGTGCAGACAAAGAAGGCGCCCTTTGGCCTGGGCCTAAATGCTTGTGACACCCCACTGGACTTGCCGTGCTCTGAGGACCCTGCCCTGGGACCCCTGCTCCCCTGCCCTTTGTTCAGTCACAGCAGAGATGGCCACACCCACTCCTTCAGTGAGGGCAGAGTTCCAACCACCCTCAGCCCCGCCCCCTCTCCACAGGTTACCATGGACTACAGAGGCTGCATCCTGAGGCCAGGGCGTTCCGACAATGCCAAGGGCAGACATGATGACCTTAAATGATTTCCTCTTGTATCAGGTTTGGTAAACTTTAGGAGCTAGGAAATGGTCCACTTTACAGAAATGTTCAAATTTACTGGCATTTCTTATATTCTCTGCTATAACATTGTCCTGATTCTTTCTGTATATTCTATACTTATGTTTTTGTTTTCCTTAATCAAAGTGTGTCTTTTCAATCTTTTCAAAGAAGATTCTTTGGACTTACTAAATCACCTGAATTTTATACGTTTTCTGTTGTATTAAGTTCTGCTCATATCTTTATTTATCTTTTTTCTATGTTCTCAGGGTTTATTGTTTTGATCTTCTGATGTCAATTAAAACACTTGGTTATTCATTTTAATAAATATTTTACTTATAAAGATTTGAACTTTTGAAGATTCCAGCTTACTTGTAAGTTTCTAAGGGTCAGGTCCTCTCCATTGTTGCTGGCCTAAGGTTTAGTTCACCATATAGCAATGTATATATTGACCTATTTTCCCCTCGACTTTCTGTGATTCCCTACATCTCACCTTTCTTTGCAGACAAGCCATTTGAAATACCCTTAACTTATTTCACAGCCAATAAGTCATTGAAATAATGTGTATTTTTAGAGAAATCTTCTTATATAATTAGGCAGAAAATCTCACCTGCCATAGTTTTCAAAACAGCATAATTTCACTCTTCTCAATGCTTAATCTGTTGTATTACACAACCTTTGAGTATTTAGCTTTATCAATGACATGTCCTTTAAAAATGTTTTAGAGATCCTACCAGTCTTTGAAAACATCCTTGTTCCTTGTTTCAGTTCCAGTTTTATGTATATGTTCTGCCTTGAACCTGATTATTCCAACAATTGATGGATGGCCTTGGGATTCTAATTCTGGTATTGATAGTTTTTACTGATTGTCTCCCCTCATAGCTGATTTTTTCATTATTGTGTAAATTTAGATCATGAGCTCATGTTTAGCTAAACAGCTGACCTTGTAAGACGCTTAGGTGTGAACGCTCGTAAGCTTCCGCAGAAAGACGGCAAAGATTTATTTGTTTCCCTCCAATGAGTTGCCCACGAGGACACCGTTTTCTACAAGTGTTGGTCCAATACTCCCTCTAGAGGAAGGGGACTCCGACAGGGCTGATTGGCGGCCCCCGATCTGGGGCAGGGGCAGTGGGCAGCCTGTGGCCCGGGCTGGAGCCTCTTTGCATGTGTCCCTGGGACACATCTGCCTGCGAACTTCGGTCACCTGGCAGGAAACTACGATGCCCAGAACTATGGTTAGCTGTGCAGCGAGGTGTACTGTGAGGACAAGTTCCACACATACTTCAAGTAAGAGGTCGGCCTGAGTGGAAAGGTGAGAGTTTGGGCAGCTGTGCAGACAAAGAAGGCGCCCTTTGGCCTGGGCCTAAATGCTTGTGACACCCCACTGGACTTGCCGTGCTCTGAGGACCCTGCCCTGGGACCCCTGCTCCCCTGCCCTTTGTTCAGTCACAGCAGAGATGGCCACACCCACTCCTTCAGTGAGGGCAGAGTTCCAACCACCCTCAGCCCCGCCCCCTCTCCACAGGTTACCATGGACTACAGAGGCTGCATCCTGAGGCCAGGGCGTTCCGACAATGCCAAGGGCAGACATGATGACCTTAAATGATTTCCTCTTGTATCAGGTTTGGTAAACTTTAGGAGCTAGGAAATGGTCCACTTTACAGAAATGTTCAAATTTACTGGCATTTCTTATATTCTCTGCTATAACATTGTCCTGATTCTTTCTGTATATTCTATACTTATGTTTTTGTTTTCCTTAATCAAAGTGTGTCTTTTCAATCTTTTCAAAGAAGATTCTTTGGACTTACTAAATCACCTGAATTTTATACGTTTTCTGTTGTATTAAGTTCTGCTCATATCTTTATTTATCTTTTTTCTATGTTCTCAGGGTTTATTGTTTTGATCTTCTGATGTCAATTAAAACACTTGGTTATTCATTTTAATAAATATTTTACTTATAAAGATTTGAACTTTTGAAGATTCCAGCTTACTTGTAAGTTTCTAAGGGTCAGGTCCTCTCCATTGTTGCTGGCCTAAGGTTTAGTTCACCATATAGCAATGTATATATTGACCTATTTTCCCCTCGACTTTCTGTGATTCCCTACATCTCACCTTTCTTTGCAGACAAGCCATTTGAAATACCCTTAACTTATTTCACAGCCAATAAGTCATTGAAATAATGTGTATTTTTAGAGAAATCTTCTTATATAATTAGGCAGAAAATCTCACCTGCCATAGTTTTCAAAACAGCATAATTTCACTCTTCTCAATGCTTAATCTGTTGTATTACACAACCTTTGAGTATTTAGCTTTATCAATGACATGTCCTTTAAAAATGTTTTAGAGATCCTACCAGTCTTTGAAAACATCCTTGTTCCTTGTTTCAGTTCCAGTTTTATGTATATGTTCTGCCTTGCACCTGATTATTCCAACAATTGATGGATGGCCTTGGGATTCTAATTCTGGTATTGATAGTTTTTACTGATTGTCTCCCCTCGTAGCTGATTTTTTCATTATTGTGTAAATTTAGATCATGAGCTCATGTTTAGCTAAACAGCTGACCTTGTAAGACGCTTAGGTGTGAACGCTCGTAAGCTTCCGCAGAAAGACGGCAAAGATTTATATGTGTCCCTCCAATGAGTTGCCCACGAGGACACCGTTTTCTACAAGTGTTGGTCCAATACTCCCTCTAGAGGAAGGGGACTCCGACAGGGCTGATTGGCGGCCCCCGATCTGGGGCAGCGGCAGTGGGCAGCCTGTGGCCCGGGCTGGAGCCTCTTTGCATGTGTCCCTGGGACACATCTGCCTGCGAACTTCGGTCACCTGGCAGGAAACTACGATGCCCAGAACTATGGTTAGCTGTGCAGCGAGGTGTACTGTGAGGACAAGTTCCACACATACTTCAAGTAAGAGGTCGGCCTGAGTGGAAAGGTGAGAGTTTGGGCAGCTGTGCAGACAAAGAAGGCGCCCTTTGGCCTGGGCCTAAATGCTTGTGACACCCCACTGGACTTGCCGTGCTCTGAGGACCCTGCCCTGGGACCCCTGCTCCCCTGCCCTTTGTTCAGTCACAGCAGAGATGGCCACACCCACTCCTTCAGTGAGGGCAGAGTTCCAACCACCCTCAGCCCCGCCCCCTCTCCACAGGTTACCATGGACTACAGAGGCTGCATCCTGAGGCCAGGGCGTTCCGACAATGCCAAGGGCAGACATGATGACCTTAAATGATTTCCTCTTGTATCAGGTTTGGTAAACTTTAGGAGCTAGGAAATGGTCCACTTTACAGAAATGTTCAAATTTACTGGCATTTCTTATATTCTCTGCTATAACATTGTCCTGATTCTTTCTGTATATTCTATACTTATGTTTTTGTTTTCCTTAATCAAAGTGTGTCTTTTCAATCTTTTCAAAGAAGATTCTTTGGACTTACTAAATCACCTGAATTTTATACGTTTTCTGTTGTATTAAGTTCTGCTCATATCTTTATTTATCTTTTTTCTATGTTCTCAGGGTTTATTGTTTTGATCTTCTGATGTCAATTAAAACACTTGGTTATTCATTTTAATAAATATTTTACTTATAAAGATTTGAACTTTTGAAGATTCCAGCTTACTTGTAAGTTTCTAAGGGTCAGGTCCTCTCCATTGTTGCTGGCCTAAGGTTTAGTTCACCATATAGCAATGTATATATTGACCTATTTTCCCCTCGACTTTCTGTGATTCCCTACATCTCACCTTTCTTTGCAGACAAGCCATTTGAAATACTCTTAACTTAGTTCACAGCCAATAAGTCATTGAAATAATGTGTATTTTTAGAGAAATCTTCTTATATAATTAGGCAGAAAATCTCACCTGCCATAGTTTTCAAAACAGCATAATTTCACTCTTCTCAATGCTTAATCTGTTGTATTACACAACCTTTGAGTATTTAGCTTTATCAATGACATGTCCTTTAAAAATGTTTTAGAGATCCTACCAGTCTTTGAAAACATCCTTGTTCCTTGTTTCAGTTCCAGTTTTATGTATATATTCTGCCTTGCACCTGATTATTCCAACAATTGATGGATGGCCTTGGGAATCTAATTCTGGTATTGATAGTCTTTACTGATTGTCTCCCCTCATAGCTGATTTTTTCATTATTGTGTAAATTTAGATCATGAGCTCATGTTTAGCTAAACAGCTGACCTTGTAAGACGCTTAGGTGTGAACGCTCGTAAGCTTCAGGAGAAAGTCGGCAAAATTTATTTGTGTCCCTCCAATGAGTTGCCCACGAGGACACCGTTTTCTACAAGTGTTGGTCCAATACGCCCTCTAGAGGAAGGGGATTCCGACAGGGCTGATTGGCGGCCCCCGATCTGGGGCAGGGGCAGTGGGCAGCCTGTGGCCCGGTCTGGAGCCTCTTTGCATGTGTCCCTGGGACACATCTGCCTGCGAACTTCGGTCACCTGGCAGGAAGCTACGATGCCCAGACCTATGGTTAGCTGTGCAGCGAGGTGTACTGTGAGGACAGGTTCCACACACACTTCAAGTAAGAGGTCGGCCTGAGTGGGAAGGTGAGAGTTTGGGCAGCTGTGCAGACAAAGAAGGCGCCCTTTGGCCTGGGCCTAAATGCTTGTGACACCCCACTGGACCTGCCGTGCTCTGAGGGCCCTGCCCTGGGCCCCCTGCTCCCCTGCCCTTTGTTCAGTCACAGCAGAGATGGCCACACCCACTCCTTCAGTGAGGGCAGAGTTCCAACCACCCTCAGCCCCGCCCCCTCTCCACAGGTTACCATGGACTACAGAGGCTGCATCCTGAGGCCAGGGCGTTCCGACAATGCCAAGGGCAGACATGATGACCTTAAATGATTTCCTCTTGTATCAGGTTTGGTAAACTTTAGGAGCTAGGAAATGGTCCACTTTACAGAAATGTTCAAATTTACTGGCATTTCTTATATTCTCTGCTATAACATTGTCCTGATTCTTTCTGTATATTCTATACTTATGTTTTTGTTTTCCTTAATCAAAGTGTGTCTTTTCAATCTTTTCAAAGAAGATTCTTTGGACTTACTAAATCACCTGAATTTTATACGTTTTCTGTTGTATTAAGTTCTGCTCATATCTTTATTTATCTTTTTTCTATGTTCTCAGGGTTTATTGTTTTGATCTTCTGATGTCAATTAAAACACTTGGTTATTCATTTTAATAAATATTTTACTTATAAAGATTTGAACTTTTGAAGATTCCAGCTTACTTGTAAGTTTCTAAGGGTCAGGTCCTCTCCATTGTTGCTGGCCTAAGGTTTAGTTCACCATATAGCAATGTATATATTGACCTATTTTCCCCTCGACTTTCTGTGATTCCCTACATCTCACCTTTCTTTGCAGACAAGCCATTTGAAATACCCTTAACTTATTTCACAGCCAATAAGTCATTGAAATAATGTGTATTTTTAGAGAAATCTTCTTATATAATTAGGCAGAAAATCTCACCTGCCATAGTTTTCAAAACAGCATAATTTCACTCTTCTCAATGCTTAATCTGTTGTATTACACAACCTTTGAGTATTTAGCTTTATCAATGACATGTCCTTTAAAAATGTTTTAGAGATCCTACCAGTCTTTGAAAACATCCTTGTTCCTTGTTTCAGTTCCAGTTTTATGTATATACTCTGCCTTGCACCTGATTATTCCAACAATTGATGGATGGCCTTGGGAATCTAATTCTGGTATTGATAGTCTTTACTGATTGTCTCCCCTCGTAGCTGATTTTTTCATTATTGTGTAAATTTAGATCATGAGCTCATGTTTAGCTAAACAGCTGACCTTGTAAGACGCTTAGGTGTGAACGCTCGTAAGCTTCCGCAGAAAGACGGCAAAGATTTATTTGTGTCCCTCCAATGAGTTGCCCACGAGGACACCGTTTTCTACAAGTGTTGGTCCAATACTCCCTCTAGAGGAAGGGGACTCCGACAGGGCTGATTGGCGGCCCCCGATCTGCGGCAGGGGCAGTGGGCAGCCTGTGGCCCGGGCTGGAGCCTCTTTGCATGTGTCCCTGGGACACATCTGCCTGCGAACTTCGGTCACCTGGCAGGAAACTACGATGCCCAGAACTATGGTTAGCTGTGCAGCGAGGTGAACTGTGAGGACAGGTTCCACACATACTTCAAGTAAGAGGTCGGCCTGAGTGGAAAGGTGAGAGTTTGGGCAGCTGTGCAGACAAAGAAGGCGCCCTTTGGCCTGGGCCTAAATGCTTGTGACACCCCACTGGACCTGCCGTGCTCTGAGGGCCCTGCCCTGGGAACCCTGCTCCCCTGCCCTTTGTTCAGTCACAGCAGAGATGGCCACACCCACTCCTTCAGTGAGGGCAGAGTTCCAACCACCCTCAGCCCCGCCCCCTCTCCACAGGTTACCATGGACTACAGAGGCTGCATCCTGAGGCTAGGGCGTTCCGACAATGCCAAGGGCAGACATGATGACCTTAAATGATTTCCTCTTGTGTCAGGTTTGGTAAACTTTAGGAGCTAGGAAATGGTCCACTTTACAGAAATGTTCAAATTTACTGGCATTTCTTATATTCTCTGCTATAACATTGTCCTGATTCTTTCTGTATATTCTATACTTATGTTTTTGTTTTCCTTAATCAAAGTGTGTCTTTTCAATCTTTTCAAAGAAGATTCTTTGGACTTACTAAATCACCTGAATTTTATACGTTTTCTGTTGTATTAAGTTCTGCTCATATCTTTATTTATCTTTTTTCTATGTTCTCAGGGTTTATTGTTTTGATCTTCTGATGTCAATTAAAACACTTGGTTATTCATTTTAATAAATATTTTACTTATAAAGATTTGAACTTTTGAAGATTCCAGCTTACTTGTAAGTTTCTAAGGGTCAGGTCCTCTCCATTGTTGCTGGCCTAAGGTTTAGTTCACCATATAGCAATGTATATATTGACCTATTTTCCCCTCGACTTTCTGTGATTCCCTACATCTCACCTTTCTTTGCAGACAAGCCATTTGAAATACCCTTAACTTATTTCACAGCCAATAAGTCATTGAAATAATGTGTATTTTTAGAGAAATCTTCTTATATAATTAGGCAGAAAATCTCACCTGCCATAGTTTTCAAAACAGCATAATTTCACTCTTCTCAATGCTTAATCTGTTGTATTACACAACCTTTGAGTATTTAGCTTTATCAATGACATGTCCTTTAAAAATGTTTTAGAGATCCTACCAGTCTTTGAAAACATCCTTGTTCCTTGTTTCAGTTCCAGTTTTATGTATATATTCTGCCTTGCACCTGATTATTCCAACAATTGATGGATGGCCTTGGGAATCTAATTCTGGTATTGATAGTCTTTACTGATTGTCTCCCCTCGTAGCTGATTTTTTCATTATTGTGTAAATTTAGATCATGAGGTCATGTTTAGCTAAACAGCTGACCTTGTAAGACGCTTAGGTGTGAACGCTCGTAAGCTTCAGGAGAAAGTCGGCAAAATTTATTTGTGTCCCTCCAATGAGATGCCGAAGAGGACACCGTTTTCTACAAGTGTTGGTCCAATACTCCCTCTAAAGGAAGGGGATTCCGACAGGGCTGATTGGCGGCCCCCGATCTGGGGCAGGGGCAGTGGGCAGCCTGTGGCCCGGTCTGGAGCCTCTTTGCATGTGTCCCTGGGACACATCTGCCTGCGAACTTCGGTCACCTGGCAGGAAGCTACGATGCCCAGACCTATGGTTAGCTGTGCAGCGAGGTGTACTGTGAGGACAGGTTCCACACACACTTCAAGTAAGAGGTCGGCCTGAGTGGAAAGGTGAGAGTTTGGGCAGCTGTGCAGACAAAGAAGGCACACTTTGGCCTGGGCCTAAATGCTTGTGACACCCCGCTGGACCTGCCGTGCTCTGAGGGCCCTGCCCTGGGCCCCCTGCTCCCCTGCCCTTTGTTCAGTCACAGCAGAGATGGCCACACCCACTCCTTCAGTGAGGGCAGAGTTCCAACCACCCTCAGCCCCGCCCCCTCTCCACAGGTTACCATGGACTACAGAGGCTGCATCCTGAGGCCAGGGCGTTCCGACAATGCCAAGGGCAGACATGATGACCTTAAATGATTTCCTCTTGTGTCAGGTTTGGTAAAATTTAGGAGCTAGGAAATGGTCCACTTTACAGAAATGTTCAAATTTACTGGCATTTCTTATATTCTCTGCTATAACATTGTCCTGATTCTTTCTGTATATTCTATACTTATGTTTTTGTTTTCCTTAATCAAAGTGTGTCTTTTCAATCTTTTCAAAGAAGATTCTTTGGACTTACTAAATCACCTGAATTTTATACGTTTTCTGTTGTATTAAGTTCTGCTCATATCTTTATTTATCTTTTTTCTATGTTCTCAGGGTTTATTGTTTTGATCTTCTGATGTCAATTAAAACACTTGGTTATTCATTTTAATAAATATTTTACTTATAAAGATTTGAACTTTTGAAGATTCCAGCTTACTTGTAAGTTTCTAAGGGTCAGGTCCTCTCCATTGTTGCTGGCCTAAGGTTTAGTTCACCATATAGCAATGTATATATTGACCTATTTTCCCCTCGACTTTCTGTGATTCCCTACATCTCACCTTTCTTTGCAGACAAGCCATTTGAAATACCCTTAACTTATTTCACAGCCAATAAGTCATTGAAATAATGTGTATTTTTAGAGAAATCTTCTTATATAATTAGGCAGAAAATCTCACCTGCCATAGTTTTCAAAACAGCATAATTTCACTCTTCTCAATGCTTAATCTGTTGTATTACACAACCTTTGAGTATTTAGCTTTATCAATGACATGTCCTTTAAAAATGTTTTAGAGATCCTACCAGTCTTTGAAAACATCCTTGTTCCTTGTTTCAGTTCCAGTTTTATGTATATATTCTGCCTTGCACCTGATTATCCCAACAATTGATGGATGGCCTTGGGAATCTAATTCTGGTATTGATAGTCTTTACTGATTGTCTCCCCTCGTAGCTGATTTTTTCATTATTGTGTAAATTTAGATCATGAGCTCATGTTTAGCTAAACAGCTGACCTTGTAAGACGCTTAGGTGTGAACGCTCGTAAGCTTCCGCAGAAAGACGGCAAAGATTTATTTGTGTCCCTCCAATGAGTTGCCCACGAGGACACCGTTTTCTACAAGTGTTGGTCCAATACTCCCTCTAGAGGAAGGGGACTCCGACAGGGCTGATTGGCGGCCCCCGATCTGCGGCAGGGGCAGTGGGCAGCCTGTGGCCCGGGCTGGAGCCTCTTTGCATGTGTCCCTGGGACACATCTGCCTGCGAACTTCGGTCACCTGGCAGGAAACTACGATGCCAAGAACTATGGTTAGCTGTGCAGCGAGGTGAACTGTGAGGACAGGTTCCACACATACTTCAAGTAAGAGGTCGGCCTGAGTGGAAAGGTGAGAGTTTGGGCAGCTGTGCAGACAAAGAAGGCGCCCTTTGGCCTGGGCCTAAATGCTTGTGACACCCCACTGGACCTGCCGTGCTCTGAGGGCCCTGCCCTGGGAACCCTGCTCCCCTGCCCTTTGTTCAGTCACAGCAGAGATGGCCACACCCACTCCTTCAGTGAGGGCAGAGTTCCAACCACCCTCAGCCCCGCCCCCTCTCCACAGGTTACCATGGACTACAGAGGCTGCATCCTGAGGCTAGGGCGTTCCGACAATGCCAAGGGCAGACATGATGACCTTAAATGATTTCCTCTTGTGTCAGGTTTGGTAAACTTTAGGAGCTAGGAAATGGTCCACTTTACAGAAATGTTCAAATTTACTGGCATTTCTTATATTCTCTGCTATAACATTGTCCTGATTCTTTCTGTATATTCTATACTTATGTTTTTGTTTTCCTTAATCAAAGTGTGTCTTTTCAATCTTTTCAAAGAAGATTCTTTGGACTTACTAAATCACCTGAATTTTATACGTTTTCTGTTGTATTAAGTTCTGCTCATATCTTTATTTATCTTTTTTCTATGTTCTCAGGGTTTATTGTTTTGATCTTCTGATGTCAATTAAAACACTTGGTTATTCATTTTAATAAATATTTTACTTATAAAGATTTGAACTTTTGAAGATTCCAGCTTACTTGTAAGTTTCTAAGGGTCAGGTCCTCTCCATTGTTGCTGGCCTAAGGTTTAGTTCACCATATAGCAATGTATATATTGACCTATTTTCCCCTCGACTTTCTGTGATTCCCTACATCTCACCTTTCTTTGCAGACAAGCCATTTGAAATACCCTTAACTTATTTCACAGCCAATAAGTCATTGAAATAATGTGTATTTTTAGAGAAATCTTCTTATATAATTAGGCAGAAAATCTCACCTGCCATAGTTTTCAAAACAGCATAATTTCACTCTTCTCAATGCTTAATCTGTTGTATTACACAACCTTTGAGTATTTAGCTTTATCAATGACATGTCCTTTAAAAATGTTTTAGAGATCCTACCAGTCTTTGAAAACATCCTTGTTCCTTGTTTCAGTTCCAGTTTTATGTATATATTCTGCCTTGCACCTGATTATCCCAACAATTGATGGATGGCCTTGGGAATCTAATTCTGGTATTGATAGTCTTTACTGATTGTCTCCCCTCGTAGCTGATTTTTTCATTATTGTGTAAATTTAGATCATGAGCTCATGTTTAGCTAAACAGCTGACCTTGTAAGACGCTTAGGTGTGAACGCTCGTAAGCTTCAGGAGAAAGTCGGCAAAATTTATTTGTGTCCCTCCAATGAGATGCCCAAGAGGACACCGTTTTCTACAAGTGTTGGTCCAATACTCCCTCTAAAGGAAGGGGATTCCGACAGGGCTGATTGGCGGCCCCCGATCTGGGGCAGGGGCAGTGGGCAGCCTGTGGCCCGGTCTGGAGCCTCTTTGCATGTGTCCCTGGGACACATCTGCCTGCGAACTTCGGTCACCTGGCAGGAAGCTACGATGCCCAGACCTATGGTTAGCTGTGCAGCGAGGTGTACTGTGAGGACAGGTTCCACACACACTTCAAGTAAGAGGTCGGCCTGAGTGGAAAGGTGAGAGTTTGGGCAGCTGTGCAGACAAAGAAGGCACACTTTGGCCTGGGCCTAAATGCTTGTGACACCCCGCTGGACCTGCCGTGCTCTGAGGGCCCTGCCCTGGGCCCCCTGCTCCCCTGCCCTTTGTTCAGTCACAGCAGAGATGGCCACACCCACTCCTTCAGTGTGGGCAGAGTTCCAACCACCCTCAGCCCCGCCCCCTCTCCACAGGTTACCATGGACTACAGAGGCTGCATCCTGAGGCCAGGGCGTTCCGACAATGCCAAGGGCAGACATGATGACCTTAAATGATTTCCTCTTGTGTCAGGTTTGGTAAAATTTAGGAGCTAGGAAATGGTCCACTTTACAGAAATGTTCAAATTTACTGGCATTTCTTATATTCTCTGCTATAACATTGTCCTGATTCTTTCTGTATATTCTATACTTATGTTTTTGTTTTCCTTAATCAAAGTGTGTCTTTTCAATCTTTTCAAAGAAGATTCTTTGGACTTACTAAATCACCTGAATTTTATACGTTTTCTGTTGTATTAAGTTCTGCTCATATCTTTATTTATCTTTTTTCTATGTTCTCAGGGTTTATTGTTTTGATCTTCTGATGTCAATTAAAACACTTGGTTATTCATTTTAATAAATATTTTACTTATAAAGATTTGAACTTTTGAAGATTCCAGCTTACTTGTAAGTTTCTAAGGGTCAGGTCCTCTCCATTGTTGCTGGCCTAAGGTTTAGTTCACCATATAGCAATGTATATATTGACCTATTTTCCCCTCGACTTTCTGTGATTCCCTACATCTCACCTTTCTTTGCAGACAAGCCATTTGAAATACCCTTAACTTATTTCACAGCCAATAAGTCATTGAAATAATGTGTATTTTTAGAGAAATCTTCTTATATAATTAGGCAGAAAATCTCACCTGCCATAGTTTTCAAAACAGCATAATTTCACTCTTCTCAATGCTTAATCTGTTGTATTACACAACCTTTGAGTATTTAGCTTTATCAATGACATGTCCTTTAAAAATGTTTTAGAGATCCTACCAGTCTTTGAAAACATCCTTGTTCCTTGTTTCAGTTCCAGTTTTATGTATATATTCTGCCTTGCACCTGATTATCCCAACAATTGATGGATGGCCTTGGGAATCTAATTCTGGTATTGATAGTCTTTACTGATTGTCTCCCCTCGTAGCTGATTTTTTCATTATTGTGTAAATTTAGATCATGAGCTCATGTTTAGCTAAACAGCTGACCTTGTAAGACGCTTAGGTGTGAACGCTCGTAAGCTTCCGCAGAAAGACGGCAAAGATTTATTTGTGTCCCTCCAATGAGTTGCCCACGAGGACACCGTTTTCTACAAGTGTTGGTCCAATACTCCCTCTAGAGGAAGGGGATTCCGACAGGGCTGATTGGCGGCCCCCGATCTGGGGCAGGGGCAGTGGGCAGCCTGTGGCCCGGGCTGGAGCCTCTTTGCATGTGTCCCTGGGAAACATCTGCCTGCGAACTTCGGTCACCTGGCAGGAAACTACGATGCCCAGAACTATGGTTAGCTGTGCAGCGAGGTGAACTGTGAGGACAGGTTCCACACATACTTCAAGTAAGAGGTCGGCCTGAGTGGAAAGGTGAGAGTTTGGGCAGCTGTGCAGACAAAGAAGGCGCCCTTTGGCCTGGGCCTAAATGCTTGTGACACCCCACTGGACCTGCCGTGCTCTGAGGGCCCTGCCCTGGGAACCCTGCTCCCCTGCCCTTTGTTCAGTCACAGCAGAGATGGCCACACCCACTCCTTCAGTGAGGGCAGAGTTCCAACCACCCTCAGCCCCGCCCCCTCTCCACAGGTTACCATGGACTACAGAGGCTGCATCCTGAGGCCAGGGCGTTCCGACAATGCCAAGGGCAGACATGATGACCTTAAATGATTTCCTCTTGTGTCAGGTTTGGTAAACTTTAGGAGCTAGGAAATGGTCCACTTTACAGAAATGTTCAAATTTACTGGCATTTCTTATATTCTCTGCTATAACATTGTCCTGATTCTTTCTGTATATTCTATACTTATGTTTTTGTTTTCCTTAATCAAAGTGTGTCTTTTCAATCTTTTCAAAGAAGATTCTTTGGACTTACTAAATCACCTGAATTTTATACGTTTTCTGTTGTATTAAGTTCTGCTCATATCTTTATTTATCTTTTTTCTATGTTCTCAGGGTTTATTGTTTTGATCTTCTGATGTCAATTAAAACACTTGGTTATTCATTTTAATAAATAGTTTACTTATAAAGATTTGAACTTTTGAAGATTCCAGCTTACTTGTAAGTTTCTAAGGGTCAGGTCCTCTCCATTGTTGCTGGCCTAAGGTTTAGTTCACCATATAGCAATGTATATATTGACCTATTTTCCCCTCGACTTTCTGTGATTCCCTACATCTCACCTTTCTTTGCAGACAAGCCATTTGAAATACCTTTAACTTATTTCACAGCCAATAAGTCATTGAAATAATGTGTATTTTTAGAGAAATCTTCTTATATAATTAGGCAGAAAATCTCACCTGCCATAGTTTTCAAAACAGCATAATTTCACTCTTCTCAATGCTTAATCTGTTGTATTACACAACCTTTGAGTATTTAGCTTTATCAATGACATGTCCTTTAAAAATGTTTTAGAGATCCTACCAGTATTTGAAAACATCCTTGTTCCTTGTTTCAGTTCCAGTTTTATGTATATATTCTGCCTTGCACCTGATTATTCCAACAATTGATGGATGGCCTTGGGAATCTAATTCTGGTATTGATAGTCTTTACTGATTGTCTCCCCTCGTAGCTGATTTTTTCATTATTGTGTAAATTTAGATCATGAGCTCATGTTTAGCTAAACAGCTGACCTTGTAAGACGCTTAGGTGTGAACGCTCGTAAGCTTCAGGAGAAAGTCGGCAAAATTTATTTGTGTCCCTCCAATGAGTTGCCCACGAGGACACCGTTTTCTACAAGTGTTGGTCCAATACGCCCTCTAAAGGAAGGGGATTCCGACAGGGCTGATTGGCGGCCCCCGATCTGGGGCAGGGGCAGTGGGCAGCCTGTGGCCCGGGCAGGAGCCTCTTTGCATGTGTCCCTGGGACACATCTGCCTGCGAACTTCGGTCACCTGGCAGGAAGCTACGATGCCCAGACCTATGGTTAGCTGTGCAGCGAGGTGTACTGTGAGGACAGGTTCCACACACACTTCAAGTAAGAGGTCGGCCTGAGTGGAAAGGTGAGAGTTTGGGCAGCTGTGCAGACAAAGAAGGCACACTTTGGCCTGGGCCTAAATGCTTGTGACACCCCACTGGACCTGCCGTGCTCTGAGGGCCCTGCCCTGGGCCCCCTGCTCCCCTGCCCTTTGTTCAGTCACAGCAGAGATGGCCACACCCACTCCTTCAGTGAGGGCAGAGTTCCAACCACCCTCAGCCCCGCCCCCTCTCCACAGGTTACCATGGACTACAGAGGCTGCATCCTGAGGCCAGGGCGTTCCGACAATGCCAAGGGCAGACATGATGACCTTAAATGATTTCCTCTTGTGTCAGGTTTGGTAAACTTTAGGAGCTAGGAAATGGTCCACTTTACAGAAATGTTCAAATTTACTGGCATTTCTTATATTCTCTGCTATAACATTGTCCTGATTCTTTCTGTATATTCTATACTTATGTTTTTGTTTTCCTTAATCAAAGTGTGTCTTTTCAATCTTTTCAAAGAAGATTCTTTGGACTTACTAAATCACCTGAATTTTATACGTTTTCTGTTGTATTAAGTTCTGCTCATATCTTTATTTATCTTTTTTCTATGTTCTCAGGGTTTATTGTTTTGATCTTCTGATGTCAATTAAAACACTTGGTTATTCATTTTAATAAATATTTTACTTATAAAGATTTGAACTTTTGAAGATTCCAGCTTACTTGTAAGTTTCTAAGGGTCAGGTCCTCTCCATTGTTGCTGGCCTAAGGTTTAGTTCACCATATAGCAATGTATATATTGACCTATTTTCCCCTCGACTTTCTGTGATTCCCTACATCTCACCTTTCTTTGCAGACAAGCCATTTGAAATACCCTTAACTTATTTCACAGCCAATAAGTCATTGAAATAATGTGTATTTTTAGAGAAATCTTCTTATATAATTAGGCAGAAAATCTCACCTGCCATAGTTTTCAAAACAGCATAATTTCACTCTTCTCAATGCTTAATCTGTTGTATTACACAACCTTTGAGTATTTAGCTTTATCAATGACATGTACTTTAAAAATGTTTTAGAGATCCTACCAGTCTTTGAAAACATCCTTGTTCCTTGTTTCAGTTCCAGTTTTATGTATATATTCTGCCTTGCACCTGATTATTCCAACAATTGATGGATGGCCTTGGGAATCTAATTCTGGTATTGATAGTCTTTACTGATTGTCTCCCCTCGTAGCTGATTTTTTCATTATTGTGTAAATTTAGATCATGAGGTCATGTTTAGCTAAACAGCTGACCTTGTAAGACGCTTAGGTGTGAACGCTCGTAAGCTTCAGGAGAAAGTCGGCAAAATTTATTTGTGTCCCTCCAATGAGTTGCCCACGAGGACACCGTTTTCTACAAGTGTTGGTCCAATACTCCCTCTAAAGGAAGGGGATTCCGACAGGGCTGATTGGCGGCCCCCGATCTGGGGCAGGGGCAGTGGGCAGCCTGTGGCCCGGTCTGGAGCCTCTTTGCATGTGTCCCTGGGACACATCTGCCTGCGAACTTCGGTCACCTGGCAGGAAGCTACGATGCCCAGACCTATGGTTAGCTGTGCAGCGAGGTGTACTGTGAGGACAGGTTCCACACACACTTCAAGTAAGAGGTCGGCCTGAGTGGAAAGGTGAGAGTTTGGGCAGCTGTGCAGACAAAGAAGGCACACTTTGGCCTGGGCCTAAATGCTTGTGACACCCCGCTGGACCTGCCGTGCTCTGAGGGCCCTGCCCTGGGCCCCCTGCTCCCCTGCCCTTTGTTCAGTCACAGCAGAGATGGCCACACCCACTCCTTCAGTGAGGGCAGAGTTCCAACCACCCTCAGCCCCGCCCCCTCTCCACAGGTTACCATGGACTACAGAGGCTGCATCCTGAGGCCAGGGCGTTCCGACAATGCCAAGGGCAGACATGATGACCTTAAATGATTTCCTCTTGTGTCAGGTTTGGTAAACTTTAGGAGCTAGGAAATGGTCCACTTTACAGAAATGTTCAAATTTACTGGCATTTCTTATATTCTCTGCTATAACATTGTCCTGATTCTTTCTGTATATTCTATACTTATGTTTTTGTTTTCCTTAATCAAAGTGTGTCTTTTCAATCTTTTCAAAGAAGATTCTTTGGACTTACTAAATCACCTGAATTTTATACGTTTTCTGTTGTATTAAGTTCTGCTCATATCTTTATTTATCTTTTTTCTATGTTCTCAGGGTTTATTGTTTTGATCTTCTGATGTCAATTAAAACACTTGGTTATTCATTTTAATAAATATTTTACTTATAAAGATTTGAACTTTTGAAGATTCCAGCTTACTTGTAAGTTTCTAAGGGTCAGGTCCTCTCCATTGTTGCTGGCCTAAGGTTTAGTTCACCATATAGCAATGTATATATTGACCTATTTTCCCCTCGACTTTCTGTGATTCCCTACATCTCACCTTTCTTTGCAGACAAGCCATTTGAAATACCCTTAACTTATTTCACAGCCAATAAGTCATTGAAATAATGTGTATTTTTAGAGAAATCTTCTTATATAATTAGGCAGAAAATCTCTCCTGCCATAGTTTTCAAAACAGCATAATTTCACTCTTCTCAATGCTTAATCTGTTGTATTACACAACCTTTGAGTATTTAGCTTTATCAATGACATGTCCTTTAAAAATGTTTTAGAGATCCTACCAGTCTTTGAAAACATCCTTGTTCCTTGTTTCAGTTCCAGTTTTATGTATATATTCTGCCTTGCACCTGATTATTCCAACAATTGATGGATGGCCTTGGGATTCTAATTCTGGTATTGATAGTTTTTACTGATTGTCTCCCCTCGTAGCTGATTTTCTCATTATTGTGTAAATTTAGATCATGAGGTCATGTTTAGCTAAACAGCTGACCTTGTAAGACGCTTAGGTGTGAACGCTCGTAAGCTTCAGGAGAAAGTCGGCAAAATTTATTTGTGTCCCTCCAATGAGTTGCCCACGAGGACACCGTTTTCTACAAGTGTTGGTCCAATACTCCCTCTAGAGGAAGGGGACTCCGACAGGGCTGATTGGCGGCCCCCGATCTGGGGCAGGGGCAGTGGGCAGCCTGTGGCCCGGGCTGGAGCCTCTTTGCATGTGTCCCTGGGACACATCTGCCTGCGAACTTCGGTCACCTGGCAGGAAACTACGATGCCCAGAACTATGGTTAGCTGTGCAGCGAGGTGTACTGTGAGGACAAGTTCCACACATACTTCAAGTAAGAGGTCGGCCTGAGTGGAAAGGTGAGAGTTTGGGCAGCTGTGCAGACAAAGAAGGCGCCCTTTGGCCTGGGCCTAAATGCTTGTGACACCCCACTGGACTTGCCGTGCTCTGAGGACCCTGCCCTGGGACCCCTGCTCCCCTGCCCTTTGTTCAGTCACAGCAGAGATGGCCACACCCACTCCTTCAGTGAGGGCAGAGTTCCAACCACCCTCAGCCCCGCCCCCTCTCCACAGGTTACCATGGACTACAGAGGCTGCATCCTGAGGCCAGGGCGTTCCGACAATGCCAAGGGCAGACATGATGACCTTAAATGATTTCCTCTTGTGTCAGGTTTGGTAAAATTTAGGAGCTAGGAAATGGTCCACTTTACAGAAATGTTCAAATTTACTGGCATTTCTTATATTCTCTGCTATAACATTGTCCTGATTCTTTCTGTATATTCTATACTTATGTTTTTGTTTTCCTTAATCAAAGTGTGTCTTTTCAATCTTTTCAAAGAAGATTCTTTGGACTTACTAAATCACCTGAATTTTATACGTTTTCTGTTGTATTAAGTTCTGCTCATATCTTTATTTATCTTTTTTCTATGTTCTCAGGGTTTATTGTTTTGATCTTCTGATGTCAATTAAAACACTTGGTTATTCATTTTAATAAATATTTTACTTATAAAGATTTGAACTTTTGAAGATTCCAGCTTACTTGTAAGTTTCTAAGGGTCAGGTCCTCTCCATTGTTGCTGGCCTAAGGTTTAGTTCACCATATAGCAATGTATATATTGACCTATTTTCCCCTCGACTTTCTGTGATTCCCTACATCTCACCTTTCTTTGCAGACAAGCCATTTGAAATACCCTTAACTTATTTCACAGCCAATAAGTCATTGAAATAATGTGTATTTTTAGAGAAATCTTCTTATATAATTAGGCAGAAAATCTCACCTGCCATAGTTTTCAAAACAGCATAATTTCACTCTTCTCAATGCTTAATCTGTTGTATTACACAACCTTTGAGTATTTAGCTTTATCAATGACATGTACTTTAAAAATGTTTTAGAGATCCTACCAGTCTTTGAAAACATCCTTGTTCCTTGTTTCAGTTCCAGTTTTATGTATATATTCTGCCTTGCACCTGATTATTCCAACAATTGATGGATGGCCTTGGGAATCTAATTCTGGTATTGATAGTCTTTACTGATTGTCTCCCCTCGTAGCTGATTTTTTCATTATTGTGTAAATTTAGATCATGAGGTCATGTTTAGCTAAACAGCTGACCTTGTAAGACGCTTAGGTGTGAACGCTCGTAAGCTTCAGGAGAAAGTCGGCAAAATTTATTTGTGTCCCTCCAATGAGTTGCCCACGAGGACACCGTTTTCTACAAGTGTTGGTCCAATACTCCCTCTAAAGGAAGGGGACTCCGACAGGGCTGATTGGCGGCCCCCGATCTGGGGCAGGGGCAGTGGGCAGCCTGTGGCCCGGGCTGGAGCCTCTTTGCATGTGTCCCTGGGACACATCTGCCTGCGAACTTCGGTCACCTGGCAGGAAACTACGATGCCCAGAACTATGGTTAGCTGTGCAGCGAGGTGTACTGTGAGGACAAGTTCCACACATACTTCAAGTAAGAGGTCGGCCTGAGTGGAAAGGTGAGAGTTTGGGCAGCTGTGCAGACAAAGAAGGCGCCCTTTGGCCTGGGCCTAAATGCTTGTGACACCCCACTGGACTTGCCGTGCTCTGAGGACCCTGCCCTGGGACCCCTGCTCCCCTGCCCTTTGTTCAGTCACAGCAGAGATGGCCACACCCACTCCTTCAGTGAGGGCAGAGTTCCAACCACCCTCAGCCCCGCCCCCTCTCCACAGGTTACCATGGACTACAGAGGCTGCATCCTGAGGCCAGGGCGTTCCGACAATGCCAAGGGCAGACATGATGACCTTAAATGATTTCCTCTTGTATCAGGTTTGGTAAACTTTAGGAGCTAGGAAATGGTCCACTTTACAGAAATGTTCAAATTTACTGGCATTTCTTATATTCTCTGCTATAACATTGTCCTGATTCTTTCTGTATATTCTATACTTATGTTTTTGTTTTCCTTAATCAAAGTGTGTCTTTTCAATCTTTTCAAAGAAGATTCTTTGGACTTACTAAATCACCTGAATTTTATACGTTTTCTGTTGTATTAAGTTCTGCTCATATCTTTATTTATCTTTTTTCTATGTTCTCAGGGTTTATTGTTTTGATCTTCTGATGTCAATTAAAACACTTGGTTATTCATTTTAATAAATATTTTACTTATAAAGATTTGAACTTTTGAAGATTCCAGCTTACTTGTAAGTTTCTAAGGGTCAGGTCCTCTCCATTGTTGCTGGCCTAAGGTTTAGTTCACCATATAGCAATGTATATATTGACCTATTTTCCCCTCGACTTTCTGTGATTCCCTACATCTCACCTTTCTTTGCAGACAAGCCATTTGAAATACCCTTAACTTATTTCACAGCCAATAAGTCATTGAAATAATGTGTATTTTTAGAGAAATCTTCTTATATAATTAGGCAGAAAATCTCACCTGCCATAGTTTTCAAAACAGCATAATTTCACTCTTCTCAATGCTTAATCTGTTGTATTACACAACCTTTGAGTATTTAGCTTTATCAATGACATGTCCTTTAAAAATGTTTTAGAGATCCTACCAGTCTTTGAAAACATCCTTGTTCCTTGTTTCAGTTCCAGTTTTATGTATATGTTCTGCCTTGAACCTGATTATTCCAACAATTGATGGATGGCCTTGGGATTCTAATTCTGGTATTGATAGTTTTTACTGATTGTCTCCCCTCATAGCTGATTTTTTCATTATTGTGTAAATTTAGATCATGAGCTCATGTTTAGCTAAACAGCTGACCTTGTAAGACGCTTAGGTGTGAACGCTCGTAAGCTTCCGCAGAAAGACGGCAAAGATTTATTTGTTTCCCTCCAATGAGTTGCCCACGAGGACACCGTTTTCTACAAGTGTTGGTCCAATACTCCCTCTAGAGGAAGGGGACTCCGACAGGGCTGATTGGCGGCCCCCGATCTGGGGCAGGGGCAGTGGGCAGCCTGTGGCCCGGGCTGGAGCCTCTTTGCATGTGTCCCTGGGACACATCTGCCTGCGAACTTCGGTCACCTGGCAGGAAACTACGATGCCCAGAACTATGGTTAGCTGTGCAGCGAGGTGTACTGTGAGGACAAGTTCCACACATACTTCAAGTAAGAGGTCGGCCTGAGTGGAAAGGTGAGAGTTTGGGCAGCTGTGCAGACAAAGAAGGCGCCCTTTGGCCTGGGCCTAAATGCTTGTGACACCCCACTGGACTTGCCGTGCTCTGAGGACCCTGCCCTGGGACCCCTGCTCCCCTGCCCTTTGTTCAGTCACAGCAGAGATGGCCACACCCACTCCTTCAGTGAGGGCAGAGTTCCAACCACCCTCAGCCCCGCCCCCTCTCCACAGGTTACCATGGACTACAGAGGCTGCATCCTGAGGCCAGGGCGTTCCGACAATGCCAAGGGCAGACATGATGACCTTAAATGATTTCCTCTTGTATCAGGTTTGGTAAACTTTAGGAGCTAGGAAATGGTCCACTTTACAGAAATGTTCAAATTTACTGGCATTTCTTATATTCTCTGCTATAACATTGTCCTGATTCTTTCTGTATATTCTATACTTATGTTTTTGTTTTCCTTAATCAAAGTGTGTCTTTTCAATCTTTTCAAAGAAGATTCTTTGGACTTACTAAATCACCTGAATTTTATACGTTTTCTGTTGTATTAAGTTCTGCTCATATCTTTATTTATCTTTTTTCTATGTTCTCAGGGTTTATTGTTTTGATCTTCTGATGTCAATTAAAACACTTGGTTATTCATTTTAATAAATATTTTACTTATAAAGATTTGAACTTTTGAAGATTCCAGCTTACTTGTAAGTTTCTAAGGGTCAGGTCCTCTCCATTGTTGCTGGCCTAAGGTTTAGTTCACCATATAGCAATGTATATATTGACCTATTTTCCCCTCGACTTTCTGTGATTCCCTACATCTCACCTTTCTTTGCAGACAAGCCATTTGAAATACCCTTAACTTATTTCACAGCCAATAAGTCATTGAAATAATGTGTATTTTTAGAGAAATCTTCTTATATAATTAGGCAGAAAATCTCACCTGCCATAGTTTTCAAAACAGCATAATTTCACTCTTCTCAATGCTTAATCTGTTGTATTACACAACCTTTGAGTATTTAGCTTTATCAATGACATGTCCTTTAAAAATGTTTTAGAGATCCTACCAGTCTTTGAAAACATCCTTGTTCCTTGTTTCAGTTCCAGTTTTATGTATATGTTCTGCCTTGCACCTGATTATTCCAACAATTGATGGATGGCCTTGGGATTCTAATTCTGGTATTGATAGTTTTTACTGATTGTCTCCCCTCGTAGCTGATTTTTTCATTATTGTGTAAATTTAGATCATGAGCTCATGTTTAGCTAAACAGCTGACCTTGTAAGACGCTTAGGTGTGAACGCTCGTAAGCTTCCGCAGAAAGACGGCAAAGATTTATATGTGTCCCTCCAATGAGTTGCCCACGAGGACACCGTTTTCTACAAGTGTTGGTCCAATACTCCCTCTAGAGGAAGGGGACTCCGACAGGGCTGATTGGCGGCCCCCGATCTGGGGCAGCGGCAGTGGGCAGCCTGTGGCCCGGGCTGGAGCCTCTTTGCATGTGTCCCTGGGACACATCTGCCTGCGAACTTCGGTCACCTGGCAGGAAACTACGATGCCCAGAACTATGGTTAGCTGTGCAGCGAGGTGTACTGTGAGGACAAGTTCCACACATACTTCAAGTAAGAGGTCGGCCTGAGTGGAAAGGTGAGAGTTTGGGCAGCTGTGCAGACAAAGAAGGCGCCCTTTGGCCTGGGCCTAAATGCTTGTGACACCCCACTGGACTTGCCGTGCTCTGAGGACCCTGCCCTGGGACCCCTGCTCCCCTGCCCTTTGTTCAGTCACAGCAGAGATGGCCACACCCACTCCTTCAGTGAGGGCAGAGTTCCAACCACCCTCAGCCCCGCCCCCTCTCCACAGGTTACCATGGACTACAGAGGCTGCATCCTGAGGCCAGGGCGTTCCGACAATGCCAAGGGCAGACATGATGACCTTAAATGATTTCCTCTTGTATCAGGTTTGGTAAACTTTAGGAGCTAGGAAATGGTCCACTTTACAGAAATGTTCAAATTTACTGGCATTTCTTATATTCTCTGCTATAACATTGTCCTGATTCTTTCTGTATATTCTATACTTATGTTTTTGTTTTCCTTAATCAAAGTGTGTCTTTTCAATCTTTTCAAAGAAGATTCTTTGGACTTACTAAATCACCTGAATTTTATACGTTTTCTGTTGTATTAAGTTCTGCTCATATCTTTATTTATCTTTTTTCTATGTTCTCAGGGTTTATTGTTTTGATCTTCTGATGTCAATTAAAACACTTGGTTATTCATTTTAATAAATATTTTACTTATAAAGATTTGAACTTTTGAAGATTCCAGCTTACTTGTAAGTTTCTAAGGGTCAGGTCCTCTCCATTGTTGCTGGCCTAAGGTTTAGTTCACCATATAGCAATGTATATATTGACCTATTTTCCCCTCGACTTTCTGTGATTCCCTACATCTCACCTTTCTTTGCAGACAAGCCATTTGAAATACTCTTAACTTAGTTCACAGCCAATAAGTCATTGAAATAATGTGTATTTTTAGAGAAATCTTCTTATATAATTAGGCAGAAAATCTCACCTGCCATAGTTTTCAAAACAGCATAATTTCACTCTTCTCAATGCTTAATCTGTTGTATTACACAACCTTTGAGTATTTAGCTTTATCAATGACATGTCCTTTAAAAATGTTTTAGAGATCCTACCAGTCTTTGAAAACATCCTTGTTCCTTGTTTCAGTTCCAGTTTTATGTATATATTCTGCCTTGCACCTGATTATTCCAACAATTGATGGATGGCCTTGGGAATCTAATTCTGGTATTGATAGTCTTTACTGATTGTCTCCCCTCATAGCTGATTTTTTCATTATTGTGTAAATTTAGATCATGAGCTCATGTTTAGCTAAACAGCTGACCTTGTAAGACGCTTAGGTGTGAACGCTCGTAAGCTTCAGGAGAAAGTCGGCAAAATTTATTTGTGTCCCTCCAATGAGTTGCCCACGAGGACACCGTTTTCTACAAGTGTTGGTCCAATACGCCCTCTAGAGGAAGGGGATTCCGACAGGGCTGATTGGCGGCCCCCGATCTGGGGCAGGGGCAGTGGGCAGCCTGTGGCCCGGTCTGGAGCCTCTTTGCATGTGTCCCTGGGACACATCTGCCTGCGAACTTCGGTCACCTGGCAGGAAGCTACGATGCCCAGACCTATGGTTAGCTGTGCAGCGAGGTGTACTGTGAGGACAGGTTCCACACACACTTCAAGTAAGAGGTCGGCCTGAGTGGGAAGGTGAGAGTTTGGGCAGCTGTGCAGACAAAGAAGGCGCCCTTTGGCCTGGGCCTAAATGCTTGTGACACCCCACTGGACCTGCCGTGCTCTGAGGGCCCTGCCCTGGGCCCCCTGCTCCCCTGCCCTTTGTTCAGTCACAGCAGAGATGGCCACACCCACTCCTTCAGTGAGGGCAGAGTTCCAACCACCCTCAGCCCCGCCCCCTCTCCACAGGTTACCATGGACTACAGAGGCTGCATCCTGAGGCCAGGGCGTTCCGACAATGCCAAGGGCAGACATGATGACCTTAAATGATTTCCTCTTGTATCAGGTTTGGTAAACTTTAGGAGCTAGGAAATGGTCCACTTTACAGAAATGTTCAAATTTACTGGCATTTCTTATATTCTCTGCTATAACATTGTCCTGATTCTTTCTGTATATTCTATACTTATGTTTTTGTTTTCCTTAATCAAAGTGTGTCTTTTCAATCTTTTCAAAGAAGATTCTTTGGACTTACTAAATCACCTGAATTTTATACGTTTTCTGTTGTATTAAGTTCTGCTCATATCTTTATTTATCTTTTTTCTATGTTCTCAGGGTTTATTGTTTTGATCTTCTGATGTCAATTAAAACACTTGGTTATTCATTTTAATAAATATTTTACTTATAAAGATTTGAACTTTTGAAGATTCCAGCTTACTTGTAAGTTTCTAAGGGTCAGGTCCTCTCCATTGTTGCTGGCCTAAGGTTTAGTTCACCATATAGCAATGTATATATTGACCTATTTTCCCCTCGACTTTCTGTGATTCCCTACATCTCACCTTTCTTTGCAGACAAGCCATTTGAAATACCCTTAACTTATTTCACAGCCAATAAGTCATTGAAATAATGTGTATTTTTAGAGAAATCTTCTTATATAATTAGGCAGAAAATCTCACCTGCCATAGTTTTCAAAACAGCATAATTTCACTCTTCTCAATGCTTAATCTGTTGTATTACACAACCTTTGAGTATTTAGCTTTATCAATGACATGTCCTTTAAAAATGTTTTAGAGATCCTACCAGTCTTTGAAAACATCCTTGTTCCTTGTTTCAGTTCCAGTTTTATGTATATACTCTGCCTTGCACCTGATTATTCCAACAATTGATGGATGGCCTTGGGAATCTAATTCTGGTATTGATAGTCTTTACTGATTGTCTCCCCTCGTAGCTGATTTTTTCATTATTGTGTAAATTTAGATCATGAGCTCATGTTTAGCTAAACAGCTGACCTTGTAAGACGCTTAGGTGTGAACGCTCGTAAGCTTCCGCAGAAAGACGGCAAAGATTTATTGGTGTCCCTCCAATGAGTTGCCCACGAGGACACCGTTTTCTACAAGTGTTGGTCCAATACTCCCTCTAGAGGAAGGGGACTCCGACAGGGCTGATTGGCGGCCCCCGATCTGGGGCAGGGGCAGTGGGCAGCCTGTGGCCCGGGCTGGAGCCTCTTTTCATGTGTCCCTGGGACACATCTGCCTGCGAACTTCGGTCACCTGGCAGGAAACTACGATGCCCAGAACTATGGTTAGCTGTGCAGCGAGGTGTACTGTGAGGACAAGTTCCACACATACTTCAAGTAAGAGGTCGGCCTGAGTGGAAAGGTGAGAGTTTGGGCAGCTGTGCAGACAAAGAAGGCGCCCTTTGGCCTGGGCCTAAATGCTTGTGACACCCCACTGGACTTGCCGTGCTCTGAGGACCCTGCCCTGGGACCCCTGCTCCCCTGCCCTTTGTTCAGTCACAGCAGAGATGGCCACACCCACTCCTTCAGTGAGGGCAGAGTTCCAACCACCCTCAGCCCCGCCCCCTCTCCACAGGTTACCATGGACTACAGAGGCTGCATCCTGAGGCCAGGGCGTTCCGACAATGCCAAGGGCAGACATGATGACCTTAAATGATTTCCTCTTGTATCAGGTTTGGTAAACTTTAGGAGCTAGGAAATGGTCCACTTTACAGAAATGTTCAAATTTACTGGCATTTCTTATATTCTCTGCTATAACATTGTCCTGATTCTTTCTGTATATTCTATACTTATGTTTTTGTTTTCCTTAATCAAAGTGTGTCTTTTCAATCTTTTCAAAGAAGATTCTTTGGACTTACTAAATCACCTGAATTTTATACGTTTTCTGTTGTATTAAGTTCTGCTCATATCTTTATTTATCTTTTTTCTATGTTCTCAGGGTTTATTGTTTTGATCTTCTGATGTCAATTAAAACACTTGGTTATTCATTTTAATAAATATTTTACTTATAAAGATGTGAACTTTTGAAGATTCCAGCTTACTTGTAAGTTTCTAAGGGTCAGGTCCTCTCCATTGTTGCTGGCCTAAGGTTTAGTTCACCATATAGCAATGTATATATTGACCTATTTTCCCCTCGACTTTCTGTGATTCCCTACATCTCACCTTTCTTTGCAGACAAGCCATTTGAAATACTCTTAACTTAGTTCACAGCCAATAAGTCATTGAAATAATGTGTATTTTTAGAGAAATCTTCTTATATAATTAGGCAGAAAATCTCACCTGCCATAGTTTTCAAAACAGCATAATTTCACTCTTCTCAATGCTTAATCTGTTGTATTACACAACCTTTGAGTATTTAGCTTTATCAATGACATGTCCTTTAAAAATGTTTTAGAGATCCTACCAGTCTTTGAAAACATCCTTGTTCCTTGTTTCAGTTCCAGTTTTATGTATATATTCTGCCTTGCACCTGATTATTCCAACAATTGATGGATGGCCTTGGGAATCTAATTCTGGTATTGATAGTCTTTACTGATTGTCTCCCCTCATAGCTGATTTTTTCATTATTGTGTAAATTTAGATCATGAGCTCATGTTTAGCTAAACAGCTGACCTTGTAAGACGCTTAGGTGTGAACGCTCGTAAGCTTCAGGAGAAAGTCGGCAAAATTTATTTGTGTCCCTCCAATGAGTTGCCCACGAGGACACCGTTTTCTACAAGTGTTGGTCCAATACGCCCTCTAAAGGAAGGGGATTCCGACAGGGCTGATTGGCGGCCCCCGATCTGGGGCAGGGGCAGTGGGCAGCCTGTGGCCCGGTCTGGAGCCTCTTTGCATGTGTCCCTGGGACACATCTGCCTGCGAACTTCGGTCACCTGGCAGGAAGCTACGATGCCCAGACCTATGGTTAGCTGTGCAGCGAGGTGTACTGTGAGGACAGGTTCCACACACACTTCAAGTAAGAGGTCGGCCTGAGTGGAAAGGTGAGAGTTTGGGCAGCTGTGCAGACAAAGAAGGCACACTTTGGCCTGGGCCTAAATGCTTGTGACACCCCACTGGACCTGCCGTGCTCTGAGGGCCCTGCCCTGGGCCCCCTGCTCCCCTGCCCTTTGTTCAGTCACAGCAGAGATGGCCACACCCACTCCTTCAGTGAGGGCAGAGTTCCAACCACCCTCAGCCCCGCCCCCTCTCCACAGGTTACCATGGACTACAGAGGCTGCATCCTGAGGCCAGGGCGTTCCGACAATGCCAAGGGCAGACATGATGACCTTAAATGATTTCCTCTTGTGTCAGGTTTGGTAAACTTTAGGAGCTAGGAAATGGTCCACTTTACAGAAATGTTCAAATTTACTGGCATTTCTTATATTCTCTGCTATAACATTGTCCTGATTCTTTCTGTATATTCTATACTTATGTTTTTGTTTTCCTTAATCAAAGTGTGTCTTTTCAATCTTTTCAAAGAAGATTCTTTGGACTTACTAAATCACCTGAATTTTATACGTTTTCTGTTGTATTAAGTTCTGCTCATATCTTTATTTATCTTTTTTCTATGTTCTCAGGGTTTATTGTTTTGATCTTCTGATGTCAATTAAAACACTTGGTTATTCATTTTAATAAATATTTTACTTATAAAGATTTGAACTTTTGAAGATTCCAGCTTACTTGTAAGTTTCTAAGGGTCAGGTCCTCTCCATTGTTGCTGGCCTAAGGTTTAGTTCACCATATAGCAATGTATATATTGACCTATTTTCCCCTCGACTTTCTGTGATTCCCTACATCTCACCTTTCTTTGCAGACAAGCCATTTGAAATACCCTTAACTTATTTCACAGCCAATAAGTCATTGAAATAATGTGTATTTTTAGAGAAATCTTCTTATATAATTAGGCAGAAAATCTCACCTGCCATAGTTTTCAAAACAGCATAATTTCACTCTTCTCAATGCTTAATCTGTTGTATTACACAACCTTTGAGTATTTAGCTTTATCAATGACATGTCCTTTAAAAATGTTTTAGACATCCTACCAGTCTTTGAAAACATCCTTGTTCCTTGTTTCAGTTCCAGTTTTATGTATATATTCTGCCTTGCACCTGATTATTCCAACAATTGATGGATGGCCTTGGGAATCTAATTCTGGTATTGATAGTCTTTACTGATTGTCTCCCCTCGTAGCTGATTTTTTCATTATTGTGTAAATTTAGATCATGAGCTCATGTTTAGCTAAACAGCTGACCTTGTAAGACGCTTAGGTGTGAACGCTCGTAAGCTTCAGGAGAAAGTCGGCCAAATTTATTTGTGTCCCTCCAATGAGTTGCCCACGAGGACACCGTTTTCTACAAGTGTTGGTCCAATACGCCCTCTAAAGGAAGGGGATTCTGACAGGGCTGATTGGCGGCCCCCGATCTGGTGCAGGGGCAGTGGGCAGCCTGTGGCCCGGTCTGGAGCCTCTTTGCATGTGTCCCTGGGACACATCTGCCTGCGAACTTCGGTCACCTGGCAGGAAGCTACGATGCCCAGACCTATGGTTAGCTGTGCAGCGAGGTGTACTGTGAGGACAGGTTCCACACACACTTCAAGTAAGAGGTCGGCCTGAGTGGAAAGGTGAGAGTTTGGGCAGCTGTGCAGACAAAGAAGGCACACTTTGGCCTGGGCCTAAATGCTTGTGACAGCCCACTGGACCTGCCGTGCTCTGAGGGCCCTGCCCTGGGCCCCCTGCTCCCCTGGCCTTTGTTCAGTCACAGCAGAGATGGCCACACCCACTCCTTCAGTGAGGGCAGAGTTCCAACCACCCTCAGCCCCACCCCCTCTCCACAGGTTACCATGGACTACAGAGGCTGCATCCTGAGGCCAGGGCGTTCCGACCATGCCAAGGGCAGACATGATGACCTTAAATGATTTCCTCTTGTGTCAGGTTTGGTAAACTTTAGGAGCTAGGAAATGGTCCACTTTACAGAAATGTTCAAATTTACTGGCATTTCTTATATTCTCTGCTATAACATTGTCCTGATTCTTTCTGTATATTCTATACTTATGTTTTTGTTTTCCTTAATCAAAGTGTGTCTTTTCAATCTTTTCAAAGAAGATTCTTTGGACTTACTAAATCACCTGAATTTTATACGTTTTCTGTTGTATTAAGTTCTGCTCATATCTTTATTTATCTTTTTTCTATGTTCTCAGGGTTTATTGTTTTGATCTTCTGATGTCAATTAAAACACTTGGTTATTCATTTTAATAAATATTTTACTTATAAAGATTTGAACTTTTGAAGATTCCAGCTTACTTGTAAGTTTCTAAGGGTCAGGTCCTCTCCATTGTTGCTGGCCTAAGGTTTAGTTCACCATATAGCAATGTATATATTGACCTATTTTCCCCTCGACTTTCTGTGATTCCCTACATCTCACCTTTCTTTGCAGACAAGCCATTTGAAATACCCTTAACTTATTTCACAGCCAATAAGTCATTGAAATAATGTGTATTTTTAGAGAAATCTTCTTATATAATTAGGCAGAAAATCTCACCTGCCATAGTTTTCAAAACAGCATAATTTCACTCTTCTCAATGCTTAATCTGTTGTATTACACAACCTTTGAGTATTTAGCTTTATCAATGACATGTCCTTTAAAAATGTTTTAGAGATCCTACCAGTCTTTGAAAACATCCTTGTTCCTTGTTTCAGTTCCAGTTTTATGTATATATTCTGCCTTACACCTGATTATTCCAACAATTGATGGATGGCCTTGGGAATCTAATTCTGGTATTGATAGTCTTTACTGATTGTCTCCCCTCATAGCTGATTTTTTCATTATTGTGTAAATTTAGATCATGAGCTCATGTTTAGCTAAACAGCTGACCTTGTAAGACGCTTAGGTGTGAACGCTCGTAAGCTTCAGGAGAAAGTCGGCAAAATTTATTTGTGTCCCTCCAATGAGTTGCCCACGAGGACACCGTTTTCTACAAGTGTTGGTCCAATACGCCCTCTAAAGGAAGGGGATTCCGACAGGGCTGATTTGCGGCCCCCGATCTGGGGCAGGGGCAGTGGGCAGCCTGTGGCCCGGTCTGGAGCCTCTTTGCATGTGTCCCTGGGACACATCTGCCTGCGAACTACAGTCACCTGGCAGGAAGCTACGATGCCCAGACCTATGGTTAGCTGTGCAGCGAGGTGTACTGTGAGGACAGGTTCCACACACACTTCAAGTAAGAGGTCGGCCTGAGTGGAAAGGTGAGAGTTTGGGCAGCTGTGCAGACAAAGAAGGCACACTTTGGCCTGGGCCTAAATGCTTGTGACACCCCACTGGACCTGCCGTGCTCTGAGGGCCCTGCCCTGGGCCCCCTGCTCCCCTGCCCTTTGTTCAGTCACAGCAGAGATGGCCACACCCACTCCTTCAGTGAGGGCAGAGTTCCAACCACCCTCAGCCCCGCCCCCTCTCCACAGGTTACCATGGACTACAGAGGCTGCATCCTGAGGCCAGGGCGTTCCGACCATGCCAAGGGCAGACATGATGACCTTAAATGATTTCCTCTTGTGTCAGGTTTGGTAAACTTTAGGAGCTAGGAAATGGTCCACTTTACAGAAATGTTCAAATTTACTGGCATTTCTTATATTCTCTGCTATAACATTGTCCTGATTCTTTCTGTATGTTCTATACTTATGTTTTTGTTTTCCTTAATCAAAGTGTGTCTTTTCAATCTTTTCAAAGAAGATTCTTTGGACTTACTAAATCACCTGAATTTTATACGTTTTCTGTTGTATTAAGTTCTGCTCATATCTTTATTTATCTTTTTTCTATGTTCTCAGGGTTTATTGTTTTGATCTTCTGATGTCAATTAAAACACTTGGTTATTCATTTTAATAAATATTTTACTTATAAAGATTTGAACTTTTGAAGATTCCAGCTTACTTGTAAGTTTCTAAGGGTCAGGTCCTCTCCATTGTTGCTGGCCTAAGGTTTAGTTCACCATATAGCAATGTATATATTGACCTATTTTCCCCTCGACTTTCTGTGATTCCCTACATCTCACCTTTCTTTGCAGACAAGCCATTTGAAATACCCTTAACTTATTTCACAGCCAATAAGTCATTGAAATAATGTGTATTTTTAGAGAAATCTTCTTATATAATTAGGCAGAAAATCTCACCTGCCATAGTTTTCAAAACAGCATAATTTCACTCTTCTCAATGCTTAATCTGTTGTATTACACAACCTTTGAGTATTTAGCTTTATCAATGACATGTACTTTGAAAATGTTTTAGAGATCCTACCAGTCTTTGAAAACATCCTTGTTCCTTGTTTCAGTTCCAGTTTTATGTATATATTCTGCCTTGCACCTGATTATTCCAACAATTGATGGATGGCCTTGGGAATCTAATTCTGGTATTGATAGTCTTTACTGATTGTCTCCCCTCGTAGCTGATTTTTTCATTATTGTGTAAATTTAGATCATGAGCTCATGTTTAGCTAAACAGCTGACCTTGTAAGACGCTTAGGTGTGAACGCTCGTAAGCTTCAGGAGAAAGTCGGCAAAATTTATTTGTGTCCCTCCAATGAGTTGCCCACGAGGACACCGTTTTCTACAAGTGTTGGTCCAATACTCCCTCTAAAGGAAGGGGATTCCGACAGGGCTGATTGGCGGCCCCCGATCTGGGGCAGGGGCAGCGGGCAGCCTGTGGCCCGGTCTGGAGCCTCTTTGCATGTGTCCCTGGGAAACATCTGCCTGCGAACTTCGGTCACCTGGCAGGAAGCTACGATGCCCAGACCTATGGTTAGCTGTGCAGCGAGGTGTACTGTGAGGACAGGTTCCACACACACTTCAAGTAAGAGGTCGGCCTGAGTGGAAAGGTGAGAGTTTGGGCAGCTGTGCAGACAAAGAAGGCACACTTTGGCCTGGGCCTAAATGCTTGTGACACCCCACTGGACCTGCCGTGCTCTGAGGGCCCTGCCCTGGGCCCCCTGCTCCCCTGCCCTTTGTTCAGTCACAGCAGAGGTGGCCACACCCACTCCTTCAGTGAGGGCAGAGTTCCAACCACCCTCAGCCCCGCCCCCTCTCCACAGGTTACCATGGACTACAGAGGCTGCATCCTGAGGCCAGGGCGTTCCGACAATGCCAAGGGCAGACATGATGACCTTAAATGATTTCCTCTTGTGTCAGGTTTGGTAAACTTTAGGAGCTAGGAAATGGTCCACTTTACAGAAATGTTCAAATTTACTGGCATTTCTTATATTCCCTGCTATAACATTGTCCTGATTCTTTCTGTATATTCTATACTTATGTTTTTGTTTTCCTTAATCAAAGTGTGTCTTTTCAATCTTTTCAAAGAAGATTCTTTGGACTTACTAAATCACCTGAATTTTATACGTTTTCTGTTGTATTAAGTTCTGCTCATATCTTTATTTATGTTTTTTCTATGTTCTCAGGGTTTATTGTTTTGATCTTCTGATGTCAATTAAAACACTTGGTTATTCATTTTAATAAATATTTTACTTATAAAGATTTGAACTTTTGAAGATTCCAGCTTACTTGTAAGTTTCTAAGGGTCAGGTCCTCACCATTGTTGCTGGCCTAAGGTTTAGTTCACCATATAGCAATGTATATATTGACCTATTTTCCCCTCGACTTTCTGTGATTCCCTACATCTCACCTTTCTTTGCAGACAAGCCATTTGAAATACCCTTAACTTATTTCACAGCCAATAAGTCATTGAAATAATGTGTATTTTTAGAGAAATCTTCTTATATAATTAGGCAGAAAATCTCACCTGCCATAGTTTTCAAAACAGCATAATTTCACTCTTCTCAATGCTTAATCTGTTGTATTACAAAACCTTTGAATATTTAGCTTTATCAATGATATGTACTTTAAAAATGTTTTAGACATCCTACCAGTCTTTGAAAACATCCTTGTTCCTTGTTTCAGTTCCAGTTTTATGTATATATTCTGCCTTGCACCTGATTATTCCAACAATTGATGGATGGCCTTGGGAATCTAATTCTGGTATTGATAGTCTTTACTGATTGTCTCCCCTCGTAGCTGATTTTTTCATTATTGTGTAAATTTAGATCATGAGCTCATGTTTAGATAAACAGCTGACCTTGTAAGACGCTTAGGTGTGAACGCTCGTAAGCTTCAGGAGAAAGTCGGCCAAATTTATTTGTGTCCCTCCAATGAGTTGCCCACGAGGACACCGTTTTCTACAAGTGTTGGTCCAATACGCCCTCTAAAGGAAGGGGATTCTGACAGGGCTGATTGGCGGCCCCCGATCTGGGGCAGGGGCAGTGGGCAGCCTGTGGCCCGGTCTGGAGCCTCTTTGCATGTGTCCCTGGGACACATCTGCCTGCGAACTTCGGTCACCTGGCAGGAAGCTACGATGCCCAGACCTATGGTTAGCTGTGCAGCGAGGTGTACTGTGAGGACAGGTTCCACACACACTTCAAGTAAGAGGTCGGCCTGAGTGGAAAGGTGAGAGTTTGGGCAGCTGTGCAGACAAAGAAGGCACACTTTGGCCTGGGCCTAAATGCTTGTGACACCCCACTGGACCTGCCGTGCTCTGAGGGCCCTGCCCTGGGCCCCCTGCTCCCCTGCCCTTTGTTCAGTCACAGCAGAGATGGCCACACCCACTCCTTCAGTGAGGGCAGAGTTCCAACCACCCTCAGCCCCGCCCCCTCTCCACAGGTTACCATGGACTACAGAGGCTGCATCCTGAGGCCAGGGCGTTCCGACAATGCCAAGGGCAGACATGATGACCTTAAATGATTTCCTCTTGTGTCAGGTTTGGTAAACTTTAGGAGCTAGGAAATGGTCCACTTTACAGAAATGTTCAAATTTACTGGCATTTCTTATATTCTCTGCTATAACATTGTCCTGATTCTTTCTGTATATTCTATACTTATGTTTTTGTTTTCCTTAATCAAAGTGTGTCTTTTCAATCTTTTCAAAGAAGATTCTTTGGACTTACTAAATCACCTGAATTTTATACGTTTTCTGTTGTATTAAGTTCTGCTCATATCTTTATTTATCTTTTTTCTATGTTCTCAGGGTTTATTGTTTTGATCTTCTGATGTCAATTAAAACACTTGGTTATTCATTTTAATAAATATTTTACTTATAAAGATTTGAACTTTTGAAGATTCCAGCTTACTTGTAAGTTTCTAAGGGTCAGGTCCTCTCCATTGTTGCTGGCCTAAGGTTTAGTTCACCATATAGCAATGTATATATTGACCTATTTTCCCCTCGACTTTCTGTGATTCCCTACATCTCACCTTTCTTTGCAGACAAGCCATTTGAAATACCCTTAACTTATTTCACAGCCAATAAGTCATTGAAATAATGTGTATTTTTAGAGAAATCTTCTTATATAATTAGGCAGAAAATCTCACCTGCCATAGTTTTCAAAACAGCATAATTTCACTCTTCTCAATGCTTAATCTGTTGTATTACACAACCTTTGAGTATTTAGCTTTATCAATGACATGTCCTTTAAAAATGTTTTAGAGATCCTACCAGTCTTTGAAAACATCCTTGTTCCTTGTTTCAGTTCCAGTTTTATGTATATATTCTGCCTTGCACCTGATTATTCCAACAATTGATGGATGGCCTTGGGAATCTAATTCTGGTATTGATAGTCTTTACTGATTGTCTCCCCTCGTAGCTGATTTCTTCATTATTGTGTAAATTTAGATCATGAGCTCATGTTTAGCTAAACAGCTGACCTTGTAAGACGCTTAGGTGTGAACGCTCGTAAGCTTCAGGAGAAAGTCGGCAAAATTTATTTGTGTCCCTCCAATGAGTTGCCCACGAGGACACCGTTTTCTACAAGTGTTGGTCCAATACGCCCTCTAAAGGAAGGGGATTCCGACAGGGCTGATTTGCGGCCCCCGATCTGGGGCAGGGGCAGTGGGCAGCCTGTGGCCCGGTCTGGAGCCTCTTTGCATGTGTCCCTGGGACACATCTGCCTGCGAACTACAGTCACCTGGCAGGAAGCTACGATGCCCAGACCTATGGTTAGCTGTGCAGCGAGGTGTACTGTGAGGACAGGTTCCACACACACTTCAAGTAAGAGGTCGGCCTGAGTGGAAAGGTGAGAGTTTGGGCAGCTGTGCAGACAAAGAAGGCACACTTTGGCCTGGGCCTAAATGCTTGTGACACCCCACTGGACCTGCCGTGCTCTGAGGGCCCTGCCCTGGGCCCCCTGCTCCCCTGCCCTTTGTTCAGTCACAGCAGAGATGGCCACACCCACTCCTTCAGTGAGGGCAGAGTTCCAACCACCCTCAGCCCCGCCCCCTCTCCACAGGTTACCATGGACTACAGAGGCTGCATCCTGAGGCCAGGGCGTTCCGACCATGCCAAGGGCAGACATGATGACCTTAAATGATTTCCTCTTGTGTCAGGTTTGGTAAACTTTAGGAGCTAGGAAATGGTCCACTTTACAGAAATGTTCAAATTTACTGGCATTTCTTATATTCTCTGCTATAACATTGTCCTGATTCTTTCTGTATGTTCTATACTTATGTTTTTGTTTTCCTTAATCAAAGTGTGTCTTTTCAATCTTTTCAAAGAAGATTCTTTGGACTTACTAAATCACCTGAATTTTATACGTTTTCTGTTGTATTAAGTTCTGCTCATATCTTTATTTATCTTTTTTCTATGTTCTCAGGGTTTATTGTTTTGATCTTCTGATGTCAATTCAAACACTTGGTTATTCATTTTAATAAATATTTTACTTATAAAGATTTGAACTTTTGAAGATTCCAGCTTACTTGTAAGTTTCTAAGGGTCAGGTCCTCTCCATTGTTGCTGGCCTAAGGTTTAGTTCACCATATAGCAATGTATATATTGACCTATTTTCCCCTCGACTTTCTGTGATTCCCTACATCTCACCTTTCTTTGCAGACAAGCCATTTGAAATACCCTTAACTTATTTCACAGCCAATAAGTCATTGAAATAATGTGTATTTTTAGAGAAATCTTCTTATATAATTAGGCAGAAAATCTCACCTGCCATAGTTTTCAAAACAGCATAATTTCACTCTTCTCAATGCTTAATCTGTTGTATTACACAACCTTTGAGTATTTAGCTTTATCAATGACATGTACTTTGAAAATGTTTTAGAGATCCTACCAGTCTTTGAAAACATCCTTGTTCCTTGTTTCAGTTCCAGTTTTATGTATATATTCTGCCTTGCACCTGATTATTCCAACAATTGATGGATGGCCTTGGGAATCTAATTCTGGTATTGATAGTCTTTACTGATTGTCTCCCCTCGTAGCTGATTTTTTCATTATTGTGTAAATTTAGATCATGAGCTCATGTTTAGCTAAACAGCTGACCTTGTAAGACGCTTAGGTGTGAACGCTCGTAAGCTTCAGGAGAAAGTCGGCAAAATTTATTTGTGTCCCTCCAATGAGTTGCCCACGAGGACACCGTTTTCTACAAGTGTTGGTCCAATACTCCCTCTAAAGGAAGGGGATTCCGACAGGGCTGATTGGCGGCCCCCGATCTGGGGCAGGGGCAGTGGGCAGCCTGTGGCCCGGTCTGGAGCCTCTTTGCATGTGTCCCTGGGAAACATCTGCCTGCGAACTTCGGTCACCTGGCAGGAAGCTACGATGCCCAGACCTATGGTTAGCTGTGCAGCGAGGTGTACTGTGAGGACAGGTTCCACACACACTTCAAGTAAGAGGTCGGCCTGAGTGGAAAGGTGAGAGTTTGGGCAGCTGTGCAGACAAAGAAGGCACACTTTGGCCTGGGCCTAAATGCTTGTGACACCCCACTGGACCTGCCGTGCTCTGAGGGCCCTGCCCTGGGCCCCCTGCTCCCCTGCCCTTTGTTCAGTCACAGCAGAGGTGGCCACACCCACTCCTTCAGTGAGGGCAGAGTTCCAACCACCCTCAGCCCCGCCCCCTCTCCACAGGTTACCATGGACTACAGAGGCTGCATCCTGAGGCCAGGGCGTTCCGACAATGCCAAGGGCAGACATGATGACCTTAAATGATTTCCTCTTGTGTCAGGTTTGGTAAACTTTAGGAGCTAGGAAATGGTCCACTTTACAGAAATGTTCAAATTTACTGGCATTTCTTATATTCCCTGCTATAACATTGTCCTGATTCTTTCTGTATATTCTATACTTATGTTTTTGTTTTCCTTAATCAAAGTGTGTCTTTTCAATCTTTTCAAAGAAGATTCTTTGGACTTACTAAATCACCTGAATTTTATACGTTTTCTGTTGTATTAAGTTCTGCTCATATCTTTATTTATGTTTTTTCTATGTTCTCAGGGTTTATTGTTTTGATCTTCTGATGTCAATTAAAACACTTGGTTATTCATTTTAATAAATATTTTACTTATAAAGATTTGAACTTTTGAAGATTCCAGCTTACTTGTAAGTTTCTAAGGGTCAGGTCCTCTCCATTGTTGCTGGCCTAAGGTTTAGTTCACCATATAGCAATGTATATATTGACCTATTTTCCCCTCGACTTTCTGTGATTCCCTACATCTCACCTTTCTTTGCAGACAAGCCATTTGAAATACCCTTAACTTATTTCACAGCCAATAAGTCATTGAAATAATGTGTATTTTTAGAGAAATCTTCTTATATAATTAGGCAGAAAATCTCACCTGCCATAGTTTTCAAAACAGCATAATTTCACTCTTCTCAATGCTTAATCTGTTGTATTACAAAACCTTTGAATATTTAGCTTTATCAATGATATGTACTTTAAAAATGTTTTAGACATCCTACCAGTCTTTGAAAACATCCTTGTTCCTTGTTTCAGTTCCAGTTTTATGTATATATTCTGCCTTGCACCTGATTATTCCAACAATTGATGGATGGCCTTGGGAATCTAATTCTGGTATTGATAGTCTTTACTGATTGTCTCCCCTCGTAGCTGATTTTTTCATTATTGTGTAAATTTAGATCATGAGCTCATGTTTAGCTAAACAGCTGACCTTGTAAGACGCTTAGGTGTGAACGCTCGTAAGCTTCAGGAGAAAGTCGGCAAAATTTATTTGTGTCCCTCCAATGAGTTGCCCACGAGGACACCGTTTTCTACAAGTGTTGGTCCAATACTCCCTCTAAAGGAAGGGGATTCCGACAGGGCTGATTGGCGGCCCCCGATCTGGGGCAGGGGCAGTGGGCAGCCTGTGGCCCGGTCTGGAGCCTCTTTGCATGTGTCCCTGGGAAACATCTGCCTGCGAACTTCGGTCACCTGGCAGGAAGCTACGATGCCCAGACCTATGGTTAGCTGTGCAGCGAGGTGTACTGTGAGGACAGGTTCCACACACACTTCAAGTAAGAGGTCGGCCTGAGTGGAAAGGTGAGAGTTTGGGCAGCTGTGCAGACAAAGAAGGCACACTTTGGCCTGGGCCTAAATGCTTGTGACACCCCACTGGACCTGCCGTGCTCTGAGGGCCCTGCCCTGGGCCCCCTGCTCCCCTGCCCTTTGTTCAGTCACAGCAGAGGTGGCCACACCCACTCCTTCAGTGAGGGCAGAGTTCCAACCACCCTCAGCCCCGCCCCCTCTCCACAGGTTACCATGGACTACAGAGGCTGCATCCTGAGGCCAGGGCGTTCCGACAATGCCAAGGGCAGACATGATGACCTTAAATGATTTCCTCTTGTGTCAGGTTTGGTAAACTTTAGGAGCTAGGAAATGGTCCACTTTACAGAAATGTTCAAATTTACTGGCATTTCTTATATTCCCTGCTATAACATTGTCCTGATTCTTTCTGTATATTCTATACTTATGTTTTTGTTTTCCTTAATCAAAGTGTGTCTTTTCAATCTTTTCAAAGAAGATTCTTTGGACTTACTAAATCACCTGAATTTTATACGTTTTCTGTTGTATTAAGTTCTGCTCATATCTTTATTTATGTTTTTTCTATGTTCTCAGGGTTTATTGTTTTGATCTTCTGATGTCAATTAAAACACTTGGTTATTCATTTTAATAAATATTTTACTTATAAAGATTTGAACTTTTGAAGATTCCAGCTTACTTGTAAGTTTCTAAGGGTCAGGTCCTCTCCATTGTTGCTGGCCTAAGGTTTAGTTCACCATATAGCAATGTATATATTGACCTATTTTCCCCTCGACTTTCTGTGATTCCCTACATCTCACCTTTCTTTGCAGACAAGCCATTTGAAATACCCTTAACTTATTTCACAGCCAATAAGTCATTGAAATAATGTGTATTTTTAGAGAAATCTTCTTATATAATTAGGCAGAAAATCTCACCTGCCATAGTTTTCAAAACAGCATAATTTCACTCTTCTCAATGCTTAATCTGTTGTATTACAAAACCTTTGAATATTTAGCTTTATCAATGATATGTACTTTAAAAATGTTTTAGACATCCTACCAGTCTTTGAAAACATCCTTGTTCCTTGTTTCAGTTCCAGTTTTATGTATATATTCTGCCTTGCACCTGATTATTCCAACAATTGATGGATGGCCTTGGGAATCTAATTCTGGTATTGATAGTCTTTACTGATTGTCTCCCCTCGTAGCTGATTTTTTCATTATTGTGTAAATTTAGATCATGAGCTCATGTTTAGATAAACAGCTGACCTTGTAAGACGCTTAGGTGTGAACGCTCGTAAGCTTCAGGAGAAAGTCGGCCAAATTTATTTGTGTCCCTCCAATGAGTTGCCCACGAGGACACCGTTTTCTACAAGTGTTGGTCCAATACGCCCTCTAAAGGAAGGGGATTCTGACAGGGCTGATTGGCGGCCCCCGATCTGGGGCAGGGGCAGTGGGCAGCCTGTGGCCCGGTCTGGAGCCTCTTTGCATGTGTCCCTGGGACACATCTGCCTGCGAACTTCGGTCACCTGGCAGGAAGCTACGATGCCCAGACCTATGGTTAGCTGTGCAGCGAGGTGTACTGTGAGGACAGGTTCCACACACACTTCAAGTAAGAGGTCGGCCTGAGTGGAAAGGTGAGAGTTTGGGCAGCTGTGCAGACAAAGAAGGCACACTTTGGCCTGGGCCTAAATGCTTGTGACACCCCACTGGACCTGCCGTGCTCTGAGGGCCCTGCCCTGGGCCCCCTGCTCCCCTGCCCTTTGTTCAGTTACAGCAGAGATGGCCACACCCACTCCTTCAGTGAGGGCAGAGTTCCAACCACCCTCAGCCCCGCCCCCTCTCCACAGGTTACCATGGACTACAGAGGCTGCATCCTGAGGCCAGGGCGTTCCGACAATGCCAAGGGCAGACATGATGACCTTAAATGATTTCCTCTTGTGTCAGGTTTGGTAAACTTTAGGAGCTAGGAAATGGTCCACTTTACAGAAATGTTCAAATTTACTGGCATTTCTTATATTCTCTGCTATAACATTGTCCTGATTCTTTCTGTATATTCTATACTTATGTTTTTGTTTTCCTTAATCAAAGTGTGTCTTTTCAATCTTTTCAAAGAAGATTCTTTGGACTTACTAAATCACCTGAATTTTATACGTTTTCTGTTGTATTAAGTTCTGCTCATATCTTTATTTATCTTTTTTCTATGTTCTCAGGGTTTATTGTTTTGATCTTCTGATGTCAATTAAAACACTTGGTTATTCATTTTAATAAATATTTTACTTATAAAGATTTGAACTTTTGAAGATTCCAGCTTACTTGTAAGTTTCTAAGGGTCAGGTCCTCTCCATTGTTGCTGGCCTAAGGTTTAGTTCACCATATAGCAATGTATATATTGACCTATTTTCCCCTCGACTTTCTGTGATTCCCTACATCTCACCTTTCTTTGCAGACAAGCCATTTGAAATACCCTTAACTTATTTCACAGCCAATAAGTCATTGAAATAATGTGTATTTTTAGAGAAATCTTCTTATATAATTAGGCAGAAAATCTCACCTGCCATAGTTTTCAAAACAGCATAATTTCACTCTTCTCAATGATTAATCTGTTGTATTACAAAACCTTTGAGTATTTAGCTTTATCAATGACATGTACTTTAAAAATGTTTTAGACATCCTACCAGTCTTTGAAAACATCCTTGTTCCTTGTTTCAGTTCCAGTTTTATGTATATATTCTGCCTTGCACCTGATTATTCCAACAATTGATGGATGGCCTTGGGAATCTAATTCTGGTATTGATAGTCTTTACTGATTGTCTCCCCTCGTAGCTGATTTTTTCATTATTGTGTAAATTTAGATGATGAGCTCATGTTTAGCTAAA
Organism: Mesoplodon mirus; assembly: GCF_964341445.2. Taxonomy (NCBI): domain Eukaryota; kingdom Metazoa; phylum Chordata; class Mammalia; order Artiodactyla; family Ziphiidae; genus Mesoplodon; species Mesoplodon mirus. The sequence continues at coordinate 176,031,775 of NC_138976.1, read as the reverse complement.
CAGCTGACCTTGTAAGACGCTTAGGTGTGAACGCTCGTAAGCTTCAGGAGAAAGTCGGCCAAATTTATTTGTGTCCCTCCAATGAGTTGCCCACGAGGACACCGTTTTCTACAAGTGTTGGTCCAATACGCCCTCTAAAGGAAGGGGATTCTGACAGGGCTGATTGGCGGCCCCCGATCTGGGGCAGGGGCAGTGGGCAGCCTGTGGCCCGGTCTGGAGCCTCTTTGCATGTGTCCCTGGGACACATCTGCCTGCGAACTTCGGTCACCTGGCAGGAAGCTACGATGCCCAGACCTATGGTTAGCTGTGCAGCGAGGTGTACTGTGAGGACAGGTTCCACACACACTTCAAGTAAGAGGTCGGCCTGAGTGGAAAGGTGAGAGTTTGGGCAGCTGTGCAGACAAAGAAGGCACACTTTGGCCTGGGCCTAAATGCTTGTGACACCCCACTGGACCTGCCGTGCTCTGAGGGCCCTGCCCTGGGCCCCCTGCTCCCCTGCCCTTTGTTCAGTCACAGCAGAGATGGCCACACCCACTCCTTCAGTGAGGGCAGAGTTCCAACCACCCTCAGCCCCGCCCCCTCTCCACAGGTTACCATGGACTACAGAGGCTGCATCCTGAGGCCAGGGCGTTCCGACAATGCCAAGGGCAGACATGATGACCTTAAATGATTTCCTCTTGTGTCAGGTTTGGTAAACTTTAGGAGCTAGGAAATGGTCCACTTTACAGAAATGTTCAAATTTACTGGCATTTCTTATATTCTCTGCTATAACATTGTCCTGATTCTTTCTGTATATTCTATACTTATGTTTTTGTTTTCCTTAATCAAAGTGTGTCTTTTCAATCTTTTCAAAGAAGATTCTTTGGACTTACTAAATCACCTGAATTTTATACGTTTTCTGTTGTATTAAGTTCTGCTCATATCTTTATTTATCTTTTTTCTATGTTCTCAGGGTTTATTGTTTTGATCTTCTGATGTCAATTAAAACACTTGGTTATTCATTTTAATAAATATTTTACTTATAAAGATTTGAACTTTTGAAGATTCCAGCTTACTTGTAAGTTTCTAAGGGTCAGGTCCTCTCCATTGTTGCTGGCCTAAGGTTTAGTTCACCATATAGCAATGTATATATTGACCTATTTTCCCCTCGACTTTCTGTGATTCCCTACATCTCACCTTTCTTTGCAGACAAGCCATTTGAAATACCCTTAACTTATTTCACAGCCAATAAGTCATTGAAATAATGTGTATTTTTAGAGAAATCTTCTTATATAATTAGGCAGAAAATCTCACCTGCCATAGTTTTCAAAACAGCATAATTTCACTCTTCTCAATGCTTAATCTGTTGTATTACACAACCTTTGAGTATTTAGCTTTATCAATGACATGTCCTTTAAAAATGTTTTAGAGATCCTACCAGTCTTTGAAAACATCCTTGTTCCTTGTTTCAGGTCCAGTTTTATGTATATATTCTGCCTTGCACCTGATTATTCCAACAATTGATGGATGGCCTTGGGAATCTAATTCTGGTATTGATAGTCTTTACTGATTGTCTCCCCTCATAGCTGATTTTTTCATTATTGTGTAAATTTAGATGATGAGCTCATGTTTAGCTAAACAGCTGACCTTGTAAGACGCTTAGGTGTGAACGCTCGTAAGCTTCAGGAGAAAGTCGGCAAAATTTATTTGTGTCCCTCCAATGAGTTGCCCACGAGGACATCGTTTTCTACAAGTGTTGGTCCAATACGCCCTCTAAAGGAAGGGGATTCCGACAGGGCTGATTTGCGGCCCCCGATCTGGGGCAGGGGCTGTGGGCAGCCTGTGGCCCGGTCTGGAGCCTCTTTGCATGTGTCCCTGGGACACATCTGCCTGCGAACTTCAGTCACCTGGCAGGAAGCTACGATGCCCAGACCTATGGTTAGCTGTGCAGCGAGGTGTACTGTGAGGACAGGTTCCACACACACTTCAAGTAAGAGGTCGGCCTGAGTGGAAAGGTGAGAGTTTGGGCAGCTGTGCAGACAAAGAAGGCACACTTTGGCCTGGGCCTAAATGCTTGTGACACCCCACTGGACCTGCCGTGCTCTGAGGGCCCTGCCCTGGGCCCCCTGCTCCCCTGCCCTTTGTTCAGTCACAGCAGAGATGGCCACACCCACTCCTTCAGTGAGGGCAGAGTTCCAACCACCCTCAGCCCCGCCCCCTCTCCACAGGTTACCATGGACTACAGAGGCTGCATCCTGAGGCCAGGGCGTTCCGACAATGCCAAGGGCAGACATGATGACCTTAAATGATTTCCTCTTGTGTCAGGTTTGGTAAACTTTAGGAGCTAGGAAATGGTCCACTTTACAGAAATGTTCAAATTTACTGGCATTTCTTATATTCTCTGCTATAACATTGTCCTGATTCTTTCTGTATATTCTATACTTATGTTTTTGTTTTCCTTAATCAAAGTGTGTCTTTTCAATCTTTTCAAAGAAGATTCTTTGGACTTACTAAATCACCTGAATTTTATACGTTTTCTGTTGTATTAAGTTCTGCTCATATCTTTATTTATCTTTTTTCTATGTTCTCAGGGTTTATTGTTTTGATCTTCTGATGTCAATTAAAACACTTGGTTATTCATTTTAATAAATATTTTACTTATAAAGATTTGAACTTTTGAAGATTCCAGCTTACTTGTAAGTTTCTAAGGGTCAGGTCCTCTCCATTGTTGCTGGCCTAAGGTTTAGTTCACCATATAGCAATGTATATATTGACCTATTTTCCCCTCGACTTTCTGTGATTCCCTACATCTCAACTTTCTTTGCAGACAAGCCATTTGAAATACCCTTAACTTATTTCACAGCCAATAAGTCATTGAAATAATGTGTATTTTTAGAGAAATCTTCGTATATAATTAGGCAGAAAATCTCACCTGCCATAGTTTTCAAAACAGCATAATTTCACTCTTCTCAATGCTTAATCTGTTGTATTACACAACCTTTGAGTATTTAGCTTTATCAATGACATGTCCTTTAAAAATATTTTAGAGATCCTACCAGTCTTTGAAAACATCCTTGTTCCTTGTTTCAGTTCCAGTTTTATGTATATATTCTGCCTTGCACCTGATTATTCCAACAATTGATGGATGGCCTTGGGAATCTAATTCTGGTATTGATAGTCTTTACTGATTGTCTCCCCTCGTAGCTGATTTTTTCATTATTGTGTAAATTTAGATCATGAGCTCATGTTTAGCTAAACAGCTGACCTTGTAAGACGCTTAGGTGTGAATGCTCGTAAGCTTCAGGAGAAATTAGGCAAAATTTATTTGTGTCCCTCCAATGAGTTGCCCACGAGGACACCGTTTTCTACAAGTGTTGGTCCAATACTCCCTCTAAAGGAAGGGGATTCCGACAGGGCTGATTGGCGGCCCCCGATCTGGGGCAGGGGCAGTGGGCAGCCTGTGGCCCGGTCTGGAGCCTCTTTGCATGTGTCCCTGGGACACATCTGCCTGCGAACTTCGGTCACCTGGCAGGAAGCTACGATGCCCAGACCTATGGTTAGCTGTGCAGCGAGGTGTACTGTGAGGACAGGTTCCACACACACTTCAAGTAAGAGGTCGGCCTGAGTGGAAAGGTGAGAGTTTGGGCAGCTGTGCAGACAAAGAAGGCACACTTTGGCCTGGGCCTAAATGCTTGTGACACCCCACTGGACCTGCCGTGCTCTGAGGGCCCTGCCCTGGGCCCCCTGCTCCCCTGCCCTTTGTTCAGTCACAGCAGAGGTGGCCACACCCACTCCTTCAGTGAGGGCAGAGTTCCAACCACCCTCAGCCCCGCCCCCTCTCCACAGGTTACCATGGACTACAGAGGCTGCATCCTGAGGCCAGGGCGTTCCGACAATGCCAAGGGCAGACATGATGACCTTAAATGATTTCCTCTTGTGTCAGGTTTGGTAAACTTTAGGAGCTAGGAAATGGTCCACTTTACAGAAATGTTCAAATTTACTGGCATTTCTTATATTCTCTGCTATAACATTGTCGTGATTCTTTCTGTATATTCTATACTTATGTTTTTGTTTTCCTTAATCAAAGTGTCTTTTCAATCTTTTCAAAGAAGATTCTTTGGACTTACCAAATCACCTGAATTTTATACGTTTTCTGTTGTATTAAGTTCTGCTCATATCTTTATTTATCTTTTTTCTATGTTCTCAGGGTTTATTGTTTTGATCTTCTGATGTCAATTAAAACACTTGGTTATTCATTTTAATAAATATTTTACTTATAAAGATTGGAACTTTTGAAGATTCCAGCTTACTTGTAAGTTTCTAAGGGTCAGGTCCTCTCCATTGTTGCTGGCCTAAGGTTTAGTTCACCATATAGCAATGTATATATTGACCTATTTTCCCCTCGACTTTCTGTGATTCCCTACATCTCACCTTTCTTTGCAGACAAGCCATTTGAAATACCCTTAACTTAGTTCACAGCCAATAAGTCATTGAAATAATGTGTATTTTTAGAGAAATCTTCTTATATAATTAGGCAGAAAATCTCACCTGCCATAGTTTTCAAAACAGCATAATTTCACTCTTCTCAATGCTTAATCTGTTGTATTACACAACCTTTGAGTATTTAGCTTTATCAATGACATGTCCTTTAAAAATGTTTTAGAGATCCTACCAGTCTTTGAAAACATCCTTGTTCCTTGTTTCAGTTCCAGTTTTATGTATATATTCTGCCATGCACCTGATTATTCCAACAATTGATGGATGGCCTTGGGAATCTAATTCTGGTATTAATAGTGTTTACTGATTGTCTCCCCTCGTAGCTGATTTTTTCATTATTGTGTAAATTTAGATCATGAGCTCATGTTTAGCTAAACAGCTGACCTTGTAAGACGCTTAGGTGTGAACGCTCGTAAGCTACAGGAGAAAGTCGGCAAAATTTATTTGTGTCCCTCCAATGAGTTGCCCACGAGGACACCGTTTTCTACAAGTGTTGGTCCAATACTCCCTCTAAAGGAAGGGGATTCCGACAGGGCTGATTGGCGGCCCCCGATCTGGGGCAGGGGCAGTGGGCAGCCTGTGGCCCGGTCTGGAGCCTCTTTGCATGTGTCCCTGGGACACATCTGCCTGCGAACTTCGGTCACCTGGCAGGAAGCTACGATGCCCAGACCTATGGTTAGCTGTGCAGCGAGGTGTACTGTGAGGACAGGTTCCACACACACTTCAAGTAAGAGGTCGGCCTGAGTGGAAAGGTGAGAGTTTGGGCAGCTGTGCAGACAAAGAAGGCAGACTTTGGCCTAGGCCTAAATGCTTGTGACACCCCACTGGACCTGCCGTGCTCTGAGGGCCCTGCCCTGGGCCCCCTGCTCCCCTGCCCTTTGTTCAGTCACAGCAGAGGTGGCCACACCCACTCCTTCAGTGAGGGCAGAGTTCCAACCACCCTCAGCCCCGCCCCCTCTCCACAGGTTACCATGGACTACAGAGGCTGCATCCTGAGGCCAGGGCGTTCCGACAATGCCAAGGGCAGACATGATGACCTTAAATGATTTCCTCTTGTGTCAGGTTTGGTAAACTTTAGGAGCTAGGAAATGGTCCACTTTACAGAAATGTTCAAATTTACTGGCATTTCTTATATTCTCTGCTATAACATTGTCCTGATTCTTTCTGTATATTCTATACTTATGTTTTTGTTTTCCTTAATCAAAGTGTGTCTTTTCAATCTTTTCAAAGAAGATTCTTTGGACTTACTAAATCACCTGAATTTTATTCGTTTTCTGTTGTATTAAGTTCTGCTCATATCTTTATTTATCTTTTTTCTATGTTCTCAGGGTTTATTGTTTTGATCTTCTGATGTCAATTAAAACACTTGGTTATTCATTTTAATAAATATTTTACTTAAAAAGATTTGAACTTTTGAAGATTCCAGCTTACTTGTAAGTTTCTAAGGGTCAGGTCCTCTCCATTGTTGCTGGCCTAAGGTTTAGTTCACCATATAGCAATGTATATATTGACCTATTTTCCCCTCGACTTTCTGTGATTCCCTACATCTCACCTTTCTTTGCAGACAAGCCATTTGAAATACCCTTAACTTATTTCACAGCCAATAAGTCATTGAAATAATGTGTATTTTTAGGGAAATCTTCTTATATAATTAGGCAGAAAATCTCACCTGCCATAGTTTTCAAAACAGCATAATTTCACTCTTCTCAATGCTTAATCTGTTGTATTACACAACCTTTGAGTATTTAGCTTTATCAATGACATGTACTTTAAAAATGTTTTAGAGATCCTACCAGTCTTTGAAAACATCCTTGTTCCTTGTTTCAGTTCCAGTTTTATGTATATATTCTGCCTTGCACCTGATTATTCCAACAATTGATGGATGGCCTTGGGAATCTAATTCTGGTATTGATAGTCTTTACTGATTGTCTCCCCTCGTAGCTGATTTTTTCATTATTGTGTAAATTTAGATCATGAGCTCATGTTTAGCTAAACAGCTGACCTTGTAAGACGCTTAGGTGTGAACGCTCGTAAGCTTCCGCAGAAAGACGGCAAAGATTTATTTGTGTCCCTCCAATGAGTTGCCCACGAGGACACCATTTTCTACAAGTGTTGGTCCAATACTCCCTCTAGAGGAAGGGGACTCCGACAGGGCTGATTGGCGGCCCCCGATCTGGGGCAGGGGCAGTGGGCAGCCTGTGGCCCGGTCTGGAGCCTCTTTGCATGTGTCCCTGGGACACATCTGCCTGCGAACTTCGGTCACCTGGCAGGAAACTACGATGCCCAGAACTATGGTTAGCTGTGCAGCGAGGTGTACTGTGAGGACAAGTTCCACACATACTTCAAGTAAGAGGTCGGCCTGAGTGGAAAGGTGAGAGTTTGGGCAGCTGTGCAGACAAAGAAGGCACACTTTGGCCTGGGCCTAAATGCTTGTGACACCCCACTGGACCTGCCGTGCTCTGAGGGCCCTGCCCTCGGCCCCCTGCTCCCCTGCCCTTTGTTCAGTCACAGCAGAGGTGGCCACACCCACTCCTTCAGTGAGGGCAGAGTTCCAACCACCCTCAGCCCCGCCCCCTCTCCACAGGTTACCATGGACTACAGAGGCTGCATCCTGAGGCCAGGGCGTTCCGACAATGCCAAGGGCAGACATGATGACCTTAAATGATTTCCTCTTGTATCAGGTTTGGTAAACTTTAGGAGCTAGGAAATGGTCCACTTTACAGAAATGTTCAAATTTACTGGCATTTCTTATATTCTCTGCTATAACATTGTCCTGATTCTTTCTGTATATTCTATACTTATGTTTTTGTTTTCCTTAATCAAAGTGTGTCTTTTCAATCTTTTCAAAGAAGATTCTTTGGACTTACTAAATCACCTGAATTTTATACGTTTTCTGTTGTATTAAGTTCTGCTCATATCTTTATTTATCTTTTTTCTATGTTCTCAGGGTTTATTGTTTTGATCTTCTGATGTCAATTAAAACACTTGGTTATTCATTTTAATAAATATTTTACTTATAAAGATTTGAACTTTTGAAGATTCCAGCTTACTTGTAAGTTTCTAAGGGTCAGGTCCTCTCCATTGTTGCTGGCCTAAGGTTTAGTTCACCATATAGCAATGTATATATTGACCTATTTTCCCCTCGACTTTCTGTGATTCCCTACATCTCACCTTTCTTTGCAGACAAGCCATTTGAAATACCCTTAACTTATTTCACAGCCAATAAGTCATTGAAATAATGTGTATTTTTAGAGAAATCTTCTTATATAATTAGGCAGAAAATCTCACCTGCCATAGTTTTCAAAACAGCATAATTTCACTCTTCTCAATGCTTAATCTGTTGTATTACACAACCTTTGAGTATTTAGCTTTATCAATGACATGTCCTTTAAAAATGTTTTAGAGATCCTACCAGTCTTTGAAAACATCCTTGTTCCTTGTTTCAGTTCCAGTTTTATGTATATATTCTGCCTTGCACCTGATTATTCCAACAATTGATGGATGGCCTTGGGAATCTAATTCTGGTATTGATAGTCTTTACTGATTGTCTCCCCTCATAGCTGATTTTTTCATTATTGTGTAAATTTAGATCATGAGCTCATGTTTAGCTAAACAGCTGACCTTGTAAGACGCTTAGGTGTGAACGCTCGTAAGCTTCAGGAGAAAGTCGGCAAAATTTATTTGTGTCCCTCCAATGAGTTGCCCACGAGGACACCGTTTTCTACAAGTGTTGGTCCAATACTCCCTCTAAAGGAAGGGGATTCCGACAGGGCTGATTGGCGGCCCCCGATCTGGGGCAGGGGCAGTGGGCAGCCTGTGGCCCGGTCTGGAGCCTCTTTGCATGTGTCCCTGGGACACATCTGCCTGCGAACTTCGGTCACCTGGCAGGAAGCTACGATGCCCAGACCTATGGTTAGCTGTGCAGCGAGGTGTACTGTGAGGACAGGTTCCACACACACTTCAAGTAAGAGGTCGGCCTGAGTGGAAAGGTGAGAGTTTGGGCAGCTGTGCAGACAAAGAAGGCACACTTTGGCCTGGGCCTAAATGCTTGTGACACCCCACTGGACCTGCCGTGCTCTGAGGGCCCTGCCCTGGGCCCCCTGCTCCACTGCCCTTTGTTCAGTCACAGCAGAGATGGCCACACCCACTCCTTCAGTGAGGGCAGAGTTCCAACCACCCTCAGCCCCGCCCCCTCTCCACAGGTTACCATGGACTACAGAGGCTGCATCCTGAGGCCAGGGCGTTCCGACAATGCCAAGGGCAGACATGATGACCTTAAATGATTTCCCCTTGTGTCAGGTTTGGTAAACTTTAGGAGCTAGGAAATGGTCCACTTTACAGAAATGTTCAAATTTACTGGCATTTCTTATATTCTCTGCTATAACATTGTCCTGATTCTTTCTGTATATTCTATACTTATGTTTTTGTTTTCCTTAATCAAAGTGTCTTTTCAATCTTTTCAAAGAAGATTCTTTGGACTTACTAAATCACCTGAATTTTATACGTTTTCTGTTGTATTAAGTTCTGCTCATATCTTTATTTATCTTTTTTCTATGTTCTCAGGGTTTATTGTTTTGATCTTCTGATGTCAATTAAAACACTTGGTTATTCATTTTAATAAATATTTTACTTATAAAGATTGGAACTTTTGAAGATTCCAGCTTACTTGTAAGTTTCTAAGGGTCAGGTCCTCTCCATTGTTGCTGGCCTAAGGTTTAGTTCACCATATAGCAATGTATATATTGACCTATTTTCCCCTCGACTTTCTGTGATTCCCTACATCTCACCTTTCTTTGCAGACAAGCCATTTGAAATACCCTTAACTTATTTCACAGCCAATAAGTCATTGAAATAGTGTGTATTTTTAGAGAAATCTTCTTATATAATTAGGCAGAAAATCTCACCTGCCATAGTTTTCAAAACAGCATAATTTCACTCTTCTCAATGCTTAATCTGTTGTATTACACAACCTTTGAGTATTTAGCTTTATCAATGACATGTCCTTTAAAAATGTTTTAGAGATCCTACCAGTCTTTGAAAACATCCTTGTTCCTTGTTTCAGTTCCAGTTTTATGTATATATTCTGCCTTGCACCTGATTATTCCAACAATTGATGGATGGCCTTGGGAATCTAATTCTGGTATTGATAGTCTTTACTGATTGTCTCCCCTCATAGCTGATTTTTTCATTATTGTGTAAATTTAGATCATGAGCTCATGTTTAGCTAAACAGCTGACCTTGTAAGACGCTTAGGTGTGAACGCTCGTAAGCTTCAGGAGAAAGTCGGCAAAATTTATTTGTGTCCCTCCAATGAGTTGCCCACGAGGACACCGTTTTCTACAAGTGTTGGTCCAATACGCCCTCTAAAGGAAGGGGATTCCGACAGGGCTGATTGGCGGCCCCCGATCTGGGGCAGGGGCAGTGGGCAGCCTGTGGCCCGGTCTGGAGCCTCTTTGCATGTGTCCCTGGGACACATCTGCCTGCGAACTTCGGTCACCTGGCAGGAAGCTACGATGCCCAGACCTATGGTTAGCTGTGCAGCGAGGTGTACTGTGAGGACAGGTTCCACACACACTTCAAGTAAGAGGTCGGCCTGAGTGGAAAGGTGAGAGTTTGGGCAGCTGTGCAGACAAAGAAGGCACACTTTGGCCTGGGCCTAAATGCTTGTGACACCCCACTGGACCTGCCGTGCTCTGAGGGCCCTGCCCTGGGCCCCCTGCTCCCCTGCCCTTTGTTCAGTCACAGCAGAGGTGGCCACACCCACTCCTTCAGTGAGGGCAGAGTTCCAACCACCCTCAGCCCCGCCCCCTCTCCACAGGTTACCATGGACTACAGAGGCTGCATCCTGAGGCCAGGGCGTTCCGACAATGCCAAAGGCAGACATGATGACCTTAAATGATTTCCTCTTGTGTCAGGTTTGGCAAACTTTAGGAGCTAGGAAATGGTCCACTTTACAGAAATGTTCAAATTTACTGGCATTTCTTATATTCTCTGCTATAACATTGTCCTGATTCTTTCTGTATATTCTATACTTATGTTTTTGTTTTCCTTAATCAAAGTGTGTCTTTTCAATCTTTTCAAAGAAGATTCTTTGGACTTACTAAATCACCTGAATTTTATACGTTTTCTGTTGTATTAAGTTCTGCTCATATCTTTATTTATCTTTTTTCTATGTTCTCAGGGTTTATTGTTTTGATCTTCTGATGTCAATTAAAACACTTGGTTATTCATTTTAATAAATATTTTACTTATAAAGATTTGAACTTTTGAAGATTCCAGCTTACTTGTAAGTTTCTAAGGGTCAGGTCCTCTCCATTGTTGCTGGCCTAAGGTTTAGTTCACCATATAGCAATGTATATATTGACCTATTTTCCCCTCGACTTTCTGTGATTCCCTACATCTCACCTTTCTTTGCAGACAAGCCATTTGAAATACCCTTAACTTATTTCACAGCCAATAAGTCATTGAAATAATGTGTATTTTTAGAGAAATCTTCTTATATAATTAGGCAGAAAATCTCACCTGCCATAGTTTTCAAAACAGCATAATTTCACTCTTCTCAATGCTTAATCTGTTGTATTACACAACCTTTGAGTATTTAGCTTTATCAATGACATGTCCTTTAAAAATGTTTTAGAGATCCTACCAGTCTTTGAAAACATCCTTGTTCCTTGTTTCAGTTCCAGTTTTATGTATATATTCTGCCTTGCACCTGATTATTCCAACAATTGATGGATGGCCTTGGGAATCTAATTCTGGTATTGATAGTCTTTACTGATTGTCTCCCCTCGTAGCTGATTTTTTCATTATTGTGTAAATTTAGATCATGAGCTCATGTTTAGCTAAACAGCTGACCTTGTAAGACGCTTAGGTGTGAACGCTCGTAAGCTTCAGGAGAAAGTCGGCAAAATTTATTTGTGTCCCTCCAATGAGTTGCCCACGAGGACACCGTTTTCTACAAGTGTTGGTCCAATACGCCCTCTAAAGGAAGGGGATTCCGACAGGGCTGATTGGTGGCCCCCGATCTGGGGCAGGGGCAGTGGGCAGCCTGTGGCCCGGTCTGGAGCCTCTTTGCATGTGTCCCTGGGACACATCTGCCTGCGAACTTCGGTCACCTGGCAGGAAGCTACGATGCCCAGACCTATGGTTAGCTGTTCAGCGAGGTGTACTGTGAGGACAGGTTCCACACACACTTCAAGTAAGAGGTCGGCCTGAGTGGAAAGGTGAGAGTTTGGGCAGCTGTGCAGACAAAGAAGGCACACTTTGGCCTGGGCCTAAATGCTTGTGACACCCCACTGGACCTGCCGTGCTCTGAGGGCCCTGCCCTGGGCCCCCTGCTCCCCTGCCCATTGTTCAGTCACAGCAGAGGTGGCCACACCCACTCCTTCAGTGAGGGCAGAGTTCCAACCACCCTCAGCCCCGCCCCCTCTCCACAGGTTACCATGGACTACAGAGGCTGCATCCTGAGGCCAGGGCGTTCCGACAATGCCAAGGGCAGACATGATGACCTTAAATGATTTCCTCTTGTGTCAGGTTTGGTAAACTTTAGGAGCTAGGAAATGGTCCACTTTACAGAAATGTTCAAATTTACTGGCATTTCTTATATTCTCTGCTATAACATTGTCCTGATTCTTTCTGTATATTCTATACTTATGTTTTTGTTTTCCTTAATCAAAGTGTGTCTTTTCAATCTTTTCAAAGAAGATTCTTTGGACTTACTAAATCACCTGAATTTTATACGTTTTCTGTTGTATTAAGTTCTGCTCATATCTTTATTTATCTTTTTTCTATGTTCTCAGGGTTTATTGTTTTGATCTTCTGATGTCAATTAAAACACTTGGTTATTCATTTTAATAAATATTTTACTTATAAAGATTTGAACTTTTGAAGATTCCAGCTTACTTGTAAGTTTCTAAGGGTCAGGTCCTCTCCATTGTTGCTGGCCTAAGGTTTAGTTCACCATATAGCAATGTATATATTGACCTATTTTCCCCTCGACTTTCTGTGATTCCCTACATCTCACCTTTCTTTGCAGACAAGCCATTTGAAATACCCTTAACTTATTTCACAGCCAATAAGTCATTGAAATAATGTGTATTTTTAGAGAAATCTTCTTATATAATTAGGCAGAAATTCACACCTGCCATAGTTTTCAAAACAGCATAATTTCACTCTTCTCAATGCTTAATCTGTTGTATTACACAACCTTTGAGTATTTAGCTTTATCAATGACATGTCCTTTAAAAATGTTTTAGAGATCCTACCAGTCTTTGAAAACATCCTTGTTCCTTGTTTCAGTTCCAGTTTTATGTATATATTCTGCCTTGCACCTGATTATTCCAACAATTGATGGATGGCCTTGGGAATCTAATTCTGGTATTGATAGTCTTTACTGATTGTCTCCCCTCGTAGCTGATTTTTTCATTATTGTGTAAATTTAGATCATGAGCTCATGTTTAGCTAAACAGCTGACCTTGTAAGACGCTTAGGTGTGAACGCTCGTAAGCTTCAGGAGAAAGTCGGCAAAATTTATTTGTGTCCCTCCAATGAGTTGCCCACGAGGACACCGTTTTCTACAAGTGTTGGTCCAATACTCCCTCTAAAGGAAGGGGATTCCGACAGGGCTGATTGGCGGCCCCCGATCTGGGGCAGGGGCAGTGGGCAGCCTGTGGCCCGGTCTGGAGCCTCTTTGCATGTGTCCCTGGGACACATCTGCCTGCGAACTTCGGTCACCTGGCAGGAAGCTACGATGCCCAGACCTATGGTTAGCTGTGCAGCGAGGTGTACTGTGAGGACAGGTTCCACACACACTTCAAGTAAGAGGTCGGCCTGAGTGGAAAGGTGAGAGTTTGGGCAGCTGTGCAGACAAAGAAGGCACACTTTGGCCTGGGCCTAAATGCTTGTGACACCCCACTGGACCTGCCGTGCTCTGAGGGCCCTGCCCTGGGCCCCCTGCTCCCCTGCCCTTTGTTCAGTCACAGCAGAGGTGGCCACACCCACTCCTTCAGTGAGGGCAGAGTTCCAACCACCCTCAGCCCCGCCCCCTCTCCACAGGTTACCATGGACTACAGAGGCTGCATCCTGAGGCCAGGGCGTTCCGACAATGCCAAGGGCAGACATGATGACCTTAAATGATTTCCTCTTGTGTCAGGTTTGGTAAACTTTAGGAGCTAGGAAATGGTCCACTTTACAGAAATGTTCAAATTTACTGGCATTTCTTATATTCTCTGCTATAACATTGTCCTGATTCTTTCTGTATATTCTATACTTATGTTTTTGTTTTCCTTAATCAAAGTGTGTCTTTTCAATCTTTTCAAAGAAGATTCTTTGGACTTACTAAATCACCTGAATTTTATTCGTTTTCTGTTGTATTAAGTTCTGCTCATATCTTTACTTATCTTTTTTCTATGTTCTCAGGGTTTATTGTTTTGATCTTCTGATGTCAATTAAAACACTTGGTTATTCATTTTAATAAATATTTTACTTAAAAAGATTTGAACTTTTGAAGATTCCAGCTTACTTGTAAGTTTCTAAGGGTCAGGTCCTCTCCATTGTTGCTGGCCTAAGGTTTAGTTCACCATATAGCAATGTATATATTGACCTATTTTCCCCTCGACTTTCTGTGATTCCCTACATCTCACCTTTCTTTGCAGACAAGCCATTTGAAATACCCTTAACTTATTTCACAGCCAATAAGTCATTGAAATAATGTGTATTTTTAGGGAAATCTTCTTATATAATTAGGCAGAAAATCTCACCTGCCATAGTTTTCAAAACAGCATAATTTCACTCTTCTCAATGCTTAATCTGTTGTATTACACAACCTTTGAGTATTTAGCTTTATCAATGACATGTACTTTAAAAATGTTTTAGAGATCCTACCAGTCTTTGAAAACATCCTTGTTCCTTGTTTCAGTTCCAGTTTTATGTATATATTCTGCCTTGCACCTGATTATTCCAACAATTGATGGATGGCCTTGGGAATCTAATTCTGGTATTGATAGTCTTTACTGATTGTCTCCCCTCGTAGCTGATTTTTTCATTATTGTGTAAATTTAGATCATGAGCTCATGTTTAGCTAAATAGCTGACCTTGTAAGACGCTTAGGTGTGAACGCTCGTTAGCTTCCGCAGAAAGACGGCAAAGATTTATATGTGTCCCTCCAATGAGTTGCCCACGAGGACAACATTTTCTACAAGTGTTAGTCCAATACTCCCTCTAGAGGAAGGGGACTCCGACAGGGCTGATTGGCGGCCCCCGATCTGGGGCAGGGGCAGTGGGCAGCCTGTGGCCCGGGCTGGAGCCTCTTTGCATGTGTCCCTGGGACACATCTGCCTGCGAACTTCGGTCACCTGGCAGGAAACTACGATGCCCAGAACTATGGTTAGCTGTGCAGCGAGGTGTACTGTGAGGACAAGTTCCACACATACTTCAAGTAAGAGGTCGGCCTGAGTGGAAAGGTGAGAGTTTGGGCAGCTGTGCAGACAAAGAAGGCACACTTTGGCCTGGGCCTAAATGCTTGTGACACCCCACTGGACCTGCGGTGCTCTGAGGGCCCTGCCCTGGGCCCCCTGCTCCCCTGCCCTTTGTTCAGTCACAGCAGAGGTGGCCACACCCACTCCTTCAGTGAGGGCAGAGTTCCAACCACCCTCAGCCCCGCCCCCTCTCCACAGGTTACCATGGACTACAGAGGCTGCATCCTGAGGCCAGGGCGTTCCGACAATGCCAAGGGCAGACATGATGACCTTAAATGATTTCCTCTTGTATCAGGTTTGGTAAACTTTAGGAGCTAGGAAATGGTCCACTTTACAGAAATGTTCAAATTTACTGGCATTTCTTATATTCTCTGCTATAACATTGTCCTGATTCTTTCTGTATATTCTATACTTATGTTTTTGTTTTCCTTAATCAAAGTGTGTCTTTTCAATCTTTTCAAAGAAGATTCTTTGGACTTACTAAATCACCTGAATTTTATACGTTTTCTGTTGTATTAAGTTCTGCTCATATCTTTATTTATCTTTTTTCTATGTTCTCAGGGTTTATTGTTTTGATCTTCTGATGTCAATTAAAACACTTGGTTATTCATTTTAATAAATATTTTACTTATAAAGATTTGAACTTTTGAAGATTCCAGCTTACTTGTAAGTTTCTAAGGGTCAGGTCCTCTCCATTGTTGCTGGCCTAAGGTTTAGTTCACCATATAGCAATGTATATATTGACCTATTTTCCCCTCGACTTTCTGTGATTCCCTACATCTCACCTTTCTTTGCAGACAAGCCATTTGAAATACCCTTAACTTATTTCACAGCCAATAAGTCATTGAAATAATGTGTATTTTTAGAGAAATCTTCTTATATAATTAGGCAGAAAATCTCACCTGCCATAGTTTTCAAAACAGCATAATTTCACTCTTCTCAATGCTTAATCTGTTGTATTACACAACCTTTGAGTATTTAGCTTTATCAATGACATGTCCTTTAAAAATGTTTTAGAGATCCTACCAGTCTTTGAAAACATCCTTGTTCCTTGTTTCAGTTCCAGTTTTATGTATATATTCTGCCTTGCACCTGATTATTCCAACAATTGATGGATGGCCTTGGGAATCTAATTCTGGTATTGATAGTCTTTACTGATTGTCTCCCCTCATAGCTGATTTTTTCATTATTGTGTAAATTTAGATCATGAGCTCATGTTTAGCTAAACAGCTGACCTTGTAAGACGCTTAGGTGTGAACGCTCGTAAGCTTCAGGAGAAAGTCGGCAAAATTTATTTGTGTCCCTCCAATGAGTTGCCCACGAGGACACCGTTTTCTACAAGTGTTGGTCCAATACTCCCTCTAAAGGAAGGGGATTCCGACAGGGCTGATTGGCGGCCCCCGATCTGGGGCAGGGGCAGTGGGCAGCCTGTGGCCCGGTCTGGAGCCTCTTTGCATGTGTCCCTGGGACACATCTGCCTGCGAACTTCGGTCACCTGGCAGGAAGCTACGATGCCCAGACCTATGGTTAGCTGTGCAGCGAGGTGTACTGTGAGGACAGGTTCCACACACACTTCAAGTAAGAGGTCGGCCTGAGTGGAAAGGTGAGAGTTTGGGCAGCTGTGCAGACAAAGAAGGCACACTTTGGCCTGGGCCTAAATGCTTGTGACACCCCACTGGACCTGCCGTGCTCTGAGGGCCCTGCCCTGGGCCCCCTGCTCCCCTGCCCTTTGTTCAGTCACAGCAGAGGTGGCCACACCCACTCCTTCAGTGAGGGCAGAGTTCCAACCACCCTCAGCCCCACCCCCTCTCCACAGGTTACCATGGACTACAGAGGCTGCATCCTGAGGCCAGGGCGTTCCGACAATGCCAAGGGCAGACATGATGACCTTAAATGATTTCCTCTTGTGTCAGGTTTGGCAAACTTTAGGAGCTAGGAAATGGTCCACTTTACAGAAATGTTCAAATTTACTGGCATTTCTTATATTCTCTGCTATAACATTGTCCTGATTCTTTCTGTATATTCTATACTTATGTTTTTGTTTTCCTTAATCAAAGTGTGTCTTTTCAATCTTTTCAAAGAAGATTCTTTGGACTTACTAAATCACCTGAATTTTATACGTTTTCTGTTGTATTAAGTTCTGCTCATATCTTTATTTATCTTTTTTCTATGTTCTCAGGGTTTATTGTTTTGATCTTCTGATGTCAATTAAAACACTTGGTTATTCATTTTAATAAATATTTTACTTATAAAGATTGGAACTTTTGAAGATTCCAGCTTACTTGTAAGTTTCTAAGGGTCAGGTCCTCTCCATTGTTGCTGGCCTAAGGTTTAGTTCACCATATAGCAATGTATATATTGACCTATTTTCCCCTCGACTTTCTGTGATTCCCTACATCTCACCTTTCTTTGCAGACAAGCCATTTGAAATACCCTTAACTTATTTCACAGCCAATAAGTCATTGAAATAGTGTGTATTTTTAGAGAAATCTTCTTATATAATTAGGCAGAAAATCTCACCTGCCATAGTTTTCAAAACAGCATAATTTCACTCTTCTCAATGCTTAATCTGTTGTATTACACAACCTTTGAGTATTTAGCTTTATCAATGACATGTCCTTTAAAAATGTTTTAGAGATCCTACCAGTCTTTGAAAACATCCTTGTTCCTTGTTTCAGTTCCAGTTTTATGTATATATTCTGCCTTGCACCTGATTATTCCAACAATTGATGGATGGCCTTGGGAATCTAATTCTGGTATTGATAGTCTTTACTGATTGTCTCCCCTCATAGCTGATTTTTTCATTATTGTGTAAATTTAGATCATGAGCTCATGTTTAGCTAAACAGCTGACCTTGTAAGACGCTTAGGTGTGAACGCTCGTAAGCTTCAGGAGAAAGTCGGCAAAATTTATTTGTGTCCCTCCAATGAGTTGCCCACGAGGACACCGTTTTCTACAAGTGTTGGTCCAATACGCCCTCTAAAGGAAGGGGATTCCGACAGGGCTGATTGGCGGCCCCCGATCTGGGGCAGGGGCAGTGGGCAGCCTGTGGCCCGGTCTGGAGCCTCTTTGCATGTGTCCCTGGGACACATCTGCCTGCGAACTTCGGTCACCTGGCAGGAAGCTACGATGCCCAGACCTATGGTTAGCTGTGCAGCGAGGTGTACTGTGAGGACAGGTTCCACACACACTTCAAGTAAGAGGTCGGCCTGAGTGGAAAGGTGAGAGTTTGGGCAGCTGTGCAGACAAAGAAGGCACACTTTGGCCTGGGCCTAAATGCTTGTGACACCCCACTGGACCTGCCGTGCTCTGAGGGCCCTGCCCTGGGCCCCCTGCTCCCCTGCCCTTTGTTCAGTCACAGCAGAGGTGGCCACACCCACTCCTTCAGTGAGGGCAGAGTTCCAACCACCCTCAGCCCCGCCCCCTCTCCACAGGTTACCATGGACTACAGAGGCTGCATCCTGAGGCCAGGGCGTTCCGACAATGCCAAAGGCAGACATGATGACCTTAAATGATTTCCTCTTGTGTCAGGTTTGGCAAACTTTAGGAGCTAGGAAATGGTCCACTTTACAGAAATGTTCAAATTTACTGGCATTTCTTATATTCTCTGCTATAACATTGTCCTGATTCTTTCTGTATATTCTATACTTATGTTTTTGTTTTCCTTAATCAAAGTGTGTCTTTTCAATCTTTTCAAAGAAGATTCTTTGGACTTACTAAATCACCTGAATTTTATACGTTTTCTGTTGTATTAAGTTCTGCTCATATCTTTATTTATCTTTTTTCTATGTTCTCAGGGTTTATTGTTTTGATCTTCTGATGTCAATTAAAACACTTGGTTATTCATTTTAATAAATATTTTACTTATAAAGATTTGAACTTTTGAAGATTCCAGCTTACTTGTAAGTTTCTAAGGGTCAGGTCCTCTCCATTGTTGCTGGCCTAAGGTTTAGTTCACCATATAGCAATGTATATATTGACCTATTTTCCCCTCGACTTTCTGTGATTCCCTACATCTCACCTTTCTTTGCAGACAAGCCATTTGAAATACCCTTAACTTATTTCACAGCCAATAAGTCATTGAAATAATGTGTATTTTTAGAGAAATCTTCTTATATAATTAGGCAGAAAATCTCACCTGCCATAGTTTTCAAAACAGCATAATTTCACTCTTCTCAATGCTTAATCTGTTGTATTACACAACCTTTGAGTATTTAGCTTTATCAATGACATGTCCTTTAAAAATGTTTTAGAGATCCTACCAGTCTTTGAAAACATCCTTGTTCCTTGTTTCAGTTCCAGTTTTATGTATATATTCTGCCTTGCACCTGATTATTCCAACAATTGATGGATGGCCTTGGGAATCTAATTCTGGTATTGATAGTCTTTACTGATTGTCTCCCCTCCTAGCTGATTTTTTCATTATTGTGTAAATTTAGATCATGAGCTCATGTTTAGCTAAACAGCTGACCTTGTAAGACGCTTAGGTGTGAACGCTCGTAAGCTTCAGGAGAAAGTCGGCAAAATTTATTTGTGTCCCTCCAATGAGTTGCCCACGAGGACACCGTTTTCTACAAGTGTTGGTCCAATACGCCCTCTAAAGGAAGGGGATTCCGACAGGGCTGATTGGTGGCCCCCGATCTGGGGCAGGGGCAGTGGGCAGCCTGTGGCCCGGTCTGGAGCCTCTTTGCATGTGTCCCTGGGACACATCTGCCTGCGAACTTCGGTCACCTGGCAGGAAGCTACGATGCCCAGACCTATGGTTAGCTGTTCAGCGAGGTGTACTGTGAGGACAGGTTCCACACACACTTCAAGTAAGAGGTCGGCCTGAGTGGAAAGGTGAGAGTTTGGGCAGCTGTGCAGACAAAGAAGGCACACTTTGTCCTGGGCCTAAATGCTTGTGACACCCCACTGGACCTGCCGTGCTCTGAGGGCCCTGCCCTGGGCCCCCTGCTCCCCTGCCCATTGTTCAGTCACAGCAGAGGTGGCCACACCCACTCCTTCAGTGAGGGCAGAGTTCCAACCACCCTCAGCCCCGCCCCCTCTCCACAGGTTACCATGGACTACAGAGGCTGCATCCTGAGGCCAGGGCGTTCCGACAATGCCAAGGGCAGACATGATGACCTTAAATGATTTCCTCTTGTGTCAGGTTTGGTAAACTTTAGGAGCTAGGAAATGGTCCACTTTACAGAAATGTTCAAATTTACTGGCATTTCTTATATTCTCTGCTATAACATTGTCCTGATTCTTTCTGTATATTCTATACTTATGTTTTTGTTTTCCTTAATCAAAGTGTGTCTTTTCAATCTTTTCAAAGAAGATTCTTTGGACTTACTAAATCACCTGAATTTTATACGTTTTCTGTTGTATTAAGTTCTGCTCATATCTTTATTTATCTTTTTTCTATGTTCTCAGGGTTTATTGTTTTGATCTTCTGATGTCAATTAAAACACTTGGTTATTCATTTTAATAAATATTTTACTTATAAAGATTTGAACTTTTGAAGATTCCAGCTTACTTGTAAGTTTCTAAGGGTCAGGTCCTCTCCATTGTTGCTGGCCTAAGGTTTAGTTCACCATATAGCAATGTATATATTGACCTATTTTCCCCTCGACTTTCTGTGATTCCCTACATCTCACCTTTCTTTGCAGACAAGCCATTTGAAATACCCTTAACTTATTTCACAGCCAATAAGTCATTGAAATAATGTGTATTTTTAGAGAAATCTTCTTATATAATTAGGCAGAAATTCACACCTGCCATAGTTTTCAAAACAGCATAATTTCACTCTTCTCAATGCTTAATCTGTTGTATTACACAACCTTTGAGTATTTAGCTTTATCA
This sequence comes from Mesoplodon mirus, assembly GCF_964341445.2. Classification (NCBI taxonomy): domain Eukaryota; kingdom Metazoa; phylum Chordata; class Mammalia; order Artiodactyla; family Ziphiidae; genus Mesoplodon; species Mesoplodon mirus. The sequence continues at coordinate 176,010,980 of NC_138976.1, read as the reverse complement.
ATGACATGTCCTTTAAAAATGTTTTAGAGATCCTACCAGTCTTTGAAAACATCCTTGTTCCTTGTTTCAGTTCCAGTTTTATGTATATATTCTGCCTTGCACCTGATTATTCCAACAATTGATGGATGGCCTTGGGAATCTAATTCTGGTATTGATAGTCTTTACTGATTGTCTCCCCTCGTAGCTGATTTTTTCATTATTGTGTAAATTTAGATCATGAGCTCATGTTTAGCTAAACAGCTGACCTTGTAAGACGCTTAGGTGTGAACGCTCGTAAGCTTCAGGAGAAAGTCGGCAAAATTTATTTGTGTCCCTCCAATGAGTTGCCCACGAGGACACCGTTTTCTACAAGTGTTGGTCCAATACTCCCTCTAAAGGAAGGGGATTCCGACAGGGCTGATTGGCGGCCCCCGATCTGGGGCAGGGGCAGTGGGCAGCCTGTGGCCCGGTCTGGAGCCTCTTTGCATGTGTCCCTGGGACACATCTGCCTGCGAACTTCGGTCACCTGGCAGGAAGCTACGATGCCCAGACCTATGGTTAGCTGTGCAGCGAGGTGTACTGTGAGGACAGGTTCCACACACACTTCAAGTAAGAGGTCGGCCTGAGTGGAAAGGTGAGAGTTTGGGCAGCTGTGCAGACAAAGAAGGCACACTTTGGCCTGGGCCTAAATGCTTGTGACACCCCACTGGACCTGCCGTGCTCTGAGGGCCCTGCCCTGGGCCCCCTGCTCCCCTGCCCTTTGTTCAGTCACAGCAGAGGTGGCCACACCCACTCCTTCAGTGAGGGCAGAGTTCCAACCACCCTCAGCCCCGCCCCCTCTCCACAGGTTACCATGGACTACAGAGGCTGCATCCTGAGGCCAGGGCGTTCCGACAATGCCAAGGGCAGACATGATGACCTTAAATGATTTCCTCTTGTGTCAGGTTTGGTAAACTTTAGGAGCTAGGAAATGGTCCACTTTACAGAAATGTTCAAATTTACTGGCATTTCTTATATTCTCTGCTATAACATTGTCCTGATTCTTTCTGTATATTCTATACTTATGTTTTTGTTTTCCTTAATCAAAGTGTGTCTTTTCAATCTTTTCAAAGAAGATTCTTTGGACTTACTAAATCACCTGAATTTTATTCGTTTTCTGTTGTATTAAGTTCTGCTCATATCTTTACTTATCTTTTTTCTATGTTCTCAGGGTTTATTGTTTTGATCTTCTGATGTCAATTAAAACACTTGGTTATTCATTTTAATAAATATTTTACTTAAAAAGATTTGAACTTTTGAAGATTCCAGCTTACTTGTAAGTTTCTAAGGGTCAGGTCCTCTCCATTGTTGCTGGCCTAAGGTTTAGTTCACCATATAGCAATGTATATATTGACCTATTTTCCCCTCGACTTTCTGTGATTCCCTACATCTCACCTTTCTTTGCAGACAAGCCATTTGAAATACCCTTAACTTATTTCACAGCCAATAAGTCATTGAAATAATGTGTATTTTTAGGGAAATCTTCTTATATAATTAGGCAGAAAATCTCACCTGCCATAGTTTTCAAAACAGCATAATTTCACTCTTCTCAATGCTTAATCTGTTGTATTACACAACCTTTGAGTATTTAGCTTTATCAATGACATGTACTTTAAAAATGTTTTAGAGATCCTACCAGACTTTGAAAACATCCTTGTTCCTTGTTTCAGTTCCAGTTTTATGTATATATTCTGCCTTGCACCTGATTATTCCAACAATTGATGGATGGCCTTGGGAATCTAATTCTGGTATTGATAGTCTTTACTGATTGTCTCCCCTCGTAGCTGATTTTTTCATTATTGTGTAAATTTAGATCATGAGCTCATGTTTAGCTAAATAGCTGACCTTGTAAGACGCTTAGGTGTGAACGCTCGTTAGCTTCCGCAGAAAGACGGCAAAGATTTATTTGTGTCCCTCCAATGAGTTGCCCACGAGGACAACATTTTCTACAAGTGTTAGTCCAATACTCCCTCTAGAGGAAGGGGACTCCGACAGGGCTGATTGGCGGCCCCCGATCTGGGGCAGGGGCAGTGGGCAGAGTGTGGCCCGAGCTGGAGCCTCTTTGCATGTGTCCCTGGGACACATCTGCCTGCGAACTTCGGTCACCTGGCAGGAAACTACGATGCCCAGAACTATGGTTAGCTGTGCAGCGAGGTGTACTGTGAGGACAAGTTCCACACATACTTCAAGTAAGAGGTCGGCCTGAGTGGAAAGGTGAGAGTTTGGGCAGCTGTGCAGACAAAGAAGGCACACTTTGGCCTGGGCCTAAATGCTTGTGACACCCCACTGGACCTGCGGTGCTCTGAGGGCCCTGCCCTGGGCCCCCTGCTCCCCTGCCCTTTGTTCAGTCACAGCAGAGGTGGCCACACCCACTCCTTCAGTGAGGGCAGAGTTCCAACCACCCTCAGCCCCGCCCCCTCTCCACAGGTTACCATGGACTACAGAGGCTGCATCCTGAGGCCAGGGCGTTCCGACAATGCCAAGGGCAGACATGATGACCTTAAATGATTTCCTCTTGTCTCAGGTTTGGTAAACTTTAGGAGCTAGGAAATGGTCCACTTTACAGAAATGTTCAAATTTACTGGCATTTCTTATATTCTCTGCTATAACATTGTCCTGATTCTTTCTGTATATTCTATACTTATGTTTTTGTTTTCCTTAATCAAAGTGTGTCTTTTCAATCTTTTCAAAGAAGATTCTTTGGACTTACTAAATCACCTGAATTTTATACGTTTTCTGTTGTATTAAGTTCTGCTCATATCTTTATTTATCTTTTTTCTATGTTCTCAGGGTTTATTGTTTTGATCTTCTGATGTCAATTAAAACACTTGGTTATTCATTTTAATAAATATTTTACTTATAAAGATTTGAACTTTTGAAGATTCCAGCTTACTTGTAAGTTTCTAAGGGTCAGGTCCTCTCCATTGTTGCTGGCCTAAGGTTTAGTTCACCATATAGCAATGTATATATTGACCTATTTTCCCCTCGACTTTCTGTGATTCCCTACATCTCACCTTTCTTTGCAGACAAGCCATTTGAAATACCCTTAACTTATTTCACAGCCAATAAGTCATTGAAATAATGTGTATTTTTAGAGAAATCTTCTTATATAATTAGGCAGAAAATCTCACCTGCCATAGTTTTCAAAACAGCATAATTTCACTCTTCTCAATGCTTAATCTGTTGTATTACACAACCTTTGAGTATTTAGCTTTATCAATGACATGTCCTTTAAAAATGTTTTAGAGATCCTACCAGTCTTTGAAAACATCCTTGTTCCTTGTTTCAGTTCCAGTTTTATGTATATATTCTGCCTTGCACCTGATTATTCCAACAATTGATGGATGGCCTTGGGAATCTAATTCTGGTATTGATAGTCTTTACTGATTGTCTCCCCTCATAGCTGATTTTTTCATTATTGTGTAAATTTAGATCATGAGCTCATGTTTAGCTAAACAGCTGACCTTGTAAGACGCTTAGGTGTGAACGCTCGTAAGCTTCAGGAGAAAGTCGGCAAAATTTATTTGTGTCCCTCCAATGAGTTGCCCACGAGGACACCGTTTTCTACAAGTGTTGGTCCAATACTCCCTCTAAAGGAAGGGGATTCCGACAGGGCTGATTGGCGGCCCCCGATCTGGGGCAGGGGCAGTGGGCAGCCTGTGGCCCGGTCTGGAGCCTCTTTGCATGTGTCCCTGGGACACATCTGCCTGCGAACTTCGGTCACCTGGCAGGAAGCTACGATGCCCAGACCTATGGTTAGCTGTGCAGCGAGGTGTACTGTGAGGACAGGTTCCACACACACTTCAAGTAAGAGGTCGGCCTGAGTGGAAAGGTGAGAGTTTGGGCAGCTGTGCAGACAAAGAAGGCACACTTTGGCCTGGGCCTAAATGCTTGTGACACCCCACTGGACCTGCCGTGCTCTGAGGGCCCTGCCCTGGGCCCCCTGCTCCCCTGCCCTTTGTTCAGTCACAGCAGAGGTGGCCACACCCACTCCTTCAGTGAGGGCAGAGTTCCAACCACCCTCAGCCCCACCCCCTCTCCACAGGTTACCATGGACTACAGAGGCTGCATCCTGAGGCCAGGGCGTTCCGACAATGCCAAGGGCAGACATGATGACCTTAAATGATTTCCTCTTGTGTCAGGTTTGGTATACTTTAGGAGCTAGGAAATGGTCCACTTTACAGAAATGTTCAAATTTACTGGCATTTCTTATATTCTCTGCTATAACATTGTCCTGATTCTTTCTGTATATTCTATACTTATGTTTTTGTTTTCCTTAATCAAAGTGTGTCTTTTCAATCTTTTCAAAGAAGATTCTTTGGACTTACTAAATCACCTGAATTTTATACGTTTTCTGTTGTATTAAGTTCTGCTCATATCTTTATTTATCTTTTTTCTATGTTCTCAGGGTTTATTGTTTTGATCTTCTGATGTCAATTAAAACACTTGGTTATTCATTTTAATAAATATTTTACTTATAAAGATTTGAACTTTTGAAGATTCCAGCTTACTTGTAAGTTTCTAAGGGTCAGGTCCTCTCCATTGTTGCTGGCCTAAGGTTTAGTTCACCATATAGCAATGTATATATTGACCTATTTTCCCCTCGACTTTCTGTGATTCCCTACATCTCACCTTTCTTTGCAGACAAGCCATTTGAAATACCCTTAACTTATTTCACAGCCAATAAGTCATTGAAATAATGTGTATTTTTAGAGAAATCTTCTTATATAATTAGGCAGAAAATCTCACCTGCCATAGTTTTCAAAACAGCATAATTTCACTCTTCTCAATGCTTAATCTGTTGTATTACACAACCTTTGAGTATTTAGCTTTATCAACGACATGTCCTTTAAAAATGTTTTAGAGATCCTACCAGTCTTTGAAAACATCCTTGTTCCTTGTTTCAGTTCCAGTTTTATGTATATATTCTGCCTTGCACCTGATTATTCCAACAATTGATGGATGGCCTTGGGAATCTAATTCTGGTATTGATAGTCTTTACTGATTGTCTCCCCTCGTAGCTGATTTTTTCATTATTGTGTAAATTTAGATCATGAGCTCATGTTTAGCTAAACAGCTGACCTTGTAAGACGCTTAGGTGTGAACGCTCGTAAGCTTCCGCAGAAAGACGGCAAAGATTTATTTGTGTCCCTCCAATGAGTTGCCCACGAGGACACCGTTTTCTACAAGTGTTGGTCCAATACTCCCTCTAGAGGAAGGGGACTCCGACAGGGCTGATTGGCGGCCCCCGATCTGGGGCAGGGGCAGTGGGCAGCCTGTGGCCCGGGCTGGAGCCTCTTTGCATGTGTCCCTGGGACACATCTGCCTGCGAACTTCGGTAACCTGGCAGGAAACTACGATGCCCAGACCTATGGTTAGCTGTGCAGCGAGGTGTACTGTGAGGACAAGTTCCACACATACTTCAAGTAAGAGGTCGGCCTGAGTGGAAAGGTGAGAGTTTGGGCAGCTGTGCAGACAAAGAAGGCGCCCTTTGGCCTGGGCCTAAATGCTTGTGACACCCCACTGGACCTGCCGTGCTCTGAGGAACCTGCCCTGGGACCCCTGCTCCCCTGCCCTTTGTTCAGTCACAGCAGAGATGGCCACACCCACTCCTTCAGTGAGGGCAGAGTTCCAACCACCCTCAGCCCCGCCCCCTCTCCACAGGTTACCATGGACTACAGAGGCTGCATCCTGAGGCCAGGGCGTTCCGACAATGCCAAGGGCAGACATGATGACCTTAGATGATTTCCTCTTGTATCAGGTTTGGTAAACTTTAGGAGCTAGGAAATGGTCCACTTTACAGAAATGTTCAAATTTACTGGCATTTCTTATATTCTCTGCTATAACATTGTCCTGATTCTTTCTGTATATTCTATACTTATGTTTTTGTTTTCCTTAATCAAAGTGTGTCTTTTCAATCTTTTCAAAGAAGATTCTTTGGACTTACTAAATCACCTGAATTTTATACGTTTTCTGTTGTATTAAGTTCTGCTCATATCTTTATTTATCTTTTTTCTATGTTCTCAGGGTTTATTGTTTTGATCTTCTGATGTCAATTAAAACACTTGGTTATTCTTTTTAATAAATATTTTACTTATAAAGATTTGAACTTTTGAAGATTCCAGCTTACTTGTAAGTTTCTAAGGGTCAGGTCCTCTCCATTGTTGCTGGCCTAAGGTTTAGTTCACCATATAGCAATGTATATATTGACCTATTTTCCCCTCGACTTTCTGTGATTCCCTACATCTCACCTTTCTTTGCAGACAAGCCATTTGAAATACCCTTAACTTATTTCACAGCCAATAAGTCATTGAAATAATGTGTATTTTTAGGGAAATCTTCTTATATAATTAGGCAGAAAATCTCACCTGCCATAGTTTTCAAAACAGCATAATTTCACTCTTCTCAATGCTTAATCTGTTGTATTACACAACCTTTGAGTATTTAGCTTTATCAACGACATGTCCTTTAAAAATGTTTTAGAGATCCTACCAGTCTTTGAAAACATCCTTGTTCCTTGTTTCAGTTCCAGTTTTATGTATATATTCTGCCTTGCACCTGATTATTCCAACAATTGATGGATGGCCTTGGGAATCTAATTCTGGTATTGATAGTCTTTACTGATTGTCTCCCCTCGTAGCTGATTTTTTCATTATTGTGTAAATTTAGATCATGAGCTCATGTTTAGCTAAACAGCTGACCTTGTAAGACGCTTAGGTGTGAACGCTCGTAAGCTTCCGCAGAAAGACGGCAAAGATTTATTTGTGTCCCTCCAATGAGTTGCCCACGAGGACACCGTTTTCTACAAGTGTTGGTCCAATACTCCCTCTAGAGGAAGGGGACTCCGACAGGGCTGATTGGCGGCCCCCGATCTGGGGCAGGGGCAGTGGGCAGCCTGTGGCCCGGGCTGGAGCCTCTTTGCATGTGTCCCTGGGACACATCTGCCTGCGAACTTCGGTAACCTGGCAGGAAACTACGATGCCCAGACCTATGGTTAGCTGTGCAGCGAGGTGTACTGTGAGGACAAGTTCCACACATACTTCAAGTAAGAGGTCGGCCTGAGTGGAAAGGTGAGAGTTTGGGCAGCTGTGCAGACAAAGAAGGCGCCCTTTGGCCTGGGCCTAAATGCTTGTGACACCCCACTGGACCTGCCGTGCTCTGAGGAACCTGCCCTGGGACCCCTGCTCCCCTGCCCTTTGTTCAGTCACAGCAGAGATGGCCACACCCACTCCTTCAGTGAGGGCAGAGTTCCAACCACCCTCAGCCCCGCCCCCTCTCCACAGGTTACCATGGACTACAGAGGCTGCATCCTGAGGCCAGGGCGTTCCGACAATGCCAAGGGCAGACATGATGACCTTAGATGATTTCCTCTTGTATCAGGTTTGGTAAACTTTAGGAGCTAGGAAATGGTCCACTTTACAGAAATGTTCAAATTTACTGGCATTTCTTATATTCTCTGCTATAACATTGTCCTGATTCTTTCTGTATATTCTATACTTATGTTTTTGTTTTCCTTAATCAAAGTGTGTCTTTTCAATCTTTTCAAAGAAGATTCTTTGGACTTACTAAATCACCTGAATTTTATACGTTTTCTGTTGTATTAAGTTCTGCTCATATCTTTATTTATCTTTTTTCTATGTTCTCAGGGTTTATTGTTTTGATCTTCTGATGTCAATTAAAACACTTGGTTATTCTTTTTAATAAATATTTTACTTATAAAGATTTGAACTTTTGAAGATTCCAGCTTACTTGTAAGTTTCTAAGGGTCAGGTCCTCTCCATTGTTGCTGGCCTAAGGTTTAGTTCACCATATAGCAATGTATATATTGACCTATTTTCCCCTCGACTTTCTGTGATTCCCTACATCTCACCTTTCTTTGCAGACAAGCCATTTGAAATACCCTTAACTTATTTCACAGCCAATAAGTCATTGAAATAATGTGTATTTTTAGAGAAATCTTCTTATATAATTAGGCAGAAAATCTCACCTGCCATAGTTTTCAGAACAGCATAATTTCACTCTTCTCAATGCTTAATCTATTGTATTACACAACCTTTGAGTATTTAGCTTTATCAATGACATGTACTTTAAAAATGTTTTAGAGATCCTACCAGTCTTTGAAAACATCCTTGTTCCTTGTTTCAGTTCCAGTTTTATGTATATATTCTGCCTTGCACCTGATTATTCCAACAATTGATGGATGGCCTTGGGAATCTAATTCTTGTATTGATAGTCTTTACTGATTGTCTCCCCTCGTAGCTGATTTTTTCATTATTGTGTAAATTTAGATCATGAGCTCATGTTTAGCTAAACAGCTGACCTTGTAAGACGCTTAGGTGTGAACGCTCGTAAGCTTCAGGAGAAAGTCGGCAAAATTTATTTGTGTCCCTCCAATGAGTTGCCCACGAGGACACCGTTTTCTACAAGTGTTGGTCCAATACTCCCTCTAAAGGAAGGGGATTCCGACAGGGCTGATTGGCGGCCCCCGATCTGGGGCAGGGGCAGTGGGCAGCCTGTGGCCCGGTCTGGAGCCTCTTTGCATGTGTCCCTGGGACACATCTGCCTGCGAACTTCGGTCACCTGGCAGGAAGCTACGATGCCCAGACCTATGGTTAGCTGTGCAGCGAGGTGTACTGTGAGGACAGGTTCCACACACACTTCAAGTAAGAGGTCGGCCTGAGTGGAAAGGTGAGAGTTTGGGCAGCTGTGCAGACAAAGAAGGCACACTTTGGCCTGGGCCTAAATGCTTGTGACACCCCACTGGACCTGCCGTGCTCTGAGGGCCCTGCCCTGGGCCCCCTGCTCCCCTGCCCTTTGTTCAGTCACAGCAGAGGTGGCCACACCCACTCCTTCAGTGAGGGCAGAGTTCCAACCACCCTCAGCCCCGCCCCCTCTCCACAGGTTACCATGGACTACAGAGGCTGCATCCTGAGGCCAGGGCGTTCCGACAATGCCAAGGGCAGACATGATGACCTTAGATGATTTCCTCTTGTATCAGGTTTGGTAAACTTTAGGAGCTAGGAAATGGTCCACTTTACAGAAATGTTCAAATTTACTGGCATTTCTTATATTCTCTGCTATAACATTGTCCTGATTCTTTCTGTATATTCTATACTTATGTTTTTGTTTTCCTTAATCAAAGTGTGTCTTTTCAATCTTTTCAAAGAAGATTCTTTGGACTTACTAAATCACCTGAATTTTATACGTTTTCTGTTGTATTAAGTTCTGCTCATATCTTTATTTATCTTTTTTCTATGTTCTCAGGGTTTATTGTTTTGATCTTCTGATGTCAATTAAAACACTTGGTTATTCTTTTTAATAAATATTTTACTTATAAAGATTTGAACTTTTGAAGATTCCAGCTTACTTGTAAGTTTCTAAGGGTCAGGTCCTCTCCATTGTTGCTGGCCTAAGGTTTAGTTCACCATATAGCAATGTATATATTGACCTATTTTCCCCTCGACTTTCTGTGATTCCCTACATCTCACCTTTCTTTGCAGACAAGCCATTTGAAATACCCTTAACTTATTTCACAGCCAATAAGTCATTGAAATAATGTGTATTTTTAGAGAAATCTTCTTATATAATTAGGCAGAAAATCTCACCTGCCATAGTTTTCAGAACAGCATAATTTCACTCTTCTCAATGCTTAATCTGTTGTATTACACAACCTTTGAGTATTTAGCTTTATCAATGACATGTACTTTAAAAATGTTTTAGAGATCCTACCAGTCTTTGAAAACATCCTTGTTCCTTGTTTCAGTTCCAGTTTTATGTATATATTCTGCCTTGCACCTGATTATTCCAACAATTGATGGATGGCCTTGGGAATCTAATTCTTGTATTGATAGTCTTTACTGATTGTCTCCCCTCGTAGCTGATTTTTTCATTATTGTGTAAATTTAGATCATGAGCTCATGTTTAGCTAAACAGCTGACCTTGTAAGACGCTTAGGTGTGAACGCTCGTAAGCTTCAGGAGAAAGTCGGCAAAATTTATTTGTGTCCCTCCAATGAGTTGCCCACGAGGACACCGTTTTCTACAAGTGTTGGTCCAATACTCCCTCTAAAGGAAGGGGATTCCGACAGGGCTGATTGGCGGCCCCCGATCTGGGGCAGGGGCAGTGGGCAGCCTGTGGCCCGGTCTGGAGCCTCTTTGCATGTGTCCCTGGGACACATCTGCCTGCGAACTTCGGTCACCTGGCAGGAAGCTACGATGCCCAGACCTATGGTTAGCTGTGCAGCGAGGTGTACTGTGAGGACAGGTTCCACACACACTTCAAGTAAGAGGTCGGCCTGAGTGGAAAGGTGAGAGTTTGGGCAGCTGTGCAGACAAAGAAGGCACACTTTGGCCTGGGCCTAAATGCTTGTGACACCCCACTGGACCTGCCGTGCTCTGAGGGCCCTGCCCTGGGCCCCCTGCTCCCCTGCCCTTTGTTCAGTCACAGCAGAGGTGGCCACACCCACTCCTTCAGTGAGGGCAGAGTTCCAACCACCCTCAGCCCCGCCCCCTCTCCACAGGTTACCATGGACTACAGAGGCTGCATCCTGAGGCCAGGGCGTTCCGACAATGCCAAGGGCAGACATGATGACCTTAAATGATTTCCTCTTGTGTCAGGTTTGGTAAACTTTAGGAGCTAGGAAATGGTCCACTTTACAGAAATGTTCAAATTTACTGGCATTTCTTATATTCTCTGCTATAACATTGTCCTGATTCTTTCTGTATATTCTATACTTATGTTTTTGTTTTCCTTAATCAAAGTGTGTCTTTTCAATCTTTTCAAAGAAGATTCTTTGGACTTACTAAATCACCTGAATTTTATACGTTTTCTGTTGTATTAAGTTCTGCTCATATCTTTATTTATCTTTTTTCTATGTTCTCAGGGTTTATTGTTTTGATCTTCTGATGTCAATTAAAACACTTGGTTATTCTTTTTAATAAATATTTTACTTATAAAGATTTGAACTTTTGAAGATTCCAGCTTACTTGTAAGTTTCTAAGGGTCAGGTCCTCTCCATTGTTGCTGGCCTAAGGTTTAGTTCACCATATAGCAATGTATATATTGACCTATTTTCCCCTCGACTTTCTGTGATTCCCTACATCTCACCTTTCTTTGCAGACAAGCCATTTGAAATACCCTTAACTTATTTCACAGCCAATAAGTCATTGAAATAATGTGTATTTTTAGAGAAATCTTCTTATATAATTAGGCAGAAAATCTCACCTGCCATAGTTTTCAGAACAGCATAATTTCACTCTTCTCAATGCTTAATCTGTTGTATTACACAACCTTTGAGTATTTAGCTTTATCAATGACATGTACTTTAAAAATGTTTTAGAGATCCTACCAGTCTTTGAAAACATCCTTGTTCCTTGTTTCAGTTCCAGTTTTATGTATATATTCTGCCTTGCACCTGATTATTCCAACAATTGATGGATGGCCTTGGGAATCTAATTCTTGTATTGATAGTCTTTACTGATTGTCTCCCCTCGTAGCTGATTTTTTCATTATTGTGTAAATTTAGATCATGAGCTCATGTTTAGCTAAACAGCTGACCTTGTAAGACGCTTAGGTGTGAACGCTCGTAAGCTTCAGGATAAAGTCGGCAAAATTTATTTGTGTCCCTCCAATGAGTTGCCCACGAGGACACCGTTTTCTACAAGTGTTGGTCCAATACTCCCTCTAAAGGAAGGGGATTCCGACAGGGCTGATTGGCGGCCCCCGATCTGGGGCAGGGGCAGTGGGCAGCCTGTGGCCCGGTCTGGAGCCTCTTTGCATGTGTCCCTGGGACACATCTGCCTGCGAACTTCGGTCACCTGGCAGGAAGCTACGATGCCCAGACCTATGGTTAGCTGTGCAGCGAGGTGTACTGTGAGGACAGGTTCCACACACACTTCAAGTAAGAGGTCGGCCTGAGTGGAAAGGTGAGAGTTTGGGCAGCTGTGCAGACAAAGAAGGCACACTTTGGCCTGGGCCTAAATGCTTGTGACACCCCACTGGACCTGCCGTGCTCTGAGGGCCCTGCCCTGGGCCCCCTGCTCCCCTGCCCTTTGTTCAGTCACAGCAGAGGTGGCCACACCCACTCCTTCAGTGAGGGCAGAGTTCCAACCACCCTCAGCCCCGCCCCCTCTCCACAGGTTACCATGGACTACAGAGGCTGCATCCTGAGGCCAGGGCGTTCCGACAATGCCAAGGGCAGACATGATGACCTTAAATGATTTCCTCTTGTGTCAGGTTTGGTAAACTTTAGGAGCTAGGAAATGGTCCACTTTACAGAAATATTCAAATTTACTGGCATTTCTTATATTCTCTGCTATAACATTGTCCTGATTCTTTCTGTATATTCTATACTTATGTTTTTGTTTTCCTTAATCAAAGTGTGTCTTTTCAATCTTTTCAAAGAAGATTCTTTGGACTTACTAAATCACCTGAATTTTATTCGTTTTCTGTTGTATTAAGTTCTGCTCATATCTTTATTTATCTTTTTTCTATGTTCTCAGGGTTTATTGTTTTGATCTTCTGATGTCAATTAAAACACTTGGTTATTCATTTTAATAAATATTTTACTTATAAAGATTTGAACTTTTGAAGATTCCAGCTTACTTGTAAGTTTCTAAGGGTCAGGTCCTCTCCATTGTTGCTGGCCTAAGGTTTAGTTCACCATATAGCAATGTATATATTGACCTATTTTCCCCTCGACTTTCTGTGATTCCCTACATCTCACCTTTCTTTGCAGACAAGCCATTTGAAATACCCTTAACTTATTTCACAGCCAATAAGTCATTGAAATAATGTGTATTTTTAGGGAAATCTTCTTATATAATTAGGCAGAAAATCTCACCTGCCATAGTTTTCAAAACAGCATAATTTCACTCTTCTCAATGCTTAATCTGTTGTATTACACAACCTTTGAGTATTTAGCTTTATCAATGACATGTCCTTTAAAAATGTTTTAGAGATCCTACCAGTCTTTGAAAACATCCTTGTTCCTTGTTTCAGTTCCAGTTTTATGTATATATTCTGCCTTGCACCTGATTATTCCAACAATTGATGGATGGCCTTGGGAATCTAATTCTGGTATTGATAGTTTTTACTGATTGTCTCCCCTCGTAGCTGATTTTTTCATTATTGTGTAAATTTAGATCATGAGCTCATGTTTAGCTAAACAGCTGACCTTGTAAGACGCTTAGGTGTGAACGCTCGTAAGCTTCAGGAGAAAGTCGGCAAAATTTTTTTGTGTCCCTCCAATGAGTTGCCCACGAGGACACCGTTTTCTACAAGTGTTGGTCCAATACGCCCTCTAAAGGAAGGGGATTCCAACAGGGCTGATTGGCGGCCCCAGATCTGGGGCAGGGGCAGTGGGCAGCCTGTGGCCCGGTCTGGAGCCTCTTTGCATGTGTCCCTGGGACACATCTGCCTGCGAACTTCGGTCACCTGGCAGGAAGCTACGATGCCCAGACCTATGGTTAGCTGTGCAGCGAGGTGTACTGTGAGGACAGGTTCCACACACACTTCAAGTAAGAGGTCGGCCTGAGTGGAAAGGTGAGAGTTTGGGCAGCTGTGCAGACAAAGAAGGCACACTTTGGCCTGGGCCTAAATGCTTGTGACACCCCACTGGACCTGCCGTGCTCTGAGGGCCCTGCCCTGGGCCCCCTGCTCCCCTGCCCTTTGTTCAGTCACAGCAGAGATGGCCACACCCACTCCTTCAGTGAGGGCAGAGTTCCAACCACCCTCAGCCCCGCCCCCACTCCACAGGTTACCATGGACTACAGAGGCTGCATCCTGAGGCCAGGGCATTCCGACAATGCCAAGGGCAGACATGATGACCTTAAATGATTTCCTCTTGTGTCAGGTTTGGTAAACTTTAGGAGCTAGGAAATGGTCCACTTTACAGAAATGTTCAAATTTACTGGCATTTCTTATATTCTCTGCTATAACATTGTCCTGATTCTTTCTGTATATTATATACTTATGTTTTTGTTTTCCTTAATCAAAGTGTGTCTTTTCAATCTTTTCAAAGAAGATTCTTTGGACTTACTAAATCACCTGAATTTTATACGTTTTCTGTTGTATTAAGTTCTGCTCATATCTTTATTTATCTTTTTTCTATGTTCTCAGGGTTTATTGTTTTGATCTTCTGATGTCAATTAAAACACTTGGTTATTCATTTTAATAAATATTTTACTTATAAAGATTTGAACTTTTGAAGATTCCAGCTTACTTGTAAGTTTCTAAGGGTCAGGTCCTCTCCATTGTTGCTGGCCTAAGGTTTAGTTCACCATATAGCAATGTATATATTGACCTATTTTCCCCTCGACTTTCTGTGATTCCCTACATCTCACCTTTCTTTGCAGACAAGCCATTTGAAATACCCTTAACTTATTTCACAGCCAATAAGTCATTGAAATAGTGTGTATTTTTAGAGAAATCTTCTTATATAATTAGGCAGAAAATCTCACCTGCCATAGTTTTCAAAACAGCATAATTTCACTCTTCTCAATGCTTAATCTGTTGTATTACACAACCTTTGAGTATTTAGCTTTATCAATGACATGTACTTTAAAAATGTTTTAGAGATCCTACCAGTCTTTGAAAACATCCTTGTTCCTTGTTTCAGTTCCAGTTTTATGTATATATTCTGCCTTGCACCTGATTATTCCAACAATTGATGGATGGCCTTGTGAATCTAATTCTGGTATTGATAGTCGTAACTGATTGTCTCCACTCGTAGCTGATTTTTTCATTATTGTGTAAATTTAGATCATGAGCTCATGTTTATCTAAACAGCTGACCTTGTAAGACGCTTAGGTGTGAACGCTCGTAAGCTTCAGGAGAAAGTCGGCAAAATTTATTTGTGTCCCTCCAATGAGTTGCCCACGAGGACACCGTTTTCTACAAGTGTTGGTCCAATACTCCCTCTAGAAGAAGGGGACTCTGAGAGGGCTGATTGGCGGCCACCGATCTGGGGCAGGGGCAGTGTGCAGCCTGTGGCCCGGGCTGGAGCCTCTTTGCATGTATACCTGGGACACATCTGCCTGCAAACTTCGGTCACCTGGCAGAAAGCTACGATGCCCATACCTATGGTTAGCTGTGCAGCGAGGTGTACTGTGAGGACAGGTTCCACACACACTTCAAGTAAGAGGTCGGCCTGAGTGGAAAGGTGAGAGTTTGGGCAGCTGTGCAGACAAAGAAGGCGCCCTTTGGCCTGGGCATAAATGCTTGTGACACCCCACTGGACCTGCCGTGCTGTGAGGGCCCTGCCCTGGGCACCCTGCTCCCCTGCCCTTTGTTCAGTCACGGCAGAGATGGCCACACCCACTCCTTCAGTGAGGGCAGAGTTCCAACCACCCTCAGCCCCGCCCCCTCTCCGCAGGTTACCATGGACTACAGAGGCTGCATCCTGAGGCCAGGGTGTTCCGACAATGCCAAGGGCAGACATGATGACCTTAAATGATTTCCTCTTGTGTCAGGTTTGGTAAACTTTAGGAGCTAGGAAATGGTCCACTTTACAGAAATGTTCAAATTTACTGGCATTTCTTATATTCTCTGCTATAACATTGTCGTGATTCTTTCTGTATATTCTATACTTATGTTTTTGTTTTCCTTAATCAAAGTGTGTCTTTTCAATCTTTTCAAAGAAGATTCTTTGGACTTACTAAATCACCTGAATTTTATACGTTTTCTGTTGTATTAAGTTCTGCTCATATCTTTATTTATCTTTTTTCTATGTTCTCAAGGTTTATTGTTTTGATCTTCTGATGTCAATTAAAACACTTGGTTATTCATTTTAATAAATATTTTACTTATAAAGATTTGAACTTTTGAAGATTCCAGCTTACTTGTAAGTTTCTAAGGGTCAGGTCCTCTCCATTGTTGCTGGCCTAAGGTTTAGTTCACCATATAGCAATGTATATATTGACCTATTTTCCCCTCGACTTTCTGTGATTCCCTACATCTCACCTTTCTTTGCAGACAAGCCATTTGAAATACCCTTAACTTATTTCACAGCCAATAAGTCATTGAAATAGTGTGTATTTTTAGGGAAATCTTCTTATATAATTAGGCAGAAAATCTCACCTGCCATAGTTTTCAAAACTGCATAATTTCACTCTTCTCAATGCTTAATCTGTTGTATTACACAACCTTTGAGTATTTAGCTTTATCAATGACATGTCCTTTAAAAATGTTTTAGAGATCCTACCAGTCTTTGAAAACATCCTTGTTCCTTGTTTCAGTTCCAGTTTTATGTATATATTCTGCCTTGCACCTGATTATTCCAACAATTGATGGATGGCCTTGGGAATCTAATTCTGGTATTGATAGTTTTTACTGATTGTCTCCCCTCGTAGCTGATTTTTTCATTATTGTGTAAATTTAGATCATGAGCTCATGTTTAGCTAAACAGCTGACCTTGTAAGACGCTTAGGTGTGAACGCTCGTAAGCTTCAGGAGAAAGTCGGCAAAATTTTTTTGTGTCCCTCCAATGAGTTGCCCACGAGGACACCGTTTTCTACAAGTGTTGGTCCAATACGCCCTCTAAAGGAAGGGGATTCCAACAGGGCTGATTGGCGGCCCCCGATCTGGGGCAGGGGCAGTGGGCAGCCTGTGGCCCGGTCTGGAGCCTCTTTGCATGTGTCCCTGGGACACATCTGCCTGCGAACTTCGGTCACCTGGCAGGAAGCTACGATGCCCAGACCTATGGTTAGCTGTGCAGCGAGGTGTACTGTGAGGACAGGTTCCACACACACTTCAAGTAAGAGGTCGGCCTGAGTGGAAAGGTGAGAGTTTGGGCAGCTGTGCAGACAAAGAAGGCACACTTTGGCCTGGGCCTAAATGCTTGTGACACCCCACTGGACCTGCCGTGCTCTGAGGGCCCTGCCCTGGGCCCCCTGCTCCCCTGCCCTTTGTTCAGTCACAGCAGAGATGGCCACACCCACTCCTTCAGTGAGGGCAGAGTTCCAACCACCCTCAGCCCCGCCCCCACTCCACAGGTTACCATGGACTACAGAGGCTGCATCCTGAGGCCAGGGCATTCCGACAATGCCAAGGGCAGACATGATGACCTTAAATGATTTCCTCTTGTGTCAGGTTTGGTAAACTTTAGGAGCTAGGAAATGGTCCACTTTACAGAAATGTTCAAATTTACTGGCATTTCTTATATTCTCTGCTATAACATTGTCCTGATTCTTTCTGTATATTCTATACTTATGTTTTTGTTTTCCTTAATCAAAGTGTGTCTTTTCAATCTTTTCAAAGAAGATTCTTTGGACTTACTAAATCACCTGAATTTTATACGTTTTCTGTTGTATTAAGTTCTGCTCATATCTTTATTTATCTTTTTTCTATGTTCTCAGGGTTTATTGTTTTGATCTTCTGATGTCAATTAAAACACTTGGTTATTCATTTTAATAAATATTTTACTTATAAAGATTTGAACTTTTGAAGATTCCAGCTTACTTGTAAGTTTCTAAGGGTCAGGTCCTCTCCATTGTTGCTGGCCTAAGGTTTAGTTCACCATATAGCAATGTATATATTGACCTATTTTCCCCTCGACTTTCTGTGATTCCCTACATCTCACCTTTCTTTGCAGACAAGCCATTTGAAATACCCTTAACTTATTTCACAGCCAATAAGTCATTGAAATAGTGTGTATTTTTAGAGAAATCTTCTTATATAATTAGGCAGAAAATCTCACCTGCCATAGTTTTCAAAACAGCATAATTTCACTCTTCTCAATGCTTAATCTGTTGTATTACACAACCTTTGAGTATTTAGCTTTATCAATGACATGTACTTTAAAAATGTTTTAGAGATCCTACCAGTCTTTGAAAACATCCTTGTTCCTTGTTTCAGTTCCAGTTTTATGTATATATTCTGCCTTGCACCTGATTATTCCAACAATTGATGGATGGCCTTGTGAATCTAATTCTGGTATTGATAGTCGTAACTGATTGTCTCCACTCGTAGCTGATTTTTTCATTATTGTGTAAATTTAGATCATGAGCTCATGTTTATCTAAACAGCTGACCTTGTAAGACGCTTAGGTGTGAACGCTCGTAAGCTTCAGGAGAAAGTCGGCAAAATTTATTTGTGTCCCTCCAATGAGTTGCCCACGAGGACACCGTTTTCTACAAGTGTTGGTCCAATACTCCCTCTAGAAGAAGGGGACTCTGAGAGGGCTGATTGGCGGCCACCGATCTGGGGCAGGGGCAGTGTGCAGCCTGTGGCCCGGGCTGGAGCCTCTTTGCATGTATACCTGGGACACATCTGCCTGCAAACTTCGGTCACCTGGCAGAAAGCTACGATGCCCATACCTATGGTTAGCTGTGCAGCGAGGTGTACTGTGAGGACAGGTTCCACACACACTTCAAGTAAGAGGTCGGCCTGAGTGGAAAGGTGAGAGTTTGGGCAGCTGTGCAGACAAAGAAGGCGCCCTTTGGCCTGGGCATAAATGCTTGTGACACCCCACTGGACCTGCCGTGCTGTGAGGGCCCTGCCCTGGGCACCCTGCTCCCCTGCCCTTTGTTCAGTCACGGCAGAGATGGCCACACCCACTCCTTCAGTGAGGGCAGAGTTCCAACCACCCTCAGCCCCGCCCCCTCTCCGCAGGTTACCATGGACTACAGAGGCTGCATCCTGAGGCCAGGGTGTTCCGACAATGCCAAGGGCAGACATGATGACCTTAAATGATTTCCTCTTGTGTCAGGTTTGGTAAACTTTAGGAGCTAGGAAATGGTCCACTTTACAGAAATGTTCAAATTTACTGGCATTTCTTATATTCTCTGCTATAACATTGTCGTGATTCTTTCTGTATATTCTATACTTATGTTTTTGTTTTCCTTAATCAAAGTGTGTCTTTTCAATCTTTTCAAAGAAGATTCTTTGGACTTACTAAATCACCTGAATTTTATACGTTTTCTGTTGTATTAAGTTCTGCTCATATCTTTATTTATCTTTTTTCTATGTTCTCAGGGTTTATTGTTTTGATCTTCTGATGTCAATTAAAACACTTGGTTATTCATTTTAATAAATATTTTACTTATAAAGATTTGAACTTTTGAAGATTCCAGCTTACTTGTAAGTTTCTAAGGGTCAGGTCCTCTCCATTGTTGCTGGCCTAAGGTTTAGTTCACCATATAGCAATGTATATATTGACCTATTTTCCCCTCGACTTTCTGTGATTCCCTACATCTCACCTTTCTTTGCAGACAAGCCATTTGAAATACCCTTAACTTATTTCACAGCCAATAAGTCATTGAAATAATGTGTATTTTTAGGGAAATCTTCTTATATAATTAGGCAGAAAATCTCACCTGCCATAGTTTTCAAAACTGCATAATTTCACTCTTCTCAATGCTTAATCTGTTGTATTACACAACCTTTGAGTATTTAGCTTTATCAATGACATGTCCTTTAAAAATGTTTTAGAGATCCTACCAGTCTTTGAAAACATCCTTGTTCCTTGTTTCAGTTCCAGTTTTATGTATATATTCTGCCTTGCACCTGATTATTCCAACAATTGATGGATGGCCTTGGGAATCTAATTCTGGTATTGATAGTTTTTACTGATTGTCTCCCCTCGTAGCTGATTTTTTCATTATTGTGTAAATTTAGATCATGAGCTCATGTTTACCTAAACAGCTGACCTTGTAAGACGCTTAGGTGTGAACGCTCGTAAGCTTCAGGAGAAAGTCGGCAAAATTTTTTTGTGTCCCTCCAATGAGTTGCCCACGAGGACACCGTTTTCTACAAGTGTTGGTCCAATACGCCCTCTAAAGGAAGGGGATTCCAACAGGGCTGATTGGCGGCCCCCGATCTGGGGCAGGGGCAGTGGGCAGCCTGTGGCCCGGTCTGGAGCCTCTTTGCATGTGTCCCTGGGACACATCTGCCTGCGAACTTCGGTCACCTGGCAGGAAGCTACGATGCCCAGACCTATGGTTAGCTGTGCAGCGAGGTGTACTGTGAGGACAGGTTCCACACACACTTCAAGTAAGAGGTCGGCCTGAGTGGAAAGGTGAGAGTTTGGGCAGCTGTGCAGACAAAGAAGGCACACTTTGGCCTGGGCCTAAATGCTTGTGACACCCCACTGGACCTGCCGTGCTCTGAGGGCCCTGCCCTGGGCCCCCTGCTCCCCTGCCCTTTGTTCAGTCACAGCAGAGATGGCCACACCCACTCCTTCAGTGAGGGCAGAGTTCCAACCACCCTCAGCCCCGCCCCCACTCCACAGGTTACCATGGACTACAGAGGCTGCATCCTGAGGCCAGGGCATTCCGACAATGCCAAGGGCAGACATGATGACCTTAAATGATTTCCTCTTGTGTCAGGTTTGGTAAACTTTAGGAGCTAGGAAATGGTCCACTTTACAGAAATGTTCAAATTTACTGGCATTTCTTATATTCTCTGCTATAACATTGTCCTGATTCTTTCTGTATATTCTATACTTATGTTTTTGTTTTCCTTAATCAAAGTGTGTCTTTTCAATCTTTTCAAAGAAGATTCTTTGGACTTACTAAATCACCTGAATTTTATACGTTTTCTGTTGTATTAAGTTCTGCTCATATCTTTATTTATCTTTTTTCTATGTTCTCAGGGTTTATTGTTTTGATCTTCTGATGTCAATTAAAACACTTGGTTATTCATTTTAATAAATATTTTACTTATAAAGATTTGAACTTTTGAAGATTCCAGCTTACTTGTAAGTTTCTAAGGGTCAGGTCCTCTCCATTGTTGCTGGCCTAAGGTTTAGTTCACCATATAGCAATGTATATATTGACCTATTTTCCCCTCGACTTTCTGTGATTCCCTACATCTCACCTTTCTTTGCAGACAAGCCATTTGAAATACCCTTAACTTATTTCACAGCCAATAAGTCATTGAAATAGTGTGTATTTTTAGAGAAATCTTCTTATATAATTAGGCAGAAAATCTCACCTGCCATAGTTTTCAAAACAGCATAATTTCACTCTTCTCAATGCTTAATCTGTTGTATTACACAACCTTTGAGTATTTAGCTTTATCAATGACATGTACTTTAAAAATGTTTTAGAGATCCTACCAGTCTTTGAAAACATCCTTGTTCCTTGTTTCAGTTCCAGTTTTATGTATATATTCTGCCTTGCACCTGATTATTCCAACAATTGATGGATGGCCTTGTGAATCTAATTCTGGTATTGATAGTCGTAACTGATTGTCTCCACTCGTAGCTGATTTTTTCATTATTGTGTAAATTTAGATCATGAGCTCATGTTTATCTAAACAGCTGACCTTGTAAGACGCTTAGGTGTGAACGCTCGTAAGCTTCAGGAGAAAGTCGGCAAAATTTATTTGTGTCCCTCCAATGAGTTGCCCACGAGGACACCGTTTTCTACAAGTGTTGGTCCAATACTCCCTCTAGAAGAAGGGGACTCTGAGAGGGCTGATTGGCGGCCACCGATCTGGGGCAGGGGCAGTGTGCAGCCTGTGGCCCGGGCTGGAGCCTCTTTGCATGTATACCTGGGACACATCTGCCTGCAAACTTCGGTCACCTGGCAGAAAGCTACGATGCCCATACCTATGGTTAGCTGTGCAGCGAGGTGTACTGTGAGGACAGGTTCCACACACACTTCAAGTAAGAGGTCGGCCTGAGTGGAAAGGTGAGAGTTTGGGCAGCTGTGCAGACAAAGAAGGCGCCCTTTGGCCTGGGCATAAATGCTTGTGACACCCCACTGGACCTGCCGTGCTGTGAGGGCCCTGCCCTGGGCACCCTGCTCCCCTGCCCTTTGTTCAGTCACGGCAGAGATGGCCACACCCACTCCTTCAGTGAGGGCAGAGTTCCAACCACCCTCAGCCCCGCCCCCTCTCCGCAGGTTACCATGGACTACAGAGGCTGCATCCTGAGGCCAGGGCGTTCCGACAATGCCAAGGGCAGACATGATGACCTTAAATGATTTCCTCTTGTGTCAGGTTTGGTAAACTTTAGGAGCTAGGAAATGGTCCACTTTACAGAAATGTTCAAATTTACTGGCATTTCTTATATTCTCTGCTATAACATTGTCGTGATTCTTTCTGTATATTCTATACTTATGTTTTTGTTTTCCTTAATCAAAGTGTGTCTTTTCAATCTTTTCAAAGAAGATTCTTTGGACTTACTAAATCACCTGAATTTTATACGTTTTCTGTTGTATTAAGTTCTGCTCATATCTTTATTTATCTTTTTTCTATGTTCTCAGGGTTTATTGTTTTGATCTTCTGATGTCAATTAAAACACTTGGTTATTCATTTTAATAAATATTTTACTTATAAAGATTTGAACTTTTGAAGATTCCAGCTTACTTGTAAGTTTCTAAGGGTCAGGTCCTCTCCATTGTTGCTGGCCTAAGGTTTAGTTCACCATATAGCAATGTATATATTGACCTATTTTCCCCTCGACTTTCTGTGATTCCCTACATCTCACCTTTCTTTGCAGACAAGCCATTTGAAATACCCTTAACTTATTTCACAGCCAATAAGTCATTGAAATAATGTGTATTTTTAGGGAAATCTTCTTATATAATTAGGCAGAAAATCTCACCTGCCATAGTTTTCAAAACTGCATAATTTCACTCTTCTCAATGCTTAATCTGTTGTATTACACAACCTTTGAGTATTTAGCTTTATCAATGACATGTCCTTTAAAAATGTTTTAGAGATCCTACCAGTCTTTGAAAACATCCTTGTTCCTTGTTTCAGTTCCAGTTTTATGTATATATTCTGCCTTGCACCTGATTATTCCAACAATTGATGGATGGCCTTGGGAATCTAATTCTGGTATTGATAGTCTTTACTGATTGTCTCCCCTCGTAGCTGATTTTTTCATTATTGTGTAAATTTAGATCATGAGCTCATGTTTACCTAAACAGCTGACCTTGTAAGACGCTTAGGTGTGAACGCTCGTAAGCTTCCGCAGAAAGACGGCAAAGATTTATTTGTGTCCCTCCAATGAGTTGCCCACGAGGACACCGTTTTCTACAAGTGTTGGTCCAATACTCCCTCTAGAGGAAGGGGACTCCGACAGGGCTGATTGGCGGCCCCCGATCTGGGGCAGGGGCAGTGGGCAGCCTGTGGCCCGGGCTGGAGCCTCTTTGCATGTGTCCCTGGGACACATCTGCCTGCGAACTTCGGTAACCTGGCAGGAAACTACGATGCCCAGAACTATGGTTAGCTGTGCAGCGAGGTGTACTGTGAGGACAAGTTCCACACATACTTCAAGTAAGAGGTCGGCCTGAGTGGAAAGGTGAGAGTTTGGGCAGCTGTGCAGACAAAGAAGGCGCCCTTTGGCCTGGGCCTAAATGCTTGTGACACCCCACTGGACCTGCCGTGCTCTGAGGAACCTGCCCTGGGACCCCTGCTCCCCTGCCCTTTGTTCAGTCACAGCAGAGATGGCCACACCCACTCCTTCAGTGAGGGCAGAGTTCCAACCACCCTCAGCCCCGCCCCCTCTCCACAGGTTACCATGGACTACAGAGGCTGCATCCTGAGGCCAGGGCGTTCCGACAATGCCAAGGGCAGACATGATGACCTTAAATGATTTCCTCTTGTATCAGGTTTGGTAAACTTTAGGAGCTAGGAAATGGTCCACTTTACAGAAATGTTCAAATTTACTGGCATTTCTTATATTCTCTGCTATAACATTGTCCTGATTCTTTCTGTATATTCTATACTTATGTTTTTGTTTTCCTTAATCAAAGTGTGTCTTTTCAATCTTTTCAAAGAAGATTCTTTGGACTTACTAAATCACCTGAATTTTATACGTTTTCTGTTGTATTAAGTTCTGCTCATATCTTTATTTATCTTTTTTCTATGTTCTCAGGGTTTATTGTTTTGATCTTCTGATGTCAATTAAAACACTTGGTTATTCATTTTAATAAATATTTTACTTATAAAGATTTGAACTTTTGAAGATTCCAGCTTACTTGTAAGTTTCTAAGGGTCAGGTCCTCTCCATTGTTGCTGGCCTAAGGTTTAGTTCACCATATAGCAATGTATATATTGACCTATTTTCCCCTCGACTTTCTGTGATTCCCTACATCTCACCTTTCTTTGCAGACAAGCCATTTGAAATACCCTTAACTTATTTCACAGCCAATAAGTCATTGAAATAGTGTGTATTTTTAGAGAAATCTTCTTATATAATTAGGCAGAAAATCTCACCTGCCATAGTTTTCAAAACAGCATAATTTCACTCTTCTCAATGCTTAATCTGTTGTATTACACAACCTTTGAGTATTTAGCTTTATCAATGACATGTACTTTAAAAATGTTTTAGAGATCCTACCAGTCTTTGAAAACATCCTTGTTCCTTGTTTCAGTTCCAGTTTTATGTATATATTCTGCCTTGCACCTGATTATTCCAACAATTGATGGATGGCCTTGTGAATCTAATTCTGGTATTGATAGTCGTAACTGATTGTCTCCACTCGTAGCTGATTTTTTCATTATTGTGTAAATTTAGATCATGAGCTCATGTTTATCTAAACAGCTGACCTTGTAAGACGCTTAGGTGTGAACGCTCGTAAGCTTCAGGAGAAAGTCGGCAAAATTTATTTGTGTCCCTCCAATGAGTTGCCCACGAGGACACCGTTTTCTACAAGTGTTGGTCCAATACTCCCTCTAGAAGAAGGGGACTCTGAGAGGGCTGATTGGCGGCCACCGATCTGGGGCAGGGGCAGTGTGCAGCCTGTGGCCCGGGCTGGAGCCTCTTTGCATGTATACCTGGGACACATCTGCCTGCAAACTTCGGTCACCTGGCAGAAAGCTACGATGCCCATACCTATGGTTAGCTGTGCAGCGAGGTGTACTGTGAGGACAGGTTCCACACACACTTCAAGTAAGAGGTCGGCCTGAGTGGAAAGGTGAGAGTTTGGGCAGCTGTGCAGACAAAGAAGGCGCCCTTTGGCCTGGGCATAAATGCTTGTGACACCCCACTGGACCTGCCGTGCTGTGAGGGCCCTGCCCTGGGCACCCTGCTCCCCTGCCCTTTGTTCAGTCACGGCAGAGATGGCCACACCCACTCCTTCAGTGAGGGCAGAGTTCCAACCACCCTCAGCCCCGCCCCCTCTCCGCAGGTTACCATGGACTACAGAGGCTGCATCCTGAGGCCAGGGTGTTCCGACAATGCCAAGGGCAGACATGATGACCTTAAATGATTTCCTCTTGTGTCAGGTTTGGTAAACTTTAGGAGCTAGGAAATGGTCCACTTTACAGAAATGTTCAAATTTACTGGCATTTCTTATATTCTCTGCTATAACATTGTCGTGATTCTTTCTGTATATTCTATACTTATGTTTTTGTTTTCCTTAATCAAAGTGTGTCTTTTCAATCTTTTCAAAGAAGATTCTTTGGACTTACTAAATCACCTGAATTTTATACGTTTTCTGTTGTATTAAGTTCTGCTCATATCTTTATTTATCTTTTTTCTATGTTCTCAGGGTTTATTGTTTTGATCTTCTGATGTCAATTAAAACACTTGGTTATTCATTTTAATAAATATTTTACTTATAAAGATTTGAACTTTTGAAGATTCCAGCTTACTTGTAAGTTTCTAAGGGTCAGGTCCTCTCCATTGTTGCTGGCCTAAGGTTTAGTTCACCATATAGCAATGTATATATTGACCTATTTTCCCCTCGACTTTCTGTGATTCCCTACATCTCACCTTTCTTTGCAGACAAGCCATTTGAAATACCCTTAACTTATTTCACAGCCAATAAGTCATTGAAATAATGTGTATTTTTAGGGAAATCTTCTTATATAATTAGGCAGAAAATCTCACCTGCCATAGTTTTCAAAACTGCATAATTTCACTCTTCTCAATGCTTAATCTGTTGTATTACACAACCTTTGAGTATTTAGCTTTATCAATGACATGTCCTTTAAAAATGTTTTAGAGATCCTACCAGTCTTTGAAAACATCCTTGTTCCTTGTTTCAGTTCCAGTTTTATGTATATATTCTGCCTTGCACCTGATTATTCCAACAATTGATGGATGGCCTTGGGAATCTAATTCTGGTATTGATAGTTTTTACTGATTGTCTCCCCTCGTAGCTGATTTTTTCATTATTGTGTAAATTTAGATCATGAGCTCATGTTTACCTAAACAGCTGACCTTGTAAGACGCTTAGGTGTGAACGCTCGTAAGCTTCAGGAGAAAGTCGGCAAAATTTTTTTGTGTCCCTCCAATGAGTTGCCCACGAGGACACCGTTTTCTACAAGTGTTGGTCCAATACGCCCTCTAAAGGAAGGGGATTCCAACAGGGCTGATTGGCGGCCCCCGATCTGGGGCAGGGGCAGTGGGCAGCCTGTGGCCCGGTCTGGAGCCTCTTTGCATGTGTCCCTGGGACACATCTGCCTGCGAACTTCGGTCACCTGGCAGGAAGCTACGATGCCCAGACCTATGGTTAGCTGTGCAGCGAGGTGTACTGTGAGGACAGGTTCCACACACACTTCAAGTAAGAGGTCGGCCTGAGTGGAAAGGTGAGAGTTTGGGCAGCTGTGCAGACAAAGAAGGCACACTTTGGCCTGGGCCTAAATGCTTGTGACACCCCACTGGACCTGCCGTGCTCTGAGGGCCCTGCCCTGGGCCCCCTGCTCCCCTGCCCTTTGTTCAGTCACAGCAGAGATGGCCACACCCACTCCTTCAGTGAGGGCAGAGTTCCAACCACCCTCAGCCCCGCCCCCACTCCACAGGTTACCATGGACTACAGAGGCTGCATCCTGAGGCCAGGGCATTCCGACAATGCCAAGGGCAGACATGATGACCTTAAATGATTTCCTCTTGTGTCAGGTTTGGTAAACTTTAGGAGCTAGGAAATGGTCCACTTTACAGAAATGTTCAAATTTACTGGCATTTCTTATATTCTCTGCTATAACATTGTCCTGATTCTTTCTGTATATTCTATACTTATGTTTTTGTTTTCCTTAATCAAAGTGTGTCTTTTCAATCTTTTCAAAGAAGATTCTTTGGACTTACTAAATCACCTGAATTTTATACGTTTTCTGTTGTATTAAGTTCTGCTCATATCTTTATTTATCTTTTTTCTATGTTCTCAGGGTTTATTGTTTTGATCTTCTGATGTCAATTAAAACACTTGGTTATTCATTTTAATAAATATTTTACTTATAAAGATTTGAACTTTTGAAGATTCCAGCTTACTTGTAAGTTTCTAAGGGTCAGGTCCTCTCCATTGTTGCTGGCCTAAGGTTTAGTTCACCATATAGCAATGTATATATTGACCTATTTTCCCCTCGACTTTCTGTGATTCCCTACATCTCACCTTTCTTTGCAGACAAGCCATTTGAAATACCCTTAACTTATTTCACAGCCAATAAGTCATTGAAATAGTGTGTATTTTTAGAGAAATCTTCTTATATAATTAGGCAGAAAATCTCACCTGCCATAGTTTTCAAAACAGCATAATTTCACTCTTCTCAATGCTTAATCTGTTGTATTACACAACCTTTGAGTATTTAGCTTTATCAATGACATGTACTTTAAAAATGTTTTAGAGATCCTACCAGTCTTTGAAAACATCCTTGTTCCTTGTTTCAGTTCCAGTTTTATGTATATATTCTGCCTTGCACCTGATTATTCCAACAATTGATGGATGGCCTTGTGAATCTAATTCTGGTATTGATAGTCGTAACTGATTGTCTCCACTCGTAGCTGATTTTTTCATTATTGTGTAAATTTAGATCATGAGCTCATGTTTATCTAAACAGCTGACCTTGTAAGACGCTTAGGTGTGAACGCTCGTAAGCTTCAGGAGAAAGTCGGCAAAATTTATTTGTGTCCCTCCAATGAGTTGCCCACGAGGACACCGTTTTCTACAAGTGTTGGTCCAATACTCCCTCTAGAAGAAGGGGACTCTGAGAGGGCTGATTGGCGGCCACCGATCTGGGGCAGGGGCAGTGTGCAGCCTGTGGCCCGGGCTGGAGCCTCTTTGCATGTATACCTGGGACACATCTGCCTGCAAACTTCGGTCACCTGGCAGAAAGCTACGATGCCCATACCTATGGTTAGCTGTGCAGCGAGGTGTACTGTGAGGACAGGTTCCACACACACTTCAAGTAAGAGGTCGGCCTGAGTGGAAAGGTGAGAGTTTGGGCAGCTGTGCAGACAAAGAAGGCGCCCTTTGGCCTGGGCATAAATGCTTGTGACACCCCACTGGACCTGCCGTGCTGTGAGGGCCCTGCCCTGGGCACCCTGCTCCCCTGCCCTTTGTTCAGTCACGGCAGAGATGGCCACACCCACTCCTTCAGTGAGGGCAGAGTTCCAACCACCCTCAGCCCCGCCCCCTCTCCGCAGGTTACCATGGACTACAGAGGCTGCATCCTGAGGCCAGGGCGTTCCGACAATGCCAAGGGCAGACATGATGACCTTAAATGATTTCCTCTTGTGTCAGGTTTGGTAAACTTTAGGAGCTAGGAAATGGTCCACTTTACAGAAATGTTCAAATTTACTGGCATTTCTTATATTCTCTGCTATAACATTGTCGTGATTCTTTCTGTATATTCTATACTTATGTTTTTGTTTTCCTTAATCAAAGTGTGTCTTTTCAATCTTTTCAAAGAAGATTCTTTGGACTTACTAAATCACCTGAATTTTATACGTTTTCTGTTGTATTAAGTTCTGCTCATATCTTTATTTATCTTTTTTCTATGTTCTCAGGGTTTATTGTTTTGATCTTCTGATGTCAATTAAAACACTTGGTTATTCATTTTAATAAATATTTTACTTATAAAGATTTGAACTTTTGAAGATTCCAGCTTACTTGTAAGTTTCTAAGGGTCAGGTCCTCTCCATTGTTGCTGGCCTAAGGTTTAGTTCACCATATAGCAATGTATATATTGACCTATTTTCCCCTCGACTTTCTGTGATTCCCTACATCTCACCTTTCTTTGCAGACAAGCCATTTGAAATACCCTTAACTTATTTCACAGCCAATAAGTCATTGAAATAATGTGTATTTTTAGGGAAATCTTCTTATATAATTAGGCAGAAAATCTCACCTGCCATAGTTTTCAAAACTGCATAATTTCACTCTTCTCAATGCTTAATCTGTTGTATTACACAACCTTTGAGTATTTAGCTTTATCAATGACATGTCCTTTAAAAATGTTTTAGAGATCCTACCAGTCTTTGAAAACATCCTTGTTCCTTGTTTCAGTTCCAGTTTTATGTATATATTCTGCCTTGCACCTGATTATTCCAACAATTGATGGATGGCCTTGGGAATCTAATTCTGGTATTGATAGTCTTTACTGATTGTCTCCCCTCGTAGCTGATTTTTTCATTATTGTGTAAATTTAGATCATGAGCTCATGTTTACCTAAACAGCTGACCTTGTAAGACGCTTAGGTGTGAACGCTCGTAAGCTTCCGCAGAAAGACGGCAAAGATTTATTTGTGTCCCTCCAATGAGTTGCCCACGAGGACACCGTTTTCTACAAGTGTTGGTCCAATACTCCCTCTAGAGGAAGGGGACTCCGACAGGGCTGATTGGCGGCCCCCGATCTGGGGCAGGGGCAGTGGGCAGCCTGTGGCCCGGGCTGGAGCCTCTTTGCATGTGTCCCTGGGACACATCTGCCTGCGAACTTCGGTAACCTGGCAGGAAACTACGATGCCCAGAACTATGGTTAGCTGTGCAGCGAGGTGTACTGTGAGGACAAGTTCCACACATACTTCAAGTAAGAGGTCGGCCTGAGTGGAAAGGTGAGAGTTTGGGCAGCTGTGCAGACAAAGAAGGCGCCCTTTGGCCTGGGCCTAAATGCTTGTGACACCCCACTGGACCTGCCGTGCTCTGAGGAACCTGCCCTGGGACCCCTGCTCCCCTGCCCTTTGTTCAGTCACAGCAGAGATGGCCACACCCACTCCTTCAGTGAGGGCAGAGTTCCAACCACCCTCAGCCCCGCCCCCTCTCCACAGGTTACCATGGACTACAGAGGCTGCATCCTGAGGCCAGGGCGTTCCGACAATGCCAAGGGCAGACATGATGACCTTAAATGATTTCCTCTTGTATCAGGTTTGGTAAACTTTAGGAGCTAGGAAATGGTCCACTTTACAGAAATGTTCAAATTTACTGGCATTTCTTATATTCTCTGCTATAACATTGTCCTGATTCTTTCTGTATATTCTATACTTATGTTTTTGTTTTCCTTAATCAAAGTGTGTCTTTTCAATCTTTTCAAAGAAGATTCTTTGGACTTACTAAATCACCTGAATTTTATACGTTTTCTGTTGTATTAAGTTCTGCTCATATCTTTATTTATCTTTTTTCTATGTTCTCAGGGTTTATTGTTTTGATCTTCTGATGTCAATTAAAACACTTGGTTATTCATTTTAATAAATATTTTACTTATAAAGATTTGAACTTTTGAAGATTCCAGCTTACTTGTAAGTTTCTAAGGGTCAGGTCCTCTCCATTGTTGCTGGCCTAAGGTTTAGTTCACCATATAGCAATGTATATATTGACCTATTTTCCCCTCGACTTTCTGTGATTCCCTACATCTCACCTTTCTTTGCAGACAAGCCATTTGAAATACCCTTAACTTATTTCACAGCCAATAAGTCATTGAAATAATGTGTATTTTTAGAGAAATCTTCTTATATAATTAGGCAGAAAATCTCACCTGCCATAGTTTTCAGAACAGCATAATTTCACTCTTCTCAATGCTTAATCTGTTGTATTACACAACCTTTGAGTATTTAGCTTTATCAATGACATGTACTTTAAAAATGTTTTAGAGATCCTACCAGTCTTTGAAAACATCCTTGTTCCTTGTTTCAGTTCCAGTTTTATGTATATATTCTGCCTTGCACCTGATTATTCCAACAATTGATGGATGGCCTTGGGAATCTAATTCTGGTATTGATAGTCTTTACTGATTGTCTCCCCTCATAGCTGATTTTTTCATTATTGTGTAAATTTAGATCATGAGCTCATGTTTAGCTAAACAGCTGACCTTGTAAGACGCTTAGGTGTGAACGCTCGTAAGCTTCAGGAGAAAGTCGGCAAAATTTATTTGTGTCCCTCCAATGAGTTGCCCACGAGGACACCGTTTTCTACAAGTGTTGGTCCAATACGCCGTCTAAAGGAAGGGGATTCCGACAGGGCTGATTGGCGGCCCCCGATCTGGGGCAGGGGCAGTGGGCAGCCTGTGGCCCGGTCTGGAGCCTCTTTGCATGTGTCCCTGGGACACATCGGCCTGCGAACTTCGGTCACCTGGCAGGAAGCTACGATGCCCAGACCTATGGTTAGCTGTTCAGCGAGGTGTACTGTGAGGACAGCTTCCACACACACTTCAAGTAAGAGGTCGGCCTGAGTGGAAAGGTGAGAGTTTGGGCAGCTGTGCAGACAAAGAAGGCACACTTTGGCCTGGGCCTAAATGCTTGTGACACACCACTGGACCTGCCGTGCTCTGAGGGCCCTGCCCTGGGTCCCCTGCTCCCCTGCCCTTTGTTCAGTCACAGCAGAGATGGCCACACCCACTCCTTCAGTGAGGGCAGAGTTCCAACCACCCTCAGCCCCGCCCCCTCTCCACAGGTTACCATGGACTACAGAGGCTGCATCCTGAGGCCAGGGCGTTCCGACAATGCCAAGGGCAGACATGATGACCTTAAATGATTTCCTCTTGTGTCAGGTTTGGTAAACTTTAGGAGCTAGGAAATGGTCCACTTTACAGAAATGTTCAAATTTACTGGCATTTCTTATATTCTCTGCTATAACATTGTCCTGATTCTTTCTGTATATTCTATACTTATGTTTTTGTTTTCCTTAATCAAAGTGTGTCTTTTCAATCTTTTCAAAGAAGATTCTTTGGACTTACTAAATCACCTGAATTTTATACGTTTTCTGTTGTATTAAGTTCTGCTCATATCTTTATTTATCTTTTTTCTATGTTCTCAGGGTTTATTGTTTTGATCTTCTGATGTCAATTAAAACACTTGTTTATTCATTTTAATAAATATTTTACTTATAAAGATTTGAACTTTTGAAGATTCCAGCTTACTTGTAAGTTTCTAAGGGTCAGGTCCTCTCCATTGTTGCTGGCCTAAGGTTTAGTTCACCATATAGCAATGTATATATTGACCTATTTTCCCCTCGACTTTCTGTGATTCCCTACATCTCACCTTTCTTTGCAGACAAGCCATTTGAAATACCCTTAACTTATTTCACAGCCAATAAGTCATTGAAATAGTGTGTATTTTTAGAGAAATCTTCTTATATAATTAGGCAGAAAATCTCACCTGCCATAGTTTTCAAAACAGCATAATTTCACTCTTCTCAATGCTTAATCTGTTGTATTACACAACCTTTGAGTATTTAGCTTTATCAATGACATGTCCTTTAAAAATGTTTTAGAGATCCTACCAGTCTTTGAAAACATCCTTGTTCCTTGTTTCAGTTCCAGTTTTATGTATATATTCTGCCTTGCACCTGATTATTCCAACAATTGATGGATGGCCTTGGGAATCTAATTCTGGTATTGATAGTCTTTACTGATTGTCTCCCCTCGTAGCTGATTTCTTCATTATTGTGTAAATATAGATCATGAGCTCATGTTTAGCTAAACAGCTGACCTTGTAAGACGCTTAGGTGCGAACGCTCGTAAGCTTCAGGAGAAAGTCGGCAAAATTTATTTGTGTCCCTCCAATGAGTTGCCCACGAGGACACCGTTTTCTACAAGTGTTGGTCCAATACTCCCTCTAAAGGAAGGGGATTCCGACAGGGCTGATTGGCGGCCCCCGATCTGGGGCAGGGGCAGTGGGCAGCCTGTGGCCCGGTCTGGAGCCTCTTTGCATGTGTCCCTGGGACACATCTGCCTGCGAACTTCGGTCACCTGGCAGGAAGCTACGATGCCCAGACCTATGGTTAGCTGTGCAGCGAGGTGTACTGTGAGGACAGGTTCCACACACACTTCAAGTAAGAGGTCGGCCTGAGTGGAAAGGTGAGAGTTTGGGCAGCTGTGCAGACAAAGAAGGCACACTTTGGCCTGGGCCTAAATGCTTGTGACACCCCGCTGGACCTGCCGTGCACTGAGGGCCCTGCCCTGGGCCCCCTGCTCCCCTGCCCTTTGTTCAGTCACAGCAGAGATGGCCACACCCACTCCTTCAGTGAGGGCAGAGTTCCAACCACCCTCAGCCCCGCCCCCTCTCCACAGGTTACCATGGACTACAGAGGCTGCATCCTGAGGCCAGGGCGTTCCGACAATGCCAAGGGCAGACATGATGACCTTAAATGATTTCCTCTTGTGTCAGGTTTGGTAAACTTTAGGAGCTAGGAAATGGTCCACTTTACAGAAATGTTCAAATTTACTGGCATTTCTTATATTCTCTGCTATAACATTGTCCTGATTCTTTCTGTATATTCTATACTTATGTTTTTGTTTTCCTTAATCAAAGTGTGTCTTTTCAATCTTTTCAAAGAAGATTCTTTGGACTTACTAAATCACCTGAATTTTATACGTTTTCTGTTGTATTAAGTTCTGCTCATATCTTTATTTATCTTTTTTCTATGTTCTCAGGGTTTATTGTTTTGATCTTCTGATGTCAATTAAAACACTTGGTTATTCATTTTAATAAATATTTTACTTATAAAGATTTGAACTTTTGAAGATTCCAGCTTACTTGTAAGTTTCTAAGGGTCAGGTCCTCTCCATTGTTGCTGGCCTAAGGTTTAGTTCACCATATAGCAATGTATATATTGACCTATTTTCCCCTCGACTTTCTGTGATTCCCTACATCTCACCTTTCTTTGCAGACAAGCCATTTGAAATACCCTTAACTTATTTCACAGCCAATAAGTCATTGAAATAATGTGTATTTTTAGAGAAATCTTCTTATATAATTAGGCAGAAAATCTCACCTGCCATAGTTTTCAAAACAGCATAATTTCACTCTTCTCAATGCTTAATCTGTTGTATTACACAACCTTTGAGTATTTAGCTTTATCAATGACATGTCCTTTAAAAATGTTTTAGAGATCCTACCAGTCTTTGAAAACATCCTTGTTCCTTGTTTCAGTTCCAGTTTTATGTATATATTCTGCCTTGCACCTGATTATCCCAACAATTGATGGATGGCCTTGGGAATCTAATTCTGGTATTGATAGTCTTTACTGATTGTCTCCCCTCGTAGCTGATTTCTTCATTATTGTGTAAATTTAGATCATGAGCTCATGTTTAGCTAAACAGCTGACCTTGTAAGACGCTTAGGTGTGAACGCTCGTAAGCTTCCGCAGAAAGACGGCAAAGATTTATTGGTGTCCCTCCAATGAGTTGCCCACGAGGACACCGTTTTCTTCAAGTGTTGGTCCAATACTCCCTCTAGAGGAAGGGGACTCCGACAGGGCTGATTGGCGGCCCCCGATCTGCGGCAGGGGCAGTGGGCATCCTGTGGCCCGGTCTGGAGCCTCTTTGCATGTGTCCCTGGGACACATCTGCCTGCGAACTTCGGTCACCTGGCAGGAAGCTACGATGCCCAGACCTATGGTTAGCTGTGCAGCGAGCTGTAATGTGAAGACAGGTTCCACACACACTTCAAGTAAGAGGTCGGCCTGAGTGGAAAGGTGAGAGTTTGGGCAGCTGTGCAGACAAAGAAGGCACACTTTGGCCTGGGCCTAAATGCTTGTGACACCCCACTGGACCTGCCGTGCTCTGAGGGCCCTGCCCTGGGCCCCCTGCTCCCCTGCCCTTTGTTCAGTCACAGCAGAGATGGCCACACCCACTCCTTCAGTGAGGGCAGAGTTCCAATCACCCTCAGCCCCGCCCCCTCTCCACAGGTTACCATGGACTACAGAGGCTGCATCCTGAGGCCAGGGCGTTCCGACAATGCCAAGGGCAGACATGATGACCTTAAATGATTTCCTCTTGTGTCAGGTTTGGTAAACTTTAAGAGCTAGGAAATGGTCCACTTTACAGAAATGTTCAAATTTACTGGCATTTCTTATATTCTCTGCTATAACATTGTCCTGATTCTTTCTGTATATTCTATACTTATGTTTTTGTTTTCCTTAATCAAAGTGTGTCTTTTCAATCTTTTCAAAGAAGATTCTTTGGACTTACTAAATCACCTGAATTTTATACGTTTTCTGTTGTATTAAGTTCTGCTCATATCTTTATTTATCTTTTTTCTATGTTCTCAGGGTTTATTGTTTTGATCTTCTGATGTCAATTAAAACACTTGGTTATTCATTTTAATAAATATTTTACTTATAAAGATTTGAACTTTTGAAGATTCCAGCTTACTTGTAAGTTTCTAAGGGTCAGGTCCTCTCCATTGTTGCTGGCCTAAGGTTTAGTTCACCATATAGCAATGTATATATTGACCTATTTTCCCCTCGACTTTCTGTGATTCCCTACATCTCACCTTTCTTTGCAGACAAGCCATTTGAAATACCCTTAACTTATTTCACAGCCAATAAGTCATTGAAATAATGTGTATTTTTAGGGAAATCTTCTTATATAATTAGGCAGAAAATCTCACCTGCCATAGTTTTCAAAACAGCATAATTTCACTCTTCTCAATGCTTAATCTGTTGTATTACACAACCTTTGAGTATTTAGCTTTATCAACGACATGTCCTTTAAAAATGTTTTAGAGATCCTACCAGTCTTTGAAAACATCCTTGTTCCTTGTTTCAGTTCCAGTTTTATGTATATATTCTGCCTTGCACCTGATTATTCCAACAATTGATGGATGGCCTTGGGAATCTAATTCTGGTATTGATAGTCTTTACTGATTGTCTCCCCTCGTAGCTGATTTTTTCATTATTGTGTAAATTTAGATCATGAGCTCATGTTTAGCTAAACAGCTGACCTTGTAAGACGCTTAGGTGTGAACGCTCGTAAGCTTCCGCAGAAAGACGGCAAAGATTTATTTGTGTCCCTCCAATGAGTTGCCCACGAGGACACCGTTTTCTACAAGTGTTGGTCCAATACTCCCTCTAGAGGAAGGGGACTCCGACAGGGCTGATTGGCGGCCCCCGATCTGGGGCAGGGGCAGTGGGCAGCCTGTGGCCCGGGCTGGAGCCTCTTTGCATGTGTCCCTGGGACACATCTGCCTGCGAACTTCGGTAACCTGGCACGAAACTACGATGCCCAGACCTATGGTTAGCTGTGCAGCGAGGTGTACTGTGAGGACAAGTTCCACACATACTTCAAGTAAGAGGTCGGCCTGAGTGGAAAGGTGAGAGTTTGGGCAGCTGTGCAGACAAAGAAGGCGCCCTTTGGCCTGGGCCTAAATGCTTGTGACACCCCACTGGACCTGCCGTGCTCTGAGGAACCTGCCCTGGGACCCCTGCTCCCCTGCCCTTTGTTCAGTCACAGCAGAGATGGCCACACCCACTCCTTCAGTGAGGGCAGAGTTCCAACCACCCTCAGCCCCGCCCCCTCTCCACAGGTTACCATGGACTACAGAGGCTGCATCCTGAGGCCAGGGCGTTCCGACAATGCCAAGGGCAGACATGATGACCTTAGATGATTTCCTCTTGTATCAGGTTTGGTAAACTTTAGGAGCTAGGAAATGGTCCACTTTACAGAAATGTTCAAATTTACTGGCATTTCTTATATTCTCTGCTATAACATTGTCCTGATTCTTTCTGTATATTCTATACTTATATTTTTGTTTTCCTTAATCAAAGTGTGTCTTTTCAATCTTTTCAAAGAAGATTCTTTGGACTTACTAAATCACCTGAATTTTATACGTTTTCTGTTGTATTAAGTTCTGCTCATATCTTTATTTATCTTTTTTCTATGTTCTCAGGGTTTATTGTTTTGATCTTCTGATGTCAATTAAAACACTTGGTTATTCTTTTTAATAAATATTTTACTTATAAAGATTTGAACTTTTGAAGATTCCAGCTTACTTGTAAGTTTCTAAGGGTCAGGTCCTCTCCATTGTTGCTGGCCTAAGGTTTAGTTCACCATATAGCAATGTATATATTGACCTATTTTCCCCTCGACTTTCTGTGATTCCCTACATCTCACCTTTCTTTGCAGACAAGCCATTTGAAATACCCTTAACTTATTTCACAGCCAATAAGTCATTGAAATAATGTGTATTTTTAGGGAAATCTTCTTATATAATTAGGCAGAAAATCTCACCTGCCATAGTTTTCAAAACAGCATAATTTCACTCTTCTCAATGCTTAATCTGTTGTATTACACAACCTTTGAGTATTTAGCTTTATCAACGACATGTCCTTTAAAAATGTTTTAGAGATCCTACCAGTCTTTGAAAACATCCTTGTTCCTTGTTTCAGTTCCAGTTTTATGTATATATTCTGCCTTGCACCTGATTATTCCAACAATTGATGGATGGCCTTGGGAATCTAATTCTGGTATTGATAGTCTTTACTGATTGTCTCCCCTCGTAGCTGATTTTTTCATTATTGTGTAAATTTAGATCATGAGCTCATGTTTAGCTAAACAGCTGACCTTGTAAGACGCTTAGGTGTGAACGCTCGTAAGCTTCCGCAGAAAGACGGCAAAGATTTATTTGTGTCCCTCCAATGAGTTGCCCACGAGGACACCGTTTTCTACAAGTGTTGGTCCAATACTCCCTCTAGAGGAAGGGGACTCCGACAGGGCTGATTGGCGGCCCCCGATCTGGGGCAGGGGCAGTGGGCAGCCTGTGGCCCGGGCTGGAGCCTCTTTGCATGTGTCCCTGGGACACATCTGCCTGCGAACTTCGGTAACCTGGCAGGAAACTACGATGCCCAGACCTATGGTTAGCTGTGCAGCGAGGTGTACTGTGAGGACAAGTTCCACACATACTTCAAGTAAGAGGTCGGCCTGAGTGGAAAGGTGAGAGTTTGGGCAGCTGTGCAGACAAAGAAGGCGCCCTTTGGCCTGGGCCTAAATGCTTGTGACACCCCACTGGACCTGCCGTGCTCTGAGGAACCTGCCCTGGGACCCCTGCTCCCCTGCCCTTTGTTCAGTCACAGCAGAGATGGCCACACCCACTCCTTCAGTGAGGGCAGAGTTCCAACCACCCTCAGGCCCGCCCCCTCTCCACAGGTTACCATGGACTACAGAGGCTGCATCCTGAGGCCAGGGCGTTCCGACAATGCCAAGGGCAGACATGATGACCTTAGATGATTTCCTCTTGTATCAGGTTTGGTAAACTTTAGGAGCTAGGAAATGGTCCACTTTACAGAAATGTTCAAATTTACTGGCATTTCTTATATTCTCTGCTATAACATTGTCCTGATTCTTTCTGTATATTCTATACTTATGTTTTTGTTTTCCTTAATCAAAGTGTGTCTTTTCAATCTTTTCAAAGAAGATTCTTTGGACTTACTAAATCACCTGAATTTTATACGTTTTCTGTTGTATTAAGTTCTGCTCATATCTTTATTTATCTTTTTTCTATGTTCTCAGGGTTTATTGTTTTGATCTTCTGATGTCAATTAAAACACTTGGTTATTCTTTTTAATAAATATTTTACTTATAAAGATTTGAACTTTTGAAGATTCCAGCTTACTTGTAAGTTTCTAAGGGTCAGGTCCTCTCCATTGTTGCTGGCCTAAGGTTTAGTTCACCATATAGCAATGTATATATTGACCTATTTTCCCCTCGACTTTCTGTGATTCCCTACATCTCACCTTTCTTTGCAGACAAGCCATTTGAAATACCCTTAACTTATTTCACAGCCAATAAGTCATTGAAATAATGTGTATTTTTAGGGAAATCTTCTTATATAATTAGGCAGAAAATCTCACCTGCCATAGTTTTCAAAACAGCATAATTTCACTCTTCTCAATGCTTAATCTGTTGTATTACACAACCTTTGAGTATTTAGCTTTATCAACGACATGTCCTTTAAAAATGTTTTAGAGATCCTACCAGTCTTTGAAAACATCCTTGTTCCTTGTTTCAGTTCCAGTTTTATGTATATATTCTGCCTTGCACCTGATTATTCCAACAATTGATGGATGGCCTTGGGAATCTAATTCTGGTATTGATAGTCTTTACTGATTGTCTCCCCTCGTAGCTGATTTTTTCATTATTGTGTAAATTTAGATCATGAGCTCATGTTTAGCTAAACAGCTGACCTTGTAAGACGCTTAGGTGTGAACGCTCGTAAGCTTCCGCAGAAAGACGGCAAAGATTTATTTGTGTCCCTCCAATGAGTTGCCCACGAGGACACCGTTTTCTACAAGTGTTGGTCCAATACTCCCTCTAGAGGAAGGGGACTCCGACAGGGCTGATTGGCGGCCCCCGATCTGGGGCAGGGGCAGTGGGCAGCCTGTGGCCCGGGCTGGAGCCTCTTTGCATGTGTCCCTGGGACACATCTGCCTGCGAACTTCGGTAACCTGGCAGGAAACTACGATGCCCAGACCTATGGTTAGCTGTGCAGCGAGGTGTACTGTGAGGACAAGTTCCACACATACTTCAAGTAAGAGGTCGGCCTGAGTGGAAAGGTGAGAGTTTGGGCAGCTGTGCAGACAAAGAAGGCGCCCTTTGGCCTGGGCCTAAATGCTTGTGACACCCCACTGGACCTGCCGTGCTCTGAGGAACCTGCCCTGGGACCCCTGCTCCCCTGCCCTTTGTTCAGTCACAGCAGAGATGGCCACACCCACTCCTTCAGTGAGGGCAGAGTTCCAACCACCCTCAGCCCCGCCCCCTCTCCACAGGTTACCATGGACTACAGAGGCTGCATCCTGAGGCCAGGGTGTT
This sequence comes from Mesoplodon mirus, assembly GCF_964341445.2. Classification (NCBI taxonomy): domain Eukaryota; kingdom Metazoa; phylum Chordata; class Mammalia; order Artiodactyla; family Ziphiidae; genus Mesoplodon; species Mesoplodon mirus. Next base: position 175,971,270 of record NC_138976.1, on the reverse strand, counting down.
CCGACAATGCCAAGGGCAGACATGATGACCTTAGATGATTTCCTCTTGTATCAGGTTTGGTAAACTTTAGGAGCTAGGAAATGGTCCACTTTACAGAAATGTTCAAATTTACTGGCATTTCTTATATTCTCTGCTATAACATTGTCCTGATTCTTTCTGTATATTCTATACTTATGTTTTTGTTTTCCTTAATCAAAGTGTGTCTTTTCAATCTTTTCAAAGAAGATTCTTTGGACTTACTAAATCACCTGAATTTTATACGTTTTCTGTTGTATTAAGTTCTGCTCATATCTTTATTTATCTTTTTTCTATGTTCTCAGGGTTTATTGTTTTGATCTTCTGATGTCAATTAAAACACTTGGTTATTCTTTTTAATAAATATTTTACTTATAAAGATTTGAACTTTTGAAGATTCCAGCTTACTTGTAAGTTTCTAAGGGTCAGGTCCTCTCCATTGTTGCTGGCCTAAGGTTTAGTTCACCATATAGCAATGTATATATTGACCTATTTTCCCCTCGACTTTCTGTGATTCCCTACATCTCACCTTTCTTTGCAGACAAGCCATTTGAAATACCCTTAACTTATTTCACAGCCAATAAGTCATTGAAATAATGTGTATTTTTAGAGAAATCTTCTTATATAATTAGGCAGAAACTCTCACCTGCCATAGTTTTCAAAACAGCATAATTTCACTCTTCTCAATGCTTAATCTGTTGTATTACACAACCTTTGAGTATTTAGCTTTATCAATGACATGTACTTTAAAAATGTTTTAGAGATCCTACCAGTCTTTGAAAACATCCTTGTTCCTTGTTTCAGTTCCAGTTTTATGTATATATTCTGCCTTGCACCTGATTATTCCAACAATTGATGGATGGCCTTGGGAATCTAATTCTTGTATTGATAGTCTTTACTGATTGTCTCCCCTCGTAGCTGATTTTTTCATTATTGTGTAAATTTAGATCATGAGCTCATGTTTAGCTAAACAGCTGACCTTGTAAGACGCTTAGGTGTGAACGCTCGTAAGCTTCAGGAGAAAGTCGGCAAAATTTATTTGTGTCCCTCCAATGAGTTGCCCACGAGGACACCGTTTTCTACAAGTGTTGGTCCAATACTCCCTCTAAAGGAAGGGGATTCCGACAGGGCTGATTGGCGGCCCCCGATCTGGGGCAGGGGCAGTGGGCAGCCTGTGGCCCGGTCTGGAGCCTCTTTGCATGTGTCCCTGGGACACATCTGCCTGCGAACTTCGGTCACCTGGCAGGAAGCTACGATGCCCAGACCTATGGTTAGCTGTGCAGCGAGGTGTACTGTGAGGACAGGTTCCACACACACTTCAAGTAAGAGGTCGGCCTGAGTGGAAAGGTGAGAGTTTGGGCAGCTGTGCAGACAAAGAAGGCACACTTTGGCCTGGGCCTAAATGCTTGTGACACCCCACTGGACCTGCCGTGCTCTGAGGGCCCTGCCCTGGGCCCCCTGCTCCCCTGCCCTTTGTTCAGTCACAGCAGAGATGGCCACACCCACTCCTTCAGTGAGGGCAGAGTTCCAACCACCCTCAGCCCCGCCCCCTCTCCACAGGTTACCATGGACTACAGAGGCTGCATCCTGAGGCCAGGGCGTTCCGACAATGCCAAGGGCAGACATGATGACCTTAAATGATTTCCTCTTGTGTCAGGTTTGGTAAACTTTAGGAGCTAGGAAATGGTCCACTTTACAGAAATGTTCAAATTTACTGGCATTTCTTATATTCTCTGCTATAACATTGTCCTGATTCTTTCTGTATATTCTATACTTATGTTTTTGTTTTCCTTAATCAAAGTGTGTCTTTTCAATCTTTTCAAAGAAGATTCTTTGGACTTACTAAATCACCTGAATTTTATACGTTTTCTGTTGTATTAAGTTCTGCTCATATCTTTATTTATCTTTTTTCTATGTTCTCAGGGTTTATTGTTTTGATCTTCTGATGTCAATTAAAACACTTGGTTATTCTTTTTAATAAATATTTTACTTATAAAGATTTGAACTTTTGAAGATTCCAGCTTACTTGTAAGTTTCTAAGGGTCAGGTCCTCTCCATTGTTGCTGGCCTAAGGTTTAGTTCACCATATAGCAATGTATATATTGACCTATTTTCCCCTCGACTTTCTGTGATTCCCTACATCTCACCTTTCTTTGCAGACAAGCCATTTGAAATACCCTTAACTTATTTCACAGCCAATAAGTCATTGAAATAATGTGTATTTTTAGGGAAATCTTCTTATATAATTAGGCAGAAAATCTCACCTGCCATAGTTTTCAAAACAGCATAATTTCACTCTTCTCAATGCTTAATCTGTTGTATTACACAACCTTTGAGTATTTAGCTTTATCAATGACATGTCCTTTAAAAATGTTTTAGAGATCCTACCAGTCTTTGAAAACATCCTTGTTCCTTGTTTCAGTTCCAGTTTTATGTATATATTCTGCCTTGCACCTGATTATTCCAACAATTGATGGATGGCCTTGTGAATCTAATTCTGGTATTGATAGTTTTTACTGATTGTCTCCCCTCGTAGCTGATTTTTTCATTATTGTGTAAATTTAGATCATGAGCTCATGTTTAGCTAAACAGCTGACCTTGTAAGACGCTTAGGTGTGAACGCTCGTAAGCTTCAGGAGAAAGTCGGCAAAATTTTTTTGTGTCCCTCCAATGAGTTGCCCACGAGGACACCGTTTTCTACAAGTGTTGGTCCAATACGCCCTCTAAAGGAAGGGGATTCCAACAGGGCTGATTGGCGGCCCCCGATCTGGGGCAGGGGCAGTGGGCAGCCTGTGGCCCGGTCTGGAGCCTCTTTGCATGTGTCCCTGGGACACATCTGCCTGCGAACTTCGGTCACCTGGCAGGAAGCTACGATGCCCAGACCTATGGTTAGCTGTGCAGCGAGGTGTACTGTGAGGACAGGTTCCACACACACTTCAAGTAAGAGGTCGGCCTGAGTGGAAAGGTGAGAGTTTGGGCAGCTGTGCAGACAAAGAAGGCACACTTTGGCCTGGGCCTAAATGCTTGTGACACCCCACTGGACCTGCCGTGCTCTGAGGGCCCTGCCCTGGGCCCCCTGCTCCCCTGCCCTTTGTTCAGTCACAGCAGAGATGGCCACACCCACTCCTTCAGTGAGGGCAGAGTTCCAACCACCCTCAGCCCCGCCCCCACTCCACAGGTTACCATGGACTACAGAGGCTGCATCCTGAGGCCAGGGCATTCCGACAATGCCAAGGGCAGACATGATGACCTTAAATGATTTCCTCTTGTGTCAGGTTTGGTAAACTTTAGGAGCTAGGAAATGGTCCACTTTACAGAAATGTTCAAATTTACTGGCATTTCTTATATTCTCTGCTATAACATTGTCCTGATTCTTTCTGTATATTCTATACTTATGTTTTTGTTTTCCTTAATCAAAGTGTGTCTTTTCAATCTTTTCAAAGAAGATTCTTTGGACTTACTAAATCACCTGAATTTTATACGTTTTCTGTTGTATTAAGTTCTGCTCATATCTTTATTTATCTTTTTTCTATGTTCTCAGGGTTTATTGTTTTGATCTTCTGATGTCAATTAAAACACTTGGTTATTCATTTTAATAAATATTTTACTTATAAAGATTTGAACTTTTGAAGATTCCAGCTTACTTGTAAGTTTCTAAGGGTCAGGTCCTCTCCATTGTTGCTGGCCTAAGGTTTAGTTCACCATATAGCAATGTATATATTGACCTATTTTCCCCTCGACTTTCTGTGATTCCCTACATCTCACCTTTCTTTGCAGACAAGCCATTTGAAATACCCTTAACTTATTTCACAGCCAATAAGTCATTGAAATAGTGTGTATTTTTAGAGAAATCTTCTTATATAATTAGGCAGAAAATCTCACCTGCCATAGTTTTCAAAACAGCATAATTTCACTCTTCTCAATGCTTAATCTGTTGTATTACACAACCTTTGAGTATTTAGCTTTATCAATGACATGTACTTTAAAAATGTTTTAGAGATCCTACCAGTCTTTGAAAACATCCTTGTTCCTTGTTTCAGTTCCAGTTTTATGTATATATTCTGCCTTGCACCTGATTATTCCAACAATTGATGGATGGCCTTGTGAATCTAATTCTGGTATTGATAGTCGTAACTGATTGTCTCCACTCGTAGCTGATTTTTTCATTATTGTGTAAATTTAGATCATGAGCTCATGTTTATCTAAACAGCTGACCTTGTAAGACGCTTAGGTGTGAACGCTCGTAAGCTTCAGGAGAAAGTCGGCAAAATTTATTTGTGTCCCTCCAATGAGTTGCCCACGAGGACACCGTTTTCTACAAGTGTTGGTCCAATACGCCGTCTAAAGGAAGGGGATTCCGACAGGGCTGATTGGCGGCCCCCGATCTGGGGCAGGGACAGTGGGCAGCCTGTGGCCCGGTCTGGAGCCTCTTTGCATGTGTCCCTGGGACACATCGGCCTGCGAACTTCGGTCACCTGGCAGGAAGCTACGATGCCCAGACCTATGGTTAGCTGTGCAGCGAGGTGTACTGTGAGGACAGGTTCCACACACACTTCAAGTAAGAGGTCGGCCTGAGTGGAAAGGTGAGAGTTTGGGCAGCTGTGCAGACAAAGAAGGCACACTTTGGCCTGGGCCTAAATGCTTGTGACACACCACTGGACCTGCCGTGCTCTGAGGGCCCTGACCTGGGTCCCCTGCTCCCCTGCCCTTTGTTCAGTCACAGCAGAGATGGCCACACCCACTCCTTCAGTGAGGGCAGAGTTCCAACCACCCTCAGCCCCGCCCCCTCTCCACAGGTTACCATGGACTACAGAGGCTGCATCCTGAGGCCAGGGCGTTCCGACAATGCCAATGGCAGACATGATGACCTTAAATGATTTCCTCTTGTGTCAGGTTTGGTAAACTTTAGGAGCTAGGAAATGGTCCACTTTACAGAAATGTTCAAATTTACTGGCATTTCTTATATTCTCTGCTATAACATTGTCCTGATTCTTTCTGTATATTCTATACTTATGTTTTTGTTTTCCTTAATCAAAGTGTGTCTTTTCAATCTTTTCAAAGAAGATTCTTTGGACTTACTAAATCACCTGAATTTTATACGTTTTCTGTTGTATTAAGTTCTGCTCATATCTTTATTTATCTTTTTTCTATGTTCTCAGGGTTTATTGTTTTGATCTTCTGATGTCAATTAAAACACTTGGTTATTCATTTTAATAAATATTTTACTTATAAAGATTTGAACTTTTGAAGATTCCAGCTTACTTGTAAGTTTCTAAGGGTCAGGTCCTCTCCATTGTTGCTGGCCTAAGGTTTAGTTCACCATATAGCAATGTATATATTGACCTATTTTCCCCTCGACTTTCTGTGATTCCCTACATCTCACCTTTCTTTGCAGACAAGCCATTTGAAATACCCTTAACTTATTTCACAGCCAATAAGTCATTGAAATAGTGTGTATTTTTAGAGAAATCTTCTTATATAATTAGGCAGAAAATCTCACCTGCCATAGTTTTCAAAACAGCATAATTTCACTCTTCTCAATGCTTAATCTGTTGTATTACACAACCTTTGAGTATTTAGCTTTATCAATGACATGTCCTTTAAAAATGTTTTAGAGATCCTACCAGTCTTTGAAAACATCCTTGTTCCTTGTTTCAGTTCCAGTTTTATGTATATATTCTGCCTTGCACCTGATTATTCCAACAATTGATGGATGGCCTTGGGAATCTAATTCTGGTATTGATAGTCTTTACTGATTGTCTCCCCTCGTAGCTGATTTCTTCATTATTGTGTAAATTTAGATCATGAGCTCATGTTTAGCTAAACAGCTGACCTTGTAAGACGCTTAGGTGCGAACGCTCGTAAGCTTCAGGAGAAAGTCGGCAAAATTTATTTGTGTCCCTCCAATGAGTTGCCCACGAGGACACCGTTTTCTACAAGTGTTGGTCCAATACTCCCTCTAAAGGAAGGGGATTCCGACAGGGCTGATTGGCGGCCCCCGATCTGGGGCAGGGGCAGTGGGCAGCCTGTGGCCCGGTCTGGAGCCTCTTTGCATGTGTCCCTGGGACACATCTGCCTGCGAACTTCGGTCACCTGGCAGGAAGCTACGATGCCCAGACCTATGGTTAGCTGTGCAGCGAGGTGTACTGTGAGGACAGGTTCCACACACACTTCAAGTAAGAGGTCGGCCTGAGTGGAAAGGTGAGAGTTTGGGCAGCTGTGCAGACAAAGAAGGCACACTTTGGCCTGGGCCTAAATGCTTGTGACACCCCGCTGGACCTGCCGTGCACTGAGGGCCCTGCCCTGGGCCCCCTGCTCCCCTGCCCTTTGTTCAGTCACAGCAGAGATGGCCACACCCACTCCTTCAGTGAGGGCAGAGTTCCAACCACCCTCAGCCCCGCCCCCTCTCCACAGGTTACCATGGACTACAGAGGCTGCATCCTGAGGCCAGGGCGTTCCGACAATGCCAAGGGCAGACATGATGACCTTAAATGATTTCCTCTTGTGTCAGGTTTGGTAAACTTTAGGAGCTAGGAAATGGTCCACTTTACAGAAATGTTCAAATTTACTGGCATTTCTTATATTCTCTGCTATAACATTGTCCTGATTCTTTCTGTATATTCTATACTTATGTTTTTGTTTTCCTTAATCAAAGTGTGTCTTTTCAATCTTTTCAAAGAAGATTCTTTGGACTTACTAAATCACCTGAATTTTATACGTTTTCTGTTGTATTAAGTTCTGCTCATATCTTTATTTATCTTTTTTCTATGTTCTCAGGGTTTATTGTTTTGATCTTCTGATGTCAATTAAAACACTTGGTTATTCATTTTAATAAATATTTTACTTATAAAGATTTGAACTTTTGAAGATTCCAGCTTACTTGTAAGTTTCTAAGGGTCAGGTCCTCTCCATTGTTGCTGGCCTAAGGTTTAGTTCACCATATAGCAATGTATATATTGACCTATTTTCCCCTCGACTTTCTGTGATTCCCTACATCTCACCTTTCTTTGCAGACAAGCCATTTGAAATACCCTTAACTTATTTCACAGCCAATAAGTCATTGAAATAATGTGTATTTTTAGAGAAATCTTCTTATATAATTAGGCAGAAAATCTCACCTGCCATAGTTTTCAAAACAGCATAATTTCACTCTTCTCAATGCTTAATCTGTTGTATTACACAACCTTTGAGTATTTAGCTTTATCAATGACATGTCCTTTAAAAATGTTTTAGAGATCCTACCAGTCTTTGAAAACATCCTTGTTCCTTGTTTCAGTTCCAGTTTTATGTATATATTCGGCCTTGCACCTGATTATCCCAACAATTGATGGATGGCCTTGGGAATCTAATTCTGGTATTGATAGTCTTTACTGATTGTCTCCCCTCGTAGCTGATTTTTTCATTATTGTGTAAATTTAGATCATGAGCTCATGTTTAGCTAAACAGCTGACCTTGTAAGACGCTTAGGTGTGAACGCTCTTAAGCTTCCGCAGAAAGACGGCAAAGATTTATTGGTGTCCCTCCAATGAGTTGCCCACGAGGACACCGTTTTCTACAAGTGTTGGTCCAATACTCCCTCTAGAGGAAGGGGACTCCGACAGGGCTGATTGGCGGCCCCCGATCTGCGGCAGGGGCAGTGGGCAGCCTGTGGCCCGGTCTGGAGCCTCTTTGCATGTGTCCCTGGGACACATCTGCCTGCGAACTTCGGTCACCTGGCAGGAAGCTACGATGCCCAGACCTATGGTTAGCTGTGCAGCGAGCTGTACTGTGAGGACAGGTTCCACACACACTTCAAGTAAGAGGTCGGCCTGAGTGGAAAGGTGAGAGTTTGGGCAGCTGTGCAGACAAAGAAGGCACACTTTGGCCTGGGCCTAAATGCTTGTGACACCCCACTGGACCTGCCGTGCTCTGAGGGCCCTGCCCTGGGCCCCCTGCTCCCCTGCCCTTTGTTCAGTCACAGCAGAGATGGCCACACCCACTCCTTCAGTGAGGGCAGAGTTCCAACCACCCTCAGCCCCGCCCCCTCTCCACAGGTTACCATGGACTACAGAGGCTGCATCCTGAGGCCAGGGCGTTCCGACAATGCCAAGGGCAGACATGATGACCTTAAATGATTTCCTCTTGTGTCAGGTTTGGTAAACTTTAGGAGCTAGGAAATGGTCCACTTTACAGAAATGTTCAAATTTACTGGCATTTCTTATATTCTCTGCTATAACATTGTCCTGATTCTTTCTGTATATTCTATACTTATGTTTTTGTTTTCCTTAATCAAAGTGTGTCTTTTCAATCTTTTCAAAGAAGATTCTTTGGACTTACTAAATCACCTGAATTTTATACGTTTTCTGTTGTATTAAGTTCTGCTCATATCTTTATTTATCTTTTTTCTATGTTCTCAGGGTTTATTGTTTTGATCTTCTGATGTCAATTAAAACACTTGGTTATTCATTTTAATAAATATTTTACTTATAAAGATTTGAACTTTTGAAGATTCCAGCTTACTTGTAAGTTTCTAAGGGTCAGGTCCTCTCCATTGTTGCTGGCCTAAGGTTTAGTTCACCATATAGCAATGTATATATTGACCTATTTTCCCCTCGACTTTCTGTGATTCCCTACATCTCACCTTTCTTTGCAGACAAGCCATTTGAAATACCCTTAACTTATTTCACAGCCAATAAGTCATTGAAATAATGTGTATTTTTAGAGAAATCTTCTTATATAATTAGGCAGAAAATCTCACCTGCCATAGTTTTCAAAACAGCATAATTTCACTCTTCTCAATGCTTAATCTGTTGTATTACACAACCTTTGAGTATTTAGCTTTATCAATGACATGTCCTTTAAAAATGTTTTAGAGATCCTACCAGTCTTTGAAAACATCCTTGTTCCTTGTTTCAGGTCCAGTTTTATGTATATATACTGCCTTGCACCTGATTATCCCAACAATTGATGGATGGCCTTGGGAATCTAATTCTGGTATTGATAGTCTTTACTGATTGTCTCCCCTCGTAGCTGATTTTTTCATTATTGTGTAAATTTAGATCATGAGCTCATGTTTAGCTAAACAGCTGACCTTGTAAGACGCTTAGGTGTGAACGCTCGTAAGCTTCCGCAGAAAGACGGCAAAGATTTATTTGTGTCCCTCCAATGAGTTGCCCACGAGGACACCCTTTTCTACAAGTGTTGGTCCAATACTCCCTCTAGAGGAAGGGGACTCCGACAGGGCTGATTGGCGGCCCCCGATCTGCGGCAGGGGCAGTGGGCAGCCTGTGGCCCGGGCTGGAGCCTCTTTGCATGTGTCCCTGGGACACATCTGCCTGCGAACTTCGGTCACCTCGCAGGAAACTACGATGCCCAGAACTATGGTTAGCTGTGCAGCGAGGTGAACTGTGAGGACAGGTTCCACACATACTTCAAGTAAGAGGTCGGCCTGAGTGGAAAGGTGAGAGTTTGGGCAGCTGTGCAGACAAAGAAGGCGCCCTTTGGCCTGGGCCTAAATGCTTGTGACACCCCACTGGACCTGCCGTGCTCTGAGGGCCCTGCCCTGGGCCCCCTGCTCCCCTGCCCTTTGTTCAGTCACAGCAGAGATGGCCACACCCACTCCTTCAGTGAGGGCAGAGTTCCAACCACCCTCAGCCCCGCCCCCTCTCCACAGGTTACCATGGACTACAGAGGCTGCATCCTGAGGCCAGGGCGTTCCGACAATGCCAAGGGCAGACATGATGACCTTAAATGATTTCCTCTTGTGTCAGGTTTGGTAAACTTTAGGAGCTAGGAAATGGTCCACTTTACAGAAATGTTCAAATTTACTGGCATTTCTTATATTCTCTGCTATAACATTGTCCTGATTCTTTCTGTATATTCTATACTTATGTTTTTGTTTTCCTTAATCAAAGTGTGTCTTTTCAATCTTTTCAAAGAAGATTCTTTGGACTTACTAAATCACCTGAATTTTATACGTTTTCTGTTGTATTAAGTTCTGCTCATATCTTTATTTATCTTTTTTCTATGTTCTCAGGGTTTATTGTTTTGATCTTCTGATGTCAATTAAAACACTTGGTTATTCATTTTAATAAATATTTTACTTATAAAGATTTGAACTTTTGAAGATTCCAGCTTACTTGTAAGTTTCTAAGGGTCAGGTCCTCTCCATTGTTGCTGGCCTAAGGTTTAGTTCACCATATAGCAATGTATATATTGACCTATTTTCCCCTCGACTTTCTGTGATTCCCTACATCTCACCTTTCTTTGCAGACAAGCCATTTGAAATACCCTTAACTTATTTCACAGCCAATAAGTCATTGAAATAATGTGTATTTTTAGAGAAATCTTCTTATATAATTAGGCAGAAAATCTCACCTGCCATAGTTTTCAAAACAGCATAATTTCACTCTTCTCAATGCTTAATCTGTTGTATTACACAACCTTTGAGTATTTAGCTTTATCAATGACATGTACTTTAAAAATGTTTTAGAGATCCTACCAGTCTTTGAAAACATCCTTGTTCCTTGTTTCAGTTCCAGTTTTATGTATATATTCTGCCTTGCACCTGATTATTCCAACAATTGATGGATGGCCTGGGAATCTAATTCTGGTATTGATAGTCTTTACTGATTGTCTCCCCTCGTAGCTGATTTTTTCATTATTGTGTAAATTTAGATCATGAGGTCATGTTTAGCTAAACAGCTGACCTTGTAAGACGCTTAGGTGCGAACGCTCGTAAGCTTCAGGAGAAAGTCGGCAAAATTTATTTGTGTCCCTCCAATGAGTTGCCCACGAGGACACCGTTTTCTACAAGTGTTGGTCCAATACTCCCTCTAAAGGAAGGGGATTCCGACAGGGCTGATTGGCGGCCCCCGATCTGGGGCAGGGGCAGTGGGCAGCCTGTGGCCCGGTCTGGAGCCTCTTTGCATGTGTCCCTGGGACACATCTGCCTGCGAACTTCGGTCACCTGGCAGGAAGCTACGATGCCCAGACCTATGGTTAGCTGTGCAGCGAGGTGTACTGTGAGGACAGGTTCCACACACACTTCAAGTAAGAGGTCGGCCTGAGTGGAAAGGTGAGAGTTTGGGCAGCTGTGCAGACAAAGAAGGCACACTTTGGCCTGGGCCTAAATGCTTGTGACACCCCACTGGACCTGCCGTGCTCTGAGGGCCCTGCCCTGGGCCCCCTGCTCCCCTGCCCTTTGTTCAGTCACAGCAGAGATGGCCACACCCACTCCTTCAGTGAGGGCAGAGTTCCAACCACCCTCAGCCCCGCCCCCTCTCCACAGGTTACCATGGACTACAGAGGCTGCATCCTGAGGCCAGGGCGTTCCGACAATGCCAAGGGCAGACATGATGACCTTAAATGATTTCCTCTTGTGTCAGGTTTGGTAAACTTTAGGAGCTAGGAAATGGTCCACTTTACAGAAATGTTCAAATTTACTGGCATTTCTTATATTCTCTGCTATAACATTGTCCTGATTCTTTCTGTATATTCTATACTTATGTTTTTGTTTTCCTTAATCAAAGTGTGTCTTTTCAATCTTTTCAAAGAAGATTCTTTGGACTTACTAAATCACCTGAATTTTATACGTTTTCTGTTGTATTAAGTTCTGCTCATATCTTTATTTATCTTTTTTCTATGTTCTCAGGGTTTATTGTTTTGATCTTCTGATGTCAATTAAAACACTTGGTTATTCATTTTAATAAATATTTTACTTATAAAGATTTGAACTTTTGAAGATTCCAGCTTACTTGTAAGTTTCTAAGGGTCAGGTCCTCTCCATTGTTGCTGGCCTAAGGTTTAGTTCACCATATAGCAATGTATATATTGACCTATTTTCCCCTCGACTTTCTGTGATTCCCTACATCTCACCTTTCTTTGCAGACAAGCCATTTGAAATACCCTTAACTTATTTCACAGCCAATAAGTCATTGAAATAATGTGTATTTTTAGAGAAATCTTCTTATATAATTAGGCAGAAAATCTCACCTGCCATAGTTTTCAAAACAGCATAATTTCACTCTTCTCAATGCTTAATCTGTTGTATTACACAACCTTTGAGTATTTAGCTTTATCAATGACATGTCCTTTAAAAATGTTTTAGAGATCCTACCAGTCTTTGAAAACATCCTTGTTCCTTGTTTCAGTTCCAGTTTTATGTATATATTCGGCCTTGCACCTGATTATCCCAACAATTGATGGATGGCCTTGGGAATCTAATTCTGGTATTGATAGTCTTTACTGATTGTCTCCCCTCGTAGCTGATTTCTTCATTATTGTGTAAATTTAGATCATGAGCTCATGTTTAGCTAAACAGCTGACCTTGTAAGACGCTTAGGTGTGAACGCTCTTAAGCTTCCGCAGAAAGACGGCAAAGATTTATTGGTGTCCCTCCAATGAGTTGCCCACGAGGACACCGTTTTCTACAAGTGTTGGTCCAATACTCCCTCTAGAGGAAGGGGACTCCGACAGGGCTGATTGGCGGCCCCCGATCTGCGGCAGGGGCAGTGGGCAGCCTGTGGCCCGGTCTGGAGCCTCTTTGCATGTGTCCCTGGGACACATCTGCCTGCGAACTTCGGTCACCTGGCAGGAAGCTACGATGCCCAGACCTATGGTTAGCTGTGCAGCGAGCTGTACTGTGAGGACAGGTTCCACACACACTTCAAGTAAGAGGTCGGCCTGAGTGGAAAGGTGAGAGTTTGGGCAGCTGTGCAGACAAAGAAGGCACACTTTGGCCTGGGCCTAAATGCTTGTGACACCCCACTGGACCTGCCGTGCTCTGAGGGCCCTGCCCTGGGCCCCCTGCTCCCCTGCCCTTTGTTCAGTCACAGCAGAGATGGCCACACCCACTCCTTCAGTGAGGGCAGAGTTCCAACCACCCTCAGCCCCGCCCCCTCTCCACAGGTTACCATGGACTACAGAGGCTGCATCCTGAGGCCAGGGCGTTCCGACAATGCCAAGGGCAGACATGATGACCTTAAATGATTTCCTCTTGTGTCAGGTTTGGTAAACTTTAAGAGCTAGGAAATGGTCCACTTTACAGAAATGTTCAAATTTACTGGCATTTCTTATATTCTCTGCTATAACATTGTCCTGATTCTTTCTGTATATTCTATACTTATGTTTTTGTTTTCCTTAATCAAAGTGTGTCTTTTCAATCTTTTCAAAGAAGATTCTTTGGACTTACTAAATCACCTGAATTTTATACGTTTTCTGTTGTATTAAGTTCTGCTCATATCTTTATTTATCTTTTTTCTATGTTCTCAGGGTTTATTGTTTTGATCTTCTGATGTCAATTAAAACACTTGGTTATTCATTTTAATAAATATTTTACTTATAAAGATTTGAACTTTTGAAGATTCCAGCTTACTTGTAAGTTTCTAAGGGTCAGGTCCTCTCCATTGTTGCTGGCCTAAGGTTTAGTTCACCATATAGCAATGTATATATTGACCTATTTTCCCCTCGACTTTCTGTGATTCCCTACATCTCACCTTTCTTTGCAGACAAGCCATTTGAAATACCCTTAACTTATTTCACAGCCAATAAGTCATTGAAATAATGTGTATTTTTAGAGAAATCTTCTTATATAATTAGGCAGAAAATCTCACCTGCCATAGTTTTCAAAACAGCATAATTTCACTCTTCTCAATGCTTAATCTGTTGTATTACACAACCTTTGAGTATTTAGCTTTATCAATGACATGTCCTTTAAAAATGTTTTAGAGATCCTACCAGTCTTTGAAAACATCCTTGTTCCTTGTTTCAGGTCCAGTTTTATGTATATATACTGCCTTGCACCTGATTATCCCAACAATTGATGGATGGCCTTGGGAATCTAATTCTGGTATTGATAGTCTTTACTGATTGTCTCCCCTCGTAGCTGATTTTTTCATTATTGTGTAAATTTAGATCATGAGCTCATGTTTAGCTAAACAGCTGACCTTGTAAGACGCTTAGGTGTGAACGCTCGTAAGCTTCCGCAGAAAGACGGCAAAGATTTATTTGTGTCCCTCCAATGAGTTGCCCACGAGGACACCCTTTTCTACAAGTGTTGGTCCAATACTCCCTCTAGAGGAAGGGGACTCCGACAGGGCTGATTGGCGGCCCCCGATCTGCGGCAGGGGCAGTGGGCAGCCTGTGGCCCGGGCTGGAGCCTCTTTGCATGTGTCCCTGGGACACATCTGCCTGCGAACTTCGGTCACCTCGCAGGAAACTACGATGCCCAGAACTATGGTTAGCTGTGCAGCGAGGTGAACTGTGAGGACAGGTTCCACACATACTTCAAGTAAGAGGTCGGCCTGAGTGGAAAGGTGAGAGTTTGGGCAGCTGTGCAGACAAAGAAGGCGCCCTTTGGCCTGGGCCTAAATGCTTGTGACACCCCACTGGACCTGCCGTGCTCTGAGGGCCCTGCCCTGGGCCCCCTGCTCCCCTGCCCTTTGTTCAGTCACAGCAGAGATGGCCACACCCACTCCTTCAGTGAGGGCAGAGTTCCAACCACCCTCAGCCCCGCCCCCTCTCCACAGGTTACCATGGACTACAGAGGCTGCATCCTGAGGCCAGGGCGTTCCGACAATGCCAAGGGCAGACATGATGACCTTAAATGATTTCCTCTTGTGTCAGGTTTGGTAAACTTTAGGAGCTAGGAAATGGTCCACTTTACAGAAATGTTCAAATTTACTGGCATTTCTTATATTCTCTGCTATAACATTGTCCTGATTCTTTCTGTATATTCTATACTTATGTTTTTGTTTTCCTTAATCAAAGTGTGTCTTTTCAATCTTTTCAAAGAAGATTCTTTGGACTTACTAAATCACCTGAATTTTATACGTTTTCTGTTGTATTAAGTTCTGCTCATATCTTTATTTATCTTTTTTCTATGTTCTCAGGGTTTATTGTTTTGATCTTCTGATGTCAATTAAAACACTTGGTTATTCATTTTAATAAATATTTTACTTATAAAGATTTGAACTTTTGAAGATTCCAGCTTACTTGTAAGTTTCTAAGGGTCAGGTCCTCTCCATTGTTGCTGGCCTAAGGTTTAGTTCACCATATAGCAATGTATATATTGACCTATTTTCCCCTCGACTTTCTGTGATTCCCTACATCTCACCTTTCTTTGCAGACAAGCCATTTGAAATACCCTTAACTTATTTCACAGCCAATAAGTCATTGAAATAATGTGTATTTTTAGAGAAATCTTCTTATATAATTAGGCAGAAAATCTCACCTGCCATAGTTTTCAAAACAGCATAATTTCACTCTTCTCAATGCTTAATCTGTTGTATTACACAACCTTTGAGTATTTAGCTTTATCAATGACATGTACTTTAAAAATGTTTTAGAGATCCTACCAGTCTTTGAAAACATCCTTGTTCCTTGTTTCAGTTCCAGTTTTATGTATATATTCTGCCTTGCACCTGATTATTCCAACAATTGATGGATGGCCTGGGAATCTAATTCTGGTATTGATAGTCTTTACTGATTGTCTCCCCTCGTAGCTGATTTTTTCATTATTGTGTAAATTTAGATCATGAGGTCATGTTTAGCTAAACAGCTGACCTTGTAAGACGCTTAGGTGCGAACGCTCGTAAGCTTCAGGAGAAAGTCGGCAAAATTTATTTGTGTCCCTCCAATGAGTTGCCCACGAGGACACCGTTTTCTACAAGTGTTGGTCCAATACTCCCTCTAAAGGAAGGGGATTCCGACAGGGCTGATTGGCGGCCCCCGATCTGGGGCAGGGGCAGTGGGCAGCCTGTGGCCCGGTCTGGAGCCTCTTTGCATGTGTCCCTGGGACACATCTGCCTGCGAACTTCGGTCACCTGGCAGGAAGCTACGATGCCCAGACCTATGGTTAGCTGTGCAGCGAGGTGTACTGTGAGGACAGGTTCCACACACACTTCAAGTAAGAGGTCGGCCTGAGTGGAAAGGTGAGAGTTTGGGCAGCTGTGCAGACAAAGAAGGCACACTTTGGCCTGGGCCTAAATGCTTGTGACACCCCGCTGGACCTGCCGTGCACTGAGGGCCCTGCCCTGGGCCCCCTGCTCCCCTGCCCTTTGTTCAGTCACAGCAGAGATGGCCACACCCACTCCTTCAGTGAGGGCAGAGTTCCAACCACCCTCAGCCCCGCCCCCTCTCCACAGGTTACCATGGACTACAGAGGCTGCATCCTGAGGCCAGGGCGTTCTGACAATGCCAAGGGCAGACATGATGACCTTAAATGATTTCCTCTTGTGTCAGGTTTGGTAAAATTTAGGAGCTAGGAAATGGTCCACTTTACAGAAATGTTCAAATTTACTGGCATTTCTTATATTCTCTGCTATAACATTGTCCTGATTCTTTCTGTATATTCTATACTTATGTTTTTGTTTTCCTTAATCAAAGTGTGTCTTTTCAATCTTTTCAAAGAAGATTCTTTGGACTTACTAAATCACCTGAATTTTATACGTTTTCTGTTGTATTAAGTTCTGCTCATATCTTTATTTATCTTTTTTCTATGTTCTCAGGGTTTATTGTTTTGATCTTCTGATGTCAATTAAAACACTTGGTTATTCATTTTAATAAATATTTTACTTATAAAGATTTGAACTTTTGAAGATTCCAGCTTACTTGTAAGTTTCTAAGGGTCAGGTCCTCTCCATTGTTGCTGGCCTAAGGTTTAGTTCACCATATAGCAATGTATATATTGACCTATTTTCCCCTCGACTTTCTGTGATTCCCTACATCTCACCTTTCTTTGCAGACAAGCCATTTGAAATACCCTTAACTTATTTCACAGCCAATAAGTCATTGAAATAATGTGTATTTTTAGAGAAATCTTCTTATATAATTAGGCAGAAAATCTCACCTGCCATAGCTTTCAAAACAGCATAATTTCACTCTTCTCAATGCTTAATCTGTTGTATTACACAACCTTTGAGTATTTAGCTTTATCAATGACATGTCCTTTAAAAATGTTTTAGAGATCCTACCAGTCTTTGAAAACATCCTTGTTCCTTGTTTCAGTTCCAGTTTTATGTATATATTCTGCCTTGCACCTGATTATTCCAACAATTGATGGATGGCCTTGGGAATCTAATTCTGGTATTGATAGTCTTTACTGATTGTCTCCCCTCGTAGCTGATTTCTTCATTATTGTGTAAATTTAGATCATGAGCTCATGTTTAGCTAAACAGCTGACCTTGTAAGACGCTTAGGTGTGAACGCTCGTAAGCTTCCGCAGAAAGACGGCAAAGATTTATTGGTGTCCCTCCAATGAGTTGCCCACGAGGACACCGTTTTCTACAAGTGTTGGTCCAATACTCCCTCTAGAGGAAGGGGACTCCGACAGGGCTGATTGGCGGCCCCCGATCTGGGGCAGGGGCAGTGGGCAGCCTGTGGCCCGGGCTGGAGCCTCTTTGCATGTGTCCCTGGGACACATCTGCCTGCGAACTTCGGTAACCTGGCACGAAACTACGATGCCCAGACCTATGGTTAGCTGTGCAGCGAGGTGTACTGTGAGGACAAGTTCCACACATACTTCAAGTAAGAGGTCGGCCTGAGTGGAAAGGTGAGAGTTTGGGCAGCTGTGCAGACAAAGAAGGCGCCCTTTGGCCTGGGCCTAAATGCTTGTGACACCCCACTGGACCTGCCGTGCTCTGAGGAACCTGCCCTGGGACCCCTGCTCCCCTGCCCTTTGTTCAGTCACAGCAGAGATGGCCACACCCACTCCTTCAGTGAGGGCAGAGTTCCAACCACCCTCAGCCCCGCCCCCTCTCCACAGGTTACCATGGACTACAGAGGCTGCATCCTGAGGCCAGGGCGTTCCGACAATGCCAAGGGCAGACATGATGACCTTAGATGATTTCCTCTTGTATCAGGTTTGGTAAACTTTAGGAGCTAGGAAATGGTCCACTTTACAGAAATGTTCAAATTTACTGGCATTTCTTATATTCTCTGCTATAACATTGTCCTGATTCTTTCTGTATATTCTATACTTATATTTTTGTTTTCCTTAATCAAAGTGTGTCTTTTCAATCTTTTCAAAGAAGATTCTTTGGACTTACTAAATCACCTGAATTTTATACGTTTTCTGTTGTATTAAGTTCTGCTCATATCTTTATTTATCTTTTTTCTATGTTCTCAGGGTTTATTGTTTTGATCTTCTGATGTCAATTAAAACACTTGGTTATTCTTTTTAATAAATATTTTACTTATAAAGATTTGAACTTTTGAAGATTCCAGCTTACTTGTAAGTTTCTAAGGGTCAGGTCCTCTCCATTGTTGCTGGCCTAAGGTTTAGTTCACCATATAGCAATGTATATATTGACCTATTTTCCCCTCGACTTTCTGTGATTCCCTACATCTCACCTTTCTTTGCAGACAAGCCATTTGAAATACCCTTAACTTATTTCACAGCCAATAAGTCATTGAAATAATGTGTATTTTTAGGGAAATCTTCTTATATAATTAGGCAGAAAATCTCACCTGCCATAGTTTTCAAAACAGCATAATTTCACTCTTCTCAATGCTTAATCTGTTGTATTACACAACCTTTGAGTATTTAGCTTTATCAACGACATGTCCTTTAAAAATGTTTTAGAGATCCTACCAGTCTTTGAAAACATCCTTGTTCCTTGTTTCAGTTCCAGTTTTATGTATATATTCTGCCTTGCACCTGATTATTCCAACAATTGATGGATGGCCTTGGGAATCTAATTCTGGTATTGATAGTCTTTACTGATTGTCTCCCCTCGTAGCTGATTTTTTCATTATTGTGTAAATTTAGATCATGAGCTCATGTTTAGCTAAACAGCTGACCTTGTAAGACGCTTAGGTGTGAACGCTCGTAAGCTTCCGCAGAAAGACGGCAAAGATTTATTTGTGTCCCTCCAATGAGTTGCCCACGAGGACACCGTTTTCTACAAGTGTTGGTCCAATACTCCCTCTAGAGGAAGGGGACTCCGACAGGGCTGATTGGCGGCCCCCGATCTGGGGCAGGGGCAGTGGGCAGCCTGTGGCCCGGGCTGGAGCCTCTTTGCATGTGTCCCTGGGACACATCTGCCTGCGAACTTCGGTAACCTGGCAGGAAACTACGATGCCCAGACCTATGGTTAGCTGTGCAGCGAGGTGTACTGTGAGGACAAGTTCCACACATACTTCAAGTAAGAGGTCGGCCTGAGTGGAAAGGTGAGAGTTTGGGCAGCTGTGCAGACAAAGAAGGCGCCCTTTGGCCTGGGCCTAAATGCTTGTGACACCCCACTGGACCTGCCGTGCTCTGAGGAACCTGCCCTGGGACCCCTGCTCCCCTGCCCTTTGTTCAGTCACAGCAGAGATGGCCACACCCACTCCTTCAGTGAGGGCAGAGTTCCAACCACCCTCAGGCCCGCCCCCTCTCCACAGGTTACCATGGACTACAGAGGCTGCATCCTGAGGCCAGGGCGTTCCGACAATGCCAAGGGCAGACATGATGACCTTAGATGATTTCCTCTTGTATCAGGTTTGGTAAACTTTAGGAGCTAGGAAATGGTCCACTTTACAGAAATGTTCAAATTTACTGGCATTTCTTATATTCTCTGCTATAACATTGTCCTGATTCTTTCTGTATATTCTATACTTATGTTTTTGTTTTCCTTAATCAAAGTGTGTCTTTTCAATCTTTTCAAAGAAGATTCTTTGGACTTACTAAATCACCTGAATTTTATACGTTTTCTGTTGTATTAAGTTCTGCTCATATCTTTATTTATCTTTTTTCTATGTTCTCAGGGTTTATTGTTTTGATCTTCTGATGTCAATTAAAACACTTGGTTATTCTTTTTAATAAATATTTTACTTATAAAGATTTGAACTTTTGAAGATTCCAGCTTACTTGTAAGTTTCTAAGGGTCAGGTCCTCTCCATTGTTGCTGGCCTAAGGTTTAGTTCACCATATAGCAATGTATATATTGACCTATTTTCCCCTCGACTTTCTGTGATTCCCTACATCTCACCTTTCTTTGCAGACAAGCCATTTGAAATACCCTTAACTTATTTCACAGCCAATAAGTCATTGAAATAATGTGTATTTTTAGGGAAATCTTCTTATATAATTAGGCAGAAAATCTCACCTGCCATAGTTTTCAAAACAGCATAATTTCACTCTTCTCAATGCTTAATCTGTTGTATTACACAACCTTTGAGTATTTAGCTTTATCAACGACATGTCCTTTAAAAATGTTTTAGAGATCCTACCAGTCTTTGAAAACATCCTTGTTCCTTGTTTCAGTTCCAGTTTTATGTATATATTCTGCCTTGCACCTGATTATTCCAACAATTGATGGATGGCCTTGGGAATCTAATTCTGGTATTGATAGTCTTTACTGATTGTCTCCCCTCGTAGCTGATTTTTTCATTATTGTGTAAATTTAGATCATGAGCTCATGTTTAGCTAAACAGCTGACCTTGTAAGACGCTTAGGTGTGAACGCTCGTAAGCTTCCGCAGAAAGACGGCAAAGATTTATTTGTGTCCCTCCAATGAGTTGCCCACGAGGACACCGTTTTCTACAAGTGTTGGTCCAATACTCCCTCTAGAGGAAGGGGACTCCGACAGGGCTGATTGGCGGCCCCCGATCTGGGGCAGGGGCAGTGGGCAGCCTGTGGCCCGGGCTGGAGCCTCTTTGCATGTGTCCCTGGGACACATCTGCCTGCGAACTTCGGTAACCTGGCAGGAAACTACGATGCCCAGACCTATGGTTAGCTGTGCAGCGAGGTGTACTGTGAGGACAAGTTCCACACATACTTCAAGTAAGAGGTCGGCCTGAGTGGAAAGGTGAGAGTTTGGGCAGCTGTGCAGACAAAGAAGGCGCCCTTTGGCCTGGGCCTAAATGCTTGTGACACCCCACTGGACCTGCCGTGCTCTGAGGAACCTGCCCTGGGACCCCTGCTCCCCTGCCCTTTGTTCAGTCACAGCAGAGATGGCCACACCCACTCCTTCAGTGAGGGCAGAGTTCCAACCACCCTCAGCCCCGCCCCCTCTCCACAGGTTACCATGGACTACAGAGGCTGCATCCTGAGGCCAGGGTGTTCCGACAATGCCAAGGGCAGACATGATGACCTTAGATGATTTCCTCTTGTATCAGGTTTGGTAAACTTTAGGAGCTAGGAAATGGTCCACTTTACAGAAATGTTCAAATTTACTGGCATTTCTTATATTCTCTGCTATAACATTGTCCTGATTCTTTCTGTATATTCTATACTTATGTTTTTGTTTTCCTTAATCAAAGTGTGTCTTTTCAATCTTTTCAAAGAAGATTCTTTGGACTTACTAAATCACCTGAATTTTATACGTTTTCTGTTGTATTAAGTTCTGCTCATATCTTTATTTATCTTTTTTCTATGTTCTCAGGGTTTATTGTTTTGATCTTCTGATGTCAATTAAAACACTTGGTTATTCTTTTTAATAAATATTTTACTTATAAAGATTTGAACTTTTGAAGATTCCAGCTTACTTGTAAGTTTCTAAGGGTCAGGTCCTCTCCATTGTTGCTGGCCTAAGGTTTAGTTCACCATATAGCAATGTATATATTGACCTATTTTCCCCTCGACTTTCTGTGATTCCCTACATCTCACCTTTCTTTGCAGACAAGCCATTTGAAATACCCTTAACTTATTTCACAGCCAATAAGTCATTGAAATAATGTGTATTTTTAGAGAAATCTTCTTATATAATTAGGCAGAAACTCTCACCTGCCATAGTTTTCAAAACAGCATAATTTCACTCTTCTCAATGCTTAATCTGTTGTATTACACAACCTTTGAGTATTTAGCTTTATCAATGACATGTACTTTAAAAATGTTTTAGAGATCCTACCAGTCTTTGAAAACATCCTTGTTCCTTGTTTCAGTTCCAGTTTTATGTATATATTCTGCCTTGCACCTGATTATTCCAACAATTGATGGATGGCCTTGGGAATCTAATTCTTGTATTGATAGTCTTTACTGATTGTCTCCCCTCGTAGCTGATTTTTTCATTATTGTGTAAATTTAGATCATGAGCTCATGTTTAGCTAAACAGCTGACCTTGTAAGACGCTTAGGTGTGAACGCTCGTAAGCTTCAGGAGAAAGTCGGCAAAATTTATTTGTGTCCCTCCAATGAGTTGCCCACGAGGACACCGTTTTCTACAAGTGTTGGTCCAATACTCCCTCTAAAGGAAGGGGATTCCGACAGGGCTGATTGGCGGCCCCCGATCTGGGGCAGGGGCAGTGGGCAGCCTGTGGCCCGGTCTGGAGCCTCTTTGCATGTGTCCCTGGGACACATCTGCCTGCGAACTTCGGTCACCTGGCAGGAAGCTACGATGCCCAGACCTATGGTTAGCTGTGCAGCGAGGTGTACTGTGAGGACAGGTTCCACACACACTTCAAGTAAGAGGTCGGCCTGAGTGGAAAGGTGAGAGTTTGGGCAGCTGTGCAGACAAAGAAGGCACACTTTGGCCTGGGCCTAAATGCTTGTGACACCCCACTGGACCTGCCGTGCTCTGAGGGCCCTGCCCTGGGCCCCCTGCTCCCCTGCCCTTTGTTCAGTCACAGCAGAGGTGGCCACACCCACTCCTTCAGTGAGGGCAGAGTTCCAACCACCCTCAGCCCCGCCCCCTCTCCACAGGTTACCATGGACTACAGAGGCTGCATCCTGAGGCCAGGGCGTTCCGACAATGCCAAGGGCAGACATGATGACCTTAAATGATTTCCTCTTGTGTCAGGTTTGGTAAACTTTAGGAGCTAGGAAATGGTCCACTTTACAGAAATGTTCAAATTTACTGGCATTTCTTATATTCTCTGCTATAACATTGTCCTGATTCTTTCTGTATATTCTATACTTATGTTTTTGTTTTCCTTAATCAAAGTGTGTCTTTTCAATCTTTTCAAAGAAGATTCTTTGGACTTACTAAATCACCTGAATTTTATACGTTTTCTGTTGTATTAAGTTCTGCTCATATCTTTATTTATCTTTTTTCTATGTTCTCAGGGTTTATTGTTTTGATCTTCTGATGTCAATTAAAACACTTGGTTATTCTTTTTAATAAATATTTTACTTATAAAGATTTGAACTTTTGAAGATTCCAGCTTACTTGTAAGTTTCTAAGGGTCAGGTCCTCTCCATTGTTGCTGGCCTAAGGTTTAGTTCACCATATAGCAATGTATATATTGACCTATTTTCCCCTCGACTTTCTGTGATTCCCTACATCTCACCTTTCTTTGCAGACAAGCCATTTGAAATACCCTTAACTTATTTCACAGCCAATAAGTCATTGAAATAATGTGTATTTTTAGGGAAATCTTCTTATATAATTAGGCAGAAAATCTCACCTGCCATAGTTTTCAAAACAGCATAATTTCACTCTTCTCAATGCTTAATCTGTTGTATTACACAACCTTTGAGTATTTAGCTTTATCAATGACATGTCCTTTAAAAATGTTTTAGAGATCCTACCAGTCTTTGAAAACATCCTTGTTCCTTGTTTCAGTTCCAGTTTTATGTATATATTCTGCCTTGCACCTGATTATTCCAACAATTGATGGATGGCCTTGTGAATCTAATTCTGGTATTGATAGTTTTTACTGATTGTCTCCCCTCGTAGCTGATTTTTTCATTATTGTGTAAATTTAGATCATGAGCTCATGTTTAGCTAAACAGCTGACCTTGTAAGACGCTTAGGTGTGAACGCTCGTAAGCTTCAGGAGAAAGTCGGCAAAATTTTTTTGTGTCCCTCCAATGAGTTGCCCACGAGGACACCGTTTTCTACAAGTGTTGGTCCAATACGCCCTCTAAAGGAAGGGGATTCCAACAGGGCTGATTGGCGGCCCCCGATCTGGGGCAGGGGCAGTGGGCAGCCTGTGGCCCGGTCTGGAGCCTCTTTGCATGTGTCCCTGGGACACATCTGCCTGCGAACTTCGGTCACCTGGCAGGAAGCTACGATGCCCAGACCTATGGTTAGCTGTGCAGCGAGGTGTACTGTGAGGACAGGTTCCACACACACTTCAAGTAAGAGGTCGGCCTGAGTGGAAAGGTGAGAGTTTGGGCAGCTGTGCAGACAAAGAAGGCACACTTTGGCCTGGGCCTAAATGCTTGTGACACCCCACTGGACCTGCCGTGCTCTGAGGGCCCTGCCCTGGGCCCCCTGCTCCCCTGCCCTTTGTTCAGTCACAGCAGAGATGGCCACACCCACTCCTTCAGTGAGGGCAGAGTTCCAACCACCCTCAGCCCCGCCCCCACTCCACAGGTTACCATGGACTACAGAGGCTGCATCCTGAGGCCAGGGCATTCCGACAATGCCAAGGGCAGACATGATGACCTTAAATGATTTCCTCTTGTGTCAGGTTTGGTAAACTTTAGGAGCTAGGAAATGGTCCACTTTACAGAAATGTTCAAATTTACTGGCATTTCTTATATTCTCTGCTATAACATTGTCCTGATTCTTTCTGTATATTCTATACTTATGTTTTTGTTTTCCTTAATCAAAGTGTGTCTTTTCAATCTTTTCAAAGAAGATTCTTTGGACTTACTAAATCACCTGAATTTTATACGTTTTCTGTTGTATTAAGTTCTGCTCATATCTTTATTTATCTTTTTTCTATGTTCTCAGGGTTTATTGTTTTGATCTTCTGATGTCAATTAAAACACTTGGTTATTCATTTTAATAAATATTTTACTTATAAAGATTTGAACTTTTGAAGATTCCAGCTTACTTGTAAGTTTCTAAGGGTCAGGTCCTCTCCATTGTTGCTGGCCTAAGGTTTAGTTCACCATATAGCAATGTATATATTGACCTATTTTCCCCTCGACTTTCTGTGATTCCCTACATCTCACCTTTCTTTGCAGACAAGCCATTTGAAATACCCTTAACTTATTTCACAGCCAATAAGTCATTGAAATAGTGTGTATTTTTAGAGAAATCTTCTTATATAATTAGGCAGAAAATCTCACCTGCCATAGTTTTCAAAACAGCATAATTTCACTCTTCTCAATGCTTAATCTGTTGTATTACACAACCTTTGAGTATTTAGCTTTATCAATGACATGTACTTTAAAAATGTTTTAGAGATCCTACCAGTCTTTGAAAACATCCTTGTTCCTTGTTTCAGTTCCAGTTTTATGTATATATTCTGCCTTGCACCTGATTATTCCAACAATTGATGGATGGCCTTGTGAATCTAATTCTGGTATTGATAGTCGTAACTGATTGTCTCCACTCGTAGCTGATTTTTTCATTATTGTGTAAATTTAGATCATGAGCTCATGTTTATCTAAACAGCTGACCTTGTAAGACGCTTAGGTGTGAACGCTCGTAAGCTTCAGGAGAAAGTCGGCAAAATTTATTTGTGTCCCTCCAATGAGTTGCCCACGAGGACACCGTTTTCTACAAGTGTTGGTCCAATACGCCGTCTAAAGGAAGGGGATTCCGACAGGGCTGATTGGCGGCCCCCGATCTGGGGCAGGGACAGTGGGCAGCCTGTGGCCCGGTCTGGAGCCTCTTTGCATGTGTCCCTGGGACACATCGGCCTGCGAACTTCGGTCACCTGGCAGGAAGCTACGATGCCCAGACCTATGGTTAGCTGTGCAGCGAGGTGTACTGTGAGGACAGGTTCCACACACACTTCAAGTAAGAGGTCGGCCTGAGTGGAAAGGTGAGAGTTTGGGCAGCTGTGCAGACAAAGAAGGCACACTTTGGCCTGGGCCTAAATGCTTGTGACACACCACTGGACCTGCCGTGCTCTGAGGGCCCTGACCTGGGTCCCCTGCTCCCCTGCCCTTTGTTCAGTCACAGCAGAGATGGCCACACCCACTCCTTCAGTGAGGGCAGAGTTCCAACCACCCTCAGCCCCGCCCCCTCTCCACAGGTTACCATGGACTACAGAGGCTGCATCCTGAGGCCAGGGCGTTCCGACAATGCCAATGGCAGACATGATGACCTTAAATGATTTCCTCTTGTGTCAGGTTTGGTAAACTTTAGGAGCTAGGAAATGGTCCACTTTACAGAAATGTTCAAATTTACTGGCATTTCTTATATTCTCTGCTATAACATTGTCCTGATTCTTTCTGTATATTCTATACTTATGTTTTTGTTTTCCTTAATCAAAGTGTGTCTTTTCAATCTTTTCAAAGAAGATTCTTTGGACTTACTAAATCACCTGAATTTTATACGTTTTCTGTTGTATTAAGTTCTGCTCATATCTTTATTTATCTTTTTTCTATGTTCTCAGGGTTTATTGTTTTGATCTTCTGATGTCAATTAAAACACTTGGTTATTCATTTTAATAAATATTTTACTTATAAAGATTTGAACTTTTGAAGATTCCAGCTTACTTGTAAGTTTCTAAGGGTCAGGTCCTCTCCATTGTTGCTGGCCTAAGGTTTAGTTCACCATATAGCAATGTATATATTGACCTATTTTCCCCTCGACTTTCTGTGATTCCCTACATCTCACCTTTCTTTGCAGACAAGCCATTTGAAATACCCTTAACTTATTTCACAGCCAATAAGTCATTGAAATAGTGTGTATTTTTAGAGAAATCTTCTTATATAATTAGGCAGAAAATCTCACCTGCCATAGTTTTCAAAACAGCATAATTTCACTCTTCTCAATGCTTAATCTGTTGTATTACACAACCTTTGAGTATTTAGCTTTATCAATGACATGTCCTTTAAAAATGTTTTAGAGATCCTACCAGTCTTTGAAAACATCCTTGTTCCTTGTTTCAGTTCCAGTTTTATGTATATATTCTGCCTTGCACCTGATTATTCCAACAATTGATGGATGGCCTTGGGAATCTAATTCTGGTATTGATAGTCTTTACTGATTGTCTCCCCTCGTAGCTGATTTCTTCATTATTGTGTAAATTTAGATCATGAGCTCATGTTTAGCTAAACAGCTGACCTTGTAAGACGCTTAGGTGCGAACGCTCGTAAGCTTCAGGAGAAAGTCGGCAAAATTTATTTGTGTCCCTCCAATGAGTTGCCCACGAGGACACCGTTTTCTACAAGTGTTGGTCCAATACTCCCTCTAAAGGAAGGGGATTCCGACAGGGCTGATTGGCGGCCCCCGATCTGGGGCAGGGGCAGTGGGCAGCCTGTGGCCCGGTCTGGAGCCTCTTTGCATGTGTCCCTGGGACACATCTGCCTGCGAACTTCGGTCACCTGGCAGGAAGCTACGATGCCCAGACCTATGGTTAGCTGTGCAGCGAGGTGTACTGTGAGGACAGGTTCCACACACACTTCAAGTAAGAGGTCGGCCTGAGTGGAAAGGTGAGAGTTTGGGCAGCTGTGCAGACAAAGAAGGCACACTTTGGCCTGGGCCTAAATGCTTGTGACACCCCGCTGGACCTGCCGTGCACTGAGGGCCCTGCCCTGGGCCCCCTGCTCCCCTGCCCTTTGTTCAGTCACAGCAGAGATGGCCACACCCACTCCTTCAGTGAGGGCAGAGTTCCAACCACCCTCAGCCCCGCCCCCTCTCCACAGGTTACCATGGACTACAGAGGCTGCATCCTGAGGCCAGGGCGTTCCGACAATGCCAAGGGCAGACATGATGACCTTAAATGATTTCCTCTTGTGTCAGGTTTGGTAAACTTTAGGAGCTAGGAAATGGTCCACTTTACAGAAATGTTCAAATTTACTGGCATTTCTTATATTCTCTGCTATAACATTGTCCTGATTCTTTCTGTATATTCTATACTTATGTTTTTGTTTTCCTTAATCAAAGTGTGTCTTTTCAATCTTTTCAAAGAAGATTCTTTGGACTTACTAAATCACCTGAATTTTATACGTTTTCTGTTGTATTAAGTTCTGCTCATATCTTTATTTATCTTTTTTCTATGTTCTCAGGGTTTATTGTTTTGATCTTCTGATGTCAATTAAAACACTTGGTTATTCATTTTAATAAATATTTTACTTATAAAGATTTGAACTTTTGAAGATTCCAGCTTACTTGTAAGTTTCTAAGGGTCAGGTCCTCTCCATTGTTGCTGGCCTAAGGTTTAGTTCACCATATAGCAATGTATATATTGACCTATTTTCCCCTCGACTTTCTGTGATTCCCTACATCTCACCTTTCTTTGCAGACAAGCCATTTGAAATACCCTTAACTTATTTCACAGCCAATAAGTCATTGAAATAATGTGTATTTTTAGAGAAATCTTCTTATATAATTAGGCAGAAAATCTCACCTGCCATAGTTTTCAAAACAGCATAATTTCACTCTTCTCAATGCTTAATCTGTTGTATTACACAACCTTTGAGTATTTAGCTTTATCAATGACATGTCCTTTAAAAATGTTTTAGAGATCCTACCAGTCTTTGAAAACATCCTTGTTCCTTGTTTCAGTTCCAGTTTTATGTATATATTCGGCCTTGCACCTGATTATCCCAACAATTGATGGATGGCCTTGGGAATCTAATTCTGGTATTGATAGTCTTTACTGATTGTCTCCCCTCGTAGCTGATTTCTTCATTATTGTGTAAATTTAGATCATGAGCTCATGTTTAGCTAAACAGCTGACCTTGTAAGACGCTTAGGTGTGAACGCTCTTAAGCTTCCGCAGAAAGACGGCAAAGATTTATTGGTGTCCCTCCAATGAGTTGCCCACGAGGACACCGTTTTCTACAAGTGTTGGTCCAATACTCCCTCTAGAGGAAGGGGACTCCGACAGGGCTGATTGGCGGCCCCCGATCTGCGGCAGGGGCAGTGGGCAGCCTGTGGCCCGGTCTGGAGCCTCTTTGCATGTGTCCCTGGGACACATCTGCCTGCGAACTTCGGTCACCTGGCAGGAAGCTACGATGCCCAGACCTATGGTTAGCTGTGCAGCGAGCTGTACTGTGAGGACAGGTTCCACACACACTTCAAGTAAGAGGTCGGCCTGAGTGGAAAGGTGAGAGTTTGGGCAGCTGTGCAGACAAAGAAGGCACACTTTGGCCTGGGCCTAAATGCTTGTGACACCCCACTGGACCTGCCGTGCTCTGAGGGCCCTGCCCTGGGCCCCCTGCTCCCCTGCCCTTTGTTCAGTCACAGCAGAGATGGCCACACCCACTCCTTCAGTGAGGGCAGAGTTCCAACCACCCTCAGCCCCGCCCCCTCTCCACAGGTTACCATGGACTACAGAGGCTGCATCCTGAGGCCAGGGCGTTCCGACAATGCCAAGGGCAGACATGATGACCTTAAATGATTTCCTCTTGTGTCAGGTTTGGTAAACTTTAAGAGCTAGGAAATGGTCCACTTTACAGAAATGTTCAAATTTACTGGCATTTCTTATATTCTCTGCTATAACATTGTCCTGATTCTTTCTGTATATTCTATACTTATGTTTTTGTTTTCCTTAATCAAAGTGTGTCTTTTCAATCTTTTCAAAGAAGATTCTTTGGACTTACTAAATCACCTGAATTTTATACGTTTTCTGTTGTATTAAGTTCTGCTCATATCTTTATTTATCTTTTTTCTATGTTCTCAGGGTTTATTGTTTTGATCTTCTGATGTCAATTAAAACACTTGGTTATTC
Organism: Mesoplodon mirus; assembly: GCF_964341445.2. Lineage (NCBI taxonomy): Eukaryota > Metazoa > Chordata > Mammalia > Artiodactyla > Ziphiidae > Mesoplodon > Mesoplodon mirus. The sequence continues at coordinate 175,941,772 of NC_138976.1, read as the reverse complement.
ATTTTAATAAATATTTTACTTATAAAGATTTGAACTTTTGAAGATTCCAGCTTACTTGTAAGTTTCTAAGGGTCAGGTCCTCTCCATTGTTGCTGGCCTAAGGTTTAGTTCACCATATAGCAATGTATATATTGACCTATTTTCCCCTCGACTTTCTGTGATTCCCTACATCTCACCTTTCTTTGCAGACAAGCCATTTGAAATACCCTTAACTTATTTCACAGCCAATAAGTCATTGAAATAATGTGTATTTTTAGAGAAATCTTCTTATATAATTAGGCAGAAAATCTCACCTGCCATAGTTTTCAAAACAGCATAATTTCACTCTTCTCAATGCTTAATCTGTTGTATTACACAACCTTTGAGTATTTAGCTTTATCAATGACATGTCCTTTAAAAATGTTTTAGAGATCCTACCAGTCTTTGAAAACATCCTTGTTCCTTGTTTCAGGTCCAGTTTTATGTATATATACTGCCTTGCACCTGATTATCCCAACAATTGATGGATGGCCTTGGGAATCTAATTCTGGTATTGATAGTCTTTACTGATTGTCTCCCCTCGTAGCTGATTTTTTCATTATTGTGTAAATTTAGATCATGAGCTCATGTTTAGCTAAACAGCTGACCTTGTAAGACGCTTAGGTGTGAACGCTCGTAAGCTTCCGCAGAAAGACGGCAAAGATTTATTTGTGTCCCTCCAATGAGTTGCCCACGAGGACACCCTTTTCTACAAGTGTTGGTCCAATACTCCCTCTAGAGGAAGGGGACTCCGACAGGGCTGATTGGCGGCCCCCGATCTGCGGCAGGGGCAGTGGGCAGCCTGTGGCCCGGGCTGGAGCCTCTTTGCATGTGTCCCTGGGACACATCTGCCTGCGAACTTCGGTCACCTCGCAGGAAACTACGATGCCCAGAACTATGGTTAGCTGTGCAGCGAGGTGAACTGTGAGGACAGGTTCCACACATACTTCAAGTAAGAGGTCGGCCTGAGTGGAAAGGTGAGAGTTTGGGCAGCTGTGCAGACAAAGAAGGCGCCCTTTGGCCTGGGCCTAAATGCTTGTGACACCCCACTGGACCTGCCGTGCTCTGAGGGCCCTGCCCTGGGCCCCCTGCTCCCCTGCCCTTTGTTCAGTCACAGCAGAGATGGCCACACCCACTCCTTCAGTGAGGGCAGAGTTCCAACCACCCTCAGCCCCGCCCCCTCTCCACAGGTTACCATGGACTACAGAGGCTGCATCCTGAGGCCAGGGCGTTCCGACAATGCCAAGGGCAGACATGATGACCTTAAATGATTTCCTCTTGTGTCAGGTTTGGTAAACTTTAGGAGCTAGGAAATGGTCCACTTTACAGAAATGTTCAAATTTACTGGCATTTCTTATATTCTCTGCTATAACATTGTCCTGATTCTTTCTGTATATTCTATACTTATGTTTTTGTTTTCCTTAATCAAAGTGTGTCTTTTCAATCTTTTCAAAGAAGATTCTTTGGACTTACTAAATCACCTGAATTTTATACGTTTTCTGTTGTATTAAGTTCTGCTCATATCTTTATTTATCTTTTTTCTATGTTCTCAGGGTTTATTGTTTTGATCTTCTGATGTCAATTAAAACACTTGGTTATTCATTTTAATAAATATTTTACTTATAAAGATTTGAACTTTTGAAGATTCCAGCTTACTTGTAAGTTTCTAAGGGTCAGGTCCTCTCCATTGTTGCTGGCCTAAGGTTTAGTTCACCATATAGCAATGTATATATTGACCTATTTTCCCCTCGACTTTCTGTGATTCCCTACATCTCACCTTTCTTTGCAGACAAGCCATTTGAAATACCCTTAACTTATTTCACAGCCAATAAGTCATTGAAATAATGTGTATTTTTAGAGAAATCTTCTTATATAATTAGGCAGAAAATCTCACCTGCCATAGTTTTCAAAACAGCATAATTTCACTCTTCTCAATGCTTAATCTGTTGTATTACACAACCTTTGAGTATTTAGCTTTATCAATGACATGTACTTTAAAAATGTTTTAGAGATCCTACCAGTCTTTGAAAACATCCTTGTTCCTTGTTTCAGTTCCAGTTTTATGTATATATTCTGCCTTGCACCTGATTATTCCAACAATTGATGGATGGCCTGGGAATCTAATTCTGGTATTGATAGTCTTTACTGATTGTCTCCCCTCGTAGCTGATTTTTTCATTATTGTGTAAATTTAGATCATGAGGTCATGTTTAGCTAAACAGCTGACCTTGTAAGACGCTTAGGTGCGAACGCTCGTAAGCTTCAGGAGAAAGTCGGCAAAATTTATTTGTGTCCCTCCAATGAGTTGCCCACGAGGACACCGTTTTCTACAAGTGTTGGTCCAATACTCCCTCTAAAGGAAGGGGATTCCGACAGGGCTGATTGGCGGCCCCCGATCTGGGGCAGGGGCAGTGGGCAGCCTGTGGCCCGGTCTGGAGCCTCTTTGCATGTGTCCCTGGGACACATCTGCCTGCGAACTTCGGTCACCTGGCAGGAAGCTACGATGCCCAGACCTATGGTTAGCTGTGCAGCGAGGTGTACTGTGAGGACAGGTTCCACACACACTTCAAGTAAGAGGTCGGCCTGAGTGGAAAGGTGAGAGTTTGGGCAGCTGTGCAGACAAAGAAGGCACACTTTGGCCTGGGCCTAAATGCTTGTGACACCCCACTGGACCTGCCGTGCTCTGAGGGCCCTGCCCTGGGCCCCCTGCTCCCCTGCCCTTTGTTCAGTCACAGCAGAGATGGCCACACCCACTCCTTCAGTGAGGGCAGAGTTCCAACCACCCTCAGCCCCGCCCCCTCTCCACAGGTTACCATGGACTACAGAGGCTGCATCCTGAGGCCAGGGCGTTCCGACAATGCCAAGGGCAGACATGATGACCTTAAATGATTTCCTCTTGTGTCAGGTTTGGTAAACTTTAGGAGCTAGGAAATGGTCCACTTTACAGAAATGTTCAAATTTACTGGCATTTCTTATATTCTCTGCTATAACATTGTCCTGATTCTTTCTGTATATTCTATACTTATGTTTTTGTTTTCCTTAATCAAAGTGTGTCTTTTCAATCTTTTCAAAGAAGATTCTTTGGACTTACTAAATCACCTGAATTTTATACGTTTTCTGTTGTATTAAGTTCTGCTCATATCTTTATTTATCTTTTTTCTATGTTCTCAGGGTTTATTGTTTTGATCTTCTGATGTCAATTAAAACACTTGGTTATTCATTTTAATAAATATTTTACTTATAAAGATTTGAACTTTTGAAGATTCCAGCTTACTTGTAAGTTTCTAAGGGTCAGGTCCTCTCCATTGTTGCTGGCCTAAGGTTTAGTTCACCATATAGCAATGTATATATTGACCTATTTTCCCCTCGACTTTCTGTGATTCCCTACATCTCACCTTTCTTTGCAGACAAGCCATTTGAAATACCCTTAACTTATTTCACAGCCAATAAGTCATTGAAATAATGTGTATTTTTAGAGAAATCTTCTTATATAATTAGGCAGAAAATCTCACCTGCCATAGTTTTCAAAACAGCATAATTTCACTCTTCTCAATGCTTAATCTGTTGTATTACACAACCTTTGAGTATTTAGCTTTATCAATGACATGTACTTTAAAAATGTTTGAGAGATCCTACCAGTCTTTGAAAACATCCTTGTTCCTTGTTTCAGTTCCAGTTTTATGTATATATTCTGCCTTGCACCTGATTATTCCAACAATTGATGGATGGCCTTGGGAATCTAATCCTGGTATTGATAGTCTTTACTGATTGTCTCCCCTCGTAGCTGATTTCTTCATTATTGTGTAAATTTAGATCATGAGCTCATGTTTAGCTAAACAGCTGACCTTGTAAGACGCTTAGGTGTGAACGCTCTTAAGCTTCCGCAGAAAGACGGCAAAGATTTATTGGTGTCCCTCCAATGAGTTGCCCACGAGGACACCGTTTTCTACAAGTGTTGGTCCAATACTCCCTCTAGAGGAAGGGGACTCCGACAGGGCTGATTGGCGGCCCCCGATCTGCGGCAGGGGCAGTGGGCAGCCTGTGGCCCGGTCTGGAGCCTCTTTGCATGTGTCCCTGGGACACATCTGCCTGCGAACTTCGGTCACCTGGCAGGAAGCTACGATGCCCAGACCTATGGTTAGCTGTGCAGCGAGCTGTACTGTGAGGACAGGTTCCACACACACTTCAAGTAAGAGGTCGGCCTGAGTGGAAAGGTGAGAGTTTGGGCAGCTGTGCAGACAAAGAAGGCACACTTTGGCCTGGGCCTAAATGCTTGTGACACCCCACTGGACCTGCCGTGCTCTGAGGGCCCTGCCCTGGGCCCCCTGCTCCCCTGCCCTTTGTTCAGTCACAGCAGAGATGGCCACACCCACTCCTTCAGTGAGGGCAGAGTTCCAACCACCCTCAGCCCCGCCCCCTCTCCACAGGTTACCATGGACTACAGAGGCTGCATCCTGAGGCCAGGGCGTTCCGACAATGCCAAGGGCAGACATGATGACCTTAAATGATTTCCTCTTGTGTCAGGTTTGGTAAACTTTAAGAGCTAGGAAATGGTCCACTTTACAGAAATGTTCAAATTTACTGGCATTTCTTATATTCTCTGCTATAACATTGTCCTGATTCTTTCTGTATATTCTATACTTATGTTTTTGTTTTCCTTAATCAAAGTGTGTCTTTTCAATCTTTTCAAAGAAGATTCTTTGGACTTACTAAATCACCTGAATTTTATACGTTTTCTGTTGTATTAAGTTCTGCTCATATCTTTATTTATCTTTTTTCTATGTTCTCAGGGTTTATTGTTTTGATCTTCTGATGTCAATTAAAACACTTGGTTATTCATTTTAATAAATATTTTACTTATAAAGATTTGAACTTTTGAAGATTCCAGCTTACTTGTAAGTTTCTAAGGGTCAGGTCCTCTCCATTGTTGCTGGCCTAAGGTTTAGTTCACCATATAGCAATGTATATATTGACCTATTTTCCCCTCGACTTTCTGTGATTCCCTACATCTCACCTTTCTTTGCAGACAAGCCATTTGAAATACCCTTAACTTATTTCACAGCCAATAAGTCATTGAAATAATGTGTATTTTTAGAGAAATCTTCTTATATAATTAGGCAGAAAATCTCACCTGCCATAGTTTTCAAAACAGCATAATTTCACTCTTCTCAATGCTTAATCTGTTGTATTACACAACCTTTGAGTATTTAGCTTTATCAATGACATGTCCTTTAAAAATGTTTTAGAGATCCTACCAGTCTTTGAAAACATCCTTGTTCCTTGTTTCAGGTCCAGTTTTATGTATATATACTGCCTTGCACCTGATTATCCCAACAATTGATGGATGGCCTTGGGAATCTAATTCTGGTATTGATAGTCTTTACTGATTGTCTCCCCTCGTAGCTGATTTTTTCATTATTGTGTAAATTTAGATCATGAGCTCATGTTTAGCTAAACAGCTGACCTTGTAAGACGCTTAGGTGTGAACGCTCGTAAGCTTCCGCAGAAAGACGGCAAAGATTTATTTGTGTCCCTCCAATGAGTTGCCCACGAGGACACCCTTTTCTACAAGTGTTGGTCCAATACTCCCTCTAGAGGAAGGGGACTCCGACAGGGCTGATTGGCGGCCCCCGATCTGCGGCAGGGGCAGTGGGCAGCCTGTGGCCCGGGCTGGAGCCTCTTTGCATGTGTCCCTGGGACACATCTGCCTGCGAACTTCGGTCACCTCGCAGGAAACTACGATGCCCAGAACTATGGTTAGCTGTGCAGCGAGGTGAACTGTGAGGACAGGTTCCACACATACTTCAAGTAAGAGGTCGGCCTGAGTGGAAAGGTGAGAGTTTGGGCAGCTGTGCAGACAAAGAAGGCGCCCTTTGGCCTGGGCCTAAATGCTTGTGACACCCCACTGGACCTGCCGTGCTCTGAGGGCCCTGCCCTGGGCCCCCTGCTCCCCTGCCCTTTGTTCAGTCACAGCAGAGATGGCCACACCCACTCCTTCAGTGAGGGCAGAGTTCCAACCACCCTCAGCCCCGCCCCCTCTCCACAGGTTACCATGGACTACAGAGGCTGCATCCTGAGGCCAGGGCGTTCCGACAATGCCAAGGGCAGACATGATGACCTTAAATGATTTCCTCTTGTGTCAGGTTTGGTAAACTTTAGGAGCTAGGAAATGGTCCACTTTACAGAAATGTTCAAATTTACTGGCATTTCTTATATTCTCTGCTATAACATTGTCCTGATTCTTTCTGTATATTCTATACTTATGTTTTTGTTTTCCTTAATCAAAGTGTGTCTTTTCAATCTTTTCAAAGAAGATTCTTTGGACTTACTAAATCACCTGAATTTTATACGTTTTCTGTTGTATTAAGTTCTGCTCATATCTTTATTTATCTTTTTTCTATGTTCTCAGGGTTTATTGTTTTGATCTTCTGATGTCAATTAAAACACTTGGTTATTCATTTTAATAAATATTTTACTTATAAAGATTTGAACTTTTGAAGATTCCAGCTTACTTGTAAGTTTCTAAGGGTCAGGTCCTCTCCATTGTTGCTGGCCTAAGGTTTAGTTCACCATATAGCAATGTATATATTGACCTATTTTCCCCTCGACTTTCTGTGATTCCCTACATCTCACCTTTCTTTGCAGACAAGCCATTTGAAATACCCTTAACTTATTTCACAGCCAATAAGTCATTGAAATAATGTGTATTTTTAGAGAAATCTTCTTATATAATTAGGCAGAAAATCTCACCTGCCATAGTTTTCAAAACAGCATAATTTCACTCTTCTCAATGCTTAATCTGTTGTATTACACAACCTTTGAGTATTTAGCTTTATCAATGACATGTACTTTAAAAATGTTTTAGAGATCCTACCAGTCTTTGAAAACATCCTTGTTCCTTGTTTCAGGTCCAGTTTTATGTATATATTCTGCCTTGCACCTGATTATTCCAACAATTGATGGATGGCCTGGGAATCTAATTCTGGTATTGATAGTCTTTACTGATTGTCTCCCCTCGTAGCTGATTTTTTCATTATTGTGTAAATTTAGATCATGAGCTCATGTTTAGCTAAACAGCTGACCTTGTAAGACGCTTAGGTGCGAACGCTCGTAAGCTTCAGGAGAAAGTCGGCAAAATTTATTTGTGTCCCTCCAATGAGTTGCCCACGAGGACACCGTTTTCTACAAGTGTTGGTCCAATACTCCCTCTAAAGGAAGGGGATTCCGACAGGGCTGATTGGCGGCCCCCGATCTGGGGCAGGGGCAGTGGGCAGCCTGTGGCCCGGTCTGGAGCCTCTTTGCATGTGTCCCTGGGACACATCTGCCTGCGAACTTCGGTCACCTGGCAGGAAGCTACGATGCCCAGACCTATGGTTAGCTGTGCAGCGAGGTGTACTGTGAGGACAGGTTCCACACACACTTCAAGTAAGAGGTCGGCCTGAGTGGAAAGGTGAGAGTTTGGGCAGCTGTGCAGACAAAGAAGGCACACTTTGGCCTGGGCCTAAATGCTTGTGACACCCCGCTGGACCTGCCGTGCACTGAGGGCCCTGCCCTGGGCCCCCTGCTCCCCTGCCCTTTGTTCAGTCACAGCAGAGATGGCCACACCCACTCCTTCAGTGAGGGCAGAGTTCCAACCACCCTCAGCCCCGCCCCCTCTCCACAGGTTACCATGGACTACAGAGGCTGCATCCTGAGGCCAGGGCGTTCTGACAATGCCAAGGGCAGACATGATGACCTTAAATGATTTCCTCTTGTGTCAGGTTTGGTAAAATTTAGGAGCTAGGAAATGGTCCACTTTACAGAAATGTTCAAATTTACTGGCATTTCTTATATTCTCTGCTATAACATTGTCCTGATTCTTTCTGTATATTCTATACTTATGTTTTTGTTTTCCTTAATCAAAGTGTGTCTTTTCAATCTTTTCAAAGAAGATTCTTTGGACTTACTAAATCACCTGAATTTTATACGTTTTCTGTTGTATTAAGTTCTGCTCATATCTTTATTTATCTTTTTTCTATGTTCTCAGGGTTTATTGTTTTGATCTTCTGATGTCAATTAAAACACTTGGTTATTCATTTTAATAAATATTTTACTTATAAAGATTTGAACTTTTGAAGATTCCAGCTTACTTGTAAGTTTCTAAGGGTCAGGTCCTCTCCATTGTTGCTGGCCTAAGGTTTAGTTCACCATATAGCAATGTATATATTGACCTATTTTCCCCTCGACTTTCTGTGATTCCCTACATCTCACCTTTCTTTGCAGACAAGCCATTTGAAATACCCTTAACTTATTTCACAGCCAATAAGTCATTGAAATAATGTGTATTTTTAGAGAAATCTTCTTATATAATTAGGCAGAAAATCTCACCTGCCATAGCTTTCAAAACAGCATAATTTCACTCTTCTCAATGCTTAATCTGTTGTATTACACAACCTTTGAGTATTTAGCTTTATCAATGACATGTCCTTTAAAAATGTTTTAGAGATCCTACCAGTCTTTGAAAACATCCTTGTTCCTTGTTTCAGTTCCAGTTTTATGTATATATTCTGCCTTGCACCTGATTATTCCAACAATTGATGGATGGCCTTGGGAATCTAATTCTGGTATTGATAGTCTTTACTGATTGTCTCCCCTCGTAGCTGATTTCTTCATTATTGTGTAAATTTAGATCATGAGCTCATGTTTAGCTAAACAGCTGACCTTGTAAGACGCTTAGGTGTGAACGCTCGTAAGCTTCCGCAGAAAGACGGCAAAGATTTATTGGTGTCCCTCCAATGAGTTGCCCACGAGGACACCGTTTTCTACAAGTGTTGGTCCAATACGCCCTCTAGAGGAAGGGGACTCCGACAGGGCTGATTGGCGGCCCCCGATCTGGGGCAGGGGCAGTGGGCAGCCTGTGGCCCGGTCTGGAGCCTCTTTGCATGTGTCCCTGGGACACATCTGCCTGCGAACTTCGGTCACCTGGCAGGAAGCTACGATGCCCAGACCTATGGTTAGCTGTGCAGCGAGGTGTACTGTGAGGACAGGTTCCACACACACTTCAAGTAAGAGGTCGGCCTGAGTGGAAAGGTGAGAGTTTGGGCAGCTGTGCAGACAAAGAAGGCACACTTTGGCCTGGGCCTAAATGCTTGTGACACCCCACTGGACCTGCCGTGCTCTGAGGGCCCTGCCCTGGGCCCCCTGCTCCCCTGCCCTTTGTTCAGTCACAGCAGAGATGGCCACACCCACTCCTTCAGTGAGGGCAGAGTTCCAACCACCCTCAGCCCCGCCCCCTCTCCACAGGTTACCATGGACTACAGAGGCTGCATCCTGAGGCCAGGGCGTTCCGACAATGCCAAGGGCAGACATGATGACCTTAAATGATTTCCTCTTGTGTCAGGTTTGGTAAACTTTAGGAGCTAGGAAATGGTCCACTTTACAGAAATGTTCAAATTTACTGGCATTTCTTATATTCTCTGCTATAACATTGTCCTGATTCTTTCTGTATATTCTATACTTATGTTTTTGTTTTCCTTAATCAAAGTGTGTCTTTTCAATCTTTTCAAAGAAGATTCTTTGGACTTACTAAATCACCTGAATTTTATACGTTTTCTGTTGTATTAAGTTCTGCTCATATCTTTATTTATCTTTTTTCTATGTTCTCAGGGTTTATTGTTTTGATCTTCTGATGTCAATTAAAACACTTGGTTATTCATTTTAATAAATATTTTACTTATAAAGATTTGAACTTTTGAAGATTCCAGCTTACTTGTAAGTTTCTAAGGGTCAGGTCCTCTCCATTGTTGCTGGCCTAAGGTTTAGTTCACCATATAGCAATGTATATATTGACCTATTTTCCCCTCGACTTTCTGTGATTCCCTACATCTCACCTTTCTTTGCAGACAAGCCATTTGAAATACCCTTAACTTATTTCACAGCCAATAAGTCATTGAAATAATGTGTATTTTTAGAGAAATCTTCTTATATAATTAGGCAGAAAATCTCACCTGCCATAGTTTTCAAAACAGCATAATTTCACTCTTCTCAATGCTTAATCTGTTGTATTACACAACCTTTGAGTATTTAGCTTTATCAATGACATGTACTTTAAAAATGTTTTAGAGATCCTACCAGTCTTTGAAAACATCCTTGTTCCTTGTTTCAGTTCCAGTTTTATGTATATATTCTGCCTTGCACCTGATTATTCCAACAATTGATGGATGGCCTGGGAATCTAATTCTGGTATTGATAGTCTTTACTGATTGTCTCCCCTCGTAGCTGATTTTTTCATTATTGTGTAAATTTAGATCATGAGGTCATGTTTAGCTAAACAGCTGACCTTGTAAGACGCTTAGGTGCGAACGCTCGTAAGCTTCAGGAGAAAGTCGGCAAAATTTATTTGTGTCCCTCCAATGAGTTGCCCACGAGGACACCGTTTTCTACAAGTGTTGGTCCAATACTCCCTCTAAAGGAAGGGGATTCCGACAGGGCTGATTGGCGGCCCCCGATCTGGGGCAGGGGCAGTGGGCAGCCTGTGGCCCGGTCTGGAGCCTCTTTGCATGTGTCCCTGGGACACATCTGCCTGCGAACTTCGGTCACCTCGCAGGAAACTACGATGCCCAGAACTATGGTTAGCTGTGCAGCGAGGTGAACTGTGAGGACAGGTTCCACACACACTTCAAGTAAGAGGTCGGCCTGAGTGGAAAGGTGAGAGTTTGGGCAGCTGTGCAGACAAAGAAGGCGCCCTTTGGCCTGGGCCTAAATGCTTGTGACACCCCACTGGACCTGCCGTGCTCTGAGGGCCCTGCCCTGGGCCCCCTGCTCCCCTGCCCTTTGTTCAGTCACAGCAGAGATGGCCACACCCACTCCTTCAGTGAGGGCAGAGTTCCAACCACCCTCAGCCCCGCCCCCTCTCCACAGGTTACCATGGACTACAGAGGCTGCATCCTGAGGCCAGGGCGTTCCGAGAATGCCAAGGGCAGACATGATGACCTTAAATGATTTCCTCTTGTGTCAGGTTTGGTAAACTTTAGGAGCTAGGAAATGGTCCACTTTACAGAAATGTTCAAATTTACTGGCATTTCTTATATTCTCTGCTATAACATTGTCCTGATTCTTTCTGTATATTCTATACTTATGTTTTTGTTTTCCTTAATCAAAGTGTGTCTTTTCAATCTTTTCAAAGAAGATTCTTTGGACTTACTAAATCACCTGAATTTTATACGTTTTCTGTTGTATTAAGTTCTGCTCATATCTTTATTTATCTTTTTTCTATGTTCTCAGGGTTTATTGTTTTGATCTTCTGATGTCAATTAAAACACTTGGTTATTCATTTTAATAAATATTTTACTTATAAAGATTTGAACTTTTGAAGATTCCAGCTTACTTGTAAGTTTCTAAGGGTCAGGTCCTCTCCATTGTTGCTGGCCTAAGGTTTAGTTCACCATATAGCAATGTATATATTGACCTATTTTCCCCTCGACTTTCTGTGATTCCCTACATCTCACCTTTCTTTGCAGACAAGCCATTTGAAATACCCTTAACTTATTTCACAGCCAATAAGTCATTGAAATAATGTGTATTTTTAGAGAAATCTTCTTATATAATTAGGCAGAAAATCTCACCTGCCATAGTTTTCAAAACAGCATAATTTCACTCTTCTCAATGCTTAATCTGTTGTATTACACAACCTTTGAGTATTTAGCTTTATCAATGACATGTACTTTAAAAATGTTTTAGAGATCCTACCAGTCTTTGAAAACATCCTTGTTCCTTGTTTCAGGTCCAGTTTTATGTATATATTCTGCCTTGCACCTGATTATCCCAACAATTGATGGATGGCCTTGGGAATCTAATTCTGGTATTGATAGTCTTTACTGATTGTCTCCCCTCGTAGCTGATTTTTTCATTATTGTGTAAATTTAGATCATGAGGTCATGTTTAGCTAAATAGCTGACCTTGTAAGACGCTTAGGTGCGAACGCTCGTAAGCTTCAGGAGAAAGTCGGCAAAATTTATTTGTGTCCCTCCAATGAGTTGCCCACGAGGACACCGTTTTCTACAAGTGTTGGTCCAATACTCCCTCTAAAGGAAGGGGATTCCGACAGGGCTGATTGGCGGCCCCCGATCTGGGGCAGGGGCAGTGGGCAGCCTGTGGCCCGGTCTGGAGCCTCTTTGCATGTGTCCCTGGGACACATCTGCCTGCGAACTTCGGTCACCTGGCAGGAAGCTACGATGCCCAGACCTATGGTTAGCTGTGCAGCGAGGTGTACTGTGAGGACAGGTTCCACACACACTTCAAGTAAGAGGTCGGCCTGAGTGGAAAGGTGAGAGTTTGGGCAGCTGTGCAGACAAAGAAGGCACACTTTGGCCTGGGCCTAAATGCTTGTGACACCCCGCTGGACCTGCCGTGCACTGAGGGCCCTGCCCTGGGCCCCCTGCTCCCCTGCCCTTTGTTCAGTCACAGCAGAGATGGCCACACCCACTCCTTCAGTGAGGGCAGAGTTCCAACCACCCTCAGCCCCGCCCCCTCTCCACAGGTTACCATGGACTACAGAGGCTGCATCCTGAGGCCAGGGCGTTCCGACAATGCCAAGGGCAGACATGATGACCTTAAATGATTTCCTCTTGTGTCAGGTTTGGTAAACTTTAGGAGCTAGGAAATGGTCCACTTTACAGAAATGTTCAAATTTACTGGCATTTCTTATATTCTCTGCTATAACATTGTCCTGATTCTTTCTGTATATTCTATACTTATGTTTTTGTTTTCCTTAATCAAAGTGTGTCTTTTCAATCTTTTCAAAGAAGATTCTTTGGACTTACTAAATCACCTGAATTTTATACGTTTTCTGTTGTATTAAGTTCTGCTCATATCTTTATTTATCTTTTTTCTATGTTCTCAGGGTTTATTGTTTTGATCTTCTGATGTCAATTAAAACACTTGGTTATTCATTTTAATAAATATTTTACTTATAAAGATTTGAACTTTTGAAGATTCCAGCTTACTCGTAAGTTTCTAAGGGTCAGGTCCTCTCCATTGTTGCTGGCCTAAGGTTTAGTTCACCATATAGCAATGTATATATTGACCTATTTTCCCCTCGACTTTCTGTGATTCCCTACATCTCACCTTTCTTTGCAGACAAGCCATTTGAAATACCCTTAACTTATTTCACAGCCAATAAGTCATTGAAATAATGTGTATTTTTAGAGAAATCTTCTTATATAATTAGGCAGAAAATCTCACCTGCCATAGTTTTCAAAACAGCATAATTTCACTCTTCTCAATGCTTAATCTGTTGTATTACACAACCTTTGAGTATTTAGCTTTATCAATGACATGTACTTTAAAAATGTTTTAGAGATCCTACCAGTCTTTGAAAACATCCTTGTTCCTTGTTTCAGTTCCAGTTTTATGTATATATTCTGCCTTGCACCTGATTATTCCAACAATTGATGGATGGCCTGGGAATCTAATTCTGGTATTGATAGTCTTTACTGATTGTCTCCCCTCGTAGCTGATTTTTTCATTATTGTGTAAATTTAGATCATGAGGTCATGTTTAGCTAAACAGCTGACCTTGTAAGACGCTTAGGTGCGAACGCTCGTAAGCTTCAGGAGAAAGTCGGCAAAATTTATTTGTGTCCCTCCAATGAGTTGCCCACGAGGACACCGTTTTCTACAAGTGTTGGTCCAATACTCCCTCTAAAGGAAGGGGATTCCGACAGGGCTGATTGGCGGCCCCCGATCTGGGGCAGGGGCAGTGGGCAGCCTGTGGCCCGGTCTGGAGCCTCTTTGCATGTGTCTCTGGGACACATCTGCCTGCGAACTTCGGTCACCTGGCAGGAAGCTACGATGCCCAGACCTATGGTTAGCTGTGCAGCGAGGTGTACTGTGAGGACAGGTTCCACACACACTTCAAGTAAGAGGTCGGCCTGAGTGGAAAGGTGAGAGTTTGGGCAGCTGTGCAGACAAAGAAGGCAAACTTTGGCCTGGGCCTAAATGCTTGTGACACCCCGCTGGACCTGCCGTGCACTGAGGGCCCTGCCCTGGGCCCCCTGCTCCCCTGCCCTTTGTTCAGTCACAGCAGAGATGGCCACACCCACTCCTTCAGTGAGGGCAGAGTTCCAACCACCCTCAGCCCCGCCCCCTCTCCACAGGTTACCATGGACTACAGAGGCTGCATCCTGAGGCCAGGGCGTTCTGACAATGCCAAGGGCAGACATGATGACCTTAAATGATTTCCTCTTGTGTCAGGTTTGGTAAAATTTAGGAGCTAGGAAATGGTCCACTTTACAGAAATGTTCAAATTTACTGGCATTTCTTATATTCTCTGCTATAACATTGTCCTGATTCTTTCTGTATATTCTATACTTATGTTTTTGTTTTCCTTAATCAAAGTGTGTCTTTTCAATCTTTTCAAAGAAGATTCTTTGGACTTACTAAATCACCTGAATTTTATACGTTTTCTGTTGTATTAAGTTCTGCTCATATCTTTATTTATCTTTTTTCTATGTTCTCAGGGTTTATTGTTTTGATCTTCTGATGTCAATTAAAACACTTGGTTATTCATTTTAATAAATATTTTACTTATAAAGATTTGAACTTTTGAAGATTCCAGCTTACTTGTAAGTTTCTAAGGGTCAGGTCCTCTCCATTGTTGCTGGCCTAAGGTTTAGTTCACCATATAGCAATGTATATATTGACCTATTTTCCCCTCGACTTTCTGTGATTCCCTACATCTCACCTTTCTTTGCAGACAAGCCATTTGAAATACCCTTAACTTATTTCACAGCCAATAAGTCATTGAAATGATGTGTATTTTTAGAGAAATCTTCTTATATAATTAGGCAGAAAATCTCACCTGCCATAGTTTTCAAAACAGCATAATTTCACTCTTCTCAATGCTTAATCTGTTGTATTACACAACCTTTGAGTATTTAGCTTTATCAATGACATGTCCTTTAAAAATGTTTTAGAGATCCTACCAGTCTTTGAAAACATCCTTGTTCCTTGTTTCAGTTCCAGTTTTATGTATATATTCTGCCTTTCACCTGATTATTCCAACAATTGATGGATGGCCTTGGGAATCTAATTCTGGTATTGATAGTCTTTACTGATTGTCTCCCCTCGTAGCTGATTTCTTCATTATTGTGTAAATTTAGATCATGAGCTCATGTTTAGCTAAACAGCTGACCTTGTAAGACGCTTAGGTGTGAACGCTCGTAAGCTTCCGCAGAAAGACGGCAAAGATTTATTGGTGTCCCTCCAATGAGTTGCCCACGAGGACACCGTTTTCTACAAGTGTTGGTCCAATACGCCCTCTAGAGGAAGGGGACTCCGACAGGGCTGATTGGCGGCCCCCGATCTGGGGCAGGGGCAGTGGGCAGCCTGTGGCCCGGTCTGGAGCCTCTTTGCATGTGTCCCTGGGACACATCTGCCTGCGAACTTCGGTCACCTGGCAGGAAGCTACGATGCCCAGACCTATGGTTAGCTGTGCAGCGAGGTGTACTGTGAGGACAGGTTCCACACACACTTCAAGTAAGAGGTCGGCCTGAGTGGAAAGGTGAGAGTTTGGGCAGCTGTGCAGACAAAGAAGGCACACTTTGGCCTGGGCCTAAATGCTTGTGACACCCCAGTGGACATGCCGTGCTCTGAGGGCCCTGCCCTGGGCCCCCTGCTCCCCTGCCCTTTGTTCAGTCACAGCAGAGATGGCCACACCCACTCCTTCAGTGAGGGCAGAGTTCCAACCACCCTCAGCCCCGCCCCCTCTCCACAGGTTACCATGGACTACAGAGGCTGCATCCTGAGGCCAGGGCGTTCCGACAATGCCAAGGGCAGACATGATGACCTTAAATGATTTCCTCTTGTGTCAGGTTTGGTAAACTTTAGGAGCTAGGAAATGGTCCACTTTACAGAAATGTTCAAATTTACTGGCATTTCTTATATTCTCTGCTATAACATTGTCCTGATTCTTTCTGTATATTCTATACTTATGTTTTTGTTTTCCTTAATCAAAGTGTGTCTTTTCAATCTTTTCAAAGAAGATTCTTTGGACTTACTAAATCACCTGAATTTTATACGTTTTCTGTTGTATTAAGTTCTGCTCATATCTTTATTTATCTTTTTTCTATGTTCTCAGGGTTTATTGTTTTGATCTTCTGATGTCAATTAAAACACTTGGTTATTCATTTTAATAAATATTTTACTTATAAAGATTTGAACTTTTGAAGATTCCAGCTTACTTGTAAGTTTCTAAGGGTCAGGTCCTCTCCATTGTTGCTGGCCTAAGGTTTAGTTCACCATATAGCAATGTATATATTGACCTATTTTCCCCTCGACTTTCTGTGATTCCCTACATCTCACCTTTCTTTGCAGACAAGCCATTTGAAATACCCTTAACTTATTTCACAGCCAATAAGTCATTGAAATAATGTGTATTTTTAGAGAAATCTTCTTATATAATTAGGCAGAAAATCTCACCTGCCATAGTTTTCAAAACAGCATAATTTCACTCTTCTCAATGCTTAATCTGTTGTATTACACAACCTTTGAGTATTTAGCTTTATCAATGACATGTACTTTAAAAATGTTTTAGAGATCCTACCAGTCTTTGAAAACATCCTTGTTCCTTGTTTCAGTTCCAGTTTTATGTATATATTCTGCCTTGCACCTGATTATTCCAACAATTGATGGATGGCCTGGGAATCTAATTCTGGTATTGATAGTCTTTACTGATTGTCTCCCCTCGTAGCTGATTTTTTCATTATTGTGTAAATTTAGATCATGAGGTCATGTTTAGCTAAACAGCTGACCTTGTAAGACGCTTAGGTGCGAACGCTCGTAAGCTTCAGGAGAAAGTCGGCAAAATTTATTTGTGTCCCTCCAATGAGTTGCCCACGAGGACACCGTTTTCTACAAGTGTTGGTCCAATACTCCCTCTAAAGGAAGGGGATTCCGACAGGGCTGATTGGCGGCCCCCGATCTGGGGCAGGGGCAGTGGGCAGCCTGTGGCCCGGTCTGGAGCCTCTTTGCATGTGTCCCTGGGACACATCTGCCTGCGAACTTCGGTCACCTCGCAGGAAACTACGATGCCCAGAACTATGGTTAGCTGTGCAGCGAGGTGAACTGTGAGGACAGGTTCCACACACACTTCAAGTAAGAGGTCGGCCTGAGTGGAAAGGTGAGAGTTTGGGCAGCTGTGCAGACAAAGAAGGCGCCCTTTGGCCTGGGCCTAAATGCTTGTGACACCCCACTGGACCTGCCGTGCTCTGAGGGCCCTGCCCTGGGCCCCCTGCTCCCCTGCCCTTTGTTCAGTCACAGCAGAGATGGCCACACCCACTCCTTCAGTGAGGGCAGAGTTCCAACCACCCTCAGCCCCGCCCCCTCTCCACAGGTTACCATGGACTACAGAGGCTGCATCCTGAGGCCAGGGCGTTCCGACAATGCCAAGGGCAGACATGATGACCTTAAATGATTTCCTCTTGTGTCAGGTTTGGTAAACTTTAGGAGCTAGGAAATGGTCCACTTTACAGAAATGTTCAAATTTACTGGCATTTCTTATATTCTCTGCTATAACATTGTCCTGATTCTTTCTGTATATTCTATACTTATGTTTTTGTTTTCCTTAATCAAAGTGTGTCTTTTCAATCTTTTCAAAGAAGATTCTTTGGACTTACTAAATCACCTGAATTTTATACGTTTTCTGTTGTATTAAGTTCTGCTCATATCTTTATTTATCTTTTTTCTATGTTCTCAGGGTTTATTGTTTTGATCTTCTGATGTCAATTAAAACACTTGGTTATTCATTTTAATAAATATTTTACTTATAAAGATTGGAACTTTTGAAGATTCCAGCTTACTTGTAAGTTTCTAAGGGTCAGGTCCTCTCCATTGTTGCTGGCCTAAGGTTTAGTTCACCATATAGCAATGTATATATTGACCTATTTTCCCCTCGACTTTCTGTGATTCCCTACATCTCACCTTTCTTTGCAGACAAGCCATTTGAAATACCCTTAACTTATTTCACAGCCAATAAGTCATTGAAATAATGTGTATTTTTAGAGAAATCTTCTTATATAATTAGGCAGAAAATCTCACCTGCCATAGTTTTCAAAACAGCATAATTTCACTCTTCTCAATGCTTAATCTGTTGTATTACACAACCTTTGAGTATTTAGCTTTATCAATGACATGTACTTTAAAAATGTTTTAGAGATCCTACCAGTCTTTGAAAACATCCTTGTTCCTTGTTTCAGGTCCAGTTTTATGTATATATTCTGCCTTGCACCTGATTATCCCAACAATTGATGGATGGCCTTGGGAATCTAATTCTGGTATTGATAGTCTTTACTGATTGTCTCCCCTCGTAGCTGATTTTTTCATTATTGTGTAAATTTAGATCATGAGCTCATGTTTAGCTAAACAGCTGACCTTGTAAGACGCTTAGGTGTGAACGCTCGTAAGCTTCCGCAGAAAGACGGCAAAGATTTATTTGTGTCCCTCCAATGAGTTGCCCACGAGGACACTCTTTTCTACAAGTGTTGATCCAATACTCCCTCTAGAGGAAGGGGACTCCGACAGGGCTGATTGGCGGCCCCCGATCTGCGGCAGGGGCAGTGGGCAGCCTGTGGCCCGGGCTGGAGCCTCTTTGCATGTGTCCCTGGGACACATCTGCCTGCGAACTTCGGTCACCTCGCAGGAAACTACGATGCCCAGAACTATGGTTAGCTGTGCAGCGAGGTGAACTGTGAGGACAGGTTCCACACATACTTCAAGTAAGAGGTCGGCCTGAGTGGAAAGGTGAGAGTTTGGGCAGCTGTGCAGACAAAGAAGGCGCCCTTTGGCCTGGGCCTAAATGCTTGTGACACCCCACTGGACCTGCCGTGCTCTGAGGGCCCTGCCCTGGGAACCCTGCTCCCCTGCCCTTTGTTCAGTCACAGCAGAGATGGCCACACCCACTCCTTCAGTGAGGGCAGAGTTCCAACCACCCTCAGCCCCGCCCCCTCTCCACAGGTTACCATGGACTACACAGGCTGCATCCTGAGGCTAGGGCGTTCCGACAATGCCAAGGGCAGACATGATGACTTTAAATGATTTCCTCTTGTGTCAGGTTTGGTAAACTTTAGGAGCTAGGAAATGGTCCACTTTACAGAAATGTTCAAATTTACTGGCATTTCTTATATTCTCTGCTATAACATTGTCCTGATTCTTTCTGTATATTCTATACTTATGTTTTTGTTTTCCTTAATCAAAGTGTGTCTTTTCAATCTTTTCAAAGAAGATTCTTTGGACTTACTAAATCACCTGAATTTTATACGTTTTCTGTTGTATTAAGTTCTGCTCATATCTTTATTTATCTTTTTTCTATGTTCTCAGGGTTTATTGTTTTGATCTTCTGTTGTCAATTAAAACACTTGGTTATTCATTTTAATAAATATTTTACTTATAAAGATTTGAACTTTTGAAGATTCCAGCTTACTTGTAAGTTTCTAAGGGTCAGGTCCTCTCCATTGTTGCTGGCCTAAGGTTTAGTTCACCATATAGCAATGTATATATTGACCTATTTTCCCCTCGACTTTCTGTGATTCCCTACATCTCACCTTTCTTTGCAGACAAGCCATTTGAAATACCCTTAACTTATTTCACAGCCAATAAGTCATTGAAATAATGTGTATTTTTAGAGAAATCTTCTTATATAATTAGGCAGAAAATCTCACCTGCCATAGTTTTCAAAACAGCATAATTTCACTCTTCTCAATGCTTAATCTGTTGTATTACACAACCTTTGAGTATTTAGCTTTATCAATGACATGTCCTTTAAAAATGTTTTAGAGATCCTACCAGTCTTTGAAAACATCCTTGTTCCTTGTTTCAGTTCCAGTTTTATGTATATATTCTGCCTTGCACCTGATTATTCCAACAATTGATGGATGGCCTTGGGAATCTAATTCTGGTATTGATAGTCTTTACTGATTGTCTCCCCTCGTAGCTGATTTCTTCATTATTGTGTAAATTTAGATCATGAGCTCATGTTTAGCTAAACAGCTGACCTTGTAAGACGCTTAGGTGTGAACGCTCGTAAGCTTCCGCAGAAAGACGGCAAAGATTTATTGGTGTCCCTCCAATGAGTTGCCCACGAGGACACCGTTTTCTACAAGTGTTGGTCCAATACGCCCTCTAGAGGAAGGGGACTCCGACAGGGCTGATTGGCGGCCCCCGATCTGGGGCAGGGGCAGTGGGCAGCCTGTGGCCCGGTCTGGAGCCTCTTTGCATGTGTCCCTGGGACACATCTGCCTGCGAACTTCGGTCACCTGGCAGGAAGCTACGATGCCCAGACCTATGGTTAGCTGTGCAGCGAGGTGTACTGTGAGGACAGGTTCCACACACACTTCAAGTAAGAGGTCGGCCTGAGTGGAAAGGTGAGAGTTTGGGCAGCTGTGCAGACAAAGAAGGCGCCCTTTGGCCTGGGCCTAAATGCTTGTGACACCCCACTGGACCTGCCGTGCTCTGAGGGCCCTGCCCTGGGAACCCTGCTCCCCTGCCCTTTGTTCAGTCACAGCAGAGATGGCCACACCCACTCCTTCAGTGAGGGCAGAGTTCCAACCACCCTCAGCCCCGCCCCCTCTCCACAGGTTACCATGGACTACACAGGCTGCATCCTGAGGCTAGGGCGTTCCGACAATGCCAAGGGCAGACATGATGACTTTAAATGATTTCCTCTTGTGTCAGGTTTGGTAAACTTTAGGAGCTAGGAAATGGTCCACTTTACAGAAATGTTCAAATTTACTGGCATTTCTTATATTCTCTGCTATAACATTGTCCTGATTCTTTCTGTATATTCTATACTTATGTTTTTGTTTTCCTTAATCAAAGTGTGTCTTTTCAATCTTTTCAAAGAAGATTCTTTGGACTTACTAAATCACCTGAATTTTATACGTTTTCTGTTGTATTAAGTTCTGCTCATATCTTTATTTATCTTTTTTCTATGTTCTCAGGGTTTATTGTTTTGATCTTCTGATGTCAATTAAAACACTTGGTTATTCATTTTAATAAATATTTTACTTATAAAGATTTGAACTTTTGAAGATTCCAGCTTACTTGTAAGTTTCTAAGGGTCAGGTCCTCTCCATTGTTGCTGGCCTAAGGTTTAGTTCACCATATAGCAATGTATATATTGACCTATTTTCCCCTCGACTTTCTGTGATTCCCTACATCTCACCTTTCTTTGCAGACAAGCCATTTGAAATACCCTTAACTTATTTCACAGCCAATAAGTCATTGAAATAATGTGTATTTTTAGAGAAATCTTCTTATATAATTAGGCAGAAAATCTCACCTGCCATAGTTTTCAAAACAGCATAATTTCACTCTTCTCAATGCTTAATCTGTTGTATTACACAACCTTTGAGTATTTAGCTTTATCAATGACATGTACTTTAAAAATGTTTTAGAGATCCTACCAGTCTTTGAAAACATCCTTGTTCCTTGTTTCAGGTCCAGTTTTATGTATATATTCTGCCTTGCACCTGATTATTCCAACAATTGATGGATGGCCTTGGGAATCTAATTCTGGTATTGATAGTCTTTACTGATTGTCTCCCCTCGTAGCTGATTTCTTCATTATTGTGTAAATTTAGATCATGAGCTCATGTTTAGCTAAACAGCTGACCTTGTAAGACGCTTAGGTGTGAACGCTCGTAAGCTTCCGCAGAAAGACGGCAAAGATTTATTGGTGTCCCTCCAATGAGTTGCCCACGAGGACACCGTTTTCTACAAGTGTTGGTCCAATACGCCCTCTAGAGGAAGGGGACTCCGACAGGGCTGATTGGCGGCCCCCGATCTGGGGCAGGGGCAGTGGGCAGCCTGTGGCCCGGTCTGGAGCCTCTTTGCATGTGTCCCTGGGACACATCTGCCTGCGAACTTCGGTCACCTGGCAGGAAGCTACGATGCCCAGACCTATGGTTAGCTGTGCAGCGAGGTGTACTGTGAGGACAGGTTCCACACACACTTCAAGTAAGAGGTCGGCCTGAGTGGAAAGGTGAGAGTTTGGGCAGCTGTGCAGACAAAGAAGGCACACTTTGGCCTGGGCCTAAATGCTTGTGACACCCCACTGGACCTGCCGTGCTCTGAGGGCCCTGCCCTGGGCCCCCTGCTCCCCTGCCCTTTGTTCAGTCACAGCAGAGATGGCCACACCCACTCCTTCAGTGAGGGCAGAGTTCCAACCACCCTCAGCCCCGCCCCCTCTCCACAGGTTACCATGGACTACAGAGGCTGCATCCTGAGGCCAGGGCGTTCCGACAATGCCAAGGGCAGACATGATGACCTTAAATGATTTCCTCTTGTGTCAGGTTTGGTAAACTTTAGGAGCTAGGAAATGGTCCACTTTACAGAAATGTTCAAATTTACTGGCATTTCTTATATTCTCTGCTATAACATTGTCCTGATTCTTTCTGTATATTCTATACTTATGTTTTTGTTTTCCTTAATCAAAGTGTGTCTTTTCAATCTTTTCAAAGAAGATTCTTTGGACTTACTAAATCACCTGAATTTTATACGTTTTCTGTTGTATTAAGTTCTGCTCATATCTTTATTTATCTTTTTTCTATGTTCTCAGGGTTTATTGTTTTGATCTTCTGATGTCAATTAAAACACTTGGTTATTCATTTTAATAAATATTTTACTTATAAAGATTTGAACTTTTGAAGATTCCAGCTTACTTGTAAGTTTCTAAGGGTCAGGTCCTCTCCATTGTTGCTGGCCTAAGGTTTAGTTCACCATATAGCAATGTATATATTGACCTATTTTCCCCTCGACTTTCTGTGATTCCCTACATCTCACCTTTCTTTGCAGACAAGCCATTTGAAATACCCTTAACTTAGTTCACAGCCAATAAGTCATTGAAATAATGTGTATTTTTAGAGAAATCTTCTTATATAATTAGGCAGAAAATCTCACCTGCCATAGTTTTCAAAACAGCATAATTTCACTCTTCTCAATGCTTAATCTGTTGTATTACACAACCTTTGAGTATTTAGCTTTATCAATGACATGTCCTTTAAAAATGTTTTAGAGATCCTACCAGTCTTTGAAAACATCCTTGTTCCTTGTTTCAGTTCCAGTTTTATGTATATATTCTGCCTTGCACCTGATTATTCCAACAATTGATGGATGGCCTGGGAATCTAATTCTGGTATTGATAGTCTTTACTGATTGTCTCCCCTCGTAGCTGATTTTTTCATTATTGTGTAAATTTAGATCATGAGGTCATGTTTAGCTAAACAGCTGACCTTGTAAGACGCTTAGGTGCGAACGCTCGTAAGCTTCAGGAGAAAGTCGGTAAAATTTATTTGTGTCCCTCCAATGAGTTGCCCACGAGGACACCGTTTTCTACAAGTGTTGGTCCAATACTCCCTCTAAAGGAAGGGGATTCCGACAGGGCTGATTGGCGGCCCCCGATCTGGGGCAGGGGCAGTGGGCAGCCTGTGGCCCGGTCTGGAGCCTCTTTGCATGTGTCCCTGGGACACATCTGCCTGCGAACTTCGGTCACCTGGCAGGAAGCTACGATGCCCAGACCTATGGTTAGCTGTGCAGCGAGGTGTACTGTGAGGACAGGTTCCACACACACTTCAAGTAAGAGGTCGGCCTGAGTGGAAAGGTGAGAGTTTGGGCAGCTGTGCAGACAAAGAAGGCACACTTTGGCCTGGGCCTAAATGCTTGTGACACCCAGCTGGACCTGCCGTGCTCTGAGGGCCCTGCCCTGGGCCCCCTGCTCCCCTGCCCTTTGTTCAGTCACAGCAGAGATGGCCACACCCACTCCTTCAGTGAGGGCAGAGTTCCAACCACCCTCAGCCCCGCCCCCTCTCCACAGGTTACCATGGACTACAGAGGCTGCATCCTGAGGCCAGGGCGTTCTGACAATGCCAAGGGCAGACATGATGACCTTAAATGATTTCCTCTTGTGTCAGGTTTGGTAAAATTTAGGAGCTAGGAAATGGTCCACTTTACAGAAATGTTCAAATTTACTGGCATTTCTTATATTCTCTGCTATAACATTGTCCTGATTCTTTCTGTATATTCTATACTTATGTTTTTGTTTTCCTTAATCAAAGTGTGTCTTTTCAATCTTTTCAAAGAAGATTCTTTGGACTTACTAAATCACCTGAATTTTATACGTTTTCTGTTGTATTAAGTTCTGCTCATATCTTTATTTATCTTTTTTCTATGTTCTCAGGGTTTATTGTTTTGATCTTCTGATGTCAATTAAAACACTTGGTTATTCATTTTAATAAATATTTTACTTATAAAGATTTGATCTTTTGAAGATTCCAGCTTACTTGTAAGTTTCTAAGGGTCAGGTCCTCTCCATTGTTGCTGGCCTAAGGTTTAGTTCACCATATAGCAATGTATATATTGACCTATTTTCCCCTCGACTTTCTGTGATTCCCTACATCTCACCTTTCTTTGCAGACAAGCCATTTGAAATACCCTTAACTTAGTTCACAGCCAATAAGTCATTGAAATAATGTGTATTTTTAGAGAAATCTTCTTATATAATTAGGCAGAAAATCTCACCTGCCATAGTTTTCAAAACAGCATAATTTCACTCTTCTCAATGCTTAATCTGTTGTATTACACAACCTTTGAGTATTTAGCTTTATCAATGACATGTCCTTTAAAAATGTTTTAGAGATCCTACCAGTCTTTGAAAACATCCTTGTTCCTTGTTTCAGTTCCAGTTTTATGTATATATTCTGCCTTGCACCTGATTATTCCAACAATTGATGGATGGCCTTGGGAATCTAATTCTGGTATTGATAGTCTTTACTGATTGTCTCTCCTCATAGCTGATTTTTTCATTATTGTGTAAATTTAGATCATGAGCTCATGTTTAGCTAAACAGCTGACCTTGTAAGACGCTTAGGTGTGAACGCTCGTAAGCTTCAGGAGAAAGTCGGCAAAATTTATTTGTGTCCCTCCAATGAGTTGCCCACGAGGACACCGTTTTCTACAAGTGTTGGTCCAATACGCCCTCTAAAGGAAGGGGATTCCGACAGGGCTGATTGGCGGCCCCCGATCTGGGGCAGGGGCAGTGGGCAGCCTGTGGCCCTGTCTGGAGCCTCTTTGCATGTGTCACTGGGACACATCTGCCTGCGAACTTCGGTCACCTGGCAGGAAGCTACGATGCTCAGACCTATGGTTAGCTGTGCAGCGAGCTGTACTGTGAGGACAGGTTCCACACACACTTCAAGTAAGACGTCGGCCTGAGTGGAAAGGTGAGAGTTTGGGCAGCTGTGCAGACAAAGAAGGCACACTTTGGCCTGGGTCTAAATGCTTGTGACACCCCACTGGACCTGCCGTGCTCTGAGGGCCCTGCCCTGGGCCCCCTGCTCCCCTGCCCTTTGTTCAGTCACAGCAGAGATGGCCACACCCACTCCTTCAGTGAGGGCAGAGTTCCAACCACCCTCAGCCCCGCCCCCTCTCCACAGGTTACCATGGACTACAGAGGCTGCATCCTGAGGCCAGGGCGTTCCGACAATGCCAAGGGCAGACATGATGACCTTAAATGATTTCCTCTTGTGTCAGGTTTGGTAAACTTTAGGAGCTAGGAAATGGTCCACTTTACAGAAATGTTCAAATTTACTGGCATTTCTTATATTCTCTGCTATAACATTGTCCTGATTCTTTCTGTATATTCTATACTTATGTTTTTGTTTTCCTTAATCAAAGTGTGTCTTTTCAATCTTTTCAAAGAAGATTCTTTGGACTTACTAAATCACCTGAATTTTATACGTTTTCTGTTGTATTAAGTTCTGCTCATATCTTTATTTATCTTTTTTCTATGTTCTCAGGGTTGATTGTTTTGATCTTCTGATGTCAATTAAAACACTTGGTTATTCATTTTAATAAATATTTTACTTATAAAGATTTGAACTTTTGAAGATTCCAGCTTACTTGTAAGTTTCTAAGGGTCAGGTCCTCTCCATTGTTGCTGGCCTAAGGTTTAGTTCACCATATAGCAATGTATATATTGACCTATTTTCCCCTCGACTTTCTGTGATTCCCTACATCTCACCTTTCTTTGCAGACAAGCCATTTGAAATACCCTTAACTTATTTCACAGCCAATAAGTCATTGAAATAATGTGTATTTTTAGAGAAATCTTCTTATATAATTAGGCAGAAAATCTCACCTGCCATAGTTTTCAAAACAGCATAATTTCACTCTTCTCAATGCTTAATCTGTTGTATTACACAACCTTTGAGTATTTAGCTTTATCAATGACATGTACTTTAAAAATGTTTTAGAGATCCTACCAGTCTTTGAAAACATCCTTGTTCCTTGTTTCAGGTCCAGTTTTATGTATATATTCTGCCTTGCACCTGATTATCCCAACAATTGATGGATGGCCTTGGGAATCTAATTCTGGTATTGATAGTCTTTACTGATTGTCTCCCCTCGTAGCTGATTTTTTCATTATTGTGTAAATTTAGATCATGAGCTCATGTTTAGCTAAACAGCTGACCTTGTAAGACGCTTAGGTGTGAACGCTCGTAAGCTTCCGCAGAAAGACGGCAAAGATTTATTTGTGTCCCTCCAATGAGTTGCCCACGAGGACACCGTTTTCTACAAGTGTTGGTCCAATACTCCCTCTAGAGGAAGGGGACTCCGACAGGGCTGATTGGCGGCCCCTGATCTGCGGCAGGGGCAGTGGGCAGCCTGTGGCCAGGGCTGGAGCCTCTTTGCATGTGTCCCTGGGACACATCTGCCTGCGAACTTCGGTCACCTGGCAGGAAACTACGATGCCCAGAACTATGGTTAGCTGTGCAGCGAGGCGAACTGTGAGGACAGGTTCCACACATACTTCAAGTAAGAGGTCGGCCTGAGTGGAAAGGTGAGAGTTTGGGCAGCTGTGCAGACAAAGAAGGCGCCCTTTGGCCTGGGCCTAAATGCTTGTGACACCCCACTGGACCTGCCGTGCTCTGAGGGCCCTGCCCTGGGAACCCTGCTCCCCTGCCCTTTGTTCAGTCACAGCAGAGATGGCCACACCCACTCCTTCAGTGAGGGCAGAGTTCCAACCACCCTCAGCCCCGCCCCCTCTCCACAGGTTACCATGGACTACAGA
Organism: Mesoplodon mirus; assembly: GCF_964341445.2. NCBI lineage: Eukaryota > Metazoa > Chordata > Mammalia > Artiodactyla > Ziphiidae > Mesoplodon > Mesoplodon mirus. Next base: position 175,914,656 of record NC_138976.1, on the reverse strand, counting down.
GGCTGCATCCTGAGGCTAGGGCGTTCCGAAAATGCCAAGGGCAGACCTGATGACCTTAAATGATTTCCTCTTGTGTCAGGTTTGGTAAACTTTAGGAGCTAGGAAATGGTCCACTTTACAGAAATGTTCAAATTTACTGGCATTTCTTATATTCTCTGCTATAACATTGTCCTGATTCTTTCTGTATATTCTATACTTATGTTTTTGTTTTCCTTAATCAAAGTGTGTCTTTTCAATCTTTTCAAAGAAGATTCTTTGGACTTACTAAATCACCTGAATTTTATACGTTTTCTGTTGTATTAAGTTCTGCTCATATCTTTATTTATCTTTTTTCTATGTTCTCAGGGTTTATTGTTTTGATCTTCTGATGTCAATTAAAACACTTGGTTATTCATTTTAATAAATATTTTACTTATAAAGATTTGAACTTTTGAAGATTCCAGCTTACTTGTAAGTTTCTAAGGGTCAGGTCCTCTCCATTGTTGCTGGCCTAAAGTTTAGTTCACCATATAGCAATGTATATATTGACCTATTTTCCCCTCGACTTTCTGTGATTCCCTACATCTCACCTTTCTTTGCAGACAAGCCATTTGAAATACACTTAACTTATTTCACAGCCAATAAGTCATTGAAATAATGTGTATTTTTAGAGAAATCTTCTTATATAATTAGGCAGAAAATCTCACCTGCCATAGTTTTCAAAACAGCATAATTTCACTCTTCTCAATGCTTAATCTGTTGTATTACACAACCTTTGAGTATTTAGCTTTATCAATGACATGTCCTTTAAAAATGTTTTAGAGATCCTACCAGTCTTTGAAAACATCCTTGTTCCTTGTTTCAGTTCCAGTTTTATGTATATATTCTGCCTTGCACCTGATTATTCCAACAATTGATGGATGGCCTTGGGAATCTAATTCTGGTATTGATAGTCTTTACTGATTGTCTCCCCTCGTAGCTGATTTCTTCATTATTGTGTAAATTTAGATCATGAGCTCATGTTTAGCTAAACAGCTGACCTTGTAAGACGCTTAGGTGTGAACGCTCGTAAGCTTCCGCAGAAAGACGGCAAAGATTTATTGGTGTCCCTCCAATGAGTTGCCCACGAGGACACCGTTTTCTACAAGTGTTGGTCCAATACGCCCTCTAGAGGAAGGGGACTCCGACAGGGCTGATTGGCGGCCCCCGATCTGGGGCAGGGGCAGTGGGCAGCCTGTGGCCCGGTCTGGAGCCTCTTTGCATGTGTCCCTGGGACACATCTGCCTGCGAACTTCGGTCACCTGGCAGGAAGCTACGATGCCCAGACCTATGGTTAGCTGTGCAGCGAGGTGTACTGTGAGGACAGGTTCCACACACACTTCAAGTAAGAGGTCGGCCTGAGTGGAAAGGTGAGAGTTTGGGCAGCTGTGCAGACAAAGAAGGCACACTTTGGCCTGGGCCTAAATGCTTGTGACACCCCGCTGGACCTGCCGTGCACTGAGGGCCCTGCCCTGGGCCCCCTGCTCCCCTGCCCTTTGTTCAGTCACAGCAGAGATGGCCACACCCACTCCTTCAGTGAGGGCAGAGTTCCAACCACCCTCAGCCCCGCCCCCTCTCCACAGGTTACCATGGACTACAGAGGCTGCATCCTGAGGCCAGGGCGTTCCGACAATGCCAAGGGCAGACATGATGACCTTAAATGATTTCCTCTTGTGTCAGGTTTGGTAAACTTTAGGAGCTAGGAAATGGTCCACTTTACAGAAATGTTCAAATTTACTGGCATTTCTTATATTCTCTGCTATAACATTGTCCTGATTCTTTCTGTATATTCTATACTTATGTTTTTGTTTTCCTTAATCAAAGTGTGTCTTTTCAATCTTTTCAAAGAAGATTCTTTGGACTTACTAAATCACCTGAATTTTATACGTTTTCTGTTGTATTAAGTTCTGCTCATATCTTTATTTATCTTTTTTCTATGTTCTCAGGGTTTATTGTTTTGATCTTCTGATGTCAATTAAAACACTTGGTTATTCATTTTAATAAATATTTTACTTATAAAGATTTGAACTTTTGAAGATTCCAGCTTACTTGTAAGTTTCTAAGGGTCAGGTCCTCTCCATTGTTGCTGGCCTAAGGTTTAGTTCACCATATAGCAATGTATATATTGACCTATTTTCCCCTCGACTTTCTGTGATTCCCTACATCTCACCTTTCTTTGCAGACAAGCCATTTGAAATACCCTTAACTTATTTCACAGCCAATAAGTCATTGAAATAATGTGTATTTTTAGAGAAATCTTCTTATATAATTAGGCAGAAAATCTCACCTGCCATAGTTTTCAAAACAGCATAATTTCACTCTTCTCAATGCTTAATCTGTTGTATTACACAACCTTTGAGTATTTAGCTTTATCAATGACATGTCCTTTAAAAATGTTTTAGAGATCCTACCAGTCTTTGAAAACATCCTTGTTCCTTGTTTCAGTTCCAGTTTTATGTATATATTCTGCCTTGCACCTGATTATCCCAACAATTGATGGATGGCCTTGGGAATCTAATTCTGGTATTGATAGTCTTTACTGATTGTCTCCCCTCGTAGCTGATTTTTTCATTATTGTGTAAATTTAGATCATGAGCTCATGTTTAGCTAAACAGCTGACCTTGTAAGACGCTTAGGTGTGAACGCTCGTAAGCTTCCGCAGAAAGACGGCAAAGATTTATTGGTGTCCCTCCAATGAGTTGCCCACGAGGACACCGTTTTCTACAAGTGTTGGTCCAATACTCCCTCTAGAGGAAGGGGACTCCGACAGGGCTGATTGGCGGCCCCCGATCTGCGGCAGGGGCAGTGGGCAGCCTGTGGCCCGGTCTGGAGCCTCTTTGCATGTGTCCCTGGGACACATCTGCCTGCGAACTTCGGTCACCTGGCAGGAAGCTACGATGCCCAGACCTATGGTTATCTGTGCAGCGAGGTGTACTGTGAGGACAGGTTCCACACACACTTCAAGTAAGAGGTCGGCCTGAGTGGAAAGGTGAGAGTTTGGGCAGCTGTGCAGACAAAGAAGGCACACTTTGGCCTGGGCCTAAATGCTTGTGACACCCCACTGGACCTGCCGTGCTCTGAGGGCCCTGCCCTGGGCCCCCTGCTCCCCTGCCCTTTGTTCAGTCACAGCAGAGATGGCCACACCCACTCCTTCAGTGAGGGCAGAGTTCCAACCACCCTCAGCCCCGCCCCCTCTCCACAGGTTACCATGGACTACAGAGGCTGCATCCTGAGGCCAGGGCGTTCCGACAATGCCAAGGGCAGACATGATGACCTTAAATGATTTCCTCTTGTGTCAGGTTTGGTAAACTTTAGGAGCTAGGAAATGGTCCACTTTACAGAAATGTTCAAATTTACTGGCATTTCTTATATTCTCTGCTATAACATTGTCCTGATTCTTTCTGTATATTCTATACTTATGTTTTTGTTTTCCTTAATCAAAGTGTGTCTTTTCAATCTTTTCAAAGAAGATTCTTTGGACTTACTAAATCACCTGAATTTTATACGTTTTCTGTTGTATTAAGTTCTGCTCATATCTTTATTTATCTTTTTTCTATGTTCTCAGGGTTTATTGTTTTGATCTTCTGATGTCAATTAAAACACTTGGTTATTCATTTTAATAAATATTTTACTTATAAAGATTGGAACTTTTGAAGATTCCAGCTTACTTGTAAGTTTCTAAGGGTCAGGTCCTCTCCATTGTTGCTGGCCTAAGGTTTAGTTCACCATATAGCAATGTATATATTGACCTATTTTCCCCTCGACTTTCTGTGATTCCCTACATCTCACCTTTCTTTGCAGACAAGCCATTTGAAATACCCTTAACTTATTTCACAGCCAATAAGTCATTGAAATAATGTGTATTTTTAGAGAAATCTTCTTATATAATTAGGCAGAAAATCTCACCTGCCATAGTTTTCAAAACAGCATAATTTCACTCTTCTCAATGCTTAATCTGTTGTATTACACAACCTTTGAGTATTTAGCTTTATCAATGACATGTACTTTAAAAATGTTTTAGAGATCCTACCAGTCTTTGAAAACATCCTTGTTCCTTGTTTCAGGTCCAGTTTTATGTATATATTCTGCCTTGCACCTGATTATCCCAACAATTGATGGATGGCCTTGGGAATCTAATTCTGGTATTGATAGTCTTTACTGATTGTCTCCCCTCATAGCTGATTTTTTCATTATTGTGTAAATTTAGATCATGAGCTCATGTTTAGCTAAACAGCTGACCTTGTAAGACGCTTAGGTGTGAACGCTCGTAAGCTTCCGCAGAAAGACGGCAAAGATTTATTTGTGTCCCTCCAATGAGTTGCCCACGAGGACACTCTTTTCTACAAGTGTTGGTCCAATACTCCCTCTAGAGGAAGGGGACTCCGACAGGGCTGATTGGCGGCCCCCGATCTGCGGCAGGGGCAGTGGGCAGCCTGTGGCCCGGGCTGGAGCCTCTTTGCATGTGTCCCTGGGACACATCTGCCTGCGAACTTCGGTCTCCTGGCAGGAAACTACGATGCCCAGAACTATGGTTAGCTGTGCAGCGAGGTGAACTGTGAGGACAGGTTCCACACATACTTCAAGTAAGAGGTCGGCCTGAGTGGAAAGGTGAGAGTTTGGGCAGCTGTGCAGACAAAGAAGGCGCCCTTTGGCCTGGGCCTAAATGCTTGTGACACCCCACTGGACCTGCCGTGCTCTGAGGGCCCTGCCCTGGGAACCCTGCTCCCCTGCCCTTTGTTCAGTCACAGCAGAGATGGCCACACCCACTCCTTCAGTGAGGGCAGAGTTCCAACCACCCTCAGCCCCGCCCCCTCTCCACAGGTTACCATGGACTACAGAGGCTGCATCCTGAGGCTAGGGCGTTCCGACAATGCCAAGGGCAGACATGATGACTTTAAATGATTTCCTCTTGTGTCAGGTTTGGTAAACTTTAGGAGCTAGGAAATGGTCCACTTTACAGAAATGTTCAAATTTACTGGCATTTCTTATATTCTCTGCTATAACATTGTCCTGATTCTTTCTGTATATTCTATACTTATGTTTTTGTTTTCCTTAATCAAAGTGTGTCTTTTCAATCTTTTCAAAGAAGATTCTTTGGACTTACTAAATCACCTGAATTTTATACGTTTTCTGTTGTATTAAGTTCTGCTCATATCTTTATTTATCTTTTTTCTATGTTCTCAGGGTTTATTGTTTTGATCTTCTGTTGTCAATTAAAACACTTGGTTATTCATTTTAATAAATATTTTACTTATAAAGATTTGAACTTTTGAAGATTCCAGCTTACTTGTAAGTTTCTAAGGGTCAGGTCCTCTCCATTGTTGCTGGCCTAAGGTTTAGTTCACCATATAGCAATGTATATATTGACCTATTTTCCCCTCGACTTTCTGTGATTCCCTACATCTCACCTTTCTTTGCAGACAAGCCATTTGAAATACCCTTAACTTATTTCACAGCCAATAAGTCATTGAAATAATGTGTATTTTTAGAGAAATCTTCTTCTATAATTAGGCAGAAAATCTCACCTGCCATAGTTTTCAAAACAGCATAATTTCACTCTTCTCAATGCTTAATCTGTTGTATTACACAACCTTTGAGTATTTAGCTTTATCAATGACATGTCCTTTAAAAATGTTTTAGAGATCCTACCAGTCTTTGAAAACATCCTTGTTCCTTGTTTCAGTTCCAGTTTTATGTATATATTCTGCCTTGCACCTGATTATTCCAACAATTGATGGATGGCCTTGGGAATCTAATTCTGGTATTGATAGTCTTTACTGATTGTCTCCCCTCGTAGCTGATTTCTTCATTATTGTGTAAATTTAGATCATGAGCTCATGTTTAGCTAAACAGCTGACCTTGTAAGACGCTTAGGTGTGAACGCTCGTAAGCTTCCGCAGAAAGACGGCAAAGATTTATTGGTGTCCCTCCAATGAGTTGCCCACGAGGACACCGTTTTCTACAAGTGTTGGTCCAATACTCCCTCTAGAGGAAGGGGACTCCGACAGGGCTGATTGGCGGCCCCCGATCTGGGGCAGGGGCAGTGGGCAGCCTGTGGCCCGGTCTGGAGCCTCTTTGCATGTGTCCCTGGGACACATCTGCCTGCGAACTTCGGTCACCTGGCAGGAAGCTACGATGCCCAGACCTATGGTTAGCTGTGCAGCGAGGTGTACTGTGAGGACAGGTTCCACACACACTTCAAGTAAGAGGTCGGCCTGAGTGGAAATGTGAGAGTTTGGGCAGCTGTGCAGACAAAGAAGGCACACTTTGGCCTGGGCCTAAATGCTTGTGACACCCCACTGGACCTGCCATGCTCTGAGGGCCCTGCCCTGGGCCCCCTGCTCCCCTGCCCTTTGTTCAGTCACAGCAGAGATGGCCACACCCACTCCTTCAGTGAGGGCAGAGTTCCAACCACCCTCAGCCCCGCCCCCTCTCCACAGGTTACCATGGACTACAGAGGCTGCATCCTGAGGCCAGGGCGTTCCGACAATGCCAAGGGCAGACATGATGACCTTAAATGATTTCCTCTTGTGTCAGGTTTGGTAAACTTTAGGAGCTAGGAAATGGTCCACTTTACAGAAATGTTCAAATTTACTGGCATTTCATATATTCTCTGCTATAACATTGTCCTGATTCTTTCTGTATATTCTATACTTATGTTTTTGTTTTCCTTAATCAAAGTGTGTCTTTTCAATCTTTTCAAAGAAGATTCTTTGGACTTACTAAATCACCTGAATTTTATACGTTTTCTGTTGTATTAAGTTCTGCTCATATCTTTATTTATCTTTTTTCTATGTTCTCAGGGTTTATTGTTTTGATCTTCTGATGTCAATTAAAACACTTGGTTATTCATTTTAATAAATATTTTACTTATAAAGATTTGAACTTTTGAAGATTCCAGCTTACTTGTAAGTTTCTAAGGGTCAGGTCCTCTCCATTGTTGCTGGCCTAAGGTTTAGTTCACCATATAGCAATGTATATATTGACCTATTTTCCCCTCGACTTTCTGTGATTCCCTACATCTCACCTTTCTTTGCAGACAAGCCATTTGAAATACCCTTAACTTATTTCACAGCCAATAAGTCATTGAAATAATGTGTATTTTTAGAGAAATCTTCTTATATAATTAGGCAGAAAATCTCACCTGCCATAGTTTTCAAAACAGCATAATTTCACTCTTCTCAATGCTTAATCTGTTGTATTACACAACCTTTGAGTATTTAGCTTTATCAATGACATGTACTTTAAAAATGTTTTAGAGATCCTACCAGTCTTTGAAAACATCCTTGTTCCTTGTTTCAGTTCCAGTTTTATGTATATATTCTGCCTTGCACCTGATTATTCCAACAATTGATGGATGGCCTGGGAATCTAATTCTGGTATTGATAGTCTTTACTGATTGTCTCCCCTCGTAGCTGATTTTTTCATTATTGTGTAAATTTAGATCATGAGGTCATGTTTAGCTAAACAGCTGACCTTGTAAGACGCTTAGGTGCGAACGCTCGTAAGCTTCAGGAGAAATTCGGTAAAATTTATTTGTGTCCCTCCAATGAGTTGCCCACGAGGACACCGTTTTCTACAAGTGTTGGTCCAATACTCCCTCTAAAGGAAGGGTATTCAGACAGGGCTGATTGGCGGCCCCCGATCTGGGGCAGGGGCAGTGGGCAGCCTGTGGCCCGGTCTGGAGCCTCTTTGCATGTGTCCCTGGGACACATCTGCCTGCGAACTTCGGTCACCTGGCAGGAAGCTACGATGCCCAGACCTATGGTTAGCTGTGCAGCGAGGTGTACTGTGAGGACAGGTTCCACACACACTTCAAGTAAGAGGTCGGCCTGAGTGGAAAGGTGAGAGTTTGGGCAGCTGTGCAGACAAAGAAGGCACACTTTGGCCTGGGCCTAAATGCTTGTGACACCCAGCTGGACCTGCCGTGCTCTGAGGGCCCTGCCCTGGGCCCCCTGCTCCCCTGCCCTTTGTTCAGTCACAGAAGAGATGGCCACACCCACTCCTTCAGTGAGGGCAGAGTTCCAACCACCCTCAGCCCCGCCCCCTCTCCACAGGTTACCATGGACTACAGAGGCTGCATCCTGAGGCCAGGGCGTTCCGACAATGCCAAGGGCAGACATGATGACCTTAAATGATTTCCTCTTGTGTCAGGTTTGGTAAAATTTAGGAGCTAGGAAATGGTCCACTTTACAGAAATGTTCAAATTTACTGGCATTTCTTATATTCTCTGCTATAACATTGTCCTGATTCTTTCTGTATATTCTATACTTATGTTTTTGTTTTCCTTAATCAAAGTGTGTCTTTTCAATCTTTTCAAAGAAGATTCTTTGGACTTACTAAATCACCTGAATTTTATACGTTTTCTGTTGTATTAAGTTCTGCTCATATCTTTATTTATCTTTTTTCTATGTTCTCAGGGTTTATTGTTTTGATCTTCTGATGTCAATTAAAACACTTGGTTATTCATTTTAATAAATATTTTACTTATAAAGATTTGAACTTTTGAAGATTCCAGCTTACTTGTAAGTTTCTAAGGGTCAGGTCCTCTCCATTGTTGCTGGCCTAAGGTTTAGTTCACCATATAGCAATGTATATATTGACCTATTTTCCCCTCGACTTTCTGTGATTCCCTACATCTCACCTTTCTTTGCAGACAAGCCATTTGAAATACCCTTAACTTAGTTCACAGCCAATAAGTCATTGAAATAATGTGTATTTTTAGAGAAATCTTCTTATATAATTAGGCAGAAAATCTCACCTGCCATAGTTTTCAAAACAGCATAATTTCACTCTTCTCAATGCTTAATCTGTTGTATTACACAACCTTTGAGTATTTAGCTTTATCAATGACATGTCCTTTAAAAATGTTTTAGAGATCCTACCAGTCTTTGAAAACATCCTTGTTCCTTGTTTCAGTTCCAGTTTTATGTATATATTCTGCCTTGCACCTGATTACTCCAACAATTGATGGATGGCCTTGGGAATCTAATTCTGGTATTGATAGTCTTTACTGATTGTCTCTCCTCATAGCTGATTTTTTCATTATTGTGTAAATTTAGATCATGAGCTCATGTTTAGCTAAACAGCTGACCTTGTAAGACGCTTAGGTGTGAACGCTCGTAAGCTTCAGGAGAAAGTCGGCAAAATTTATTTGTGTCCCTCCAATGAGTTGCCCACGAGGACACCGTTTTCTACAAGTGTTGGTCCAATACGCCCTCTAAAGGAAGGGGATTCCGACAGGGCTGATTGGCGGCCCCCGATCTGGGGCAGGGGCAGTGGGCAGCCTGTGGCCCTGTCTGGAGCCTCTTTGCATGTGTCCCTGGGACACATCTGCCTGCGAACTTCGGTCACCTGGCAGGAAGCTACGATGCCCAGACCTATGGTTAGCTGTGCAGCGAGCTGTACTGTGAGGACAGGTTCCACACACACTTCAAGTAAGACGTCGGCCTGAGTGGAAAGGTGAGAGTTTGGGCAGCTGTGCAGACAAAGAAGGCACACTTTGGCCTGGGTCTAAATGCTTGTGACACCCCACTGGACCTGCCGTGCTCTGAGGGCCCTGCCCTGGGCCCCCTGCTCCCCTGCCCTTTGTTCAGTCACAGCAGAGATGGCCACACCCACTCCTTCAGTGAGGGCAGAGTTCCAACCACCCTCAGCCCCGCCCCCTCTCCACAGGTTACCATGGACTACAGAGGCTGCATCCTGAGGCCAGGGCGTTCCGACAATGCCAAGGGCAGACATGATGACCTTAAATGATTTCCTCTTGTGTCAGGTTTGGTAAACTTTAGGAGCTAGGAAATGGTCCACTTTACAGAAATGTTCAAATTTACTGGCATTTCTTATATTCTCTGCTATAACATTGTCCTGATTCTTTCTGTATATTCTATACTTATGTTTTTGTTTTCCTTAATCAAAGTGTGTCTTTTCAATCTTTTCAAAGAAGATTCTTTGGACTTACTAAATCACCTGAATTTTATACGTTTTCTGTTGTATTAAGTTCTGCTCATATCTTTATTTATCTTTTTTCTATGTTCTCAGGGTTTATTGTTTTGATCTTCTGATGTCAATTAAAACACTTGGTTATTCATTTTAATAAATATTTTACTTATAAAGATTTGAACTTTTGAAGATTCCAGCTTACTTGTAAGTTTCTAAGGGTCAGGTCCTCTCCATTGTTGCTGGCCTAAGGTTTAGTTCACCATATAGCAATGTATATATTGACCTATTTTCCCCTCGACTTTCTGTGATTCCCTACATCTCACCTTTCTTTGCAGACAAGCCATTTGAAATACCCTTAACTTATTTCACAGCCAATAAGTCATTGAAATGATGTGTATTTTTAGAGAAATCTTCTTATATAATTAGGCAGAAAATCTCACCTGCCATAGTTTTCAAAACAGCATAATTTCACTCTTCTCAATGCTTAATCTGTTGTATTACACAACCTTTGAGTATTTAGCTTTATCAATGACATGTACTTTAAAAATGTTTTAGAGATCCTACCAGTCTTTGAAAACATCCTTGTTCCTTGTTTCAGGTCCAGTTTTATGTATATATTCTGCCTTGCACCTGATTATCCCAACAATTGATGGATGGCCTTGGGAATCTAATTCTGGTATTGATAGTCTTTACTGATTGTCTCCCCTCGTAGCTGATTTTTTCATTATTGTGTAAATTTAGATCATGAGCTCATGTTTAGCTAAACAGCTGACCTTGTAAGACGCTTAGGTGTGAACGCTCGTAAGCTTCCGCAGAAAGACGGCAAAGATTTATTTGTGTCCCTCCAATGAGTTGCCCACGAGGACACCGTTTTCTACAAGTGTTGGTCCAATACTCCCTCTAGAGGAAGGGGACTCCGACAGGGCTGATTGGCGGCCCCCGATCTGGGGCAGGGGCAGTGGGCAGCCTGTGGCCCTGTCTGGAGCCTCTTTGCATGTGTCCCTGGGACACATCTGCCTGCGAACTTCGGTCACCTGGCAGGAAACTACGATGCCCAGAACTATGGTTAGCTGTGCAGCGAGGCGAACTGTGAGGACAGGTTCCACACATACTTCAAGTAAGAGGTCGGCCTGAGTGGAAAGGTGAGAGTTTGGGCAGCTGTGCAGACAAAGAAGGCGCCCTTTGGCCTGGGCCTAAATGCTTGTGACACCCCACTGGACCTGCCGTGCTCTGAGGCCCTGCCCTGGGAACCCTGCTCCCCTGCCCTTTGTTCAGTCACAGCAGAGATGGCCACACCCACTCCTTCAGTGAGGGCAGAGTTCCAACCACCCTCAGCCCCGCCCCCTCTCCACAGGTTACCATGGACTACAGAGGCTGCATCCTGAGGCTAGGGCGTTCCGAAAATGCCAAGGGCAGACATGATGACCTTAAATGATTTCCTCTTGTGTCAGGTTTGGTAAACTTTAGGAGCTAGGAAATGGTCCACTTTACAGAAATGTTCAAATTTACTGGCATTTCTTATATTCTCTGCTATAACATTGTCCTGATTCTTTCTGTATATTCTATACTTATGTTTTTGTTTTCCTTAATCAAAGTGTGTCTTTTCAATCTTTTCAAAGAAGATTCTTTGGACTTACTAAATCACCTGAATTTTATACGTTTTCTGTTGTATTAAGTTCTGCTCATATCTTTATTTATCTTTTTTCTATGTTCTCAGGGTTTATTGTTTTGATCTTCTGATGTCAATTAAAACACTTGGTTATTCATTTTAATAAATATTTTACTTATAAAGATTTGAACTTTTGAAGATTCCAGCTTACTTGTAAGTTTCTAAGGGTCAGGTCCTCTCCATTGTTGCTGGCCTAAAGTTTAGTTCACCATATAGCAATGTATATATTGACCTATTTTCCCCTCGACTTTCTGTGATTCCCTACATCTCACCTTTCTTTGCAGACAAGCCATTTGAAATACACTTAACTTATTTCACAGCCAATAAGTCATTGAAATAATGTGTATTTTTAGAGAAATCTTCTTATATAATTAGGCAGAAAATCTCACCTGCCATAGTTTTCAAAACAGCATAATTTCACTCTTCTCAATGCTTAATCTGTTGTATTACACAACCTTTGAGTATTTAGCTTTATCAATGACATGTCCTTTAAAAATGTTTTAGAGATCCTACCAGTCTTTGAAAACATCCTTGTTCCTTGTTTCAGTTCCAGTTTTATGTATATATTCTGCCTTGCACCTGATTATTCCAACAATTGATGGATGGCCTTGGGAATCTAATTCTGGTATTGATAGTCTTTACTGATTGTCTCCCCTCGTAGCTGATTTCTTCATTATTGTGTAAATTTAGATCATGAGCTCATGTTTAGCTAAACAGCTGACCTTGTAAGACGCTTAGGTGTGAACGCTCGTAAGCTTCCGCAGAAAGACGGCAAAGATTTATTGGTGTCCCTCCAATGAGTTGCCCACGAGGACACCGTTTTCTACAAGTGTTGGTCCAATACTCCCTCTAGAGGAAGGGGACTCCGACAGGGCTGATTGGCGGCCCCCGATCTGGGGCAGGGGCAGTGGGCAGCCTGTGGCCCGGTCTGGAGCCTCTTTGCATGTGTCCCTGGGACACATCTGCCTGCGAACTTCGGTCACCTGGCAGGAAGCTACGATGCCCAGACCTATGGTTAGCTGTGCAGCGAGGTGTACTGTGAGGACAGGTTCCACACACTCTTCAAGTAAGAGGTCGGCCTGAGTGGAAAGGTGAGAGTTTGGGCAGCTGTGCAGACAAAGAAGGCACACTTTGGCCTGGGCCTAAATGCTTGTGACACCCCACTGGACCTGCCGTGCTCTGAGGGCCCTGCCCTGGGCCCCCTGCTCCCCTGCCCTTTGTTCAGTCACAGCAGAGATACCCACACCCACTCCTTCAGTGAGGGCAGAGTTCCAACCACCCTCAGCCCCGCCCCCTCTCCACAGGTTACCATGGACTACAGAGGCTGCATCCTGAGGCCAGGGCGTTCCGACAATGCCAAGGGCAGACATGATGACCTTAAATGATTTCCTCTTGTGTCAGGTTTGGTAAAATTTAGGAGCTAGGAAATGGTCCACTTTACAGAAATGTTCAAATTTACTGGCATTTCTTATATTCTCTGCTATAACATTGTCCTGATTCTTTCTGTATATTCTATACTTATGTTTTTGTTTTCCTTAATCAAAGTGTGTCTTTTCAATCTTTTCAAAGAAGATTCTTTGGACTTACTAAATCACCTGAATTTTATACGTTTTCTGTTGTATTAAGTTCTGCTCATATCTTTATTTATCTTTTTTCTATGTTCTCAGGGTTTATTGTTTTGATCTTCTGATGTCAATTAAAACACTTGGTTATTCATTTTAATAAATATTTTACTTATAAAGATTTGAACTTTTGAAGATTCCAGCTTACTTGTAAGTTTCTAAGGGTCAGGTCCTCTCCATTGTTGCTGGCCTAAGGTTTAGTTCACCATATAGCAATGTATATATTGACCTATTTTCCCCTCGACTTTCTGTGATTCCCTACATCTCACCTTTCTTTGCAGACAAGCCATTTGAAATACCCTTAACTTAGTTCACAGCCAATAAGTCATTGAAATAATGTGTATTTTTAGAGAAATCTTCTTATATAATTAGGCAGAAAATCTCACCTGCCATAGTTTTCAAAACAGCATAATTTCACTCTTCTCAATGCTTAATCTGTTGTATTACACAACCTTTGAGTATTTAGCTTTATCAATGACATGTCCTTTAAAAATGTTTTAGAGATCCTACCAGTCTTTGAAAACATCCTTGTTCCTTGTTTCAGTTCCAGTTTTATGTATATATTCTGCCTTGCACCTGATTATTCCAACAATTGATGGATGGCCTTGGGAATCTAATTCTGGTATTGATAGTCTTTACTGATTGTCTCTCCTCATAGCTGATTTTTTCATTATTGTGTAAATTTAGATCATGAGCTCATGTTTAGCTAAACAGCTGACCTTGTAAGACGCTTAGGTGTGAACGCTCGTAAGCTTCAGGAGAAAGTCGGCAAAATTTATTTGTGTCCCTCCAATGAGTTGCCCACGAGGACACCGTTTTCTACAAGTGTTGGTCCAATACGCCCTCTAAAGGAAGGGGATTCCGACAGGGCTGATTGGCGGCCCCCGATCTGGGGCAGGGGCAGTGGGCAGCCTGTGGCCCTGTCTGGAGTCTCTTTGCATGTGTCCCTGGGACACATCTGCCTGCGAACTTCGGTCACCTGGCAGGAAGCTACGATGCCCAGACCTATGGTTAGCTGTGCAGCGAGGTGTACTGTGAGGACAGGTTCCACACACACTTCAAGTAAGAGGTCGGCCTGAGTGGAAAGGTGAGAGTTTGGGCAGCTGTGCAGACAAAGAAGGCACACTTTGGCCTGGGCCTAAATGCTTGTGACACCCCACTGGACCTGCCGTGCTCTGAGGGCCCTGCCCTGGGCCCCCTGCTCCCCTGCCCTTTGTTCAGTCACAGCAGAGATGGCCACACCCACTCCTTCAGTGAGGGCAGAGTTCCAACCACCCTCAGCCCCGCCCCCTCTCCAAAGGTTACCATGGACTACAGAGGCTGCATCCTGAGGCCAGGGCGTTCCGACAATGCCAAGGGCAGACATGATGACCTTAAATGATTTCCTCTTGTGTCAGGTTTGGTAAACTTTAGGAGCTAGGAAATGGTCCACTTTACAGAAATGTTCAAATTTACTGGCATTTCATATATTCTCTGCTATAACATTGTCCTGATTCTTTCTGTATATTCTATACTTATGTTTTTGTTTTCCTTAATCAAAGTGTGTCTTTTCAATCTTTTCAAAGAAGATTCTTTGGACTTACTAAATCACCTGAATTTTATACGTTTTCTGTTGTATTAAGTTCTGCTCATATCTTTATTTATCTTTTTTCTATGTTCTCAGGGTTTATTGTTTTGATCTTCTGATGTCAATTAAAACACTTGGTTATTCATTTTAATAAATATTTTACTTATAAAGATTTGAACTTTTGAAGATTCCAGCTTACTTGTAAGTTTCTAAGGGTCAGGTCCTCTCCATTGTTGCTGGCCTAAGGTTTAGTTCACCATATAGCAATGTATATATTGACCTATTTTCCCCTCGACTTTCTGTGATTCCCTACATCTCACCTTTCTTTGCAGACAAGCCATTTGAAATACCCTTAACTTATTTCACAGCCAATAAGTCATTGAAATAATGTGTATTTTTAGAGAAATCTTCTTATATAATTAGGCAGAAAATCTCACCTGCCATAGTTTTCAAAACAGCATAATTTCACTCTTCTCAATGCTTAATCTGTTGTATTACACAACCTTTGAGTATTTAGCTTTATCAATGACATGTACTTTAAAAATATTTTAGAGATCCTACCAGTCTTTGAAAACATCCTTGTTCCTTGTTTCAGGTCCAGTTTTATGTATATATTCTGCCTTGCACCTGATTATCCCAACAATTGATGGATGGCCTTGGGAATCTAATTCTGGTATTGATAGTCTTTACTGATTGTCTCCCCTCGTAGCTGATTTTTTCATTATTGTGTAAATTTAGATCATGAGCTCATGTTTAGCTAAACAGCTGACCTTGTAAGACGCTTAGGTGTGAACGCTCGTAAGCTTCCGCAGAAAGACGGCAAAGATTTATTTGTGTCCCTCCAATGAGTTGCCCACGAGGACACCGTTTTCTACAAGTGTTGGTCCAATACTCCCTCTAGAGGAAGGGGACTACGACAGGGCTGAATGGCGGCCCCCGATCTGGGGCAGGGGCAGTGGGCAGCCTGTGGCCCGGGCTGGAGCCTCTTTGCATGTGTCCCTGGGACACATCTGCCTGCGAACTTCGGTCTCCTGGCAGGAAACTACGATGCCCAGAACTATGGTTAGCTGTGCAGCGAGGTGAACTGTGAGGACAGGTTCCACACATACTTCAAGTAAGAGGTCGGCCTGAGTGGAAAGGTGAGAGTTTGGGCAGCTGTGCAGACAAAGAAGGCGCACTTTGGCCTGGGCCTAAATGCTTGTGACACCCCACTGGACCTGCCGTGCTCTGAGGGCCCTGCCCTGGGAACCCTGCTCCCCTGCCCTTTGTTCAGTCACAGCAGAGATGGCCACACCCACTCCTTCAGTGAGGGCAGAGTTCCAACCACCCTCAGCCCCGCCCCCTCTCCGCAGGTTACCATGGACTACAGAGGCTGCATCCTGAGGCTAGGGTGTTCCGACAATGCCAAGGGCAGACATGATGACCTTAAATGATTTCCTCTTGTGTCAGGTTTGGTAAACTTTAGGAGCTAGGAAATGGTCCACTTTACAGAAATGTTCAAATTTACTGGCATTTCTTATATTCTCTGCTATAACATTGTCCTGATTCTTTCTGTATATTCTATACTTATGTTTTTGTTTTCCTTAATCAAAGTGTGTCTTTTCAATCTTTTCAAAGAAGATTCTTTGGACTTACTAAATCACCTGAATTTTATACGTTTTCTGTTGTATTAAGTTCTGCTCATATCTTTATTTATCTTTTTTCTATGTTCTCAGGGTTTATTGTTTTGATCTTCTGATGTCAATTAAAACACTTGGTTATTCATTTTAATAAATATTTTACTTATAAAGATTTGAACTTTTGAAGATTCCAGCTTACTTGTAAGTTTCTAAGGGTCAGGTCCTCTCCATTGTTGCTGGCCTAAGGTTTAGTTCACCATATAGCAATGTATATATTGACCTATTTTCCCCTCGACTTTCTGTGATTCCCTACATCTCACCTTTCTTTGCAGACAAGCCATTTGAAATACCCTTAACTTATTTCACAGCCAATAAGTCATTGAAATAATGTGTATTTTTAGAGAAATCTTCTTCTATAATTAGGCAGAAAATCTCACCTGCCATAGTTTTCAAAACAGCATAATTTCACTCTTCTCAATGCTTAATCTGTTGTATTACACAACCTTTGAGTATTTAGCTTTATCAATGACATGTACTTTAAAAATGTTTTAGAGATCCTACCAGTCTTTGAAAACATCCTTGTTCCTTGTTTCAGTTCCAGTTTTATGTATATATTCTGCCTTGCACCTGATTATTCCAACAATTGATGGATGGCCTTGGGAATCTAATTCTGGTATTGATAGTCTTTACTGATTGTCTCCCCTCGTAGCTGACTTCTTCATTATTGTGTAAATTTAGATCATGAGCTCATGTTTAGCTAAACAGCTGACCTTGTAAGACGCTTAGGTGTGAACGCTCGTAAGCTTCCGCAGAAAGACGGCAAAGATTTATTGGTGTCCCTCCAATGAGTTGCCCACGAGGACACCGTTTTCTACAAGTGTTGGTCCAATACGCCCTCTAGAGGAAGGGGACTCCGACAGGGCTGATTGGCGGCCCCCGATCTGGGGCAGGGGCAGTGGGCAGCCTGTGGCCCGGTCTGGAGCCTCTTTGCATGTGTCCCTGGGACACATCTGCCTGCGAACTTCGGTCACCTGGCAGGAAGCTACGATGCCCAGACCTATGGTTAGCTGTGCAGCGAGGTGTACTGTGAGGACAGGTTCCACACACACTTCAAATAAGAGGTCGGCCTGAGTGGAAAGGTGAGAGTTTGGGCAGCTGTGCAGACAAAGAAGGCACACTTTGGCCTGGGCCTAAATGCTTGTGACACCCCACTGGACCTGCCGTGCTCTGAGGGCCCTGCCCTGGGCCCCCTGCTCCCCTGCCCTTTGTTCAGTCACAGCAGAGATGGCCACACCCACTCCTTCAGTGAGGGCAGAGTTCCAACCACCCTCAGCCCCGCCCCCTCTCCACAGGTTACCATGGACTACAGAGGCTGCATCCTGAGGCCAGGGCGTTCCGACAATGCCAAGGGCAGACATGATGACCTTAAATGATTTCCTCTTGTGTCAGGTTTGGTAAACTTTAGGAGCTAGGAAATGGTCCACTTTACAGAAATGTTCAAATTTACTGGCATTTCTTATATTCTCTGCTATAACATTGTCCTGATTCTTTCTGTATATTCTATACTTATGTTTTTGTTTTCCTTAATCAAAGTGTGTCTTTTCAATCTTTTCAAAGAAGATTCTTTGGACTTACTAAATCACCTGAATTTTATACGTTTTCTGTTGTATTAAGTTCTGCTCATATCTTTATTTATCTTTTTTCTATGTTCTCAGGGTTTATTGTTTTGATCTTCTGATGTCAATTAAAACACTTGGTTATTCATTTTAATAAATATTTTACTTATAAAGATTTGAACTTTTGAAGATTCCAGCTTACTTGTAAGTTTCTAAGGGTCAGGTCCTCTCCATTGTTGCTGGCCTAAAGTTTAGTTCACCATATAGCAATGTATATATTGACCTATTTTCCCCTCGACTTTCTGTGATTCCCTACATCTCACCTTTCTTTGCAGACAAGCCATTTGAAATACACTTAACTTATTTCACAGCCAATAAATCATTGAAATAATGTGTATTTTTAGAGAAATCTTCTTATATAATTAGGCAGAAAATCTCACCTGCCATAGTTTTCAAAACAGCATAATTTCACTCTTCTCAATGCTTAATCTGTTGTATTACACAACCTTTGAGTATTTAGCTTTATCAATGACATGTCCTTTAAAAATGTTTTAGAGATCCTACCAGTCTTTGAAAACACCCTTGTTCCTTGTTTCAGTTCCAGTTTTATGTATATATTCTGCCTTGCACCTGATTATTCCAACAATTGATGGATGGCCTTGGGAATCTAATTCTGGTATTGATAGTCTTTACTGATTGTCTCCCCTCGTAGCTGACTTCTTCATTATTGTGTAAATTTAGATCATGAGCTCATGTTTAGCTAAACAGCTGACCTTGTAAGACGCTTAGGTGTGAACGCTCGTAAGCTTCCGCAGAAAGACGGCAAAGATTTATTGGTGTCCCTCCAATGAGTTGCCCATGAGGACACCGTTTTCTACAAGTGTTGGTCCAATACGCCCTCTAGAGGAAGGGGACTCCGACAGGGCTGATTGGCGGCCCCCGATCTGGGGCAGGGGCAGTGGGCAGCCTGTGGCCCGGTCTGGAGCCTCTTTGCATGTGTCCCTGGGACACATCTGCCTGCGAACTTCGGTCACCTGGCAGGAAGCTACGATGCCCAGACCTATGGTTAGCTGTGCAGCGAGGTGTACTGTGAGGACAGGTTCCACACACACTTCAAGTAAGAGGTCGGCCTGAGTGGAAAGGTGAGAGTTTGGGCAGCTGTGCAGACAAAGAAGGCACACTTTGGCCTGGGCCTAAATGCTTGTGACACCCCACTGGACCTGCCGTGCTCTGAGGGCCCTGCCCTGGGCCCCCTGCTCCCCTGCCCTTTGTTCAGTCACAGCAGAGATGGCCACACCCACTCCTTCAGTGAGGGCAGAGTTCCAACCACCCTCAGCCCCGCCCCCTCTCCACAGGTTACCATGGACTACAGAGGCTGCATCCTGAGGCCAGGGCGTTCCGACAATGCCAAGGGCAGACATGATGACCTTAAATGATTTCCTCTTGTGTCAGGTTTGGTAAACTTTAGGAGCTAGGAAATGGTCCACTTTACAGAAATGTTCAAATTTACTGGCATTTCATATATTCTCTGCTATAACATTGTCCTGATTCTTTCTGTATATTCTATACTTATGTTTTTGTTTTCCTTAATCAAAGTGTGTCTTTTCAATCTTTTCAAAGAAGATTCTTTGGACTTACTAAATCACCTGAATTTTATACGTTTTCTGTTGTATTAAGTTCTGCTCATATCTTTATTTATCTTTTTTCTATGTTCTCAGGGTTTATTGTTTTGATCTTCTGATGTCAATTAAAACACTTGGTTATTCATTTTAATAAATATTTTACTTATAAAGATTTGAACTTTTGAAGATTCCAGCTTACTTGTAAGTTTCTAAGGGTCAGGTCCTCTCCATTGTTGCTGGCCTAAGGTTTAGTTCACCATATAGCAATGTATATATTGACCTATTTTCCCCTCGACTTTCTGTGATTCCCTACATCTCACCTTTCTTTGCAGACAAGCCATTTGAAATACCCTTAACTTATTTCACAGCCAATAAGTCATTGAAATAATGTGTATTTTTAGAGAAATCTTCTTATATAATTAGGCAGAAAATCTCACCTGCCATAGTTTTCAAAACAGCATAATTTCACTCTTCTCAATGCTTAATCTGTTGTATTACACAACCTTTGAGTATTTAGCTTTATCAATGACATGTACTTTAAAAATGTTTTAGAGATCCTACCAGTCTTTGAAAACATCCTTGTTCCTTGTTTCAGGTCCAGTTTTATGTATATATTCTGCCTTGCACCTGATTATCCCAACAATTGATGGATGGCCTTGGGAATCTAATTCTGGTATTGATAGTCTTTACTGATTGTCTCCCCTCGTAGCTGATTTTTTCATTATTGTGTAAATTTAGATCATGAGCTCATGTTTAGCTAAACAGCTGACCTTGTAAGACGCTTAGGTGTGAACGCTCGTAAGCTTCCGCAGAAAGACGGCAAAGATTTATTTGTGTCCCTCCAATGAGTTGCCCACGAGGACACCGTTTTCTACAAGTGTTGGTCCAATACTCCCTCTAGAGGAAGGGGACTACGACAGGGCTGAATGGCGGCCCCCGATCTGGGGCAGGGGCAGTGGGCAGCCTGTGGCCCGGGCTGGAGCCTCTTTGCATGTGTCCCTGGGACACATCTGCCTGCGAACTTCGGTCTCCTGGCAGGAAACTACGATGCCCAGAACTATGGTTAGCTGTGCAGCGAGGTGAACTGTGAGGACAGGTTCCACACATACTTCAAGTAAGAGGTCGGCCTGAGTGGAAAGGTGAGAGTTTGGGCAGCTGTGCAGACAAAGAAGGCGCACTTTGGCCTGGGCCTAAATGCTTGTGACACCCCACTGGACCTGCCGTGCTCTGAGGGCCCTGCCCTGGGAACCCTGCTCCCCTGCCCTTTGTTCAGTCACAGCAGAGATGGCCACACCCACTCCTTCAGTGAGGGCAGAGTTCCAACCACCCTCAGCCCCGCCCCCTCTCCGCAGGTTACCATGGACTACAGAGGCTGCATCCTGAGGCTAGGGTGTTCCGACAATGCCAAGGGCAGACATGATGACCTTAAATGATTTCCTCTTGTGTCAGGTTTGGTAAACTTTAGGAGCTAGGAAATGGTCCACTTTACAGAAATGTTCAAATTTACTGGCATTTCTTATATTCTCTGCTATAACATTGTCCTGATTCTTTCTGTATATTCTATACTTATGTTTTTGTTTTCCTTAATCAAAGTGTGTCTTTTCAATCTTTTCAAAGAAGATTCTTTGGACTTACTAAATCACCTGAATTTTATACGTTTTCTGTTGTATTAAGTTCTGCTCATATCTTTATTTATCTTTTTTCTATGTTCTCAGGGTTTATTGTTTTGATCTTCTGATGTCAATTAAAACACTTGGTTATTCATTTTAATAAATATTTTACTTATAAAGATTTGAACTTTTGAAGATTCCAGCTGACTTGTAAGTTTCTAAGGGTTAGGTCCTCTCCATTGTTGCTGGCCTAAGGTTTAGTTCACCATATAGCAATGTATATATTGACCTATTTTCCCCTCGACTTTCTGTGATTCCCTACATCTCACCTTTCTTTGCAGACAAGCCATTTGAAATACCCTTAACTTATTTCACAGCCAATAAGTCATTGAAATAATGTGTATTTTTAGAGAAATCTTCTTCTATAATTAGGCAGAAAATCTCACCTGCCATAGTTTTCAAAACAGCATAATTTCACTCTTCTCAATGCTTAATCTGTTGTATTACACAACCTTTGAGTATTTAGCTTTATCAATGACATGTACTTTAAAAATGTTTTAGAGATCCTACCAGTCTTTGAAAACATCCTTGTTCCTTGTTTCAGTTCCAGTTTTATGTATATATTCTGCCTTGCACCTGATTATTCCAACAATTGATGGATGGCCTTGGGAATCTAATTCTGGTATTGATAGTCTTTACTGATTGTCTCCCCTCGTAGCTGACTTCTTCATTATTGTGTAAATTTAGATCATGAGCTCATGTTTAGCTAAACAGCTGACCTTGTAAGACGCTTAGGTGTGAACGCTCGTAAGCTTCCGCAGAAAGACGGCAAAGATTTATTGGTGTCCCTCCAATGAGTTGCCCACGAGGACACCGTTTTCTACAAGTGTTGGTCCAATACGCCCTCTAGAGGAAGGGGACTCCGACAGGGCTGATTGGCGGCCCCCGATCTGGGGCAGGGGCAGTGGGCAGCCTGTGGCCCGGTCTGGAGCCTCTTTGCATGTGTCCCTGGGACACATCTGCCTGCGAACTTCGGTCACCTGGCAGGAAGCTACGATGCCCAGACCTATGGTTAGCTGTGCAGCGAGGTGTACTGTGAGGACAGGTTCCACACACACTTCAAGTAAGAGGTCGGCCTGAGTGGAAAGGTGAGAGTTTGGGCAGCTGTGCAGACAAAGAAGGCACACTTTGGCCTGGGCCTAAATGCTTGTGACACCCCACTGGACATGCCGTGCTCTGAGGGCCCTGCCCTGGGCCCCCTGCTCCCCTGCCCTTTGTTCAGTCACAGCAGAGATGGCCACACCCACTCCTTCAGTGAGGGCAGAGTTCCAACCACCCTCAGCCCCGCCCCCTCTCCACAGGTTACCATGGACTACAGAGGCTGCATCCTGAGGCCAGGGCGTTCCGACAATGCCAAGGGCAGACATGATGACCTTAAATGATTTCCTCTTGTGTCAGGTTTGGTAAACTTTAGGAGCTAGGAAATGGTCCACTTTACAGAAATGTTCAAATTTACTGGCATTTCTTATATTCTCTGCTATAACATTGTCCTGATTCTTTCTGTATATTCTATACTTATGTTTTTGTTTTCCTTAATCAAAGTGTGTCTTTTCAATCTTTTCAAAGAAGATTCTTTGGACTTACTAAATCACCTGAATTTTATACGTTTTCTGTTGTATTAAGTTCTGCTCATATCTTTATTTATCTTTTTTCTATGTTCTCAGGGTTTATTGTTTTGATCTTCTGATGTCAATTAAAACACTTGGTTATTCATTTTAATAAATATTTTACTTATAAAGATTTGAACTTTTGAAGATTCCAGCTTACTTGTAAGTTTCTAAGGGTCAGGTCCTCTCCATTGTTGCTGGCCTAAGGTTTAGTTCACCATATAGCAATGTATATATTGACCTATTTTCCCCTCGACTTTCTGTGATTCCCTACATCTCACCTTTCTTTGCAGACAAGCCATTTGAAATACCCTTAACTTAGTTCACAGCCAATAAGTCATTGAAATAATGTGTATTTTTAGAGAAATCTTCTTCTATAATTAGGCAGAAAATCTCACCTGCCATAGTTTTCAAAACAGCATAATTTCACTCTTCTCAATGCTTAATCTGTTGTATTACACAACTTTGAGTATTTAGCTTTATCAATGACATGTACTTTAAAAATGTTTTAGAGATCCTACCAGTCTTTGAAAACATCCTTGTTCCTTGTTTCAGTTCCAGTTTTATGTATATATTCTGCCTTGCACCTGATTATTCCAACAATTGATGGATGGCCTTGGGAATCTAATTCTGGTATTGATAGTCTTTACTGATTGTCTCCCCTCGTAGCTGACTTCTTCATTATTGTGTAAATTTAGATCATGAGCTCATGTTTAGCTAAACAGCTGACCTTGTAAGACGCTTAGGTGTGAACGCTCGTAAGCTTCCGCAGAAAGACGGCAAGATTTATTGGTGTCCCTCCAATGAGTTGCCCACGAGGACACCGTTTTCTACAAGTGTTGGTCCAATACGCCCTCTAGAGGAAGGGGACTCCGACAGGGCTGATTGGCGGCCCCCGATCTGGGGCAGGGGCAGTGGGCAGCCTGTGGCCCGGTCTGGAGCCTCTTTGCATGTGTCCCTGGGACACATCTGCCTGCGAACTTCGGTCACCTGGCAGGAAGCTACGATGCCCAGACCTATGGTTAGCTGTGCAGCGAGGTGTACTGTGAGGACAGGTTCCACACACACTTCAAGTAAGTGGTCGGCCTGAGTGGAAAGGTGAGAGTTTGGGCAGCTGTGCAGACAAAGAAGGCACTCTTTGGCCTGGGCCTAAATGCTTGTGACACCCCACTGGACCTGCCGTGCTCTGAGGGCCCTGCCCTGGGCCCCCTGCTCCCCTGCCCTTTGTTCAGTCACAGCAGAGATGGCCACACCCACTCCTTCAGTGAGGGCAGAGTTCCAACCACCCTCAGCCCCGCCCCCTCTCCAAAGGTTACCATGGACTACAGAGGCTGCATCCTGAGGCCAGGGCGTTCCGACAATGCCAAGGGCAGACATGATGACCTTAAATGATTTCCTCTTGTGTCAGGTTTGGTAAACTTTAGGAGCTAGGAAATGGTCCACTTTACAGAAATGTTCAAATTTACTGGCATTTCTTATATTCTCTGCTATAACATTGTCCTGATTCTTTCTGTATATTCTATACTTATGTTTTTGTTTTCCTTAATCAAAGTGTGTCTTTTCAATCTTTTCAAAGAAGATTCTTTGGACTTACTAAATCACCTGAATTTTATACGTTTTCTGTTGTATTAAGTTCTGCTCATATCTTTATTTATCTTTTTTCTATGTTCTCAGGGTTTATTGTTTTGATCTTCTGATGTCAATTAAAACACTTGGTTATTCATTTTAATAAATATTTTACTTATAAAGATTTGAACTTTTGAAGATTCCAGCTTACTTGTAAGTTTCTAAGGGTCAGGTCCTCTCCATTGTTGCTGGCCTAAGGTTTAGTTCACCATATAGCAATGTATATATTGACCTATTTTCCCCTCGACTTTCTGTGATTCCCTACATCTCACCTTTCTTTGCAGACAAGCCATT
The DNA here is from genome assembly GCF_964341445.2 of Mesoplodon mirus. Taxonomy (NCBI): domain Eukaryota; kingdom Metazoa; phylum Chordata; class Mammalia; order Artiodactyla; family Ziphiidae; genus Mesoplodon; species Mesoplodon mirus. The sequence continues at coordinate 175,889,787 of NC_138976.1, read as the reverse complement.
TGAAATACCCTTAACTTATTTCACAGCCAATAAGTCATTGAAATAATGTGTATTTTTAGAGAAATCTTCTTATATAATTAGGCAGAAAATCTCACCTGCCATAGTTTTCAAAACAGCATAATTTCACTCTTCTCAATGCTTAATCTGTTGTATTACACAACCTTTGAGTATTTAGCTTTATCAATGACATGTACTTTAAAAATGTTTTAGAGATCCTACCAGTCTTTGAAAACATCCTTGTTCCTTGTTTCAGGTCCAGTTTTATGTATATATTCTGCCTTGCACCTGATTATCCCAACAATTGATGGATGGCCTTGGGAATCTAATTCTGGTATTGATAGTCTTTACTGATTGTCTCCCCTCGTAGCTGATTTTTTCAATATTGTGTAAATTTAGATCATGAGCTCATGTTTAGCTAAACAGCTGACCTTGTAAGACGCTTAGGTGTGAACGCTCGTAAGCTTCCGCAGAAAGACGGCAAAGATTTATTTGTGTCCCTCCAATGAGTTGCCCACGAGGACACCGTTTTCTACAAGTGTTGGTCCAATACTCCCTCTAGAGGAAGGGGACTACGACAGGGCTGATTGCCGGCCCCCGATCTGCGGCAGGGGCAGTGGGCAGCCTGTGGCCCGGGCTGGAGCCTCTTTGCATGTGTCCCTGGGACACATCTGCCTTCGAACTTCGGTCACCTGGCAGGAAACTACGATGCCCAGAACTATGGTTAGCTGTGCAGCGAGGTGAACTGTGAGGACAGGTTCCACACATACTTCAAGTAAGAGGTCGGCCTGAGTGGAAAGGTGAGAGTTTGGGCAGCTGTGCAGACAAAGAAGGCGCCCTTTGGCCTGGGCCTAAATGCTTGTGACACCCCACTGGACCTGCCGTGCTCTGAGGGCCCTGCCCTGGGAACCCTGCTCCCCTGCCCTTTGTTCAGTCACAGCAGAGATGGCCACACCCACTCCTTCAGTGAGGGCAGAGTTCCAACCACCCTCAGCCCCGCCCCCTCTCCACAGGTTACCATGGACTACAGAGGCTGCATCCTGAGGCTAGGGGGTTCCGAAAATGCCAAGGGCAGACATGATGACCTTAAATGATTTCCTCTTGTGTCAGGTTTGGTAAACTTTAGGAGCTAGGAAATGGTCCACTTTACAGAAATGTTCAAATTTACTGGCATTTCTTATATTCTCTGCTATAACATTGTCCTGATTCTTTCTGTATATTCTATACTTATGTTTTTGTTTTCCTTAATCAAAGTGTGTCTTTTCAATCTTTTCAAAGAAGATTCTTTGGACTTACTAAATCACCTGAATTTTATACGTTTTCTGTTGTATTAAGTTCTGCTCATATCTTTATTTATCTTTTTTCTATGTTCTCAGGGTTTATTGTTTTGATCTTCTGATGTCAATTAAAACACTTGGTTATTCATTTTAATAAATATTTTACTTATAAAGATTTGAACTTTTGAAGATTCCAGCTTACTTGTAAGTTTCTAAGGGTCAGGTCCTCTCCATTGTTGCTGGCCTAAGGTTTAGTTCACCATATAGCAATGTATATATTGACCTATTTTCCCCTCGACTTTCTGTGATTCCCTACATCTCACCTTTCTTTGCAGACAAGCCATTTGAAATACACTTAACTTATTTCACAGCCAATAAGTCATTGAAATAATGTGTATTTTTAGAGAAATCTTCTTATATAATTAGGCAGAAAATCTCACCTGCCATAGTTTTCAAAACAGCATAATTTCACTCTTCTCAATGCTTAATCTGTTGTATTACACAACCTTTGAGTATTTAGCTTTATCAATGACATGTCCTTTAAAAATGTTTTAGAGATCCTACCAGTCTTTGAAAACATCCTTGTTCCTTGTTTCAGTTCCAGTTTTATGTATATATTCTGCCTTGCACCTGATTATTCCAACAATTGATGGATGGCCTTGGGAATCTAATTCTGGTATTGATAGTCTTTACTGATTGTCTCCCCTCGTAGCTGATTTCTTCATTATTGTGTAAATTTAGATCATGAGCTCATGTTTAGCTAAACAGCTGACCTTGTAAGACGCTTAGGTGTGAACGCTCGTAAGCTTCCGCAGAAAGACGGCAAAGATTTATTGGTGTCCCTCCAATGAGTTGCCCACGAGGACACCGTTTTCTACAAGTGTTGGTCCAATACGCCCTCTAGAGGAAGGGGACTCCGACAGGGCTGATTGGCGGCCCCCGATCTGGGGCAGGGGCAGTGGGCAGCCTGTGGCCCGGTCTGGAGCCTCTTTGCATGTGTCCCTGGGACACATCTGCCTGCGAACTTCGGTCACCTGGCAGGAAGCTACGATGCCCAGACCTATGGTTAGCTGTGCAGCGAGGTGTACTGTGAGGACAGGTTCCACACACACTTCAAGTAAGAGGTCGGCCTGAGTGGAAAGGTGAGAGTTTGGGCAGCTGTGCAGACAAAGAAGGCACACTTTGGCCTGGGCCAAAATGCTTGTGACACCCCACTGGACCTGCCGTGCTCTGAGGGCCCTGCCCTGGGCCCCCTGCTCCCCTGCCCTTTGTTCAGTCACAGCAGAGATGGCCACACCCACTCCTTCAGTGAGGGCAGAGTTCCAACCACCCTCAGCCCCGCCCCCTCTCCACAGGTTACCATGGACTACAGAGGCTGCATCCTGAGGCCAGGGCGTTCCGACAATGCCAAGGGCAGACATGATGACCTTAAATGATTTCCTCTTGTGTCAGGTTTGGTAAACTTTAGGAGCTAGGAAATGGTCCACTTTACAGAAATGTTCAAATTTACTGGCATTTCATATATTCTCTGCTATAACATTGTCCTGATTCTTTCTGTGTATTCTATACTTATGTTTTTGTTTTCCTTAATCAAAGTGTGTCTTTTCAATCTTTTCAAAGAAGATTCTTTGGACTTACTAAATCACCTGAATTTTATACGTTTTCTGTTGTATTAAGTTCTGCTCATATCTTTATTTATCTTTTTTCTATGTTCTCAGGGTTTATTGTTTTGATCTTCTGATGTCAATTAAAACACTTGGTTATTCATTTTAATAAATATTTTACTTATAAAGATTTGAACTTTTGAAGATTCCAGCTTACTTGTAAGTTTCTAAGGGTCAGGTCCTCTCCATTGTTGCTGGCCTAAGGTTTAGTTCACCATATAGCAATGTATATATTGACCTATTTTCCCCTCGACTTTCTGTGATTCCCTACATCTCACCTTTCTTTGCAGACAAGCCATTTGAAATACCCTTAACTTATTTCACAGCCAATAAGTCATTGAAATAATGTGTATTTTTAGAGAAATCTTCTTATATAATTAGGCAGAAAATCTCACCTGCCATAGTTTTCAAAACAGCATAATTTCACTCTTCTCAATGCTTAATCTGTTGTATTACACAACCTTTGAGTATTTAGCTTTATCAATGACATGTCCTTTAAAAATGTTTTAGAGATCCTACCAGTCTTTGAAAACATCCTTGTTCCTTGTTTCAGTTCCAGTTTTATGTATATACTCTGCCTTGCACCTGATTATTCCAACAATTGATGGATGGCCTTGGGAATCTAATTCTGGTATTGATAGTCTTTACTGATTGTCTCCCCTCGTAGCTGATTTTTTCATTATTGTGTAAATTTAGATCATGAGCTCATGTTTAGCTAAACAGCTGACCTTGTAAGACGCTTAGGTGTGAACGCTCGTAAGCTTCAGGAGAATTTCGGCAAAATTTATTTGTGTCCCTACAATGAGTTGCCCACGAGGACACCGTTTTCTACAAGTGTTGGTCCAATACTCCCTCTAAAGGAAGGGGATTCCGACAGGGCTGATTGGCGGCCCCCGATCTGGGGCAGGGGCAGTGGGCAGCCTGTGGCCCGGTCTGGAGCCTCTTTGCATGTGTCCCTGGGACACATCTGCCTGCGAACTTCGGTCACCTGGCAGGAAGCTACGATGCCCAGACCTATGGTTAGCTGTGCAGCGAGGTGTACTGTGAGGACAGGTTCCACACACACTTCAAATAAGAGGTCGGCCTGAGTGGAAAGGTGAGAGTTTGGGCAGCTGTGCAGACAAAGAAGGCACACTTTGGCCTGGGCCTAAATGCTTGTGACACCCCACTGGACCTGCCGTGCTCTGAGGGCCCTGCCCTGGGCCCCCTGCTCCCCTGCCCTTTGTTCAGTCACAGCAGAGATGGCCACACCCACTCCTTCAGTGAGGGCAGAGTTCCAACCACCCTCAGCCCCGCCCCCTCTCCACAGGTTACCATGGACTACAGAGGCTGCATCCTGAGGCCAGGGCGTTCCGACAATGCCAAGGGCAGACATGATGACCTTAAATGATTTCCTCTTGTGTCAGGTTTGGTAAACTTTAGGAGCTAGGAAATGGTCCACTTTACAGAAATGTTCAAATTTACTGGCATTTCATATATTCTCTGCTATAACATTGTCCTGATTCTTTCTGTATATTCTATACTTATGTTTTTGTTTTCCTTAATCAAAGTGTGTCTTTTCAATCTTTTCAAAGAAGATTCTTTGGACTTACTAAATCACCTGAATTTTATACGTTTTCTGTTGTATTAAGTTCTGCTCATATCTTTATTTATCTTTTTTCTATGTTCTCAGGGTTTATTGTTTTGATCTTCTGATGTCAATTAAAACACTTGGTTATTCATTTTAATAAATATTTTACTTATAAAGATTTGAACTTTTGAAGATTCCAGCTTACTTGTAAGTTTCTAAGGGTCAGGTCCTCTCCATTGTTGCTGGCCTAAGGTTTAGTTCACCATATAGCAATGTATATATTGACCTATTTTCCCCTCGACTTTCTGTGATTCCCTACATCTCACCTTTCTTTGCAGACAAGCCATTTGAAATACCCTTAACTTATTTCACAGCCAATAAGTCATTGAAATAATGTGTATTTTTAGAGAAATCTTCTTATATAATTAGGCAGAAAATCTCACCTGCCATAGTTTTCAAAACAGCATAATTTCACTCTTCTCAATGCTTAATCTGTTGTATTACACAACCTTTGAGTATTTAGCTTTATCAATGACATGTACTTTAAAAATATTTTAGAGATCCTACCAGTCTTTGAAAACATCCTTGTTCCTTGTTTCAGGTCCAGTTTTATGTATATATTCTGCCTTGCACCTGATTATCCCAACAATTGATGGATGGCCTTGGGAATCTAATTCTGGTATTGATAGTCTTTACTGATTGTCTCCCCTCGTAGCTGATTTTTTCATTATTGTGTAAATTTAGATCATGAGCTCATGTTTAGCTAAACAGCTGACCTTGTAAGACGCTTAGGTGTGAACGCTCGTAAGCTTCCGCAGAAAGACGGCAAAGATTTATTTGTGTCCCTCCAATGAGTTGCCCACGAGGACACCGTTTTCTACAAGTGTTGGTCCAATACTCCCTCTAGAGGAAGGGGACTACGACAGGGCTGAATGGCGGCCCCCGATCTGCGGCAGGGGCAGTGGGCAGCCTGTGGCCCGGGCTGGAGCCTCTTTGCATGTGTCCCTGGGACACATCTGCCTGCGAACTTCGGTCTCCTGGCAGGAAACTACGATGCCCAGAACTATGGTTAGCTGTGCAGCGAGGTGAACTGTGAGGACAGGTTCCACACATACTTCAAGTAAGAGGTCGGCCTGAGTGGAAAGGTGAGAGTTTGGGCAGCTGTGCAGACAAAGAAGGCGCACTTTGGCCTGGGCCTAAATGCTTGTGACACCCCACTGGACCTGCCGTGCTCTGAGGGCCCTGCCCTGGGAACCCTGCTCCCCTGCCCTTTGTTCAGTCACAGCAGAGATGGCCACACCCACTCCTTCAGTGAGGGCAGAGTTCCAACCACCCTCAGCCCCGCCCCCTCTCCGCAGGTTACCATGGACTACAGAGGCTGCATCCTGAGGCTAGGGTGTTCCGACAATGCCAAGGGCAGACATGATGACCTTAAATGATTTCCTCTTGTGTCAGGTTTGGTAAACTTTAGGAGCTAGGAAATGGTCCACTTTACAGAAATGTTCAAATTTACTGGCATTTCTTATATTCTCTGCTATAACATTGTCCTGATTCTTTCTGTATATTCTATACTTATGTTTTTGTTTTCCTTAATCAAAGTGTGTCTTTTCAATCTTTTCAAAGAAGATTCTTTGGACTTACTAAATCACCTGAATTTTATACGTTTTCTGTTGTATTAAGTTCTGCTCATATCTTTATTTATCTTTTTTCTATGTTCTCAGGGTTTATTGTTTTGATCTTCTGATGTCAATTAAAACACTTGGTTATTCATTTTAATAAATATTTTACTTATAAAGATTTGAACTTTTGAAGATTCCAGCTTACTTGTAAGTTTCTAAGGGTCAGGTCCTCTCCATTGTTGCTGGCCTAAGGTTTAGTTCACCATATAGCAATGTATATATTGACCTATTTTCCCCTCGACTTTCTGTGATTCCCTACATCTCACCTTTCTTTGCAGACAAGCCATTTGAAATACCCTTAACTTATTTCACAGCCAATAAGTCATTGAAATAATGTGTATTTTTAGAGAAATCTTCTTCTATAATTAGGCAGAAAATCTCACCTGCCATAGTTTTCAAAACAGCATAATTTCACTCTTCTCAATGCTTAATCTGTTGTATTACACAACCTTTGAGTATTTAGCTTTATCAATGACATGTACTTTAAAAATGTTTTAGAGATCCTACCAGTCTTTGAAAACATCCTTGTTCCTTGTTTCAGTTCCAGTTTTATGTATATATTCTGCCTTGCACCTGATTATTCCAACAATTGATGGATGGCCTTGGGAATCTAATTCTGGTATTGATAGTCTTTACTGATTGTCTCCCCTCGTAGCTGACTTCTTCATTATTGTGTAAATTTAGATCATGAGCTCATGTTTAGCTAAACAGCTGACCTTGTAAGACGCTTAGGTGTGAACGCTCGTAAGCTTCCGCAGAAAGACGGCAAAGATTTATTGGTGTCCCTCCAATGAGTTGCCCACGAGGACACCGTTTTCTACAAGTGTTGGTCCAATACGCCCTCTAGAGGAAGGGGACTCCGACAGGGCTGATTGGCGGCCCCCGATCTGGGGCAGGGGCAGTGGGCAGCCTGTGGCCCGGTCTGGAGCCTCTTTGCATGTGTCCCTGGGACACATCTGCCTGCGAACTTCGGTCACCTGGCAGGAAGCTACGATGCCCAGACCTATGGTTAGCTGTGCAGCGAGGTGTACTGTGAGGACAGGTTCCACACACACTTCAAGTAAGAGGTCGGCCTGAGTGGAAAGGTGAGAGTTTGGGCAGCTGTGCAGACAAAGAAGGCACACTTTGGCCTGGGCCTAAATGCTTGTGACACCCCACTGGACCTGCCGTGCTCTGAGGGCCCTGCCCTGGGCCCCCTGCTCCCCTGCCCTTTGTTCAGTCACAGCAGAGATGGCCACACCCACTCCTTCAGTGAGGGCAGAGTTCCAACCACCCTCAGCCCCGCCCCCTCTCCACAGGTTACCATGGACTACAGAGGCTGCATCCTGAGGCCAGGGCGTTCCGACAATGCCAAGGGCAGACATGATGACCTTAAATGATTTCCTCTTGTGTCAGGTTTGGTAAACTTTAGGAGCTAGGAAATGGTCCACTTTACAGAAATGTTCAAATTTACTGGCATTTCTTATATTCTCTGCTATAACATTGTCCTGATTCTTTCTGTATATTCTATACTTATGTTTTTGTTTTCCTTAATCAAAGTGTGTCTTTTCAATCTTTTCAAAGAAGATTCTTTGGACTTACTAAATCACCTGAATTTTATACGTTTTCTGTTGTATTAAGTTCTGCTCATATCTTTATTTATCTTTTTTCTATGTTCTCAGGGTTTATTGTTTTGATCTTCTGATGTCAATTAAAACACTTGGTTATTCATTTTAATAAATATTTTACTTATAAAGATTTGAACTTTTGAAGATTCCAGCTTACTTGTAAGTTTCTAAGGGTCAGGTCCTCTCCATTGTTGCTGGCCTAAAGTTTAGTTCACCATATAGCAATGTATATATTGACCTATTTTCCCCTCGACTTTCTGTGATTCCCTACATCTCACCTTTCTTTGCAGACAAGCCATTTGAAATACCCTTAACTTATTTCACAGCCAATAAGTCATTGAAATAATGTGTATTTTTTAGAGAAATCTTCTTATATAATTAGGCAGAAAATCTCACCTGCCATAGTTTTCAAAACAGCATAATTTCACTCTTCTCAATGCTTAATCTGTTGTATTACACAACCTTTGAGTATTTAGCTTTATCAATGACATGTCCTTTAAAAATGTTTTAGAGATCCTACCAGTCTTTGAAAACACCCTTGTTCCTTGTTTCAGTTCCAGTTTTATGTATATATTCTGCCTTGCACCTGATTATTCCAACAATTGATGGATGGCCTTGGGAATCTAATTCTGGTATTGATAGTCTTTACTGATTGTCTCCCCTCGTAGCTGATTTCTTCATTATTGTGTAAATTTAGATCATGAGCTCATGTTTAGCTAAACAGCTGACCTTGTAAGACGCTTAGGTGTGAACGCTCGTAAGCTTCCGCAGAAAGACAGCAAAGATTTATTGGTGTCCCTCCAATGAGTTGCCCATGAGGACACCGTTTTCTACAAGTGTTGGTCCAATACGCCCTCTAGAGGAAGGGGACTCCGACAGGGCTGATTGGCGGCCCCCGATCTGGGGCAGGGGCAGTGGGCAGCCTGTGGCCCGGTCTGGAGCCTCTTTGCATGTGTCCCTGGGACACATCTGCCTGCGAACTTCGGTCACCTGGCAGGAAGCTACGATGCCCAGACCTATGGTTAGCTGTGCAGCGAGGTGTACTGTGAGGACAGGTTCCACACACACTTCAAGTAAGAGGTCGGCCTGAGTGGAAAGGTGAGAGTTTGGGCAGCTGTGCAGACAAAGAAGGCACACTTTGGCCTGGGCCTAAATGCTTGTGACACCCCACTGGACCTGCCGTGCTCTGAGGGCCCTGCCCTGGGCCCCCTGCTCCCCTGCCCTTTGTTCAGTCACAGCAGAGATGGCCACACCCACTCCTTCAGTGAGGGCAGAGTTCCAACCACCCTCAGCCCCGCCCCCTCTCCACAGGTTACCATGGACTACAGAGGCTGCATCCTGAGGCCAGGGCGTTCCGACAATGCCAAGGGCAGACATGATGACCTTAAATGATTTCCTCTTGTGTCAGGTTTGGTAAACTTTAGGAGCTAGGAAATGGTCCACTTTACAGAAATGTTCAAATTTACTGGCATTTCATATATTCTCTGCTATAACATTGTCCTGATTCTTTCTGTATATTCTATACTTATGTTTTTGTTTTCCTTAATCAAAGTGTGTCTTTTCAATCTTTTCAAAGAAGATTCTTTGGACTTACTAAATCACCTGAATTTTATACGTTTTCTGTTGTATTAAGTTCTGCTCATATCTTTATTTATCTTTTTTCTATGTTCTCAGGGTTTATTGTTTTGATCTTCTGATGTCAATTAAAACACTTGGTTATTCATTTTAATAAATATTTTACTTATAAAGATTTGAACTTTTGAAGATTCCAGCTTACTTGTAAGTTTCTAAGGGTCAGGTCCTCTCCATTGTTGCTGGCCTAAGGTTTAGTTCACCATATAGCAATGTATATATTGACCTATTTTCCCCTCGACTTTCTGTGATTCCCTACATCTCACCTTTCTTTGCAGACAAGCCATTTGAAATACCCTTAACTTATTTCACAGCCAATAAGTCATTGAAATAATGTGTATTTTTAGAGAAATCTTCTTATATAATTAGGCAGAAAATCTCACCTGCCATAGTTTTCAAAACAGCATAATTTCACTCTTCTCAATGCTTAATCTGTTGTATTACACAACCTTTGAGTATTTAGCTTTATCAATGACATGTACTTTAAAAATGTTTTAGAGATCCTACCAGTCTTTGAAAACATCCTTGTTCCTTGTTTCAGGTCCAGTTTTATGTATATATTCTGCCTTGCACCTGATTATCCCAACAATTGATGGATGGCCTTGGGAATCTAATTCTCGTATTGATAGTCTTTACTGATTGTCTCCCCTCGTAGCTGATTTTTTCATTATTTTGTAAATTTAGATCATGAGCTCATGTTTAGCTAAACAGCTGACCTTGTAAGACGCTTAGGTGTGAACGCTCGTAAGCTTCCGCAGAAGGACGGCAAAGATTTATTTGTGTCCCTCCAATGAGTTGCCCACGAGGACACCGTTTTCTACAAGTGTTGGTCCAATACTCCCTCTAGAGGAAGGGGACTACGACAGGGCTGAATGGCGGCCCCAGATCTGGGGCAGGGGCAGTGGGCAGCCTGTGGCCCGGGCTGGAGCCTCTTTGCATGTGTCCCTGGGACATATCTGCCTGCGAACTTCGGTCTCCTGGCAGGAAACTACGATGCCCAGAACTATGGTTAGCTGTGCAGCGAGGTGAACTGTGAGGACAGGTTCCACACATACTTCAAGTAAGAGGTCGGCCTGAGTGGAAAGGTGAGAGTTTGGGCAGCTGTGCAGACAAAGAAGGCGCACTTTGGCCTGGGCCTAAATGCTTGTGACACCCCACTGGACCTGCCGTGCTCTGAGGGCCCTGCCCTGGGAACCCTGCTCCCCTGCCCTTTGTTCAGTCACAGCAGAGATGGCCACACCCACTCCTTCAGTGAGGGCAGAGTTCCAACCACCCTCAGCCCCGCCCCCTCTCCGCAGGTTACCATGGACTACAGAGGCTGCATCCTGAGGCTAGGGTGTTCCGACAATGCCAAGGGCAGACATGATGACCTTAAATGATTTCCTCTTGTGTCAGGTTTGGTAAACTTTAGGAGCTAGTAAATGGTCCACTTTACAGAAATGTTCAAATTTACTGGCATTTCTTATATTCTCTGCTATAACATTGTCCTGATTCTTTCTGTATATTCTATACTTATGTTTTTGTTTTCCTTAATCAAAGTGTGTCTTTTCAATCTTTTCAAAGAAGATTCTTTGGACTTACTAAATCACCTGAATTTTATACGTTTTCTGTTGTATTAAGTTCTGCTCATATCTTTATTTATCTTTTTTCTATGTTCTCAGGGTTTATTGTTTTGATCTTCTGATGTCAATTAAAACACTTGGTTATTCATTTTAATAAATATTTTACTTATAAAGATTTGAACTTTTGAAGATTCCAGCTTACTTGTAAGTTTCTAAGGGTTAGGTCCTCTCCATTGTTGCTGGCCTAAGGTTTAGTTCACCATATAGCAATGTATATATTGAGCTATGTTCCCCTCGACTTTCTGTGATTCCCTACATCTCACCTTTCTTTGCAGACAAGCCATTTGAAATACCCTTAACTTATTTCACAGCCAATAAGTCATTGAAATAATGTGTATTTTTAGAGAAATCTTCTTCTATAATTAGGCAGAAAATCTCACCTGCCATAGTTTTCAAAACAGCATAATTTCACTCTTCTCAATGCTTAATCTGTTGTATTACACAACCTTTGAGTATTTAGCTTTATCAATGACATGTACTTTAAAAATGTTTTAGAGATCCTACCAGTCTTTGAAAACATCCTTGTTCCTTGTTTCAGTTCCAGTTTTATGTATATATTCTGCCTTGCACCTGATTATTCCAACAATTGATGGATGGCCTTGGGAATCTAATTCTGGTATTGATAGTCTTTACTGATTGTCTCCCCTCGTAGCTGACTTCTTCATTATTGTGTAAATTTAGATCATGAGCTCATGTTTAGCTAAACAGCTGACCTTGTAAGACGCTTAGGTGTGAACGCTCGTAAGCTTCCGCAGAAAGACGGCAAAGATTTATTGGTGTCCCTCCAATGAGTTGCCCACGAGGACACCGTTTTCTACAAGTGTTGGTCCAATACGCCCTCTAGAGGAAGGGGACTCCGACAGGGCTGATTGGCGGCCCCCGATCTGGGGCAGGGGCAGTGGGCAGCCTGTGGCCCGGTCTGGAGCCTCTTTGCATGTGTCCCTGGGACACATCTGCCTGCGAACTTCGGTCACCTGGCAGGAAGCTACGATGCCCAGACCTATGGTTAGCTGTGCAGCGAGGTGTACTGTGAGGACAGGTTCCACACACACTTCAAGTAAGAGGTCGGCCTGAGTGGAAAGGTGAGAGTTTGGGCAGCTGTGCAGACAAAGAAGGCACACTTTGGCCTGGGCCTAAATGCTTGTGACACCCCACTGGACATGCCGTGCTCTGAGGGCCCTGCCCTGGGCCCCCTGCTCCCCTGCCCTTTGTTCAGTCACAGCAGAGATGGCCACACCCACTCCTTCAGTGAGGGCAGAGTTCCAACCACCCTCAGCCCCGCCCCCTCTCCACAGGTTACCATGGACTACAGAGGCTGCATCCTGAGGCCAGGGCGTTCCGACAATGCCAAGGGCAGACATGATGACCTTAAATGATTTCCTCTTGTGTCAGGTTTGGTAAACTTTAGGAGCTAGGAAATGGTCCACTTTACAGAAATGTTCAAATTTACTGGCATTTCTTATATTCTCTGCTATAACATTGTCCTGATTCTTTCTGTATATTCTATACTTATGTTTTTGTTTTCCTTAATCAAAGTGTGTCTTTTCAATCTTTTCAAAGAAGATTCTTTGGACTTACTAAATCACCTGAATTTTATACGTTTTCTGTTGTATTAAGTTCTGCTCATATCTTTATTTATCTTTTTTCTATGTTCTCAGGGTTTATTGTTTTGATCTTCTGATGTCAATTAAAACACTTGGTTATTCATTTTAATAAATATTTTACTTATAAAGATTTGAACTTTTGAAGATTCCAGCTTACTTGTAAGTTTCTAAGGGTCAAGTCCTCTCCATTGTTGCTGGCCTAAGGTTTAGTTCACCATATAGCAATGTATATATTGACCTATTTTCCCCTCGACTTTCTGTGATTCCCTACATCTCACCTTTCTTTGCAGACAAGCCATTTGAAATACCCTTAACTTATTTCACAGCCAATAAGTCATTGAAATAATGTGTATTTTTAGAGAAATCTTCTTCTATAATTAGGCAGAAAATCTCACCTGCCATAGTTTTCAAAACAGCATAATTTCACTCTTCTCAATGCTTAATCTGTTGTATTACACAACCTTTGAGTATTTAGCTTTATCAATGACATGTACTTTAAAAATGTTTTAGAGATCCTACCAGTCTTTGAAAACATCCTTGTTCCTTGTTTCAGTTCCAGTTTTATGTATATATTCTGCCTTGCACCTGATTATTCCAACAATTGATGGATGGCCTTGGGAATCTAATTCTGGTATTGATAGTCTTTACTGATTGTCTCCCCTCGTAGCTGACTTCTTCATTATTGTGTAAATTTAGATCATGTGCTCATGTTTAGCTAAACAGCTGACCTTGTAAGACGCTTAGGTGTGAACGCTCGTAAGCTTCCGCAGAAAGACGGCAAGATTTATTGGTGTCCCTCCAATGAGTTGCCCACGAGGACACCGTTTTCTACAAGTGTTGGTCCAATACGCCCTCTAGAGGAAGGGGACTCCGACAGGGCTGATTGGCGGCCCCCGATCTGGGGCAGGGGCAGTGGGCAGCCTGTGGCCCGGTCTGGAGCCTCTTTGCATGTGTCCCTGGGACACATCTGCCTGCGAACTTCGGTCACCTGGCAGGAAGCTACGATGCCCAGACCTATGGTTAGCTGTGCAGCGAGGTGTACTGTGAGGACAGGTTCCACACACACTTCAAGTAAGTGGTCGGCCTGAGTGGAAAGGTGAGAGTTTGGGCAGCTGTGCAGACAAAGAAGGCACTCTTTGGCCTGGGCCTAAATGCTTGTGACACCCCACTGGACCTGCCGTGCTCTGAGGGCCCTGCCCTGGGCCCCCTGCTCCCCTGCCCTTTGTTCAGTCACAGCAGAGATGGCCACACCCACTCCTTCAGTGAGGGCAGAGTTCCAACCACCCTCAGCCCCGCCCCCTCTCCAAAGGTTACCATGGACTACAGAGGCTGCATCCTGAGGCCAGGGCGTTCCGACAATGCCAAGGGCAGACATGATGACCTTAAATGATTTCCTCTTGTGTCAGGTTTGGTAAACTTTAGGAGCTAGGAAATGGTCCACTTTACAGAAATGTTCAAATTTACTGGCATTTCTTATATTCTCTGCTATAACATTGTCCTGATTCTTTCTGTATATTCTATACTTATGTTTTTGTTTTCCTTAATCAAAGTGTGTCTTTTCAATCTTTTCAAAGAAGATTCTTTGGACTTACTAAATCACCTGAATTTTATACGTTTTCTGTTGTATTAAGTTCTGCTCATATCTTTATTTATCTTTTTTCTATGTTCTCAGGGTTTATTGTTTTGATCTTCTGATGTCAATTAAAACACTTGGTTATTCATTTTAATAAATATTTTACTTATAAAGATTTGAACTTTTGAAGATTCCAGCTTACTTGTAAGTTTCTAAGGGTCAGGTCCTCTCCATTGTTGCTGGCCTAAGGTTTAGTTCACCATATAGCAATGTATATATTGACCTATTTTCCCCTCGACTTTCTGTGATTCCCTACATCTCACCTTTCTTTGCAGACAAGCCATTTGAAATACCCTTAACTTATTTCACAGCCAATAAGTCATTGAAATAATGTGTATTTTTAGAGAAATCTTCTTATATAATTAGGCAGAAAATCTCACCTGCCATAGTTTTCAAAACAGCATAATTTCACTCTTCTCAATGCTTAATCTGTTGTATTACACAACCTTTGAGTATTTAGCTTTATCAATGACATGTACTTTAAAAATGTTTTAGAGATCCTACCAGTCTTTGAAAACATCCTTGTTCCTTGTTTCAGGTCCAGTTTTATGTATATATTCTGCCTTGCACCTGATTATCCCAACAATTGATGGATGGCCTTGGGAATCTAATTCTGGTATTGATAGTCTTTACTGATTGTCTCCCCTCGTAGCTGATTTTTTCAATATTGTGTAAATTTAGATCATGAGCTCATGTTTAGCTAAACAGCTGACCTTGTAAGACGCTTAGGTGTGAACGCTCGTAAGCTTCCGCAGAAAGACGGCAAAGATTTATTTGTGTCCCTCCAATGAGTTGCCCACGAGGACACCGTTTTCTACAAGTGTTGGTCCAATACTCCCTCTAGAGGAAGGGGACTACGACAGGGCTGATTGCCGGCCCCCGATCTGCGGCAGGGGCAATGGGCAGCCTGTGGCCCGGGCTGGAGCCTCTTTGCATGTGTCCCTGGGACACATCTGCCTTCGAACTTCGGTCACCTGGCAGGAAACTACGATGCCCAGAACTATGGTTAGCTGTGCAGCGAGGTGAACTGTGAGGACAGGTTCCACACATACTTCAAGTAAGAGGTCGGCCTGAGTGGAAAGGTGAGAGTTTGGGCAGCTGTGCAGACAAAGAAGGCGCCCTTTGGCCTGGGCCTAAATGCTTGTGACACCCCACTGGACCTGCCGTGCTCTGAGGGCCCTGCCCTGGGAACCCTGCTCCCCTGCCCTTTGTTCAGTCACAGCAGAGATGGCCACACCCACTCCTTCAGTGAGGGCAGAGTTCCAACCACCCTCAGCCCCGCCCCCTCTCCACAGGTTACCATGGACTACAGAGGCTGCATCCTGAGGCTAGGGGGTTCCGAAAATGCCAAGGGCAGACATGATGACCTTAAATGATTTCCTCTTGTGTCAGGTTTGGTAAACTTTAGGAGCTAGGAAATGGTCCACTTTACAGAAATGTTCAAATTTACTGGCATTTCTTATATTCTCTGCTATAACATTGTCCTGATTCTTTCTGTATATTCTATACTTATGTTTTTGTTTTCCTTAATCAAAGTGTGTCTTTTCAATCTTTTCAAAGAAGATTCTTTGGACTTACTAAATCACCTGAATTTTATACGTTTTCTGTTGTATTAAGTTCTGCTCATATCTTTATTTATCTTTTTTCTATGTTCTCAGGGTTTATTGTTTTGATCTTCTGATGTCAATTAAAACACTTGGTTATTCATTTTAATAAATATTTTACTTATAAAGATTTGAACTTTTGAAGATTCCAGCTTACTTTTAAGTTTCTAATGGTCAGGTCCTCTCCATTGTTGCTGGCCTAAGGTTTAGTTCACCATATAGCAATGTATATATTGACCTATTTTCCCCTCGACTTTCTGTGATTCCCTACATCTCACCTTTCTTTGCAGACAAGCCATTTGAAATACACTTAACTTATTTCACAGCCAATAAGTCATTGAAATAATGTGTATTTTTAGAGAAATCTTCTTATATAATTAGGCAGAAAATCTCACCTGCCATAGTTTTCAAAACAGCATAATTTCACTCTTCTCAATGCTTAATCTGTTGTATTACACAACCTTTGAGTATTTAGCTTTATCAATGACATGTCCTTTAAAAATGTTTTAGAGATCCTACCAGTCTTTGAAAACATCCTTGTTCCTTGTTTCAGTTCCAGTTTTATGTATATATTCTGCCTTGCACCTGATTATTCCAACAATTGATGGATGGCCTTGGGAATCTAATTCTGGTATTGATAGTCTTTACTGATTGTCTCCCCTCGTAGCTGATTTCTTCATTATTGTGTAAATTTAGATCATGAGCTCATGTTTAGCTAAACAGCTGACCTTGTAAGACGCTTAGGTGTGAACGCTCGTAAGCTTCCGCAGAAAGACGGCAAAGATGTATTGGTGTCCCTCCAATGAGTTGCCCACGAGGACACCGTTTTCTACAAGTGTTGGTCCAATACGCCCTCTAGAGGAAGGGGACTCCGACAGGGCTGATTGGCGGCCCCCGATCTGGGGCAGGGGCAGTGGGCAGCCTGTGGCCCGGTCTGGAGCCTCTTTGCATGTGTCCCTGGGACACATCTGCCTGCGAACTTCGGTCACCTGGCAGGAAGCTACGATGCCCAGACCTATGGTTAGCTGTGCAGCGAGGTGTACTGTGAGGACAGGTTCCACACACACTTCAAGTAAGAGGTCGGCCTGAGTGGAAAGGTGAGAGTTTGGGCAGCTGTGCAGACAAAGAAGGCACACTTTGGCCTGGGCCTAAATGCTTGTGACACCCCACTGGACCTGCCGTGCTCTGAGGGCCCTGCCCTGGGCCCCCTGCTCCCCTGCCCTTTGTTCAGTCACAGCAGAGATGGCCACACCCACTCCTTCAGTGAGGGCAGAGTTCCAACCACCCTCAGCCCCGCCCCCTCTCCACAGGTTACCATGGACTACAGAGGCTGCATCCTGAGGCCAGGGCGTTCCGACAATGCCAAGGGCAGACATGATGACCTTAAATGATTTCCTCTTGTGTCAGGTTTGGTAAACTTTAGGAGCTAGGAAATGGTCCACTTTACAGAAATGTTCAAATTTACTGGCATTTCATATATTCTCTGCTATAACATTGTCCTGATTCTTTCTGTATATTCTATACTTATGTTTTTGTTTTCCTTAATCAAAGTGTGTCTTTTCAATCTTTTCAAAGAAGATTCTTTGGACTTACTAAATCACCTGAATTTTATACGTTTTCTGTTGTATTAAGTTCTGCTCATATCTTTATTTATCTTTTTTCTATATTCTCAGGGTTTATTGTTTTGATCTTCTGATGTCAATTAAAACACTTGGTTATTCATTTTAATAAATATTTTACTTATAAAGATTTGAACTTTTGAAGATTCCAGCTTACTTGTAAGTTTCTAAGGGTCAGGTCCTCTCCATTGTTGCTGGCCTAAGGTTTAGTTCACCATATAGCAATGCATATATTGACCTATTTTCCCCTCGACTTTCTGTGATTCCCTACATCTCACCTTTCTTTGCAGACAAGCCATTTGAAATACCCTTAACTTATTTCACAGCCAATAAGTCATTGAAATAATGTGTATTTTTAGAGAAATCTTCTTATATAATTAGGCAGAAAATCTCACCTGCCATAGTTTTCAAAACAGCATAATTTCACTCTTCTCAATGCTTAATCTGTTGTATTACACAACCTTTGAGTATTTAGCTTTATCAATGACATGTACTTTAAAAATGTTTTAGAGATCCTACCAGTCTTTGAAAACATCCTTGTTCCTTGTTTCAGGTCCAGTTTTATGTATATATTCTGCCTTGCACCTGATTATCCCAACAATTGATGGATGGCCTTGGGAATCTAATTCTGGTATTGATAGTCTTTACTGATTGTCTCCCCTCGTAGCTGATTTTTTCATTATTGTGTAAATTTAGATCATGAGCTCATGTTTAGCTCAACAGCTGACCTTGTAAGACGCTTAGGTGTGAACGCTCGTAAGCTTCCGCAGAAAGACGGCAAAGATTTATTTGTGTCCCTCCAATGAGTTGCCCACGAGGACACCGTTTTCTACAAGTGTTGGTCCAATACTCCCTCTAGAGGAAGGGGACTACGACAGGGCTGAATGGCGGCCCCCGATCTGCGGCAGGGGCAGTGGGCAGCCTGTGGCCCGGGCTGGAGCCTCTTTGCATGTGTCCCTGGGACACATCTGCCTGCGAACTTCGGTCTCCTGGCAGGAAACTACGATGCCCAGAACTATGGTTAGCTGTGCAGCGAGGTGAACTGTGAGGACAGGTTCCACACATACTTCAAGTAAGAGGTCGGCCTGAGTGGAAAGGTGAGAGTTTGGGCAGCTGTGCAGACAAAGAAGGCGCCCTTTGGCCTGGGCCTAAATGCTTGTGACACCCCACTGGACCTGCCGTGCTCTGAGGGCCCTGCCCTGGGAACCCTGCTCCCCTGCCCTTTGTTCAGTCACAGCAGAGATGGCCACACCCACTCCTTCAGTGAGGGCAGAGTTCCAACCACCCTCAGCCCCGCCCCCTCTCCACAGGTTACCATGGACTACAGAGGCTGCATCCTGAGGCTAGGGTGTTCCGACAATGCCAAGGGCAGACATGATGACCTTAAATGATTTCCTCTTGTGTCAGGTTTGGTAAACTTTAGGAGCTAGGAAATGGTCCACTTTACAGAAATGTTCAAATTTACTGGCATTTCTTATATTCTCTGCTATAACATTGTCCTGATTCTTTCTGTATATTCTATACTTATGTTTTTGTTTTCCTTAATCAAAGTGTGTCTTTTCAATCTTTTCAAAGAAGATTCTTTGGACTTACTAAATCACCTGAATTTTATACGTTTTCTGTTGTATTAAGTTCTGCTCATATCTTTATTTATCTTTTTTCTATGTTCTCAGGTTTTATTGTTTTGATCTTCTGATGTCAATTAAAACACTTGGTTATTCATTTTAATAAATATTTTACTTATAAAGATTTGAACTTTTGAAGATTCCAGCTTACTTGTAAGTTTCTAAGGGTCAGGTCCTCTCCATTGTTGCTGGCCTAAGGTTTAGTTCACCATATAGCAATGTATATATTGACCTATTTTCCCCTCGACTTTCTGTGATTCCCTACATCTCACCTTTCTTTGCAGACAAGCCATTTGAAATACCCTTAACTTATTTCACAGCCAATAAGTCATTGAAATAATGTGTATTTTTAGAGAAATCTTCTTATATAATTAGGCAGAAAATCTCACCTGCCATAGTTTTCAAAACAGCATAATTTCACTCTTCTCAATGCTTAAACTGTTGTATTACACAACCTTTGAGTATTTAGCTTTATCAATGACATGTCTTTAAAAATGTTTTAGAGATCCTACCAGTCTTTGAAAACATCCTTGTTCCTTGTTTCAGTTCCAGTTTTATGTATATATTCTGCCTTGCACCTGATTATTCCAACAATTGATGGATGGCCTTGGGAATCTAATTCTGGTATTGATAGTCTTTACTGATTGTCTCCCCTCATAGCTGATTTCTTCATTATTGTGTAAATTTAGATCATGAGCTCATGTTTAGCTAAACAGCTGACCTTGTAAGACGCTTAGGTGTGAACGCTCGTAAGCTTCCGCAGAAAGACGGCAAAGATTTATTGGTGTCCCTCCAATGAGTTGCCCACGAGGACACCGTTTTCTACAAGTGTTGGTCCAATACTCCCTCTAGAGGAAGGGGACTCCGACAGGGCTGATTGGCGGCCCCCGATCTGGGGCAGGGGCAGTGGGCAGCCTGTGGCCCGGGCTGGAGCCTCTTTGCATGTGTCCCTGGGACACATCTGACTGCGAACTTCGGTCACCTGGCAGGAAACTACGATGCCCAGAACTATGGTTAGCTGTGCAGCGAGGTGTACTGTGAGGACAGGTTCCACACATACTTCAAGTAAGAGGTCGGCCTGAGTGGAAAGGTGAGAGTTTGGGCAGCTGTGCAGACAAAGAAGGCACACTTTGGCCTGAGCCTAAATGCTTGTGACACCCCACTGGACTTGCCGTGCTCTGAGGGCCCTGCCCTGGGACCCCTGCTCCCCTGCCCTTTGTTCAGTCACAGCAGAGATGGCCACACCCACTCCTTCAGTGAGGGCAGAGTTCCAACCACCCTCAGCCCCTTCCCCTCTCCACAGGTTACCATGGACTACAGAGGCTGCATCCTGAGGCCAGGGCGTTCCGACAATGCCAAGGGCAGACATGATGACCTTAAATGATTTCCTCTTGTGTCAGGTTTGGTAAACTTTAGGAGCTAGGAAATGGTCCACTTTACAGAAATGTTCAAATTTACTGGCATTTCTTATATTCTCTGCTATAACATTGTCCTGATTCTTTCTGTATATTCTATACTTATGTTTTTGTTTTCCTTAATCAAAGTGTGTCTTTTCAATCTTTTCAAAGAAGATTCTTTGGACTTACTAAATCACCTGAATTTTATACGTTTTCTGTTGTATTAAGTTCTGCTCATATCTTTATTTATCTTTTTTCTATGTTCTCAGGGTTTATTGTTTTGATCTTCTGATGTCAATTAAAACACTTGGTTATTCATTTTAATAAATATTTTACTTATAAAGATTTGAACTTTTGAAGATTCCAGCTTACTTGTAAGTTTCTAAGGGTCAGGTCCTCTCCATTGTTGCTGGCCTAAGGTTTAGTTCACCATATAGCAATGTATATATTGACCTATTTTCCCCTCGACTTTCTGTGATTCCCTACATCTCACCTTTCTTTGCAGACAAGCCATTTGAAATACCCTTAACTTATTTCACAGCCAATAAGTCATTGAAATAATGTGTATTTTTAGAGAAATCTTCTTATATAATTAGGCAGAAAATCTCACCTGCCATAGTTTTCAAAACAGCATAATTTCACTCTTCTCAATGCTTAATCTGTTGTATTACACAACCTTTGAGTATTTAGCTTTATCAATGACATGTCCTTTAAAAATGTTTTAGAGATCCTACCAGTCTTTGAAAACATCCTTGTTCCTTGTTTCAGTTCCAGTTTTATGTATATACTCTGCCTTGCACCTGATTATTCCAACAATTGATGGATGGCCTTGGGAATCTAATTCTGGTATTGATAGTCTTTACTGATTGTCTCCCCTCGTAGCTGATTTTTTCATTATTGTGTAAATTTAGATCATGAGCTCATGTTTAGCTAAACAGCTGACCTTGTAAGACACTTAGGTGTGAACGCTCGTAAGCTTCAGGAGAATTTCGGCAAAATTTATTTGTGTCCCTACAATGAGTTGCCCACGAGGACACCGTTTTCTACAAGTGTTGGTCCAATACTCCCTCTAAAGGAAGGGGATTCCGACAGGGCTGATTGGCGGCCCCCGATCTGGGGCAGGGGCAGTGGGCAGCCTGTGGCCCGGTCTGGAGCCTCTTTGCATGTGTCCCTGGGACACATCTGCCTGCGAACTTCGGTCACCTGGCAGGAAGCTACGATGCCCAGACCTATGGTTAGCTGTGCAGCGAGGTGTACTGTGAGGACAGGTTCCACACACACTTCAAATAAGAGGTCGGCCTGAGTGGAAAGGTGAGAGTTTGGGCAGCTGTGCAGACAAAGAAGGCACACTTTGGCCTGGGCCTAAATGCTTGTGACACCCCACTGGACCTGCCGTGCTCTGAGGGCCCTGCCCTGGGCCCCCAGCTCCCCTGCCCTTTGTTCAGTCACAGCAGAGATGGCCACACCCACTCCTTCAGTGAGGGCAGAGTTCCAACCACCCTCAGCCCCGCCCCCTCTCCACAGGTTACCATGGACTACAGAGGCTGCATCCTGAGGCCAGGGCGTTCCGACAATGCCAAGGGCAGACATGATGACCTTAAATGATTTCCTCTTGTGTCAGGTTTGGTAAACTTTAGGAGCTAGGAAATGGTCCACTTTACAGAAATGTTCAAATTTACTGGCATTTCATATATTCTCTGCTATAACATTGTCCTGATTCTTTCTGTATATTCTATACTTATGTTTTTGTTTTCCTTAATCAAAGTGTGTCTTTTCAATCTTTTCAAAGAAGATTCTTTGGACTTACTAAATCACCTGAATTTTATACGTTTTCTGTTGTATTAAGTTCTGCTCATATCTTTATTTATCTTTTTTCTATGTTCTCAGGGTTTATTGTTTTGATCTTCTGATGTCAATTAAAACACTTGGTTATTCATTTTAATAAATATTTTACTTATAAAGATTTGAACTTTTGAAGATTCCAGCTTACTTGTAAGTTTCTATGGGTCAGGTCCTCTCCATTGTTGCTGGCCTAAGGTTTAGTTCACCATATAGCAATGTATATATTGACCTATTTTCCCCTCGACTTTCTGTTATTCCCTACATTTCACCTTTCTTTGCAGACAAGCCATTTGAAATACCCTTAACTTATTTCACAGCCAATAAGTCATTGAAATAATGTGTATTTTTAGAGAAATCTTCTTATATAATTAGGCAGAAAATCTCACCTGCCATAGTTTTCAAAACAGCATAATTTCACTCTTCTCAATGCTTAATCTGTTGTATTACACAACCTTTGAGTATTTAGCTTTATCAATGACATGTCCTTTAAAAATGTTTTAGAGATCCTACCAGTCTTTGAAAACATCCTTGTTCCTTGTTTCAGTTCCAGTTTTATGTATATATTCTGCCTTGCACCTGATTATTCCAACAATTGATGGATGGCCTTGGGAATCTAATTCTGGTATTGATAGTCTTTACTGATTGTCTCCCCTCGTAGCTGATTTCTTCATTATTGTGTAAATTTAGATCATGAGCTCATGTTTAGCTAAACAGCTGACCTTGTAAGACGCTTAGGTGTGAACGCTCGTAAGCTTCCGCAGAAAGACGGCAAAGATGTATTGGTGTCCCTCCAATGAGTTGCCCACGAGGACACCGTTTTCTACAAGTGTTGGTCCAATACGCCCTCTAGAGGAAGGGGACTCCGACAGGGCTGATTGGCGGCCCCCGATCTGGGGCAGGGGCAGTGGGCAGCCTGTGGCCCGGTCTGGAGCCTCTTTGCATGTGTCCCTGGGACACATCTGCCTGCGAACTTCGGTCACCTGGCAGGAAGCTACGATGCCCAGACCTATGGTTAGCTGTGCAGCGAGGTGTACTGTGAGGACAGGTTCCACACACACTTCAAGTAAGAGGTCGGCCTGAGTGGAAAGGTGAGAGTTTGGGCAGCTGTGCAGACAAAGAAGGCACACTTTGGCCTGGGCCTAAATGCTTGTGACACCCCACTGGACCTGCCGTGCTCTGAGGGCCCTGCCCTGGGCCCCCTGCTCCCCTGCCCTTTGTTCAGTCACAGCAGAGATGGCCACACCCACTCCTTCAGTGAGGGCAGAGTTCCAACCACCCTCAGCCCCGCCCCCTCTCCACAGGTTACCATGGACTACAGAGGCTGCATCCTGAGGCCAGGGCGTTCCGACAATGCCAAGGGCAGACATGATGACCTTAAATGATTTCCTCTTGTGTCAGGTTTGGTAAACTTTAGGAGCTAGGAAATGGTCCACTTTACAGAAATGTTCAAATTTACTGGCATTTCATATATTCTCTGCTATAACATTGTCCTGATTCTTTCTGTATATTCTATACTTATGTTTTTGTTTTCCTTAATCAAAGTGTGTCTTTTCAATCTTTTCAAAGAAGATTCTTTGGACTTACTAAATCACCTGAATTTTATACGTTTTCTGTTGTATTAAGTTCTGCTCATATCTTTATTTATCTTTTTTCTATGTTCTCAGGGTTTATTGTTTTGATCTTCTGATGTCAATTAAAACACTTGGTTATTCATTTTAATAAATATTTTACTTATAAAGATTTGAACTTTTGAAGATTCCAGCTTACTTGTAAGTTTCTAAGGGTCAGGTCCTCTCCATTGTTGCTGGCCTAAGGTTTAGTTCACCATATAGCAATGCATATATTGACCTATTTTCCCCTCGACTTTCTGTGATTCCCTACATCTCACCTTTCTTTGCAGACAAGCCATTTGAAATACCCTTAACTTATTTCACAGCCAATAAGTCATTGAAATAATGTGTATTTTTAGAGAAATCTTCTTATATAATTAGGCAGAAAATCTCACCTGCCATAGTTTTCAAAACAGCATAATTTCACTCTTCTCAATGCTTAATCTGTTGTATTACACAACCTTTGAGTATTTAGCTTTATCAATGACATGTACTTTAAAAATGTTTTAGAGATCCTACCAGTCTTTGAAAACATCCTTGTTCCTTGTTTCAGGTCCAGTTTTATGTATATATTCTGCCTTGCACCTGATTATCCCAACAATTGATGGATGGCCTTGGGAATCTAATTCTGGTATTGATAGTCTTTACTGATTGTCTCCCCTCGTAGCTGATTTTTTCATTATTGTGTAAATTTAGATCATGAGCTCATGTTTAGCTAAACAGCTGACCTTGTAAGACGCTTAGGTGTGAACGCTCGTAAGCTTCCGCAGAAAGACGGCAAAGATTTATTTGTGTCCTTCCAATGAGTTGCCCACGAGGACACAGTTTTCTACAAGTGTTGGTCCAATACTCCCTCTAGAGGAAGGGGACTACGACAGGGCTGAATGGCGGCCCCCGATCTGCGGCAGGGGCAGTGGGCAGCCTGTGGCCCGGGCTGGAGCCTCTTTGCATGTGTCCCTGGGACACATCTGCCTGCGAACTTCGGTCACCTGGCAGGAAGCTACGATGCCCAGACCTATGGTTAGCTGTGCAGCGAGGTGTACTGTGAGGACAGGTTCCACACACACTTCAAATAAGAGGTCGGCCTGAGTGGAAAGGTGAGAGTTTGGGCAGCTGTGCAGACAAAGAAGGCACACTTTGGCCTGGGCCTAAATGCTTGTGACACCCCACTGGACCTGCCGTGCTCTGAGGGCCCTGCCCTGGGCCCCGTGCTCCCCTGCCCTTTGTTCAGTCACAGCAGAGATGGCCACACCCACTCCTTCAGTGAGGGCAGAGTTCCAACCACCCTCAGCCCCGCCCCCTCTCCACAGGTTACCATGGACTACAGAGGCTGCATCCTGAGGCCAGGGCGTTCCGACAATGCCAAGGGCAGACATGATGACCTTAAATGATTTCCTCTTGTGTCAGGTTTGGTAAACTTTAGGAGCTAGGAAATGGTCCACTTTACAGAAATGTTCAAATTTACTGGCATTTCATATATTCTCTGCTATAACATTGTCCTGATTCTTTCTGTATATTCTATACTTATGTTTTTGTTTTCCTTAATCAAAGTGTGTCTTTTCAATCTTTTCAAAGAAGATTCTTTGGACTTACTAAATCACCTGAATTTTATACGTTTTCTGTTGTATTAAGTTCTGCTCATATCTTTATTTATCTTTTTTCTATGTTCTCAGGGTTTATTGTTTTGATCTTCTGATGTCAATTAAAACACTTGGTTATTCATTTTAATAAATATTTTACTTATAAAGATTTGAACTTTTGAAGATTCCAGCTTACTTGTAAGTTTCTATGGGTCAGGTCCTCTCCATTGTTGCTGGCCTAAGGTTTAGTTCACCATATAGCAATGTATATATTGACCTATTTTCCCCTCGACTTTCTGTTATTCCCTACATTTCACCTTTCTTTGCAGACAAGCCATTTGAAATACCCTTAACTTATTTCACAGCCAATAAGTCATTGAAATAATGTGTATTTTTAGAGAAATCTTCTTATATAATTAGGCAGAAAATCTCACCTGCCATAGTTTTCAAAACAGCATAATTTCACTCTTCTCAATGCTTAATCTGTTGTATTACACAACCTTTGAGTATTTAGCTTTATCAATGACATGTCCTTTAAAAATGTTTTAGAGATCCTACCAGTCTTTGAAAACATCCTTGTTCCTTGTTTCAGTTCCAGTTTTATGTATATATTCTGCCTTGCACCTGATTATTCCAACAATTGATGGATGGCCTTGGGAATCTAATTCTGGTATTGATAGTCTTTACTGATTGTCTCCCCTCGTAGCTGATTTCTTCATTATTGTGTAAATTTAGATCATGAGCTCATGTTTAGCTAAACAGCTGACCTTGTAAGACGCTTAGGTGTGAACGCTCGTAAGCTTCCGCAGAAAGACGGCAAAGATTTATTGGTGTCCCTCCAATGAGTTGCCCACGAGGACACCGTTTTCTACAAGTGTTGGTCCAATACTCCCTCTAGAGGAAGGGGACTCCGACAGGGCTGATTGGCGGCCCCCGATCTGGGGCAGGGGCAGTGGGCAGCCTGTGGCCCGGGCTGGAGCCTCTTTGCATGTGTCCCTGGGACACATCTGCCTGCGAACTTCGGTCACCTGGCAGGAAGCTACGATGCCCAGACCTATGGTTAGCTGTGCAGCGAGGTGTACTGTGAGGACAGGTTCCACACACACTTCAAGTAAGAGGTCGGCCTGAGTGGAAAGGTGAGAGTTTGGGCAGCTGTGCAGACAAAGAAGGCACACTTTGGCCTGGGCCTAAATGCTTGTGACACCCCACTGGACCTGCCGTGCTCTGAGGGCCCTGCCCTGGGCCCCCTGCTCCCCTGCCCTTTGTTCAGTCACAGCAGAGATGGCCACACCCACTCCTTCAGTGAGGGCAGAGTTCCAACCACCCTCAGCCCCGCCCCCTCTCCACAGGTTACCATGGACTACAGAGGCTGCATCCTGAGGCCAGGGCGTTCCGACAATGCCAAGGGCAGACATGATGACCTTAAATGATTTCCTCTTGTGTCAGGTTTGGTAAACTTTAGGAGCTAGGAAATGGTCCACTTTACAGAAATGTTCAAATTTACTGGCATTTCTTATATTCTCTGCTATAACATTGTCCTGATTCTTTCTGTATATTCTATACTTATGTTTTTGTTTTCCTTAATCAAAGTGTGTCTTTTCAATCTTTTCAAAGAAGATTCTTTGGACTTACTAAATCACCTGAATTTTATACGTTTTCTGTTGTATTAAGTTCTGCTCATATCTTTATTTATCTTTTTTCTATGTTCTCAGGGTTTATTGTTTTGATCTTCTGATGTCAATTAAAACACTTGGTTATTCATTTTAATAAATATTTTACTTATAAAGATTTGAACTTTTGAAGATTCCAGCTTACTTGTAAGTTTCTAAGGGTCAGGTCCTCTCCATTGTTGCTGGCCTAAGGTTTAGTTCACCATATAGCAATGTATATATTGACCTATTTTCCCCTCGACTTTCTGTGATTCCCTACATCTCACCTTTCTTTGCAGACAAGCCATTTGAAATACCCTTAACTTATTTCACAGCCAATAAGTCATTGAAATAATGTGTATTTTTAGAGAAATCTTCTTATATAATTAGGCAGAAAATCTCACCTGCCATAGTTTTCAAAACAGCATAATTTCACTCTTCTCAATGCTTAATCTGTTGTATTACACAACCTTTGAGTATTTAGCTTTATCAATGACATGTCCTTTAAAAATGTTTTAGAGATCCTACCAGTCTTTGAAAACATCCTTGTTCCTTGTTTCAGGTCCAGTATTATGTATATATTCTGCCTTGCACCTGATTATCCCAACAATTGATGGATGGCCTTGGGAATCTAATTCTGGTATTGATAGTCTTTACTGATTGTCTCCCCTCGTAGCTGATTTTTTCATTATTGTGTAAATTTAGATCATGAGCTCATGTTTAGCTAAACAGCTGACCTTGTAAGACGCTTAGGTGTGAACGCTCGTAAGCTTCCGCAGAAAGACGGCAAAGATTTATTTGTGTCCCTCCAATGAGTTGCCCACGAGGACACCGTTTTCTACAAGTGTTGGTCCAATACTCCCTCTAGAGGAAGGGGACTACGACAGGGCTGAATGGCGGCCCCCGATCTGCGGCAGGGGCAGTGGGCAGCCTGTGGCCCGGGCTGGAGCCTCTTTGCATGTGTCCCTGGGACACATCTGCCTGCGAACTTCGGTCTCCTGGCAGGAAACTACGATGCCCAGAACTATGGTTAGCTGTGCAGCGAGGTGAACTGTGAGGACAGGTTCCACACATACTTCAAGTAAGAGGTCGGCCTGAGTGGAAAGGTGAGAGTTTGGGCAGCTGTGCAGACAAAGAAGGCGCACTTTGGCCTGGGCCTAAATGCTTGTGACACCCCACTGGACCTGCCGTGCTCTGAGGGCCCTGCCCTGGGAACCCTGCTCCCCTGCCCTTTGTTCAGTCACAGCAGAGATGGCCACACCCACTCCTTCAGTGAGGGCAGAGTTCCAACCACCCTCAGCCCCGCCCCCTCTCCACAGGTTACCATGGACTACAGAGGCTGCATCCTGAGGCTAGGGTGTTCCGACAATGCCAAGGGCAGACATGATGACCTTAAATGATTTCCTCTTGTGTCAGGTTTGGTAAACTTTAGGAGCTAGGAAATGGTCCACTTTACAGAAATGTTCAAATTTACTGGCATTTCTTATATTCTTTGCTATAACATTGTCCTGATTCTTTCTGTATATTCTATACTTATGTTTTTGTTTTCCTTAATCAAAGTGTGTCTTTTCAATCTTTTCAAAGAAGATTCTTTGGACTTACTAAATCACCTGAATTTTATACGTTTTCTGTTGTATTAAGTTCTGCTCATATCTTTATTTATCTTTTTTCTATGTTCTCAGGGTTTATTGTTTTGATCTTCTGATGTCAATTAAAACACTTGGTTATTCATTTTAATAAATATTTTACTTATAAAGATTTGAACTTTTGAAGATTCCAGCTTACTTGTAAGTTTCTAAGGGTCAGGTCCTCTCCATTGTTGCTGGCCTAAGGTTTAGTTCACCATATAGCAATGTATATATTGACCTATTTTCCCCTCGACTTTCTGTGATTCCCTACATCTCACCTTTCTTTGCAGACAAGCCATTTGAAATACCCTTAACTTATTTCACAGCCAATAAGTCATTGAAATAATGTGTATTTTTAGAGAAATCTTCTTATATAATTAGGCAGAAAATCTCACCTGCCATAGTTTTCAAAACAGCATAATTTCACTCTTCTCAATGCTTAAACTGTTGTATTACACAACCTTTGAGTATTTAGCTTTATCAATGACATGTCCTTTAAAAATGTTTTAGAGATCCTACCAGTCTTTGAAAACATCCTTGTTCCTTGTTTCAGTTCCAGTTTTATGTATATATTCTGCCTTGCACCTGATTATTCCAACAATTGATGGATGGCCTTGGGAATCTAATTCTGGTATTGATAGTCTTTACTGATTGTCTCCCCTCATAGCTGATTTCTTCATTATTGTGTAAATTTAGATCATGAGCTCATGTTTAGCTAAACAGCTGACCTTGTAAGACGCTTAGGTGTGAACGCTCGTAAGCTTCCGCAGAAAGACGGCAAAGATTTATTTGTGTCCCTCCAATGAGTTGCCCACGAGGACACCGTTTTCTACAAGTGTTGGTCCAATACGCCCTCTAGAGGAAGGGGACTCCGACAGGGCTGATTGGCGGCCCCCGATCTGGGGCAGGGGCAGTGGGCAGCCTGTGGCCCGGTCTGGAGCCTCTTTGCATGTGTCCCTGGGACACATCTGCCTGCGAACTTCGGTCACCTGGCAGGAAGCTACGATGCCCAGACCTATGGTTAGCTGTGCAGCGAGGTGTACTGTGAGGACAGGTTCCACACACACTTCAAGTAAGAGGTCGGCCTGAGTGGAAAGGTGAGAGTTTGGGCAGCTGTGCAGACAAAGAAGGCACACTTTGGCCTGGGCCTAAATGCTTGTGACACCCCACTGGACCTGCCGTGCTCTGAGGGCCCTGCCCTGGGCCCCCTGCTCCCCTGCCCTTTGTTCAGTCACAGCAGAGATGGCCACACCCACTCCTTCAGTGAGGGCAGAGTTCCAACCACCCTCAGCCCCGCCCCCTCTCCACAGGTTACCATGGACTACAGAGGCTGCATCCTGAGGCCAGGGCGTTCCGACAATGCCAAGGGCAGACATGATGACCTTAAATGATTTCCTCTTGTGTCAGGTTTGGTAAACTTTAGGAGCTAGGAAATGGTCCACTTTACAGAAATGTTCAAATTTACTGGCATTTCTTATATTCTCTGCTATAACATTGTCCTGATTCTTTCTGTATATTCTATACTTATGTTTTTGTTTTCCTTAATCAAAGTGTGTCTTTTCAATCTTTTCAAAGAAGATTCTTTGGACTTACTAAATCACCTGAATTTTATACGTTTTCTGTTGTATTAAGTTCTGCTCATATCTTTATTTATCTTTTTTCTATGTTCTCAGGGTTTATTGTTTTGATCTTCTGATGTCAATTAAAACACTTGGTTATTCATTTTAATAAATATTTTACTTATAAAGATTTGAACTTTTGAAGATTCCAGCTTACTTGTAAGTTTCTAAGGGTCAAGTCCTCTCCATTGTTGCTGGCCTAAGGTTTAGTTCACCATATAGCAATGTATATATTGACCTATTTTCCCCTCGACTTTCTGTGATTCCCTACATCTCACCTTTCTTTGCAGACAAGCCATTTGAAATACCCTTAACTTATTTCACAGCCAATAAGTCATTGAAATAATGTGTATTTTTAGAGAAATCTTCTTCTATAATTAGGCAGAAAATCTCACCTGCCATAGTTTTCAAAACAGCATAATTTCACTCTTCTCAATGCTTAATCTGTTGTATTACACAACTTTGAGTATTTAGCTTTATCAATGACATGTACTTTAAAAATGTTTTAGAGATCCTACCAGTCTTTGAAAACATCCTTGTTCCTTGTTTCAGTTCCAGTTTTATGTATATATTCTGCCTTGCACCTGATTATTCCAACAATTGATGGATGGCCTTGGGAATCTAATTCTGGTATTGATAGTCTTTACTGATTGTCTCCCCTCGTAGCTGACTTCTTCATTATTGTGTAAATTTAGATCATGAGCTCATGTTTAGCTAAACAGCTGACCTTGTAAGACGCTTAGGTGTGAACGCTCGTAAGCTTCCGCAGAAAGACGGCAAAGATTTATTGGTGTCCCTCCAATGAGTTGCCCACGAGGACACCGTTTTCTACAAGTGTTGGTCCAATACGCCCTCTAGAGGAAGGGGACTCCGACAGGGCTGATTGGCGGCCCCCGATCTGGGGCAGGGGCAGTGGGCAGCCTGTGGCCCGGTCTGGAGCCTCTTTGCATGTGTCCCTGGGACACATCTGCCTGCGAACTTCGGTCACCTGGCAGGAAGCTACGATGCCCAGACCTATGGTTAGCTGTGCAGCGAGGTGTACTGTGAGGACAGGTTCCACACACACTTCAAGTAAGAGGTCGGCCTGAGTGGAAAGGTGAGA
Source organism: Mesoplodon mirus (assembly GCF_964341445.2). NCBI lineage: Eukaryota > Metazoa > Chordata > Mammalia > Artiodactyla > Ziphiidae > Mesoplodon > Mesoplodon mirus. The sequence continues at coordinate 175,858,227 of NC_138976.1, read as the reverse complement.
GTTTGGGCAGCTGTGCAGACAAAGAAGGCACACTTTGGCCTGGGCCTAAATGCTTGTGACACCCCACTGGACCTGCCGTGCTCTGAGGGCCCTGCCCTGGGCCCCCTGCTCCCCTGCCCTTTGTTCAGTCACAGCAGAGATGGCCACACCCACTCCTTCAGTGAGGGCAGAGTTCCAACCACCCTCAGCCCCGCCCCCTCTCCACAGGTTACCATGGACTACAGAGGCTGCATCCTGAGGCCAGGGCGTTCCGACAATGCCAAGGGCAGACATGATGACCTTAAATGATTTCCTCTTGTGTCAGGTTTGGTAAACTTTAGGAGCTAGGAAATGGTCCACTTTACAGAAATGTTCAAATTTACTGGCATTTCTTATATTCTCTGCTATAACATTGTCCTGATTCTTTCTGTATATTCAATACTTATGTTTTTGTTTTCCTTAATCAAAGTGTGTCTTTTCAATCTTTTCAAAGAAGATTCTTTGGACTTACTAAATCACCTGAATTTTATACGTTTTCTGTTGTATTAAGTTCTGCTCATATCTTTATTTATCTTTTTTCTATGTTCTCAGGGTTTATTGTTTTGATCTTCTGATGTCAATTAAAACACTTGGTTATTCATTTTAATAAATATTTTACTTATAAAGATTTGAACTTTTGAAGATTCCAGCTTACTTGTAAGTTTCTAAGGGTCAGGTCCTCTCCATTGTTGCTGGCCTAAGGTTTAGTTCACCATATAGCAATGTATATATTGACCTATTTTCCCCTCGACTTTCTGTGATTCCCTACATCTCACCTTTCTTTGCAGACAAGCCATTTGAAATACCCTTAACTTATTTCACAGCCAATAAGTCATTGAAATAATGTGTATTTTTAGAGAAATCTTCTTATATAATTAGGCAGAAAATCTCACCTGCCATAGTTTTCAAAACAGCATAATTTCACTCTTCTCAATGCTTAATCTGTTGTATTACACAACCTTTGAGTATTTAGCTTTATCAATGACATGTCCTTTAAAAATGTTTTAGAGATCCTACCAGTCTTTGAAAACATCCTTGTTCCTTGTTTCAGTTCCAGTTTTATGTATATACTCTGCCTTGCACCTGATTATTCCAACAATTGATGGATGGCCTTGGGAATCTAATTCTGGTATTGATAGTCTTTACTGATTGTCTCCCCTCGTAGCTGATTTTTTCATTATTGTGTAAATTTAGATCATGAGCTCATGTTTAGCTAAACAGCTGACCTTGTAAGACGCTTAGGTGTGAACGCTCGTAAGCTTCAGGAGAATTTCGGCAAAATTTATTTGTGTCCCTACAATGAGTTGCCCACGAGGACACCGTTTTCTACAAGTGTTGGTCCAATACTCCCTCTAAAGGAAGGGGATTCCGACAGGGCTGATTGGCGGCCCCCGATCTGGGGCAGGGGCAGTGGGCAGCCTGTGGCCCGGTCTGGAGCCTCTTTGCATGTGTCCCTGGGACACATCTGCCTGCGAACTTCGGTCACCTGGCAGGAAGCTACGATGCCCAGACCTATGGTTAGCTGTGCAGCGAGGTGTACTGTGAGGACAGGTTCCACACACACTTCAAATAAGAGGTCGGCCTGAGTGGAAAGGTGAGAGTTTGGGCAGCTGTGCAGACAAAGAAGGCACACTTTGGCCTGGGCCTAAATGCTTGTGACACCCCACTGGACCTGCCGTGCTCTGAGGGCCCTGCCCTGGGCCCCCTGCTCCCCTGCCCTTTGTTCAGTCACAGCAGAGATGGCCACACCCACTCCTTCAGTGAGGGCAGAGTTCCAACCACCCTCAGCCCCGCCCCCTCTCCACAGGTTACCATGGACTACAGAGGCTGCATCCTGAGGCCAGGGCGTTCCGACAATGCCAAGGGCAGACATGATGACCTTAAATGATTTCCTCTTGTGTCAGGTTTGGTAAACTTTAGGAGCTAGGAAATGGTCCACTTTACAGAAATGTTCAAATTTACTGGCATTTCATATATTCTCTGCTATAACATTGTCCTGATTCTTTCTGTATATTCTATACTTATGTTTTTGTTTTCCTTAATCAAAGTGTGTCTTTTCAATCTTTTCAAAGAAGATTCTTTGGACTTACTAAATCACCTGAATTTTATACGTTTTCTGTTGTATTAAGTTCTGCTCATATCTTTATTTATCTTTTTTCTATGTTCTCAGGGTTTATTGTTTTGATCTTCTGATGTCAATTAAAACACTTGGTTATTCATTTTAATAAATATTTTACTTATAAAGATTTGAACTTTTGAAGATTCCAGCTTACTTGTAAGTTTCTAAGGGTCAGGTCCTCTCCATTGTTGCTGGCCTAAGGTTTAGTTCACCATATAGCAATGTATATATTGACCTATTTTCCCCTCGACTTTCTGTGATTCCCTACATCTCACCTTTCTTTGCAGACAAGCCATTTGAAATACCCTTAACTTATTTCACAGCCAATAAGTCATTGAAATAATGTGTATTTTTAGAGAAATCTTCTTCTATAATTAGGCAGAAAATCTCACCTGCCATAGTTTTCAAAACAGCATAATTTCACTCTTCTCAATGCTTAATCTGTTGTATTACACAACCTTTGAGTATTTAGCTTTATCAATGACATGTACTTTAAAAATGTTTTAGAGATCCTACCAGTCTTTGAAAACATCCTTGTTCCTTGTTTCAGGTCCAGTTTTATGTATATATTCTGCCTTGCACCTGATTATCCCAACAATTGATGGATGGCCTTGGGAATCTAATTCTGGTATTGATAGTCTTTACTGATTGTCTCCCCTCGTAGCTGATTTTTTCATTATTGTGTAAATTTAGATCATGAGCTCATGTTTAGCTAAACAGCTGACCTTGTAAGACGCTTAGGTGTGAACGCTCGTAAGCTTCCGCAGAAAGACGGCAAAGATTTATTTGTGTCCCTCCAATGAGTTGCCCACGAGGACACCGTTTTCTACAAGTGTTGGTCCAATACTCCCTCTAGAGGAAGGGGACTACGACAGGGCTGAATGGCGGCCCCCGATCTGCGGCAGGGGCAGTGGGCAGCCTGTGGCCCGGGCTGGAGCCTCTTTGCATGTGTCCCTGGGACACATCTGCCTGCGAACTTCGGTCTCCTGGCAGGAAACTACGATGCCCAGAACTATGGTTAGCTGTGCAGCGAGGTGAACTGTGAGGACAGGTTCCACACATACTTCAAGTAAGAGGTCGGCCTGAGTGGAAAGGTGAGAGTTTGGGCAGCTGTGCAGACAAAGAAGGCGCACTTTGGCCTGGGCCTAAATGCTTGTGACACCCCACTGGACCTGCCGTGCTCTGAGGGCCCTGCCCTGGGAACCCTGCTCCCCTGCCCTTTGTTCAGTCACAGCAGAGATGGCCACACCCACTCCTTCAGTGAGGGCAGAGTTCCAACCACCCTCAGCCCCGCCCCCTCTCCGCAGGTTACCATGGACTACAGAGGCTGCATCCTGAGGCTAGGGTGTTCCGACAATGCCAAGGGCAGACATGATGACCTTAAATGATTTCCTCTTGTGTCAGGTTTGGTAAACTTTAGGAGCTAGGAAATGGTCCACTTTACAGAAATGTTCAAATTTACTGGCATTTCTTATATTCTCTGCTATAACATTGTCCTGATTCTTTCTGTATATTCTATACTTATGTTTTTGTTTTCCTTAATCAAAGTGTGTCTTTTCAATCTTTTCAAAGAAGATTCTTTGGACTTACTAAATCACCTGAATTTTATACGTTTTCTGTTGTATTAAGTTCTGCTCATATCTTTATTTATCTTTTTTCTATGTTCTCAGGGTTTATTGTTTTGATCTTCTGATGTCAATTAAAACACTTGGTTATTCATTTTAATAAATATTTTACTTATAAAGATTTGAACTTTTGAAGATTCCAGCTTACTTGTAAGTTTCTAAGGGTCAGGTCCTCTCCATTGTTGCTGGCCTAAGGTTTAGTTCACCATATAGCAATGTATATATTGACCTATTTTCCCCTCGACTTTCTGTGATTCCCTACATCTCACCTTTCTTTGCAGACAAGCCATTTGAAATACCCTTAACTTATTTCACAGCCAATAAGTCATTGAAATAATGTGTATTTTTAGAGAAATCTTCTTCTATAATTAGGCAGAAAATCTCACCTGCCATAGTTTTCAAAACAGCATAATTTCACTCTTCTCAATGCTTAATCTGTTGTATTACACAACCTTTGAGTATTTAGCTTTATCAATGACATGTACTTTAAAAATGTTTTAGAGATCCTACCAGTCTTTGAAAACATCCTTGTTCCTTGTTTCAGTTCCAGTTTTATGTATATATTCTGCCTTGCACCTGATTATTCCAACAATTGATGGATGGCCTTGGGAATCTAATTCTGGTATTGATAGTCTTTACTGATTGTCTCCCCTCGTAGCTGACTTCTTCATTATTGTGTAAATTTAGATCATGAGCTCATGTTTAGCTAAACAGCTGACCTTGTAAGACGCTTAGGTGTGAACGCTCGTAAGCTTCCGCAGAAAGACGGCAAAGATTTATTGGTGTCCCTCCAATGAGTTGCCCACGAGGACACCGTTTTCTACAAGTGTTGGTCCAATACGCCCTCTAGAGGAAGGGGACTCCGACAGGGCTGATTGGCGGCCCCCGATCTGGGGCAGGGGCAGTGGGCAGCCTGTGGCCCGGTCTGGAGCCTCTTTGCATGTGTCCCTGGGACACATCTGCCTGCGAACTTCGGTCACCTGGCAGGAAGCTACGATGCCCAGACCTATGGTTAGCTGTGCAGCGAGGTGTACTGTGAGGACAGGTTCCACACACACTTCAAGTAAGAGGTCGGCCTGAGTGGAAAGGTGAGAGTTTGGGCAGCTGTGCAGACAAAGAAGGCACACTTTGGCCTGGGCCTAAATGCTTGTGACACCCCACTGGACCTGCCGTGCTCTGAGGGCCCTGCACTGGGACCCCTGCTCCCCTGCCCTTTGTTCAGTCACAGCAGAGATGGCCACACCCACTCCTTCAGTGAGGGCAGAGTTCCAACCACCCTCAGCCCCGCCCCCTCTCCACAGGTTACCATGGACTACAGAGGCTGCATCCTGAGGCCAGGGCGTTCCGACAATGCCAAGGGCAGACATGATGACCTTAAATGATTTCCTCTTGTGTCAGGTTTGGTAAACTTTAGGAGCTAGGAAATGGTCCACTTTACAGAAATGTTCAAATTTACTGGCATTTCTTATATTCTCTGCTATAACATTGTCCTGATTCTTTCTGTATATTCTATACTTATGTTTTTGTTTTCCTTAATCAAAGTGTGTCTTTTCAATCTTTTCAAAGAAGATTCTTTGGACTTACTAAATCACCTGAATTTTATACGTTTTCTGTTGTATTAAGTTCTGCTCATATCTTTATTTATCTTTTTTCTATGTTCTCAGGGTTTATTGTTTTGATCTTCTGATGTCAATTAAAACACTTGGTTATTCATTTTAATAAATATTTTACTTATAAAGATTTGAACTTTTGAAGATTCCAGCTTACTTGTAAGTTTCTAAGGGTCAGGTCCTCTCCATTGTTGCTGGCCTAAAGTTTAGTTCACCATATAGCAATGTATATATTGACCTATTTTCCCCTCGACTTTCTGTGATTCCCTACATCTCACCTTTCTTTGCAGACAAGCCATTTGAAATACCCTTAACTTATTTCACAGCCAATAAGTCATTGAAATAATGTGTATTTTTTAGAGAAATCTTCTTATATAATTAGGCAGAAAATCTCACCTGCCATAGTTTTCAAAACAGCATAATTTCACTCTTCTCAATGCTTAATCTGTTGTATTACACAACCTTTGAGTATTTAGCTTTATCAATGACATGTCCTTTAAAAATGTTTTAGAGATCCTACCAGTCTTTGAAAACACCCTTGTTCCTTGTTTCAGTTCCAGTTTTATGTATATATTCTGCCTTGCACCTGATTATTCCAACAATTGATGGATGGCCTTGGGAATCTAATTCTGGTATTGATAGTCTTTACTGATTGTCTCCCCTCGTAGCTGATTTCTTCATTATTGTGTAAATTTAGATCATGAGCTCATGTTTAGCTAAACAGCTGACCTTGTAAGACGCTTAGGTGTGAACGCTCGTAAGCTTCCGCAGAAAGACAGCAAAGATTTATTGGTGTCCCTCCAATGAGTTGCCCATGAGGACACCGTTTTCTACAAGTGTTGGTCCAATACGCCCTCTAGAGGAAGGGGACTCCGACAGGGCTGATTGGCGGCCCCCGATCTGGGGCAGGGGCAGTGGGCAGCCTGTGGCCCGGTCTGGAGCCTCTTTGCATGTGTCCCTGGGACACATCTGCCTGCGAACTTCGGTCACCTGGCAGGAAGCTACGATGCCCAGACCTATGGTTAGCTGTGCAGCGAGGTGTACTGTGAGGACAGGTTCCACACACACTTCAAGTAAGAGGTCGGCCTGAGTGGAAAGGTGAGAGTTTGGGCAGCTGTGCAGACAAAGAAGGCACACTTTGGCCTGGGCCTAAATGCTTGTGACACCCCACTGGACCTGCCGTGCTCTGAGGGCCCTGCCCTGGGCCCCCTGCTCCCCTGCCCTTTGTTCAGTCACAGCAGAGATGGCCACACCCACTCCTTCAGTGAGGGCAGAGTTCCAACCACCCTCAGCCCCGCCCCCTCTCCACAGGTTACCATGGACTACAGAGGCTGCATCCTGAGGCCAGGGCGTTCCGACAATGCCAAGGGCAGACATGATGACCTTAAATGATTTCCTCTTGTGTCAGGTTTGGTAAACTTTAGGAGCTAGGAAATGGTCCACTTTACAGAAATGTTCAAATTTACTGGCATTTCATATATTCTCTGCTATAACATTGTCCTGATTCTTTCTGTATATTCTATACTTATGTTTTTGTTTTCCTTAATCAAAGTGTGTCTTTTCAATCTTTTCAAAGAAGATTCTTTGGACTTACTAAATCACCTGAATTTTATACGTTTTCTGTTGTATTAAGTTCTGCTCATATCTTTATTTATCTTTTTTCTATGTTCTCAGGGTTTATTGTTTTGATCTTCTGATGTCAATTAAAACACTTGGTTATTCATTTTAATAAATATTTTACTTATAAAGATTTGAACTTTTGAAGATTCCAGCTTACTTGTAAGTTTCTAAGGGTCAGGTCCTCTCCATTGTTGCTGGCCTAAGGTTTAGTTCACCATATAGCAATGTATATATTGACCTATTTTCCCCTCGACTTTCTGTGATTCCCTACATCTCACCTTTCTTTGCAGACAAGCCATTTGAAATACCCTTAACTTATTTCACAGCCAATAAGTCATTGAAATAATGTGTATTTTTAGAGAAATCTTCTTATATAATTAGGCAGAAAATCTCACCTGCCATAGTTTTCAAAACAGCATAATTTCACTCTTCTCAATGCTTAATCTGTTGTATTACACAACCTTTGAGTATTTAGCTTTATCAATGACATGTACTTTAAAAATGTTTTAGAGATCCTACCAGTCTTTGAAAACATCCTTGTTCCTTGTTTCAGGTCCAGTTTTATGTATATATTCTGCCTTGCACCTGATTATCCCAACAATTGATGGATGGCCTTGGGAATCTAATTCTCGTATTGATAGTCTTTACTGATTGTCTCCCCTCGTAGCTGATTTTTTCATTATTGTGTAAATTTAGATCATGAGCTCATGTTTAGCTAAACAGCTGACCTTGTAAGACGCTTAGGTGTGAACGCTCGTAAGCTTCCGCAGAAGGACGGCAAAGATTTATTTGTGTCCTTCCAATGAGTTGCCCACGAGGACACCGTTTTCTACAAGTGTTGGTCCAATACTCCCTCTAGAGGAAGGGGACTACGACAGGGCTGAATGGCGGCCCCCGATCTGGGGCAGGGGCAGTGGGCAGCCTGTGGCCCGGGCTGGAGCCTCTTTGCATGTGTCCCTGGGACATATCTGCCTGCGAACTTCGGTCTCCTGGCAGGAAACTACGATGCCCAGAACTATGGTTAGCTGTGCAGCGAGGTGAACTGTGAGGACAGGTTCCACACATACTTCAAGTAAGAGGTCGGCCTGAGTGGAAAGGTGAGAGTTTGGGCAGCTGTGCAGACAAAGAAGGCGCACTTTGGCCTGGGCCTAAATGCTTGTGACACCCCACTGGACCTGCCGTGCTCTGAGGGCCCTGCCCTGGGAACCCTGCTCCCCTGCCCTTTGTTCAGTCACAGCAGAGATGGCCACACCCACTCCTTCAGTGAGGGCAGAGTTCCAACCACCCTCAGCCCCGCCCCCTCTCCGCAGGTTACCATGGACTACAGAGGCTGCATCCTGAGGCTAGGGTGTTCCGACAATGCCAAGGGCAGACATGATGACCTTAAATGATTTCCTCTTGTGTCAGGTTTGGTAAACTTTAGGAGCTAGGAAATGGTCCACTTTACAGAAATGTTCAAATTTACTGGCATTTCTTATATTCTCTGCTATAACATTGTCCTGATTCTTTCTGTATATTCTATACTTATGTTTTTGTTTTCCTTAATCAAAGTGTGTCTTTTCAATCTTTTCAAAGAAGATTCTTTGGACTTACTAAATCACCTGAATTTTATACGTTTTCTGTTGTATTAAGTTCTGCTCATATCTTTATTTATCTTTTTTCTATGTTCTCAGGGTTTATTGTTTTGATCTTCTGATGTCAATTAAAACACTTGGTTATTCATTTTAATAAATATTTTACTTATAAAGATTTGAACTTTTGAAGATTCCAGCTTACTTGTAAGTTTCTAAGGGTTAGGTCCTCTCCATTGTTGCTGGCCTAAGGTTTAGTTCACCATATAGCAATGTATATATTGACCTATGTTCCCCTCGACTTTCTGTGATTCCCTACATCTCACCTTTCTTTGCAGACAAGCCATTTGAAATACCCTTAACTTATTTCACAGCCAATAAGTCATTGAAATAATGTGTATTTTTAGAGAAATCTTCTTCTATAATTAGGCAGAAAATCTCACCTGCCATAGTTTTCAAAACAGCATAATTTCACTCTTCTCAATGCTTAATCTGTTGTATTACACAACCTTTGAGTATTTAGCTTTATCAATGACATGTACTTTAAAAATGTTTTAGAGATCCTACCAGTCTTTGAAAACATCCTTGTTCCTTGTTTCAGTTCCAGTTTTATGTATATATTCTGCCTTGCACCTGATTATTCCAACAATTGATGGATGGCCTTGGGAATCTAATTCTGGTATTGATAGTCTTTACTGATTGTCTCCCCTCGTAGCTGACTTCTTCATTATTGTGTAAATTTAGATCATGAGCTCATGTTTAGCTAAACAGCTGACCTTGTAAGACGCTTAGGTGTGAACGCTCGTAAGCTTCCGCAGAAAGACGGCAAAGATTTATTGGTGTCCCTCCAATGAGTTGCCCACGAGGACACCGTTTTCTACAAGTGTTGGTCCAATACGCCCTCTAGAGGAAGGGGACTCCGACAGGGCTGATTGGCGGCCCCCGATCTGGGGCAGGGGCAGTGGGCAGCCTGTGGCCCGGTCTGGAGCCTCTTTGCATGTGTCCCTGGGACACATCTGCCTGCGAACTTCGGTCACCTGGCAGGAAGCTACGATGCCCAGACCTATGGTTAGCTGTGCAGCGAGGTGTACTGTGAGGACAGGTTCCACACACACTTCAAGTAAGAGGTCGGCCTGAGTGGAAAGGTGAGAGTTTGGGCAGCTGTGCAGACAAAGAAGGCACACTTTGGCCTGGGCCTAAATGCTTGTGACACCCCACTGGACCTGCCGTGCTCTGAGGGCCCTGCCCTGGGCCCCCTGCTCCCCTGCCCTTTGTTCAGTCACAGCAGAGATGGCCACACCCACTCCTTCAGTGAGGGCAGAGTTCCAACCACCCTCAGCCCCGCCCCCTCTCCACAGGTTACCATGGACTACAGAGGCTGCATCCTGAGGCCAGGGCGTTCCGACAATGCCAAGGGCAGACATGATGACCTTAAATGATTTCCTCTTGTGTCAGGTTTGGTAAACTTTAGGAGCTAGGAAATGGTCCACTTTACAGAAATGTTCAAATTTACTGGCATTTCTTATATTCTCTGCTATAACATTGTCCTGATTCTTTCTGTATATTCTATACTTATGTTTTTGTTTTCCTTAATCAAAGTGTGTCTTTTCAATCTTTTCAAAGAAGATTCTTTGGACTTACTAAATCACCTGAATTTTATACGTTTTCTGTTGTATTAAGTTCTGCTCATATCTTTATTTATCTTTTTTCTATGTTCTCAGGGTTTATTGTTTTGATCTTCTGATGTCAATTAAAACACTTGGTTATTCATTTTAATAAATATTTTACTTATAAAGATTTGAACTTTTGAAGATTCCAGCTTACTTGTAAGTTTCTAAGGGTCAAGTCCTCTCCATTGTTGCTGGCCTAAGGTTTAGTTCACCATATAGCAATGTATATATTGACCTATTTTCCCCTCGACTTTCTGTGATTCCCTACATCTCACCTTTCTTTGCAGACAAGCCATTTGAAATACCCTTAACTTATTTCACAGCCAATAAGTCATTGAAATAATGTGTATTTTTAGAGAAATCTTCTTCTATAATTAGGCAGAAAATCTCACCTGCCATAGTTTTCAAAACAGCATAATTTCACTCTTCTCAATGCTTAATCTGTTGTATTACACAACCTTTGAGTATTTAGCTTTATCAATGACATGTACTTTAAAAATGTTTTAGAGATCCTACCAGTCTTTGAAAACATCCTTGTTCCTTGTTTCAGTTCCAGTTTTATGTATATATTCTGCCTTGCACCTGATTATTCCAACAATTGATGGATGGCCTTGGGAATCTAATTCTGGTATTGATAGTCTTTACTGATTGTCTCCCCTCGTAGCTGACTTCTTCATTATTGTGTAAATTTAGATCATGTGCTCATGTTTAGCTAAACAGCTGACCTTGTAAGACGCTTAGGTGTGAACGCTCGTAAGCTTCCGCAGAAAGACGGCAAGATTTATTGGTGTCCCTCCAATGAGTTGCCCACGAGGACACCGTTTTCTACAAGTGTTGGTCCAATACGCCCTCTAGAGGAAGGGGACTCCGACAGGGCTGATTGGCGGCCCCCGATCTGGGGCAGGGGCAGTGGGCAGCCTGTGGCCCGGTCTGGAGCCTCTTTGCATGTGTCCCTGGGACACATCTGCCTGCGAACTTCGGTCACCTGGCAGGAAGCTACGATGCCCAGACCTATGGTTAGCTGTGCAGCGAGGTGTACTGTGAGGACAGGTTCCACACACACTTCAAGTAAGTGGTCGGCCTGAGTGGAAAGGTGAGAGTTTGGGCAGCTGTGCAGACAAAGAAGGCACTCTTTGGCCTGGGCCTAAATGCTTGTGACACCCCACTGGACCTGCCGTGCTCTGAGGGCCCTGCCCTGGGCCCCCTGCTCCCCTGCCCTTTGTTCAGTCACAGCAGAGATGGCCACACCCACTCCTTCAGTGAGGGCAGAGTTCCAACCACCCTCAGCCCCGCCCCCTCTCCAAAGGTTACCATGGACTACAGAGGCTGCATCCTGAGGCCAGGGCGTTCCGACAATGCCAAGGGCAGACATGATGACCTTAAATGATTTCCTCTTGTGTCAGGTTTGGTAAACTTTAGGAGCTAGGAAATGGTCCACTTTACAGAAATGTTCAAATTTACTGGCATTTCTTATATTCTCTGCTATAACATTGTCCTGATTCTTTCTGTATATTCTATACTTATGTTTTTGTTTTCCTTAATCAAAGTGTGTCTTTTCAATCTTTTCAAAGAAGATTCTTTGGACTTACTAAATCACCTGAATTTTATACGTTTTCTGTTGTATTAAGTTCTGCTCATATCTTTATTTATCTTTTTTCTATGTTCTCAGGGTTTATTGTTTTGATCTTCTGATGTCAATTAAAACACTTGGTTATTCATTTTAATAAATATTTTACTTATAAAGATTTGAACTTTTGAAGATTCCAGCTTACTTGTAAGTTTCTAAGGGTCAGGTCCTCTCCATTGTTGCTGGCCTAAGGTTTAGTTCACCATATAGCAATGTATATATTGACCTATTTTCCCCTCGACTTTCTGTGATTCCCTACATCTCACCTTTCTTTGCAGACAAGCCATTTGAAATACCCTTAACTTATTTCACAGCCAATAAGTCATTGAAATAATGTGTATTTTTAGAGAAATCTTCTTATATAATTAGGCAGAAAATCTCACCTGCCATAGTTTTCAAAACAGCATAATTTCACTCTTCTCAATGCTTAATCTGTTGTATTACACAACCTTTGAGTATTTAGCTTTATCAATGACATGTACTTTAAAAATGTTTTAGAGATCCTACCAGTCTTTGAAAACATCCTTGTTCCTTGTTTCAGGTCCAGTTTTATGTATATATTCTGCCTTGCACCTGATTATCCCAACAATTGATGGATGGCCTTGGGAATCTAATTCTGGTATTGATAGTCTTTACTGATTGTCTCCCCTCGTAGCTGATTTTTTCAATATTGTGTAAATTTAGATCATGAGCTCATGTTTAGCTAAACAGCTGACCTTGTAAGACGCTTAGGTGTGAACGCTCGTAAGCTTCCGCAGAAAGACGGCAAAGATTTATTTGTGTCCCTCCAATGAGTTGCCCACGAGGACACCGTTTTCTACAAGTGTTGGTCCAATACTCCCTCTAGAGGAAGGGGACTACGACAGGGCTGATTGCCGGCCCCCGATCTGCGGCAGGGGCAATGGGCAGCCTGTGGCCCGGGCTGGAGCCTCTTTGCATGTGTCCCTGGGACACATCTGCCTTCGAACTTCGGTCACCTGGCAGGAAACTACGATGCCCAGAACTATGGTTAGCTGTGCAGCGAGGTGAACTGTGAGGACAGGTTCCACACATACTTCAAGTAAGAGGTCGGCCTGAGTGGAAAGGTGAGAGTTTGGGCAGCTGTGCAGACAAAGAAGGCGCCCTTTGGCCTGGGCCTAAATGCTTGTGACACCCCACTGGACCTGCCGTGCTCTGAGGGCCCTGCCCTGGGAACCCTGCTCCCCTGCCCTTTGTTCAGTCACAGCAGAGATGGCCACACCCACTCCTTCAGTGAGGGCAGAGTTCCAACCACCCTCAGCCCCGCCCCCTCTCCACAGGTTACCATGGACTACAGAGGCTGCATCCTGAGGCTAGGGGGTTCCGAAAATGCCAAGGGCAGACATGATGACCTTAAATGATTTCCTCTTGTGTCAGGTTTGGTAAACTTTAGGAGCTAGGAAATGGTCCACTTTACAGAAATGTTCAAATTTACTGGCATTTCTTATATTCTCTGCTATAACATTGTCCTGATTCTTTCTGTATATTCTATACTTATGTTTTTGTTTTCCTTAATCAAAGTGTGTCTTTTCAATCTTTTCAAAGAAGATTCTTTGGACTTACTAAATCACCTGAATTTTATACGTTTTCTGTTGTATTAAGTTCTGCTCATATCTTTATTTATCTTTTTTCTATGTTCTCAGGGTTTATTGTTTTGATCTTCTGATGTCAATTAAAACACTTGGTTATTCATTTTAATAAATATTTTACTTATAAAGATTTGAACTTTTGAAGATTCCAGCTTACTTTTAAGTTTCTAATGGTCAGGTCCTCTCCATTGTTGCTGGCCTAAGGTTTAGTTCACCATATAGCAATGTATATATTGACCTATTTTCCCCTCGACTTTCTGTGATTCCCTACATCTCACCTTTCTTTGCAGACAAGCCATTTGAAATACACTTAACTTATTTCACAGCCAATAAGTCATTGAAATAATGTGTATTTTTAGAGAAATCTTCTTATATAATTAGGCAGAAAATCTCACCTGCCATAGTTTTCAAAACAGCATAATTTCACTCTTCTCAATGCTTAATCTGTTGTATTACACAACCTTTGAGTATTTAGCTTTATCAATGACATGTCCTTTAAAAATGTTTTAGAGATCCTACCAGTCTTTGAAAACATCCTTGTTCCTTGTTTCAGTTCCAGTTTTATGTATATATTCTGCCTTGCACCTGATTATTCCAACAATTGATGGATGGCCTTGGGAATCTAATTCTGGTATTGATAGTCTTTACTGATTGTCTCCCCTCGTAGCTGATTTCTTCATTATTGTGTAAATTTAGATCATGAGCTCATGTTTAGCTAAACAGCTGACCTTGTAAGACGCTTAGGTGTGAACGCTCGTAAGCTTCCGCAGAAAGACGGCAAAGATGTATTGGTGTCCCTCCAATGAGTTGCCCACGAGGACACCGTTTTCTACAAGTGTTGGTCCAATACGCCCTCTAGAGGAAGGGGACTCCGACAGGGCTGATTGGCGGCCCCCGATCTGGGGCAGGGGCAGTGGGCAGCCTGTGGCCCGGTCTGGAGCCTCTTTGCATGTGTCCCTGGGACACATCTGCCTGCGAACTTCGGTCACCTGGCAGGAAGCTACGATGCCCAGACCTATGGTTAGCTGTGCAGCGAGGTGTACTGTGAGGACAGGTTCCACACACACTTCAAGTAAGAGGTCGGCCTGAGTGGAAAGGTGAGAGTTTGGGCAGCTGTGCAGACAAAGAAGGCACACTTTGGCCTGGGCCTAAATGCTTGTGACACCCCACTGGACCTGCCGTGCTCTGAGGGCCCTGCCCTGGGCCCCCTGCTCCCCTGCCCTTTGTTCAGTCACAGCAGAGATGGCCACACCCACTCCTTCAGTGAGGGCAGAGTTCCAACCACCCTCAGCCCCGCCCCCTCTCCACAGGTTACCATGGACTACAGAGGCTGCATCCTGAGGCCAGGGCGTTCCGACAATGCCAAGGGCAGACATGATGACCTTAAATGATTTCCTCTTGTGTCAGGTTTGGTAAACTTTAGGAGCTAGGAAATGGTCCACTTTACAGAAATGTTCAAATTTACTGGCATTTCATATATTCTCTGCTATAACATTGTCCTGATTCTTTCTGTATATTCTATACTTATGTTTTTGTTTTCCTTAATCAAAGTGTGTCTTTTCAATCTTTTCAAAGAAGATTCTTTGGACTTACTAAATCACCTGAATTTTATACGTTTTCTGTTGTATTAAGTTCTGCTCATATCTTTATTTATCTTTTTTCTATGTTCTCAGGGTTTATTGTTTTGATCTTCTGATGTCAATTAAAACACTTGGTTATTCATTTTAATAAATATTTTACTTATAAAGATTTGAACTTTTGAAGATTCCAGCTTACTTGTAAGTTTCTAAGGGTCAGGTCCTCTCCATTGTTGCTGGCCTAAGGTTTAGTTCACCATATAGCAATGCATATATTGACCTATTTTCCCCTCGACTTTCTGTGATTCCCTACATCTCACCTTTCTTTGCAGACAAGCCATTTGAAATACCCTTAACTTATTTCACAGCCAATAAGTCATTGAAATAATGTGTATTTTTAGAGAAATCTTCTTATATAATTAGGCAGAAAATCTCACCTGCCATAGTTTTCAAAACAGCATAATTTCACTCTTCTCAATGCTTAATCTGTTGTATTACACAACCTTTGAGTATTTAGCTTTATCAATGACATGTACTTTAAAAATGTTTTAGAGATCCTACCAGTCTTTGAAAACATCCTTGTTCCTTGTTTCAGGTCCAGTTTTATGTATATATTCTGCCTTGCACCTGATTATCCCAACAATTGATGGATGGCCTTGGGAATCTAATTCTGGTATTGATAGTCTTTACTGATTGTCTCCCCTCGTAGCTGATTTTTTCATTATTGTGTAAATTTAGATCATGAGCTCATGTTTAGCTCAACAGCTGACCTTGTAAGACGCTTAGGTGTGAACGCTCGTAAGCTTCCGCAGAAAGACGGCAAAGATTTATTTGTGTCCCTCCAATGAGTTGCCCACGAGGACACCGTTTTCTACAAGTGTTGGTCCAATACTCCCTCTAGAGGAAGGGGACTACGACAGGGCTGAATGGCGGCCCCCGATCTGCGGCAGGGGCAGTGGGCAGCCTGTGGCCCGGGCTGGAGCCTCTTTGCATGTGTCCCTGGGACACATCTGCCTGCGAACTTCGGTCTCCTGGCAGGAAACTACGATGCCCAGAACTATGGTTAGCTGTGCAGCGAGGTGAACTGTGAGGACAGGTTCCACACATACTTCAAGTAAGAGGTCGGCCTGAGTGGAAAGGTGAGAGTTTGGGCAGCTGTGCAGACAAAGAAGGCGCCCTTTGGCCTGGGCCTAAATGCTTGTGACACCCCACTGGACCTGCCGTGCTCTGAGGGCCCTGCCCTGGGAACCCTGCTCCCCTGCCCTTTGTTCAGTCACAGCAGAGATGGCCACACCCACTCCTTCAGTGAGGGCAGAGTTCCAACCACCCTCAGCCCCGCCCCCTCTCCACAGGTTACCATGGACTACAGAGGCTGCATCCTGAGGCTAGGGTGTTCCGACAATGCCAAGGGCAGACATGATGACCTTAAATGATTTCCTCTTGTGTCAGGTTTGGTAAACTTTAGGAGCTAGGAAATGGTCCACTTTACAGAAATGTTCAAATTTACTGGCATTTCTTATATTCTCTGCTATAACATTGTCCTGATTCTTTCTGTATATTCTATACTTATGTTTTTGTTTTCCTTAATCAAAGTGTGTCTTTTCAATCTTTTCAAAGAAGATTCTTTGGACTTACTAAATCACCTGAATTTTATACGTTTTCTGTTGTATTAAGTTCTGCTCATATCTTTATTTATCTTTTTTCTATGTTCTCAGGTTTTATTGTTTTGATCTTCTGATGTCAATTAAAACACTTGGTTATTCATTTTAATAAATATTTTACTTATAAAGATTTGAACTTTTGAAGATTCCAGCTTACTTGTAAGTTTCTAAGGGTCAGGTCCTCTCCATTGTTGCTGGCCTAAGGTTTAGTTCACCATATAGCAATGTATATATTGACCTATTTTCCCCTCGACTTTCTGTGATTCCCTACATCTCACCTTTCTTTGCAGACAAGCCATTTGAAATACCCTTAACTTATTTCACAGCCAATAAGTCATTGAAATAATGTGTATTTTTAGAGAAATCTTCTTATATAATTAGGCAGAAAATCTCACCTGCCATAGTTTTCAAAACAGCATAATTTCACTCTTCTCAATGCTTAAACTGTTGTATTACACAACCTTTGAGTATTTAGCTTTATCAATGACATGTCTTTAAAAATGTTTTAGAGATCCTACCAGTCTTTGAAAACATCCTTGTTCCTTGTTTCAGTTCCAGTTTTATGTATATATTCTGCCTTGCACCTGATTATTCCAACAATTGATGGATGGCCTTGGGAATCTAATTCTGGTATTGATAGTCTTTACTGATTGTCTCCCCTCATAGCTGATTTCTTCATTATTGTGTAAATTTAGATCATGAGCTCATGTTTAGCTAAACAGCTGACCTTGTAAGACGCTTAGGTGTGAACGCTCGTAAGCTTCCGCAGAAAGACGGCAAAGATTTATTGGTGTCCCTCCAATGAGTTGCCCACGAGGACACCGTTTTCTACAAGTGTTGGTCCAATACTCCCTCTAGAGGAAGGGGACTCCGACAGGGCTGATTGGCGGCCCCCGATCTGGGGCAGGGGCAGTGGGCAGCCTGTGGCCCGGGCTGGAGCCTCTTTGCATGTGTCCCTGGGACACATCTGACTGCGAACTTCGGTCACCTGGCAGGAAACTACGATGCCCAGAACTATGGTTAGCTGTGCAGCGAGGTGTACTGTGAGGACAGGTTCCACACATACTTCAAGTAAGAGGTCGGCCTGAGTGGAAAGGTGAGAGTTTGGGCAGCTGTGCAGACAAAGAAGGCACACTTTGGCCTGGGCCTAAATGCTTGTGACACCCCACTGGACTTGCCGTGCTCTGAGGGCCCTGCCCTGGGACCCCTGCTCCCCTGCCCTTTGTTCAGTCACAGCAGAGATGGCCACACCCACTCCTTCAGTGAGGGCAGAGTTCCAACCACCCTCAGCCCCTTCCCCTCTCCACAGGTTACCATGGACTACAGAGGCTGCATCCTGAGGCCAGGGCGTTCCGACAATGCCAAGGGCAGACATGATGACCTTAAATGATTTCCTCTTGTGTCAGGTTTGGTAAACTTTAGGAGCTAGGAAATGGTCCACTTTACAGAAATGTTCAAATTTACTGGCATTTCTTATATTCTCTGCTATAACATTGTCCTGATTCTTTCTGTATATTCTATACTTATGTTTTTGTTTTCCTTAATCAAAGTGTGTCTTTTCAATCTTTTCAAAGAAGATTCTTTGGACTTACTAAATCACCTGAATTTTATACGTTTTCTGTTGTATTAAGTTCTGCTCATATCTTTATTTATCTTTTTTCTATGTTCTCAGGGTTTATTGTTTTGATCTTCTGATGTCAATTAAAACACTTGGTTATTCATTTTAATAAATATTTTACTTATAAAGATTTGAACTTTTGAAGATTCCAGCTTACTTGTAAGTTTCTAAGGGTCAGGTCCTCTCCATTGTTGCTGGCCTAAGGTTTAGTTCACCATATAGCAATGTATATATTGACCTATTTTCCCCTCGACTTTCTGTGATTCCCTACATCTCACCTTTCTTTGCAGACAAGCCATTTGAAATACCCTTAACTTATTTCACAGCCAATAAGTCATTGAAATAATGTGTATTTTTAGAGAAATCTTCTTATATAATTAGGCAGAAAATCTCACCTGCCATAGTTTTCAAAACAGCATAATTTCACTCTTCTCAATGCTTAATCTGTTGTATTACACAACCTTTGAGTATTTAGCTTTATCAATGACATGTCCTTTAAAAATGTTTTAGAGATCCTACCAGTCTTTGAAAACATCCTTGTTCCTTGTTTCAGTTCCAGTTTTATGTATATACTCTGCCTTGCACCTGATTATTCCAACAATTGATGGATGGCCTTGGGAATCTAATTCTGGTATTGATAGTCTTTACTGATTGTCTCCCCTCGTAGCTGATTTTTTCATTATTGTGTAAATTTAGATCATGAGCTCATGTTTAGCTAAACAGCTGACCTTGTAAGACACTTAGGTGTGAACGCTCGTAAGCTTCAGGAGAATTTCGGCAAAATTTATTTGTGTCCCTACAATGAGTTGCCCACGAGGACACCGTTTTCTACAAGTGTTGGTCCAATACTCCCTCTAAAGGAAGGGGATTCCGACAGGGCTGATTGGCGGCCCCCGATCTGGGGCAGGGGCAGTGGGCAGCCTGTGGCCCGGTCTGGAGCCTCTTTGCATGTGTCCCTGGGACACATCTGCCTGCGAACTTCGGTCACCTGGCAGGAAGCTACGATGCCCAGACCTATGGTTAGCTGTGCAGCGAGGTGTACTGTGAGGACAGGTTCCACACACACTTCAAATAAGAGGTCGGCCTGAGTGGAAAGGTGAGAGTTTGGGCAGCTGTGCAGACAAAGAAGGCACACTTTGGCCTGGGCCTAAATGCTTGTGACACCCCACTGGACCTGCCGTGCTCTGAGGGCCCTGCCCTGGGCCCCCTGCTCCCCTGCCCTTTGTTCAGTCACAGCAGAGATGGCCACACCCACTCCTTCAGTGAGGGCAGAGTTCCAACCACCCTCAGCCCCGCCCCCTCTCCACAGGTTACCATGGACTACAGAGGCTGCATCCTGAGGCCAGGGCGTTCCGACAATGCCAAGGGCAGACATGATGACCTTAAATGATTTCCTCTTGTGTCAGGTTTGGTAAACTTTAGGAGCTAGGAAATGGTCCACTTTACAGAAATGTTCAAATTTACTGGCATTTCATATATTCTCTGCTATAACATTGTCCTGATTCTTTCTGTATATTCTATACTTATGTTTTTGTTTTCCTTAATCAAAGTGTGTCTTTTCAATCTTTTCAAAGAAGATTCTTTGGACTTACTAAATCACCTGAATTTTATACGTTTTCTGTTGTATTAAGTTCTGCTCATATCTTTATTTATCTTTTTTCTATGTTCTCAGGGTTTATTGTTTTGATCTTCTGATGTCAATTAAAACACTTGGTTATTCATTTTAATAAATATTTTACTTATAAAGATTTGAACTTTTGAAGATTCCAGCTTACTTGTAAGTTTCTATGGGTCAGGTCCTCTCCATTGTTGCTGGCCTAAGGTTTAGTTCACCATATAGCAATGTATATATTGACCTATTTTCCCCTCGACTTTCTGTTATTCCCTACATTTCACCTTTCTTTGCAGACAAGCCATTTGAAATACCCTTAACTTATTTCACAGCCAATAAGTCATTGAAATAATGTGTATTTTTAGAGAAATCTTCTTATATAATTAGGCAGAAAATCTCACCTGCCATAGTTTTCAAAACAGCATAATTTCACTCTTCTCAATGCTTAATCTGTTGTATTACACAACCTTTGAGTATTTAGCTTTATCAATGACATGTCCTTTAAAAATGTTTTAGAGATCCTACCAGTCTTTGAAAACATCCTTGTTCCTTGTTTCAGTTCCAGTTTTATGTATATATTCTGCCTTGCACCTGATTATTCCAACAATTGATGGATGGCCTTGGGAATCTAATTCTGGTATTGATAGTCTTTACTGATTGTCTCCCCTCGTAGCTGATTTCTTCATTATTGTGTAAATTTAGATCATGAGCTCATGTTTAGCTAAACAGCTGACCTTGTAAGACGCTTAGGTGTGAACGCTCGTAAGCTTCCGCAGAAAGACGGCAAAGATGTATTGGTGTCCCTCCAATGAGTTGCCCACGAGGACACCGTTTTCTACAAGTGTTGGTCCAATACGCCCTCTAGAGGAAGGGGACTCCGACAGGGCTGATTGGCGGCCCCCGATCTGGGGCAGGGGCAGTGGGCAGCCTGTGGCCCGGTCTGGAGCCTCTTTGCATGTGTCCCTGGGACACATCTGCCTGCGAACTTCGGTCACCTGGCAGGAAGCTACGATGCCCAGACCTATGGTTAGCTGTGCAGCGAGGTGTACTGTGAGGACAGGTTCCACACACACTTCAAGTAAGAGGTCGGCCTGAGTGGAAAGGTGAGAGTTTGGGCAGCTGTGCAGACAAAGAAGGCACACTTTGGCCTGGGCCTAAATGCTTGTGACACCCCACTGGACCTGCCGTGCTCTGAGGGCCCTGCCCTGGGCCCCCTGCTCCCCTGCCCTTTGTTCAGTCACAGCAGAGATGGCCACACCCACTCCTTCAGTGAGGGCAGAGTTCCAACCACCCTCAGCCCCGCCCCCTCTCCACAGGTTACCATGGACTACAGAGGCTGCATCCTGAGGCCAGGGCGTTCCGACAATGCCAAGGGCAGACATGATGACCTTAAATGATTTCCTCTTGTGTCAGGTTTGGTAAACTTTAGGAGCTAGGAAATGGTCCACTTTACAGAAATGTTCAAATTTACTGGCATTTCTTATATTCTCTGCTATAACATTGTCCTGATTCTTTCTGTATATTCTATACTTATGTTTTTGTTTTCCTTAATCAAAGTGTGTCTTTTCAATCTTTTCAAAGAAGATTCTTTGGACTTACTAAATCACCTGAATTTTATACGTTTTCTGTTGTATTAAGTTCTGCTCATATCTTTATTTATCTTTTTTCTATGTTCTCAGGGTTTATTGTTTTGATCTTCTGATGTCAATTAAAACACTTGGTTATTCATTTTAATAAATATTTTACTTATAAAGATTTGAACTTTTGAAGATTCCAGCTTACTTGTAAGTTTCTAAGGGTCAGGTCCTCTCCATTGTTGCTGGCCTAAGGTTTAGTTCACCATATAGCAATGCATATATTGACCTATTTTCCCCTCGACTTTCTGTGATTCCCTACATCTCACCTTTCTTTGCAGACAAGCCATTTGAAATACCCTTAACTTATTTCACAGCCAATAAGTCATTGAAATAATGTGTATTTTTAGAGAAATCTTCTTATATAATTAGGCAGAAAATCTCACCTGCCATAGTTTTCAAAACAGCATAATTTCACTCTTCTCAATGCTTAATCTGTTGTATTACACAACCTTTGAGTATTTAGCTTTATCAATGACATGTACTTTAAAAATGTTTTAGAGATCCTACCAGTCTTTGAAAACATCCTTGTTCCTTGTTTCAGGTCCAGTTTTATGTATATATTCTGCCTTGCACCTGATTATCCCAACAATTGATGGATGGCCTTGGGAATCTAATTCTGGTATTGATAGTCTTTACTGATTGTCTCCCCTCGTAGCTGATTTTTTCATTATTGTGTAAATTTAGATCATGAGCTCATGTTTAGCTAAACAGCTGACCTTGTAAGACGCTTAGGTGTGAACGCTCGTAAGCTTCCGCAGAAAGACGGCAAAGATTTATTTGTGTCCTTCCAATGAGTTGCCCACGAGGACACAGTTTTCTACAAGTGTTGGTCCAATACTCCCTCTAGAGGAAGGGGACTACGACAGGGCTGAATGGCGGCCCCCGATCTGCGGCAGGGGCAGTGGGCAGCCTGTGGCCCGGGCTGGAGCCTCTTTGCATGTGTCCCTGGGACACATCTGCCTGCGAACTTCGGTCACCTGGCAGGAAGCTACGATGCCCAGACCTATGGTTAGCTGTGCAGCGAGGTGTACTGTGAGGACAGGTTCCACACACACTTCAAATAAGAGGTCGGCCTGAGTGGAAAGGTGAGAGTTTGGGCAGCTGTGCAGACAAAGAAGGCACACTTTGGCCTGGGCCTAAATGCTTGTGACACCCCACTGGACCTGCCGTGCTCTGAGGGCCCTGCCCTGGGCCCCGTGCTCCCCTGCCCTTTGTTCAGTCACAGCAGAGATGGCCACACCCACTCCTTCAGTGAGGGCAGAGTTCCAACCACCCTCAGCCCCGCCCCCTCTCCACAGGTTACCATGGACTACAGAGGCTGCATCCTGAGGCCAGGGCGTTCCGACAATGCCAAGGGCAGACATGATGACCTTAAATGATTTCCTCTTGTGTCAGGTTTGGTAAACTTTAGGAGCTAGGAAATGGTCCACTTTACAGAAATGTTCAAATTTACTGGCATTTCATATATTCTCTGCTATAACATTGTCCTGATTCTTTCTGTATATTCTATACTTATGTTTTTGTTTTCCTTAATCAAAGTGTGTCTTTTCAATCTTTTCAAAGAAGATTCTTTGGACTTACTAAATCACCTGAATTTTATACGTTTTCTGTTGTATTAAGTTCTGCTCATATCTTTATTTATCTTTTTTCTATGTTCTCAGGGTTTATTGTTTTGATCTTCTGATGTCAATTAAAACACTTGGTTATTCATTTTAATAAATATTTTACTTATAAAGATTTGAACTTTTGAAGATTCCAGCTTACTTGTAAGTTTCTATGGGTCAGGTCCTCTCCATTGTTGCTGGCCTAAGGTTTAGTTCACCATATAGCAATGTATATATTGACCTATTTTCCCCTCGACTTTCTGTTATTCCCTACATTTCACCTTTCTTTGCAGACAAGCCATTTGAAATACCCTTAACTTATTTCACAGCCAATAAGTCATTGAAATAATGTGTATTTTTAGAGAAATCTTCTTATATAATTAGGCAGAAAATCTCACCTGCCATAGTTTTCAAAACAGCATAATTTCACTCTTCTCAATGCTTAATCTGTTGTATTACACAACCTTTGAGTATTTAGCTTTATCAATGACATGTCCTTTAAAAATGTTTTAGAGATCCTACCAGTCTTTGAAAACATCCTTGTTCCTTGTTTCAGTTCCAGTTTTATGTATATATTCTGCCTTGCACCTGATTATTCCAACAATTGATGGATGGCCTTGGGAATCTAATTCTGGTATTGATAGTCTTTACTGATTGTCTCCCCTCGTAGCTGATTTCTTCATTATTGTGTAAATTTAGATCATGAGCTCATGTTTAGCTAAACAGCTGACCTTGTAAGACGCTTAGGTGTGAACGCTCGTAAGCTTCCGCAGAAAGACGGCAAAGATTTATTGGTGTCCCTCCAATGAGTTGCCCACGAGGACACCGTTTTCTACAAGTGTTGGTCCAATACTCCCTCTAGAGGAAGGGGACTCCGACAGGGCTGATTGGCGGCCCCCGATCTGGGGCAGGGGCAGTGGGCAGCCTGTGGCCCGGGCTGGAGCCTCTTTGCATGTGTCCCTGGGACACATCTGCCTGCGAACTTCGGTCACCTGGCAGGAAGCTACGATGCCCAGACCTATGGTTAGCTGTGCAGCGAGGTGTACTGTGAGGACAGGTTCCACACACACTTCAAGTAAGAGGTCGGCCTGAGTGGAAAGGTGAGAGTTTGGGCAGCTGTGCAGACAAAGAAGGCACACTTTGGCCTGGGCCTAAATGCTTGTGACACCCCACTGGACCTGCCGTGCTCTGAGGGCCCTGCCCTGGGCCCCCTGCTCCCCTGCCCTTTGTTCAGTCACAGCAGAGATGGCCACACCCACTCCTTCAGTGAGGGCAGAGTTCCAACCACCCTCAGCCCCGCCCCCTCTCCACAGGTTACCATGGACTACAGAGGCTGCATCCTGAGGCCAGGGCGTTCCGACAATGCCAAGGGCAGACATGATGACCTTAAATGATTTCCTCTTGTGTCAGGTTTGGTAAACTTTAGGAGCTAGGAAATGGTCCACTTTACAGAAATGTTCAAATTTACTGGCATTTCTTATATTCTCTGCTATAACATTGTCCTGATTCTTTCTGTATATTCTATACTTATGTTTTTGTTTTCCTTAATCAAAGTGTGTCTTTTCAATCTTTTCAAAGAAGATTCTTTGGACTTACTAAATCACCTGAATTTTATACGTTTTCTGTTGTATTAAGTTCTGCTCATATCTTTATTTATCTTTTTTCTATGTTCTCAGGGTTTATTGTTTTGATCTTCTGATGTCAATTAAAACACTTGGTTATTCATTTTAATAAATATTTTACTTATAAAGATTTGAACTTTTGAAGATTCCAGCTTACTTGTAAGTTTCTAAGGGTCAGGTCCTCTCCATTGTTGCTGGCCTAAGGTTTAGTTCACCATATAGCAATGTATATATTGACCTATTTTCCCCTCGACTTTCTGTGATTCCCTACATCTCACCTTTCTTTGCAGACAAGCCATTTGAAATACCCTTAACTTATTTCACAGCCAATAAGTCATTGAAATAATGTGTATTTTTAGAGAAATCTTCTTATATAATTAGGCAGAAAATCTCACCTGCCATAGTTTTCAAAACAGCATAATTTCACTCTTCTCAATGCTTAATCTGTTGTATTACACAACCTTTGAGTATTTAGCTTTATCAATGACATGTCCTTTAAAAATGTTTTAGAGATCCTACCAGTCTTTGAAAACATCCTTGTTCCTTGTTTCAGGTCCAGTATTATGTATATATTCTGCCTTGCACCTGATTATCCCAACAATTGATGGATGGCCTTGGGAATCTAATTCTGGTATTGATAGTCTTTACTGATTGTCTCCCCTCGTAGCTGATTTTTTCATTATTGTGTAAATTTAGATCATGAGCTCATGTTTAGCTAAACAGCTGACCTTGTAAGACGCTTAGGTGTGAACGCTCGTAAGCTTCCGCAGAAAGACGGCAAAGATTTATTTGTGTCCCTCCAATGAGTTGCCCACGAGGACACCGTTTTCTACAAGTGTTGGTCCAATACTCCCTCTAGAGGAAGGGCACTACGACAGGGCTGAATGGCGGCCCCCGATCTGCGGCAGGGGCAGTGGGCAGCCTGTGGCCCGGGCTGGAGCCTCTTTGCATGTGTCCCTGGGACACATCTGCCTGCGAACTTCGGTCTCCTGGCAGGAAACTACGATGCCCAGAACTATGGTTAGCTGTGCAGCGAGGTGAACTGTGAGGACAGGTTCCACACATACTTCAAGTAAGAGGTCGGCCTGAGTGGAAAGGTGAGAGTTTGGGCAGCTGTGCAGACAAAGAAGGCGCACTTTGGCCTGGGCCTAAATGCTTGTGACACCCCACTGGACCTGCCGTGCTCTGAGGGCCCTGCCCTGGGAACCCTGCTCCCCTGCCCTTTGTTCAGTCACAGCAGAGATGGCCACACCCACTCCTTCAGTGAGGGCAGAGTTCCAACCACCCTCAGCCCCGCCCCCTCTCCACAGGTTACCATGGACTACAGAGGCTGCATCCTGAGGCTAGGGTGTTCCGACAATGCCAAGGGCAGACATGATGACCTTAAATGATTTCCTCTTGTGTCAGGTTTGGTAAACTTTAGGAGCTAGGAAATGGTCCACTTTACAGAAATGTTCAAATTTACTGGCATTTCTTATATTCTTTGCTATAACATTGTCCTGATTCTTTCTGTATATTCTATACTTATGTTTTTGTTTTCCTTAATCAAAGTGTGTCTTTTCAATCTTTTCAAAGAAGATTCTTTGGACTTACTAAATCACCTGAATTTTATACGTTTTCTGTTGTATTAAGTTCTGCTCATATCTTTATTTATCTTTTTTCTATGTTCTCAGGGTTTATTGTTTTGATCTTCTGATGTCAATTAAAACACTTGGTTATTCATTTTAATAAATATTTTACTTATAAAGATTTGAACTTTTGAAGATTCCAGCTTACTTGTAAGTTTCTAAGGGTCAGGTCCTCTCCATTGTTGCTGGCCTAAGGTTTAGTTCACCATATAGCAATGTATATATTGACCTATTTTCCCCTCGACTTTCTGTGATTCCCTACATCTCACCTTTCTTTGCAGACAAGCCATTTGAAATACCCTTAACTTATTTCACAGCCAATAAGTCATTGAAATAATGTGTATTTTTAGAGAAATCTTCTTATATAATTAGGCAGAAAATCTCACCTGCCATAGTTTTCAAAACAGCATAATTTCACTCTTCTCAATGCTTAAACTGTTGTATTACACAACCTTTGAGTATTTAGCTTTATCAATGACATGTCCTTTAAAAATGTTTTAGAGATCCTACCAGTCTTTGAAAACATCCTTGTTCCTTGTTTCAGTTCCAGTTTTATGTATATATTCTGCCTTGCACCTGATTATTCCAACAATTGATGGATGGCCTTGGGAATCTAATTCTGGTATTGATAGTCTTTACTGATTGTCTCCCCTCATAGCTGATTTCTTCATTATTGTGTAAATTTAGATCATGAGCTCATGTTTAGCTAAACAGCTGACCTTGTAAGACGCTTAGGTGTGAACGCTCGTAAGCTTCCGCAGAAAGACGGCAAAGATTTATTTGTGTCCCTCCAATGAGTTGCCCACGAGGACACCGTTTTCTACAAGTGTTGGTCCAATACGCCCTCTAGAGGAAGGGGACTCCGACAGGGCTGATTGGCGGCCCCCGATCTGGGGCAGGGGCAGTGGGCAGCCTGTGGCCCGGTCTGGAGCCTCTTTGCATGTGTCCCTGGGACACATCTGCCTGCGAACTTCGGTCACCTGGCAGGAAGCTACGATGCCCAGACCTATGGTTAGCTGTGCAGCGAGGTGTACTGTGAGGACAGGTTCCACACACACTTCAAGTAAGAGGTCGGCCTGAGTGGAAAGGTGAGAGTTTGGGCAGCTGTGCAGACAAAGAAGGCACACTTTGGCCTGGGCCTAAATGCTTGTGACACCCCACTGGACCTGCCGTGCTCTGAGGGCCCTGCCCTGGGCCCCCTGCTCCCCTGCCCTTTGTTCAGTCACAGCAGAGATGGCCACACCCACTCCTTCAGTGAGGGCAGAGTTCCAACCACCCTCAGCCCCGCCCCCTCTCCACAGGTTACCATGGACTACAGAGGCTGCATCCTGAGGCCAGGGCGTTCCGACAATGCCAAGGGCAGACATGATGACCTTAAATGATTTCCTCTTGTGTCAGGTTTGGTAAACTTTAGGAGCTAGGAAATGGTCCACTTTACAGAAATGTTCAAATTTACTGGCATTTCTTATATTCTCTGCTATAACATTGTCCTGATTCTTTCTGTATATTCTATACTTATGTTTTTGTTTTCCTTAATCAAAGTGTGTCTTTTCAATCTTTTCAAAGAAGATTCTTTGGACTTACTAAATCACCTGAATTTTATACGTTTTCTGTTGTATTAAGTTCTGCTCATATCTTTATTTATCTTTTTTCTATGTTCTCAGGGTTTATTGTTTTGATCTTCTGATGTCAATTAAAACACTTGGTTATTCATTTTAATAAATATTTTACTTATAAAGATTTGAACTTTTGAAGATTCCAGCTTACTTGTAAGTTTCTAAGGGTCAAGTCCTCTCCATTGTTGCTGGCCTAAGGTTTAGTTCACCATATAGCAATGTATATATTGACCTATTTTCCCCTCGACTTTCTGTGATTCCCTACATCTCACCTTTCTTTGCAGACAAGCCATTTGAAATACCCTTAACTTATTTCACAGCCAATAAGTCATTGAAATAATGTGTATTTTTAGAGAAATCTTCTTCTATAATTAGGCAGAAAATCTCACCTGCCATAGTTTTCAAAACAGCATAATTTCACTCTTCTCAATGCTTAATCTGTTGTATTACACAACTTTGAGTATTTAGCTTTATCAATGACATGTACTTTAAAAATGTTTTAGAGATCCTACCAGTCTTTGAAAACATCCTTGTTCCTTGTTTCAGTTCCAGTTTTATGTATATATTCTGCCTTGCACCTGATTATTCCAACAATTGATGGATGGCCTTGGGAATCTAATTCTGGTATTGATAGTCTTTACTGATTGTCTCCCCTCGTAGCTGACTTCTTCATTATTGTGTAAATTTAGATCATGAGCTCATGTTTAGCTAAACAGCTGACCTTGTAAGACGCTTAGGTGTGAACGCTCGTAAGCTTCCGCAGAAAGACGGCAAAGATTTATTGGTGTCCCTCCAATGAGTTGCCCACGAGGACACCGTTTTCTACAAGTGTTGGTCCAATACGCCCTCTAGAGGAAGGGGACTCCGACAGGGCTGATTGGCGGCCCCCGATCTGGGGCAGGGGCAGTGGGCAGCCTGTGGCCCGGTCTGGAGCCTCTTTGCATGTGTCCCTGGGACACATCTGCCTGCGAACTTCGGTCACCTGGCAGGAAGCTACGATGCCCAGACCTATGGTTAGCTGTGCAGCGAGGTGTACTGTGAGGACAGGTTCCACACACACTTCAAGTAAGAGGTCGGCCTGAGTGGAAAGGTGAGAGTTTGGGCAGCTGTGCAGACAAAGAAGGCACACTTTGGCCTGGGCCTAAATGCTTGTGACACCCCACTGGACCTGCCGTGCTCTGAGGGCCCTGCCCTGGGCCCCCTGCTCCCCTGCCCTTTGTTCAGTCCCAGCAGAGATGGCCACACCCACTCCTTCAGTGAGGGCAGAGTTCCAACCACCCTCAGCCCCGCCCCCTCTCCACAGGTTACCATGGACTACAGAGGCTGCATCCTGAGGCCAGGGCGTTCCGACAATGCCAAGGGCAGACATGATGACCTTAAATGATTTCCTGTTGTGTCAGGTTTGGTAAACTTTAGGAGCTAGGAAATGGTCCACTTTACAGAAATGTTCAAATTTACTGGCATTTCTTATATTCTCTGCTATAACATTGTCCTGATTCTTTCTGTATATTCAATACTTATGTTTTTGTTTTCCTTAATCAAAGTGTGTCTTTTCAATCTTTTCAAAGAAGATTCTTTGGACTTACTAAATCACCTGAATTTTATACGTTTTCTGTTGTATTAAGTTCTGCTCATATCTTTATTTATCTTTTTTCTATGTTCTCAGGGTTTATTGTTTTGATCTTCTGATGTCAATTAAAACACTTGGTTATTCATTTTAATAAATATTTTACTTATAAAGATTTGAACTTTTGAAGATTCCAGCTTACTTGTAAGTTTCTAAGGGTCAGGTCCTCTCCATTGTTGCTGGCCTAAGGTTTAGTTCACCATATAGCAATGTATATATTGACCTATTTTCCCCTCGACTTTCTGTGATTCCCTACATCTCACCTTTCTTTGCAGACAAGCCATTTGAAATACCCTTAACTTATTTCACAGCCAATAAGTCATTGAAATAATGTGTATTTTTAGAGAAATCTTCTTATATAATTAGGCAGAAAATCTCACCTGCCATAGTTTTCAAAACAGCATAATTTCACTCTTCTCAATGCTTAATCTGTTGTATTACACAACTTTTGAGTATTTAGCTTTATCAATGACATGTACTTTAAAAATGTTTTAGAGATCCTACCAGTCTTTGAAAACATCCTTGTTCCTTGTTTCAGGTCCAGTTTTATGTATATATTCTGCCTTGCACCTGATTATCCCAACAATTGATGGATGGCCTTGGGAATCTAATTCTGGTATTGATAGTCTTTACTGATTGTCTCCCCTCGTAGCTGATTTTTTCAATATTGTGTAAATTTAGATCATGAGCTCATGTTTAGCTAAACAGCTGACCTTGTAAGACGCTTAGGTGTGAACGCTCGTAAGCTTCCGCAGAAAGACGGCAAAGATTTATTTGTGTCCCTCCAATGAGTTGCCCACGAGGACACCGTTTTCTACAAGTGTTGGTCCAATACTCCCTTAGAGGAAGGGGACTACGACAGGGCTGATTGGCGGCCCCCGATCTGCGGCAGGGGCAGTGGGCAGCCTGTGGCCCGGGCTGGAGCCTCTTTGCATGTGTCCCTGGGACACATCTGCCTGCGAACTTCGGTCACCTGGCAGGAAACTACGATGCCCAGAACTATGGTTAGCTGTGCAGCGAGGTGAACTGTGAGGACAGGTTCCACACATACTTCAAGTAAGAGGTCGGCCTGAGTGGAAAGGTGAGAGTTTGGGCAGCTGTGCAGACAAAGAAGGCGCCCTTTGGCCTGGGCCTAAATGCTTGTGACACCCCACTGGACCTGCCGTGCTCTGAGGGCCCTGCCCTGGGAACCCTGCTCCCCTGCCCTTTGTTCAGTCACAGCAGAGATGGCCACACCCACTCCTTCAGTGAGGGCAGAGTTCCAACCACCCTCAGCCCCGCCCCCTCTCCACAGGTTACCATGGACTACAGAGGCTGCATCCTGAGGCTACGGCGTTCCGACAATGCCAAGGGCAGACATGATGACCTTAAATGATTTCCTCTTGTGTCAGGTTTGGTAAACTTTAGGAGCTAGGAAATGGTCCACTTTACAGAAATGTTCAAATTTACTGGCATTTCTTATATTCTCTGCTATAACATTGTCCTGATTCTTTCTGTATATTCTATACTTATGTTTTTGTTTTCCTTAATCAAAGTGTGTCTTTTCAATCTTTTCAAAGAAGATTCTTTGGACTTACTAAATCACCTGAATTTTATACGTTTTCTGTTGTATTAAGTTCTGCTCATATCTTTATTTATCTTTTTTCTATGTTCTCAGGGTTTATTGTTTTGATCTTCTGATGTCAATTAAAACACTTGGTTATTCATTTTAATAAATATTTTACTTATAAAGATTTGAACTTTTGAAGATTCCAGCTTACTTGTAAGTTTCTAAGGGTCAGGTCCTCTCCATTGTTGCTGGCCTAAGGTTTAGTTCACCATATAGCAATGTATATATTGACCTATTTTCCCCTCGACTTTCTGTGATTCCCTACATCTCACCTTTCTTTGCAGACAAGCCATTTGAAATACCCTTAACTTATTTCACAGCCAATAAGTCATTGAAATAATGTGTATTTTTAGAGAAATCTTCTTATATAATTAGGCAGAAAATCTCACCTGCCATAGTTTTCAAAACAGCATAATTTCACTCTTCTCAATGCTTAATCTGTTGTATTACACAACCTTTGAGTATTTAGCTTTATCAATGACATGTCCTTTAAAAATGTTTTAGAGATCCTACCAGTCTTTGAAAACATCCTTGTTCCTTGTTTCAGGTCCAGTTTTATGTATATATTCTGCCTTGCACCTGATTATCCCAACAATTGATGGATGGCCTTGGGAATCTAATTCTGGTATTGATAGTCTTTACTGATTGTCTCCCCTCGTAGCTGATTTTTTCAATATTGTGTAAATTTAGATCATGAGCTCATGTTTAGCTAAACAGCTGACCTTGTAAGACGCTTAGGTGTGAACGCTCGTAAGCTTCCGCAGAAAGACGGCAAAGATTTATTTGTGTCCCTCCAATGAGTTGCCCACGAGGACACCGTTTTCTACAAGTGTTGGTCCAATACTCCCTTAGAGGAAGGGGACTACGACAGGGCTGATTGGCGGCCCCCGATCTGCGGCAGGGGCAGTGGGCAGCCTGTGGCCCGGGCTGGAGCCTCTTTGCATGTGTCCCTGGGACACATCTGCCTGCGAACTTCGGTCACCTGGCAGGAAACTACGATGCCCAGAACTATGGTTAGCTGTGCAGCGAGGTGAACTGTGAGGACAGGTTCCACACATACTTCAAGTAAGAGGTCGGCCTGAGTGGAAAGGTGAGAGTTTGGGCAGCTGTGCAGACAAAGAAGGCGCCCTTTGGCCTGGGCCTAAATGCTTGTGACACCCCACTGGACCTGCCGTGCTCTGAGGGCCCTGCCCTGGGAACCCTGCTCCCCTGCCCTTTGTTCAGTCACAGCAGAGATGGCCACACCCACTCCTTCAGTGAGGGCAGAGTTCCAACCACCCTCAGCCCCGCCCCCTCTCCACAGGTTACCATGGACTACAGAGGCTGCATCCTGAGGCCAGGGCGTTCCGACAATGCCAAGGGCAGACATGATGACCTTAAATGATTTCCTCTTGTGTCAGGATTGGTAAACTTTAGGAGCTAGGAAATGGTCCACTTTACAGAAATGTTCAAATTTACTGGCATTTCTTATATTCTCTGCTATAACATTGTCCTGATTCTTTCTGTATATTCTATACTTATGTTTTTGTTTTCCTTAATCAAAGTGTGTCTTTTCAATCTTTTCAAAGAAGATTCTTTGGACTTACTAAATCACCTGAATTTTATACGTTTTCTGTTGTATTAAGTTCTGCTCATATCTTTATTTATCTTTTTTCTATGTTCTCAGGGTTTATTGTTTTGATCTTCTGATGTCAATTCAAACACTTGGTTATTCATTTTAATAAATATTTTACTTATAAAGATTTGAACTTTTGAAGATTCCAGCTTACTTGTAAGTTTCTAAGGGTCAGGTCCTCTCCATTGTTGCTGGCCTAAGGTTTAGTTCACCATATAGCAATGTATATATTGACCTATTTTCCCCTCGACTTTCTGTGATTCCCTACATCTCACCTTTCTTTGCAGACAAGCCATTTGAAATACCCTTAACTTATTTCACAGCCAATAAGTCATTGAAATAATGTGTATTTTTAGAGAAATCTTCTTATATAATTAGGCAGAAAATCTCACCTGCCATAGTTTTCAAAACAGCATAATTTCACTCTTCTCAATGCTTAATCTGTTGTATTACACAACCTTTGAGTATTTAGCTTTATCAATGACATGTCCTTTAAAAATGTTTTAGAGATCCTACCAGTCTTTGAAAACATCCTTGTTCCTTGTTTCAGTTCCAGTTTTATGTATATATTCTGCCTTGCACCTGATTATTCCAACAATTGATGGATGGCCTTGGGAATCTAATTCTGGTATTGATAGTCTTTACTGATTGTCTCCCCTCGTAGCTGATTTCTTCATTATTGTGTAAATTTAGATCATGAGCTCATGTTTAGCTAAACAGCTGACCTTGTAAGACGCTTAGGTGTGAACGCTCGTAAGCTTCCGCAGAAAGACGGCAAAGATTTATTGGTGTCCCTCCAATGAGTTGCCCACGAGGACACCGTTTTCTACAAGTGTTGGTCCAATACGCCCTCTAGAGGAAGGGGACTCCGACAGGGCTGATTGGCGGCCCCCGATCTGGGGCAGGGGCAGTGGGCAGCCTGTGGCCCGGTCTGGAGCCTCTTTGCATGTGTCCCTGGGACACATCTGCCTGCGAACTTCGGTCACCTGGCAGGAAGCTACGATGCCCAGACCTATGGTTAGCTGTGCAGCGAGGTGTACTGTGAGGACAGGTTCCACACACACTTCAAGTAAGAGGTCGGCCTGAGTGGAAAGGTGAGAGTTTGGGCAGCTGTGCAGACAAAGAAGGCACACTTTGGCCTGGGCCTAAATGCTTGTGACACCCCACTGGACCTGCCGTGCTCTGAGGGCCCTGCCCTGGGCCCCCTGCTCCCCTGCCCTTTGTTCAGTCACAGCAGAGATGGCCACACCCACTCCTTCAGTGAGGGCAGAGTTCCAACCACCCTCAGCCCCGCCCCCTCTCCACAGGTTACCATGGACTACAGAGGCTGCATCCTGAGGCCAGGGCGTTCCGACAATGCCAAGGGCAGACATGATGACCTTAAATGATTTCCTCTTGTGTCAGGATTGGTAAACTTTAGGAGCTAGGAAATGGTCCACTTTACAGAAATGTTCAAATTTACTGGCATTTCTTATATTCTCTGCTATAACATTGTCCTGATTCTTTCTGTATATTCTATACTTATGTTTTTGTTTTCCTTAATCAAAGTGTGTCTTTTCAATCTTTTCAAAGAAGATTCTTTGGACTTACTAAATCACCTGAATTTTATACGTTTTCTGTTGTATTAAGTTCTGCTCATATCTTTATTTATCTTTTTTCTATGTTCTCAGGGTTTATTGTTTTGATCTTCTGATGTCAATTAAAACACTTGGTTATTCATTTTAATAAATATTTTACTTATAAAGATTTGAACTTTTGAAGATTCCAGCTTACTTGTAAGTTTCTAAGGGTCAGGTCCTCTCCATTGTTGCTGGCCTAAGGTTTAGTTCACCATATAGCAATGTATATATTGACCTATTTTCCCCTCGACTTTCTGTGATTCCCTACATCTCACCTTTCTTTGCAGACAAGCCATTTGAAATACCCTTAACTTATTTCACAGCCAATAAGTCATTGAAATAATGTGTATTTTTAGAGAAATCTTCTTATATAATTAGGCAGAAAATCTCACCTGCCATAGTTTTCAAAACAGCATAATTTCACTCTTCTCAATGCTTAATCTGTTGTATTACACAACCTTTGAGTATTTAGCTTTATCAATGACATGTCCTTTAAAAATGTTTTAGAGATCCTACCAGTCTTTGAAAACATCCTTGTTCCTTGTTTCAGTTCCAGTTTTATGTATATATTCTGCCTTGCACCTGATTATTCCAACAATTGATGGATGGCCTTGGGAATCTAATTCTGGTATTGATAGTCTTTACTGATTGTCTCCCCTCGTAGCTGATTTCTTCATTATTGTGTAAATTTAGATCATGAGCTCATGTTTAGCTAAACAGCTGACCTTGTAAGACGCTTAGGTGTGAACGCTCGTAAGCTTCCGCAGAAAGACGGCAAAGATTTATTGGTGTCCCTCCAATGAGTTGCCCACGAGGACACCGTTTTCTACAAGTGTTGGTCCAATACGCCCTCTAGAGGAAGGGGACTCCGACAGGGCTGATTGGCGGCCCCCGATCTGGGGCAGGGGCAGTGGGCAGCCTGTGGCCCGGTCTGGAGCCTCTTTGCATGTGTCCCTGGGACACATCTGCCTGCGAACTTCGGTCACCTGGCAGGAAGCTACGATGCCCAGACCTATGGTTAGCTGTGCAGCGAGGTGTACTGTGAGGACAGGTTCCACACACACTTCAAGTAAGAGGTCGGCCTGAGTGGAAAGGTGAGAGTTTGGGCAGCTGTGCAGACAAAGAAGGCACACTTTGGCCTGGGCCTAAATGCTTGTGACACCCCACTGGACCTGCCGTGCTCTGAGGGCCCTGCCCTGGGCCCCCTGCTCCCCTGCCCTTTGTTCAGTCACAGCAGAGATGGCCACACCCACTCCTTCAGTGAGGGCAGAGTTCCAACCACCCTCAGCCCCGCCCCCTCTCCACAGGTTACCATGGACTACAGAGGCTGCATCCTGAGGCCAGGGCGTTCCGACAATGCCAAGGGCAGACATGATGACCTTAAATGATTTCCTCTTGTGTCAGGTTTGGTAAACTTTAGGAGCTAGGAAATGGTCCACTTTACAGAAATGTTCAAATTTACTGGCATTTCTTATATTCTCTGCTATAACATTTTCCTGATTCTTTCTGTATATTCTATACTTATGTTTTTGTTTTCCTTAATCAAAGTGTGTCTTTTCAATCTTTTCAAAGAAGATTCTTTGGACTTACTAAATCACCTGAATTTTATACGTTTTCTGTTGTATTAAGTTCTGCTCATATCTTTATTTATCTTTTTTCTATGTTCTCAGGGTTTATTGTTTTGATCTTTTGATGTCAATTAAAACACTTGGTTATTCATTTTAATAAATATTTTACTTATAAAGATTTGAACTTTTGAAGATTCCAGCTTACTTGTAAGTTTCTAAGGGTCAGGTCCTCTCCATTGTTGCTGGCCTAAGGTTTAGTTCACCATATAGCAATGTATATATTGACCTATTTTCCCCTCGACTTTCTGTGATTCCCTACATCTCACCTTTCTTTGCAGACAAGCCATTTGAAATACCCTTAACTTAGTTCACAGCCAATAAGTCATTGAAATAATGTGTATTTTTAGAGAAATCTTCTTATATAATTAGGCAGAAAATCTCACCTGCCATAGTTTTCAAAACAGCATAATTTCACTCTTCTCAATGCTTAATCTGTTGTATTACACAACCTTTGAGTATTTAGCTTTATCAATGACATGTCCTTTAAAAATGTTTTAGAGATCCTACCAGTCTTTGAAAACATCCTTGTTCCTTGTTTCAGTTCCAGTTTTATGTATATATTCTGCCTTGCACCTGATTATTCCAACAATTGATGGATGGCCTTGGGAATCTAATTCTGGTATTGATAGTCTTTACTGATTGTCTCCCCTCGTAGCTGATTTCTTCATTATTGTGTAAATTTAGATCATGAGCTCATGTTTAGCTAAACAGCTGACCTTGTAAGACGCTTAGGTGTGAACGCTCGTAAGCTTCCGCAGAAAGACGGCAAAGATTTATTGGTGTCCCTCCAATGAGTTGCCCACGAGGACACCGTTTTCTACAAGTGTTGGTCCAATACGCCCTCTAGAGGAAGGGGACTCCGACAGGGCTGATTGGCGGCCCCCGATCTGGGGCAGGGGCAGTGGGCAGCCTGTGGCCCGGTCTGGAGCCTCTTTGCATGTGTCCCTGGGACACATCTGCCTGCGAACTTCGGTCACCTGGCAGGAAGCTACGATGCCCAGACCTATGGTTAGCTGTGCAGCGAGGTGTACTGTGAGGACAGGTTCCACACACACTTCAAGTAAGAGGTCGGCCTGAGTGGAAAGGTGAGAGTTTGGGCAGCTGTGCAGACAAAGAAGGCACACTTTGGCCTGGGCCTAAATGCTTGTGACACCCCACTGGACCTGCCGTGCTCTGAGGGCCCTGCCCTGGGCCCCCTGCTCCCCTGCCCTTTGTTCAGTCACAGCAGAGATGGCCACACCCACTCCTTCAGTGAGGGCAGAGTTCCAACCACCCTCAGCCCCGCCCCCTCTCCACAGGTTACCATGGACTACAGAGGCTGCATCCTGAGGCCAGGGCGTTCCGACAATGCCAAGGGCAGACATGATGACCTTAAATGATTTCCTCTTGTGTCAGGTTTGGTAAACTTTAGGAGCTAGGAAATGGTCCACTTTACAGAAATGTTCAAATTTACTGGCATTTCTTATATTCTCTGCTATAACATTGTCCTGATTCTTTCTGTATATTCTATACTTATGTTTTTGTTTTCCTTAATCAAAGTGTGTCTTTTCAATCTTTTCAAAGAAGATTCTTTGGACTTACTAAATCACCTGAATTTTATACGTTTTCTGTTGTATTAAGTTCTGCTCATATCTTTATTTATCTTTTTTCTATGTTCTCAGGGTTTATTGTTTTGATCTTTTGATGTCAATTAAAACATTTGGTTATTCATTTTAATAAATATTTTACTTATAAAGATTTGAACTTTTGAAGATTCCAGCTTACTTGTAAGTTTCTAAGGGTCAGGTCCTCTCCATTGTTGCTGGCCTAAGGTTTAGTTCACCATATAGCAATGTATATATTGACCTATTTTCCCCTCGACTTTCTGTGATTCCCTACATCTCACCTTTCTTTGCAGACAAGCCATTTGAAATACCCTTAACTTAGTTCACAGCCAATAAGTCATTGAAATAATGTGTATTTTTAGAGAAATCTTCTTATATAATTAGGCAGAAAATCTCACCTGCCATAGTTTTCAAAACAGCATAATTTCACTCTTCTCAATGCTTAATCTGTTGTATTACACAACCTTTGAGTATTTAGCTTTATCAATGACATGTCCTTTAAAAATGTTTTAGAGATCCTACCAGTCTTTGAAAACATCCTTGTTCCTTGTTTCAGTTCCAGTTTTATGTATATATTCTGCCTTGCACCTGATTATTCCAACAATTGATGGATGGCCTTGGGAATCTAATTCTGGTATTGATAGTCTTTACTGATTGTCTCCCCTCGTAGCTGATTTCTTCATTATTGTGTAAATTTAGATCATGAGCTCATGTTTAGCTAAACAGCTGACCTTGTAAGACGCTTAGGTGTGAACGCTCGTAAGCTTCCGCAGAAAGACGGCAAAGATTTATTGGTGTCCCTCCAATGAGTTGCCCACGAGGACACCGTTTTCTACAAGTGTTGGTCCAATACGCCCTCTAGAGGAAGGGGACTCCGACAGGGCTGATTGGCGGCCCCCGATCTGGGGCAGGGGCAGTGGGCAGCCTGTGGCCCGGTCTGGAGCCTCTTTGCATGTGTCCCTGGGACACATCTGCCTGCGAACTTCGGTCACCTGGCAGGAAGCTACGATGCCCAGACCTATGGTTAGCTGTGCAGCGAGGTGTACTGTGAGGACAGGTTCCACACACACTTCAAGTAAGAGGTCGGCCTGAGTGGAAAGGTGAGAGTTTGGGCAGCTGTGCAGACAAAGAAGGCACACTTTGGCCTGGGCCTAAATGCTTGTGACACCCCACTGGACCTGCCGTGCTCTGAGGGCCCTGCCCTGGGCCCCCTGCTCCCCTGCCCTTTGTTCAGTCACAGCAGAGATGGCCACACCCACTCCTTCAGTGAGGGCAGAGTTCCAACCACCCTCAGCCCCGCCCCCTCTCCACAGGTTACCATGGACTACAGAGGCTGCATCCTGAGGCCAGGGCGTTCCGACAATGCCAAGGGCAGACATGATGACCTTAAATGATTTCCTCTTGTGTCAGGTTTGGTAAACTTTAGGAGCTAGGAAATGGTCCACTTTACAGAAATGTTCAAATTTACTGGCATTTCTTATATTCTCTGCTATAACATTGTCCTGATTCTTTCTGTATATTCTATACTTATGTTTTTGTTTTCCTTAATCAAAGTGTGTCTTTTCAATCTTTTCAAAGAAGATTCTTTGGACTTACTAAATCACCTGAATTTTATACGTTTTCTGTTGTATTAAGTTCTGCTCATATCTTTATTTATCTTTTTTCTATGTTCTCAGGGTTTATTGTTTTGATCTTCTGATGTCAATTAAAACACTTGGTTATTCATTTTAATAAATATTTTACTTATAAAGATTTGAACTTTTGAAGATTCCAGCTTACTTGTAAGTTTCTAAGGGTCAGGTCCTCTCCATTGTTGCTGGCCTAAGGTTTAGTTCACCATATAGCAATGTATATATTGACCTATTTTCCCCTCGACTTTCTGTGATTCCCTACATCTCACCTTTCTTTGCAGACAAGCCATTTGAAATACCCTTAACTTATTTCACAGCCAATAAGTCATTGAAATGATGTGTATTTTTAGAGAAATCTTCTTATATAATTAGGCAGAAAATCTCACCTGCCATAGTTTTCAAAACAGCATAATTTCACTCTTCTCAATGCTTAATCTGTTGTATTACACAACCTTTGAGTATTTAGCTTTATCAATGACATGTACTTTAAAAATGTTTTAGAGATCCTACCAGTCTTTGAAAACATCCTTGTTCCTTGTTTCAGGTCCAGTTTTATGTATATATTCTGCCTTGCACCTGATTATTCCAACAATTGATGGATGGCCTTGGGAATCTAATTCTGGTATTGATAGTCTTTACTGATTGTCTCCCCTCGTAGCTGATTTTTTCATTATTGTGTAAATTTAGATCATGAGCTCATGTTTAGCTAAACAGCTGACCTTGTAAGACGCTTAGGTGTGAACGCTCGTAAGCTTCAGGAGAATTTCGGCAAAATTTATTTGTGTCCCTACAATGAGTTGCCCACGAGGACACCGTTTTCTACAAGTGTAGGTCCAATACTCCCTCTAAAGAAAGGGGATTCCGACAGGGCTGATTGGCGGCCCCCGATCTGGGGCAGGGGCAGTGGGCAGCCTGTGGCCCGGTCTGGAGCCTCTTTGCATGTGTCCCTGGGACACATCTGCCTGCGAACTTCGGTCACCTGGCAGGAAGCTATGATGCCCAGACCTATGGTTAGCTGTGCAGCGAGGTGTACTGTGAGGACAGGTTCCACACACACTTCAAGTAAGAGGTCGGCCTGAGTGGAAAGGTGAGAGTTTGGGCAGCTGTGCAGACAAAGAAGGCACACTTTGGCCTGGGCCTAAATGCTTGTGACACCCCACTGGACCTGCCGTGCTCTGAGGGCCCTGCCCTGGGAACCCTGCTCCCCTGCCCTTTGTTCAGTCACAGCAGAGATGGCCACACCCACTCCTTCAGTGAGGGCAGAGTTCCAACCACCCTCAGCCCCGCCCCCTCTCCACAGGTTACCATGGACTACAGAGGCTGCATCCTGAGGCCAGGGCGTTCCGACAATGCCAAGGGCAGACATGATGACCTTAAATGATTTCCTCTTGTGTCAGGTTTGGTAAACTTTAGGAGCTAGGAAATGGTCCACTTTACAGAAATGTTCAAATTTACTGGCATTTCTTATATTCTCTGCTATAACATTGTCCTGATTCTTTCTGTATATTCTATACTTATGTTTTTGTTTTCATTAATCAAAGTGTGTCTTTTCAATCTTTTCAAAGAAGATTCTTTGAACTTACTAAATCACCTGAATTTTATACGTTTTCTGTTGTATTAAGTTCTGCTCATATCTTTATTTATCTTTTTTCTATGTTCTCAGGGTTTATTGTTTTGATCTTCTGATGTCAATTAAAACACTTGGTTATTCATTTTAATAAATATTTTACTTATAAAGATTTGAACTTTTGAAGATTCCAGCTTACTTGTAAGTTTCTAAGGGTCAGGTCCTCTCCATTGTTGCTGGCCTAAGGTTTAGTTCACCATATAGCAATGTATATATTGACCTATTTTCCCCTCGACTTTCTGTGATTCCCTACATCTCACCTTTCTTTGCAGACAAGCCATTTGAAATACCCTTAACTTAGTTCACAGCCAATAAGTCATTGAAATAATGTGTATTTTTAGAGAAATCTTCTTATATAATTAGGCAGAAAATCTCACCTGCCATAGTTTTCAAAACAGCATAATTTCACTCTTCTCAATGCTTAATCTGTTGTATTACACAACCTTTGAGTATTTAGCTTTATCAATGACATGTCCTTTAAAAATGTTTTAGAGATCCTACCAGTCTTTGAAAACATCCTTGTTCCTTGTTTCAGTTCCAGTTTTATGTATATATTCTGCCTTGCACCTGATTATTCCAACAATTGATGGATGGCCTTGGGAATCTAATTCTGGTATTGATAGTCTTTACTGATTGTCTCCCCTCGTAGCTGATTTCTTCATTATTGTGTAAATTTAGATCATGAGCTCATGTTTAGCTAAACAGCTGACCTTGTAAGACGCTTAGGTGTGAACGCTCGTAAGCTTCCGCAGAAAGACGGCAAAGATTTATTGGTGTCCCTCCAATGAGTTGCCCACGAGGACACCGTTTTCTACAAGTGTTGGTCCAATACGCCCTCTAGAGGAAGGGGACTCCGACAGGGCTGATTGGCGGCCCCCGATCTGGGGCAGGGGCAGTGGGCAGCCTGTGGCCCGGTCTGGAGCCTCTTTGCATGTGTCCCTGGGACACATCTGCCTGCGAACTTCGGTCACCTGGCAGGAAGCTACGATGCCCAGACCTATGGTTAGCTGTGCAGCGAGGTGTACTGTGAGGACAGGTTCCACACACACTTCAAGTAAGAGGTCGGCCTGAGTGGAAAGGTGAGAGTTTGGGCAGCTGTGCAGACAAAGAAGGCACACTTTGGCCTGGGCCTAAATGCTTGTGACACCCCACTGGACCTGCCGTGCTCTGAGGGCCCTGCCCTGGGCCCCCTGCTCCCCTGCCCTTTGTTCAGTCACAGCAGAGATGGCCACACCCACTCCTTCAGTGAGGGCAGAGTTCCAACCACCCTCAGCCCCGCCCCCTCTCCACAGGTTACCATGGACTACAGAGGCTGCATCCTGAGGCCAGGGCGTTCCGACAATGCCAAGGGCAGACATGATGACCTTAAATGATTTCCTCTTGTGTCAGGTTTGGTAAACTTTAGGAGCTAGGAAATGGTCCACTTTACAGAAATGTTCAAATTTACTGGCATTTCTTATATTCTCTGCTATAACATTGTCCTGATTCTTTCTGTATATTCTATACTTATGTTTTTGTTTTCCTTAATCAAAGTGTGTCTTTTCAATCTTTTCAAAGAAGATTCTTTGGACTTACTAAATCACCTGAATTTTATACGTTTTCTGTTGTATTAAGTTCTGCTCATATCTTTATTTATCTTTTTTCTATGTTCTCAGGGTTTATTGTTTTGATCTTCTGATGTCAATTAAAACACTTGGTTATTCATTTTAATAAATATTTTACTTATAAAGATTTGAACTTTTGAAGATTCCAGCTTACTTGTAAGTTTCTAAGGGTCAGGTCCTCTCCATTGTTGCTGGCCTAAGGTTTAGTTCACCATATAGCAATGTATATATTGACCTATTTTCCCCTCGACTTTCTGTGATTCCCTACATCTCACCTTTCTTTGCAGACAAGCCATTTGAAATACCCTTAACTTATTTCACAGCCAATAAGTCATTGAAATGATGTGTATTTTTAGAGAAATCTTCTTATATAATTAGGCAGAAAATCTCACCTGCCATAGTTTTCAAAACAGCATAATTTCACTCTTCTCAATGCTTAATCTGTTGTATTACACAACCTTTGAGTATTTAGCTTTATCAATGACATGTACTTTAAAAATGTTTTAGAGATCCTACCAGTCTTTGAAAACATCCTTGTTCCTTGTTTCAGGTCCAGTTTTATGTATATATTCTGCCTTGCACCTGATTATTCCAACAATTGATGGATGGCCTTGGGAATCTAATTCTGGTATTGATAGTCTTTACTGATTGTCTCCCCTCGTAGCTGATTTTTTCATTATTGTGTAAATTTAGATCATGAGCTCATGTTTAGCTAAACAGCTGACCTTGT
The DNA here is from genome assembly GCF_964341445.2 of Mesoplodon mirus. Classification (NCBI taxonomy): domain Eukaryota; kingdom Metazoa; phylum Chordata; class Mammalia; order Artiodactyla; family Ziphiidae; genus Mesoplodon; species Mesoplodon mirus. The sequence continues at coordinate 175,814,891 of NC_138976.1, read as the reverse complement.
AAGACGCTTAGGTGTGAACGCTCGTAAGCTTCAGGAGAATTTCGGCAAAATTTATTTGTGTCCCTACAATGAGTTGCCCACGAGGACACCGTTTTCTACAAGTGTAGGTCCAATACTCCCTCTAAAGGAAGGGGATTCCGACAGGGCTGATTGGCGGCCCCCGATCTGGGGCAGGGGCAGTGGGCAGCCTGTGGCCCGGTCTGGAGCCTCTTTGCATGTGTCCCTGGGACACATCTGCCTGCGAACTTCGGTCACCTGGCAGGAAGCTATGATGCCCAGACCTATGGTTAGCTGTGCAGCGAGGTGTACTGTGAGGACAGGTTCCACACACACTTCAAGTAAGAGGTCGGCCTGAGTGGAAAGGTGAGAGTTTGGGCAGCTGTGCAGACAAAGAAGGCACACTTTGGCCTGGGCCTAAATGCTTGTGACACCCCACTGGACCTGCCGTGCTCTGAGGGCCCTGCCCTGGGAACCCTGCTCCCCTGCCCTTTGTTCAGTCACAGCAGAGATGGCCACACCCACTCCTTCAGTGAGGGCAGAGTTCCAACCACCCTCAGCCCCGCCCCCTCTCCACAGGTTACCATGGACTACAGAGGCTGCATCCTGAGGCCAGGGCGTTCCGACAATGCCAAGGGCAGACATGATGACCTTAAATGATTTCCTCTTGTGTCAGGTTTGGTAAACTTTAGGAGCTAGGAAATGGTCCACTTTACAGAAATGTTCAAATTTACTGGCATTTCTTATATTCTCTGCTATAACATTGTCCTGATTCTTTCTGTATATTCTATACTTATGTTTTTGTTTTCATTAATCAAAGTGTGTCTTTTCAATCTTTTCAAAGAAGATTCTTTGAACTTACTAAATCACCTGAATTTTATACGTTTTCTGTTGTATTAAGTTCTGCTCATATCTTTATTTATCTTTTTTCTATGTTCTCAGGGTTTATTGTTTTGATCTTCTGATGTCAATTAAAACACTTGGTTATTCATTTTAATAAATATTTTACTTATAAAGATTTGAACTTTTGAAGATTCCAGCTTACTTGTAAGTTTCTAAGGGTCAGGTCCTCTCCATTGTTGCTGGCCTAAGGTTTAGTTCACCATATAGCAATGTATATATTGACCTATTTTCCCCTCGACTTTCTGTGATTCCCTACATCTCACCTTTCTTTGCAGACAAGCCATTTGAAATACCCTTAACTTAGTTCACAGCCAATAAGTCATTGAAATAATGTTTATTTTTAGAGAAATCTTCTTATATAATTAGGCAGAAAATCTCACCTGCCATAGTTTTCAAAACAGCATAATTTCACTCTTCTCAATGCTTAATCTGTTGTATTACACAACCTTTGAGTATTTAGCTTTATCAATGACATGTCCTTTAAAAATGTTTTAGAGATCCTACCAGTCTTTGAAAACATCCTTGTTCCTTGTTTCAGTTCCAGTTTTATGTATATATTCTGCCTTGCACCTGATTATTCCAACAATTGATGGATGGCCTTGGGAATCTAATTCTGGTATTGATAGTCTTTACTGATTGTCTCCCCTCGTAGCTGATTTCTTCATTATTGTGTAAATTTAGATCATGAGCTCATGTTTAGCTAAACAGCTGACCTTGTAAGACGCTTAGGTGTGAACGCTCGTAAGCTTCCGCAGAAAGACGGCAAAGATTTATTGGTGTCCCTCCAATGAGTTGCCCACGAGGACACCGTTTTCTACAAGTGTTGGTCCAATACGCCCTCTAGAGGAAGGGGACTCCGACAGGGCTGATTGGCGGCCCCCGATCTGGGGCAGGGGCAGTGGGCAGCCTGTGGCCCGGTCTGGAGCCTCTTTGCATGTGTCCCTGGGACACATCTGCCTGCGAACTTCGGTCACCTGGCAGGAAGCTACGATGCCCAGACCTATGGTTAGCTGTGCAGCGAGGTGTACTGTGAGGACAGGTTCCACACACACTTCAAGTAAGAGGTCGGCCTGAGTGGAAAGGTGAGAGTTTGGGCAGCTGTGCAGACAAAGAAGGCACACTTTGGCCTGGGCCTAAATGCTTGTGACACCCCACTGGACCTGCCGTGCTCTGAGGGCCCTGCCCTGGGCCCCCTGCTCCCCTGCCCTTTGTTCAGTCACAGCAGAGATGGCCACACCCACTCCTTCAGTGAGGGCAGAGTTCCAACCACCCTCAGCCCCGCCCCCTCTCCACAGGTTACCATGGACTACAGAGGCTGCATCCTGAGGCCAGGGCGTTCCGACAATGCCAAGGGCAGACATGATGACCTTAAATGATTTCCTCTTGTGTCAGGTTTGGTAAACTTTAGGAGCTAGGAAATGGTCCACTTTACAGAAATGTTCAAATTTACTGGCATTTCTTATATTCTCTGCTATAACATTGTCCTGATTCTTTCTGTATATTCTATACTTATGTTTTTGTTTTCCTTAATCAAAGTGTGTCTTTTCAATCTTTTCAAAGAAGATTCTTTGGACTTACTAAATCACCTGAATTTTATACGTTTTCTGTTGTATTAAGTTCTGCTCATATCTTTATTTATCTTTTTTCTATGTTCTCAGGGTTTATTGTTTTGATCTTCTGATGTCAATTAAAACACTTGGTTATTCATTTTAATAAATATTTTACTTATAAAGATTTGAACTTTTGAAGATTCCAGCTTACTTGTAAGTTTCTAAGGGTCAGGTCCTCTCCATTGTTGCTGGCCTAAGGTTTAGTTCACCATATAGCAATGTATATATTGACCTATTTTCCCCTCGACTTTCTGTGATTCCCTACATCTCACCTTTCTTTGCAGACAAGCCATTTGAAATACCCTTAACTTATTTCACAGCCAATAAGTCATTGAAATGATGTGTATTTTTAGAGAAATCTTCTTATATAATTAGGCAGAAAATCTCACCTGCCATAGTTTTCAAAACAGCATAATTTCACTCTTCTCAATGCTTAATCTGTTGTATTACACAACCTTTGAGTATTTAGCTTTATCAATGACATGTACTTTAAAAATGTTTTAGAGATCCTACCAGTCTTTGAAAACATCCTTGTTCCTTGTTTCAGGTCCAGTTTTATGTATATATTCTGCCTTGCACCTGATTATTCCAACAATTGATGGATGGCCTTGGGAATCTAATTCTGGTATTGATAGTCTTTACTGATTGTCTCCCCTCGTAGCTGATTTTTTCATTATTGTGTAAATTTAGATCATGAGCTCATGTTTAGCTAAACAGCTGACCTTGTAAGACGCTTAGGTGTGAACGCTCGTAAGCTTCTGGAGAATTTCGGCAAAATTTATTTGTGTCCCTACAATGAGTTGCCCACGAGGACACCGTTTTCTACAAGTGTAGGTACAATACTCCCTCTAAAGGAAGGGGATTCCGACAGGGCTGATTGGCGGCCCCCGATCTGGGGCAGGGGCAGTGGGCAGCCTGTGGCCCGGTCTGGAGCCTCTTTGCATGTATCCCTGGGACACATCTGCCTGCGAACTTCGGTCACCTGGCAGGAAGCTATGATGCCCAGACCTATGGTTAGCTGTGCAGCGAGGTGTACTGTGAGGACAGGTTCCACACACACTTCAAGTAAGAGGTCGGCCTGAGTGGAAAGGTGAGAGTTTGGGCAGCTGTGCAGACAAAGAAGGCACACTTTGGCCTGGGCCTAAATGCTTGTGACACCCCACTGGACCTGCCGTGCTCTGAGGGCCCTGCCCTGGGAACCCTGCTCCCCTGCCCTTTGTTCAGTCACAGCAGAGATGGCCACACCCACTCCTTCAGTGAGGGCAGAGTTCCAACCACCCTCAGCCCCGCCCCCTCTCCACAGGTTACCATGGACTACAGAGGCTGCATCCTGAGGCCAGGGCGTTCCGACAATGCCAAGGGCAGACATGATGACCTTAAATGATTTCCTCTTGTGTCAGGTTTGGTAAACTTTAGGAGCTAGGAAATGGTCCACTTTACAGAAATGTTCAAATTTACTGGCATTTCTTATATTCTCTGCTATAACATTGTCCTGATTCTTTCTGTATATTCTATACTTATGTTTTTGTTTTCCTTAATCAAAGTGTGTCTTTTCAATCTTTTCAAAGAAGATTCTTTGAACTTACTAAATCACCTGAATTTTATACGTTTTCTGTTGTATTAAGTTCTGCTCATATCTTTATTTATCTTTTTTCTATGTTCTCAGGGTTTATTGTTTTGATCTTCTGATGTCAATTAAAACACTTGGTTATTCATTTTAATAAATATTTTACTTATAAAGATTTGAACTTTTGAAGATTCCAGCTTACTTGTAAGTTTCTAAGGGTCAGGTCCTCTCCATTGTTGCTGGCCTAAGGTTTAGTTCACCATATAGCAATGTATATATTGACCTATTTTCCCCTCGACTTTCTGTGATTCCCTACATCTCACCTTTCTTTGCAGACAAGCCATTTGAAATACCCTTAACTTATTTCACAGCCAATAAGTCATTGAAATAATGTGTATTTTTAGAGAAATCTTCTTATATAATTAGGCAGAAAATCTCACCTGCCATAGTTTTCAAAACAGCATAATTTCACTCTTCTCAATGCTTAATCTGTTGTATTACACAACCTTTGAGTATTTAGCTTTATCAATGACATGTCCTTTAAAAATGTTTTAGAGATCCTACCAGTCTTTGAAAACATCCTTGTTCCTTGTTTCAGTTCCAGTTTTATGTATATACTCTGCCTTGCACCTGATTATTCCAACAATTGATGGATGGCCTTGGGAATCTAATTCTGGTATTGATAGTCTTTACTGATTGTCTCCCCTCGTAGCTGATTTTTTCATTATTGTGTAAATTTAGATCATGAGCTCATGTTTAGCTAAACAGCTGACCTTGTAAGACGCTTAGGTGTGAACGCTCGTAAGCTTCAGGAGAATTTCGGCAAAATTTATTTGTGTCCCTACAATGAGTTGCCCACGAGGACACCGTTTTCTACAAGTGTTGGTCCAATACTCCCTCTAAAGGAAGGGGATTCCGACAGGGCTGATTGGCGGCCCCCGATCTGGGGCAGGGGCAGTGGGCAGCCTGTGTCCCCGTCTGGAGCCTCTTTGCATGTGTCCCTGGGACACATCTGCCTGCGAACTTCGGTCACCTGGCAGGAAGCTACGATGCCCAGACCTATGGTTAGCTGTGCAGCGAGGTGTACTGTGAGGACAGGTTCCACACACACTTCAAGTAAGAGGTCGGCCTGAGTGGAAAGGTGAGAGTTTGGGCAGCTGTGCAGACAAAGAAGGCACACTTTGGCCTGGGCCTAAATGCTTGTGACACCCCACTGGACCTGCCGTGCTCTGAGGGCCCTGCCCTGGGAACCCTGCTCCCCTGCCCTTTGTTCAGTCACAGCAGAGGTGGCCACACCCACTCCTTCAGTGAGGGCAGAGTTCCAACCACCCTCAGCCCCGCCCCCTCTCCACAGGTTACCATGGACTACAGAGGCTGCATCCTGAGGCCAGGGCGTTCCGACAATGCCAAGGGCAGACATGATGACCTTAAATGATTTCCTCTTGTGTCAGGTTTGGTAAACTTTAGGAGCTAGGAAATGGTCCACTTTACAGAAATGTTCAAATTTACTGGCATTTCTTATATTCTCTGCTATAACATTGTCCTGATTCTTTCTGTATATTCTATACTTATGATTTTGTTTTCCTTAATCAAAGTGTGTCTTTTCAATCTTTTCAAAGAAGATTCTTTGAACTTACTAAATCACCTGAATTTTATACGTTTTCTGTTGTATTAAGTTCTGCTCATATCTTTATTTATCTTTTTTCTATGTTCTCAGTGTTTATTGTTTTGATCTTCTGATGTCAATTAAAACACTTGGTTATTCATTTTAATAAATATTTTACTTATAAAGATTTGAACTTTTGAAGATTCCAGCTTACTTGTAAGTTTCTAAGGGTCAGGTCCTCTCCATTGTTGCTGGCCTAAGGTTTAGTTCACCATATAGCAATGTATATATTGACCTATTTTCCCCTCGACTTTCTGTGATTCCCTACATCTCACCTTTCTTTGCAGACAAGCCATTTGAAATACCCTTAACTTATTTCACAGCCAATAAGTCATTGAAATAATGTGTATTTTTAGAGAAATCTTCTTATATAATTAGGCAGAAAATCTCACCTGCCATAGTTTTCAAAACAGCATAATTTCACTCTTCTCAATGCTTAATCTGTTGTATTACACAACCTTTGAGTATTTAGCTTTATCAATGACATGTCCTTTAAAAATGTTTTAGAGATCCTACCAGTCTTTGAAAACATCCTTGTTCCTTGTTTCAGTTCCAGTTTTATGTATATACTCTGCCTTGCACCTGATTATTCCAACAATTGATGGATGGCCTTGGGAATCTAATTCTGGTATTGATAGTCTTTACTGATTGTCTCCCCTCGTAGCTGATTTCTTCATTATTGTGTAAATTTAGATCATGAGCTCATGTTTAGCTAAACAGCTGACCTTGTAAGACGCTTAGGTGTGAACGCTCGTAAGCTTCCGCAGAAAGACGGCAAAGATTTATTGGTGTCCCTCCAATGAGTTGCCCACGAGGACACCGTTTTCTACAAGTGTTGGTCCAATACGCCCTCTAGAGGAAGGGGACTCCGACAGGGCTGATTGGCGGCCCCCGATCTGGGGCAGGGGCAGTGGGCAGCCTGTGGCCCGGTCTGGAGCCTCTTTGCATGTGTCCCTGGGACACATCTGCCTGCGAACTTCGGTCACCTGGCAGGAAGCTACGATGCCCAGACCTATGGTTAGCTGTGCAGCGAGGTGTACTGTGAGGACAGGTTCCACACACACTTCAAGTAAGAGGTCGGCCTGAGTGGAAAGGTGAGAGTTTGGGCAGCTGTGCAGACAAAGAAGGCACACTTTGGCCTGGGCCTAAATGCTTGTGACACCCCACTGGACCTGCCGTGCTCTGAGGGCCCTGCCCTGGGCCCCCTGCTCCCCTGCCCTTTGTTCAGTCACAGCAGAGATGGCCACACCCACTCCTTCAGTGAGGGCAGAGTTCCAACCACCCTCAGCCCCGCCCCCTCTCCACAGGTTACCATGGACTACAGAGGCTGCATCCTGAGGCCAGGGCGTTCCGACAATGCCAAGGGCAGACATGATGACCTTAAATGATTTCCTCTTGTGTCAGGTTTGGTAAACTTTAGGAGCTAGGAAATGGTCCACTTTACAGAAATGTTCAAATTTACTGGCATTTCTTATATTCTCTGCTATAACATTGTCCTGATTCTTTCTGTATATTCTATACTTATGTTTTTGTTTTCCTTAATCAAAGTGTGTCTTTTCAATCTTTTCAAAGAAGATTCTTTGGACTTACTAAATCACCTGAATTTTATACGTTTTCTGTTGTATTAAGTTCTGCTCATATCTTTATTTATCTTTTTTCTATGTTCTCAGGGTTTATTGTTTTGATCTTCTGATGTCAATTAAAACACTTGGTTATTCATTTTAATAAATATTTTACTTATAAAGATTTGAACTTTTGAAGATTCCAGCTTACTTGTAAGTTTCTAAGGGTCAGGTCCTCTCCATTGTTGCTGGCCTAAGGTTTAGTTCACCATATAGCAATGTATATATTGACCTATTTTCCCCTCGACTTTCTGTGATTCCCTACATCTCACCTTTCTTTGCAGACAAGCCATTTGAAATACCCTTAACTTATTTCACAGCCAATAAGTCATTGAAATGATGTGTATTTTTAGAGAAATCTTCTTATATAATTAGGCAGAAAATCTCACCTGCCATAGTTTTCAAAACAGCATAATTTCACTCTTCTCAATGCTTAATCTGTTGTATTACACAACCTTTGAGTATTTAGCTTTATCAATGACATGTACTTTAAAAATGTTTTAGAGATCCTACCAGTCTTTGAAAACATCCTTGTTCCTTGTTTCAGGTCCAGTTTTATGTATATATTCTGCCTTGCACCTGATTATTCCAACAATTGATGGATGGCCTTGGGAATCTAATTCTGGTATTGATAGTCTTTACTGATTGTCTCCCCTCGTAGCTGATTTTTTCATTATTGTGTAAATTTAGATCATGAGCTCATGTTTAGCTAAACAGCTGACCTTGTAAGACGCTTAGGTGTGAACGCTCGTAAGCTTCAGGAGAATTTCGGCAAAATTTATTTGTGTCCCTACAATGAGTTGCCCACGAGGACACCGTTTTCTACAAGTGTAGGTACAATACTCCCTCTAAAGGAAGGGGATTCCGACAGGGCTGATTGGCGGCCCCCGATCTGGGGCAGGGGCAGTGGGCAGCCTGTGGCCCGGTCTGGAGCCTCTTTGCATGTATCCCTGGGACACATCTGCCTGCGAACTTCGGTCACCTGGCAGGAAGCTATGATGCCCAGACCTATGGTTAGCTGTGCAGCGAGGTGTACTGTGAGGACAGGTTCCACACACACTTCAAGTAAGAGGTCGGCCTGAGTGGAAAGGTGAGAGTTTGGGCAGCTGTGCAGACAAAGAAGGCACACTTTGGCCTGGGCCTAAATGCTTGTGACACCCCACTGGACCTGCCGTGCTCTGAGGGCCCTGCCCTGGGAACCCTGCTCCCCTGCCCTTTGTTCAGTCACAGCAGAGATGGCCACACCCACTCCTTCAGTGAGGGCAGAGTTCCAACCACCCTCAGCCCCGCCCCCTCTCCACAGGTTACCATGGACTACAGAGGCTGCATCCTGAGGCCAGGGCGTTCCGACAATGCCAAGGGCAGACATGATGACCTTAAATGATTTCCTCTTGTGTCAGGTTTGGTAAACTTTAGGAGCTAGGAAATGGTCCACTTTACAGAAATGTTCAAATTTACTGGCATTTCTTATATTCTCTGCTATAACATTGTCCTGATTCTTTCTGTATATTCTATACTTATGTTTTTGTTTTCCTTAATCAAAGTGTGTCTTTTCAATCTTTTCAAAGAAGATTCTTTGAACTTACTAAATCACCTGAATTTTATACGTTTTCTGTTGTATTAAGTTCTGCTCATATCTTTATTTATCTTTTTTCTATGTTCTCAGGGTTTATTGTTTTGATCTTCTGATGTCAATTAAAACACTTGGTTATTCATTTTAATAAATATTTTACTTATAAAGATTTGAACTTTTGAAGATTCCAGCTTACTTGTAAGTTTCTAAGGGTCAGGTCCTCTCCATTGTTGCTGGCCTAAGGTTTAGTTCACCATATAGCAATGTATATATTGACCTATTTTCCCCTCGACTTTCTGTGATTCCCTACATCTCACCTTTCTTTGCAGACAAGCCATTTGAAATACCCTTAACTTATTTCACAGCCAATAAGTCATTGAAATAATGTGTATTTTTAGAGAAATCTTCTTATATAATTAGGCAGAAAATCTCACCTGCCATAGTTTTCAAAACAGCATAATTTCACTCTTCTCAATGCTTAATCTGTTGTATTACACAACCTTTGAGTATTTAGCTTTATCAATGACATGTCCTTTAAAAATGTTTTAGAGATCCTACCAGTCTTTGAAAACATCCTTGTTCCTTGTTTCAGTTCCAGTTTTATGTATATACTCTGCCTTGCACCTGATTATTCCAACAATTGATGGATGGCCTTGGGAATCTAATTCTGGTATTGATAGTCTTTACTGATTGTCTCCCCTCGTAGCTGATTTTTTCATTATTGTGTAAATTTAGATCATGAGCTCATGTTTAGCTAAACAGCTGACCTTGTAAGACGCTTAGGTGTGAACGCTCGTAAGCTTCAGGAGAATTTCGGCAAAATTTATTTGTGTCCCTACAATGAGTTGCCCACGAGGACACCGTTTTCTACAAGTGTTGGTCCAATACACCCTCTAAAGGAAGGGGATTCCGACAGGGCTGATTGGCGGCCCCCGATCTGGGGCAGGGGCAGTGGGCAGCCTGTGTCCCCGTCTGGAGCCTCTTTGCATGTGTCCCTGGGACACATCTGCCTGCGAACTTCGGTCACCTGGCAGGAAGCTACGATGCCCAGACCTATGGTTAGCTGTGCAGCGAGGTGTACTGTGAGGACAGGTTCCACACACACTTCAAGTAAGAGGTCGGCCTGAGTGGAAAGGTGAGAGTTTGGGCAGCTGTGCAGACAAAGAAGGCACACTTTGGCCTGGGCCTAAATGCTTGTGACACCCCACTGGACCTGCCGTGCTCTGAGGGCCCTGCCCTGGGAACCCTGCTCCCCTGCCCTTTGTTCAGTCACAGCAGAGGTGGCCACACCCACTCCTTCAGTGAGGGCAGAGTTCCAACCACCCTCAGCCCCGCCCCCTCTCCACAGGTTACCATGGACTACAGAGGCTGCATCCTGAGGCCAGGGCGTTCCGACAATGCCAAGGGCAGACATGATGACCTTAAATGATTTCCTCTTGTGTCAGGTTTGGTAAACTTTAGGAGCTAGGAAATGGTCCACTTTACAGAAATGTTCAAATTTACTGGCATTTCTTATATTCTCTGCTATAACATTGTCCTGATTCTTTCTGTATATTCTATACTTATGTTTTTGTTTTCCTTAATCAAAGTGTGTCTTTTCAATCTTTTCAAAGAAGATTCTTTGAACTTACTAAATCACCTGAATTTTATACGTTTTCTGTTGTATTAAGTTCTGCTCATATCTTTATTTATCTTTTTTCTATGTTCTCAGTGTTTATTGTTTTGATCTTCTGATGTCAATTAAAACACTTGGTTATTCATTTTAATAAATATTTTACTTATAAAGATTTGAACTTTTGAAGATTCCAGCTTACTTGTAAGTTTCTAAGGGTCAGGTCCTCTCCATTGTTGCTGGCCTAAGGTTTAGTTCACCATATAGCAATGTATATATTGACCTATTTTCCCCTCGACTTTCTGTGATTCCCTACATCTCACCTTTCTTTGCAGACAAGCCATTTGAAATACCCTTAACTTATTTCACAGCCAATAAGTCATTGAAATAATGTGTATTTTTAGAGAAATCTTCTTATATAATTAGGCAGAAAATCTCACCTGCCATAGTTTTCAAAACAGCATAATTTCACTCTTCTCAATGCTTAATCTGTTGTATTACACAACCTTTGAGTATTTAGCTTTATCAATGACATGTCCTTTAAAAATGTTTTAGAGATCCTACCAGTCTTTGAAAACATCCTTGTTCCTTGTTTCAGTTCCAGTTTTATGTATATACTCTGCCTTGCACCTGATTATTCCAACAATTGATGGATGGCCTTGGGAATCTAATTCTGGTATTGATAGTCTTTACTGATTGTCTCCCCTCCTAGCTGATTTTTTCATTATTGTGTAAATTTAGATCATGAGCTCATGTTTAGCTAAACAGCTGACCTTGTAAGACGCTTAGGTGTGAACGCTCGTAAGCTTCAGGAGAATTTCGGCAAAATTTATTTGTGTCCCTACAATGAGTTGCCCACGAGGACACCGTTTTCTACAAGTGTTGGTCCAATACTCCCTCTAAAGGAAGGGGATTCCGACAGGGCTGATTAGCGGCCCCCGATCTGGGGCAGGGGCAGTGGGCAGCCTGTGGCCCCGTCTGGAGCCTCTTTGCATGTGTCCCTGGGACACATCTGCCTGCGAACTTCGGTCACCTGGCAGGAAGCTACGATGCCCAGACCTATGGTTAGCTGTGCAGCGAGGTGTACTGTGAGGACAGGTTCCACACACACTTCAAGTAAGAGGTCGGCCTGAGTGGAAAGGTGAGAGTTTGGGCAGCTGTGCAGACAAAGAAGGCACACTTTGGCCTGGGCCTAAATGCTTGTGACACCCCACTGGACCTGCCGTGCTCTGAGGGCCCTGCCCTGGGAACCCTGCTCCCCTGCCCTTTGTTCAGTCACAGCAGAGATGGCCACACCCACTCCTTCAGTGAGGGCAGAGTTCCAACCACCCTCAGCCCCGCCCCCTCTCCACAGGTTACCATGGACTACAGAGGCTGCATCCTGAGGCCAGGGCGTTCCGACAATGCCAAGGGCAGACATGATGACCTTAAATGATTTCCTCTTGTGTCAGGTTTGGTAAACTTTAGGAGCTAGGAAATGGTCCACTTTACAGAAATGTTCAAATTTACTGGCATTTCTTATATTCTCTGCTATAACATTGTCCTGATTCTTTCTGTATATTCTATACTTATGTTTTTGTTTTCCTTAATCAAAGTGTGTCTTTTCAATCTTTTCAAAGAAGATTCTTTGGACTTACTAAATCACCTGAATTTTATACGTTTTCTGTTGTATTAAGTTCTGCTCATATCTTTATTTATCTTTTTTCTATGTTCTCAGGGTTTATTGTTTTGATCTTCTGATGTCAATTAAAACACTTGGTTATTCATTTTAATAAATATTTTACTTATAAAGATTTGAACTTTTGAAGATTCCAGCTTACTTGTAAGTTTCTAAGGGTCAGGTCCTCTCCATTGTTGCTGGCCTAAGGTTTAGTTCACCATATAGCAATGTATATATTGACCTATTTTCCCCTCGACTTTCTGTGATTCCCTACATCTCACCTTTCTTTGCAGACAAGCCATTTGAAATACCCTTAACTTATTTCACAGCCAATAAGTCATTGAAATAATGTGTATTTTTAGAGAAATCTTCTTATATAATTAGGCAGAAAATCTCACCTGCCATAGTTTTCAAAACAGCATAATTTCACTCTTCTCAATGCTTAATCTGTTGTATTACACAACCTTTGAGTATTTAGCTTTATCAATGACATGTACTTTAAAAATGTTTTAGAGATCCTACCAGTCTTTGACAACATCCTTGTTCCTTGTTTCAGTTCCAGTTTTATGTATATATTCTGCCTTGCACCTGATTATTCCAACAATTGATGGATGGCCTTGGGAATCTAATTCTGGTATTGATAGTCTTTACTGATTGTCTCCCCTCGTAGCTGATTTCTTCATTATTGTGTAAATTTAGATCATGAGCTCATGTTTAGCTAAACAGCTGACCTTGTAAGACGCTTAGGTGTGAACGCTCGTAAGCTTCTACAGAAAGACGGCAAAGATTTATTGGTGTCCCTCCAATGAGTTGCCCACGAGGACACCGTTTTCTACAAGTGTTGGTCCAATACTCCCTCTAGAGGAAGGGGACTCCGACAGGGCTGATTGGCGGCCCCCGATCTGGGGCAGGGGCAGTGGGCAGCCTGTGGCCCGGGCTGGAGCCTCTTTGCATGTGTCCCTGGGACACATCTGCCTGCGAACTTCGGTCACCTGGCAGGAAACTACGATGCCCAGATCTATGGTTAGCTGTGCAGCGAGGTGTACTGTGAGGACAGGTTCCACACATACTTCAAGTAAGAGGTCGGCCTGAGTGGAAAGGTGAGAGTTTGGGCAGCTGTGCAGACAAAGAAGGTGCCCTTTGGCCTGGGCCTAAATGCTTGTGACACCCCACTGGACCTGCCGTGCTCTGAGGGCCCTGCCCTGGGACCCCTGCTCCCTTGCCCTTTGTTCAGTCACAGCAGAGATGGCCACACCCACTGCTTCAGTGAGGGCAGAGTTCCAACCACCCTCAGCCCCGCCCCCTTTCCGCAGGTTACCATGGACTACAGAGACTGCATCCTGAGGCCAGGGCGTTCCGACAATGCCAAGGGCAGACATGATGACCTTAAATGATTTCCTCTTGTGTCAGGTTTGGTAAACTTTAGGAGCTAGGAAATGGTGCACTCTACGGAAATGTTCAAATTTACTGGCATTTCTTATATTCTCTGCTATAACATTGTCCTGATTCTTTCTGTATATTCTATACTTATGTTTTTGTTTTCCTTAATCAAAGTGTGTCTTTTCAATCTTTTCAAAGAAGATTCTTTGGACTTACTAAATCACCTGAATTTTATACGTTTTCTGTTGTATTAAGTTCTGCTCATATCTTTATTTATCTTTTTTCTATGTTCTCAGGGTTTATTGTTTTGATCTTCTGATGTCAATTAAAACACTTGGTTATTCATTTTAATAAATATTTTACTTATAAATATTTGAACTTTTGAAGATTCCAGCTTACTTGTAAGTTTCTAAGGGTCAGGTCCTCTCCATTGTTGCTGGCCTAAGGTTTAGTTCACCATATAGCAATGTATATATTGACCTATTTTCCCCTCGACTTTCTGTGATTCCCTACATCTCACCTTTCTTTGCAGACAAGCCATTTGAAATACCCTTAACTTATTTCACAGCCAATAAGTCATTGAAATAATGTGTATTTTTAGAGAAATCTTCTTATATAATTAGGCAGAAAATCTCACCTGCCATAGTTTTCAAAACAGCATAATTTCACTCTTCTCAATGCTTAATCTGTTGTATTACACAACCTTTGAGTATTTAGCTTTATCAATGACATGTCCTTTAAAAATGTTTTAGAGATCCTACCAGTCTTTGAAAACATCCTTGTTCCTTGTTTCAGTTCCAGTTTTATGTATATATTCTGCCTTGCACCTGATTATTCCAACAATTGATGGATGGCCTTGGGAATCTAATTCTGGTATTGATAGTCTTTACTGATTGTCTCCCCTCGTAGCTGATTTCTTCATTATTGTGTAAATTTAGATCATGAGCTCATGTTTAGCTAAACAGCTGACCTTGTAAGACGCTTAGGTGTGAACGCTCGTAAGCTTCTACAGAAAGACGGCAAAGATTTATTGGTGTCCCTCCAATGAGTTGCCCACGAGGACACCGTTTTCTACAAGTGTTGGTCCAATACTCCCTCTAGAGGAAGGGGACTCCGACAGGGCTGATTGGCGGCCCCCGATCTGGGGCAGGGGCAGTGGGCAGCCTGTGGCCCGGGCTGGAGCCTCTTTGCATGTGTCCCTGGGACACATCTGCCTGCGAACTTCGGTCACCTGGCAGGAAACTACGATGCCCAGATCTATGGTTAGCTGTGCAGCGAGGTGTACTGTGAGGACAGGTTCCACACATACTTCAAGTAAGAGGTCGGCCTGAGTGGAAAGGTGAGAGTTTGGGCAGCTGTGCAGACAAAGAAGGTGCCCTTTGGCCTGGGCCTAAATGCTTGTGACACCCCACTGGACCTGCCGTGCTCTGAGGGCCCTGCCCTGGGACCCCTGCTCCCTTGCCCTTTGTTCAGTCACAGCAGAGATGGCCACACCCACTGCTTCAGTGAGGGCAGAGTTCCAACCACCCTCAGCCCCGCCCCCTCTCCGCAGGTTACCATGGACTACAGAGGCTGCATCCTGAGGCCAGGGCGTTCCGACAATGCCAAGGGCAGACATGATGACCTTAAATGATTTCCTCTTGTGTCAGGTTTGGTAAACTTTAGGAGCTAGGAAATGGTGCACTTTACGGAAATGTTCAAATTTACTGGCATTTCTTATATTCTCTGCTATAACATTGTCCTGATTCTTTCTGTATATTCTATACTTATGTTTTTGTTTTCCTTAATCAAAGTGTGTCTTTTCAATCTTTTCAAAGAAGATTCTTTGGACTTACTAAATCACCTGAATTTTATACGTTTTCTGTTGTATTAAGTTCTGCTCATATCTTTATTTATCTTTTTTCTATGTTCTCAGGGTTTATTGTTTTGATCTTCTGATGTCAATTAAAACACTTGGTTATTCATTTTAATAAATATTTTACTTATAAAGATTTGAACTTTTGAAGATTCCAGCTTACTTGTAAGTTTCTAAGGGTCAGGTCCTCTCCATTGTTGCTGGCCTAAGGTTTAGTTCACCATATAGCAATGTATATATTGACCTATTTTCCCCTCGACTTTCTGTGATTCCCTACATCTCACCTTTCTTTGCAGACAAGCCATTTGAAATACCCTTAACTTATTTCACAGCCAATAAGTCATTGAAATAATGTGTATTTTTAGAGAAATCTTCTTATATAATTAGGCAGAAAATCTCACCTGCCATAGTTTTCAAAACAGCATAATTTCACTCTTCTCAATGCTTAATCTGTTGTATTACACAACCTTTGAGTATTTAGCTTTATCAATGACATGTCCTTTAAAAATGTTTTAGAGATCCTACCAGTCTTTGAAAACATCCTTGTTCCTTGTTTCAGTTCCAGTTTTATGTATATATTCAGCCTTGCACCTGATTATTCCAACAATTGATGGATGGCCTTGGGAATCTAATTCTGGTATTGATAGTCTTTACTGATTGTCTCCCCTCGTAGCTGATTTCTTCATTATTGTGTAAATTTAGATCATGAGCTCATGTTTAGCTAAACAGCTGACCTTGTAAGACGCTTAGGTGTGAACGCTCGTAAGCTTCAGGAGAATTTCGGCAAAATTTATTTGTGTCCCTACAATGAGTTGCCCACGAGGACACCATTTTCTACAAGTGTAGGTCCAATACTCCCTCTAAAGGAAGGGGATTCCGACACGGCTGATTGGCGGCCCCCGATCTGGGGCAGGGGCAGTGGGCAGCCTGTGGCCCGGTCTGGAGCCTCTTTGCATGTGTCCCTGGGACACATCTGCCTGCGAACTTCGGTCACCTGGCAGGAAGCTATGATGCCCAGACCTATGGTTAGCTGTGCAGCGAGGTGTACTGTGAGGACAGGTTCCACACACACTTCAAGTAAGAGGTCGGCCTGAGTGGAAAGGTGAGAGTTTGGGCAGCTGTGCAGACAAAGAAGGCACACTTTGGCCTGGGCCTAAATGCTTGTGACACCCCACTGGACCTGCCGTGCTCTGAGGGCCCTGCCTTGGGAACCCTGCTCCCCTGCCCTTTGTTCAGTCACAGCAGAGATGGCCACACCCACTCCTTCAGTGAGGGCAGAGTTCCAACCACCCTCAGCCCCGCCCCCTCTCCACAGGTTACCATGGACTACAGAGGCTGCATCCTGAGGCCAGGGCGTTCCGACAATGCCAAGGGCAGACATGATGACCTTAAATGATTTCCTCTTGTGTCAGGTTTGGTAAACTTTAGGAGCTAGGAAATGGTCCACTTTACAGAAATGTTCAAATTTACTGGCATTTCTTATATTCTCTGCTATAACATTGTCCTGATTCTTTCTGTATATTCTATACTTATGTTTTTGTTTTCCTTAATCAAAGTGTGTCTTTTCAATCTTTTCAAAGAAGATTCTTTGGACTTACTAAATCCCCTGAATTTTATACGTTTTCTGTTGTATTAAGTTCTGCTCATATCTTTATTTATCTTTTTTCTATGTTCTCAGGGTTTATTGTTTTGATTTTCTGATGTCAATTAAAACACTTGGTTATTCATTTTAATAAATATTTTACTTATAAAGATTTGAACTTTTGAAGATTCCAGCTTACTTGTAAGTTTCTAAGGGTCAGGTCCTCTCCATTGTTGCTGGCCTAAGGTTTAGTTCACCATATAGCAATGTATATATTGACCTATTTTCCCCTCGACTTTCTGTGATTCCCTACATCTCACCTTTCTTTGCAGACAAGCCATTTGAAATACCCTTAACTTATTTCACAGCCAATAAGTCATTGAAATAATGTGTATTTTTAGAGAAATCTTCTTATATAATTAGGCAGAAAATCTCACCTGCCATAGTTTTCAAAACAGCATAATTTCACTCTTCTCAATGCTTAATCTGTTGTATTACACAACCTTTGAGTATTTAGCTTTATCAATGACATGTCCTTTAAAAATGTTTTAGAGATCCTACCAGTCTTTGAAAACATCCTTGTTCCTTGTTTCAGTTCCAGTTTTATGTATATATTCAGCCTTGCACCTGATTATTCCAACAATTGATGGATGGCCTTGGGAATCTAATTCTGGTATTGATAGTCTTTACTGATTGTCTCCCCTCGTAGCTGATTTTTTCATTATTGTGTAAATTTAGATCATGAGCTCATGTTTAGCTAAACAGCTGACCTTGTAAGACGCTTAGGTGTGAACGCTCGTAAGCTTCAGGAGAATTTCGGCAAAATTTATTTGTGTCCCTACAATGAGTTGCCCACGAGGACACCGTTTTCTACAAGTGTAGGTCCAATACTCCCTCTAAAGGAAGGGGATTCCGACAGGGCTGATTGGCGGCCCCCGATCTGGGGCAGGGGCAGTGGGCAGCCTGTGGCCCGGTCTGGAGCCTCTTTGCATGTGTCCCTGGGACACATCTGCCTGCGAACTTCGGTCACCTGGCAGGAAGCTATGATGCCCAGACCTATGGTTAGCTGTGCAGCGAGGTGTACTGTGAGGACAGGTTCCACACACACTTCAAGTAAGAGGTCGGCCTGAGTGGAAAGGTGAGAGTTTGGGCAGCTGTGCAGACAAAGAAGGCACACTTTGGCCTGGGCCTAAATGCTTGTGACACCCCACTGGACCTGCCGTGCTCTGAGGGCCCTGCCCTGGGAACCCTGCACCCCTGCCCTTTGTTCAGTCACAGCAGAGATGGCCACACCCACTCCTTCAGTGAGGGCAGAGTTCCAACCACCCTCAGCCCCGCCCCATCTCCACAGGTTACCATGGACTACAGAGGCTGCATCCTGAGGCCAGGGCGTTCCGACAATGCCAAGGGCAGACATGATGACCTTAAATGATTTCCTCTTGTGTCAGGTTTGGTAAACTTTAGGAGCTAGGAAATGGTCCACTTTACAGAAATGTTCAAATTTACTGGCATTTCTTATATTCTCTGCTATAACATTGTCCTGATTCTTTCTGTATATTCTATACTTATGTTTTTGTTTTCCTTAATCAAAGTGTGTCTTTTCAATCTTTTCAAAGAAGATTCTTTGAACTTACTAAATCACCTGAATTTTATACGTTTTCTGTTGTATTAAGTTCTGCTCATATCTTTATTTATCTTTTTTCTATGTTCTCAGGGTTTATTGTTTTGATCTTCTGATGTCAATTAAAACACTTGGTTATTCATTTTAATAAATATTTTACTTATAAAGATTTGAACTTTTGAAGATTCCAGCTTACTTGTAAGTTTCTAAGGGTCAGGTCCTCTCCATTGTTGCTGGCCTAAGGTTTAGTTCACCATATAGCAATGTATATATTGACCTATTTTCCCCTCGACTTTCTGTGATTCCCTACATCTCACCTTTCTTTGCAGACAAGCCATTTGAAATACCCTTAACTTATTTCACAGCCAATAAGTCATTGAAATAATGTGTATTTTTAGAGAAATCTTCTTATATAATTAGGCAGAAAATCTCACCTGCCATAGTTTTCAAAACAGCATAATTTCACTCTTCTCAATGCTTAATCTGTTGTATTACACAACCTTTGAGTATTTAGCTTTATCAATGACATGTCCTTTAAAAATGTTTTAGAGATCCTACCAGTCTTTGAAAACATCCTTGTTCCTTGTTTCAGTTCCAGTTTTATGTATATATTCTGCCTTGCACCTGATTATTCCAACAATTGATGGATGGCCTTGGGAATCTAATTCTGGTATTGATAGTCTTTACTGATTGTCTCCCCTCATAGCTGATTTCTTCATTATTGTGTAAATTTAGATCATGAGCTCATGTTTAGCTAAACAGCTGACCTTGTAAGACGCTTAGGTGTGAACGCTCGTAAGCTTCCGCAGAAAGACGGCAAAGATTTATTGGTGTCCCTCCAATGAGTTGCCCACGAGGACACCGTTTTCTACAAGTGTTGGTCCAATACTCCCTCTAGAGGAAGGGGACTCCGACAGGGCTGATTGGCGGCCCCCGATCTGGGGCAGGGGCAGTGGGCAGCCTGTGGCCCGGGCTGGAGCCTCTTTGCATGTGTCCCTGGGACACATCTGCCTGCGAACTTCGGTCACCAGGCAGGAAACTACGATGCCCAGATCTATGGTTAGCTGTGCAGCGAGGTGTACTGTGAGGACAGGTTCCACACATACTTCAAGTAAGAGGTCGGCCTGAGTGGAAAGGTGAGAGTTTGGGCAGCTGTGCAGACAAAGAAGGCGCCCTTTGGCCTGGGCCTAAATGCTTGTGACACCCCACTGGACCTGCCGTGCTCTGAGGGCCCTGCCCTGGGCCCCCTGCTCCCCTGCCCTTTGTTCAGTCACAGCAGAGATGGCCACACCCACTCCTTCAGTGAGGGCAGAGTTCCAACCACCCTCAGCCCCGCCCCCTCTCCGCAGGTTACCCTGGACTACAGAGGCTGCATCCTGAGGCCAGGGCGTTCCGAGAATGCCAAGGGCAGACATGATGACCTTAAATGATTTCCTCTTGTGTCAGGTTTGGTAAACTTTAGGAGCTAGGAAATGGTCCACTTTACAGAAATGTTCAAATTTACTGGCATTTCTTATATTCTCTGCTATAACATTGTCCTGATTCTTTCTGTATATTCTATACATATGTTTTTGTTTTCCTTAATCAAAGTGTGTCTTTTCAATCTTTTCAAAGAAGATTCTTTGGACTTACTAAATCACCTGAATTTTATATGTTTTCTGTTGTATTAAGTTCTGCTCATATCTTTATTTATCTTTTTTCTATGTTCTCAGGGTTTATTGTTTTGATCTTCTGATGTCAATTAAAACACTTGGTTATTCATTTTAATAAATATTTTACTTATAAAGATTTGAACTTTTGAAGATTCCAGCTTACTTGTAAGTTTCTAAGGGTCAGGTCCTCTCCATTGTTGCTGGCCTAAGGTTTAGTTCACCATATAGCAATGTATATTTTGACCTATTTTCCCCTCGACTTTCTGTGATTCCCTACATCTCAACTTTCTTTGCAGACAAGCCATTTGAAATACCCTTAACTTATTTCACAGCCAATATGTCATTGAAATAATGTGTATTTTTAGAGAAATCTTCTTATATAATTAGGCAGAAAATCTCACCTGCCATAGTTTTCAAAACAGCATAATTTCACTCTTCTCAATGCTTAATCTGTTGTATTACACAACCTTTGAGTATTTAGCTTTATCAATGACATGTCCTTTAAAAATGTTTTAGAGATCCTACCAGTCTTTGAAAACATCCTTGTTCCTTGTTTCACTTCCAGTTTTATGTATATATTCTGCCTTGCACCTGATTATTCCAACAATTGATGGATGGCCTTGGGAATCTAATTCTGGTATTGATAGTCTTTACTGATTGTCTCCCCTCGTAGCTGATTTTTTCATTATTGTGTAAATTTAGATCATGAGCTCATGTTTAGCTAAACAGCTGACCTTGTAAGACGCTTAGGTGTGAACGCTCGTAAGCTTCAGGAGAAAGTCGGCAAAATTTATTTGTGTCCCTCCAATGAGTTGTCCACGAGGACACCGTTTTCTACAAGTGTTGGTCCAATACGCCCTCTAAAGGAAGGGGATTCCGACAGGGCTGATTGGCGGCCCCCGATCTGGGGCAGGGGCAGTGGGCAGCCTGTGGCCCGGTCTGGAGCCTCTTTGCATGTGTCCCTGGGACACATCTGCCTGCAAACTTCGGTCACCTGGCAGGAAGCTACGATGCCCAGACCTATGGTTAGCTGTGCAGCGAGGTGTACTGTGAGGACAGGTTCCACACACACTTCAAGTAAGAGGTCGGCCTGAGTGGAAAGGTGAGGGTTTGGGCAGCTGTGCAGACAAAGAAGGCACACTTTGGCCTGGGCCTAAATGCTTCTGACACCCCACTGGACCTTCCGTGCTCTGAGGGCCCTGCCCTGGGACCCCTGCTCCCCTGCCCTTTGTTCAGTCACAGCAGAGATGGCCACACCCACTCCTTCAGTGAGGGCAGAGTTCCAACCACCCTCAGCCCCGCCCCCTCTCCACAGGTTACCATGGACTACAGAGGCTGCATCCTGAGGCCAGGGCGTTCCGACAATGCCAAGGGCAGTCATGATGACCTTAAATGATTTCCTCTTGTGTCAGGTTTGGTAAACTTTAGGAGCTAGGAAATGGTCCACTTTACAGAAATGTTCAAATTTACTGGCATTTCTTATATTCTCTGCTATAACATTGTCCTGATTCTTTCTGTATATTCTATACTTATGTTTTTGTTTTCCTTAATCAAAGTGTGTCTTTTCAATCTTTTCAAAGAAGATTCTTTGGACTTACTAAATCACCTGAATTTTATACGTTTTCTGTTGTATTAAGTTCTGCTCATATCTTTATTTATCTTTTTTCTATGTTCTCAGGGTTTATTGTTTTGATCTTCTGATGTCAATTAAAACACTAGGTTATTCATTTTAATAAATATTTTACTTATAAAGATTTGTACTTTTGAAGATTCCAGCTTACTTTTAAGTTTCTAAGGGTCAGGTCCTCTCCATTGTTGCTGGCCTAAGGTTTAGTTCACCATATAGCAATGTATATTTTGACCTATTTTCCCCTCGACTTTCTGTGATTCCCTACATCTCAACTTTCTTTGCAGACAAGCCATTTGAAATACCCTTAACTTATTTCACAGCCAATAAGTCATTGAAATAATGTGTATTTTTAGAGAAATCTTCTTATATAATTAGGCAGAAAATCTCTCCTGCCATAGTTTTCAAAACAGCATAATTTCACTCTTCTCAATGCTTAATCTGTTGTATTACACAACCTTTGAGTATTTAGCTTTATCAATGACATGTCCTTTAAAAATGTTTTAGAGATCCTACCAGTCTTTGAAAACATCCTTGTTCCTTGTTTCAGTTCCAGTTTTATGTATATATTCTGCCTTGCACCTGATTATTCCAACAATTGATGGATGGCCTTGGGAATCTAATTCTGGTATTGATAGTCTTTACTGATTGTCTCCCCTCGTAGCTGATTTTTTCATTATTGTGTAAATTTAGATCATGAGCTCATGTTTAGCTAAACAGCTGACCTTGTAAGACGCTTAGGTGTGAACGCTCGTAAGCTTCAGGAGAAAGTCGGCAAAATTTATTTGTGTCCCTCCAATGAGTTGCCCACGAGGACACCGTTTTCTACAAGTGTTGGTCCAATACGCCCTCTAAAGGAAGGGGATACCGACAGGGCTGATTGGCGGCCCCCGATCTGGGGCAGGGGCAGTGGGCAGCCTGTGGCCCTGTCTGGAGCCTCTTTGCACGTGTCCCTGGGACACATCTGCCTGCGAACTTCGGTCACCTGGCAGGAAGCTACGATGCCCAGACCTATGGTTAGCTGTGCAGCGAGGTGTACTGTGAGGACAGGTTCCACACACACTTCAAGTAAGAGGTCGGCCTGAGTGGAAAGGTGAGAGTTTGGGCAGCTGTGCAGACAAAGAAGGCACACTTTGGCCTGGGCCTAAATGCTTGTGACACCCCACTGGACCTGCCGTGCTCTGAGGGCCCTGCCCTGGGCCCCCTGCTCCCCTGCCCTTTGTTCAGTCACAGCAGAGATGGCCACACCCACTCCTTCAGTGAGGGCAGAGTTCCAACCACCCTCAGCCCCGCCCCCTCTCCACAGGTTACCATGGACTACAGAGGCTGCATCCTGAGGCCAGGGCGTTCCGACAATGCCAAGGGCAGACATGATGACCTTAAATGATTTCCTCTTGTGTCAGGTTTGGTAAACTTTAGGAGCTAGGGAATGGTCCACTTTACAGAAATGTTCAAATTTACTGGCATTTCTTATATTCTCTGCTATAACATTGTCCTGATTCTTTCTGTATATTCTTTACTTATGTTTTTGTTTTCCTTAATCAAAGTGTGTCTTTTCAATCTTTTCAAAGAAGATTCTTTGGACTTACTAAATCACCTGAATTTTATACGTTTTCTGTTGTATTAAGTTCTGCTCATATCTTTATTTATCTTTTTTCTATGTTCTCAGGGTTTATCGTTTTGATCTTCTGATGTCAATTAAAACACTTGGTTATTCATTTTAATAAATATTTTACTTATAAAGATTTGAACTTTTGAAGATTCCAGCTTACTTGTAAGTTTCTAAGGGTCAGGTCCTCTCCATTGTTGCTGGCCTAAGGTTTAGTTCACCATATAGCAATGAATATATTGACCTATTTTCCCGTCGACTTTCTGTGATTCCCTACATCTCACCTTTCTTTGCAGACAAGCCAATTGAAATACCCTTAACTTATTTCACAGCCAATAAGTCATTGAAATAATGTGTATTTTTAGAGAAATCTTCTTATATAATTAGGCAGAAAATCTCACCTGCCATAATTTTCAAAACAGCATAATTTCACTCTTCTCAATGCTTAATCTGTTGTATTACACAACCTTTGAGTATTTAGCTTTATCAATGACATGTCCTTTAAAAATGTTTTAGAGATCCTACCAGTCTTTGAAAACATCCTTGTTCCTTGTTTCAGTTCCAGTTTTATGTATATATTCTGCCTTGCACCTGATTATTCCAACAATTGATGGATGGCCTTGGGAATCTAATTCTGGTATTGATAGTCTTTACTGATTGTCTCCCCTCGTAGCTGATTTTTTCATTATTGTGTAAATTTAGATCATGAGCTCATGTTTAGCTAAACAGCTGACCTTGTAAGACGCTTAGGTGTGAACGCTCGTAAGCTTCCGCAGAAAGACGGCAAAGATTTATTTGTGTTCCTCCAATGAGTTGCCCACGAGGACACCGTTTTCTACAAGTGTTGGTCCAATACTCCCTCTAGAGGAAGGGGACTCCGACAGGGCTGATTGGCGGCCCCCGATCTGGGGCAGGGGCAGTGGGCAGCCTGTGGCCCGGGCTGGAGCCTCTTTGCATGTGTCCCTGGGACACATCTGCCTGCGAACTCCGGTCACCTGGCAGGAAACTATGATGCCCAGAACTATGGTTAGCTGTGCAGCGAGGTGAACTGTGAGGAAAGGTTCCACACATACTTCAAGTAAGAGGTCGGCCTGAGTGGAAAGTTGAGAGTTTGGGCAGCTGTGCAGACAAAGAAGGCGCCCTTTGGCCTGGGCCTAAATGCTTGTGACACCCCACTGGACCTGCCGTGCTCTGAGGGCCCTGCCCTGGGCCCCCTGCTCCCCTGCCCTTTGTTCAGTCACAGCAGAGATGGCCACACCCACTCCTTCAGTGAGGGCAGAGTTCCAACCACCCTCAGCCCCGCCCCCTCTCCACAGGTTACCATGGACTACAGAGGCTGCATCCTGAGGCCAGGGCGTTCCGACAATGCCAAGGGCAGACATGATGACCTTAAATGATTTCCTCTTGTGTCAGGTTTGGTAAACTTTAGGAGCTAGGAAATGGTCCACTTTACAGAAATGTTCAAATTTACTGGCATTTCTTATATTCTCTGCTATAACATTGTCCTGATTCTTTCTGTATATTCTATACTTATGTTTTTGTTTTCCTTAATCAAAGTGTGTCTTTTCAATCTTTTCAAAGAAGATTCTTTGGACTTACTAAATCCCCTGAATTTTATACGTTTTCTGTTGTATTAAGTTCTGCTCATATCTTTATTTATCTTTTTTCTATGTTCTCAGGGTTTATTGTTTTGATCTTCTGATGTCAATTAAAACACTTGGTTATTCATTTTAATAAATATTTTACTTATAAAGATTTGTACTTTTGAAGATTCCAGCTTACTTTTAAGTTTCTAAGGGTCAGGTCCTCTCCATTGTTGCTGGCCTAAGGTTTAGTTCACCATATAGCAATGTATATATTGACCTATTTTCCCCTCGACTTTCTGTGATTCCCTACATCTCAACTTTCTTTGCAGACAAGCCATTTGAAATACCCTTAACTTATTTCACAGCCAATAAGTCATTGAAATAATGTGTATTTTTAGAGAAATCTTCTTATATAATTAGGCAGAAAATCTCACCTGCCATAGTTTTCAAAACAGCATAATTTCACTCTTCTCAATGCTTAATCTGTTGTATTACACAACCTTTGAGTATTTAGCTTTATCAATGACATGTACTTTAAAAATGTTTTAGAGATCCTACCAGTCTTTGAAAACATCCTTGTTCCTTGTTTCAGTTCCAGTTTTATGTATATATTCTGCCTTGCACCTGATTATTCCAACAATTGATGGATGGCCTTGGGAATCTAATTCTGGTATTGATAGTCTTTACTGATTGTCTCCCCTCGTAGCTGATTTCTTCATTATTGTGTAAATTTAGATCATGAGCTCATGTTTAGCTAAACAGCTGACCTTGTAAGACGCTTAGGTGTGAACGCTCGTAAGCTTCCGCAGAAAGACGGCAAAGATTTATTGGTGTCCCTCCAATGAGTTGCCCACGAGGACACCGTTTTCTACAAGTGTTGGTCCAATACGCCCTCTAGAGGAAGGGGACTCCGACAGGGCTGATTGGCGGCCCCCGATCTGGGGCAGGGGCAGTGGGCAGCCTGTGGCCCGGGCTGGAGCCTCTTTGCATGTGTCCCTGGGACACATCTGCCTGTGAACTTCGGTCACCTGGCAGGAAGCTACGATGCCCAGACCTATGGTTAGCTGTGCAGCGAGGTGTACTGTGAGGACAGGTTCCACACACACTTCAAGTAAGAGGTCGGCCTGAGTGGAAAGGTGAGAGTTTGGGCAGCTGTGCAGACAAAGAAGGCACACTTTGGCCTGGGCCTAAATGCTTGTGACACCCCACTGGACCTGCCGTGCTCTGAGGGCCCTGCCCTGGGCCCCCTGCTCCCCTGCCCTTTGTTCAGTCACAGCAGAGATGGCCACACCCACTCCTTCAGTGAGGGCAGAGTTCCAACCACCCTCAGCCCCGCCCCCTCTCCACAGGTTACCATGGACTACAGAGGCTGCATCCTGAGGCCAGGGCGTTCCGACAATGCCAAGGGCAGACATGATGACCTTAAATGATTTCCTCTTGTGTCAGGTTTGGTAAACTTTAGGAGCTAGGAAATGGTCCACTTTACAGAAATGTTCAAATTTACTGGCATTTCTTATATTCTCTGCTATAACATTGTCCTGATTCTTTCTGTATATTCTATACTTATGTTTTTGTTTTCCTTAATCAAAGTGTGTCTTTTCAATCTTTTCAAAGAAGATTCTTTGGACTTACTAAATCACCTGAATTTTATACGTTTTCTGTTGTATTAAGTTCTGCTCATATCTTTATTTATCTTTTTTCTATGTTCTCAGGGTTTATTGTTTTGATCTTCTGATGTCAATTAAAACACTTGGTTATTCATTTTAATAAATATTTTACTTATAAAGATTTGAACTTTTGAAGATTCCAGCTTACTTGTAAGTTTCTAAGGGTCAGGTCCTCTCCATTGTTGCTGGCCTAAGGTTTAGTTCACCATATAGCAATGTATATATTGACCTATTTTCCCCTCGACTTTCTGTGATTCCCTACATCTCACCTTTCTTTGCAGACAAGCCATTTGAAATACCCTTAACTTATTTCACAGCCAATAAGTCATTGAAATGATGTGTATTTTTAGAGAAATCTTCTTATATAATTAGGCAGAAAATCTCACCTGCCATAGTTTTCAAAACAGCATAATTTCACTCTTCTCAATGCTTAATCTGTTGTATTACACAACCTTTGAGTATTTAGCTTTATCAATGACATGTACTTTAAAAATGTTTTAGAGATCCTACCAGTCTTTGAAAACATCCTTGTTCCTTGTTTCAGGTCCAGTTTTATGTATATATTCTGCCTTGCACCTGATTATTCCAACAATTGATGGATGGCCTTGGGAATCTAATTCTGGTATTGATAGTCTTTACTGATTGTCTCCCCTCGTAGCTGATTTTTTCATTATTGTGTAAATTTAGATCATGAGCTCATGTTTAGCTAAACAGCTGACCTTGTAAGACGCTTAGGTGTGAACGCTCGTAAGCTTCTGGAGAATTTCGGCAAAATTTATTTGTGTCCCTACAATGAGTTGCCCACGAGGACACCGTTTTCTACAAGTGTAGGTACAATACTCCCTCTAAAGGAAGGGGATTCCGACAGGGCTGATTGGCGGCCCCCGATCTGGGGCAGGGGCAGTGGGCAGCCTGTGGCCCGGTCTGGAGCCTCTTTGCATGTATCCCTGGGACACATCTGCCTGCGAACTTCGGTCACCTGGCAGGAAGCTATGATGCCCAGACCTATGGTTAGCTGTGCAGCGAGGTGTACTGTGAGGACAGGTTCCACACACACTTCAAGTAAGAGGTCGGCCTGAGTGGAAAGGTGAGAGTTTGGGCAGCTGTGCAGACAAAGAAGGCACACTTTGGCCTGGGCCTAAATGCTTGTGACACCCCACTGGACCTGCCGTGCTCTGAGGGCCCTGCCCTGGGAACCCTGCTCCCCTGCCCTTTGTTCAGTCACAGCAGAGATGGCCACACCCACTCCTTCAGTGAGGGCAGAGTTCCAACCACCCTCAGCCCCGCCCCCTCTCCACAGGTTACCATGGACTACAGAGGCTGCATCCTGAGGCCAGGGCGTTCCGACAATGCCAAGGGCAGACATGATGACCTTAAATGATTTCCTCTTGTGTCAGGTTTGGTAAACTTTAGGAGCTAGGAAATGGTCCACTTTACAGAAATGTTCAAATTTACTGGCATTTCTTATATTCTCTGCTATAACATTGTCCTGATTCTTTCTGTATATTCTATACTTATGTTTTTGTTTTCCTTAATCAAAGTGTGTCTTTTCAATCTTTTCAAAGAAGATTCTTTGAACTTACTAAATCACCTGAATTTTATACGTTTTCTGTTGTATTAAGTTCTGCTCATATCTTTATTTATCTTTTTTCTATGTTCTCAGGGTTTATTGTTTTGATCTTCTGATGTCAATTAAAACACTTGGTTATTCATTTTAATAAATATTTTACTTATAAAGATTTGAACTTTTGAAGATTCCAGCTTACTTGTAAGTTTCTAAGGGTCAGGTCCTCTCCATTGTTGCTGGCCTAAGGTTTAGTTCACCATATAGCAATGTATATATTGACCTATTTTCCCCTCGACTTTCTGTGATTCCCTACATCTCACCTTTCTTTGCAGACAAGCCATTTGAAATACCCTTAACTTATTTCACAGCCAATAAGTCATTGAAATAATGTGTATTTTTAGAGAAATCTTCTTATATAATTAGGCAGAAAATCTCACCTGCCATAGTTTTCAAAACAGCATAATTTCACTCTTCTCAATGCTTAATCTGTTGTATTACACAACCTTTGAGTATTTAGCTTTATCAATGACATGTCCTTTAAAAATGTTTTAGAGATCCTACCAGTCTTTGAAAACATCCTTGTTCCTTGTTTCAGTTCCAGTTTTATGTATATACTCTGCCTTGCACCTGATTATTCCAACAATTGATGGATGGCCTTGGGAATCTAATTCTGGTATTGATAGTCTTTACTGATTGTCTCCCCTCGTAGCTGATTTTTTCATTATTGTGTAAATTTAGATCATGAGCTCATGTTTAGCTAAACAGCTGACCTTGTAAGACGCTTAGGTGTGAACGCTCGTAAGCTTCAGGAGAATTTCGGCAAAATTTATTTGTGTCCCTACAATGAGTTGCCCACGAGGACACCGTTTTCTACAAGTGTTGGTCCAATACTCCCTCTAAAGGAAGGGGATTCCGACAGGGCTGATTGGCGGCCCCCGATCTGGGGCAGGGGCAGTGGGCAGCCTGTGTCCCCGTCTGGAGCCTCTTTGCATGTGTCCCTGGGACACATCTGCCTGCGAACTTCGGTCACCTGGCAGGAAGCTACGATGCCCAGACCTATGGTTAGCTGTGCAGCGAGGTGTACTGTGAGGACAGGTTCCACACACACTTCAAGTAAGAGGTCGGCCTGAGTGGAAAGGTGAGAGTTTGGGCAGCTGTGCAGACAAAGAAGGCACACTTTGGCCTGGGCCTAAATGCTTGTGACACCCCACTGGACCTGCCGTGCTCTGAGGGCCCTGCCCTGGGAACCCTGCTCCCCTGCCCTTTGTTCAGTCACAGCAGAGGTGGCCACACCCACTCCTTCAGTGAGGGCAGAGTTCCAACCACCCTCAGCCCCGCCCCCTCTCCACAGGTTACCATGGACTACAGAGGCTGCATCCTGAGGCCAGGGCGTTCCGACAATGCCAAGGGCAGACATGATGACCTTAAATGATTTCCTCTTGTGTCAGGTTTGGTAAACTTTAGGAGCTAGGAAATGGTCCACTTTACAGAAATGTTCAAATTTACTGGCATTTCTTATATTCTCTGCTATAACATTGTCCTGATTCTTTCTGTATATTCTATACTTATGATTTTGTTTTCCTTAATCAAAGTGTGTCTTTTCAATCTTTTCAAAGAAGATTCTTTGAACTTACTAAATCACCTGAATTTTATACGTTTTCTGTTGTATTAAGTTCTGCTCATATCTTTATTTATCTTTTTTCTATGTTCTCAGTGTTTATTGTTTTGATCTTCTGATGTCAATTAAAACACTTGGTTATTCATTTTAATAAATATTTTACTTATAAAGATTTGAACTTTTGAAGATTCCAGCTTACTTGTAAGTTTCTAAGGGTCAGGTCCTCTCCATTGTTGCTGGCCTAAGGTTTAGTTCACCATATAGCAATGTATATATTGACCTATTTTCCCCTCGACTTTCTGTGATTCCCTACATCTCACCTTTCTTTGCAGACAAGCCATTTGAAATACCCTTAACTTATTTCACAGCCAATAAGTCATTGAAATAATGTGTATTTTTAGAGAAATCTTCTTATATAATTAGGCAGAAAATCTCACCTGCCATAGTTTTCAAAACAGCATAATTTCACTCTTCTCAATGCTTAATCTGTTGTATTACACAACCTTTGAGTATTTAGCTTTATCAATGACATGTCCTTTAAAAATGTTTTAGAGATCCTACCAGTCTTTGAAAACATCCTTGTTCCTTGTTTCAGTTCCAGTTTTATGTATATACTCTGCCTTGCACCTGATTATTCCAACAATTGATGGATGGCCTTGGGAATCTAATTCTGGTATTGATAGTCTTTACTGATTGTCTCCCCTCGTAGCTGATTTCTTCATTATTGTGTAAATTTAGATCATGAGCTCATGTTTAGCTAAACAGCTGACCTTGTAAGACGCTTAGGTGTGAACGCTCGTAAGCTTCCGCAGAAAGACGGCAAAGATTTATTGGTGTCCCTCCAATGAGTTGCCCACGAGGACACCGTTTTCTACAAGTGTTGGTCCAATACGCCCTCTAGAGGAAGGGGACTCCGACAGGGCTGATTGGCGGCCCCCGATCTGGGGCAGGGGCAGTGGGCAGCCTGTGGCCCGGTCTGGAGCCTCTTTGCATGTGTCCCTGGGACACATCTGCCTGCGAACTTCGGTCACCTGGCAGGAAGCTACGATGCCCAGACCTATGGTTAGCTGTGCAGCGAGGTGTACTGTGAGGACAGGTTCCACACACACTTCAAGTAAGAGGTCGGCCTGAGTGGAAAGGTGAGAGTTTGGGCAGCTGTGCAGACAAAGAAGGCACACTTTGGCCTGGGCCTAAATGCTTGTGACACCCCACTGGACCTGCCGTGCTCTGAGGGCCCTGCCCTGGGCCCCCTGCTCCCCTGCCCTTTGTTCAGTCACAGCAGAGATGGCCACACCCACTCCTTCAGTGAGGGCAGAGTTCCAACCACCCTCAGCCCCGCCCCCTCTCCACAGGTTACCATGGACTACAGAGGCTGCATCCTGAGGCCAGGGCGTTCCGACAATGCCAAGGGCAGACATGATGACCTTAAATGATTTCCTCTTGTGTCAGGTTTGGTAAACTTTAGGAGCTAGGAAATGGTCCACTTTACAGAAATGTTCAAATTTACTGGCATTTCTTATATTCTCTGCTATAACATTGTCCTGATTCTTTCTGTATATTCTATACTTATGTTTTTGTTTTCCTTAATCAAAGTGTGTCTTTTCAATCTTTTCAAAGAAGATTCTTTGGACTTACTAAATCACCTGAATTTTATACGTTTTCTGTTGTATTAAGTTCTGCTCATATCTTTATTTATCTTTTTTCTATGTTCTCAGGGTTTATTGTTTTGATCTTCTGATGTCAATTAAAACACTTGGTTATTCATTTTAATAAATATTTTACTTATAAAGATTTGAACTTTTGAAGATTCCAGCTTACTTGTAAGTTTCTAAGGGTCAGGTCCTCTCCATTGTTGCTGGCCTAAGGTTTAGTTCACCATATAGCAATGTATATATTGACCTATTTTCCCCTCGACTTTCTGTGATTCCCTACATCTCACCTTTCTTTGCAGACAAGCCATTTGAAATACCCTTAACTTATTTCACAGCCAATAAGTCATTGAAATGATGTGTATTTTTAGAGAAATCTTCTTATATAATTAGGCAGAAAATCTCACCTGCCATAGTTTTCAAAACAGCATAATTTCACTCTTCTCAATGCTTAATCTGTTGTATTACACAACCTTTGAGTATTTAGCTTTATCAATGACATGTACTTTAAAAATGTTTTAGAGATCCTACCAGTCTTTGAAAACATCCTTGTTCCTTGTTTCAGGTCCAGTTTTATGTATATATTCTGCCTTGCACCTGATTATTCCAACAATTGATGGATGGCCTTGGGAATCTAATTCTGGTATTGATAGTCTTTACTGATTGTCTCCCCTCGTAGCTGATTTTTTCATTATTGTGTAAATTTAGATCATGAGCTCATGTTTAGCTAAACAGCTGACCTTGTAAGACGCTTAGGTGTGAACGCTCGTAAGCTTCAGGAGAATTTCGGCAAAATTTATTTGTGTCCCTACAATGAGTTGCCCACGAGGACACCGTTTTCTACAAGTGTAGGTACAATACTCCCTCTAAAGGAAGGGGATTCCGACAGGGCTGATTGGCGGCCCCCGATCTGGGGCAGGGGCAGTGGGCAGCCTGTGGCCCGGTCTGGAGCCTCTTTGCATGTATCCCTGGGACACATCTGCCTGCGAACTTCGGTCACCTGGCAGGAAGCTATGATGCCCAGACCTATGGTTAGCTGTGCAGCGAGGTGTACTGTGAGGACAGGTTCCACACACACTTCAAGTAAGAGGTCGGCCTGAGTGGAAAGGTGAGAGTTTGGGCAGCTGTGCAGACAAAGAAGGCACACTTTGGCCTGGGCCTAAATGCTTGTGACACCCCACTGGACCTGCCGTGCTCTGAGGGCCCTGCCCTGGGAACCCTGCTCCCCTGCCCTTTGTTCAGTCACAGCAGAGATGGCCACACCCACTCCTTCAGTGAGGGCAGAGTTCCAACCACCCTCAGCCCCGCCCCCTCTCCACAGGTTACCATGGACTACAGAGGCTGCATCCTGAGGCCAGGGCGTTCCGACAATGCCAAGGGCAGACATGATGACCTTAAATGATTTCCTCTTGTGTCAGGTTTGGTAAACTTTAGGAGCTAGGAAATGGTCCACTTTACAGAAATGTTCAAATTTACTGGCATTTCTTATATTCTCTGCTATAACATTGTCCTGATTCTTTCTGTATATTCTATACTTATGTTTTTGTTTTCCTTAATCAAAGTGTGTCTTTTCAATCTTTTCAAAGAAGATTCTTTGAACTTACTAAATCACCTGAATTTTATACGTTTTCTGTTGTATTAAGTTCTGCTCATATCTTTATTTATCTTTTTTCTATGTTCTCAGGGTTTATTGTTTTGATCTTCTGATGTCAATTAAAACACTTGGTTATTCATTTTAATAAATATTTTACTTATAAAGATTTGAACTTTTGAAGATTCCAGCTTACTTGTAAGTTTCTAAGGGTCAGGTCCTCTCCATTGTTGCTGGCCTAAGGTTTAGTTCACCATATAGCAATGTATATATTGACCTATTTTCCCCTCGACTTTCTGTGATTCCCTACATCTCACCTTTCTTTGCAGACAAGCCATTTGAAATACCCTTAACTTATTTCACAGCCAATAAGTCATTGAAATAATGTGTATTTTTAGAGAAATCTTCTTATATAATTAGGCAGAAAATCTCACCTGCCATAGTTTTCAAAACAGCATAATTTCACTCTTCTCAATGCTTAATCTGTTGTATTACACAACCTTTGAGTATTTAGCTTTATCAATGACATGTCCTTTAAAAATGTTTTAGAGATCCTACCAGTCTTTGAAAACATCCTTGTTCCTTGTTTCAGTTCCAGTTTTATGTATATACTCTGCCTTGCACCTGATTATTCCAACAATTGATGGATGGCCTTGGGAATCTAATTCTGGTATTGATAGTCTTTACTGATTGTCTCCCCTCGTAGCTGATTTTTTCATTATTGTGTAAATTTAGATCATGAGCTCATGTTTAGCTAAACAGCTGACCTTGTAAGACGCTTAGGTGTGAACGCTCGTAAGCTTCAGGAGAATTTCGGCAAAATTTATTTGTGTCCCTACAATGAGTTGCCCACGAGGACACCGTTTTCTACAAGTGTTGGTCCAATACACCCTCTAAAGGAAGGGGATTCCGACAGGGCTGATTGGCGGCCCCCGATCTGGGGCAGGGGCAGTGGGCAGCCTGTGTCCCCGTCTGGAGCCTCTTTGCATGTGTCCCTGGGACACATCTGCCTGCGAACTTCGGTCACCTGGCAGGAAGCTACGATGCCCAGACCTATGGTTAGCTGTGCAGCGAGGTGTACTGTGAGGACAGGTTCCACACACACTTCAAGTAAGAGGTCGGCCTGAGTGGAAAGGTGAGAGTTTGGGCAGCTGTGCAGACAAAGAAGGCACACTTTGGCCTGGGCCTAAATGCTTGTGACACCCCACTGGACCTGCCGTGCTCTGAGGGCCCTGCCCTGGGAACCCTGCTCCCCTGCCCTTTGTTCAGTCACAGCAGAGGTGGCCACACCCACTCCTTCAGTGAGGGCAGAGTTCCAACCACCCTCAGCCCCGCCCCCTCTCCACAGGTTACCATGGACTACAGAGGCTGCATCCTGAGGCCAGGGCGTTCCGACAATGCCAAGGGCAGACATGATGACCTTAAATGATTTCCTCTTGTGTCAGGTTTGGTAAACTTTAGGAGCTAGGAAATGGTCCACTTTACAGAAATGTTCAAATTTACTGGCATTTCTTATATTCTCTGCTATAACATTGTCCTGATTCTTTCTGTATATTCTATACTTATGTTTTTGTTTTCCTTAATCAAAGTGTGTCTTTTCAATCTTTTCAAAGAAGATTCTTTGAACTTACTAAATCACCTGAATTTTATACGTTTTCTGTTGTATTAAGTTCTGCTCATATCTTTATTTATCTTTTTTCTATGTTCTCAGTGTTTATTGTTTTGATCTTCTGATGTCAATTAAAACACTTGGTTATTCATTTTAATAAATATTTTACTTATAAAGATTTGAACTTTTGAAGATTCCAGCTTACTTGTAAGTTTCTAAGGGTCAGGTCCTCTCCATTGTTGCTGGCCTAAGGTTTAGTTCACCATATAGCAATGTATATATTGACCTATTTTCCCCTCGACTTTCTGTGATTCCCTACATCTCACCTTTCTTTGCAGACAAGCCATTTGAAATACCCTTAACTTATTTCACAGCCAATAAGTCATTGAAATAATGTGTATTTTTAGAGAAATCTTCTTATATAATTAGGCAGAAAATCTCACCTGCCATAGTTTTCAAAACAGCATAATTTCACTCTTCTCAATGCTTAATCTGTTGTATTACACAACCTTTGAGTATTTAGCTTTATCAATGACATGTCCTTTAAAAATGTTTTAGAGATCCTACCAGTCTTTGAAAACATCCTTGTTCCTTGTTTCAGTTCCAGTTTTATGTATATACTCTGCCTTGCACCTGATTATTCCAACAATTGATGGATGGCCTTGGGAATCTAATTCTGGTATTGATAGTCTTTACTGATTGTCTCCCCTCCTAGCTGATTTTTTCATTATTGTGTAAATTTAGATCATGAGCTCATGTTTAGCTAAACAGCTGACCTTGTAAGACGCTTAGGTGTGAACGCTCGTAAGCTTCAGGAGAATTTCGGCAAAATTTATTTGTGTCCCTACAATGAGTTGCCCACGAGGACACCGTTTTCTACAAGTGTTGGTCCAATACTCCCTCTAAAGGAAGGGGATTCCGACAGGGCTGATTAGCGGCCCCCGATCTGGGGCAGGGGCAGTGGGCAGCCTGTGGCCCCGTCTGGAGCCTCTTTGCATGTGTCCCTGGGACACATCTGCCTGCGAACTTCGGTCACCTGGCAGGAAGCTACGATGCCCAGACCTATGGTTAGCTGTGCAGCGAGGTGTACTGTGAGGACAGGTTCCACACACACTTCAAGTAAGAGGTCGGCCTGAGTGGAAAGGTGAGAGTTTGGGCAGCTGTGCAGACAAAGAAGGCACACTTTGGCCTGGGCCTAAATGCTTGTGACACCCCACTGGACCTGCCGTGCTCTGAGGGCCCTGCCCTGGGAACCCTGCTCCCCTGCCCTTTGTTCAGTCACAGCAGAGATGGCCACACCCACTCCTTCAGTGAGGGCAGAGTTCCAACCACCCTCAGCCCCGCCCCCTCTCCACAGGTTACCATGGACTACAGAGGCTGCATCCTGAGGCCAGGGCGTTCCGACAATGCCAAGGGCAGACATGATGACCTTAAATGATTTCCTCTTGTGTCAGGTTTGGTAAACTTTAGGAGCTAGGAAATGGTCCACTTTACAGAAATGTTCAAATTTACTGGCATTTCTTATATTCTCTGCTATAACATTGTCCTGATTCTTTCTGTATATTCTATACTTATGTTTTTGTTTTCCTTAATCAAAGTGTGTCTTTTCAATCTTTTCAAAGAAGATTCTTTGGACTTACTAAATCACCTGAATTTTATACGTTTTCTGTTGTATTAAGTTCTGCTCATATCTTTATTTATCTTTTTTCTATGTTCTCAGGGTTTATTGTTTTGATCTTCTGATGTCAATTAAAACACTTGGTTATTCATTTTAATAAATATTTTACTTATAAAGATTTGAACTTTTGAAGATTCCAGCTTACTTGTAAGTTTCTAAGGGTCAGGTCCTCTCCATTGTTGCTGGCCTAAGGTTTAGTTCACCATATAGCAATGTATATATTGACCTATTTTCCCCTCGACTTTCTGTGATTCCCTACATCTCACCTTTCTTTGCAGACAAGCCATTTGAAATACCCTTAACTTATTTCACAGCCAATAAGTCATTGAAATAATGTGTATTTTTAGAGAAATCTTCTTATATAATTAGGCAGAAAATCTCACCTGCCATAGTTTTCAAAACAGCATAATTTCACTCTTCTCAATGCTTAATCTGTTGTATTACACAACCTTTGAGTATTTAGCTTTATCAATGACATGTACTTTAAAAATGTTTTAGAGATCCTACCAGTCTTTGACAACATCCTTGTTCCTTGTTTCAGTTCCAGTTTTATGTATATATTCTGCCTTGCACCTGATTATTCCAACAATTGATGGATGGCCTTGGGAATCTAATTCTGGTATTGATAGTCTTTACTGATTGTCTCCCCTCGTAGCTGATTTCTTCATTATTGTGTAAATTTAGATCATGAGCTCATGTTTAGCTAAACAGCTGACCTTGTAAGACGCTTAGGTGTGAACGCTCGTAAGCTTCTACAGAAAGACGGCAAAGATTTATTGGTGTCCCTCCAATGAGTTGCCCACGAGGACACCGTTTTCTACAAGTGTTGGTCCAATACTCCCTCTAGAGGAAGGGGACTCCGACAGGGCTGATTGGCGGCCCCCGATCTGGGGCAGGGGCAGTGGGCAGCCTGTGGCCCGGGCTGGAGCCTCTTTGCATGTGTCCCTGGGACACATCTGCCTGCGAACTTCGGTCACCTGGCAGGAAACTACGATGCCCAGATCTATGGTTAGCTGTGCAGCGAGGTGTACTGTGAGGACAGGTTCCACACATACTTCAAGTAAGAGGTCGGCCTGAGTGGAAAGGTGAGAGTTTGGGCAGCTGTGCAGACAAAGAAGGTGCCCTTTGGCCTGGGCCTAAATGCTTGTGACACCCCACTGGACCTGCCGTGCTCTGAGGGCCCTGCCCTGGGACCCCTGCTCCCTTGCCCTTTGTTCAGTCACAGCAGAGATGGCCACACCCACTGCTTCAGTGAGGGCAGAGTTCCAACCACCCTCAGCCCCGCCCCCTTTCCGCAGGTTACCATGGACTACAGAGACTGCATCCTGAGGCCAGGGCGTTCCGACAATGCCAAGGGCAGACATGATGACCTTAAATGATTTCCTCTTGTGTCAGGTTTGGTAAACTTTAGGAGCTAGGAAATGGTGCACTCTACGGAAATGTTCAAATTTACTGGCATTTCTTATATTCTCTGCTATAACATTGTCCTGATTCTTTCTGTATATTCTATACTTATGTTTTTGTTTTCCTTAATCAAAGTGTGTCTTTTCAATCTTTTCAAAGAAGATTCTTTGGACTTACTAAATCACCTGAATTTTATACGTTTTCTGTTGTATTAAGTTCTGCTCATATCTTTATTTATCTTTTTTCTATGTTCTCAGGGTTTATTGTTTTGATCTTCTGATGTCAATTAAAACACTTGGTTATTCATTTTAATAAATATTTTACTTATAAATATTTGAACTTTTGAAGATTCCAGCTTACTTGTAAGTTTCTAAGGGTCAGGTCCTCTCCATTGTTGCTGGCCTAAGGTTTAGTTCACCATATAGCAATGTATATATTGACCTATTTTCCCCTCGACTTTCTGTGATTCCCTACATCTCACCTTTCTTTGCAGACAAGCCATTTGAAATACCCTTAACTTATTTCACAGCCAATAAGTCATTGAAATAATGTGTATTTTTAGAGAAATCTTCTTATATAATTAGGCAGAAAATCTCACCTGCCATAGTTTTCAAAACAGCATAATTTCACTCTTCTCAATGCTTAATCTGTTGTATTACACAACCTTTGAGTATTTAGCTTTATCAATGACATGTCCTTTAAAAATGTTTTAGAGATCCTACCAGTCTTTGAAAACATCCTTGTTCCTTGTTTCAGTTCCAGTTTTATGTATATATTCTGCCTTGCACCTGATTATTCCAACAATTGATGGATGGCCTTGGGAATCTAATTCTGGTATTGATAGTCTTTACTGATTGTCTCCCCTCGTAGCTGATTTCTTCATTATTGTGTAAATTTAGATCATGAGCTCATGTTTAGCTAAACAGCTGACCTTGTAAGACGCTTAGGTGTGAACGCTCGTAAGCTTCTACAGAAAGACGGCAAAGATTTATTGGTGTCCCTCCAATGAGTTGCCCACGAGGACACCGTTTTCTACAAGTGTTGGTCCAATACTCCCTCTAGAGGAAGGGGACTCCGACAGGGCTGATTGGCGGCCCCCGATCTGGGGCAGGGGCAGTGGGCAGCCTGTGGCCCGGGCTGGAGCCTCTTTGCATGTGTCCCTGGGACACATCTGCCTGCGAACTTCGGTCACCTGGCAGGAAACTACGATGCCCAGATCTATGGTTAGCTGTGCAGCGAGGTGTACTGTGAGGACAGGTTCCACACATACTTCAAGTAAGAGGTCGGCCTGAGTGGAAAGGTGAGAGTTTGGGCAGCTGTGCAGACAAAGAAGGTGCCCTTTGGCCTGGGCCTAAATGCTTGTGACACCCCACTGGACCTGCCGTGCTCTGAGGGCCCTGCCCTGGGACCCCTGCTCCCTTGCCCTTTGTTCAGTCACAGCAGAGATGGCCACACCCACTGCTTCAGTGAGGGCAGAGTTCCAACCACCCTCAGCCCCGCCCCCTCTCCGCAGGTTACCATGGACTACAGAGGCTGCATCCTGAGGCCAGGGCGTTCCGACAATGCCAAGGGCAGACATGATGACCTTAAATGATTTCCTCTTGTGTCAGGTTTGGTAAACTTTAGGAGCTAGGAAATGGTGCACTTTACGGAAATGTTCAAATTTACTGGCATTTCTTATATTCTCTGCTATAACATTGTCCTGATTCTTTCTGTATATTCTATACTTATGTTTTTGTTTTCCTTAATCAAAGTGTGTCTTTTCAATCTTTTCAAAGAAGATTCTTTGGACTTACTAAATCACCTGAATTTTATACGTTTTCTGTTGTATTAAGTTCTGCTCATATCTTTATTTATCTTTTTTCTATGTTCT
Organism: Mesoplodon mirus; assembly: GCF_964341445.2. NCBI lineage: Eukaryota > Metazoa > Chordata > Mammalia > Artiodactyla > Ziphiidae > Mesoplodon > Mesoplodon mirus. The sequence continues at coordinate 175,775,113 of NC_138976.1, read as the reverse complement.
CAGGGTTTATTGTTTTGATCTTCTGATGTCAATTAAAACACTTGGTTATTCATTTTAATAAATATTTTACTTATAAAGATTTGAACTTTTGAAGATTCCAGCTTACTTGTAAGTTTCTAAGGGTCAGGTCCTCTCCATTGTTGCTGGCCTAAGGTTTAGTTCACCATATAGCAATGTATATATTGACCTATTTTCCCCTCGACTTTCTGTGATTCCCTACATCTCACCTTTCTTTGCAGACAAGCCATTTGAAATACCCTTAACTTATTTCACAGCCAATAAGTCATTGAAATAATGTGTATTTTTAGAGAAATCTTCTTATATAATTAGGCAGAAAATCTCACCTGCCATAGTTTTCAAAACAGCATAATTTCACTCTTCTCAATGCTTAATCTGTTGTATTACACAACCTTTGAGTATTTAGCTTTATCAATGACATGTCCTTTAAAAATGTTTTAGAGATCCTACCAGTCTTTGAAAACATCCTTGTTCCTTGTTTCAGTTCCAGTTTTATGTATATATTCAGCCTTGCACCTGATTATTCCAACAATTGATGGATGGCCTTGGGAATCTAATTCTGGTATTGATAGTCTTTACTGATTGTCTCCCCTCGTAGCTGATTTCTTCATTATTGTGTAAATTTAGATCATGAGCTCATGTTTAGCTAAACAGCTGACCTTGTAAGACGCTTAGGTGTGAACGCTCGTAAGCTTCAGGAGAATTTCGGCAAAATTTATTTGTGTCCCTACAATGAGTTGCCCACGAGGACACCATTTTCTACAAGTGTAGGTCCAATACTCCCTCTAAAGGAAGGGGATTCCGACACGGCTGATTGGCGGCCCCCGATCTGGGGCAGGGGCAGTGGGCAGCCTGTGGCCCGGTCTGGAGCCTCTTTGCATGTGTCCCTGGGACACATCTGCCTGCGAACTTCGGTCACCTGGCAGGAAGCTATGATGCCCAGACCTATGGTTAGCTGTGCAGCGAGGTGTACTGTGAGGACAGGTTCCACACACACTTCAAGTAAGAGGTCGGCCTGAGTGGAAAGGTGAGAGTTTGGGCAGCTGTGCAGACAAAGAAGGCACACTTTGGCCTGGGCCTAAATGCTTGTGACACCCCACTGGACCTGCCGTGCTCTGAGGGCCCTGCCTTGGGAACCCTGCTCCCCTGCCCTTTGTTCAGTCACAGCAGAGATGGCCACACCCACTCCTTCAGTGAGGGCAGAGTTCCAACCACCCTCAGCCCCGCCCCCTCTCCACAGGTTACCATGGACTACAGAGGCTGCATCCTGAGGCCAGGGCGTTCCGACAATGCCAAGGGCAGACATGATGACCTTAAATGATTTCCTCTTGTGTCAGGTTTGGTAAACTTTAGGAGCTAGGAAATGGTCCACTTTACAGAAATGTTCAAATTTACTGGCATTTCTTATATTCTCTGCTATAACATTGTCCTGATTCTTTCTGTATATTCTATACTTATGTTTTTGTTTTCCTTAATCAAAGTGTGTCTTTTCAATCTTTTCAAAGAAGATTCTTTGGACTTACTAAATCCCCTGAATTTTATACGTTTTCTGTTGTATTAAGTTCTGCTCATATCTTTATTTATCTTTTTTCTATGTTCTCAGGGTTTATTGTTTTGATTTTCTGATGTCAATTAAAACACTTGGTTATTCATTTTAATAAATATTTTACTTATAAAGATTTGAACTTTTGAAGATTCCAGCTTACTTGTAAGTTTCTAAGGGTCAGGTCCTCTCCATTGTTGCTGGCCTAAGGTTTAGTTCACCATATAGCAATGTATATATTGACCTATTTTCCCCTCGACTTTCTGTGATTCCCTACATCTCACCTTTCTTTGCAGACAAGCCATTTGAAATACCCTTAACTTATTTCACAGCCAATAAGTCATTGAAATAATGTGTATTTTTAGAGAAATCTTCTTATATAATTAGGCAGAAAATCTCACCTGCCATAGTTTTCAAAACAGCATAATTTCACTCTTCTCAATGCTTAATCTGTTGTATTACACAACCTTTGAGTATTTAGCTTTATCAATGACATGTCCTTTAAAAATGTTTTAGAGATCCTACCAGTCTTTGAAAACATCCTTGTTCCTTGTTTCAGTTCCAGTTTTATGTATATATTCAGCCTTGCACCTGATTATTCCAACAATTGATGGATGGCCTTGGGAATCTAATTCTGGTATTGATAGTCTTTACTGATTGTCTCCCCTCGTAGCTGATTTTTTCATTATTGTGTAAATTTAGATCATGAGCTCATGTTTAGCTAAACAGCTGACCTTGTAAGACGCTTAGGTGTGAACGCTCGTAAGCTTCAGGAGAATTTCGGCAAAATTTATTTGTGTCCCTACAATGAGTTGCCCACGAGGACACCGTTTTCTACAAGTGTAGGTCCAATACTCCCTCTAAAGGAAGGGGATTCCGACAGGGCTGATTGGCGGCCCCCGATCTGGGGCAGGGGCAGTGGGCAGCCTGTGGCCCGGTCTGGAGCCTCTTTGCATGTGTCCCTGGGACACATCTGCCTGCGAACTTCGGTCACCTGGCAGGAAGCTATGATGCCCAGACCTATGGTTAGCTGTGCAGCGAGGTGTACTGTGAGGACAGGTTCCACACACACTTCAAGTAAGAGGTCGGCCTGAGTGGAAAGGTGAGAGTTTGGGCAGCTGTGCAGACAAAGAAGGCACACTTTGGCCTGGGCCTAAATGCTTGTGACACCCCACTGGACCTGCCGTGCTCTGAGGGCCCTGCCCTGGGAACCCTGCACCCCTGCCCTTTGTTCAGTCACAGCAGAGATGGCCACACCCACTCCTTCAGTGAGGGCAGAGTTCCAACCACCCTCAGCCCCGCCCCATCTCCACAGGTTACCATGGACTACAGAGGCTGCATCCTGAGGCCAGGGCGTTCCGACAATGCCAAGGGCAGACATGATGACCTTAAATGATTTCCTCTTGTGTCAGGTTTGGTAAACTTTAGGAGCTAGGAAATGGTCCACTTTACAGAAATGTTCAAATTTACTGGCATTTCTTATATTCTCTGCTATAACATTGTCCTGATTCTTTCTGTATATTCTATACTTATGTTTTTGTTTTCCTTAATCAAAGTGTGTCTTTTCAATCTTTTCAAAGAAGATTCTTTGAACTTACTAAATCACCTGAATTTTATACGTTTTCTGTTGTATTAAGTTCTGCTCATATCTTTATTTATCTTTTTTCTATGTTCTCAGGGTTTATTGTTTTGATCTTCTGATGTCAATTAAAACACTTGGTTATTCATTTTAATAAATATTTTACTTATAAAGATTTGAACTTTTGAAGATTCCAGCTTACTTGTAAGTTTCTAAGGGTCAGGTCCTCTCCATTGTTGCTGGCCTAAGGTTTAGTTCACCATATAGCAATGTATATATTGACCTATTTTCCCCTCGACTTTCTGTGATTCCCTACATCTCACCTTTCTTTGCAGACAAGCCATTTGAAATACCCTTAACTTATTTCACAGCCAATAAGTCATTGAAATAATGTGTATTTTTAGAGAAATCTTCTTATATAATTAGGCAGAAAATCTCACCTGCCATAGTTTTCAAAACAGCATAATTTCACTCTTCTCAATGCTTAATCTGTTGTATTACACAACCTTTGAGTATTTAGCTTTATCAATGACATGTCCTTTAAAAATGTTTTAGAGATCCTACCAGTCTTTGAAAACATCCTTGTTCCTTGTTTCAGTTCCAGTTTTATGTATATATTCTGCCTTGCACCTGATTATTCCAACAATTGATGGATGGCCTTGGGAATCTAATTCTGGTATTGATAGTCTTTACTGATTGTCTCCCCTCATAGCTGATTTCTTCATTATTGTGTAAATTTAGATCATGAGCTCATGTTTAGCTAAACAGCTGACCTTGTAAGACGCTTAGGTGTGAACGCTCGTAAGCTTCCGCAGAAAGACGGCAAAGATTTATTGGTGTCCCTCCAATGAGTTGCCCACGAGGACACCGTTTTCTACAAGTGTTGGTCCAATACTCCCTCTAGAGGAAGGGGACTCCGACAGGGCTGATTGGCGGCCCCCGATCTGGGGCAGGGGCAGTGGGCAGCCTGTGGCCCGGGCTGGAGCCTCTTTGCATGTGTCCCTGGGACACATCTGCCTGCGAACTTCGGTCACCAGGCAGGAAACTACGATGCCCAGATCTATGGTTAGCTGTGCAGCGAGGTGTACTGTGAGGACAGGTTCCACACATACTTCAAGTAAGAGGTCGGCCTGAGTGGAAAGGTGAGAGTTTGGGCAGCTGTGCAGACAAAGAAGGCGCCCTTTGGCCTGGGCCTAAATGCTTGTGACACCCCACTGGACCTGCCGTGCTCTGAGGGCCCTGCCCTGGGCCCCCTGCTCCCCTGCCCTTTGTTCAGTCACAGCAGAGATGGCCACACCCACTCCTTCAGTGAGGGCAGAGTTCCAACCACCCTCAGCCCCGCCCCCTCTCCGCAGGTTACCCTGGACTACAGAGGCTGCATCCTGAGGCCAGGGCGTTCCGAGAATGCCAAGGGCAGACATGATGACCTTAAATGATTTCCTCTTGTGTCAGGTTTGGTAAACTTTAGGAGCTAGGAAATGGTCCACTTTACAGAAATGTTCAAATTTACTGGCATTTCTTATATTCTCTGCTATAACATTGTCCTGATTCTTTCTGTATATTCTATACATATGTTTTTGTTTTCCTTAATCAAAGTGTGTCTTTTCAATCTTTTCAAAGAAGATTCTTTGGACTTACTAAATCACCTGAATTTTATATGTTTTCTGTTGTATTAAGTTCTGCTCATATCTTTATTTATCTTTTTTCTATGTTCTCAGGGTTTATTGTTTTGATCTTCTGATGTCAATTAAAACACTTGGTTATTCATTTTAATAAATATTTTACTTATAAAGATTTGAACTTTTGAAGATTCCAGCTTACTTGTAAGTTTCTAAGGGTCAGGTCCTCTCCATTGTTGCTGGCCTAAGGTTTAGTTCACCATATAGCAATGTATATTTTGACCTATTTTCCCCTCGACTTTCTGTGATTCCCTACATCTCAACTTTCTTTGCAGACAAGCCATTTGAAATACCCTTAACTTATTTCACAGCCAATATGTCATTGAAATAATGTGTATTTTTAGAGAAATCTTCTTATATAATTAGGCAGAAAATCTCACCTGCCATAGTTTTCAAAACAGCATAATTTCACTCTTCTCAATGCTTAATCTGTTGTATTACACAACCTTTGAGTATTTAGCTTTATCAATGACATGTCCTTTAAAAATGTTTTAGAGATCCTACCAGTCTTTGAAAACATCCTTGTTCCTTGTTTCACTTCCAGTTTTATGTATATATTCTGCCTTGCACCTGATTATTCCAACAATTGATGGATGGCCTTGGGAATCTAATTCTGGTATTGATAGTCTTTACTGATTGTCTCCCCTCGTAGCTGATTTTTTCATTATTGTGTAAATTTAGATCATGAGCTCATGTTTAGCTAAACAGCTGACCTTGTAAGACGCTTAGGTGTGAACGCTCGTAAGCTTCAGGAGAAAGTCGGCAAAATTTATTTGTGTCCCTCCAATGAGTTGTCCACGAGGACACCGTTTTCTACAAGTGTTGGTCCAATACGCCCTCTAAAGGAAGGGGATTCCGACAGGGCTGATTGGCGGCCCCCGATCTGGGGCAGGGGCAGTGGGCAGCCTGTGGCCCGGTCTGGAGCCTCTTTGCATGTGTCCCTGGGACACATCTGCCTGCAAACTTCGGTCACCTGGCAGGAAGCTACGATGCCCAGACCTATGGTTAGCTGTGCAGCGAGGTGTACTGTGAGGACAGGTTCCACACACACTTCAAGTAAGAGGTCGGCCTGAGTGGAAAGGTGAGGGTTTGGGCAGCTGTGCAGACAAAGAAGGCACACTTTGGCCTGGGCCTAAATGCTTCTGACACCCCACTGGACCTTCCGTGCTCTGAGGGCCCTGCCCTGGGACCCCTGCTCCCCTGCCCTTTGTTCAGTCACAGCAGAGATGGCCACACCCACTCCTTCAGTGAGGGCAGAGTTCCAACCACCCTCAGCCCCGCCCCCTCTCCACAGGTTACCATGGACTACAGAGGCTGCATCCTGAGGCCAGGGCGTTCCGACAATGCCAAGGGCAGTCATGATGACCTTAAATGATTTCCTCTTGTGTCAGGTTTGGTAAACTTTAGGAGCTAGGAAATGGTCCACTTTACAGAAATGTTCAAATTTACTGGCATTTCTTATATTCTCTGCTATAACATTGTCCTGATTCTTTCTGTATATTCTATACTTATGTTTTTGTTTTCCTTAATCAAAGTGTGTCTTTTCAATCTTTTCAAAGAAGATTCTTTGGACTTACTAAATCACCTGAATTTTATACGTTTTCTGTTGTATTAAGTTCTGCTCATATCTTTATTTATCTTTTTTCTATGTTCTCAGGGTTTATTGTTTTGATCTTCTGATGTCAATTAAAACACTAGGTTATTCATTTTAATAAATATTTTACTTATAAAGATTTGTACTTTTGAAGATTCCAGCTTACTTTTAAGTTTCTAAGGGTCAGGTCCTCTCCATTGTTGCTGGCCTAAGGTTTAGTTCACCATATAGCAATGTATATTTTGACCTATTTTCCCCTCGACTTTCTGTGATTCCCTACATCTCAACTTTCTTTGCAGACAAGCCATTTGAAATACCCTTAACTTATTTCACAGCCAATAAGTCATTGAAATAATGTGTATTTTTAGAGAAATCTTCTTATATAATTAGGCAGAAAATCTCTCCTGCCATAGTTTTCAAAACAGCATAATTTCACTCTTCTCAATGCTTAATCTGTTGTATTACACAACCTTTGAGTATTTAGCTTTATCAATGACATGTCCTTTAAAAATGTTTTAGAGATCCTACCAGTCTTTGAAAACATCCTTGTTCCTTGTTTCAGTTCCAGTTTTATGTATATATTCTGCCTTGCACCTGATTATTCCAACAATTGATGGATGGCCTTGGGAATCTAATTCTGGTATTGATAGTCTTTACTGATTGTCTCCCCTCGTAGCTGATTTTTTCATTATTGTGTAAATTTAGATCATGAGCTCATGTTTAGCTAAACAGCTGACCTTGTAAGACGCTTAGGTGTGAACGCTCGTAAGCTTCAGGAGAAAGTCGGCAAAATTTATTTGTGTCCCTCCAATGAGTTGCCCACGAGGACACCGTTTTCTACAAGTGTTGGTCCAATACGCCCTCTAAAGGAAGGGGATACCGACAGGGCTGATTGGCGGCCCCCGATCTGGGGCAGGGGCAGTGGGCAGCCTGTGGCCCTGTCTGGAGCCTCTTTGCACGTGTCCCTGGGACACATCTGCCTGCGAACTTCGGTCACCTGGCAGGAAGCTACGATGCCCAGACCTATGGTTAGCTGTGCAGCGAGGTGTACTGTGAGGACAGGTTCCACACACACTTCAAGTAAGAGGTCGGCCTGAGTGGAAAGGTGAGAGTTTGGGCAGCTGTGCAGACAAAGAAGGCACACTTTGGCCTGGGCCTAAATGCTTGTGACACCCCACTGGACCTGCCGTGCTCTGAGGGCCCTGCCCTGGGCCCCCTGCTCCCCTGCCCTTTGTTCAGTCACAGCAGAGATGGCCACACCCACTCCTTCAGTGAGGGCAGAGTTCCAACCACCCTCAGCCCCGCCCCCTCTCCACAGGTTACCATGGACTACAGAGGCTGCATCCTGAGGCCAGGGCGTTCCGACAATGCCAAGGGCAGACATGATGACCTTAAATGATTTCCTCTTGTGTCAGGTTTGGTAAACTTTAGGAGCTAGGGAATGGTCCACTTTACAGAAATGTTCAAATTTACTGGCATTTCTTATATTCTCTGCTATAACATTGTCCTGATTCTTTCTGTATATTCTTTACTTATGTTTTTGTTTTCCTTAATCAAAGTGTGTCTTTTCAATCTTTTCAAAGAAGATTCTTTGGACTTACTAAATCACCTGAATTTTATACGTTTTCTGTTGTATTAAGTTCTGCTCATATCTTTATTTATCTTTTTTCTATGTTCTCAGGGTTTATCGTTTTGATCTTCTGATGTCAATTAAAACACTTGGTTATTCATTTTAATAAATATTTTACTTATAAAGATTTGAACTTTTGAAGATTCCAGCTTACTTGTAAGTTTCTAAGGGTCAGGTCCTCTCCATTGTTGCTGGCCTAAGGTTTAGTTCACCATATAGCAATGAATATATTGACCTATTTTCCCGTCGACTTTCTGTGATTCCCTACATCTCACCTTTCTTTGCAGACAAGCCAATTGAAATACCCTTAACTTATTTCACAGCCAATAAGTCATTGAAATAATGTGTATTTTTAGAGAAATCTTCTTATATAATTAGGCAGAAAATCTCACCTGCCATAATTTTCAAAACAGCATAATTTCACTCTTCTCAATGCTTAATCTGTTGTATTACACAACCTTTGAGTATTTAGCTTTATCAATGACATGTCCTTTAAAAATGTTTTAGAGATCCTACCAGTCTTTGAAAACATCCTTGTTCCTTGTTTCAGTTCCAGTTTTATGTATATATTCTGCCTTGCACCTGATTATTCCAACAATTGATGGATGGCCTTGGGAATCTAATTCTGGTATTGATAGTCTTTACTGATTGTCTCCCCTCGTAGCTGATTTTTTCATTATTGTGTAAATTTAGATCATGAGCTCATGTTTAGCTAAACAGCTGACCTTGTAAGACGCTTAGGTGTGAACGCTCGTAAGCTTCCGCAGAAAGACGGCAAAGATTTATTTGTGTTCCTCCAATGAGTTGCCCACGAGGACACCGTTTTCTACAAGTGTTGGTCCAATACTCCCTCTAGAGGAAGGGGACTCCGACAGGGCTGATTGGCGGCCCCCGATCTGGGGCAGGGGCAGTGGGCAGCCTGTGGCCCGGGCTGGAGCCTCTTTGCATGTGTCCCTGGGACACATCTGCCTGCGAACTCCGGTCACCTGGCAGGAAACTATGATGCCCAGAACTATGGTTAGCTGTGCAGCGAGGTGAACTGTGAGGAAAGGTTCCACACATACTTCAAGTAAGAGGTCGGCCTGAGTGGAAAGTTGAGAGTTTGGGCAGCTGTGCAGACAAAGAAGGCGCCCTTTGGCCTGGGCCTAAATGCTTGTGACACCCCACTGGACCTGCCGTGCTCTGAGGGCCCTGCCCTGGGCCCCCTGCTCCCCTGCCCTTTGTTCAGTCACAGCAGAGATGGCCACACCCACTCCTTCAGTGAGGGCAGAGTTCCAACCACCCTCAGCCCCGCCCCCTCTCCACAGGTTACCATGGACTACAGAGGCTGCATCCTGAGGCCAGGGCGTTCCGACAATGCCAAGGGCAGACATGATGACCTTAAATGATTTCCTCTTGTGTCAGGTTTGGTAAACTTTAGGAGCTAGGAAATGGTCCACTTTACAGAAATGTTCAAATTTACTGGCATTTCTTATATTCTCTGCTATAACATTGTCCTGATTCTTTCTGTATATTCTATACTTATGTTTTTGTTTTCCTTAATCAAAGTGTGTCTTTTCAATCTTTTCAAAGAAGATTCTTTGGACTTACTAAATCCCCTGAATTTTATACGTTTTCTGTTGTATTAAGTTCTGCTCATATCTTTATTTATCTTTTTTCTATGTTCTCAGGGTTTATTGTTTTGATCTTCTGATGTCAATTAAAACACTTGGTTATTCATTTTAATAAATATTTTACTTATAAAGATTTGTACTTTTGAAGATTCCAGCTTACTTTTAAGTTTCTAAGGGTCAGGTCCTCTCCATTGTTGCTGGCCTAAGGTTTAGTTCACCATATAGCAATGTATATATTGACCTATTTTCCCCTCGACTTTCTGTGATTCCCTACATCTCAACTTTCTTTGCAGACAAGCCATTTGAAATACCCTTAACTTATTTCACAGCCAATAAGTCATTGAAATAATGTGTATTTTTAGAGAAATCTTCTTATATAATTAGGCAGAAAATCTCACCTGCCATAGTTTTCAAAACAGCATAATTTCACTCTTCTCAATGCTTAATCTGTTGTATTACACAACCTTTGAGTATTTAGCTTTATCAATGACATGTACTTTAAAAATGTTTTAGAGATCCTACCAGTCTTTGAAAACATCCTTGTTCCTTGTTTCAGTTCCAGTTTTATGTATATATTCTGCCTTGCACCTGATTATTCCAACAATTGATGGATGGCCTTGGGAATCTAATTCTGGTATTGATAGTCTTTACTGATTGTCTCCCCTCGTAGCTGATTTCTTCATTATTGTGTAAATTTAGATCATGAGCTCATGTTTAGCTAAACAGCTGACCTTGTAAGACGCTTAGGTGTGAACGCTCGTAAGCTTCCGCAGAAAGACGGCAAAGATTTATTGGTGTCCCTCCAATGAGTTGCCCACGAGGACACCGTTTTCTACAAGTGTTGGTCCAATACGCCCTCTAGAGGAAGGGGACTCCGACAGGGCTGATTGGCGGCCCCCGATCTGGGGCAGGGGCAGTGGGCAGCCTGTGGCCCGGGCTGGAGCCTCTTTGCATGTGTCCCTGGGACACATCTGCCTGTGAACTTCGGTCACCTGGCAGGAAGCTACGATGCCCAGACCTATGGTTAGCTGTGCAGCGAGGTGTACTGTGAGGACAGGTTCCACACACACTTCAAGTAAGAGGTCGGCCTGAGTGGAAAGGTGAGAGTTTGGGCAGCTGTGCAGACAAAGAAGGCACACTTTGGCCTGGGCCTAAATGCTTGTGACACCCCACTGGACCTGCCGTGCTCTGAGGGCCCTGCCCTGGGCCCCCTGCTCCCCTGCCCTTTGTTCAGTCACAGCAGAGATGGCCACACCCACTCCTTCAGTGAGGGCAGAGTTCCAACCACCCTCAGCCCCGCCCCCTCTCCACAGGTTACCATGGACTACAGAGGCTGCATCCTGAGGCCAGGGCGTTCCGACAATGCCAAGGGCAGACATGATGACCTTAAATGATTTCCTCTTGTGTCAGGTTTGGTAAACTTTAGGAGCTAGGAAATGGTCCACTTTACAGAAATGTTCAAATTTACTGGCATTTCTTATATTCTCTGCTATAACATTGTCCTGATTCTTTCTGTATATTCTATACTTATGTTTTTGTTTTCCTTAATCAAAGTGTGTCTTTTCAATCTTTTCAAAGAAGATTCTTTGGACTTACTAAATCACCTGAATTTTATACGTTTTCTGTTGTATTGAGTTCTGCTCATATCTTTATTTATCTTTTTTCTATGTTCTCAGGGTTTATTGTTTTGATCTTCTGATGTCAATTAAAACACTTGGTTATTCATTTTAATAAATATTTTACTTATAAAGATTTGAACTTTTGAAGATTCCAGCTTACTTGTAAGTTTCTAAGGGTCAGGTCCTCTCCATTGTTGCTGGCCTAAGGTTTAGTTCACCATATAGCAATGTATATATTGACCTATTTTCCCCTCGACTTTCTGTGATTCCCTACATCTCACCTTTCTTTGCAGACAAGCCATTTGAAATACCCTTAACTTATTTCACAGCCAATAAGTCATTGAAATAATGTGTATTTTTAGAGAAATCTTCTTATATAATTAGGCAGAAAATCTCACCTGCCATAGTTTTCAAAACAGCATAATTTCACTCTTCTCAATGCTTAATCTGTTGTATTACACAACCTTTGAGTATTTAGCTTTATCAATGACATGTACTTTAAAAATGTTTTAGAGATCCTACCAGTCTTTGAAAACATCCTTGTTCCTTGTTTCAGTTCCAGTTTTATGTATATATTCTGCCTTGCACCTGATTATTCCAACAATTGATGGATGGCCTTGGGAATCTAATTCTGGTATTGATAGTCTTTACTGATTGTCTCCCCTCGTAGCTGATTTTTTCATTATTGTGTAAATTTAGATCATGAGCTCATGTTTAGCTAAACAGCTGACCTTGTAAGACGCTTAGGTGTGAACGCTCGTAAGCTTCAGGAGAAAGTCGGCAAAATTTATTTGTGTCCCTCCAATGAGTTGCCCACGAGGACACCGTTTTCTACAGGTGTTGGTCCAATACGCCCTCTAAAGGAAGGGGATTCCGACAGGGCTGATTGGCGGCCCCCGATCTGGGGCAGGGGCAGTGGGCAGCCTGTGGCCCGGTCTGGAGCCTCTTTGCATGTGTCCCTGGGACACATCTGCCTGCGAACTTCGGTCACCTGGCAGGAAGCTACGATGCCCAGACCTATGGTTAGCTGTGCAGCGAGGTGTACTGTGAGGACAGGTTCCAAACACACTTCAAGTAAGAGGTCGGCCTGAGTGGAAAGGTGAGAGTTTGGGCAGCTGTGCAGACAAAGAAGGCGCCCTTTGGCCTGGTCCTAAATGCTTGTGACACCCCACTGGACCTGCCGTGCTCTGAGGGCCCTGCCCTGGGAACCCTGCTCCCCTGCCCTTTGTTCAGTCACAGCAGAGATGGCCACACCCACTCCTTCAGTGAGGGCAGAGTTCCAACCACCCTCAGCCCCGCCCCCTCTCCACAGGTTACCATGGACTACAGAGGCTGCATCCTGAGGCTAGGGCGTTCCGACAATGCCAAGGGCAGACATGATGACCTTAAATGATTTCCTCTTGTGTCAGGTTTGGTAAACTTTAGGAGCTAGGAAATGGTCCACTTTACAGAAATGTTCAAATTTACTGGCATTTCTTATATTCTCTGCTATAACATTGTCCTGATTCTTTCTGTATATTCTATACTTATGTTTTTGTTTTCCTTAATCAAAGTGTGTCTTTTCAATCTTTTCAAAGAAGATTCTTTGGACTTACTAAATCACCTGAATTTTATACGTTTTCTGTTGTATTAAGTTCTGCTCATATCTTTATTTATCTTTTTTCTATGTTCTCAGGGTTTATTGTTTTGATCTTCTGTTGTCAATTAAAACACTTGGTTATTCATTTTAATAAATATTTTACTTATAAAGATTTGAACTTTTGAAGATTCCAGCTTACTTGTAAGTTTCTAAGGGTCAGGTCCTCTCCATTGTTGCTGGCCTAAGGTTTAGTTCACCATATAGCAATGTATATATTGACCTATTTTCCCCTCGACTTTCTGTGATTCCCTACATCTCACCTTTCTTTGCAGACAAGCCATTTGAAATACCCTTAACTTATTTCACAGCCAATAAGTCATTGAAATAATGTGTATTTTTAGAGAAATCTTCTTATATAATTAGGCAGAAAATCTCACCTGCCATAGTTTTCAAAACAGCATAATTTCACTCTTCTCAATGCTTAATCTGTTGTATTACACAACCTTTGAGTATTTAGCTTTATCAATGACATGTCCTTTAAAAATGTTTTAGAGATCCTACCAGTCTTTGAAAACATCCTTGTTCCTTGTTTCAGTTCCAGTTTTATGTATATATTCTGCCTTGCACCTGATTATTCCAACAATTGATGGATGGCCTTGGGAATCTAATTCTGGTATTGATAGTCTTTACTGATTGTCTCCCCTCGTAGCTGATTTCTTCATTATTGTGTAAATTTAGATCATGAGCTCATGTTTAGCTAAACAGCTGACCTTGTAAGACGCTTAGGTGTGAACGCTCGTAAGCTTCCGCAGAAAGACGGCAAAGATTTATTGGTGTCCCTCCAATGAGTTGCCCACGAGGACACCGTTTTCTACAAGTGTTGGTCCAATACGCCCTCTAGAGGAAGGGGACTCCGACAGGGCTGATTGGTGGCCCCCGATCTGGGGCAGGGGCAGTGGGCAGCCTGTGGCCCGGTCTGGAGCCTCTTTGCATGTGTCCCTGGGACACATCTGCCTGTGAACTTCGGTCACCTGGCAGGAAGCTACGATGCCCAGACCTATGGTTAGCTGTGCAGCGAGGTGTACTGTGAGGACAGGTTCCACACACACTTCAAGTAAGAGGTCGGCCTGAGTGGAAAGGTGAGAGTTTGGGCAGCTGTGCAGACAAAGAAGGCACACTTTGGCCTGGGCCTAAATGCTTGTGACACCCCACTGGACCTGCCGTGCTCTGAGGGCCCTGCCCTGGGCCCCCTGCTCCCCTGCCCTTTGTTCAGTCACAGCAGAGATGGCCACACCCACTCCTTCAGTGAGGGCAGAGTTCCAACCACCCTCAGCCCCGCCCCCTCTCCACAGGTTACCATGGACTACAGAGGCTGCATCCTGAGACCAGGGCGTTCCGACAATGCCAAGGGCAGACATGATGACCTTAAATGATTTCCTCTTGTGTCAGGTTTGGTAAACTTTAGGAGCTAGGAAATGGTCCACTTTACAGAAATGTTCAAATTTACTGGCATTTCTTATATTCTCTGCTATAACATTGTCCTGATTCTTTCTGTATATTCTATACTTATGTTTTTGTTTTCCTTAATCAAAGTGTGTCTTTTCAATCTTTTCAAAGAAGATTCTTTGGACTTACTAAATCACCTGAATTTTATACGTTTTCTGTTGTATTAAGTTCTGCTCATATCTTTATTTATCTTTTTTCTATGTTCTCAGGGTTTATTGTTTTGATCTTCTGATGTCAATTAAAACACTTGGTTATTCATTTTAATAAATATTTTACTTATAAAGATTTGAACTTTTGAAGATTCCAGCTTACTTGTAAGTTTCTAAGGGTCAGGTCCTCTCCATTGTTGCTGGCCTAAGGTTTAGTTCACCATATAGCAATGTATATATTGACCTATTTTCCCCTCGACTTTCTGTGATTCCCTACATCTCACCTTTCTTTGCAGACAAGCCATTTGAAATACCCTTAACTTATTTCACAGCCAATAAGTCATTGAAATAATGTGTATTTTTAGAGAAATCTTCTTATATAATTAGGCAGAAAATCTCACCTGCCATAGTTTTCAAAACAGCATAATTTCACTCTTCTCAATGCTTAATCTGTTGTATTACACAACCTTTGAGTATTTAGCTTTATCAATGACATTTCCTTTAAAAATGTTTTAGAGATCCTACCAGTCTTTGAAAACATCCTTGTTCCTTGTTTCAGTTCCAGTTTTATGTATATATTCTGCCTTGCACCTGATTATTCCAACAATTGATGGATGGCCTGGGAATCTAATTCTGGTATTGATAGTCTTTACTGATTGTCTCCCCTCGTAGCTGATTTTTTCATTATTGTGTAAATTTAGATCATGAGGTCATGTTTAGCTAAACAGCTGACCTTGTAAGACGCTTAGGTGCGAACGCTCGTAAGCTTCAGGAGAAAGTCGGCAAAATTTATTTGTGTCCCTCCAATGAGTTGCCCACGAGGACACCGTTTTCTACAAGTGTTGGTCCAAAACTCCTTCTAAAGGAAGGGGATTCCGACAGGGCTGATTGGCGGCCCCCGATCTGGGGCAGGGGCAGTGGGCAGCCTGTGGCCTTGTCTGGAGCCTCTTTGGATGTGTCCCTGGGACACATCTGCCTGCGAACTTCGGTCACCTGGCAGGAAGCTACGATGCCCAGACCTATGGTTAGCTGTGCAGCGAGCTGTACTGTGAGGACAGGTTCCACACACACTTCAAGTAAGACGTCGGCCTGAGTGGAAAGGTGAGAGTTTGGGCAGCTGTGCAGACAAAGAAGGCACACTTTGGTCTGGGTCTAAATGCTTGTGACACCCCACTGGACCTGCCGTGCTCTGAGGGCCCTGCCCTGGTCCCCCTGCTCCCCTGCCCTTTGTTCAGTCACAGCAGAGATGGCCACACCCACTCCTTCAGTGAGGGCAGAGTTCCAACCACCCTCAGCCCCGCCCCCTCTCCACAGGTTACCATGGACTACAGAGGCTGCATCCTGAGGCCAGGGCGTTCCGACAATGCCAAGGGCAGACATGATGACCTTAAATGATTTCCTCTTGTGTCAGGTTTGGTAAACTTTAGGAGCTAGGAAATGGTCCACTTTACAGAAATGTTCAAATTTACTGGCATTTCTTATATTCTCTGCTATAACATTGTCCTGATTCTTTCTGTATATTCTATACTTATGTTTTTGTTTTCCTTAATCAAAGTGTGTCTTTTCAATCTTTTCAAAGAAGATTCTTTGGACTTACTAAATCACCTGAATTTTATACGTTTTCTGTTGTATTAAGTTCTGCTCATATCTTTATTTATCTTTTTTCTATGTTCTCAGGGTTTATTGTTTTGATCTTCTGATGTCAATTAAAACACTTGGTTATTCATTTTAATAAATATTTTACTTATAAAGATTTGAACTTTTGAAGATTCCAGCTTACTTGTAAGTTTCTAAGGCTCAGGTCCTCTCCATTGTTGCTGGCCTAAGGTTTAGTTCACCATATAGCAATGTATATATTGACCTATTTTCCCCTCGACTTTCTGTGATTCCCTACATCTCACCTTTCTTTGCAGACAAGCCATTTGAAATACCCTTAACTTATTTCACAGCCAATAAGTCATTGAAATAATGTGTATTTTTAGAGAAATCTTCTTATATAATTAGGCAGAAAATCTCACCTGCCATAGTTTTCAAAACAGCATAATTTCACTCTTCTCAATGCTTAATCTGTTGTATTACACAACCTTTGAGTATTTAGCTTTATCAATGACATGTCCTTTAAAAATGTTTTAGAGATCCTACCAGTCTTTGAAAACATCCTTGTTCCTTGTTTCAGTTCCAGTTTTATGTATATATTCTGCCTTGCACCTGATTATTCCAACAATTGATGGATGGCCTTGGGAATCTAATTCTGGTATTGATAGTCTTTACTGATTGTCTCCCCTCGTAGCTGATTTCTTCATTATTGTGTAAATTTAGATCATGAGCTCATGTTTAGCTAAACAGCTGACCTTGTAAGACGCTTAGGTGTGAACGCTCGGAAGCTTCCGCAGAAAGACGGCAAAGATTTATTGGTGTCCCTCCAATGAGTTGCCCACGAGGACACCGTTTTCTACAAGTGTTGGTCCAATACGCCCTCTAGAGGAAGGGGATTCCGACAGGGCTGATTGGCGGCCCCCGATCTGGGGCAGGGGCAGTGGGCAGCCTGTGGCCCGGTCTGGAGCCTCTTTGCATGTGTCCCTGGGACACATCTGCCTGCGAACTTCGGTCACCTGGCAGGAAGCTACGATGCCCAGACCTATGGTTAGCTGTGCAGCGAGGTGTACTGTGAGGACAGGTTCCACACACACTTCAAGTAAGAGGTCGGCCTGAGTGGAAAGGTGAGAGTTTGGGCAGCTGTGCAGACAAAGAAGGCACACTTTGGCCTGGGCCTAAATGCTTGTGACACCCCACTGGACCTGCTGTGCTCTGAGGGCCCTGCCCTGGGCCCCCTGCTCCCCTGCCCTTTGTTCAGTCACAGCAGAGATGGCCACACCCACTCCTTCAGTGAGGGCAGAGTTCCAACCACCCTCAGCCCCGCCCCCTCTCCACAGGTTACCATGGACTACAGAGGCTGCATCCTGAGGCCAGGGCGTTCCGACAATGCCAAGGGCAGACATGATGACCTTAAATGATTTCCTCTTGTGTCAGGTTTGGTAAACTTTAGGAGCTAGGAAATGGTCCACTTTACAGAAATGTTCAAATTTACTGGCATTTCTTATATTCTCTGCTATAACATTGTCCTGATTCTTTCTGTATATTCTATACTTATGTTTTTGTTTTCCTTAATCAAAGTGTGTCTTTTCAATCTTTTCAAAGAAGATTCTTTGGACTTACTAAATCACCTGAATTTTATACGTTTTCTGTTGTATTAAGTTCTGCTCATATCTTTATTTATCTTTTTTCTATGTTCTCAGGGTTTATTGTTTTGATCTTCTGATGTCAATTAAAACACTTGGTTATTCATTTTAATAAATATTTTACTTATAAAGATTTGAACTTTTGAAGATTCCAGCTTACTTGTAAGTTTCTAAGGGTCAGGTCCTCTCCATTGTTGCTGGCCTAAGGTTTAGTTCACCATATAGCAATGTATATATTGACCTATTTTCCCCTCGACTTTCTGTGATTCCCTACATCTCACCTTTCTTTGCAGACAAGCCATTTGAAATACCCTTAACTTATTTCACAGCCAATAAGTCATTGAAATAATGTGTATTTTTAGAGAAATCTTCTTATATAATTAGGCAGAAAATCTCACCTGCCATAGTTTTCAAAACAGCATAATTTCACTCTTCTCAATGCTTAATCTGTTGTATTACACAACCTTTGAGTATTTAGCTTTATCAATGACATTTCCTTTAAAAATGTTTTAGAGATCCTACCAGTCTTTGAAAACATCCTTGTTCCTTGTTTCAGTTCCAGTTTTATGTATATATTCTGCCTTGCACCTGATTATTCCAACAATTGATGGATGGCCTGGGAATCTAATTCTGGTATTGATAGTCTTTACTGATTGTCTCCCCTCGTAGCTGATTTTTTCATTATTGTGTAAATTTAGATCATGAGGTCATGTTTAGCTAAACAGCTGACCTTGTAAGACGCTTAGGTGCGAACGCTCGTAAGCTTCAGGAGAAAGTCGGCAAAATTTATTTGTGTCCCTCCAATGAGTTGCCCACGAGGACACCGTTTTCTACAAGTGTTGGTCCAAAACTCCTTCTAAAGGAAGGGGATTCCGACAGGGCTGATTGGCGGCCCCCGATCTGGGGCAGGGGCAGTGGGCAGCCTGTGGCCCTGTCTGGAGCCTCTTTGGATGTGTCCCTGGGACACATCTGCCTGCGAACTTCGGTCACCTGGCAGGAAGCTACGATGCCCAGACCTATGGTTAGCTGTGCAGCGAGCTGTACTGTGAGGACAGGTTCCACACACACTTCAAGTAAGACGTCGGCCTGAGTGGAAAGGTGAGAGTTTGGGCAGCTGTGCAGACAAAGAAGGCACACTTTGGTCTGGGTCTAAATGCTTGTGACACCCCACTGGACCTGCCGTGCTCTGAGGGCCCTGCCCTGGTCCCCCTGCTCCCCTGCCCTTTGTTCAGTCACAGCAGAGATGGCCACACCCACTCCTTCAGTGAGGGCAGAGTTCCAACCACCCTCAGCCCCGCCCCCTCTCCACAGGTTACCATGGACTACAGAGGCTGCATCCTGAGGCCAGGGCGTTCCGACAATGCCAAGGGCAGACATGATGACCTTAAATGATTTCCTCTTGTGTCAGGTTTGGTAAACTTTAGGAGCTAGGAAATGGTCCACTTTACAGAAATGTTCAAATTTACTGGCATTTCTTATATTCTCTGCTATAACATTGTCCTGATTCTTTCTGTATATTCTATACTTATGTTTTTGTTTTCCTTAATCAAAGTGTGTCTTTTCAATCTTTTCAAAGAAGATTCTTTGGACTTACTAAATCACCTGAATTTTATACGTTTTCTGTTGTATTAAGTTCTGCTCATATCTTTATTTATCTTTTTTCTATGTTCTCAGGGTTTATTGTTTTGATCTTCTGATGTCAATTAAAACACTTGGTTATTCATTTTAATAAATATTTTACTTATAAAGATTTGAACTTTTGAAGATTCCAGCTTACTTGTAAGTTTCTAAGGGTCAGGTCCTCTCCATTGTTGCTGGCCTAAGGTTTAGTTCACCATATAGCAATGTATATATTGACCTATTTTCCCCTCGACTTTCTGTGATTCCCTACATCTCACCTTTCTTTGCAGACAAGCCATTTGAAATACCCTTAACTTATTTCACAGCCAATAAGTCATTGAAATAATGTGTATTTTTAGAGAAATCTTCTTATATAATTAGGCAGAAAATCTCACCTGCCATAGTTTTCAAAACAGCATAATTTCACTCTTCTCAATGCTTAATCTGTTGTATTACACAACCTTTGAGTATTTAGCTTTATCAATGACATGTCCTTTAAAAATGTTTTAGAGATCCTACCAGTCTTTGAAAACATCCTTGTTCCTTGTTTCAGTTCCAGTTTTATGTATATATTCTGCCTTGCACCTGATTATTCCAACAATTGATGGATGGCCTTGGGAATCTAATTCTGGTATTGATAGTCTTTACTGATTGTCTCCCCTCGTAGCTGATTTCTTCATTATTGTGTAAATTTAGATCATGAGCTCATGTTTAGCTAAACAGCTGACCTTGTAAGACGCTTAGGTGTGAACGCTCGTAAGCTTCCGCAGAAAGACGGCAAAGATTTATTGGTGTCCCTCCAATGAGTTGCCCACGAGGACACCGTTTTCTACAAGTGTTGGTCCAATACGCCCTCTAGAGGAAGGGGATTCCGACAGGGCTGATTGGCGGCCCCCGATCTGGGGCAGGGGCAGTGGGCAGCCTGTGGCCCGGTCTGGAGCCTCTTTGCATGTGTCCCTGGGACACATCTGCCTGCGAACTTCGGTCACCTGGCCGGAAGCTACGATGCCCAGACCTATGGTTAGCTGTGCAGCGAGGTGTACTGTGAGGACAGGTTCCACACACACTTCAAGTAAGAGGTCGGCCTGAGTGGAAAGGTGAGAGTTTGGGCAGCTGTGCAGACAAAGAAGGCACACTTTGGCCTGGGCCTAAATGCTTGTGACACCCCACTGGACCTGCCGTGCTCTGAGGGCCCTGCCCTGGGCCCCCTGCTCCCCTGCCCTTTGTTCAGTCACAGCAGAGATGGCCACACCCACTCCTTCAGTGAGGGCAGAGTTCCAACCACCCTCAGCCCCGCCCCCTCTCCACAGGTTACCATGGACTACAGAGGCTGCATCCTGAGGCCAGGGCGTTCCGACAATGCCAAGGGCAGACATGATGACCTTAAATGATTTCCTCTTGTGTCAGGTTTGGTAAACTTTAGGAGCTAGGAAATGGTCCACTTTACAGAAATGTTCAAATTTACTGGCATTTCTTATATTCTCTGCTATAACATTGTCCTGATTCTTTCTGTATATTCTATACTTATGTTTTTGTTTTCCTTAATCAAAGAGTGTCTTTTCAATCTTTTCAAAGAAGATTCTTTGGACTTACTAAATCACCTGAATTTTATACGTTTTCTGTTGTATTAAGTTCTGCTCATATCTTTATTTATCTTTTTTCTATGTTCTCAGGGTTTATTGTTTTGATCTTCTGATGTCAATTAAAACACTTGGTTATTCATTTTAATAAATATTTTACTTATAAAGATTTGAACTTTTGAAGATTCCAGCTTACTTGTAAGTTTCTAAGGGTCAGGTCCTCTCCATTGTTGCTGGCCTAAGGTTTAGTTCACCATATAGCAATGTATATATTGACCTATTTTCCCCTCGACTTTCTGTGATTCCCTACATCTCACCTTTCTTTGCAGACAAGCCATTTGAAATACCCTTAACTTATTTCACAGCCAATAAGTCATTGAAATAATGTGTATTTTTAGAGAAATCTTCTTATATAATTAG
This sequence comes from Mesoplodon mirus, assembly GCF_964341445.2. NCBI lineage: Eukaryota > Metazoa > Chordata > Mammalia > Artiodactyla > Ziphiidae > Mesoplodon > Mesoplodon mirus. The sequence goes on along the minus strand of NC_138976.1, from coordinate 175,753,745 downwards.
GCAGAAAATCTCACCTGCCATAGTTTTCAAAACAGCATAATTTCACTCTTCTCAATGCTTAATCTGTTGTATTACACAACCTTTGAGTATTTAGCTTTATCAATGACATGTACTTTAAAAATGTTTTAGAGATCCTACCAGTCTTTGAAAACATCCTTGTTCCTTGTTTCAGTTCCAGTTTTATGTATATATTCTGCCTTGCACCTGATTATTCCAACAATTGATGGATGGCCTGGGAATCTAATTCTGGTATTGATAGTCTTTACTGATTGTCTCCCCTCGTAGCTGATTTTTTCATTATTGTGTAAATTTAGATCATGAGGTCATGTTTAGCTAAACAGCTGACCTTGTAAGACGCTTAGGTGCGAACGCTCGTAAGCTTCAGGAGAAAGTCGGCAAAATTTATTTGTGTCCCTCCAATGAGTTGCCCACGAGGACACCGTTTTCTACAAGTGTTGGTCCAATACTCCCTCTAAAGGAAGGGGATTCCGACAGGGCTGATTGGCGGCCCCCGATCTGGGGCAGGGGCAGTGGGCAGCCTGTGGCCCGGTCTGGAGCCTCTTTGCATGTGTCCCTGGGACACATCTGCCTGCGAACTTCGGTCACCTCGCAGGAAACTACGATGCCCAGAACTATGGTTAGCTGTGCAGCGAGGTGAACTGTGAGGACAGGTTCCACACACACTTCAAGTAAGAGGTCGGCCTGAGTGGAAAGGTGAGAGTTTGGGCAGCTGTGCAGACAAAGAAGGCGCCCTTTGGCCTGGGCCTAAATGCTTGTGACACCCCACTGGACCTGCCGTGCTCTGAGGGCCCTGCCCTGGGCCCCCTGCTCCCCTGCCCTTTGTTCAGTCACAGCAGAGATGGCCACACCCACTCCTTCAGTGAGGGCAGAGTTCCAACCACCCTCAGCCCCGCCCCCTCTCCACAGGTTACCATGGACTACAGAGGCTGCATCCTGAGGCCAGGGCGTTCCGACAATGCCAAGGGCAGACATGATGTCCTTAAATGATTTCCTCTTGTGTCAGGTTTGGTAAACTTTAGGAGCTAGGAAATGATCCACTTTACAGAAATGTTCAAATTTACTGGCATTTCTTATATTCTCTGCTATAACATTGTCCTGATTCTTTCTGTATATTCTATACTTATGTTTTTGTTTTCCTTAATCAAAGTGTGTCTTTTCAATCTTTTCAAAGAAGATTCTTTGGACTTACTAAATCACCTGAATTTTATACATTTTCTGTTGTATTAAGTTCTGCTCATATCTTTATTTATCTTTTTTCTATGTTCTCAGGGTTTATTGTTTTGATCTTCTGATGTCAATTAAAACACTTGGTTATTCATTTTAATAAATATTTTACTTATAAAGATTTGAACTTTTGAAGATTCCAGCTTACTTGTAAGTTTCTAAGGGTCAGGTCCTCTCCATTGTTGCTGGCCTAAAGTTTAGTTCACCATATAGCAATGTATATATTGACCTATTTTCCCCTCGACTTTCTGTGATTCCCTACATCTCACCTTTCTTTGCAGACAAGCCATTTGAAATACCCTTAACTTATTTCACAGCCAATAAGTCATTGAAATAATGTGTATTTTTAGAGAAATCTTCTTATATAATTAGGCAGAAAATCTCACCTGCCATAGTTTTCAAAACAGCATAATTTCACTCTTCTCAATGCTTAATCTGTTGTATTATACAACCTTTGAGTATTTAGCTTTATCAATGACATGTACTTTAAAAATGTTTTAGAGATCCTACCAGTCTTTGAAAACATCCTTGTTCCTTGTTTCAGTTCCAGTTTTATGTATATATTCTGCCTTGCACCTGATTATTCCAACAATTGATGGATGGCCTTGGGAATCTAATTCTGGTATTGATAGTCGTAACTGATTGTCTCCACTCGTAGCTGATTTTTTCATTATTGTGTAAATTTAGATCATGAGCTCATGTTTATCTAAACAGCTGACCTTGTAAGACGCTTAGGTGTGAACGCTCGTAAGCTTCAGGAGAAAGTCGGCAAAATTTATTTGTGTCCCTCCAATGAGTTGCCCACGAGGACACCGTTTTCTACAAGTGTTGGTCCAATACACCCTCTAGAGGAAGGGGACTCTGACAGGGCTGATTGGCGGCCACCGATCTGGGGCAGGGGCAGTGTGCAGCCTGTGGCCCGGGCTGAAGCCTCTTTGCATGTGTACCTGGGACACATCTGCCTGCGAACTTCGGTCACCTGGCAGAAAGCTACGATGCCCAGACCTATGGTTAGCTGTGCAGCGAGGTGTACTGTGAGGACAGGTTCCACACACACTTCAAGTAAGAGGTCGGCCTGAGTGGAAAGGTGAGAGTTTGGGCAGCTGTGCAGACAAAGAAGGCGCCCTTTGGCCTGGGCCTAAATGCTTGTGACACCCCACTGGACCTGCCGTGCTCTGAGGGCCCTGCCCTGGGGCCCCTGCTCCCCTGCCCTTTTTTCAGTCACAGCAGAGATGGCCACACCCACTCCTTCAGTGAGGGCAGAGTTCCAACCACCCTCAGCCCCGCCCCCTCTCCGCAGGTTACCATGGACTACAGTGGCTGCATCCTGAGGCCAGGGCGTTCCTACAATGCCAAGGGCAGACATGATGACCTTAAATGATTTCCTCTTGTGTCAGGTTTGGTAAACTTTAGGAGCTAGGGAATGGTCCACTTTACAGAAATGTTCAAATTTACTGGCATTTCATATATTCTCTGCTATAACATTGTCCTGATTCTTTCTGTATATTCTTTACTTATGTTTTTGTTTTCCTTAATCAAAGTGTGTCTTTTCAATCTTTTCAAAGAAGATTCTTTGGACTTACTAAATCACCTGAATTTTATACGTTTTCTGTTGTATTAAGTTCTGCTCATATCTTTATTTATCTTTTTTCTATGTTCTCAGGGTTTATTGTTTTGATCTTCTGATGTCAATTAAAACACTTGGTTATTCATTTTAATAAATATTTTACTTATAAAGATTTGAACTTTTGAAGATTCCAGCTTACTTGTAAGTTTCTAAGGGTCAGGTCCTCTCCATTGTTGCTGGCCTAAGGTTTAGTTCACCATATAGCAATGAATATATTGACCTATTTTCCCCTCGACTTTCTGTGATTCCCTACATCTCAACTTTCTGTGCAGACAAGCCATTTGAAATACCCTTAACTTATTTCACAGCCAATAAGTCATTGAAATAATGTGTATTTTTAGAGAAATCTTCTTATATAATTAGGCAGAAAATCTCACCTGACATAGTTTTCAAAACAGGATAATTTCACTCTTCTCAGAGCTTAATCTGTTGTATTACACAACCTTTGAGTATTTAGCTTTATCAATGACATGTCCTTTAAAAATGTTTTAGAGATCCTACCAGTCTTTGAAAACATCCTTGTTCCTTGTTTCAGTTCCAGTTTTATGTATATATTCTGCCTTGCACCTGATTATTCCAACAATTGATGGATGGCCTTGGGAATCTAATTCTGGTATTGATAGTCTTTACTGATTGTCTCCCCTCGTAGCTGATTTCTTCATTATTGTGTAAATTTAGATCATGAGCTCATGTTTAGCTAAACAGCTGACCTTGTAAGACGCTTAGGTGTGAACGCTCGTAAGCTTCCGCAGAAAGACGGCAAAGATTTATTGGTGTCCCTCCAATGAGTTGCCCACGAGGACACCGTTTTCTACAAGTGTTGGTCCAATACTCCCTCTAGAGGAAGGGGACTCCGACAGGGCTGATTGGCGGCCCCCGATCTGGGGCAGGGGCAGTGGGCAGCCTGTGGCCCGGGCTGGAGCCTCTTTGCATGTGTCCCTGGGACACATCTGCCTGCGAACTTCGGTCACCTGGCAGGAAACTACGATGCCCAGATCTATGGTTAGCTGTGCAGCGAGGTGTACTGTGAGGACAGGTTCCACACATACTTCAAGTAAGAGGTCGGCCTGAGTGGAAAGGTGAGAGTTTGGGCAGCTGTGCAGACAAAGAAGGCGCCCTTTGGCCTGGGCCTAAATGCTTGTGACACCCCACTGGACCTGCCGTGCTCTGAGGGCCCTGCCCTGGGCCCCCTGCTCCCCTGCCCTTTGTTCAGTCACTGCAGAGATGGCCACACCCACTCCTTCAGTGAGGGCAGAGTTCCAACCACCCTCAGCCCCGCCCCCTCTCCGCAGGTTACCCTGGACTACAGAGGCTGCATCCTGAGGCCAGGGCGTTCCGAGAATGCCAAGGGCAGACATGATGACCTTAAATGATTTCCTCTTTTGTCAGGTTTGGTAAACTTTAGGAGCTAGGAAATGGTCCACTTTACAGAAATGTTCAAATTTACTGGCATTTCTTATATTCTCTGCTATAACATTGTCCTGATTCTTTCTGTATATTCTATACATATGTTTTTGTTTTCCTTAATCAAAGTGTGTCTTTTCAATCTTTTCAAAGAAGATTCTTTGGACTTACTAAATCACCTGAATTTTATATGTTTTCTGTTGTATTAAGTTCTGCTCATATCTTTATTTATCTTTTTTCTATGTTCTCAGGGTTTATTGTTTTGATCTTCTGATGTCAATTAAAACACTTGGTTATTCATTTTAATAAATATTTTACTTATAAAGATTTGAACTTTTGAAGATTCCAGCTTACTTGTAAGTTTCTAAGGGTCAGGTCCTCTCCATTGTTGCTGGCCTAAGGTTTAGTTCACCATATAGCAATGTATATTTTGACCTATTTTCCCCTCGACTTTCTGTGATTCCCTACATCTCAACTTTCTTTGCAGACAAGCCATTTGAAATACCCTTAACTTATTTCACAGCCAATATGTCATTGAAATAATGTGTATTTTTAGAGAAATCTTCTTATATAATTAGGCAGAAAATCTCACCTGCCATAGTTTTCAAAACAGCATAATTTCACTCTTCTCAATGCTTAATCTGTTGTATTACACAACCTTTGAGTATTTAGCTTTATCAATGACATGTCCTTTAAAAATGTTTTAGAGATCCTACCAGTCTTTGAAAACATCCTTGTTCCTTGTTTCAGTTCCAGTTTTATGTATATATTCTGCCTTGCACCTGATTATTCCAACAATTGATGGATGGCCTTGGGAATCTAATTCTGGTATTGATAGTCTTTACTGATTGTCTCCCCTCGTAGCTGATTTTTTCATTATTGTGTAAATTTAGATCATGAGCTCATGTTTAGCTAAACAGCTGACCTTGTAAGACGCTTAGGTGTGAACGCTCGTAAGCTTCAGGAGAAAGTCGGCAAAATTTATTTGTGTCCCTCCAATGAGTTGTCCACGAGGACACCGTTTTCTACAAGTGTTGGTCCAATACGCCCTCTAAAGGAAGGGGATTCCGACAGGGCTGATTGGCGGCCCCCGATCTGGGGCAGGGGCAGTGGGCAGCCTGTGGCCCGGTCTGGAGCCTCTTTGCATGTGTCCCTGGGACACATCTGCCTGCAAACTTCGGTCACCTGGCAGGAAGCTACGATGCCCAGACCTATGGTTAGCTGTGCAGCGAGGTGTACTGTGAGGACAGGTTCCACACACACTTCAAGTAAGAGGTCGGCCTGAGTGGAAAGGTGAGGGTTTGGGCAGCTGTGCAGACAAAGAAGGCACACTTTGGCCTGGGCCTAAATGCTTGTGACACCCCACTGGACCTTCCGTGCTCTGAGGGCCCTGCCCTGGGACCCCTGCTCCCCTGCCCTTTGTTCAGTCACAGCAGAGATGGCCACACCCACTCCTTCAGTGAGGGCAGAGTTCCAACCACCCTCAGCCCCGCCCCCTCTCCACAGGTTACCATGGACTACAGAGGCTGCATCCTGAGGCCAGGGCGTTCCGACAATGCCAAGGGCAGACATGATGACCTTAAATGATTTCCTCTTGTGTCAGGTTTGGTAAACTTTAGGAGCTAGGAAATGGTCCACTTTACAGAAATGTTCAAATTTACTGGCATTTCTTATATTCTCTGCTATAACATTGTCCTGATTCTTTCTGTATATTCTATACATATGTTTTTGTTTTCCTTAATCAAAGTGTGTCTTTTCAATCTTTTCAAAGAAGATTCTTTGGACTTACTAAATCACCTGAATTTTATACGTTTTCTGTTGTATTAAGTTCTGCTCATATCTTTATTTATCTTTTTTCTATGTTCTCAGGGTTTATTGTTTTGATCTTCTGATGTCAATTAAAACACTTGGTTATTCATTTTAATAAATATTTTACTTATAAAGATTTGAACTTTTGAAGATTCCAGCTTACTTTTAAGTTTCTAAGGGTCAGGTCCTCTCCATTGTTGCTGGCCTAAGGTTTAGTTCACCATATAGCAATGAATATATTGACCTATTTTCCCCTCGACTTTCTGTGATTCCCTACATCTCAACTTTCTTTGCAGACAAGCCATTTGAAATACCCTTAACTTATTTCACAGCCAATATGTCATTGAAATAATGTGTATTTTTAGAGAAATCTTCTTATATAATTAGGCAGAAAATCTCACCTGCCATAGTTTTCAAAACAGCATAATTTCACTCTTCTCAATGCTTAATCTGTTGTATTACACAACCTTTGAGTATTTAGCTTTATCAATGACATGTCCTTTAAAAATGTTTTAGAGATCCTACCAGTCTTTGAAAACATCCTTGTTCCTTGTTTCAGTTCCAGTTTTATGTATATATTCTGCCTTGCACCTGATTATTCCAACAATTGATGGATGGCCTTGGGAATCTAATTCTGGTATTGATAGTCTTTACTGATTGTCTCCCCTCGTAGCTGATTTTTTCATTATTGTGTAAATTTAGATCATGAGCTCATGTTTAGCTAAACAGCTGACCTTGTAAGACGCTTAGGTGTGAACGCTCGTAAGCTTCAGGAGAAAGTCGGCAAAATTTATTTGTGTCCCTCCAATGAGTTGTCCACGAGGACACCGTTTTCTACAAGTGTTGGTCCAATACGCCCTCTAAAGGAAGGGGATTCCGACAGGGCTGATTGGCGGCCCCCGATCTGGGGCAGGGGCAGTGGGCAGCCTGTGGCCCGGTCTGGAGCCTCTTTGCATGTGTCCCTGGGACACATCTGCCTGCAAACTTCGGTCACCTGGCAGGAAGCTACGATGCCCAGACCTATGGTTAGCTGTGCAGCGAGGTGTACTGTGAGGACAGGTTCCACACACACTTCAAGTAAGAGGTCGGCCTGAGTGGAAAGGTGAGGGTTTGGGCAGCTGTGCAGACAAAGAAGGCACACTTTGGCCTGGGCCTAAATGCTTGTGACACCCCACTGGACCTTCCGTGCTCTGAGGGCCCTGCCCTGGGACCCCTGCTCCCCTGCCCTTTGTTCAGTCACAGCAGAGATGGCCACACCCACTCCTTCAGTGAGGGCAGAGTTCCAACCACCCTCAGCCCCGCCCCCTCTCCACAGGTTACCATGGACTACAGAGGCTGCATCCTGAGGCCAGGGCGTTCCGACAATGCCAAGGGCAGACATGATGACCTTAAATGATTTCCTCTTGTGTCAGGTTTGGTAAACTTTAGGAGCTAGGAAATGGTCCACTTTACAGAAATGTTCAAATTTACTGGCATTTCTTATATTCTCTGCTATAACATTGTCCTGATTCTTTCTGTATATTCTATACATATGTTTTTGTTTTCCTTAATCAAAGTGTGTCTTTTCAATCTTTTCAAAGAAGATTCTTTGGACTTACTAAATCACCTGAATTTTATACGTTTTCTGTTGTATTAAGTTCTGCTCATATCTTTATTTATCTTTTTTCTATGTTCTCAGGGTTTATTGTTTTGATCTTCTGATGTCAATTAAAACACTTGGTTATTCATTTTAATAAATATTTTACTTATAAAGATTTGAACTTTTGAAGATTCCAGCTTACTTTTAAGTTTCTAAGGGTCAGGTCCTCTCCATTGTTGCTGGCCTAAGGTTTAGTTCACCATATAGCAATGAATATATTGACCTATTTTCCCCTCGACTTTCTGTGATTCCCTACATCTCAACTTTCTGTGCAGACAAGCCATTTGAAATACCCTTAACTTATTTCACAGCCAATAAGTCATTGAAATAATGTGTATTTTTAGAGAAATCTTCTTATATAATTAGGCAGAAAATCTCACCTGACATAGTTTTCAAAACAGCATAATTTCACTCTTCTCAGTGCTTAATCTGTTGTATTACACAACCTTTGAGTATTTAGCTTTATCAATGATATGTCCTTTAAAAATGTTTTAGAGATCCTACCAGTCTTTGAAAACATCCTTGTTCCTTGTTTCAGTTCCAGTTTTATGTATATATTCTGCCTTGCACCTGATTATTCCAACAATTGATGGATGGCCTTGGGAATCTAATTCTGGTATTGATAGTCTTTACTGATTGTCTCCCCTCGTAGCTGATTTCTTCATTATTGTGTAAATTTAGATCATGAGCTCATGTTTAGCTAAACAGCTGACCTTGTAAGACGCTTAGGTGTGAACGCTCGTAAGCTTCCGCAGAAAGACGGCAAAGATTTATTGGTGTCCCTCCAATGAGTTGCCCACGAGGACACCGTTTTCTACAAGTGTTGGTCCAATACTCCCTCTAGAGGAAGGGGACTCCGACAGGGCTGATTGGCGGCCCCCGATCTGGGGCAGGGGCAGTGGGCAGCCTGTGGCCCGGGCTGGAGCCTCTTTGCATGTGTCCCTGGGACACATCTGCCTGCGAACTTCGGTCACCTGGCAGGAAACTACGATGCCCAGATCTATGGTTAGCTGTGCAGCGAGGTGTACTGTGAGGACAGGTTCCACACATACTTCAAGTAAGAGGTCGGCCTGAGTGGAAAGGTGAGAGTTTGGGCAGCTGTGCAGACAAAGAAGGCGCCCTTTGGCCTGGGCCTAAATGCTTGTGACACCCCACTGGACCTGCCGTGCTCTGAGGGCCCTGCCCTGGGCCCCCTGCTCCCCTGCCCTTTGTTCAGTCACAGCAGAGATGGCCACACCCACTCCTTCAGTGAGGGCAGAGTTCCAACCACCCTCGGCCCCGCCCCCTCTCCGCAGGTTACCCTGGACTACAGAGGCTGCATCCTGAGGCCAGGGCGTTCCGAGAATGCCAAGGGCAGACATGATGACCTTAAATGATTTCCTCTTTTGTCAGGTTTGGTAAACTTTAGGAGCTAGGAAATGGTCCACTTTACAGAAATGTTCAAATTTACTGGCATTTCTTATATTCTCTGCTATAACATTGTCCTGATTCTTTCTGTATATTCTATACATATGTTTTTGTTTTCCTTAATCAAAGTGTGTCTTTTCAATCTTTTCAAAGAAGATTCTTTGGACTTACTAAATCACCTGAATTTTATATGTTTTCTGTTGTATTAAGTTCTGCTCATATCTTTATTTATCTTTTTTCTATGTTCTCAGGGTTTATTGTTTTGATCTTCTGATGTCAATTAAAACACTTGGTTATTCATTTTAATAAATATTTTACTTATAAAGATTTGAACTTTTGAAGATTCCAGCTTACTTGTAAGTTTCTAAGGGTCAGGTCCTCTCCATTGTTGCTGGCCTAAGGTTTAGTTCACCATATAGCAATGTATATTTTGACCTATTTTCCCCTCGACTTTCTGTGATTCCCTACATCTCAACTTTCTTTGCAGACAAGCCATTTGAAATACCCTTAACTTATTTCACAGCCAATATGTCATTGAAATAATGTGTATTTTTAGAGAAATCTTCTTATATAATTAGGCAGAAAATCTCACCTGCCATAGTTTTCAAAACAGCATAATTTCACTCTTCTCAATGCTTAATCTGTTGTATTACACAACCTTTGAGTATTTAGCTTTATCAATGACATGTCCTTTAAAAATGTTTTAGAGATCCTACCAGTCTTTGAAAACATCCTTGTTCCTTGTTTCAGTTCCAGTTTTATGTATATATTCTGCCTTGCACCTGATTATTCCAACAATTGATGGATGGCCTTGGGAATCTAATTCTGGTATTGATAGTCTTTACTGATTGTCTCCCCTCGTAGCTGATTTTTTCATTATTGTGTAAATTTAGATCATGAGCTCATGTTTAGCTAAACAGCTGACCTTGTAAGACGCTTAGGTGTGAACGCTCGTAAGCTTCAGGAGAAAGTCGGCAAAATTTATTTGTGTCCCTCCAATGAGTTGTCCACGAGGACACCGTTTTCTACAAGTGTTGGTCCAATACGCCCTCTAAAGGAAGGGGATTCCGACAGGGCTGATTGGCGGCCCCCGATCTGGGGCAGGGGCAGTGGGCAGCCTGTGGCCCGGTCTGGAGCCTCTTTGCATGTGTCCCTGGGACACATCTGCCTGCAAACTTCGGTCACCTGGCAGGAAGCTACGATGCCCAGACCTATGGTTAGCTGTGCAGCGAGGTGTACTGTGAGGACAGGTTCCACACACACTTCAAGTAAGAGGTCGGCCTGAGTGGAAAGGTGAGGGTTTGGGCAGCTGTGCAGACAAAGAAGGCACACTTTGGCCTGGGCCTAAATGCTTGTGACACCCCACTGGACCTTCCGTGCTCTGAGGGCCCTGCCCTGGGACCCCTGCTCCCCTGCCCTTTGTTCAGTCACAGCAGAGATGGCCACACCCACTCCTTCAGTGAGGGCAGAGTTCCAACCACCCTCAGCCCCGCCCCCTCTCCACAGGTTACCATGGACTACAGAGGCTGCATCCTGAGGCCAGGGCGTTCCGACAATGCCAAGGGCAGACATGATGACCTTAAATGATTTCCTCTTGTGTCAGGTTTGGTAAACTTTAGGAGCTAGGAAATGGTCCACTTTACAGAAATGTTCAAATTTACTGGCATTTCTTATATTCTCTGCTATAACATTGTCCTGATTCTTTCTGTATATTCTATACATATGTTTTTGTTTTCCTTAATCAAAGTGTGTCTTTTCAATCTTTTCAAAGAAGATTCTTTGGACTTACTAAATCACCTGAATTTTATACGTTTTCTGTTGTATTAAGTTCTGCTCATATCTTTATTTATCTTTTTTCTATGTTCTCAGGGTTTATTGTTTTGATCTTCTGATGTCAATTAAAACACTTGGTTATTCATTTTAATAAATATTTTACTTATAAAGATTTGAACTTTTGAAGATTCCAGCTTACTTGTAAGTTTCTAAGGGTCAGGTCCTCTCCATTGTTGCTGGCCTAAGGTTTAGTTCACCATATAGCAATGTATATTTTGACCTATTTTCCCCTCGACTTTCTGTGATTCCCTACATCTCAACTTTCTTTGCAGACAAGCCATTTGAAATACCCTTAACTTATTTCACAGCCAATATGTCATTGAAATAATGTGTATTTTTAGAGAAATCTTCTTATATAATTAGGCAGAAAATCTCACCTGCCATAGTTTTCAAAACAGCATAATTTCACTCTTCTCAATGCTTAATCTGTTGTATTACACAACCTTTGAGTATTTAGCTTTATCAATGACATGTCCTTTAAAAATGTTTTAGAGATCCTACCAGTCTTTGAAAACATCCTTGTTCCTTGTTTCAGTTCCAGTTTTATGTATATATTCTGCCTTGCACCTGATTATTCCAACAATTGATGGATGGCCTTGGGAATCTAATTCTGGTATTGATAGTCTTTACTGATTGTCTCCCCTCGTAGCTGATTTTTTCATTATTGTGTAAATTTAGATCATGAGCTCATGTTTAGCTAAACAGCTGACCTTGTAAGACGCTTAGGTGTGAACGCTCGTAAGCTTCAGGAGAAAGTCGGCAAAATTTATTTGTGTCCCTCCAATGAGTTGTCCACGAGGACACCGTTTTCTACAAGTGTTGGTCCAATACGCCCTCTAAAGGAAGGGGATTCCGACAGGGCTGATTGGCGGCCCCCGATCTGGGGCAGGGGCAGTGGGCAGCCTGTGGCCCGGTCTGGAGCCTCTTTGCATGTGTCCCTGGGACACATCTGCCTGCAAACTTCGGTCACCTGGCAGGAAGCTACGATGCCCAGACCTATGGTTAGCTGTGCAGCGAGGTGTACTGTGAGGACAGGTTCCACACACACTTCAAGTAAGAGGTCGGCCTGAGTGGAAAGGTGAGGGTTTGGGCAGCTGTGCAGACAAAGAAGGCACACTTTGGCCTGGGCCTAAATGCTTGTGACACCCCACTGGACCTTCCGTGCTCTGAGGGCCCTGCCCTGGGACCCCTGCTCCCCTGCCCTTTGTTCAGTCACAGCAGAGATGGCCACACCCACTCCTTCAGTGAGGGCAGAGTTCCAACCACCCTCAGCCCCGCCCCCTCTCCACAGGTTACCATGGACTACAGAGGCTGCATCCTGAGGCCAGGGCGTTCCGACAATGCCAAGGGCAGACATGATGACCTTAAATGATTTCCTCTTGTGTCAGGTTTGGTAAACTTTAGGAGCTAGGAAATGGTCCACTTTACAGAAATGTTCAAATTTACTGGCATTTCTTATATTCTCTGCTATAACATTGTCCTGATTCTTTCTGTATATTCTATACATATGTTTTTGTTTTCCTTAATCAAAGTGTGTCTTTTCAATCTTTTCAAAGAAGATTCTTTGGACTTACTAAATCACCTGAATTTTATACGTTTTCTGTTGTATTAAGTTCTGCTCATATCTTTATTTATCTTTTTTCTATGTTCTCAGGGTTTATTGTTTTGATCTTCTGATGTCAATTAAAACACTTGGTTATTCATTTTAATAAATATTTTACTTATAAAGATTTGAACTTTTGAAGATTCCAGCTTACTTTTAAGTTTCTAAGGGTCAGGTCCTCTCCATTGTTGCTGGCCTAAGGTTTAGTTCACCATATAGCAATGAATATATTGACCTATTTTCCCCTCGACTTTCTGTGATTCCCTACATCTCAACTTTCTGTGCAGACAAGCCATTTGAAATACCCTTAACTTATTTCACAGCCAATAAGTCATTGAAATAATGTGTATTTTTAGAGAAATCTTCTTATATAATTAGGCAGAAAATCTCACCTGCCATAGTTTTCAAAACAGCATAATTTCACTCTTCTCAATGCTTAATCTGTTGTATTACACAACCTTTGAGTATTTAGCTTTATCAATGACATGTCCTTTAAAAATGTTTTAGAGATCCTACCAGTCTTTGAAAACATCCTTGTTCCTTGTTTCAGTTCCAGTTTTATGTATATATTCTGCCTTGCACCTGATTATTCCAACAATTGATGGATGGCCTTGGGAATCTAATTCTGGTATTGATAGTCTTTACTGATTGTCTCCCCTCGTAGCTGATTTTTTCATTATTGTGTAAATTTAGATCATGAGCTCATGTTTAGCTAAACAGCTGACCTTGTAAGACGCTTAGGTGTGAACGCTCGTAAGCTTCAGGAGAAAGTCGGCAAAATTTATTTGTGTCCCTCCAATGAGTTGTCCACGAGGACACCGTTTTCTACAAGTGTTGGTCCAATACGCCCTCTAAAGGAAGGGGATTCCGACAGGGCTGATTGGCGGCCCCCGATCTGGGGCAGGGGCAGTGGGCAGCCTGTGGCCCGGTCTGGAGCCTCTTTGCATGTGTCCCTGGGACACATCTGCCTGCAAACTTCGGTCACCTGGCAGGAAGCTACGATGCCCAGACCTATGGTTAGCTGTGCAGCGAGGTGTACTGTGAGGACAGGTTCCACACACACTTCAAGTAAGAGGTCGGCCTGAGTGGAAAGGTGAGGGTTTGGGCAGCTGTGCAGACAAAGAAGGCACACTTTGGCCTGGGCCTAAATGCTTGTGACACCCCACTGGACCTTCCGTGCTCTGAGGGCCCTGCCCTGGGACCCCTGCTCCCCTGCCCTTTGTTCAGTCACAGCAGAGATGGCCACACCCACTCCTTCAGTGAGGGCAGAGTTCCAACCACCCTCAGCCCCGCCCCCTCTCCACAGGTTACCATGGACTACAGAGGCTGCATCCTGAGGCCAGGGCGTTCCGACAATGCCAAGGGCAGACATGATGACCTTAAATGATTTCCTCTTGTGTCAGGTTTGGTAAACTTTAGGAGCTAGGAAATGGTCCACTTTACAGAAATGTTCAAATTTACTGGCATTTCTTATATTCTCTGCTATAACATTGTCCTGATTCTTTCTGTATATTCTATACATATGTTTTTGTTTTCCTTAATCAAAGTGTGTCTTTTCAATCTTTTCAAAGAAGATTCTTTGGACTTACTAAATCACCTGAATTTTATACGTTTTCTGTTGTATTAAGTTCTGCTCATATCTTTATTTATCTTTTTTCTATGTTCTCAGGGTTTATTGTTTTGATCTTCTGATGTCAATTAAAACACTTGGTTATTCATTTTAATAAATATTTTACTTATAAAGATTTGAACTTTTGAAGATTCCAGCTTACTTTTAAGTTTCTAAGGGTCAGGTCCTCTCCATTGTTGCTGGCCTAAGGTTTAGTTCACCATATAGCAATGAATATATTGACCTATTTTCCCCTCGACTTTCTGTGATTCCCTACATCTCAACTTTCTGTGCAGACAAGCCATTTGAAATACCCTTAACTTATTTCACAGCCAATAAGTCATTGAAATAATGTGTATTTTTAGAGAAATCTTCTTATATAATTAGGCAGAAAATCTCACCTGACATAGTTTTCAAAACAGCATAATTTCACTCTTCTCAGTGCTTAATCTGTTGTATTACACAACCTTTGAGTATTTAGCTTTATCAATGACATGTCCTTTAAAAATGTTTTAGAGATCCTACCAGTCTTTGAAAACATCCTTGTTCCTTGTTTCAGTTCCAGTTTTATGTATATATTCTGCCTTGCACCTGATTATTCCAACAATTGATGGATGGCCTTGGGAATCTAATTCTGGTATTGATAGTCTTTACTGATTGTCTCCCCTCGTAGCTGATTTCTTCATTATTGTGTAAATTTAGATCATGAGCTCATGTTTAGCTAAACAGCTGACCTTGTAAGACGCTTAGGTGTGAACGCTCGTAAGCTTCCGCAGAAAGACGGCAAAGATTTATTGGCGTCCCTCCAATGAGTTGCCCACGAGGACACCGTTTTCTACAAGTGTTGGTCCAATACTCCCTCTAGAGGAAGGGGACTCCGACAGGGCTGATTGGCGGCCCCCGATCTGGGGCAGGGGCAGTGGGCAGCCTGTGGCCCGGGCTGGAGCCTCTTTGCATGTGTCCCTGGGACACATCTGCCTGCGAACTTCGGTCACCTGGCAGGAAACTACGATGCCCAGATCTATGGTTAGCTGTGCAGCGAGGTGTACTGTGAGGACAGGTTCCACACATACTTCAAGTAAGAGGTCGGCCTGAGTGGAAAGGTGAGAGTTTGGGCAGCTGTGCAGACAAAGAAGGCGCCCTTTGGCCTGGGCCTAAATGCTTGTGACACCCCACTGGACCTGCCGTGCTCTGAGGGCCCTGCCCTGGGCCCCCTGCTCCCCTGCCCTTTGTTCAGTCACAGCAGAGATGGCCACACCCACTCCTTCAGTGAGGGCAGAGTTCCAACCACCCTCAGCCCCGCCCCCACTCCACAGGTTACCCTGGACTACAGAGGCTGCATCCTGAGGCCAGGGCGTTCCGAGAATGCCAAGGGCAGACATGATGACCTTAAATGATTTCCTCTTTTGTCAGGTTTGGTAAACTTTAGGAGCTAGGAAATGGTCCACTTTACAGAAATGTTCAAATTTACTGGCATTTCTTATATTCTCTGCTATAACATTGTCCTGATTCTTTCTGTATATTCTATACATATGTTTTTGTTTTCCTTAATCAAAGTGTGTCTTTTCAATCTTTTCAAAGAAGATTCTTTGGACTTACTAAATCACCTGAATTTTATATGTTTTCTGTTGTATTAAGTTCTGCTCATATCTTTATTTATCTTTTTTCTATGTTCTCAGGGTTTATTGTTTTGATCTTCTGATGTCAATTAAAACACTTGGTTATTCATTTTAATAAATATTTTACTTATAAAGATTTGAACTTTTGAAGATTCCAGCTTACTTGTAAGTTTCTAAGGGTCAGGTCCTCTCCATTGTTGCTGGCCTAAGGTTTAGTTCACCATATAGCAATGTATATTTTGACCTATTTTCCCCTCGACTTTCTGTGATTCCCTACATCTCAACTTTCTTTGCAGACAAGCCATTTGAAATACCCTTAACTTATTTCACAGCCAATATGTCATTGAAATAATGTGTATTTTTAGAGAAATCTTCTTATATAATTAGGCAGAAAATCTCACCTGCCATAGTTTTCAAAACAGCATAATTTCACTCTTCTCAATGCTTAATCTGTTGTATTACACAACCTTTGAGTATTTAGCTTTATCAATGACATGTCCTTTAAAAATGTTTTAGAGATCCTACCAGTCTTTGAAAACATCCTTGTTCCTTGTTTCAGTTCCAGTTTTATGTATATATTCTGCCTTGCACCTGATTATTCCAACAATTGATGGATGGCCTTGGGAATCTAATTCTGGTATTGATAGTCTTTACTGATTGTCTCCCCTCGTAGCTGATTTTTTCATTATTGTGTAAATTTAGATCATGAGCTCATGTTTAGCTAAACAGCTGACCTTGTAAGACGCTTAGGTGTGAACGCTCGTAAGCTTCAGGAGAAAGTCGGCAAAATTTATTTGTGTCCCTCCAATGAGTTGTCCACGAGGACACCGTTTTCTACAAGTGTTGGTCCAATACGCCCTCTAAAGGAAGGGGATTCCGACAGGGCTGATTGGCGGCCCCCGATCTGGGGCAGGGGCAGTGGGCAGCCTGTGGCCCGGTCTGGAGCCTCTTTGCATGTGTCCCTGGGACACATCTGCCTGCAAACTTCGGTCACCTGGCAGGAAGCTACGATGCCCAGACCTATGGTTAGCTGTGCAGCGAGGTGTACTGTGAGGACAGGTTCCACACACACTTCAAGTAAGAGGTCGGCCTGAGTGGAAAGGTGAGGGTTTGGGCAGCTGTGCAGACAAAGAAGGCACACTTTGGCCTGGGCCTAAATGCTTGTGACACCCCACTGGACCTTCCGTGCTCTGAGGGCCCTGCCCTGGGACCCCTGCTCCCCTGCCCTTTGTTCAGTCACAGCAGAGATGGCCACACCCACTCCTTCAGTGAGGGCAGAGTTCCAACCACCCTCAGCCCCGCCCCCTCTCCACAGGTTACCATGGACTACAGAGGCTGCATCCTGAGGCCAGGGCGTTCCGACAATGCCAAGGGCAGACATGATGACCTTAAATGATTTCCTCTTGTGTCAGGTTTGGTAAACTTTAGGAGCTAGGAAATGGTCCACTTTACAGAAATGTTCAAATTTACTGGCATTTCTTATATTCTCTGCTATAACATTGTCCTGATTCTTTCTGTATATTCTATACTTATGTTTTTGTTTTCCTTAATCAAAGTGTGTCTTTTCAATCTTTTCAAAGAAGATTCTTTGGACTTACTAAATCACCTGAATTTTATACGTTTTCTGTTGTATTAAGTTCTGCTCATATCTTTATTTATCTTTTTTCTATGTTCTCAGGGTTTATTGTTTTGATCTTCTGATGTCAATTAAAACACTTGGTTATTCATTTTAATAAATATTTTACTTATAAAGATTTGAACTTTTGAAGATTCCAGCTTACTTGTAAGTTTCTAAGGGTCAGGTCCTCTCCATTGTTGCTGGCCTAAGGTTTAGTTCACCATATAGCAATGTATATATTGACCTATTTTCCCCTCGACTTTCTGTGATTCCCTACATCTCACCTTTCTTTGCAGACAAGCCATTTGAAATACCCTTAACTTATTTCACAGCCAATAAGTCATTGAAATAATGTGTATTTTTAGAGAAATCTTCTTATATAATTAGGCAGAAAATCTCACCTGCCATAGTTTTCAAAACAGCATAATTTCACTCTTCTCAATGCTTAATCTGTTGTATTACACAACCTTTGAGTATTTAGCTTTATCAATGACATGTCCTTTAAAAATGTTTTAGAGATCCTACCAGTCTTTGAAAACATCCTTTTTCCTTGTTTCAGTTCCAGTTTTATGTATATATTCTGCCTTGCACCTGATTATTCCAACAATTGATGGATGGCCTTGGGAATCTAATTCTGGTATTGATAGTCTTTACTGATTGTCTCCCCTCGTAGCTGATTTCTTCATTATTGTGTAAATTTAGATCATGAGCTCATGTTTAGCTAAACAGCTGACCTTGTAAGACGCTTAGGTGTGAACGCTCGTAAGCTTCCGCAGAAAGACGGCAAAGATTTATTGGTGTCCCTCCAATGAGTTGCCCACGAGGACACCGTTTTCTACAAGTGTTGGTCCAATACGCCCTCTAGAGGAAGGGGATTCCGACAGGGCTGATTGGCGGCCCCCGATCTGGGGCAGGGGCAGTGGGCAGCCTGTGGCCCGGTCTGGAGCCTCTTTGCATGTGTCCCTGGGACACATCTGCCTG
The DNA here is from genome assembly GCF_964341445.2 of Mesoplodon mirus. Lineage (NCBI taxonomy): Eukaryota > Metazoa > Chordata > Mammalia > Artiodactyla > Ziphiidae > Mesoplodon > Mesoplodon mirus. Next base: position 175,735,351 of record NC_138976.1, on the reverse strand, counting down.
CGAACTTCGGTCACCTGGCAGGAAGCTACGATGCCCAGACCTATGGTTAGCTGTGCAGCGAGGTGTACTGTGAGGACAGGTTCCACACACACTTCAAGTAAGAGGTCGGCCTGAGTGGAAAGGTGAGAGTTTGGGCAGCTGTGCAGACAAAGAAGGCACACTTTGGCCTGGGCCTAAATGCTTGTGACACCCCACTGGACCTGCCGTGCTCTGAGGGCCCTGCCCTGGGCCCCCTGCTCCCCTGCCCTTTGTTCAGTCACAGCAGAGATGGCCACACCCACTCCTTCAGTGAGGGCAGAGTTCCAACCACCCTCAGCCCCGCCCCCTCTCCACAGGTTACCATGGACTACAGAGGCTGCATCCTGAGGCCAGGGCGTTCCGACAATGCCAAGGGCAGACATGATGACCTTAAATGATTTCCTCTTGTGTCAGGTTTGGTAAACTTTAGGAGCTAGGAAATGGTCCACTTTACAGAAATGTTCAAATTTACTGGCATTTCTTATATTCTCTGCTATAACATTGTCCTGATTCTTTCTGTATATTCTATACTTATGTTTTTGTTTTCCTTAATCAAAGTGTGTCTTTTCAATCTTTTCAAAGAAGATTCTTTGGACTTACTAAATCACCTGAATTTTATACGTTTTCTGTTGTATTAAGTTCTGCTCATATCTTTATTTATCTTTTTTCTATGTTCTCAGGGTTTATTGTTTTGATCTTCTGATGTCAATTAAAACACTTGGTTATTCATTTTAATAAATATTTTACTTATAAAGATTTGAACTTTTGAAGATTCCAGCTTACTTGTAAGTTTCTAAGGGTCAGGTCCTCTCCATTGTTGCTGGCCTAAGGTTTAGTTCACCATATAGCAATGTATATATTGACCTATTTTCCCCTCGACTTTCTGTGATTCCCTACATCTCACCTTTCTTTGCAGACAAGCCATTTGAAATACCCTTAACTTATTTCACAGCCAATAAGTCATTGAAATAATGTGTATTTTAGAGAAATCTTCTTATATAATTAGGCAGAAAATCTCACCTGCCATAGTTTTCAAAACAGCATAATTTCACTCTTCTCAATGCTTAATCTGTTGTATTACACAACCTTTGAGTATTTAGCTTTATCAATGACATGTACTTTAAAAATGTTTTAGAGATCCTACCAGTCTTTGAAAACATCCTTGTTCCTTGTTTCAGTTCCAGTTTTATGTATATATTCTGCCTTGCACCTGATTATTCCAACAATTGATGGATGGCCTGGGAATCTAATTCTGGTATTGATAGTCTTTACTGATTGTCTCCCCTCGTAGCTGATTTTTTCATTATTGTGTAAATTTAGATCATGAGGTCATGTTTAGCTAAACAGCTGACCTTGTAAGACGCTTAGGTGCGAACGCTCGTAAGCTTCAGGAGAAAGTCGGCAAAATTTATTTGTGTCCCTCCAATGAGTTGCCAACGAGGACACCGTTTTCTACAAGTGTTGGTCCAATACTCCCTCTAAAGGAAGGGGATTCCGACAGGGCTGATTGGCGGCCCCCGATCTGGGGCAGGGGCATTGGGCAGCCTGTGGCCCGGTCTGGAGCCTCTTTGCATGTGTCCCTGGGACACATCTGCCTGCGAACTTCGGTCACCTCGCAGGAAACTACGATGCCCAGAACTATGGTTAGCTGTGCAGCGAGGTGAACTGTGAGGACAGGTTCCACACACACTTCAAGTAAGAGGTCGGCCTGAGTGGAAAGGTGAGAGTTTGGGCAGCTGTGCAGACAAAGAAGGCGCCCTTTGGCCTGGGCCTAAATGCTTGTGACACCCCACTGGACCTGCCGTGCTCTGAGGGCCCTGCCCTGGGCCCCCTGCTCCCCTGCCCTTTGTTCAGTCACAGCAGAGATGGCCACACCCACTCCTTCAGTGAGGGCAGAGTTCCAACCACCCTCAGCCCCGCCCCCTCTCCACAGGTTACCATGGACTACAGAGGCTGCATCCTGAGGCCAGGGCGTTCCGACAATGCCAAGGGCAGACATGATGACCTTAAATGATTTCCTCTTGTGTCAGGTTTGGTAAACTTTAGGAGCTAGGAAATGGTCCACTTTACAGAAATGTTCAAATTTACTGGCATTTCTTATATTCTCTGCTATAACATTGTCCTGATTCTTTCTGTATATTCTATACTTATGTTTTTGTTTTCCTTAATCAAAGTGTGTCTTTTCAATCTTTTCAAAGAAGATTCTTTGGACTTACTAAATCACCTGAATTTTATACGTTTTCTGTTGTATTAAGTTCTGCTCATATCTTTATTTATCTTTTTTCTATGTTCTCAGGGTTTATTGTTTTGATCTTCTGATGTCAATTAAAACACTTGGTTATTCATTTTAATAAATATTTTACTTATAAAGATTTGAACTTTTGAAGATTCCAGCTTACTTGTAAGTTTCTAAGGGTCAGGTCCTCTCCATTGTTGCTGGCCTAAGGTTTAGTTCACCATATAGCAATGTATATATTGACCTATTTTCCCCTCGACTTTCTGTGATTCCCTACATCTCACCTTTCTTTGCAGACAAGCCATTTGAAATACCCTTAACTTATTTCACAGCCAATAAGTCATTGAAATAATGTGTATTTTTAGAGAAATCTTCTTATATAATTAGGCAGAAAATCTCACCTGCCATAGTTTTCAAAACAGCATAATTTCACTCTTCTCAATGCTTAATCTGTTGTATTATACAACCTTTGAGTATTTAGCTTTATCAATGACATGTACTTTAAAAATGTTTTAGAGATCCTACCAGTCTTTGAAAACATCCTTGTTCCTTGTTTCAGTTCCAGTTTTATGTATATATTCTGCCTTGCACCTGATTATTCCAACAATTGATGGATGGCCTTGGGAATCTAATTCTGGTATTGATAGTCGTAACTGATTGTCTCCACTCGTAGCTGATTTTTTCATTATTGTGTAAATTTAGATCATGAGCTCATGTTTATCTAAACAGCTGACCTTGTAAGACGCTTAGGTGTGAACGCTCGTAAGCTTCAGGAGAAAGTCGGCAAAATTTATTTGTGTCCCTCCAATGAGTTGCCCACGAGGACACCGTTTTCTACAAGTGTTGGTCCAATACACCCTCTAGAGGAAGGGGACTCTGACAGGGCTGATTGGCGGCCACCGATCTGGGGCAGGGGCAGTGTGCAGCCTGTGGCCCGGGCTGGAGCCTCTTTGCATGTGTACCTGGGACACATCTGCCTGCGAACTTCGGTCACCTGGCAGAAAGCTACGATGCCCAGACCTATGGTTAGCTCTGCAGCGAGGTGTACTGTGAGGACAGGTTCCACACACACTTCAAGTAAGAGGTCGGCCTGAGTGGAAAGGTGAGAGTTTGGGCAGCTGTGCAGACAAAGAAGGCGCCCTTTGGCCTGGGCCTAAATGCTTGTGACACCCCAGTGGACCTGCCGTGCTCTGAGGGCCCTGCCCTGGGGCCCCTGCTCCCCTGCCCTTTGTTCAGTCACAGCAGAGATGGCCACACCCACTCCTTCAGTGAGGGCAGAGTTCCAACCACCCTCAGCCCCGCCCCCTCTCCGCAGGTTACCATGGACTACAGTGGCTGCATCCTGAGGCCAGGGCGTTCCTACAATGCCAAGGGCAGACATGATGACCTGAAATGATTTCCTCTTGTGTCAGGTTTGGTAAACTTTAGGAGCTAGGGAATGGTCCACTTTACAGAAATGTTCAAATTTACTGGCATTTCATATATTCTCTGCTATAACATTGTCCTGATTCTTTCTGTATATTCTTTACTTATGTTTTTGTTTTCCTTAATCAAAGTGTGTCTTTTCAATCTTTTCAAAGAAGATTCTTTGGACTTACTAAATCACCTGAATTTTATACGTTTTCTGTTGTATTAAGTTCTGCTCATATCTTTATTTATCTTTTTTCTATGTTCTCAGGGTTTATTGTTTTGATCTTCTGATGTCAATTAAAACACTTGGTTATTCATTTTAATAAATATTTTACTTATAAAGATTTGAACTTTTGAAGATTCCAGCTTACTTTTAAGTTTCTAAGGGTCAGGTCCTCTCCATTGTTGCTGGCCTAAGGTTTAGTTCACCATATAGCAATGAATATATTGACCTATTTTCCCCTCGACTTTCTGTGATTCCCTACATCTCAACTTTCTGTGCAGACAAGCCATTTGAAATACCCTTAACTTATTTCACAGCCAATAAGTCATTGAAATAATGTGTATTTTTAGAGAAATCTTCTTATATAATTAGGCAGAAAATCTCACCTGACATAGTTTTCAAAACAGCATAATTTCACTCTTCTCAGTGCTTAATCTGTTGTATTACACAACCTTTGAGTATTTAGCTTTATCAATGACATGTCCTTTAAAAATGTTTTAGAGATCCTACCAGTCTTTGAAAACATCCTTGTTCCTTGTTTCAGTTCCAGTTTTATGTATATATTCTGCCTTGCACCTGATTATTCCAACAATTGATGGATGGCCTTGGGAATCTAATTCTGGTATTGATAGTCTTTACTGATTGTCTCCCCTCGTAGCTGATTTCTTCATTATTGTGTAAATTTAGATCATGAGCTCATGTTTAGCTAAACAGCTGACCTTGTAAGACGCTTAGGTGTGAACGCTCGTAAGCTTCCGCAGAAAGACGGCAAAGATTTATTGGTGTCCCTCCAATGAGTTGCCCACGAGGACACCGTTTTCTACAAGTGTTGGTCCAATACTCCCTCTAGAGGAAGGGGACTCCGACAGGGCTGATTGGCGGCCCCCGATCTGGGGCAGGGGAAGTGGGCAGCCTGTGGCCCGGGCTGGAGCCTCTTTGCATGTGTCCCTGGGACACATCTGCCTGCGAACTTCGGTCACCTGGCAGGAAACTACGATGCCCAGATCTATGGTTAGCTGTGCAGCGAGGTGTACTGTGAGGACAGGTTCCACACATACTTCAAGTAAGAGGTCGGCCTGAGTGGAAAGGTGAGAGTTTGGGCAGCTGTGCAGACAAAGAAGGCGCCCTTTGGCCTGGGCCTAAATGCTTGTGACACCCCACTGGACCTGCCGTGCTCTGAGGGCCCTGCCCTGGGCCCCCTGCTCCCCTGCCCTTTGTTCAGTCACAGCAGAGATGGCCACACCCACTCCTTCAGTGAGGGCAGAGTTCCAACCACCCTCAGCCCCGCCCCCTCTCCGCAGGTTACCCTGGACTACAGAGGCTGCATCCTGAGGCCAGGGCGTTCCGAGAATGCCAAGGGCAGACATGATGACCTTAAATGATTTCCTCTTTTGTCAGGTTTGGTAAACTTTAGGAGCTAGGAAATGGTCCACTTTACAGAAATGTTCAAATTTACTGGCATTTCTTATATTCTCTGCTATAACATTGTCCTGATTCTTTCTGTATATTCTATACATATGTTTTTGTTTTCCTTAATCAAAGTGTGTCTTTTCAATCTTTTCAAAGAAGATTCTTTGGACTTACTAAATCACCTGAATTTTATATGTTTTCTGTTGTATTACGTTCTGCTCATATCTTTATTTATCTTTTTTCTATGTTCTCAGGGTTTATTGTTTTGATCTTCTGATGTCAATTAAAACACTTGGTTATTCATTTTAATAAATATTTTACTTATAAAGATTTGAACTTTTGAAGATTCCAGCTTACTTGTAAGTTTCTAAGGGTCAGGTCCTCTCCATTGTTGCTGGCCTAAGGTTTAGTTCACCATATAGCAATGTATATTTTGACCTATTTTCCCCTCGACTTTCTGTGATTCCCTACATCTCAACTTTCTTTGCAGACAAGCCATTTGAAATACCCTTAACTTATTTCACAGCCAATATGTCATTGAAATAATGTGTATTTTTAGAGAAATCTTCTTATATAATTAGGCAGAAAATCTCACCTGCCATAGTTTTCAAAACAGCATAATTTCACTCTTCTCAATGCTTAATCTGTTGTATTACACAACCTTTGAGTATTTAGCTTTATCAATGACATGTCCTTTAAAAATGTTTTAGAGATCCTACCAGTCTTTGAAAACATCCTTGTTCCTTGTTTCAGTTCCAGTTTTATGTATATATTCTGCCTTGCACCTGATTATTCCAACAATTGATGGATGGCCTTGGGAATCTAATTCTGGTATTGATAGTCTTTACTGATTGTCTCCCCTCGTAGCTGATTTTTTCATTATTGTGTAAATTTAGATCATGAGCTCATGTTTAGCTAAACAGCTGACCTTGTAAGACGCTTAGGTGTGAACGCTCGTAAGCTTCAGGAGAAAGTCGGCAAAATTTATTTGTGTCCCTCCAATGAGTTGTCCACGAGGACACCGTTTTCTACAAGTGTTGGTCCAATACGCCCTCTAAAGGAAGGGGATTCCGACAGGGCTGATTGGCGGCCCCCGATCTGGGGCAGGGGCAGTGGGCAGCCTGTGGCCCGGTCTGGAGCCTCTTTGCATGTGTCCCTGGGACACATCTGCCTGCAAACTTCGGTCACCTGGCAGGAAGCTACGATGCCCAGACCTATGGTTAGCTGTGCAGCGAGGTGTACTGTGAGGACAGGTTCCACACACACTTCAAGTAAGAGGTCGGCCTGAGTGGAAAGGTGAGGGTTTGGGCAGCTGTGCAGACAAAGAAGGCACACTTTGGCCTGGGCCTAAATGCTTGTGACACCCCACTGGACCTTCCGTGCTCTGAGGGCCCTGCCCTGGGACCCCTGCTCCCCTGCCCTTTGTTCAGTCACAGCAGAGATGGCCACACCCACTCCTTCAGTGAGGGCAGAGTTCCAACCACCCTCAGCCCCGCCCCCTCTCCACAGGTTACCATGGACTACAGAGGCTGCATCCTGAGGCCAGGGCGTTCCGACAATGCCAAGGGCAGACATGATGACCTTAAATGATTTCCTCTTGTGTCAGGTTTGGTAAACTTTAGGAGCTAGGAAATGGTCCACTTTACAGAAATGTTCAAATTTACTGGCATTTCTTATATTCTCTGCTATAACATTGTCCTGATTCTTTCTGTATATTCTATACATATGTTTTTGTTTTCCTTAATCAAAGTGTGTCTTTTCAATCTTTTCAAAGAAGATTCTTTGGACTTACTAAATCACCTGAATTTTATACGTTTTCTGTTGTATTAAGTTCTGCTCATATCTTTATTTATCTTTTTTCTATGTTCTCAGGGTTTATTGTTTTGATCTTCTGATGTCAATTAAAACACTTGGTTATTCATTTTAATAAATATTTTACTTATAAAGATTTGAACTTTTGAAGATTCCAGCTTACTTTTAAGTTTCTAAGGGTCAGGTCCTCTCCATTGTTGCTGGCCTAAGGTTTAGTTCACCATATAGCAATGAATATATTGACCTATTTTCCCCTCGACTTTCTGTGATTCCCTACATCTCAACTTTCTGTGCAGACAAGCCATTTGAAATACCCTTAACTTATTTCACAGCCAATAAGTCATTGAAATAATGTGTATTTTTAGAGAAATCTTCTTATATAATTAGGCAGAAAATCTCACCTGACATAGTTTTCAAAACAGCATAATTTCACTCTTCTCAGTGCTTAATCTGTTGTATTACACAACCTTTGAGTATTTAGCTTTATCAATGACATGTCCTTTAAAAATGTTTTAGAGATCCTACCAGTCTTTGAAAACATCCTTGTTCCTTGTTTCAGTTCCAGTTTTATGTATATATTCTGCCTTGCACCTGATTATTCCAACAATTGATGGATGGCCTTGGGAATCTAATTCTGGTATTGATAGTCTTTACTGATTGTCTCCCCTCGTAGCTGATTTCTTCATTATTGTGTAAATTTAGATCATGAGCTCATGTTTAGCTAAACAGCTGACCTTGTAAGACGCTTAGGTGTGAACGCTCGTAAGCTTCCGCAGAAAGACGGCAAAGATTTATTGGTGTCCCTCCAATGAGTTGCCCACGAGGACACCGTTTTCTACAAGTGTTGGTCCAATACTCCCTCTAGAGGAAGGGGACTCCGACAGGGCTGATTGGCGGCCCCCGATCTGGGGCAGGGGCAGTGGGCAGCCTGTGGCCCGGGCTGGAGCCTCTTTGCATGTGTCCCTGGGACACATCTGCCTGCGAACTTCGGTCACCTGGCAGGAAACTACGATGCCCAGATCTATGGTTAGCTGTGCAGCGAGGTGTACTGTGAGGACAGGTTCCACACATACTTCAAGTAAGAGGTCGGCCTGAGTGGAAAGGTGAGAGTTTGGGCAGCTGTGCAGACAAAGAAGGCGCCCTTTGGCCTGGGCCTAAATGCTTGTGACACCCCACTGGACCTGCCGTGCTCTGAGGGCCCTGCCCTGGGCCCCCTGCTCCCCTGCCCTTTGTTCAGTCACAGCAGAGATGGCCACACCCACTCCTTCAGTGAGGGCAGAGTTCCAACCACCCAGAGCCCCGCCCCCTCTCCGCAGGTTACCCTGGACTACAGAGGCTGCATCCTGAGGCCAGGGTGTTCCGAGAATGCCAAGGGCAGACATGATGACCTTAAATGATTTCCTCTTTTGTCAGGTTTGGTAAACTTTAGGAGCTAGGAAATGGTCCACTTTACAGAAATGTTCAAATTTACTGGCATTTCTTATATTCTCTGCTATAACATTGTCCTGATTCTTTCTGTATATTCTATACATATGTTTTTGTTTTCCTTAATCAAAGTGTGTCTTTTCAATCTTTTCAAAGAAGATTCTTTGGACTTACTAAATCACCTGAATTTTATATGTTTTCTGTTGTATTAAGTTCTGCTCATATCTTTATTTATCTTTTTTCTATGTTCTCAGGGTTTATTGTTTTGATCTTCTGATGTCAATTAAAACACTTGGTTATTCATTTTAATAAATATTTTACTTATAAAGATTTGAACTTTTGAAGATTCCAGCTTACTTGTAAGTTTCTAAGGGTCAGGTCCTCTCCATTGTTGCTGGCCTAAGGTTTAGTTCACCATATAGCAATGTATATTTTGACCTATTTTCCCCTCGACTTTCTGTGATTCCCTACATCTCAACTTTCTTTGCAGACAAGCCATTTGAAATACCCTTAACTTATTTCACAGCCAATATGTCATTGAAATAATGTGTATTTTTAGAGAAATCTTCTTATATAACTAGGCAGAAAATCTCACCTGCCATAGTTTTCAAAACAGCATAATTTCACTCTTCTCAATGCTTAATCTGTTGTATTACACAACCTTTGAGTATTTAGCTTTATCAATGACATGTCCTTTAAAAATGTTTTAGAGATCCTACCAGTCTTTGAAAACATCCTTGTTCCTTGTTTCAGTTCCAGTTTTATGTATATATTCTGCCTTGCACCTGATTATTCCAACAATTGATGGATGGCCTTGGGAATCTAATTCTGGTATTGATAGTCTTTACTGATTGTCTCCCCTCGTAGCTGATTTTTTCATTATTGTGTAAATTTAGATCATGAGCTCATGTTTAGCTAAACAGCTGACCTTGTAAGACGCTTAGGTGTGAACGCTCGTAAGCTTCAGGAGAAAGTCGGCAAAATTTATTTGTGTCCCTCCAATGAGTTGTCCACGAGGACACCGTTTTCTACAAGTGTTGGTCCAATACGCCCTCTAAAGGAAGGGGATTCCGACAGGGCTGATTGGCGGCCCCCGATCTGGGGCAGGGGCAGTGGGCAGCCTGTGGCCCGGTCTGGAGCCTCTTTGCATGTGTCCCTGGGACACATCTGCCTGCAAACTTCGGTCACCTGGCAGGAAGCTACGATGCCCAGACCTATGGTTAGCTGTGCAGCGAGGTGTACTGTGAGGACAGGTTCCACACACACTTCAAGTAAGAGGTCGGCCTGAGTGGAAAGGTGAGGGTTTGGGCAGCTGTGCAGACAAAGAAGGCACACTTTGGCCTGGGCCTAAATGCTTGTGACACCCCACTGGACCTTCCGTGCTCTGAGGGCCCTGCCCTGGGACCCCTGCTCCCCTGCCCTTTGTTCAGTCACAGCAGAGATGGCCACACCCACTCCTTCAGTGAGGGCAGAGTTCCAACCACCCTCAGCCCCGCCCCCTCTCCACAGGTTACCATGGACTACAGAGGCTGCATCCTGAGGCCAGGGCGTTCCGACAATGCCAAGGGCAGACATGATGACCTTAAATGATTTCCTCTTGTGTCAGGTTTGGTAAACTTTAGGAGCTAGGAAATGGTCCACTTTACAGAAATGTTCAAATTTACTGGCATTTCTTATATTCTCTGCTATAACATTGTCCTGATTCTTTCTGTATATTCTATACTTATGTTTTTGTTTTCCTTAATCAAAGTGTGTCTTTTCAATCTTTTCAAAGAAGATTCTTTGGACTTACTAAATCACCTGAATTTTATACGTTTTCTGTTGTATTAAGGTCTGCTCATATCTTTATTTATCTTTTTTCTATGTTCTCAGGGTTTATTGTTTTGATCTTCTGATGTCAATTAAAACACTTGGTTATTCATTTTAATAAATATTTTACTTATAAAGATTTGAACTTTTGAAGATTCCAGCTTACTTTTAAGTTTCTAAGGGTCAGGTCCTCTCCATTGTTGCTGGCCTAAGGTTTAGTTCACCATATAGCAATGAATATATTGACCTATTTTCCCCTCGACTTTCTGTGATTCCCTACATCTCAACTTTCTGTGCAGACAAGCCATTTGAAATACCCTTAACTTATTTCACAGCCAATAAGTCATTGAAATAATGTGTATTTTTAGAGAAATCTTCTTATATAATTAGGCAGAAAATCTCACCTGACATAGTTTTCAAAACAGCATAATTTCACTCTTCTCAGTGCTTAATCTGTTGTATTACACAACCTTTGAGTATTTAGCTTTATCAATGACATGTCCTTTAAAAATGTTTTAGAGATCCTACCAGTCTTTGAAAACATCCTTGTTCCTTGTTTCAGTTCCAGTTTTATGTATATATTCTGCCTTGCACCTGATTATTCCAACAATTGATGGATGGCCTTGGGAATCTAATTCTGGTATTGATAGTCTTTACTGATTGTCTCCCCTCGTAGCTGATTTTTTCATTATTGTGTAAATTTAGATCATGAGCTCATGTTTAGCTAAACAGCTGACCTTGTAAGACGCTTAGGTGTGAACGCTCGTAAGCTTCAGGAGAAAGTCGGCAAAATTTATTTGTGTCCCTCCAATGAGTTGTCCACGAGGACACCGTTTTCTACAAGTGTTGGTCCAATACGCCCTCTAAAGGAAGGGGATTCCGACAGGGCTGATTGGCGGCCCCCGATCTGGGGCAGGGGCAGTGGGCAGCCTGTGGCCCGGTCTGGAGCCTCTTTGCATGTGTCCCTGGGACACATCTGCCTGCAAACTTCGGTCACCTGGCAGGAAGCTACGATGCCCAGACCTATGGTTAGCTGTGCAGCGAGGTGTACTGTGAGGACAGGTTCCACACACACTTCAAGTAAGAGGTCGGCCTGAGTGGAAAGGTGAGGGTTTGGGCAGCTGTGCAGACAAAGAAGGCACACTTTGGCCTGGGCCTAAATGCTTGTGACACCCCACTGGACCTTCCGTGCTCTGAGGGCCCTGCCCTGGGACCCCTGCTCCCCTGCCCTTTGTTCAGTCACAGCAGAGATGGCCACACCCACTCCTTCAGTGAGGGCAGAGTTCCAACCACCCTCAGCCCCGCCCCCTCTCCACAGGTTACCATGGACTACAGAGGCTGCATCCTGAGGCCAGGGCGTTCCGACAATGCCAAGGGCAGACATGATGACCTTAAATGATTTCCTCTTGTGTCAGGTTTGGTAAACTTTAGGAGCTAGGAAATGGTCCACTTTACAGAAATGTTCAAATTTACTGGCATTTCTTATATTCTCTGCTATAACATTGTCCTGATTCTTTCTGTATATTCTATACTTATGTTTTTGTTTTCCTTAATCAAAGTGTGTCTTTTCAATCTTTTCAAAGAAGATTCTTTGGACTTACTAAATCACCTGAATTTTATACGTTTTCTGTTGTATTAAGGTCTGCTCATATCTTTATTTATCTTTTTTCTATGTTCTCAGGGTTTATTGTTTTGATCTTCTGATGTCAATTAAAACACTTGGTTATTCATTTTAATAAATATTTTACTTATAAAGATTTGAACTTTTGAAGATTCCAGCTTACTTTTAAGTTTCTAAGGGTCAGGTCCTCTCCATTGTTGCTGGCCTAAGGTTTAGTTCACCATATAGCAATGAATATATTGACCTATTTTCCCCTCGACTTTCTGTGATTCCCTACATCTCAACTTTCTGTGCAGACAAGCCATTTGAAATACCCTTAACTTATTTCACAGCCAATAAGTCATTGAAATAATGTGTATTTTTAGAGAAATCTTCTTATATAATTAGGCAGAAAATCTCACCTGACATAGTTTTCAAAACAGCATAATTTCACTCTTCTCAGTGCTTAATCTGTTGTATTACACAACCTTTGAGTATTTAGCTTTATCAATGACATGTCCTTTAAAAATGTTTTAGAGATCCTACCAGTCTTTGAAAACATCCTTGTTCCTTGTTTCAGTTCCAGTTTTATGTATATATTCTGCCTTGCACCTGATTATTCCAACAATTGATGGATGGCCTTGGGAATCTAATTCTGGTATTGATAGTCTTTACTGATTGTCTCCCCTCGTAGCTGATTTTTTCATTATTGTGTAAATTTAGATCATGAGCTCATGTTTAGCTAAACAGCTGACCTTGTAAGACGCTTAGGTGTGAACGCTCGTAAGCTTCCGCAGAAAGACGGCAAAGATTTAATTGTGTCCCTCCAATGAGTTGCCCACGAGGACACCGTTTTCTACAAGTGTTGGTCCAATACTCCCTCTAGAGGAAGGGGACTCCGACAGGGCTGATTGGCGGCCCCCGATCTGGGGCAGGGGAAGTGGGCAGCCTGTGGCCCGGGCTGGAGCCTATTTGCATGTGTCCCTGGGACACATCTGCCTGCGAACTTCGGTCACCTGGCAGGAAACTATGATGCCCAGAACTATGGTTAGCTGTGCAGCGAGGTGAACTGTGAGGAAAGGTTCCACACATACTTCAAGTAAGAGGTCGGCCTGAGTGGAAAGTTGAGAGTTTGGGCAGCTGTGCAGACAAAGAAGGCGCCCTTTGGCCTGGGCCTAAATGCTTGTGACACCCCACTGGACCTGCCGTGCTCTGAGGGCCCTGCCCTGGGCCCCCTGCTCCCCTGCCCTTTGTTCAGTCACAGCAGAGATGGCCACACCCACTCCTTCAGTGAGGGCAGAGTTCCAACCACCCTCAGCCCCGCCCCCTCTCCACAGGTTACCATGGACTACAGAGGCTGCATCCTGAGGCCAGGGCGTTCCGACAATGCCAAGGGCAGACATGATGACCTTAAATGATTTCCTCTTGTGTCAGGTTTGGTAAACTTTAGGAGCTAGGAAATGGTCCACTTTACAGAAATGTTCAAATTTACTGGCATTTCTTATATTCTCTGCTATAACATTGTCCTGATTCTTTCTGTATATTCTATACTTATGTTTTTGTTTTCCTTAATCAAAGTGTGTCTTTTCAATCTTTTCAAAGAAGATTCTTTGGACTTACTAAATCACCTGAATTTTATACGTTTTCTGTTGTATTAAGTTCTGCTCATATCTTTATTTATCTTTTTTCTATGTTCTCAGGGTTTATTGTTTTGATCTTCTGATGTCAATTAAAACACTTGGTTATTCATTTTAATAAATATTTTACTTATAAAGATTTGAACTTTTGAAGATTCCAGCTTACTTGTAAGTTTCTAAGGGTCAGGTCCTCTCCATTGTTGCTGGCCTAAGGTTTAGTTCACCATATAGCAATGTATATATTGACCTATTTTCCCCTCGACTTTCTGTGATTCCCTACATCTCACCTTTCTTTGCAGACAAGCCATTTGAAATACCCTTAACTTATTTCACAGCCAATAAGTCATTGAAATAATGTGTATTTTTAGAGAAATCTTCTTATATAATTAGGCAGAAAATCTCACCTGCCATAGTTTTCAAAACAGCATAATTTCACTCTTCTCAATGCTTAATCTGTTGTATTACACAACCTTTGAGTATTTAGCTTTATCAATGACATGTACTTTAAAAATGTTTTAGAGATCCTACCAGTCTTTGAAAACATCCTTGTTCCTTGTTTCAGTTCCAGTTTTATGTATATATTCTGCCTTGCACCTGATTATTCCAACAATTGATGGATGGCCTTGGGAATCTAATTCTGGTATTGATAGTCTTTACTGATTGTCTCCCCTCGTAGCTGATTTTTTCATTATTGTGTAAATTTAGATCATGAGCTCATGTTTAGCTAAACAGCTGACCTTGTAAGACGCTTAGGTGTGAACGCTCGTAAGCTTCAGGAGAAAGTCGGCAAAATTTGTTTGTGTCCCTCCAATGAGTTGCCCACGAGGACACCGTTTTCTACAGGTGTTGGTCCAATACGCCCTCTAAAGGAAGGGGATTCCGACAGGGCTGATTGGCGGCCCCCGATCTGGGGCAGGGGCAGTGGGCAGCCTGTGGCCCGGTCTGGAGCCTCTTTGCATGTGTCCCTGGGACACATCTGCCTGCGAACTTCGGTCACCTGGCAGGAAGCTACGATGCCCAGACCTATGGTTAGCTGTGCAGCGAGGTGTACTGTGAGGACAGGTTCCACACACACTTCAAGTAAGAGGTCGGCCTGAGTGGAAAGGTGAGAGTTTGGGCAGCTGTGCAGACAAAGAAGGCACACTTTGGCCTGGGCCTAAATGCTTGTGACACCCCACTGGACCTGCCGTGCTCTGAGGGCCCTGCCCTGGGCCCCCTGCTCCCCTGCCCTTTGTTCAGTCACAGCAGAGATGGCCACACCCACTCCTTCAGTGAGGGCAGAGTTCCAACCACCCTCAGCCCCGCCCCCTCTCCACAGGTTACCATGGACTACAGAGGCTGCATCCTGAGGCCAGGGCGTTCCGACAATGCCAAGGGCAGACATGATGACCTTAAATGATTTCCTCTTGTGTCAGGTTTGGTAAACTTTAGGAGCTAGGAAATGGTCCACTTTACAGAAATGTTCAAATTTACTGGCATTTCTTATATTCTCTGCTATAACATTGTCCTGATTCTTTCTGTATATTCTATACTTATGTTTTTGTTTTCCTTAATCAAAGTGTGTCTTTTCAATCTTTTCAAAGAAGATTCTTTGGACTTACTAAATCACCTGAATTTTATACGTTTTCTGTTGTATTAAGTTCTGCTCATATCTTTATTTATCTTTTTTCTATGTTCTCAGGGTTTATTGTTTTGATCTTCTGATGTCAATTAAAACACTTGGTTATTCATTTTAATAAATATTTTACTTATAAAGATTTGAACTTTTGAAGATTCCAGCTTACTTGTAAGTTTCTAAGGGTCAGGTCCTCTCCATTGTTGCTGGCCTAAGGTTTAGTTCACCATATAGCAATGTATATATTGACCTATTTTCCCCTCGACTTTCTGTGATTCCCTACATCTCACCTTTCTTTGCAGACAAGCCATTTGAAATACCCTTAACTTATTTCACAGCCAATAAGTCATTGAAATAATGTGTATTTTTAGAGAAATCTTCTTATATAATTAGGCAGAAAATCTCACCTGCCATAGTTTTCAAAACAGCATAATTTCACTCTTCTCAATGCTTAATCTGTTGTATTACACAACCTTTGAGTATTTAGCTTTATCAATGACATGTACTTTAAAAATGTTTTAGAGATCCTACCAGTCTTTGAAAACATCCTTGTTCCTTGTTTCAGGTCCAGTTTTATGTATATATTCTGCCTTGCACCTGATTATCCCAACAATTGATGGATGGCCTTGGGAATCTAATTCTGGTATTGATAGTCTTTACTGATTGTCTCCCCTCGTAGCTGATTTTTTCATTATTGTGTAAATTTAGATCATGAGCTCATGTTTAGCTAAACAGCTGACCTTGTAAGACGCTTAGGTGTGAACGCTCGTAAGCTTCAGGAGAAAGTCGGCAAAATTTATTTGTGTCCCTCCAATGAGTTGCCCACGAGGACACCGTTTTCTACAGGTGTTGGTCCAATACGCCCTCTAAAGGAAGGGGATTCCGACAGGGCTGATTGGCGGCCCCCGATCTGGGGCAGGGGCAGTGGGCAGCCTGTGGCCCGGGCTGGAGCCTCTTTGCATGTGTCCCTGGGACACATCTGCCTGCGAACTTCGGTCACCTGGCAGGAAGCTACGATGCCCAGACCTATGGTTAGCTGTGCAGCGAGGTGTACTGTGAGGACAGGTTCCACACACACTTCAAGTAAGAGGTCGGCCTGAGTGGAAAGGTGAGAGTTTGGGCAGCTGTGCAGACAAAGAAGGCACACTTTGGCCTGGGCCTAAATGCTTGTGACACCCCACTGGACCTGCCGTGCTCTGAGGGCCCTGCCCTGGGCCCCCTGCTCCCCTGCCCTTTGTTCAGTCACAGCAGAGATGGCCACACCCACTCCTTCAGTGAGGGCAGAGTTCCAACCACCCTCAGCCCCGCCCCCTCTCCACAGGTTACCATGGACTACAGAGGCTGCATCCTGAGACCAGGGCGTTCCGACAATGCCAAGGGCAGACATGATGACCTTAAATGATTTCCTCTTGTGTCAGGTTTGGTAAACTTTAGGAGCTAGGAAATGGTCCACTTTACAGAAATGTTCAAATTTACTGGCATTTCTTATATTCTCTGCTATAACATTGTCCTGATTCTTTCTGTATATTCTATACTTATGTTTTTGTTTTCCTTAATCAAAGTGTGTCTTTTCAATCTTTTCAAAGAAGATTCTTTGGACTTACTAAATCACCTGAATTTTATACGTTTTCTGTTGTATTAAGTTCTGCTCATATCTTTATTTATCTTTTTTCTATGTTCTCAGGGTTTATTGTTTTGATCTTCTGATGCCAATTAAAACACTTGGTTATTCATTTTAATAAATATTTTACTTATAAAGATTTGAACTTTTGAAGATTCCAGCTTACGTGTAAGTTTCTAAGGGTCAGGTCCTCTCCATTGTTGCTGGCCTAAGGTTTAGTTCACCATATAGCAATGTATATATTGACCTATTTTCCCCTCGACTTTCTGTGATTCCCTACATCTCACCTTTCTTTGCAGACAAGCCATTTGAAATACCCTTAACTTATTTCACAGCCAATAAGTCATTGAAATAATGTGTATTTTTAGAGAAATCTTCTTATATAATTAGGCAGAAAATCTCACCTGCCATAGTTTTCAAAACAGCATAATTTCACTCTTCTCAATGCTTAATCTGTTGTATTACACAACCTTTGAGTATTTAGCATTATCAATGACATGTACTTTAAAAATGTTTTAGAGATCCTACCAGTCTTTGAAAACATCCTTGTTCCTTGTTTCAGGTCCAGTTTTATGTATATATTCTGCCTTGCACCTGATTATCCCAACAATTGATGGATGGCCTTGGGAATCTAATTCTGGTATTGATAGTCTTTACTGATTGTCTCCCCTCGTAGCTGATTTTTTCATTATTGTGTAAATTTAGATCATGAGCTCATGTTTAGCTAAACAGCTGACCTTGTAAGACGCTTAGGTGTGAACGCTCGTAAGCTTCCGCAGAAAGACGGCAAAGATTTATTTGTGTCCCTCCAATGAGTTGCCCACGAGGACACCCTTTTCTACAAGTGTTGGTCCAATACTCCCTCTAGAGGAAGGGGACTCCGACAGGGCTGATTGGCGGCCCCCGATCTGCGGCAGGGGCAGTGGGCAGCCTGTGGCCCGGGCTGGAGCCTCTTTGCATGTGTCCCTGGGACACATCTGCCTGCGAACTTCGGTCACCTGGCAGGAAACTACGATGCCCAGACCTATGGTTAGCTGTGCAGCGAGGTGAACTGTGAGGACAGGTTCCACACATACTTCAAGTAAGAGGTCGGCCTGAGTGGAAAGGTGAGAGTTTGGGCAGCTGTGCAGACAAAGAAGGCGCCCTTTGGCCTGGTCCTAAATGCTTGTGACACCCCACTGGACCTGCCGTGCTCTGAGGGCCCTGCCCTGGGAACCCTGCTCCCCTGCCCTTTGTTCAGTCACAGCAGAGATGGCCACACCCACTCCTTCAGTGAGGGCAGAGTTCCAACCACCCTCAGCCCCGCCCCCTCTCCACAGGTTACCATGGACTACAGAGGCTGCATCCTCAGGCTAGGGCGTTCCGACAATGCCAAGGGCAGACATGATGACCTTAAATGATTTCCTCTTGTGTCAGGTTTGGTAAACTTTAGGAGCTAGGAAATGGTCCACTTTACAGAAATGTTCAAATTTACTGGCATTTCTTATATTCTCTGCTATAACATTTTCCTGATTCTTTCTGTATATTCTATACTTATGTTTTTGTTTTCCTTAATCAAAGTGTGTCTTTTCAATCTTTTCAAAGAAGATTCTTTGGACTTACTAAATCACCTGAATTTTATACGTTTTCTGTTGTATTAAGTTCTGCTCATATCTTTATTTATCTTTTTTCTATGTTCTCAGGGTTTATTGTTTTGATCTTCTGATGTCAATTAAAACACTTGGTTATTCATTTTAATAAATATTTTACTTATAAAGATTTGAACTTTTGAAGATTCCAGCTTACTTGTAAGTTTCTAAGGGTCAGGTCCTCTCCATTGTTGCTGGCCTAAGGTTTAGTTCACCATATAGCAATGTATATATTGACCTATTTTCCCCTCGACTTTCTGTGATTCCCTACATCTCACCTTTCTTTGCAGACAAGCCATTTGAAATACCCTTAACTTATTTCACAGCCAATAAGTCATTGAAATAATGTGTATTTTTAGAGAAATCTTCTTATATAATTAGGCAGAAAATCTCACCTGCCATAGTTTTCAAAACAGCATAATTTCACTCTTCTCAATGCTTAATCTGTTGTATTACACAACCTTTGAGTATTTAGCTTTATCAATGACATGTCCTTTAAAAATGTTTTAGAGATCCTACCAGTCTTTGAAAACATCCTTGTTCCTTGTTTCAGTTCCAGTTTTATGTATATATTCTGCCTTGCACCTGATTATTCCAACAATTGATGGATGGCCTTGGGAATCTAATTCTGGTATTGATAGTCTTTACTGATTGTCTCCCCTCGTAGCTGATTTCTTCATTATTGTGTAAATTTAGATCATGAGCTCATGTTTAGCTAAACAGCTGACCTTGTAAGACGCTTAGGTGTGAACGCTCGTAAGCTTCCGCAGAAAGACGGCAAAGATTTATTGGTGTCCCTCCAATGAGTTGCCCACGAGGACACCGTTTTCTACAAGTGTTGGTCCAATACGCCCTCTAGAGGAAGGGGATTCCGACAGGGCTGATTGGCGGCCCCCGATCTGGGGCAGGGGCAGTGGGCAGCCTGTGGCCCGGTCTGGAGCCTCTTTGCATGTGTCCCTGGGACACATCTGCCTGCGAACTTCGGTCACCTGGCAGGAAGCTACGATGCCCAGACCTATGGTTAGCTGTGCAGCGAGGTGTACTGTGAGGACAGGTTCCACACACACTTCAAGTAAGAGGTCGGCCTGAGTGGAAAGGTGAGAGTTTGGGCAGCTGTGCAGACAAAGAAGGCACACTTTGGCCTGGGCCTAAATGCTTGTGACACCCCACTGGACCTGCCGTGCTCTGAGGGCCCTGCCCTGGGCCCCCTGCTCCCCTGCCCTTTGTTCAGTCACAGCAGAGATGGCCACACCCACTCCTTCAGTGAGGGCAGAGTTCCAACCACCCTCAGCCCCGCCCCCTCTCCACAGGTTACCATGGACTACAGAGGCTGCATCCTGAGGCCAGGGCGTTCCGACAATGCCAAGGGCAGACATGATGACCTTAAATGATTTCCTCTTGTGTCAGGTTTGGTAAACTTTAGGAGCTAGGAAATGGTCCACTTTACAGAAATGTTCAAATTTACTGGCATTTCTTATATTCTCTGCTATAACATTGTCCTGATTCTTTCTGTATATTCTATACTTATGTTTTTGTTTTCCTTAATCAAAGTGTGTCTTTTCAATCTTTTCAAAGAAGATTCTTTGGACTTACTAAATCACCTGAATTTTATACGTTTTCTGTTGTATTAAGTTCTGCTCATATCTTTATTTATCTTTTTTCTATGTTCTCAGGGTTTATTGTTTTGATCTTCTGATGTCAATTAAAACACTTGGTTATTCATTTTAATAAATATTTTACTTATAAAGATTTGAACTTTTGAAGATTCCAGCTTACTTGTAAGTTTCTAAGGGTCAGGTCCTCTCCATTGTTGCTGGCCTAAGGTTTAGTTCACCATATAGCAATGTATATATTGACCTATTTTCCCCTCGACTTTCTGTGATTCCCTACATCTCACCTTTCTTTGCAGACAAGCCATTTGAAATACCCTTAACTTATTTCACAGCCAATAAGTCATTGAAATAATGTGTATTTTTAGAGAAATCTTCTTATATAATTAGGCAGAAAATCTCACCTGCCATAGTTTTCAAAACAGCATAATTTCACTCTTCTCAATGCTTAATCTGTTGTATTACACAACCTTTGAGTATTTAGCTTTATCAATGACATGTACTTTAAAAATGTTTTAGAGATACTACCAGTCTTTGAAAACATCCTTGTTCCTTGTTTCAGTTCCAGTTTTATGTATATATTCTGCCTTGCACCTGATTATTCCAACAATTGATGGATGGCCTGGGAATCTAATTCTGGTATTGATAGTCTTTACTGATTGTCTCCCCTCGTAGCTGATTTTTTCATTATTGTGTAAATTTAGATCATGAGGTCATGTTTAGCTAAACAGCTGACCTTGTAAGACGCTTAGGTGCGAACGCTCGTAAGCTTCAGGAGAAAGTCGGCAAAATTTATTTGTGTCCCTCCAATGAGTTGCCCACGAGGACACCGTTTTCTACAAGTGTTGGTCCAATACTCCCTCTAAAGGAAGGGGATTCCGACAGGGCTGATTGGCGGCCCCCGATCTGGGGCAGGGGCAGTGGGCAGCCTGTGGCCCGGTCTGGAGCCTCTTTGCATGTGTCCCTGGGACACATCTGCCTGCGAACTTCGGTCACCTCGCAGGAAACTACGATGCCCAGAACTATGGTTAGCTGTGCAGCGAGGTGAACTGTGAGGACAGGTTCCACACACACTTCAAGTAAGAGGTCGGCCTGAGTGGAAAGGTGAGAGTTTGGGCAGCTGTGCAGACAAAGAAGGCGCCCTTTGGCCTGGGCCTAAATGCTTGTGACACCCCACTGGACCTGCCGTGCTCTGAGGGCCCTGCCCTGGGCCCCCTGCTCCCCTGCCCTTTGTTCAGTCACAGCAGAGATGGCCACACCCACTCCTTCAGTGAGGGCAGAGTTCCAACCACCCTCAGCCCCGCGCCCTCTCCACAGGTTACCATGGACTACAGAGGCTGCATCCTGAGGCCAGGGCGTTCCGACAATGCCAAGGGCAGACATGATGACCTTAAATGATTTCCTCTTGTGTCAGGTTTGGTAAACTTTAGGAGCTAGGAAATGGTCCACTTTACAGAAATGTTCAAATTTACTGGCATTTCTTATATTCTCTGCTATAACATTGTCCTGATTCTTTCTGTATATTCTATACTTATGTTTTTGTTTTCCTTAATCAAAGTGTGTCTTTTCAATCTTTTCAAAGAAGATTCTTTGGACTTACTAAATCACCTGAATTTTATACGTTTTCTGTTGTATTAAGTTCTGCTCATATCTTTATTTATCTTTTTTCTATGTTCTCAGGGTTTATTGTTTTGATCTTCTGATGTCAATTAAAACACTTGGTTATTCATTTTAATAAATATTTTACTTATAAAGATTTGAACTTTTGAAGATTCCAGCTTACTTGTAAGTTTCTAAGGGTCAGGTCCTCTCCATTGTTGCTGGCCTAAGGTTTAGTTCACCATATAGCAATGTATATATTGACCTATTTTCCCCTCGACTTTCTGTGATTCCCTACATCTCACCTTTCTTTGCAGACAAGCCATTTGAAATACCCTTAACTTATTTCACAGCCAATAAGTCATTGAAATAATGTGTATTTTTAGAGAAATCTTCTTATATAATTAGGCAGAAAATCTCACCTGCCATAGTTTTCAAAACAGCATAATTTCACTCTTCTCAATGCTTAATCTGTTGTATTACACAACCTTTGAGTATTTAGCTTTATCAATGACATGTACTTTAAAAATGTTTTAGAGATACTACCAGTCTTTGAAAACATCCTTGTTCCTTGTTTCAGTTCCAGTTTTATGTATATATTCTGCCTTGCACCTGATTATTCCAACAATTGATGGATGGCCTTGGGAATCTAATTCTGGTATTGATAGTCTTTACTGATTGTCTCCCCTCGTAGCTGATTTTTTCATTATTGTGTAAATTTAGATCATGAGGTCATGTTTAGCTAAACAGCTGACCTTGTAAGACGCTTAGGTGCGAACGCTCGTAAGCTTCAGGAGAAAGTCGGCAAAATTTATTTGTGTCCCTCCAATGAGTTGCCCACGAGGACACCGTTTTCTACAAGTGTTGGTCCAATACTCCCTCTAAAGGAAGGGGATTCCGACAGGGCTGATTGGCGGCCCCCGATCTGGGGCAGGGGCAGTGGGCAGCCTGTGGCCCGGTCTGGAGCCTCTTTGCATGTGTCCCTGGGACACATCTGCCTGCGAACTTCGGTCACCTGGCAGGAAGCTACGATGCCCAGACCTATGGTTAGCTGTGCAGCGAGGTGTACTGTGAGGACAGGTTCCACACACACTTCAAGTAAGAGGTCGGCCTGAGTGGAAAGGTGAGAGTTTGGGCAGCTGTGCAGACAAAGAAGGCACACTTTGGCCTGGGCCTAAATGCTTGTGACACCCCACTGGACCTGCCGTGCTCTGAGGGCCCTGCCCTGGGCCCCCTGCTCCCCTGCCCTTTGTTCAGTCACAGCAGAGATGGCCACACCCACTCCTTCAGTGAGGGCAGAGTTCCAACCACCCTCAGCCCCGCCCCCTCTCCACAGGTTACCATGGACTACAGAGGCTGCATCCTGAGACCAGGGCGTTCCGACAATGCCAAGGGCAGACATGATGACCTTAAATGATTTCCTCTTGTGTCAGGTTTGGTAAACTTTAGGAGCTAGGAAATGGTCCACTTTACAGAAATGTTCAAATTTACTGGCATTTCTTATATTCTCTGCTATAACATTGTCCTGATTCTTTCTGTATATTCTATACTTATGTTTTTGTTTTCTTTAATCAAAGTGTGTCTTTTCAATCTTTTCAAAGAAGATTCTTTGGACTTACTAAATCACCTGAATTTTATACGTTTTCTGTTGTATTAAGTTCTGCTCATATCTTTATTTATCTTTTTTCTATGTTCTCAGGGTTTATTGTTTTGATCTTCTGATGTCAATTAAAACACTTGGTTATTCATTTTAATAAATATTTTACTTATAAAGATTTGAACTTTTGAAGATTCCAGCTTACTTGTAAGTTTCTAAGGGTCAGGTCCTCTCCATTGTTGCTGGCCTAAGGTTTAGTTCACCATATAGCAATGTATATATTGACCTATTTTCCCCTCGACTTTCTGTGATTCCCTACATCTCACCTTTCTTTGCAGACAAGCCATTTGAAATACCCTTAACTTATTTCACAGCCAATAAGTCATTGAAATAATGTGTATTTTTAGAGAAATCTTCTTATATAATTAGGCAGAAAATCTCACCTGCCATAGTTTTCAAAACAGCATAATTTCACTCTTCTCAATGCTTAATCTGTTGTATTACACAACCTTTGAGTATTTAGCTTTATCAATGACATTTCCTTTAAAAATATTTTAGAGATCCTACCAGTCTTTGAAAACATCCTTGTTCCTTGTTTCAGTTCCAGTTTTATGTATATATTCTGCCTTGCACCTGATTATTCCAACAATTGATGGATGGCCTGGGAATCTAATTCTGGTATTGATAGTCTTTACTGATTGTCTCCCCTCGTAGCTGATTTTTTCATTATTGTGTAAATTTAGATCATGAGGTCATGTTTAGCTAAACAGCTGACCTTGTAAGACGCTTAGGTGCGAACGCTCGTAAGCTTCAGGAGAAAGTCGGCAAAATTTATTTGTGTCCCTCCAATGAGTTGCCCACGAGGACACCGTTTTCTACAAGTGTTGGTCCAAAACTCCTTCTAAAGGAAGGGGATTCCGACAGGGCTGATTGGCGGCCCCCGATCTGGGGCAGGGGCAGTGGGCAGCCTGTGGCCCTGTCTGGAGCCTCTTTGGATGTGTCCCTGGGACACATCTGCCTGCGAACTTCGGTCACCTGGCAGGAAGCTACGATGCCCAGACCTATGGTTAGCTGTGCAGCGAGCTGTACTGTGAGGACAGGTTCCACACACACTTCAAGTAAGACGTCGGCCTGAGTGGAAAGGTGAGAGTTTGGGCAGCTGTGCAGACAAAGAAGGCACACTTTGGTCTGGGTCTAAATGCTTGTGACACCCCACTGGACCTGCCGTGCTCTGAGGGCCCTGCCCTGGGCCCCCTGCTCCCCTGCCCTTTGTTCAGTCACAGCAGAGATGGCCACACCCACTCCTTCAGTGAGGGCAGAGTTCCAACCACCCTCAGCCCCGCCCCCTCTCCACAGGTTACCATGGACTACAGAGGCTGCATCCTGAGGCCAGGGCGTTCCGACAATGCCAAGGGCAGACATGATGACCTTAAATGATTTCCTCTTGTGTCAGGTTTGGTAAACTTTAGGAGCTAGGAAATGGTCCACTTTACAGAAATGTTCAAATTTACTGGCATTTCTTATATTCTCTGCTATAACATTGTCCTGATTCTTTCTGTATATTCTATACTTATGTTTTTGTTTTCCTTAATCAAAGTGTGTCTTTTCAATCTTTTCAAAGAAGATTCTTTGGACTTACTAAATCACCTGAATTTTATACGTTTTCTGTTGTATTAAGTTCTGCTCATATCTTTATTTATCTTTTTTCTATGTTCTCAGGGTTTATTGTTTTGATCTTCTGATGTCAATTAAAACACTTGGTTATTCATTTTAATAAATATTTTACTTATAAAGATTTGAACTTTTGAAGATTCCAGCTTACTTGTAAGTTTCTAAGGGTCAGGTCCTCTCCATTGTTGCTGGCCTAAGGTTTAGTTCACCATATAGCAATGTATATATTGACCTATTTTCCCCTCGACTTTCTGTGATTCCCTACATCTCACCTTTCTTTGCAGACAAGCCATTTGAAATACCCTTAACTTATTTCACAGCCAATAAGTCATTGAAATAATGTGTATTTTTAGAGAAATCTTCTTATATAATTAGGCAGAAAATCTCACCTGCCATAGTTTTCAAAACAGCATAATTTCACTCTTCTCAATGCTTAATCTGTTGTATTACACAACCTTTGAGTATTTAGCTTTATCAATGACATGTCCTTTAAAAATGTTTTAGAGATCCTACCAGTCTTTGAAAACATCCTTGTTCCTTGTTTCAGTTCCAGTTTTATGTATATATTCTGCCTTGCACCTGATTATTCCAACAATTGATGGATGGCCTTGGGAATCTAATTCTGGTATTGATAGTCTTTACTGATTGTCTCCCCTCGTAGCTGATTTCTTCATTATTGTGTAAATTTAGATCATGAGCTCATGTTTAGCTAAACAGCTGACCTTGTAAGACGCTTAGGTGTGAACGCTCGTAAGCTTCCGCAGAAAGACGGCAAAGATTTATTGGTGTCCCTCCAATGAGTTGCCCACGAGGACACCGTTTTCTACAAGTGTTGGTCCAATACGCCCTCTAGAGGAAGGGGATTCCGACAGGGCTGATTGGCGGCCCCCGATCTGGGGCAGGGGCAGTGGGCAGCCTGTGGCCCGGTCTGCAGCCTCTTTGCATGTGTCCCTGGGACACATCTGCCTGCGAACTTCGGTCACCTCGCAGGAAACTACGATGCCCAGACCTATGGTTAGCTGTGCAGCGAGGTGTACTGTGAGGACAGGTTCCACACACACTTCAAGTAAGAGGTCGGCCTGAGTGGAAAGGTGAGAGTTTGGGCAGCTGTGCAGACAAAGAAGGCACACTTTGGCCTGGGCCTAAATGCTTGTGACACCCCACTGGACCTGCCGTGCTCTGAGGGCCCTGCCCTGGGCCCCCTGCTCCCCTGCCCTTTGTTCAGTCACAGCAGAGATGGCCACACCCACTCCTTCAGTGAGGGCAGAGTTCCAACCACCCTCAGCCCCGCCCCCTCTCCACAGGTTACCATGGACTACAGAGGCTGCATCCTGAGGCCAGGGCGTTCCGACAATGCCAAGGGCAGACATGATGACCTTAAATGATTTCCTCTTGTGTCAGGTTTGGTAAACTTTAGGAGCTAGGAAATGGTCCACTTTACAGAAATGTTCAAATTTACTGGCATTTCTTATATTCTCTGCTATAACATTGTCCTGATTCTTTCTGTATATTCTATACTTATGTTTTTGTTTTCCTTAATCAAAGTGTGTCTTTTCAATCTTTTCAAAGAAGATTCTTTGGACTTACTAAATCACCTGAATTTTATACGTTTTCTGTTGTATTAAGTTCTGCTCATATCTTTATTTATCTTTTTTCTATGTTCTCAGGGTTTATTGTTTTGATCTTCTGATGTCAATTAAAACACTTGGTTATTCATTTTAATAAATATTTTACTTATAAAGATTTGAACTTTTGAAGATTCCAGCTTACTTGTAAGTTTCTAAGGGTCAGGTCTTCTCCATTGTTGCTGGCCTAAGGTTTAGTTCACCATATAGCAATGTATATATTGACCTATATTCCCCTCGACTTTCTGTGATTCCCTCCATCTCACCTTTCTTTGCAGACAAGCCATTTGAATTACCCTTAACTTATTTCACAGCCAATAAGTCATTGAAATAATGTGTATTTTTAGAGAAATCTTCTTATATAATTAGGCAGAAAATCTCACCTGCCATAGTTTTCAAAACAGCATAATTTCACTCTTCTCAATGCTTAATCTGTTGTATTACACAACCTTTGAGTATTTAGCTTTATCAATGACATGTACTTTAAAAATGTTTTAGAGATACTACCAGTCTTTGAAAACATCCTTGTTCCTTGTTTCAGTTCCAGTTTTATGTATATATTCTGCCTTGCACCTGATTATTCCAACAATTGATGGATGGCCTGGGAATCTAATTCTGGTATTGATAGTCTTTACTGATTGTCTCCCCTCGTAGCTGATTTTTTCATTATTGTGTAAATTTAGATCATGAGGTCATGTTTAGCTAAACAGCTGACCTTGTAAGACGCTTAGGTGCGAACGCTCGTAAGCTTCAGGAGAAAGTCGGCAAAATTTATTTGTGTCCCTCCAATGAGTTGCCCACGAGGACACCGTTTTCTACAAGTGTTGGTCCAATACTCCCTCTAAAGGAAGGGGATTCCGACAGGGCTGATTGGCGGCCCCCGATCTGGGGCAGGGGCAGTGGGCAGCCTGTGGCCCGGTCTGGAGCCTCTTTGCATGTGTCCCTGGGACACATCTGCCTGCGAACTTCGGTCACCTCGCAGGAAACTACGATGCCCAGAACTATGGTTAGCTGTGCAGCGAGGTGAACTGTGAGGACAGGTTCCACACACACTTCAAGTAAGAGGTCGGCCTGAGTGGAAAGGTGAGAGTTTGGGCAGCTGTGCAGACAAAGAAGGCGCCCTTTGGCCTGGGCCTAAATGCTTGTGACACCCCACTGGACCTGCCGTGCTCTGAGGGCCCTGCCCTGGGCCCCCTGCTCCCCTGCCCTTTGTTCAGTCACAGCAGAGATGGCCACACCCACTCCTTCAGTGAGGGCAGAGTTCCAACCACCCTCAGCCCCGCCCCCTCTCCACAGGTTACCATGGACTACAGAGGCTGCATCCTGAGGCCAGGGCGTTCCGACAATGCCAAGGGCAGACATGATGACCTTAAATGATTTCCTCTTGTGTCAGGTTTGGTAAACTTTAGGAGCTAGGAAATGGTCCACTTTACAGAAATGTTCAAATTTACTGGCATTTCTTATATTCTCTGCTATAACATTGTCCTGATTCTTTCTGTATATTCTATACTTATGTTTTTGTTTTCCTTAATCAAAGTGTGTCTTTTCAATCTTTTCAAAGAAGATTCTTTGGACTTACTAAATCACCTGAATTTTATACGTTTTCTGTTGTATTAAGTTCTGCTCATATCTTTATTTATCTTTTTTCTATGTTCTCAGGGTTTATTGTTTTGATCTTCTGATGTCAATTAAAACACTTGGTTATTCATTTTAATAAATATTTTACTTATAAAGATTTGAACTTTTGAAGATTCCAGCTTACTTGTAAGTTTCTAAGGGTCAGGTGCTCTCCATTGTTGCTGGCCTAAGGTTTAGTTCACCATATAGCAATGTATATATTGACCTATTTTCCCCTCGACTTTCTGTGATTCCCTACATCTCACCTTTCTTTGCAGACAAGCCATTTGAAATACCCTTAACTTATTTCACAGCCAATAAGTCATTGAAATAATGTGTATTTTTAGAGAAATCTTCTTATATAATTAGGCAGAAAATCTCACCTGCCATAGTTTTCAAAACAGCATAATTTCACTCTTCTCAATGCTTAATCTGTTGTATTACACAACCTTTGAGTATTTAGCTTTATCAATGACATGTACTTTAAAAATGTTTTAGAGATACTACCAGTCTTTGAAAACATCCTTGTTCCTTGTTTCAGTTCCAGTTTTATGTATATATTCTGCCTTGCACCTGATTATTCCAACAATTGATGGATGGCCTGGGAATCTAATTCTGGTATTGATAGTCTTTACTGATTGTCTCCCCTCGTAGCTGATTTTTTCATTATTGTGTAAATTTAGATCATGAGGTCATGTTTAGCTAAACAGCTGACCTTGTAAGACGCTTAGGTGCGAACGCTCGTAAGCTTCAGGAGAAAGTCGGCAAAATTTATTTGTGTCCCTCCAATGAGTTGCCCACGAGGACACCGTTTTCTACAAGTGTTGGTCCAATACTCCCTCTAAAGGAAGGGGATTCCGACAGGGCTGATTGGCGGCCCCCGATCTGGGGCAGGGGCAGTGGGCAGCCTGTGGCCCGGTCTGGAGCCTCTTTGCATGTGTCCCTGGGACACATCTGCCTGCGAACTTCGGTCACCTGGCAGGAAGCTACGATGCCCAGACCTATGGTTAGCTGTGCAGCGAGGTGTACTGTGAGGACAGGTTCCACACACACTTCAAGTAAGAGGTCGGCCTGAGTGGAAAGGTGAGAGTTTGGGCAGCTGTGCAGGCAAAGAAGGCACACTTTGGCCTGGGCCTAAATGCTTGTGACACCCCACTGGACCTGCCGTGCACTGAGGGCCCTGCCCTGGGCCCCCTGCTCCCCTGCCCTTTGTTCAGTCACAGCAGAGATGGCCACACCCACTCCTTCAGTGAGGGCAGAGTTCCAACCACCCTCAGCCCCGCCCCCTCTCCACAGGTTACCATGGACTACAGAGGCTGCATCCTGAGGCCAGGGCGTTCCGACAATGCCAAGGGCAGACATGATGACCTTAAATGATTTCCTCTTGTGTCAGGTTTGGTAAAATTTAGGAGCTAGGAAATGGTCCACTTTACAGAAATGTTCAAATTTACTGGCATTTCTTATATTCTCTGCTATAACATTGTCCTGATTCTTTCTGTATATTCTATACTTATGTTTTTGTTTTCCTTAATCAAAGTGTGTCTTTTCAATCTTTTCAAAGAAGATTCTTTGGACTTACTAAATCACCTGAATTTTATACGTTTTCTGTTGTATTAAGTTCTGCTCATATCTTTATTTATCTTTTTTCTATGTTCTCAGGGTTTATTGTTTTGATCTTCTGATGTCAATTAAAACACTTGGTTATTCATTTTAATAAATATTTTACTTATAAAGATTTGAACTTTTGAAGATTCCAGCTTACTTGTAAGTTTCTAAGGGTCAGGTCCTCTCCATTGTTGCTGGCCTAAGGTTTAGTTCACCATATAGCAATGTATATATTGACCTATTTTCCCCTCGACTTTCTGTGATTCCCTACATCTCACCTTTCTTTGCAGACAAGCCATTTGAAATACCCTTAACTTATTTCACAGCCAATAAGTCATTGAAATAATGTGTATTTTTAGAGAAATCTTCTTATATAATTAGGCAGAAAATCTCACCTGCCATAGTTTTCAAAACAGCATAATTTCACTCATCTCAATGCTTAATCTGTTGTATTACACAACCTTTGAGTATTTAGCTTTATCAATGACATGTACTTTAAAAATGTTTTAGAGATCCTACCAGTCTTTGAAAACATCCTTGTTCCTTGTTTCAGTTCCAGTTTTATGTATATATTCTGCCTTGCACCTGATTATCCCAACAATTGATGGATGGCCTTGGGAATCTAATTCTGGTATTGATAGTCTTTACTGATTGTCTCCCCTCGTAGCTGATTTTTTCATTATTGTGTAAATTTAGATCATGAGCTCATGTTTAGCTAAACAGCTGACCTTGTAAGACGCTTAGGTGTGAACGCTCGTAAGCTTCCGCAGAAAGACGGCAAAGATTTATTGGTGTCCCTCCAATGAGTTGCCCACGAGGACACCGTTTTCTACAAGTGTTGGTCCAATACTCCCTCTAGAGGAAGGGGACTCCGACAGGGCTGATTGGCGGCCCCCGATCTGCGGCAGGGGCAGTGGGCAGCCTGTGGCCCGGTCTGGAGCCTCTTTGCATGTGTCCCTGGGACACATCTGCCTGCGAACTTCGGTCACCTGGCAGGAAGCTACGATGCCCAGACCTATGGTTAGCTGTGCAGCGAGGTGTACTGTGAGGACAGGTTCCACACACACTTCAAGTAAGAGGTCGGCCTGAGTGGAAAGGTGAGAGTTTGGGCAGCTGTGCAGACAAAGAAGGCACACTTTGGCCTGGGCCTAAATGCTTGTGACACCCCACTAGACCTGCCGTGCTCTGAGGGCCCTGCCCTGGGCCCCCTGCTCCCCTGCCCTTTGTTCAGTCACAGCAGAGATGGCCACACCCACTCCTTCAGTGAGGGCAGAGTTCCAACCACCCTCAGCCCCGCCCCCTCTCCACAGGTTACCATGGACTA
Source organism: Mesoplodon mirus (assembly GCF_964341445.2). Classification (NCBI taxonomy): domain Eukaryota; kingdom Metazoa; phylum Chordata; class Mammalia; order Artiodactyla; family Ziphiidae; genus Mesoplodon; species Mesoplodon mirus. The sequence continues at coordinate 175,704,259 of NC_138976.1, read as the reverse complement.
CAGAGGCTGCATCCTGAGGCCAGGGCGTTCCGACAATGCCAAGGGCAGACATGATGACCTTAAATGATTTCCTCTTGTGTCAGGTTTGGTAAACTTTAGGAGCTAGGAAATGGTCCACTTTACAGAAATGTTCAAATTTACTGGCATTTCTTATATTCTCTGCTATAACATTGTCCTGATTCTTTCTGTATATTCTATACTTATGTTTTTGTTTTCCTTAATCAAAGTGTGTCTTTTCAATCTTTTCAAAGAAGATTCTTTGGACTTACTAAATCACCTGAATTTTATACGTTTTCTGTTGTATTAAGTTCTGCTCATATCTTTATTTATCTTTTTTCTATGTTCTCAGGGTTTATTGTTTTGATCTTCTGATGTCAATTAAAACACTTGGTTATTCATTTTAATAAATATTTTACTTATAAAGATTTGAACTTTTGAAGATTCCAGCTTACTTGTAAGTTTCTAAGGGTCAGGTCCTCTCCATTGTTGCTGGCCTAAGGTTTAGTTCACCATATAGCAATGTATATATTGACCTATTTTCCCCTCGACTTTCTGTGATTCCCTACATCTCACCTTTCTTTGCAGACAAGCCATTTGAAATACCCTTAACTTATTTCACAGCCAATAAGTCATTGAAATAATGTGTATTTTTAGAGAAATCTTCTTATATAATTAGGCAGAAAATCTCACCTGCCATAGTTTTCAAAACAGCATAATTTCACTCTTCTCAATGCTTAATCTGTTGTATTACACAACCTTTGAGTATTTAGCTTTATCAATGACATGTACTTTAAAAATGTTTTAGAGATCCTACCAGTCTTTGAAAACATCCTTGTTCCTTGTTTCAGGTCCAGTTTTATGTATATATTCTACCTTGCACCTGATTATCCCAACAATTGATGGATGGCCTTGGGAATCTAATTCTGGTATTGATAGTCTTTACTGATTGTCTCCCCTCGTAGCTGATTTTTTCATTATTGTGTAAATTTAGATCATGAGCTCATGTTTAGCTAAACAGCTGACCTTGTAAGACGCTTAGGTGTGAACGCTCGTAAGCTTCCGCAGAAAGACGGCAAAGATTTATTTGTGTCCCTCCAATGAGTTGCCCACGAGGACACTCTTTTCTACAAGTGTTGGTCCAATACTCCCTCTAGAGGAAGGGGACTCCGACAGGGCTGATTGGCGGCCCCCGATCTGCGGCAGGGGCAGTGGGCAGCCTGTGGCCCGGGCTGGAGCCTCTTTGCATGTGTCCCTGGGACACATCTGCCTGCGAACTTCGGTCACCTGGCAGGAAGCTACGATGCCCAGACCTATGGTTAGCTGTGCAGCGAGGTGTACTGTGAGGACAGGTTCCACACATACTTCAAGTAAGAGGTCGGCCTGAGTGGAAAGGTGAGAGTTTGGGCAGCTGTGCAGACAAAGAAGGCGCCCTTTGGCCTGGGCCTAAATGCTTGTGACACCCCACTGGACCTGCCGTGCTCTGAGGGCCCTGCCCTGGGAACCCTGCTCCCCTGCCCTTTGTTCAGTCACAGCAGAGATGGCCACACACACTCCTTCAGTGAGGGCAGAGTTCCAACCACCCTCAGCCCCGCCCCCTCTCCACAGGTTACCATGGACTACAGAGGCTGCATCCTGAGGCTAGGGCGTTCCGACAATGCCAAGGGCAGACATGATGACCTTAAATGATTTCCTCTTGTGTCAGGTTTGGTAAACTTTAGGAGCTAGGAAATGGTCCACTTTACAGAAATGTTCAAATTTACTGGCATTTCTTATATTCTCTGCTATAACATTGTCCTGATTCTTTCTGTATATTCTATACTTATGTTTTTGTTTTCCTTAATCAAAGTGTGTCTTTTCAATCTTTTCAAAGAAGATTCTTTGGACTTACTAAATCATCTGAATTTTATACGTTTTCTGTTGTATTAAGTTCTGCTCATATCTTTATTTATCTTTTTTCTATGTTCTCAGGGTTTATTGTTTTGATCTTCTGTTGTCAATTAAAACACTTGGTTATTCATTTTAATAAATATTTTACTTATAAAGATTTGAACTTTTGAAGATTCCAGCTTACTTGTAAGTTTCTAAGGGTCAGGTCCTCTCCATTGTTGCTGGCCTAAGGTTTAGTTCACCATATAGCAATGTATATATTGACCTATTTTCCCCTCGACTTTCTGTGATTCCCTACATCTCACCTTTCTTTGCAGACAAGCCATTTGAAATACCCTTAACTTATTTCACAGCCAATAAGTCATTGAAATAATGTGTATTTTTAGAGAAATCTTCTTATATAATTAGGCAGAAAATCTCACCTGCCATAGTTTTCAAAACAGCATAATTTCACTCTTCTCAATGCTTAATCTGTTGTATTACACAACCTTTGAGTATTTAGCTTTATCAATGACATGTCCTTTAAAAATGTTTTAGAGATCCTACCAGTCTTTGAAAACATCCTTGTTCCTTGTTTCAGTTCCAGTTTTATGTATATATTCTGCCTTGCACCTGATTATTCCAACAATTGATGGATGGCCTTGGGAATCTAATTCTGGTATTGATAGTCTTTACTGATTGTCTCCCCTCGTAGCTGATTTCTTCATTATTGTGTAAATTTAGATCATGAGCTCATGTTTAGCTAAACAGCTGACCTTGTAAGACGCTTAGGTGTGAACGCTCGTAAGCTTCCGCAGAAAGACGGTAAAGATTTATTGGTGTCCCTCCAATGAGTTGCCCACGAGGACACCGTTTTCTACAAGTGTTGGTCCAATACGCACTCTAGAGGAAGGGGACTCCGACAGGGCTGATTTGCGGCCCCCGATCTGGGGCAGGGGCAGTGGGCAGCCTGTGGCCCGGTCTGGAGCCTCTTTGCATGTGTCCCTGGGACACATCTGCCTGCGAACTTCGGTCACCTGGCAGGAAGCTACGATGCCCAGACCTATGGTTAGCTGTGCAGCGAGGTGTACTGTGAGGACAGGTTCCACACACACTTCAAGTAAGAGGTCGGCCTGAGTGGAAAGGTGAGAGTTTGGGCAGCTGTGCAGACAAAGAAGGCACACTTTGGCCTGGGCCTAAATGCTTGTGACACCCCACTGGACCTGCCGTGCTCTGAGGGCCCTGCCCTGGACCCCCTGCTCCCCTGCCCTTTGTTCAGTCACAGCAGAGATGGCCACACCCACTCCTTCAGTGAGGGCAGAGTTCCAACCACCCTCAGCCCCGCCCCCTCTCCACAGGTTACCATGGACTACAGAGGCTGCATCCTGAGGCCAGGGCGTTCCGACAATGCCAAGGGCAGACATGATGACCTTAAATGATTTCCTCTTGTGTCAGGTTTGGTAAACTTTAGGAGCTAGGAAATGGTCCACTTTACAGAAATGTTCAAATTTACTGGCATTTCTTATATTCTCTGCTATAACATTGTCCTGATTCTTTCTGTATATTCTATACTTATGTTTTTGTTTTCCTTAATCAAAGTGTGTCTTTTCAATCTTTTCAAAGAAGATTCTTTGGACTTACTAAATCACCTGAATTTTATACGTTTTCTGTTGTATTAAGTTCTGCTCATATCTTTATTTATCTTTTTTCTATGTTCTCAGGGTTTATTGTTTTGATCTTCTGATGTCAATTAAAACACTTGGTTATTCATTTTAATAAATATTTTACTTATAAAGATTTGAACTTTTGAAGATTCCAGCTTACTTGTAAGTTTCTAAGGGTCAGGTCCTCTCCATTGTTGCTGGCCTAAGGTTTAGTTCACCATATAGCAATGTATATATTGACCTATTTTCCCCTCGACTTTCTGTGATTCCCTACATCTCACCTTTCTTTGCAGACAAGCCATTTGAAATACCCTTAACTTATTTCACAGCCAATAAGTCATTGAAATAATGTGTATTTTTAGAGAAATCTTCTTATATAATTAGGCAGAAAATCTCACCTGCCATAGTTTTCAAAACAGCATAATTTCACTCTTCTCAATGCTTAATCTGTTGTATTACAAAACCTTTGAGTATTTAGCTTTATCAATGACATGTACTTTAAAAATGTTTTAGACATCCTACCAGTCTTTGAAAACATCCTTGTTCCTTGTTTCAGTTCCAGTTTTATGTATATATTCTGCCTTGCACCTGATTATTCCAACAATTGATGGATGGCCTTGGGAATCTAATTCTGGTATTGATAGTCTTTACTGATTGTCTCCCCTCGTAGCTGATTTTTTCATTATTGTGTAAATTTAGATCATGAGCTCATGTTTAGCTAAACAGCTGACCTTGTAAGACGCTTAGGTGTGAACGCTCGTAAGCTTCAGGAGAAAGTCGGCCAAATTTATTTGTGTCCCTCCAATGAGTTGCCCACGAGGACACCGTTTTCTACAAGTGTTGGTCCAATACTCCCTCTAAAGGAAGGGGATTCCGACAGGGCCGATTGGCGGCCCCCGATCTGGGGCAGGGGCAGTGGGCAGCCTGTGGCCCGGTCTGGAGCCTCTTTGCATGTGTCCCTGGGACACATCTGCCTGCGAACTTCGGTCACCTGGCAGGAAGCTACGATGCCCAGACCTATGGTTAGCTGTGCAGCGAGGTGTACTGTGAGGACAGGTTCCACACACACTTCAAGTAAGAGGTCGGCCTGAGTGGAAAGGTGAGAGTTTGGGCAGCTGTGCAGACAAAGAAGGCACACTTTGGCCTGGGCCTAAATGCTTGTGACACCCCACTGGACCTGCCGTGCTCTGAGGGCCCTGCCCTGGGCCCCCTGCTCCCCTGCCCTTTGTTCAGTCACAGCAGAGATGGCCACACCCACTCCTTCAGTGAGGGCAGAGTTCCAACCACCCTCAGCCCCGCCCCCTCTCCACAGGTTACCATGGACTACAGAGGCTGCATCCTGAGGCCAGGGCGTTCCGACAATGCCAAGGGCAGACATGATGACCTTAAATGATTTCCTCTTGTGTCAGGTTTGGTAAACTTTAGGAGCTAGGAAATGGTCCACTTTACAGAAATGTTCAAATTTACTGGCATTTCTTATATTCTCTGCTATAACATTGTCCTGATTCTTTCTGTATATTCTATACTTATGTTTTTGTTTTCCTTAATCAAAGTGTGTCTTTTCAATCTTTTCAAAGAAGATTCTTTGGACTTACTAAATCACCTGAATTTTATACGTTTTCTGTTGTATTAAGTTCTGCTCATATCTTTATTTATCTTTTTTCTATGTTCTCAGGGTTTATTGTTTTGATCTTCTGATGTCAATTAAAACACTTGGTTATTCATTTTAATAAATATTTTACTTATAAAGATTTGAACTTTTGAAGATTCCAGCTTACTTGTAAGTTTCTAAGGGTCAGGTCCTCTCCATTGTTGCTGGCCTAAGGTTTAGTTCACCATATAGCAATGTATATATTGACCTATTTTCCCCTCGACTTTCTGTGATTCCCTACATCTCACCTTTCTTTGCAGACAAGCCATTTGAAATACCCTTAACTTATTTCACAGCCAATAAGTCATTGAAATAATGTGTATTTTTAGAGAAATCTTCTTATATAATTAGGCAGAAAATCTCACCTGCCATAGTTTTCAAAACAGCATAATTTCACTCTTCTCAATGCTTAATCTGTTGTATTACACAACCTTTGAGTATTTAGCTTTATCAATGACATGTACTTTAAAAATGTTTTAGACATCCTACCAGTCTTTGAAAACATCCTTGTTCCTTGTTTCAGGTCCAGTTTTATGTATATATTCTACCTTGCACCTGATTATCCCAACAATTGATGGATGGCCTTGGGAATCTAATTCTGGTATTGATAGTCTTTACTGATTGTCTCCCCTCGTAGCTGATTTTTTCATTATTGTGTAAATTTAGATCATGAGCTCATGTTTAGCTAAACAGCTGACCTTGTAAGACGCTTAGGTGTGAACGCTCGTAAGCTTCCGCAGAAAGACGGCAAAGATTTATTTGTGTCCCTCCAATGAGTTGCCCACGAGGACACTCTTTTCTACAAGTGTTGGTCCAATACTCCCTCTAGAGGAAGGGGACTCCGACAGGGCTGATTGGCGGCCCCCGATCTGCGGCAGGGGCAGTGGGCAGCCTGTGGCCCGGGCTGGAGCCTCTTTGCATGTGTCCCTGGGACACATCTGCCTGCGAACTTCGGTCACCTGGCAGGAAGCTACGATGCCCAGACCTATGGTTAGCTGTGCAGCGAGGTGTACTGTGAGGACAGGTTCCACACATACTTCAAGTAAGAGGTCGGCCTGAGTGGAAAGGTGAGAGTTTGGGCAGCTGTGCAGACAAAGAAGGCGCCCTTTGGCCTGGGCCTAAATGCTTGTGACACCCCACTGGACCTGCCGTGCTCTGAGGGCCCTGCCCTGGGAACCCTGCTCCCCTGCCCTTTGTTCAGTCACAGCAGAGATGGCCACACCCACTCCTTCAGTGAGGGCAGAGTTCCAACCACCCTCAGCCCCGCCCCCTCTCCACAGGTTACCATGGACTACAGAGGCTGCATCCTGAGGCTAGGGCGTTCCGACAATGCCAAGGGCAGACATGATGACCTTAAATGATTTCCTCTTGTGTCAGGTTTGGTAAACTTTAGGAGCTAGGAAATGGTCCACTTTACAGAAATGTTCAAATTTACTGGCATTTCTTATATTCTCTGCTATAACATTGTCCTGATTCTTTCTGTATATTCTATACTTATGTTTTTGTTTTCCTTAATCAAAGTGTGTCTTTTCAATCTTTTCAAAGAAGATTCTTTGGACTTACTAAATCATCTGAATTTTATACGTTTTCTGTTGTATTAAGTTCTGCTCATATCTTTATTTATCTTTTTTCTATGTTCTCAGGGTTTATTGTTTTGATCTTCTGTTGTCAATTAAAACACTTGGTTATTCATTTTAATAAATATTTTACTTATAAAGATTTGAACTTTTGAAGATTCCAGCTTACTTGTAAGTTTCTAAGGGTCAGGTCCTCTCCATTGTTGCTGGCCTAAGGTTTAGTTCACCATATAGCAATGTATATATTGACCTATTTTCCCCTCGACTTTCTGTGATTCCCTACATCTCACCTTTCTTTGCAGACAAGCCATTTGAAATACCCTTAACTTATTTCACAGCCAATAAGTCATTGAAATAATGTGTATTTTTAGAGAAATCTTCTTATATAATTAGGCAGAAAATCTCACCTGCCATAGTTTTCAAAACAGCATAATTTCACTCTTCTCAATGCTTAATCTGTTGTATTACACAACCTTTGAGTATTTAGCTTTATCAATGACATGTCCTTTAAAAATGTTTTAGAGATCCTACCAGTCTTTGAAAACATCCTTGTTCCTTGTTTCAGTTCCAGTTTTATGTATATATTCTGCCTTGCACCTGATTATTCCAACAATTGATGGATGGCCTTGGGAATCTAATTCTGGTATTGATAGTCTTTACTGATTGTCTCCCCTCGTAGCTGATTTCTTCATTATTGTGTAAATTTAGATCATGAGCTCATGTTTAGCTAAACAGCTGACCTTGTAAGACGCTTAGGTGTGAACGCTCGTAAGCTTCCGCAGAAAGACGGTAAAGATTTATTGGTGTCCCTCCAATGAGTTGCCCACGAGGACACCGTTTTCTACAAGTGTTGGTCCAATACGCACTCTAGAGGAAGGGGACTCCGACAGGGCTGATTTGCGGCCCCCGATCTGGGGCAGGGGCAGTGGGCAGCCTGTGGCCCGGTCTGGAGCCTCTTTGCATGTGTCCCTGGGACACATCTGCCTGCGAACTTCGGTCACCTGGCAGGAAGCTACGATGCCCAGACCTATGGTTAGCTGTGCAGCGAGGTGTACTGTGAGGACAGGTTCCACACACACTTCAAGTAAGAGGTCGGCCTGAGTGGAAAGGTGAGAGTTTGGGCAGCTGTGCAGACAAAGAAGGCACACTTTGGCCTGGGCCTAAATGCTTGTGACACCCCACTGGACCTGCCGTGCTCTGAGGGCCCTGCCCTGGACCCCCTGCTCCCCTGCCCTTTGTTCAGTCACAGCAGAGATGGCCACACCCACTCCTTCAGTGAGGGCAGAGTTCCAACCACCCTCAGCCCCGCCCCCTCTCCACAGGTTACCATGGACTACAGAGGCTGCATCCTGAGGCCAGGGCGTTCCGACAATGCCAAGGGCAGACATGATGACCTTAAATGATTTCCTCTTGTGTCAGGTTTGGTAAACTTTAGGAGCTAGGAAATGGTCCACTTTACAGAAATGTTCAAATTTACTGGCATTTCTTATATTCTCTGCTATAACATTGTCCTGATTCTTTCTGTATATTCTATACTTATGTTTTTGTTTTCCTTAATCAAAGTGTGTCTTTTCAATCTTTTCAAAGAAGATTCTTTGGACTTACTAAATCACCTGAATTTTATACGTTTTCTGTTGTATTAAGTTCTGCTCATATCTTTATTTATCTTTTTTCTATGTTCTCAGGGTTTATTGTTTTGATCTTCTGATGTCAATTAAAACACTTGGTTATTCATTTTAATAAATATTTTACTTATAAAGATTTGAACTTTTGAAGATTCCAGCTTACTTGTAAGTTTCTAAGGGTCAGGTCCTCTCCATTGTTGCTGGCCTAAGGTTTAGTTCACCATATAGCAATGTATATATTGACCTATTTTCCCCTCGACTTTCTGTGATTCCCTACATCTCACCTTTCTTTGCAGACAAGCCATTTGAAATACCCTTAACTTATTTCACAGCCAATAAGTCATTGAAATAATGTGTATTTTTAGAGAAATCTTCTTATATAATTAGGCAGAAAATCTCACCTGCCATAGTTTTCAAAACAGCATAATTTCACTCTTCTCAATGCTTAATCTGTTGTATTACAAAACCTTTGAGTATTTAGCTTTATCAATGACATGTACTTTAAAAATGTTTTAGACATCCTACCAGTCTTTGAAAACATCCTTGTTCCTTGTTTCAGTTCCAGTTTTATGTATATATTCTGCCTTGCACCTGATTATTCCAACAATTGATGGATGGCCTTGGGAATCTAATTCTGGTATTGATAGTCTTTACTGATTGTCTCCCCTCGTAGCTGATTTTTTCATTATTGTGTAAATTTAGATCATGAGCTCATGTTTAGCTAAACAGCTGACCTTGTAAGACGCTTAGGTGTGAACGCTCGTAAGCTTCAGGAGAAAGTCGGCCAAATTTATTTGTGTCCCTCCAATGAGTTGCCCACGAGGACACCGTTTTCTACAAGTGTTGGTCCAATACTCCCTCTAAAGGAAGGGGATTCCGACAGGGCCGATTGGCGGCCCCCGATCTGGGGCAGGGGCAGTGGGCAGCCTGTGGCCCGGTCTGGAGCCTCTTTGCATGTGTCCCTGGGACACATCTGCCTGCGAACTTCGGTCACCTGGCAGGAAGCTACGATGCCCAGACCTATGGTTAGCTGTGCAGCGAGGTGTACTGTGAGGACAGGTTCCACACACACTTCAAGTAAGAGGTCGGCCTGAGTGGAAAGGTGAGAGTTTGGGCAGCTGTGCAGACAAAGAAGGCACACTTTGGCCTGGGCCTAAATGCTTGTGACACCCCACTGGACCTGCCGTGCTCTGAGGGCCCTGCCCTGGGCCCCCTGCTCCCCTGCCCTTTGTTCAGTCACAGCAGAGATGGCCACACCCACTCCTTCAGTGAGGGCAGAGTTCCAACCACCCTCAGCCCCGCCCCCTCTCCACAGGTTACCATGGACTACAGAGGCTGCATCCTGAGGCCAGGGCGTTCCGACAATGCCAAGGGCAGACATGATGACCTTAAATGATTTCCTCTTGTGTCAGGTTTGGTAAACTTTAGGAGCTAGGAAATGGTCCACTTTACAGAAATGTTCAAATTTACTGGCATTTCTTATATTCTCTGCTATAACATTGTCCTGATTCTTTCTGTATATTCTATACTTATGTTTTTGTTTTCCTTAATCAAAGTGTGTCTTTTCAATCTTTTCAAAGAAGATTCTTTGGACTTACTAAATCACCTGAATTTTATACGTTTTCTGTTGTATTAAGTTCTGCTCATATCTTTATTTATCTTTTTTCTATGTTCTCAGGGTTTATTGTTTTGATCTTCTGATGTCAATTAAAACACTTGGTTATTCATTTTAATAAATATTTTACTTATAAAGATTTGAACTTTTGAAGATTCCAGCTTACTTGTAAGTTTCTAAGGGTCAGGTCCTCTCCATTGTTGCTGGCCTAAGGTTTAGTTCACCATATAGCAATGTATATATTGACCTATTTTCCCCTCGACTTTCTGTGATTCCCTACATCTCACCTTTCTTTGCAGACAAGCCATTTGAAATACCCTTAACTTATTTCACAGCCAATAAGTCATTGAAATAATGTGTATTTTTAGAGAAATCTTCTTATATAATTAGGCAGAAAATCTCACCTGCCATAGTTTTCAAAACAGCATAATTTCACTCTTCTCAATGCTTAATCTGTTGTATTACAAAACCTTTGAGTATTTAGCTTTATCAATGACATGTACTTTAAAAATGTTTTAGACATCCTACCAGTCTTTGAAAACATCCTTGTTCCTTGTTTCAGTTCCAGTTTTATGTATATATTCTGCCTTGCACCTGATTATTCCAACAATTGATGGATGGCCTTGGGAATCTAATTCTGGTATTGATAGTCTTTACTGATTGTCTCCCCTCGTAGCTGATTTTTTCATTATTGTGTAAATTTAGATCATGAGCTCATGTTTAGCTAAACAGCTGACCTTGTAAGACGCTTAGGTGTGAACGCTCGTAAGCTTCAGGAGAAAGTCGGCCAAATTTATTTGTGTCCCTCCAATGAGTTGCCCACGAGGACACCGTTTTCTACAAGTGTTGGTCCAATACTCCCTCTAAAGGAAGGGGATTCCGACAGGGCTGATTGGCGGCCCCCGATCTGGGGCAGGGGCAGTGGGCAGCCTGTGGCCCGGGCTGGAGCCTCTTTGCATGTGTCCCTGGGACACATCTGCCTGCGAACTTCGGTCACCTGGCAGGAAGCTACGATGCCCAGACCTATGGTTAGCTGTGCAGCGAGGTGTACTGTGAGGACAGGTTCCACACACACTTCAAGTAAGAGGTCGGCCTGAGTGGAAAGGTGAGAGTTTGGGCAGATGTGCAGACAAAGAAGGCACACTTTGGCCTGGGCCTAAATGCTTGTGACACCCAGCTGGACCTGCCGTGCTCTGAGGGCCCTGCCCTGGGCCCCCTGCTCCCCTGCCCTTTGTTCAGTCACAGCAGAGATGGCCACACCCACTCCTTCAGTGAGGGCAGAGTTCCAACCACCCTCAGCCCCGCCCCCTCTCCACAGGTTACCATGGACTACAGAGGCTGCATCCTGAGGCCAGGGCGTTCCGACAATGCCAAGGGCAGACATGATGACCTTAAATGATTTCCTCTTGTGTCAGGTTTGGTAAAATTTAGGAGCTAGGAAATGGTCCACTTTACAGAAATGTTCAAATTTACTGGCATTTCTTATATTCTCTGCTATAACATTGTCCTGATTCTTTCTGTATATTCTATACTTATGTTTTTGTTTTCCTTAATCAAAGTGTGTCTTTTCAATCTTTTCAAAGAAGATTCTTTGGACTTACTAAATCACCTGAATTTTATACGTTTTCTGTTGTATTAAGTTCTGCTCATATCTTTATTTATCTTTTTTCTATGTTCTCAGGGTTTATTGTTTTGATCTTCTGATGTCAATTAAAACACTTGGTTATTCATTTTAATAAATATTTTACTTATAAAGATTTGAACTTTTGAAGATTCCAGCTTACTTGTAAGTTTCTAAGGGTCAGGTCCTCTCCATTGTTGCTGGCCTAAGGTTTAGTTCACCATATAGCAATGTATATATTGACCTATTTTCCCCTCGACTTTCTGTGATTCCCTACATCTCACCTTTCTTTGCAGACAAGCCATTTGAAATACCCTTAACTTATTTCACAGCCAATAAGTCATTGAAATAATGTGTATTTTTAGAGAAATCTTCTTATATAATTAGGCAGAAAATCTCACCTGCCATAGTTTTCAAAACAGCATAATTTCACTCTTCTCAATGCTTAATCTGTTGTATTACACAACCTTTGAGTATTTAGCTTTATCAATGACATGTCCTTTAAAAATGTTTTAGAGATCCTACCAGTCTTTGAAAACATCCTTGTTCCTTGTTTCAGTTCCAGTTTTATGTATATATTCTGCCTTGCACCTGATTATTCCAACAATTGATGGATGGCCTTGGGAATCTAATTCTGGTATTGATAGTCTTTACTGATTGTCTCTCCTCATAGCTGATTTTTTCATTATTGTGTAAATTTAGATCATGAGCTCATGTTTAGCTAAACAGCTGACCTTGTAAGACGCTTAGGTGTGAACGCTCGTAAGCTTCAGGAGAAAGTCGGCAAAATTTATTTGTGTCCCTCCAATGAGTTGCCCACGAGGACACCGTTTTCTACAAGTGTTGGTCCAATACGCCCTCTAAAGGAAGGGGATTCCGACAGGGCTGATTGGCGGCCCCCGATCTGGGGCAGGGGCAGTGGGCAGCCTGTGGCCCTGTCTGGAGCCTCTTTGCATGTGTCCCTGGGACACATCTGCCTGCGAACTTCGGTCACCTGGCAGGAAGCTACGATGCCCAGACCTATGGTTAGCTGTGCAGCGAGCTGTACTGTGAGGACAGGTTCCACACACACTTCAAGTAAGACGTCGGCCTGAGTGGAAAGGTGAGAGTTTGGGCAGCTGTGCAGACAAAGAAGGCACACTTTGGCCTGGGTCTAAATGCTTGTGACACCCCACTGGACCTGCCGTGCTCTGAGGGCCCTGCCCTGGGACCCCTGCTCCCCTGCCCTTTGTTCAGTCACAGCAGAGATGGCCACACCCACTCCTTCAGTGAGGGCAGAGTTCCAACCACCCTCAGCCCCGCCCCCTCTCCACAGGTTACCATGGACTACAGAGGCTGCATCCTGAGGCCAGGGCGTTCCGACAATGCCAAGGGCAGACATGATGACCTTAAATGATTTCCTCTTGTGTCAGGTTTGGTAAACTTTAGGAGCTAGGAAATGGTCCACTTTACAGAAATGTTCAAATTTACTGGCATTTCTTATATTCTCTGCTATAACATTGTCCTGATTCTTTCTGTATATTCTATACTTATGTTTTTGTTTTCCTTAATCAAAGTGTGTCTTTTCAATCTTTTCAAAGAAGATTCTTTGGACTTACTAAATCACCTGAATTTTATACGTTTTCTGTTGTATTAAGTTCTGCTCATATCTTTATTTATCTTTTTTCTATGTTCTCAGGGTTTATTGTTTTGATCTTCTGATGTCAATTAAAACACTTGGTTATTCATTTTAATAAATATTTTACTTATAAAGATTTGAACTTTTGAAGATTCCAGCTTACTTGTAAGTTTCTAAGGGTCAGGTCCTCTCCATTGTTGCTGGCCTAAGGTTTAGTTCACCATATAGCAATGTATATATTGACCTATTTTCCCCTCGACTTTCTGTGATTCCCTACATCTCACCTTTCTTTGCAGACAAGCCATTTGAAATACCCTTAACTTATTTCACAGCCAATAAGTCATTGAAATAATGTGTATTTTTAGAGAAATCTTCTTATATAATTAGGCAGAAAATCTCACCTGCCATAGTTTTCAAAACAGCATAATTTCACTCTTCTCAATGCTTAATCTGTTGTATTACACAACCTTTGAGTATTTAGCTTTATCAATGACATGTACTTTAAAAATGTTTTAGAGATCCTACCAGTCTTTGAAAACATCCTTGTTCCTTGTTTCAGTTCCAGTTTTATGTATATATTCTGCCTTGCACCTGATTATCCCAACAATTGATGGATGGCCTTGGGAATCTAATTCTGGTATTGATAGTCTTTACTGATTGTCTCCCCTCGTAGCTGATTTTTTCATTATTGTGTAAATTTAGATCATGAGCTCATGTTTAGCTAAACAGCTGACCTTGTAAGACGCTTAGGTGTGAACGCTCGTAAGCTTCCGCAGAAAGACGGCAAAGATTTATTTGTGTCCCTCCAATGAGTTGCCCACGAGGACACCGTTTTCTACAAGTGTTGGTCCAATACTCCCTCTAGAGGAAGGGGACTCCGACAGGGCTGATTGGCGGCCCCTGATCTGCGGCAGGGGCAGTGGGCAGCCTGTGGCCCGGTCTGGAGCCTCTTTGCATGTGTCCCTGGGACACATCTGCCTGCGAACTTCGGTCACCTGGCAGGAAACTACGATGCCCAGAACTATGGTTAGCTGTGCAGCGAGGCGAACTGTGAGGACAGGTTCCACACATACTTCAAGTAAGAGGTCGGCCTGAGTGGAAAGGTGAGAGTTTGGGCAGCTGTGCAGACAAAGAAGGCGCCCTTTGGCCTGGGCCTAAATGCTTGTGACACCCCACTGGACCAGCCGTGCTCTGAGGGCCCTGCCCTGGGAACCCTGCTCCCCTGCCCTTTGTTCAGTCACAGCAGAGATGGCCACACCCACTCCTTCAGTGAGGGCAGAGTTCCAACCACCCTCAGCCCCGCCCCCTCTCCACAGGTTACCATGGACTACAGAGGCTGCATCCTGAGGCTAGGGCGTTCCGAAAATGCCAAGGGCAGACATGATGACCTTAAATGATTTCCTCTTGTGTCAGGTTTGGTAAACTTTAGGAGCTAGGAAATGGTCCACTTTACAGAAATGTTCAAATTTACTGGCATTTCTTATATTCTCTGCTATAACATTGTCCTGATTCTTTCTGTATATTCTATACTTATGTTTTTGTTTTCCTTAATCAAAGTGTGTCTTTTCAATCTTTTCAAAGAAGATTCTTTGGACTTACTAAATCACCTGAATTTTATACGTTTTCTGTTGTATTAAGTTCTGCTCATATCTTTATTTATCTTTTTTCTATGTTCTCAGGGTTTATTGTTTTGATCTTCTGATGTCAATTAAAACACTTGGTTATTCATTTTAATAAATATTTTACTTATAAAGATTTGAACTTTTGAAGATTCCAGCTTACTTGTAAGTTTCTAAGGGTCAGGTCCTCTCCATTGTTGCTGGCCTAAAGTTTAGTTCACCATATAGCAATGTATATATTGACCTATTTTCCCCTCGACTTTCTGTGATTCCCTACATCTCACCTTTCTTTGCAGACAAGCCATTTGAAATACCCTTAACTTATTTCACAGCCAATAAGTCATTGAAATAATGTGTATTTTTAGAGAAATCTTCTTATATAATTAGGCAGAAAATCTCACCTGCCATAGTTTTCAAAACAGCATAATTTCACTCTTCTCAATGCTTAATCTGTTGTATTACACAACCTTTGAGTATTTAGCTTTATCAATGACATGTCCTTTAAAAATGTTTTAGAGATCCTACCAGTCTTTGAAAACATCCTTGTTCCTTGTTTCAGTTCCAGTTTTATGTATATATTCTGCCTTGCACCTGATTATCCCAACAATTGATGGATGGCCTTGGGAATCTAATTCTGGTATTGATAGTCTTTACTGATTGTCTCCCCTCGTAGCTGATTTTTTCATTATTGTGTAAATTTAGATCATGAGCTCATGTTTAGCTAAACAGCTGACCTTGTAAGACGCTTAGGTGTGAACGCTCGTAAGCTTCCGCAGAAAGACGGCAAAGATTTATTTGTGTCCCTCCAATGAGTTGCCCACGAGGACACCGTTTTCTACAAGTGTTGGTCCAATACTCCCTCTAGAGGAAGGGGACTCCGACAGGGCTGATTGCCGGCCCCCGATCTGCGGCAGGGGCAGTGGGCAGCCTGTGGCCCGGGCTGGAGCCTCTTTGCATGTGTCCCTGGGACACATCTGCCTTCGAACTTCGGTCACCTGGCAGGAAGCTACGATGCCCAGACCTATGGTTAGCTGTGCAGCGAGGTGTACTGTGAGGACAGGTTCCACACACACTTCAAGTAAGAGGTCGGCCTGAGTGGAAAGGTGAGAGTTTGGGCAGCTGTGCAGACAAAGAAGGCACACTTTGGCCTGGGCCTAAATGCTTGTGACACCCCACTGGACCTGCCGTGCTCTGAGGGCCCTGCCCTGGGCCCCCTGCTCCCCTGCCCTTTGTTCAGTCACAGCAGAGATGGCCACACCCACTCCTTCAGTGAGGGCAGAGTTCCAACCACCCTCAGCCCCGCCCCCTCTCCACAGGTTACCATGGACTACAGAGGCTGCATCCTGAGGCCAGGGCGTTCCGACAATGCCAAGGGCAGACATGATGACCTTAAATGATTTCCTCTTGTGTCAGGTTTGGTAAACTTTAGGAGCTAGGAAATGGTCCACTTTACAGAAATGTTCAAATTTACTGGCATTTCTTATATTCTCTGCTATAACATTGTCCTGATTCTTTCTGTATATTCTATACTTATGTTTTTGTTTTCCTTAATCAAAGTGTGTCTTTTCAATCTTTTCAAAGAAGATTCTTTGGACTTACTAAATCACCTGAATTTTATACGTTTTCTGTTGTATTAAGTTCTGCTCATATCTTTATTTATCTTTTTTCTATGTTCTCAGGGTTTATTGTTTTGATCTTCTGATGTCAATTAAAACACTTGGTTATTCATTTTAATAAATATTTTACTTATAAAGATTTGAACTTTTGAAGATTCCAGCTTACTTGTAAGTTTCTAAGGGTCAGGTCCTCTCCATTGTTGCTGGCCTAAGGTTTAGTTCACCATATAGCAATGTATATATTGACCTATTTTCCCCTCGACTTTCTGTGATTCCCTACATCTCACCTTTCTTTGCAGACAAGCCATTTGAAATACCCTTAACTTATTTCACAGCCAATAAGTCATTGAAATAATGTGTATTTTTAGAGAAATCTTCTTATATAATTAGGCAGAAAATCTCACCTGCCATAGTTTTCAAAACAGCATAATTTCACTCTTCTCAATGCTTAATCTGTTGTATTACACAACCTTTGAGTATTTAGCTTTATCAATGACATGTCCTTTAAAAATGTTTTAGAGATCCTACCAGTCTTTGAAAACATCCTTGTTCCTTGTTTCAGTTCCAGTTTTATGTATATATTCTGCCTTGCACCTGATTATTCCAACAATTGATGGATGGCCTTGGGAATCTAATTCTGGTATTGATAGTCTTTACTGATTGTCTCCCCTCGTAGCTGATTTTTTCATTATTGTGTAAATTTAGATCATGAGCTCATGTTTAGCTAAACAGCTGACCTTGTAAGACGCTTAGGTGTGAACGCTCGTAAGCTTCAGGAGAAAGTCGGCCAAATTTATTTGTGTCCCTCCAATGAGTTGCCCACGAGGACACCGTTTTCTACAAGTGTTGGTCCAATACTCCCTCTAGAGGAAGGGGACTACGACAGGGCTGATTGCCGGCCCCCGATCTGCGGCAGGGGCAGTGGGCAGCCTGTGGCCCGGGCTGGAGCCTCTTTGCATGTGTCCCTGGGACACATCTGCCTGCGAACTTCGGTCACCTGGCAGGAAGCTACGATGCCCAGACCTATGGTTAGCTGTGCAGCGAGGTGTACTGTGAGGACAGGTTCCACACACACTTCAAGTAAGAGGTCGGCCTGAGTGGAAAGGTGAGAGTTTGGGCAGCTGTGCAGACAAAGAAGGCACACTTTGGCCTGGGCCTAAATGCTTGTGACACCCCACTGGACCTGCCGTGCTCTGAGGGCCCTGCCCTGGGCCCCCTGCTCCCCTGCCCTTTGTTCAGTCACAGCAGAGATGGCCACACCCACTCCTTCAGTGAGGGCAGAGTTCCAACCACCCTCAGCCCCGCCCCCTCTCCACAGGTTACCATGGACTACAGAGGCTGCATCCTGAGGCCAGGGCGTTCCGACAATGCCAAGGGCAGACATGATGACCTTAAATGATTTCCTCTTGTGTCAGGTTTGGTAAACTTTAGGAGCTAGGAAATGGTCCACTTTACAGAAATGTTCAAATTTACTGGCATTTCTTATATTCTCTGCTATAACATTGTCCTGATTCTTTCTGTATATTCTATACTTATGTTTTTGTTTTCCTTAATCAAAGTGTGTCTTTTCAATCTTTTCAAAGAAGATTCTTTGGACTTACTAAATCACCTGAATTTTATACGTTTTCTGTTGTATTAAGTTCTGCTCATATCTTTATTTATCTTTTTTCTATGTTCTCAGGGTTTATTGTTTTGATCTTCTGATGTCAATTAAAACACTTGGTTATTCATTTTAATAAATATTTTACTTATAAAGATTTGAACTTTTGAAGATTCCAGCTTACTTGTAAGTTTCTAAGGGTCAGGTCCTCTCCATTGTTGCTGGCCTAAGGTTTAGTTCACCATATAGCAATGTATATATTGACCTATTTTCCCCTCGACTTTCTGTGATTCCCTACATCTCACCTTTCTTTGCAGACAAGCCATTTGAAATACCCTTAACTTATTTCACAGCCAATAAGTCATTGAAATAATGTGTATTTTTAGAGAAATCTTCTTATATAATTAGGCAGAAAATCTCACCTGCCATAGTTTTCAAAACAGCATAATTTCACTCTTCTCAATGCTTAATCTGTTGTATTACACAACCTTTGAGTATTTAGCTTTATCAATGACATGTCCTTTAAAAATGTTTTAGACATCCTACCAGTCTTTGAAAACATCCTTGTTCCTTGTTTCAGTTCCAGTTTTATGTATATATTCTGCCTTGCACCTGATTATTCCAACAATTGATGGATGGCCTTGGGAATCTAATTCTGGTATTGATAGTCTTTACTGATTGTCTCTCCTCGTAGCTGATTTTTTCATTATTGTGTAAATTTAGATCATGAGCTCATGTTTAGCTAAACAGCTGACCTTGTAAGACGCTTAGGTGTGAACGCTCGTAAGCTTCAGGAGAAAGTCGGCAAAATTTATTTGTGTCCCTCCAATGAGTTGCCCACGAGGACACCGTTTTCTACAAGTGTTGGTCCAATACGCCCTCTAAAGGAAGGGGATTCCGACAGGGCTGATTGGCGGCCCCCGATCTGGGGCAGGGGCAGTGGGCAGCCTGTGGCCCTGTCTGGAGCCTCTTTGCATGTGTCCCTGGGACACATCTGCCTGCGAACTTCGGTCACCTGGCAGGAAGCTACGATGCCCAGACCTATGGTTAGCTGTGCAGCGAGCTGTACTGTGAGGACAGGTTCCACACACACTTCAAGTAAGACGTCGGCCTGAGTGGAAAGGTGAGAGTTTGGGCAGCTGTGCAGACAAAGAAGGCACACTTTGGCCTGGGTCTAAATGCTTGTGACACCCCACTGGACCTGCCGTGCTCTGAGGGCCCTGCCCTGGGCCCCCTTCTCCCCTGCCCTTTGTTCAGTCACAGCAGAGATGGCCACACCCACTCCTTCAGTGAGGGCAGAGTTCCAACCACCCTCAGCCCCGCCCCCTCTCCACAGGTTACCATGGACTACAGAGGCTGCATCCTGAGGCCAGGGCGTTCCGACAATGCCAAGGGCAGACATGATGACCTTAAATGATTTCCTCTTGTGTCAGGTTTGGTAAACTTTAGGAGCTAGGAAATGGTCCACTTTACAGAAATGTTCAAATTTACTGGCATTTCTTATATTCTCTGCTATAACATTGTCCTGATTCTTTCTGTATATTCTATACTTATGTTTTTGTTTTCCTTAATCAAAGTGTGTCTTTTCAATCTTTTCAAAGAAGATTCTTTGGACTTACTAAATCACCTGAATTTTATACGTTTTCTGTTGTATTAAGTTCTGCTCATATCTTTATTTATCTTTTTTCTATGTTCTCAGGGTTTATTGTTTTGATCTTCTGATGTCAATTAAAACACTTGGTTATTCATTTTAATAAATATTTTACTTATAAAGATTTGAACTTTTGAAGATTCCAGCTTACTTGTAAGTTTCTAAGGGTCAGGTCCTCTCCATTGTTGCTGGCCTAAGGTTTAGTTCACCAT
Organism: Mesoplodon mirus; assembly: GCF_964341445.2. Taxonomy (NCBI): domain Eukaryota; kingdom Metazoa; phylum Chordata; class Mammalia; order Artiodactyla; family Ziphiidae; genus Mesoplodon; species Mesoplodon mirus. Next base: position 175,684,324 of record NC_138976.1, on the reverse strand, counting down.
ATAGCAATGTATATATTGACCTATTTTCCCCTCGACTTTCTGTGATTCCCTACATCTCACCTTTCTTTGCAGACAAGCCATTTGAAATACCCTTAACTTATTTCACAGCCAATAAGTCATTGAAATAATGTGTATTTTTAGAGAAATCTTCTTATATAATTAGGCAGAAAATCTCACCTGCCATAGTTTTCAAAACAGCATAATTTCACTCTTCTCAATGCTTAATCTGTTGTATTACACAACCTTTGAGTATTTAGCTTTATCAATGACATGTACTTTAAAAATGTTTTAGAGATCCTACCAGTCTTTGAAAACATCCTTGTTCCTTGTTTCAGGTCCAGTTTTATGTATATATTCTGCCTTGCACCTGATTATTCCAACAATTGATGGATGGCCTTGGGAATCTAATTCTGGTATTGATAGTCTTTACTGATTGTCTCTCCTCATAGCTGATTTTTTCATTATTGTGTAAATTTAGATCATGAGCTCATGTTTAGCTAAACAGCTGACCTTGTAAGACGCTTAGGTGTGAACGCTCGTAAGCTTCAGGAGAAAGTCGGCAAAATTTATTTGTGTCCCTCCAATGAGTTGCCCACGAGGACACCGTTTTCTACAAGTGTTGGTCCAATACGCCCTCTAAAGGAAGGGGATTCCGACAGGGCTGATTGGCGGCCCCCGATCTGGGGCAGGGGCAGTGGGCAGCCTGTGGCCCTGTCTGGAGCCTCTTTGCATGTGTCCCTGGGACACATCTGCCTGCGAACTTCGGTCACCTGGCAGGAAGCTACGATGCCCAGACCTATGGTTAGCTGTGCAGCGAGCTGTACTGTGAGGACAGGTTCCACACACACTTCAAGTAAGACGTCGGCCTGAGTGGAAAGGTGAGAGTTTGGGCAGCTGTGCAGACAAAGAAGGCACACTTTGGCCTGGGTCTAAATGCTTGTGACACCCCACTGGGCCTGCCGTGCTCTGAGGGCCCTGCCCTGGGACCCCTGCTCCCCTGCCCTTTGTTCAGTCACAGCAGAGATGGCCACACCCACTCCTTCAGTGAGGGCAGAGTTCCAACCACCCTCAGCCCCGCCCCCTCTCCACAGGTTACCATGGACTACAGAGGCTGCATCCTGAGGCCAGGGCGTTCCGACAATGCCAAGGGCAGACATGATGACCTTAAATGATTTCCTCTTGTGTCAGGTTTGGTAAACTTTAGGAGCTAGGAAATGGTCCACTTTACAGAAATGTTCAAATTTACTGGCATTTCTTATATTCTCTGCTATAACATTGTCCTGATTCTTTCTGTATATTCTATACTTATGTTTTTGTTTTCCTTAATCAAAGTGTGTCTTTTCAATCTTTTCAAAGAAGATTCTTTGGACTTACTAAATCACCTGAATTTTATACGTTTTCTGTTGTATTAAGTTCTGCTCATATCTTTATTTATCTTTTTTCTATGTTCTCAGGGTTTATTGTTTTGATCTTCTGATGTCAATTAAAACACTTGGTTATTCATTTTAATAAATATTTTACTTATAAAGATTTGAACTTTTGAAGATTCCAGCTTACTTGTAAGTTTCTAAGGGTCAGGTCCTCTCCATTGTTGCTGGCCTAAGGTTTAGTTCACCATATAGCAATGTATATATTGACCTATTTTCCCCTCGACTTTCTGTGATTCCCTACATCTCACCTTTCTTTGCAGACAAGCCATTTGAAATACCCTTAACTTATTTCACAGCCAATAAGTCATTGAAATAATGTGTATTTTTAGAGAAATCTTCTTATATAATTAGGCAGAAAATCTCACCTGCCATAGTTTTCAAAACAGCATAATTTCACTCTTCTCAATGCTTAATCTGTTGTATTACACAACCTTTGAGTATTTAGCTTTATCAATGACATGTACTTTAAAAATGTTTTAGAGATCCTACCAGTCTTTGAAAACATCCTTGTTCCTTGTTTCAGGTCCAGTTTTATGTATATATTCTGCCTTGCACCTGATTATCCCAACAATTGATGGATGGCCTTGGGAATCTAATTCTGGTATTGATAGTCTTTACTGATTGTCTCCCCTCGTAGCTGATTTTTTCATTATTGTGTAAATTTAGATCATGAGCTCATGTTTAGCTAAACAGCTGACCTTGTAAGACGCTTAGGTGTGAACGCTCGTAAGCTTCCGCAGAAAGACGGCAAAGATTTATTTGTGTCCCTCCAATGAGTTGCCCACGAGGACACCGTTTTCTACAAGTGTTGGTCCAATACTCCCTCTAGAGGAAGGGGACTCCGACAGGGCTGATTGGCGGCCCCTGATCTGCGGCAGGGGCAGTGGGCAGCCTGTGGCCCGGTCTGGAGCCTCTTTGCATGTGTCCCTGGGACACATCTGCCTGCGAACTTCGGTCACCTGGCAGGAAACTACGATGCCCAGAACTATGGTTAGCTGTGCAGCGAGGCGAACTGTGAGGACAGGTTCCACACATACTTCAAGTAAGAGGTCGGCCTGAGTGGAAAGGTGAGAGTTTGGGCAGCTGTGCAGACAAAGAAGGCGCCCTTTGGCCTGGGCCTAAATGCTTGTGACACCCCACTGGACCAGCCGTGCTCTGAGGGCCCTGCCCTGGGAACCCTGCTCCCCTGCCCTTTGTTCAGTCACAGCAGAGATGGCCACACCCACTCCTTCAGTGAGGGCAGAGTTCCAACCACCCTCAGCCCCGCCCCCTCTCCACAGGTTACCATGGACTACAGAGGCTGCATCCTGAGGCTAGGGCGTTCCGAAAATGCCAAGGGCAGACATGATGACCTTAAATGATTTCCTCTTGTGTCAGGTTTGGTAAACTTTAGGAGCTAGGAAATGGTCCACTTTACAGAAATGTTCAAATTTACTGGCATTTCTTATATTCTCTGCTATAACATTGTCCTGATTCTTTCTGTATATTCTATACTTATGTTTTTGTTTTCCTTAATCAAAGTGTGTCTTTTCAATCTTTTCAAAGAAGATTCTTTGGACTTACTAAATCACCTGAATTTTATACGTTTTCTGTTGTATTAAGTTCTGCTCATATCTTTATTTATCTTTTTTCTATGTTCTCAGGGTTTATTGTTTTGATCTTCTGATGTCAATTAAAACACTTGGTTATTCATTTTAATAAATATTTTACTTATAAAGATTTGAACTTTTGAAGATTCCAGCTTACTTGTAAGTTTCTAAGGGTCAGGTCCTCTCCATTGTTGCTGGCCTAAAGTTTAGTTCACCATATAGCAATGTATATATTGACCTATTTTCCCCTCGACTTTCTGTGATTCCCTACATCTCACCTTTCTTTGCAGACAAGCCATTTGAAATACACTTAACTTATTTCACAGCCAATAAGTCATTGAAATAATGTGTATTTTTAGAGAAATCTTCTTATATAATTAGGCAGAAAATCTCACCTGCCATAGTTTTCAAAACAGCATAATTTCACTCTTCTCAATGCTTAATCTGTTGTATTACACAACCTTTGAGTATTTAGCTTTATCAATGACATGTCCTTTAAAAATGTTTTAGAGATCCTACCAGTCTTTGAAAACATCCTTGTTCCTTGTTTCAGTTCCAGTTTTATGTATATATTCTGCCTTGCACCTGATTATTCCAACAATTGATGGATGGCCTTGGGAATCTAATTCTGGTATTGATAGTCTTTACTGATTGTCTCCCCTCGTAGCTGATTTTTTCATTATTGTGTAAATTTAGATCATGAGCTCATGTTTAGCTAAACAGCTGACCTTGTAAGACGCTTAGGTGTGAACGCTCGTAAGCTTCAGGAGAAAGTCGGCCAAATTTATTTGTGTCCCTCCAATGAGTTGCCCACGAGGACACCGTTTTCTACAAGTGTTGGTCCAATACTCCCTCTAAAGGAAGGGGATTCCGACAGGGCCGATTGGCGGCCCCCGATCTGGGGCAGGGGCAGTGGGCAGCCTGTGGCCCGGTCTGGAGCCTCTTTGCATGTGTCCCTGGGACACATCTGCCTGCGAACTTCGGTCACCTGGCAGGAAGCTACGATGCCCAGACCTATGGTTAGCTGTGCAGCGAGGTGTACTGTGAGGACAGGTTCCACACACACTTCAAGTAAGAGGTCGGCCTGAGTGGAAAGGTGAGAGTTTGGGCAGCTGTGCAGACAAAGAAGGCACACTTTGGCCTGGGCCTAAATGCTTGTGACACCCCACTGGACCTGCCGTGCTCTGAGGGCCCTGCCCTGGGCCCCCTGCTCCCCTGCCCTTTGTTCAGTCACAGCAGAGATGGCCACACCCACTCCTTCAGTGAGGGCAGAGTTCCAACCACCCTCAGCCCCGCCCCCTCTCCACAGGTTACCATGGACTACAGAGGCTGCATCCTGAGGCCAGGGCGTTCCGACAATGCCAAGGGCAGACATGATGACCTTAAATGATTTCCTCTTGTGTCAGGTTTGGTAAACTTTAGGAGCTAGGAAATGGTCCACTTTACAGAAATGTTCAAATTTACTGGCATTTCTTATATTCTCTGCTATAACATTGTCCTGATTCTTTCTGTATATTCTATACTTATGTTTTTGTTTTCCTTAATCAAAGTGTGTCTTTTCAATCTTTTCAAAGAAGATTCTTTGGACTTACTAAATCACCTGAATTTTATACGTTTTCTGTTGTATTAAGTTCTGCTCATATCTTTATTTATCTTTTTTCTATGTTCTCAGGGTTTATTGTTTTGATCTTCTGATGTCAATTAAAACACTTGGTTATTCATTTTAATAAATATTTTACTTATAAAGATTTGAACTTTTGAAGATTCCAGCTTACTTGTAAGTTTCTAAGGGTCAGGTCCTCTCCATTGTTGCTGGCCTAAGGTTTAGTTCACCATATAGCAATGTATATATTGACCTATTTTCCCCTCGACTTTCTGTGATTCCCTACATCTCACCTTTCTTTGCAGACAAGCCATTTGAAATACCCTTAACTTATTTCACAGCCAATAAGTCATTGAAATAATGTGTATTTTTAGAGAAATCTTCTTATATAATTAGGCAGAAAATCTCACCTGCCATAGTTTTCAAAACAGCATAATTTCACTCTTCTCAATGCTTAATCTGTTGTATTACACAACCTTTGAGTATTTAGCTTTATCAATGACATGTCCTTTAAAAATGTTTTAGAGATCCTACCAGTCTTTGAAAACATCCTTGTTCCTTGTTTCAGTTCCAGTTTTATATATATATTCTGCCTTGCACCTGATTATTCCAACAATTGATGGATGGCCTTGGGAATCTAATTCTGGTATTGATAGTCTTTACTGATTGTCTCCCCTCGTAGCTGATTTTTTCATTATTGTGTAAATTTAGATCATGAGCTCATGTTTAGCTAAACAGCTGACCTTGTAAGACGCTTAGGTGTGAACGCTCGTAAGCTTCAGGAGAAAGTCGGCCAAATTTATTTGTGTCCCTCCAATGAGTTGCCCACGAGGACACCGTTTTCTACAAGTGTTGGTCCAATACTCCCTCTAAAGGAAGGGGATTCCGACAGGGCTGATTGGCGGCCCCCGATCTGGGGCAGGGGCAGTGGGCAGCCTGTGGCCCGGTCTGGAGCCTCTTTGCATGTGTCCCTGGGACACATCTGCCTGCGAACTTCGGTCACCTGGCAGGAAGCTACGATGCCCAGACCTATGGATAGCTGTGCAGCGAGGTGTACTGTGAGGACAGGTTCCACACACACTTCAAGTAAGAGGTCGGCCTGAGTGGAAAGGTGAGAGTTTGGGCAGATGTGCAGACAAAGAAGGCACACTTTGGCCTGGGCCTAAATGCTTGTGACACCCAGCTGGACCTGCCGTGCTCTGAGGGCCCTGCCCTGGGCCCCCTGCTCCCCTGCCCTTTGTTCAGTCACAGCAGAGATGGCCACACCCACTCCTTCAGTGAGGGCAGAGTTCCAACCACCCTCAGCCCCGCCCCCTCTCCACAGGTTACCATGGACTACAGAGGCTGCATCCTGAGGCCAGGGCGTTCCGACAATGCCAAGGGCAGACATGATGACCTTAAATGATTTCCTCTTGTGTCAGGTTTGGTAAAATTTAGGAGCTAGGAAATGGTCCACTTTACAGAAATGTTCAAATTTACTGGCATTTCTTATATTCTCTGCTATAACATTGTCCTGATTCTTTCTGTATATTCTATACTTATGTTTTTGTTTTCCTTAATCAAAGTGTGTCTTTTCAATCTTTTCAAAGAAGATTCTTTGGACTTACTAAATCACCTGAATTTTATACGTTTTCTGTTGTATTAAGTTCTGCTCATATCTTTATTTATCTTTTTTCTATGTTCTCAGGGTTTATTGTTTTGATCTTCTGATGTCAATTAAAACACTTGGTTATTCATTTTAATAAATATTTTACTTATAAAGATTTGAACTTTTGAAGATTCCAGCTTACTTGTAAGTTTCTAAGGGTCAGGTCCTCTCCATTGTTGCTGGCCTAAGGTTTAGTTCACCATATAGCAATGTATATATTGACCTATTTTCCCCTCGACTTTCTGTGATTCCCTACATCTCACCTTTCTTTGCAGACAAGCCATTTGAAATACCCTTAACTTATTTCACAGCCAATAAGTCATTGAAATAATGTGTATTTTTAGAGAAATCTTCTTATATAATTAGGCAGAAAATCTCACCTGCCATAGTTTTCAAAACAGCATAATTTCACTCTTCTCAATGCTTAATCTGTTGTATTACACAACCTTTGAGTATTTAGCTTTATCAATGACATGTCCTTTAAAAATGTTTTAGAGATCCTACCAGTCTTTGAAAACATCCTTGTTCCTTGTTTCAGTTCCAGTTTTATGTATATATTCTGCCTTGCACCTGATTATTCCAACAATTGATGGATGGCCTTGGGAATCTAATTCTGGTATTGATAGTCTTTACTGATTGTCTCTCCTCATAGCTGATTTTTTCATTATTGTGTAAATTTAGATCATGAGCTCATGTTTAGCTAAACAGCTGACCTTGTAAGACGCTTAGGTGTGAACGCTCGTAAGCTTCAGGAGAAAGTCGGCAAAATTTATTTGTGTCCCTCCAATGAGTTGCCCACGAGGACACCGTTTTCTACAAGTGTTGGTCCAATACGCCCTCTAAAGGAAGGGGATTCCGACAGGGCTGATTGGCGGCCCCCGATCTGGGGCAGGGGCAGTGGGCAGCCTGTGGCCCTGTCTGGAGCCTCTTTGCATGTGTCCCTGGGACACATCTGCCTGCGAACTTCGGTCACCTGGCAGGAAGCTACGATGCCCAGACCTATGGTTAGCTGTGCAGCGAGCTGTACTGTGAGGACAGGTTCCACACACACTTCAAGTAAGACGTCGGCCTGAGTGGAAAGGTGAGAGTTTGGGCAGCTGTGCAGACAAAGAAGGCACACTTTGGCCTGGGCCTAAATGCTTGTGACACCCCACTGGACCTGCCGTGCTCTGAGGGCCCTGCCCTGGGCCCCCTGCTCCCCTGCCCTTTGTTCAGTCACAGCAGAGATGGCCACACCCACTCCTTCAGTGAGGGCAGAGTTCCAACCACCCTCAGCCCCGCCCCCTCTCCACAGGTTACCATGGACTACAGAGGCTGCATCCTGAGGCCAGGGCGTTCCGACAATGCCAAGGGCAGACATGATGACCTTAAATGATTTCCTCTTGTGTCAGGTTTGGTAAACTTTAGGAGCTAGGAAATGGTCCACTTTACAGAAATGTTCAAATTTACTGGCATTTCTTATATTCTCTGCTATAACATTGTCCTGATTCTTTCTGTATATTCTATACTTATGTTTTTGTTTTCCTTAATCAAAGTGTGTCTTTTCAATCTTTTCAAAGAAGATTCTTTGGACTTACTAAATCACCTGAATTTTATACGTTTTCTGTTGTATTAAGTTCTGCTCATATCTTTATTTATCTTTTTTCTATGTTCTCAGGGTTTATTGTTTTGATCTTCTGATGTCAATTAAAACACTTGGTTATTCATTTTAATAAATATTTTACTTATAAAGATTTGAACTTTTGAAGATTCCAGCTTACTTGTAAGTTTCTAAGGGTCAGGTCCTCTCCATTGTTGCTGGCCTAAGGTTTAGTTCACCATATAGCAATGTATATATTGACCTATTTTCCCCTCGACTTTCTGTGATTCCCTACATCTCACCTTTCTTTGCAGACAAGCCATTTGAAATACCCTTAACTTATTTCACAGCCAATAAGTCATTGAAATAATGTGTATTTTTAGAGAAATCTTCTTATATAATTAGGCAGAAAATCTCACCTGCCATAGTTTTCAAAACAGCATAATTTCACTCTTCTCAATGCTTAATCTGTTGTATTACACAACCTTTGAGTATTTAGCTTTATCAATGACATGTACTTTAAAAATGTTTTAGAGATCCTACCAGTCTTTGAAAACATCCTTGTTCCTTGTTTCAGGTCCAGTTTTATGTATATATTCTGCCTTGCACCTGATTATCCCAACAATTGATGGATGGCCTTGGGAATCTAATTCTGGTATTGATAGTCTTTACTGATTGTCTCCCCTCGTAGCTGATTTTTTCATTATTGTGTAAATTTAGATCATGAGCTCATGTTTAGCTAAACAGCTGACCTTGTAAGACGCTTAGGTGTGAACGCTCGTAAGCTTCCGCAGAAAGACGGCAAAGATTTATTTGTGTCCCTCCAATGAGTTGCCCACGAGGACACCGTTTTCTACAAGTGTTGGTCCAATACTCCCTCTAGAGGAAGGGGACTCCGACAGGGCTGATTGGCGTCCCCTGATCTGCGGCAGGGGCAGTGGGCAGCCTGTGGCCCGGTCTGGAGCCTCTTTGCATGTGTCCCTGGGACACATCTGCCTGCGAACTTCGGTCACCTGGCAGGAAACTACGATGCCCAGAACTATGGTTAGCTGTGCAGCGAGGCGAACTGTGAGGACAGGTTCCACACATACTTCAAGTAAGAGGTCGGCCTGAGTGGAAAGGTGAGAGTTTGGGCAGCTGTGCAGACAAAGAAGGCGCCCTTTGGCCTGGGCCTAAATGCTTGTGACACCCCACTGGACCAGCCGTGCTCTGAGGGCCCTGCCCTGGGAACCCTGCTCCCCTGCCCTTTGTTCAGTCACAGCAGAGATGGCCACAACCACTCGTTCAGTGAGGGCAGAGTTCCAACCACCCTCAGCCCCGCCCCCTCTCCACAGGTTACCATGGACTACAGAGGCTGCATCCTGAGGCTAGGGCGTTCCGAAAATGCCAAGGGCAGACATGATGACCTTAAATGATTTCCTCTTGTGTCAGGTTTGGTAAACTTTAGGAGCTAGGAAATGGTCCACTTTACAGAAATGTTCAAATTTACTGGCATTTCTTATATTCTCTGCTATAACATTGTCCTGATTCTTTCTGTATATTCTATACTTATGTTTTTGTTTTCCTTAATCAAAGTGTGTCTTTTCAATCTTTTCAAAGAAGATTCTTTGGACTTACTAAATCACCTGAATTTTATACGTTTTCTGTTGTATTAAGTTCTGCTCATATCTTTATTTATCTTTTTTCTATGTTCTCAGGGTTTATTGTTTTGATCTTCTGATGTCAATTAAAACACTTGGTTATTCATTTTAATAAATATTTTACTTATAAAGATTTGAACTTTTGAAGATTCCAGCTTACTTGTAAGTTTCTAAGGGTCAGGTCCTCTCCATTGTTGCTGGCCTAAAGTTTAGTTCACCATATAGCAATGTATATATTGACCTATTTTCCCCTCGACTTTCTGTGATTCCCTACATCTCACCTTTCTTTGCAGACAAGCCATTTGAAATACACTTAACTTATTTCACAGCCAATAAGTCATTGAAATAATGTGTATTTTTAGAGAAATCTTCTTATATAATTAGGCAGAAAATCTCACCTGCCATAGTTTTCAAAACAGCATAATTTCACTCTTCTCAATGCTTAATCTGTTGTATTACACAACCTTTGAGTATTTAGCTTTATCAATGACATGTCCTTTAAAAATGTTTTAGAGATCCTACCAGTCTTTGAAAACATCCTTGTTCCTTGTTTCAGTTCCAGTTTTATGTATATATTCTGCCTTGCACCTGATTATTCCAACAATTGATGGATGGCCTTGGGAATCTAATTCTGGTATTGATAGTCTTTACTGATTGTCTCCCCTCGTAGCTGATTTCTTCATTATTGTGTAAATTTAGATCATGAGCTCATGTTTAGCTAAACAGCTGACCTTGTAAGACGCTTAGGTGTGAAGGCTCGTAAGCTTCCGCAGAAAGACGGCAAAGATTTATTGGTGTCCCTCCAATGAGTTGCCCACGAGGACACCGTTTTCTACAAGTGTTGGTCCAATACGCCCTCTAGAGGAAGGGGACTCCGACAGGGCTGATTGGCGGCCCCCGATCTGGGGCAGGGGCAGTGGGCAGCCTGTGGCCCGGTCTGGAGCCTCTTTGCATGTGTCCCTGGGACACATCTGCCTGCGAACTTCGGTCACCTGGCAGGAAGCTACGATGCCCAGACCTATGGTTAGCTGTGCAGCGAGGTGTACTGTGAGGACAGGTTCCACACACACTTCAAGTAAGAGGTCGGCCTGAGTGGAAAGGTGAGAGTTTGGGCAGCTGTGCAGACAAAGAAGGCACACTTTGGCCTGGGCCTAAATGCTTGTGACACCCCACTGGACCTGCCGTGCTCTGAGGGCCCTGCCCTGGGCCCCCTGCTCCCCTGCCCTTTGTTCAGTCACAGCAGAGATGGCCACACCCACTCCTTCAGTAAGGGCAGAGTTCCAACCACCCTCAGCCCCGCCCCCTCTCCACAGGTTACCATGGACTACAGAGGCTGCATCCTGAGGCTAGGGTGTTCCGACAATGCCAAGGGCAGACATGATGACCTTAAATGATTTCCTCTTGTGTCAGGTTTGGTAAACTTTAGGAGCTAGGAAATGGTCCACTTTACAGAAATGTTCAAATTTACTGGCATTTCTTATATTCTCTGCTATAACATTGTCCTGATTCTTTCTGTATATTCTATACTTATGTTTTTGTTTTCCTTAATCAAAGTGTGTCTTTTCAATCTTTTCAAAGAAGATTCTTTGGACTTACTAAATCACCTGAATTTTATACGTTTTCTGTTGTATTAAGTTCTGCTCATATCTTTATTTATCTTTTTTCTATGTTCTCAGGGTTTATTGTTTTGATCTTCTGATGTCAATTAAAACACTTGGTTATTCATTTTAATAAATATTTTACTTATAAAGATTTGAACTTTTGAAGATTCCAGCTTACTTGTAAGTTTCTAAGGGTCAGGTCCTCTCCATTGTTGCTGGCCTAAGGTTTAGTTCACCATATAGCAATGTATATATTGACCTATTTTCCCCTCGACTTTCTGTGATTCCCTACATCTCACCTTTCTTTGCAGACAAGCCATTTGAAATACCCTTAACTTATTTCACAGCCAATAAGTCATTGAAATAATGTGTATTTTTAGAGAAATCTTCTTCTATAATTAGGCAGAAAATCTCACCTGCCATAGTTTTCAAAACAGCATAATTTCACTCTTCTCAATGCTTAATCTGTTGTATTACACAACCTTTGAGTATTTAGCTTTATCAATGACATGTACTTTAAAAATGTTTTAGAGATCCTACCAGTCTTTGAAAACATCCTTGTTCCTTGTTTCAGTTCCAGTTTTATGTATATATTCTGCCTTGCACCTGATTATTCCAACAATTGATGGATGGCCTTGGGAATCTAATTCTGGTATTGATAGTCTTTACTGATTGTCTCCCCTCGTCGCTGACTTCTTCATTATTGTGTAAATTTAGATCATGAGCTCATGTTTAGCTAAACATCTGACCTTGTAAGACGCTTAGGTGTGAACGCTCGTAAGCTTCCGCAGAAAGACGGCAAAGATTTATTGGTGTCCCTCCAATGAGTTGCCCACGAGGACACCGTTTTCTACAAGTGTTGGTCCAATACGCCCTCTAGAGGAAGGGGACTCCGACAGGGCTGATTGGCGGCCCCCGATCTGGGGCAGGGGCAGTGGGCAGCCTGTGGCCCGGTCTGGAGCCTCTTTGCATGTGTCCCTGGGACACATCTGCCTGCGAACTTTGGTCACCTGGCAGGAAGCTACGATGCCCAGACCTATGGTTAGCTGTGCAGCGAGGTGTACTGTGAGGACAGGTTCCACACACACTTCAAGTAAGAGGTCGGCCTGAGTGGAAAGGTGAGAGTTTGGGCAGCTGTGCAGACAAAGAAGGCACACTTTGGCCTGGGCCTAAATGCTTGTGACACCCCACTGGACCTGCCGTGCTCTGAGGGCCCTGCCCTGGGCCCCCTGCTCCCCTGCCCTTTGTTCAGTCACAGCAGAGATGGCCACACCCACTCCTTCAGTGAGGGCAGAGTTCCAACCACCCTCAGCCCCGCCCCCTCTCCACAGGTTACCATGGACTACAGAGGCTGCATCCTGAGGCCAGGGCGTTCCGACAATGCCAAGGGCAGACATGATGACCTTAAATGATTTCCTCTTGTGTCAGGTTTGGTAAACTTTAGGAGCTAGGAAATGGTCCACTTTACAGAAATGTTCAAATTTACTGGCATTTCTTATATTCTCTGCTATAACATTGTCCTGATTCTTTCTGTATATTCTATACTTATGTTTTTGTTTTCCTTAATCAAAGTGTGTCTTTTCAATCTTTTCAAAGAAGATTCTTTGGACTTACTAAATCACCTGAATTTTATACGTTTTCTGTTGTATTAAGTTCTGCTCATATCTTTATTTATCTTTTTTCTATGTTCTCAGGGTTTATTGTTTTGATCTTCTGATGTCAATTAAAACACTTGGTTATTCATTTTAATAAATATTTTACTTATAAAGATTTGAACTTTTGAAGATTCCAGCTTACTTGTAAGTTTCTAAGGGTCAGGTCCTCTCCATTGTTGCTGGCCTAAAGTTTAGTTCACCATATAGCAATGTATATATTGACCTATTTTCCCCTCGACTTTCTGTGATTCCCTACATCTCACCTTTCTTTGCAGACAAGCCATTTGAAATACACTTAACTTATTTCACAGCCAATAAGTCATTGAAATAATGTGTATTTTTAGAGAAATCTTCTTATATAATTAGGCAGAAAATCTCACCTGCCATAGTTTTCAAAACAGCATAATTTCACTCTTCTCAATGCTTAATCTGTTGTATTACACAACCTTTGAGTATTTAGCTTTATCAATGACATGTCCTTTAAAAATGTTTTAGAGATCCTACCAGTCTTTGAAAACATCCTTGTTCCTTGTTTCAGTTCCAGTTTTATGTATATATTCTGCCTTGCACCTGATTATTCCAACAATTGATGGATGGCCTTGGGAATCTAATTCTGGTATTGATAGTCTTTACTGATTGTCTCCCCTCGTAGCTGATTTCTTCATTATTGTGTAAATTTAGATCATGAGCTCATGTTTAGCTAAACAGCTGACCTTGTAAGACGCTTAGGTGTGAACGCTCGTAAGCTTCCGCAGAAAGACGGCAAAGATTTATTGGTGTCCCTCCAATGAGTTGCCCACGAGGACACCGTTTTCTACAAGTGTTGGTCCAATACGCCCTCTAGAGGAAGGGGACTCCGACAGGGCTGATTGACGGCCCCCGATCTGGGGCAGGGGCAGTGGGCAGCCTGTGGCCCGGTCTGGAGCCTCTTTGCATGTGTCCCTGGGACACATCTGCCTGCGAACTTCGGTCACCTGGCAGGAAGCTACGATGCCCAGACCTATGGTTAGCTGTGCAGCGAGGTGTACTGTGAGGACAGGTTCCACACACACTTCAAGTAAGAGGTCGGCCTGAGTGGAAAGGTGAGAGTTTGGGCAGCTGTGCAGACAAAGAAGGCACACTTTGGCCTGGGCCTAAATGCTTGTGACACCCCACTGGACCTGCCGTGCTCTGAGGGCCCTGCCCTGGGCCCCCTGCTCCCCTGCCCTTTGTTCAGTCACAGCAGAGATGGCCACACCCACTCCTTCAGTGAGGGCAGAGTTCCAACCACCCTCAGCCCCGCCCCCTCTCCACAGGTTACCATGGACTACAGAGGCTGCATCCTGAGGCCAGGGCGTTCCGACAATGCCAAGGGCAGACATGATGACCTTAAATGATTTCCTCTTGTGTCAGGTTTGGTAAACTTTAGGAGCTAGGAAATGGTCCACTTTACAGAAATGTTCAAATTTACTGGCATTTCATATATTCTCTGCTATAACATTGTCCTGATTCTTTCTGTATATTCTATACTTATGTTTTTGTTTTCCTTAATCAAAGTGTGTCTTTTCAATCTTTTCAAAGAAGATTCTTTGGACTTACTAAATCACCTGAATTTTATACGTTTTCTGTTGTATTAAGTTCTGCTCATATCTTTATTTATCTTTTTTCTATGTTCTCAGGGTTTATTGTTTTGATCTTCTGATGTCAATTAAAACACTTGGTTATTCATTTTAATAAATATTTTACTTATAAAGATTTGAACTTTTGAAGATTCCAGCTTACTTGTAAGTTTCTAAGGGTCAGGTCCGCTCCATTGTTGCTGGCCTAAGGTTTAGTTCACCATATAGCAATGTATATATTGACCTATTTTCCCCTCGACTTTCTGTGATTCCCTACATCTCACCTTTCTTTGCAGACAAGCCATTTGAAATACCCTTAACTTATTTCACAGCCAATAAGTCATTGAAATAATGTGTATTTTTAGAGAAATCTTCTTATATAATTAGGCAGAAAATCTCACCTGCCATAGTTTTCAAAACAGCATAATTTCACTCTTCTCAATGCTTAATCTGTTGTATTACACAACCTTTGAGTATTTAGCTTTATCAATGACATGTACTTTAAAAATGTTTTAGAGATCCTACCAGTCTTTGAAAACATCCTTGTTCCTTGTTTCAGGTCCAGTTTTATGTATATATTCTGCCGTGCACCTGATTATCCCAACAATTGATGGATGGCCTTGGGAATCTAATTCTGGTATTGATAGTCTTTACTGATTGTCTCCCCTCGTAGCTGATTTTTTCATTATTGTGTAAATTTAGATCATGAGCTCATGTTTAGCTAAACAGCTGACCTTGTAAGACGCTTAGGTGTGAACGCTCGTAAGCTTCCGCAGAAAGACGGCAAAGATTTATTTGTGTCCCTCCAATGAGTTGCCCACGAGGACACCGTTTTCTACAAGTGTTGGTCCAATACTCCCTCTAGAGGAAGGGGACTACGACAGGGCTGAATGGCGGCCCCCGATCTGCGGCAGGGGCAGTGGGCAGCCTGTGGCCCGGGCTGGAGCCTCTTTGCATGTGTCCCTGGGACACATCTGCCTGCGAACTTCGGTCTCCTGGCAGGAAACTACGATGCCCAGAACTATGGTTAGCTGTGCAGCGAGGTGAACTGTGAGGACAGGTTCCACACATACTTCAAGTAAGAGGTCGGCCTGAGTGGAAAGGTGAGAGTTTGGGCAGCTGTGCAGACAAAGAAGGCGCCCTTTGGCCTGGGCCTAAATGCTTGTGACACCCCACTGGACCTGCCGTGCTCTGAGGGCCCTGCCCTGGGCCCCCTGCTCCCCTGCCCTTTGTTCAGTCACAGCAGAGATGGCCACACCCACTCCTTCAGTGAGGGCAGAGTTCCAACCACCCTCAGCCCCGCCCCCTCTCCACAGGTTACCATGGACTACAGAGGCTGCATCCTGAGGCTAGGGTGTTCCGACAATGCCAAGGGCAGACATGATGACCTTAAATGATTTCCTCTTGTGTCAGGTTTGGTAAACTTTAGGAGCTAGGAAATGGTCCACTTTACAGAAATGTTCAAATTTACTGGCATTTCTTATATTCTCTGCTATAACATTGTCCTGATTCTTTCTGTATATTCTATACTTATGTTTTTGTTTTCCTTAATCAAAGTGTGTCTTTTCAATCTTTTCAAAGAAGATTCTTTGGACTTACTAAATCACCTGAATTTTATACGTTTTCTGTTGTATTAAGTTCTGCTCATATCTTTATTTATCTTTTTTCTATGTTCTCAGGGTTTATTGTTTTGATCTTCTGATGTCAATTAAAACACTTGGTTATTCATTTTAATAAATATTTTACTTATAAAGATTTGAACTTTTGAAGATTCCAGCTTACTTGTAAGTTTCTAAGGGTCAGGTCCTCTCCATTGTTGCTGGCCTAAGGTTTAGTTCACCATATAGCAATGTATATATTGACCTATTTTCCCCTCGACTTTCTGTGATTCCCTACATCTCACCTTTCTTTGCAGACAAGCCATTTGAAATACCCTTAACTTATTTCACAGCCAATAAGTCATTGAAATAATGTGTATTTTTAGAGAAATCTTCTTCTATAATTAGGCAGAAAATCTCACCTGCCATAGTTTTCAAAACAGCATAATTTCACTCTTCTCAATGCTTAATCTGTTGTATTACACAACCTTTGAGTATTTAGCTTTATCAATGACATGTACTTTAAAAATGTTTTAGAGATCCTACCAGTCTTTGAAAACATCCTTGTTCCTTGTTTCAGTTCCAGTTTTATGTATATATTCTGCCTTGCACCTGATTATTCCAACAATTGATGGATGGCCTTGGGAATCTAATTCTGGTATTGATAGTCTTTACTGATTGTCTCCCCTCGTAGCTGACTTCTTCATTATTGTGTAAATTTAGATCATGAGCTCATGTTTAGCTAAACAGCTGACCTTGTAAGACGCTTAGGTGTGAACGCTCGTAAGCTTCCGCAGAAAGACGGCAAAGATTTATTGGTGTCCCTCCAATGAGTTGCCCACGAGGACACCGTTTTCTACAAGTGTTGGTCCAATACGCCCTCTAGAGGAAGGGGACTCCGACAGGGCTGATTGGCGGCCCCCGATCTGGGGCAGGGGCAGTGGGCAGCCTGTGGCCCGGTCTGGAGCCTCTTTGCATGTGTCCCTGGGACACATCTGCCTGCGAACTTCGGTCACCTGGCAGGAAGCTACGATGCCCAGACCTATGGTTAGCTGTGCAGCGAGGTGTACTGTGAGGACAGGTTCCACACACACTTCAAATAAGAGGTCGGCCTGAGTGGAAAGGTGAGAGTTTGGGCAGCTGTGCAGACAAAGAAGGCACACTTTGGCCTGGGCGTAAATGCTTGTGACACCCCACTGGACCTGCCGTGCTCTGAGGGCCCTGCCCTGGGCCCCCTGCTCCCCTGCCCTTTGTTCAGTCACAGCAGAGATGGCCACACCCACTCCTTCAGTGAGGGCAGAGTTCCAACCACCCTCAGCCCCGCCCCCTCTCCACAGGTTACCATGGACTACAGAGGCTGCATCCTGAGGCCAGGGCGTTCCGACCATGCCAAGGGCAGACATGATGACCTTAAATGATTTCCTCTTGTGTCAGGTTTGGTAAACTTTAGGAGCTAGGAAATGGTCCACTTTACAGAAATGTTCAAATGTACTGGCATTTCTTATATTCTCTGCTATAACATTGTCCTGATTCTTTCTGTATATTCTATACTTATGTTTTTGTTTTCCTTAATCAAAGTGTGTCTTTTCAATCTTTTCAAAGAAGATTCTTTGGACTTACTAAATCACCTGAATTTTATACGTTTTCTGTTGTATTAAGTTCTGCTCATATCTTTATTTATCTTTTTTCTATGTTCTCAGGGTTTATTGTTTTGATCTTCTGATGTCAATTAAAACACTTGGTTATTCATTTTAATAAATATTTTACTTATAAAGATTCGAACTTTTGAAGATTCCAGCTTACTTGTAAGTTTCTAAGGGTCAAGTCCTCTCCATTGTTGCTGGCCTAAGGTTTAGTTCACCATATAGCAATGTATATATTGACCTATTTTCCCCTCGACTTTCTGTGATTCCCTACATCTCACCTTTCTTTGCAGACAAGCCATTTGAAATACCCTTAACTTATTTCACAGCCAATAAGTCATTGAAATAATGTGTATTTTTAGAGAAATCTTCTTCTATAATTAGGCAGAAAATCTCACCTGCCATAGTTTTCAAAACAGCATAATTTCACTCTTCTCAATGCTTAATCTGTTGTATTACACAACTTTGAGTATTTAGCTTTATCAATGACATGTACTTTAAAAATGTTTTAGAGATCCTACCAGTCTTTGAAAACATCCTTGTTCCTTGTTTCAGTTCCAGTTTTATGTATATATTCTGCCTTGCACCTGATTATTCCAACAATTGATGGATGGCCTTGGGAATCTAATTCTGGTATTGATAGTCTTTACTGATTGTCTCCCCTCGTAGCTGACTTCTTCATTATTGTGTAAATTTAGATCATGAGCTCATGTTTAGCTAAACAGCTGACCTTGTAAGACGCTTAGGTGTGAACGCTCGTAAGCTTCCGCAGAAAGACGGCAAAGATTTATTGGTGTCCCTCCAATGAGTTGCCCACGAGGACACCGTTTTCTACAAGTGTTGGTCCAATACGCCCTCTAGAGGAAGGGGACTCCGACAGGGCTGATTGGCGGCCCCCGATCTGGGGCAGGGGCAGTGGGCAGCCTGTGGCCCGGTCTGGAGCCTCTTTGCATGTGTCCCTGGGACACATCTGCCTGCGAACTTCGGTCACCTGGCAGGAAGCTACGATGCCCAGACCTATGGTTAGCTGTGCAGCGAGGTGTACTGTGAGGACAGGTTCCACACACACTTCAAGTAAGAGGTCGGCCTGAGTGGAAAGGTGAGAGTTTGGGCAGCTGTGCAGACAAAGAAGGCACACTTTGGCCTGGGCCTAAATGCTTGTGACACCCCACTGGACCTGCCGTGCTCTGAGGGCCCTGCCCTGGGCCCCCTGCTCCCCTGCCCTTTGTTCAGTCACAGCAGAGATGGCCACACCCACTCCTTCAGTGAGGGCAGAGTTCCAACCACCCTCAGCCCCGCCCCCTCTCCACAGGTTACCATGGACTACAGAGGCTGCATCCTGAGGCCAGGGCGTTCCGACAATGCCAAGGGCAGACATGATGACCTTAAATGATTTCCTCTTGTGTCAGGTTTGGTAAACTTTAGGAGCTAGGAAATGGTCCACTTTACAGAAATGTTCAAATTTACTGGCATTTCTTATATTCTCTGCTATAACATTGTCCTGATTCTTTCTGTATATTCTATACTTATGTTTTTGTTTTCCTTAATCAAAGTGTGTCTTTTCAATCTTTTCAAAGAAGATTCTTTGGACTTACTAAATCACCTGAATTTTATACGTTTTCTGTTGTATTAAGTTCTGCTCATATCTTTATTTATCTTTTTTCTATGTTCTCAGGGTTTATTGTTTTGATCTTCTGATGTCAATTAAAACACTTGGTTATTCATTTTAATAAATACTTTACTTATAAAGATTTGAACTTTTGAAGATTCCAGCTTACTTGTAAGTTTCTAAGGGTCAGGTCCTCTCCATTGTTGCTGGCCTAAGGTTTAGTTCACCATATAGCAATGTATATATTGACCTATTTTCCCCTCGACTTTCTGTGATTCCCTACATCTCACCTTTCTTTGCAGACAAGCCATTTGAAATACCCTTAACTTATTTCACAGCCAATAAGTCATTGAAATAATGTGTATTTTTAGAGAAATCTTCTTATATAATTAGGCAGAAAATCTCACCTGCCATAGTTTTCAAAACAGCATAATTTCACTCTTCTCAATGCTTAATCTGTTGTATTACACAACCTTTGAGTATTTAGCTTTATCAATGACATGTACTTTAAAAATGTTTTAGAGATCCTACCAGTCTTTGAAAACATCCTTGTTCCTTGTTTCAGGTCCAGTTTTATGTATATATTCTGCCTTGCACCTGATTATCCCAACAATTGATGGATGGCCTTGGGAATCTAATTCTGGTATTGATAGTCTTTTCTGATTGTCTCCCCTCGTAGCTGATTTTTTCAATATTGTGTAAATTTAGATCATGAGCTCATGTTTAGCTAAACAGCTGACCTTGTAAGACGCTTAGGTGTGAACGCTCGTAAGCTTCCGCAGAAAGACGGCAAAGATTTATTTGTGTCCCTCCAATGAGTTGCCCACGAGGACACCGTTTTCTACAAGTGTTGGTCCAATACTCCCTCTAGAGGAAGGGGACTACGACAGGGCTGATTGGCGGCCCCCGATCTGCGGCAGGGGCAGTGGGCAGCCTGTGGCCCGGGCTGGAGCCTCTTTGCATGTGTCCCTGGGACACATCTGCCTGCGAACTTTGGTCACCTGGCAGGAAACTACGATGCCCAGAACTATGGTTAGCTGTGCAGCGAGGTGAACTGTGAGGACAGGTTCCACACATACTTCAAGTAAGAGGTCGGCCTGAGTGGAAAGGTGAGAGTTTGGGCAGCTGTGCAGACAAAGAAGGCGCCCTTTGGCCTGGGCCTAAATGCTTGTGACACCCCACTGGACCTGCCGTGCTCTGAGGGCCCTGCCCTGGGCCCCCTGCTCCCCTGCCCTTTGTTCAGTCACAGCAGAGATGGCCACACCCACTCCTTCAGTGAGGGCAGAGTTCCAACCACCCTCAGCCCCGCCCCCTCTCCACAGGTTACCATGGACTACAGAGGCTGCATCCTGAGGCTAGGGCGTTCCGACAATGCCAAGGGCAGACATGATGACCTTAAATGATTTCCTCTTGTGTCAGGTTTGGTAAACTTTAGGAGCTAGGAAATGGTCCACTTTACAGAAATGTTCAAATTTACTGGCATTTCTTATATTCTCTGCTATAACATTGTCCTGATTCTTTCTGTATATTCTCTACTTATGTTTTTGTTTTCCTTAATCAAAGTGTGTCTTTTCAATCTTTTCAAAGAAGATTCTTTGGACTTACTAAATCACCTGAATTTTATACGTTTTCTGTTGTATTAAGTTCTGCTCATATCTTTATTTATCTTTTTTCTATGTTCTCAGGGTTTATTGTTTTGATCTTCTGATGTCAATTAAAACACTTGGTTATTCATTTTAATAAATATTTTACTTATAAAGATTTGAACTTTTGAAGATTCCAGCTTACTTGTAAGTTTCTAAGGGTCAGGTCCTCTCCATTGTTGCTGGCCTAAGGTTTAGTTCACCATATAGCAATGTATATATTGACCTATTTTCCCCTCGACTTTCTGTGATTCCCTACATCTCACCTTTCTTTGCAGACAAGCCATTTGAAATACCCTTAACTTATTTCACAGCCAATAAGTCATTGAAATAATGTGTATTTTTAGAGAAATCTTCTTATATAATTAGGCAGAAAATCTCACCTGCCATAGTTTTCAAAACAGCATAATTTCACTCTTCTCAATGCTTAATCTGTTGTATTACACAACCTTTGAGTATTTAGCTTTATCAATGACATGTCCTTTAAAAATGTTTTAGAGATCCTACCAGTCTTTGAAAACATCCTTGTTCCTTGTTTCAGTTCCAGTTTTATGTATATATTCTGCCTGGCACCTGATTATTCCAACAATTGATGGATGGCCTTGGGAATCTAATTCTGGTATTGATAGTCTTTACTGATTGTCTCCCCTCGTAGCTGATTTCTTCATTATTGTGTAAATTTAGATCATGAGCTCATGTTTAGCTAAACAGCTGACCTTGTAAGACGCTTAGGTGTGAACGCTCGTAAGCTTCCGCAGAAAGACGGCAAAGATTTATTGGTGTCCCTCCAATGAGTTGCCCACGAGGACACCGTTTTCTACAAGTGTTGGTCCAATACGCCCTCTAGAGGAAGGGGACTCCGACAGGGCTGATTGACGGCCCCCGATCTGGGGCAGGGGCAGTGGGCAGCCTGTGGCCCGGTCTGGAGCCTCTTTGCATGTGTCCCTGGGACACATCTGCCTGCGAACTTCGGTCACCTGGCAGGAAGCTACGATGCCCAGACCTATGGTTAGCTGTGCAGCGAGGTGTACTGTGAGGACAGGTTCCACACACACTTCAAGTAAGAGGTCGGCCTGAGTGGAAAGGTGAGAGTTTGGGCAGCTGTGCAGACAAAGAAGGCACACTTTGGCCTGGGCCTAAATGCTTGTGACACCCCACTGGACCTGCCGTGCTCTGAGGGCCCTGCCCTGGGCCCCCTGCTCCCCTGCCCTTTGTTCAGTCACAGCAGAGATGGCCACACCCACTCCTTCAGTGAGGGCAGAGTTCCAACCACCCTCAGCCCCGCCCCCTCTCCACAGGTTACCATGGACTACAGAGGCTGCATCCTGAGGCCAGGGCGTTCCGACAATGCCAAGGGCAGACATGATGACCTTAAATGATTTCCTCTTGTGTCAGGTTTGGTAAACTTTAGGAGCTAGGAAATGGTCCACTTTACAGAAATGTTCAAATTTACTGGCATTTCATATATTCTCTGCTATAACATTGTCCTGATTCTTTCTGTATATTCTATACTTATGTTTTTGTTTTCCTTAATCAAAGTGTGTCTTTTCAATCTTTTCAAAGAAGATTCTTTGGACTTACTAAATCACCTGAATTTTATACGTTTTCTGTTGTATTAAGTTCTGCTCATATCTTTATTTATCTTTTTTCTATGTTCTCAGGGTTTATTGTTTTGATCTTCTGATGTCAATTAAAACACTTGGTTATTCATTTTAATAAATATTTTACTTATAAAGATTTGAACTTTTGAAGATTCCAGCTTACTTGTAAGTTTCTAAGGGTCAGGTCCTCTCCATTGTTGCTGGCCTAAGGTTTAGTTCACCATATAGCAATGTATATATTGACCTATTTTCCCCTCGACTTTCTGTGATTCCCTACATCTCACCTTTCTTTGCAGACAAGCCATTTGAAATACCCTTAACTTATTTCACAGCCAATAAGTCATTGAAATAATGTGTATTTTTAGAGAAATCTTCTTATATAATTAGGCAGAAAATCTCACCTGCCATAGTTTTCAAAACAGCATAATTTCACTCTTCTCAATGCTTAATCTGTTGTATTACACAACCTTTGAGTATTTAGCTTTATCAATGACATGTACTTTAAAAATGTTTTAGAGATCCTACCAGTCTTTGAAAACATCCTTGTTCCTTGTTTCAGGTCCAGTTTTATGTATATATTCTGCCGTGCACCTGATTATCCCAACAATTGATGGATGGCCTTGGGAATCTAATTCTGGTATTGATAGTCTTTACTGATTGTCTCCCCTCGTAGCTGATTTTTTCATTATTGTGTAAATTTAGATCATGAGCTCATGTTTAGCTAAACAGCTGACCTTGTAAGACGCTTAGGTGTGAACGCTCGTAAGCTTCCGCAGAAAGACGGCAAAGATTTATTTGTGTCCCTCCAATGAGTTGCCCACGAGGACACCGTTTTCTACAAGTGTTGGTCCAATACTCCCTCTAGAGGAAGGGGACTACGACAGGGCTGAATGGCGGCCCCCGATCTGCGGCAGGGGCAGTGGGCAGCCTGTGGCCCGGGCTGGAGCCTCTTTGCATGTGTCCCTGGGACACATCTGCCTGCGAACTTCGGTCTCCTGGCAGAAAACTACGATGCCCAGAACTATGGTTAGCTGTGCAGCGAGGTGAACTGTGAGGACAGGTTCCACACATACTTCAAGTAAGAGGTCGGCCTGAGTGGAAAGGTGAGAGTTTGGGCAGCTGTGCAGACAAAGAAGGCGCCCTTTGGCCTGGGCCTAAATGCTTGTGACACCCCACTGGACCTGCCGTGCTCTGAGGGCCCTGCCCTGGGACCCCTGCTCCCCTGGCCTTTGTTCAGTCACAGCAGAGATGGCCACACCCACTCCTTCAGTGAGGGCAGAGTTCCAACCACCCTCAGCCCCGCCCCCTCTCCACAGGTTACCATGGACTACAGAGGCTGCATCCTGAGGCTAGGGTGTTCCGACAATGCCAAGGGCAGACATGATGACCTTAAATGATTTCCTCTTGTGTCAGGTTTGGTAAACTTTAGGAGCTAGGAAATGGTCCACTTTACAGAAATGTTCAAATTTACTGGCATTTCTTATATTCTCTGCTATAACATTGTCCTGATTCTTTCTGTATATTCTATACTTATGTTTTTGTTTTCCTTAATCAAAGTGTGTCTTTTCAATCTTTTCAAAGAAGATTCTTTGGACTTACTAAATCACCTGAATTTTATACGTTTTCTGTTGTATTAAGTTCTGCTCATATCTTTATTTATCTTTTTTCTATGTTCTCAGGGTTTATTGTTTTGATCTTCTGATGTCAATTAAAACACTTGGTTATTCATTTTAATAAATATTTTACTTATAAAGATTTGAACTTTTGAAGATTCCAGCTTACTTGTAAGTTTCTAAGGGTCAGGTCCTCTCCATTGTTGCTGGCCTAAGGTTTAGTTCACCATATAGCAATGTATATATTGACCTATTTTCCCCTCGACTTTCTGTGATTCCCTACATCTCACCTTTCTTTGCAGACAAGCCATTTGAAATACACTTAACTTATTTCACAGCCAATAAGTCATTGAAATAATGTGTATTTTTAGAGAAATCTTCTTCTATAATTAGGCAGAAAATCTCACCTGCCATAGTTTTCAAAACAGCATAATTTCACTCTTCTCAATGCTTAATCTGTTGTATTACACAACCTTTGAGTATTTAGCTTTATCAATGACATGTACTTTAAAAATGTTTTAGAGATCCTACCAGTCTTTGAAAACATCCTTGTTCCTTGTTTCAGTTCCAGTTTTATGTATATATTCTGCCTTGCACCTGATTATTCCAACAATTGATGGATGGCCTTGGGAATCTAATTCTGGTATTGATAGTCTTTACTGATTGTCTCCCCTCGTAGCTGACTTCTTCATTATTGTGTAAATTTAGATCATGAGCTCATGTTTAGCTAAACAGCTGACCTTGTAAGACGCTTAGGTGTGAACGCTCGTAAGCTTCCGCAGAAAGACGGCAAAGATTTATTGGTGTCCCTCCAATGAGTTGCCCACGAGGACACCGTTTTCTACAAGTGTTGGTCCAATACGCCCTCTAGAGGAAGGGGACTCCGACAGGGCTGATTGGCGGCCCCCGATCTGGGGCAGGGGCAGTGGGCAGCCTGTGGCCCGGTCTGGAGCCTCTTTGCATGTGTCCCTGGGACACATCTGCCTGCGAACTTCGGTCACCTGGCAGGAAGCTACGATGCCCAGACCTATGGTTAGCTGTGCAGCGAGGTGTACTGTGAGGACAGGTTCCACACACACTTCAAGTAAGAGGTCGGCCTGAGTGGAAAGGTGAGAGTTTGGGCAGCTGTGCAGACAAAGAAGGCACACTTTGGCCTGGGCCTAAATGCTTGTGACACCCCACTGGACCTGCCGTGCTCTGAGGGCCCTGCCCTGGGCCCCCTGCTCCCCTGCCCTTTGTTCAGTCACAGCAGAGATGGCCACACCCACTCCTTCAGTGAGGGCAGAGTTCCAACCACCCTCAGCCCCGCCCCCTCTCCACAGGTTACCATGGACTACAGAGGCTGCATCCTGAGGCCAGGGCGTTCCGACAATGCCAAGGGCAGACATGATGACCTTAAATGATTTCCTCTTGTGTCAGGTTTGGTAAACTTTAGGAGCTAGGAAATGGTCCACTTTACAGAAATGTTCAAATTTACTGGCATTTCTTATATTCTCTGCTATAACATTGTCCTGATTCTTTCTGTATATTCTATACTTATGTTTTTGTTTTCCTTAATCAAAGTGTGTCTTTTCAATCTTTTCAAAGAAGATTCTTTGGACTTACTAAATCACCTGAATTTTATACGTTTTCTGTTGTATTAAGTTCTGCTCATATCTTTATTTATCTTTTTTCTATGTTCTCAGGGTTTATTGTTTTGATCTTCTGATGTCAATTAAAACACTTGGTTATTCATTTTAATAAATATTTTACTTATAAAGATTTGAACTTTTGAAGATTCCAGCTTACTTGTAAGTTTCTAAGGGTCAGGTCCTCTCCATTGTTGCTGGCCTAAGGTTTAGTTCACCATATAGCAATGTATATATTGACCTATTTTCCCCTCGACTTTCTGTGATTCCCTACATCTCACCTTTCTTTGCAGACAAGCCATTTGAAATACCCTTAACTTATTTCACAGCCAATAAGTCATTGAAATAATGTGTATTTTTAGAGAAATCTTCTTATATAATTAGGCAGAAAATCTCACCTGCCATAGTTTTCAAAACAGCATAATTTCACTCTTCTCAATGCTTAATCTGTTGTATTACACAACCTTTGAGTATTTAGCTTTATCAATGACATGTACTTTAAAAATGTTTTAGAGATCCTACCAGTCTTTGAAAACATCCTTGTTCCTTGTTTCAGGTCCAGTTTTATGTATATATTCTGCCTTGCACCTGATTATCCCAACAATTGATGGATGGCCTTGGGAATCTAATTCTGGTATTGATAGTCTTTTCTGATTGTCTCCCCTCGTAGCTGATTTTTTCAATATTGTGTAAATTTAGATCATGAGCTCATGTTTAGCTAAACAGCTGACCTTGTAAGACGCTTAGGTGTGAACGCTCGTAAGCTTCCGCAGAAAGACGGCAAAGATTTATTTGTGTCCCTCCAATGAGTTGCCCACGAGGACACCGTTTTCTACAAGTGTTGGTCCAATACTCCCTCTAGAGGAAGGGGACTACGACAGGGCTGATTGGCGGCCTCCGATCTGCGGCAGGGGCAGTGGGCAGCCTGTGGCCCGGGCTGGAGCCTCTTTGCATGTGTCCCTGGGACACATCTGCCTGCGAACTTTGGTCACCTGGCAGGAAACTACGATGCCCAGAACTATGGTTAGCTGTGCAGCGAGGTGAACTGTGAGGACAGGTTCCACACATACTTCAAGTAAGAGGTCGGCCTGAGTGGAAAGGTGAGAGTTTGGGCAGCTGTGCAGACAAAGAAGGCGCCCTTTGGCCTGGGCCTAAATGCTTGTGACACCCCACTGGACCTGCCGTGCTCTGAGGGCCCTGCCCTGGGCCCCCTGCTCCCCTGCCCTTTGTTCAGTCACAGCAGAGATGGCCACACCCACTCCTTCAGTGAGGGCAGAGTTCCAACCACCCTCAGCCCCGCCCCCTCTCCACAGGTTACCATGGACTACAGAGGCTGCATCCTGAGGCTAGGGCGTTCCGACAATGCCAAGGGCAGACATGATGACCTTAAATGATTTCCTCTTGTGTCAGGTTTGGTAAACTTTAGGAGCTAGGAAATGGTCCACTTTACAGAAATGTTCAAATTTACTGGCATTTCTTATATTCTCTGCTATAACATTGTCCTGATTCTTTCTGTATATTCTATACTTATGTTTTTGTTTTCCTTAATCAAAGTGTGTCTTTTCAATCTTTTCAAAGAAGATTCTTTGGACTTACTAAATCACCTGAATTTTATACGTTTTCTGTTGTATTAAGTTCTGCTCATATCTTTATTTATCTTTTTTCTATGTTCTCAGGGTTTATTGTTTTGATCTTCTGATGTCAATTAAAACACTTGGTTATTCATTTTAATAAATATTTTACTTATAAAGATTTGAACTTTTGAAGATTCCAGCTTACTTGTAAGTTTCTAAGGGTCAGGTCCTCTCCATTGTTGCTGGCCTAAGGTTTAGTTCACCATATAGCAATGTATATATTGACCTATTTTCCCCTCGACTTTCTGTGATTCCCTACATCTCACCTTTCTTTGCAGACAAGCCATTTGAAATACCCTTAACTTATTTCACAGCCAATAAGTCATTGAAATAATGTGTATTTTTAGAGAAATCTTCTTATATAATTAGGCAGAAAATCTCACCTGCCATAGTTTTCAAAACAGCATAATTTCACTCTTCTCAATGCTTAATCTGTTGTATTACACAACCTTTGAGTATTTAGCTTTATCAATGACATGTCCTTTAAAAATGTTTTAGAGATCCTACCAGTCTTTGAAAACATCCTTGTTCCTTGTTTCAGTTCCAGTTTTATGTATATATTCTGCCTGGCACCTGATTATTCCAACAATTGATGGATGGCCTTGGGAATCTAATTCTGGTATTGATAGTCTTTACTGATTGTCTCCCCTCGTAGCTGATTTCTTCATTATTGTGTAAATTTAGATCATGAGCTCATGTTTAGCTAAACAGCTGACCTTGTAAGACGCTTAGGTGTGAACGCTCGTAAGCTTCCGCAGAAAGACGGCAAAGATTTATTGGTGTCCCTCCAATGAGTTGCCCACGAGGACACCGTTTTCTACAAGTGTTGGTCCAATACGCCCTCTAGAGGAAGGGGACTCCGACAGGGCTGATTGGCGGCCCCCGATCTGGGGCAGGGGCAGTGGGCAGCCTGTGGCCCGGGCTGGAGCCTCTTTGCATGTGTCCCTGGGACACATCTGCCTGCGAACTTCGGTCACCTGGCAGGAAGCTACGATGCCCAGACCTATGGTTAGCTGTGCAGCGAGGTGTACTGTGAGGACAGGTTCCACACACACTTTAAGTAAGAGGTCGGCCTGAGTGGAAAGGTGAGAGTTTGGGCAGCTGTGCAGACAAAGAAGGCACACTTTGGCCTGGGCCTAAATGCTTGTGACACCCCACTGGACCTGCCGTGCTCTGAGGGCCCTGCCCTGGGCCCCCTGCTCCCCTGCCCTTTGTTCAGTCACAGCAGAGATGGCCACACCCACTCCTTCAGTGAGGGCAGAGTTCCAACCACCCTCAGCCCCGCCCCCTCTCCACAGGTTACCATGGACTACAGAGGCTGCATCCTGAGGCCAGGGCGTTCCGACAATGCCAAGGGCAGACATGATGACCTTAAATGATTTCCTCTTGTGTCAGGTTTGGTAAACTTTAGGAGCTAGGAAATGGTCCACTTTACAGAAATGTTCAAATTTACTGGCATTTCATATATTCTCTGCTATAACATTGTCCTGATTCTTTCTGTATATTCTATACTTATGTTTTTGTTTTCCTTAATCAAAGTGTGTCTTTTCAATCTTTTCAAAGAAGATTCTTTGGACTTACTAAATCACCTGAATTTTATACGTTTTCTGTTGTATTAAGTTCTGCTCATATCTTTATTTATCTTTTTTCTATGTTCTCAGGGTTTATTGTTTTGATCTTCTGATGTCAATTAAAACACTTGGTTATTCATTTTAATAAATATTTTACTTATAAAGATTTGAACTTTTGAAGATTCCAGCTTACTTGTAAGTTTCTAAGGGTCAGGTCCTCTCCATTGTTGCTGGCCTAAGGTTTAGTTCACCATATAGCAATGTATATATTGACCTATTTTCCCCTCGACTTTCTGTGATTCCCTACATCTCACCTTTCTTTGCAGACAAGCCATTTGAAATACCCTTAACTTATTTCACAGCCAATAAGTCATTGAAATAATGTGTATTTTTAGAGAAATCTTCTTATATAATTAGGCAGAAAATCTCACCTGCCATAGTTTTCAAAACAGCATAATTTCACTCTTCTCAATGCTTAATCTGTTGTATTACACAACCTTTGAGTATTTAGCTTTATCAATGACATGTACTTTAAAAATGTTTTAGAGATCCTACCAGTCTTTGAAAACATCCTTGTTCCTTGTTTCAGGTCCAGTTTTATGTATATATTCTGCCTTGCACCTGATTATCCCAACAATTGATGGATGGCCTTGGGAATCTAATTCTGGTATTGATAGTCTTTGCTGATTGTCTCCCCTCGTAGCTGATTTTTTCATTATTGTGTAAATTTAGATCATGAGCTCATGTTTAGCTAAACAGCTGACCTTGTAAGACGCTTAGGTGTGAACGCTCGTAAGCTTCCGCAGAAAGACGGCAAAGATTTATTTGTGTTCCTCCAATGAGTTGCCCACGAGGACACCGTTTTCTACAAGTGTTGGTCCAATACTCCCTCTAGAGGAAGGGGACTACGACAGGGCTGAATGGCGGCCCCCGATCTGCGGCAGGGGCAGTGGGCAGCCTGTGGCCCGGGCTGGAGCCTCTTTGCATGTGTCCCTGGGACACATCTGCCTGCGAACTTCGGTCTCCTGGCAGGAAACTACGATGCCCAGAACTATGGTTAGCTGTGCAGCGAGGTGAACTGTGAGGACAGGTTCCACACATACTTCAAGTAAGAGGTCGGCCTGAGTGGAAAGGTGAGAGTTTGGGCAGCTGTGCAGACAAAGAAGGCGCCCTTTGGCCTGGGCCTAAATGCTTGTGACACCCCACTGGACCTGCCGTGCTCTGAGGGCCCTGCCCTGGGCCCCCTGCTCCCCTGCCCTTTGTTCAGTCACAGCAGAGATGGCCACACCCACTCCTTCAGTGAGGGCAGAGTTCCAACCACCCTCAGCCCCGCCCCCTCTCCACAGGTTACCATGGACTACAGAGGCTGCATCCTGAGGCCAGGGCGTTCCGACAATGCCAAGGGCAGACATGATGACCTTAAATGATTTCCTCTTGTGTCAGGTTTGGTAAACTTTAGGAGCTAGGAAATGGTCCACTTTACAGAAATGTTCAAATTTACTGGCATTTCTTATATTCTCTGCTATAACATTGTCCTGATTCTTTCTGTATATTCTATACTTATGTTTTTGTTTTCCTTAATCAAAGTGTGTCTTTTCAATCTTTTCAAAGAAGATTCTTTGGACTTACTAAATCACCTGAATTTTATACGTTTTCTGTTGTATTAAGTTCTGCTCATATCTTTATTTATCTTTTTTCTATGTTCTCAGGGTTTATTGTTTTGATCTTCTGATGTCAATTAAAACACTTGGTTATTCATTTTAATAAATATTTTACTTATAAAGATTTGAACTTTTGAAGATTCCAGCTTACTTGTAAGTTTCTAAGGGTCAGGTCCTCTCCATTGTTGCTGGCCTAAGGTTTAGTTCACCATATAGCAATGTATATATTGACCTATTTTCCCCTCGACTTTCTGTGATTCCCTACATCTCACCTTTCTTTGCAGACAAGCCATTTGAAATACCCTTAACTTATTTCACAGCCAATAAGTCATTGAAATAATGTGTATTTTTAGAGAAATCTTCTTCTATAATTAGGCAGAAAATCTCACCTGCCATAGTTTTCAAAACAGCATAATTTCACTCTTCTCAATGCTTAATCTGTTGTATTACACAACCTTTGAGTATTTAGCTTTATCAATGACATGTACTTTAAAAATGTTTTAGAGATCCTACCAGTCTTTGAAAACATCCTTGTTCCTTGTTTCAGTTCCAGTTTTATGTATATATTCTGCCTTGCACCTGATTATTCCAACAATTGATGGATGGCCTTGGGAATCTAATTCTGGTATTGATAGTCTTTACTGATTGTCTCCCCTCGTAGCTGACTTCTTCATTATTGTGTAAATTTAGATCATGAGCTCATGTTTAGCTAAACAGCTGACCTTGTAAGACGCTTAGGTGTGAACGCTCGTAAGCTTCCGCAGAAAGACGGCAAAGATTTATTGGTGTCCCTCCAATGAGTTGCCCACGAGGACACCGTTTTCTACAAGTGTTGGTCCAATACGCCCTCTAGAGGAAGGGGACTCCGACAGGGCTGATTGGCGGCCCCCGATCTGGGGCAGGGGCAGTGGGCAGCCTGTGGCCCGGTCTGGAGCCTCTTTGCATGTGTCCCTGGGACACATCTGCCTGCGAACTTCGGTCACCTGGCAGGAAGCTACGATGCCCAGACCTATGGTTAGCTGTGCAGCGAGGTGTACTGTGAGGACAGGTTCCACACACACTTCAAGTAAGAGGTCGGCCTGAGTGGAAAGGTGAGAGTTTGGGCAGCTGTGCAGACAAAGAAGGCACACTTTGGCCTGGGCCTAAATGCTTGTGACACCCCACTAGACCTGCCGTGCTCTGAGGGCCCTGCCCTGGGCCCCCTGCTCCCCTGCCCTTTGTTCAGTCACAGCAGAGATGGCCACACCCACTCCTTCAGTGAGGGCAGAGTTCCAACCACCCTCAGCCCCGCCCCCTCTCCACAGGTTACCATGGACTACAGAGGCTGCATCCTGAGGCCAGGGCGTTCCGACAATGCCAAGGGCAGACATGATGACCTTAAATGATTTCCTCTTGTGTCAGGTTTGGTAAACTTTAGGAGCTAGGAAATGGTCCACTTTACAGAAATGTTCAAATTTACTGGCATTTCTTATATTCTCTGCTATAACATTGTCCTGATTCTTTCTGTATATTCTATACTTATGTTTTTGTTTTCCTTAATCAAAGTGTGTCTTTTCAATCTTTTCAAAGAAGATTCTTTGGACTTACTAAATCACCTGAATTTTATACGTTTTCTGTTGTATTAAGTTCTGCTCATATCTTTATTTATCTTTTTTCTATGTTCTCAGGGTTTATTGTTTTGATCTTCTGATGTCAATTAAAACACTTGGTTATTCATTTTAATAAATATTTTACTTATAAAGATTTGAACTTTTGAAGATTCCAGCTTACTTGTAAGTTTCTAAGGGTCAAGTCCTCTCCATTGTTGCTGGCCTAAGGTTTAGTTCACCATATAGCAATGTATATATTGACCTATTTTCCCCTCGACTTTCTGTGATTCCCTACATCTCACCTTTCTTTGCAGACAAGCCATTTGAAATACCCTTAACTTATTTCACAGCCAATAAGTCATTGAAATAATGTGTATTTTTAGAGAAATCTTCTTCTATAATTAGGCAGAAAATCTCACCTGCCATAGTTTTCAAAACAGCATAATTTCACTCTTCTCAATGCTTAATCTGTTGTATTACACAACCTTTGAGTATTTAGCTTTATCAATGACATGTACTTTAAAAATGTTTTAGAGATCCTACCAGTCTTTGAAAACATCCTTGTTCCTTGTTTCAGTTCCAGTTTTATGTATATATTCTGCCTTGCACCTGATTATTCCAACAATTGATGGATGGCCTTGGGAATCTAATTCTGGTATTGATAGTCTTTACTGATTGTCTCCCCTCGTAGCTGACTTCTTCATTATTGTGTAAATTTAGATCATGAGCTCATGTTTAGCTAAACAGCTGACCTTGTAAGACGCTTAGGTGTGAACGCTCGTAAGCTTCCGCAGAAAGACGGCAAAGATTTATTGGTGTCCCTCCAATGAGTTGCCCACGAGGACACCGTTTTCTACAAGTGTTGGTCCAATACGCCCTCTAGAGGAAGGGGACTCCGACAGGGCTGATTGGCGGCCCCCGATCTGGGGCAGGGGCAGTGGGCAGCCTGTGGCCCGGTCTGGAGCCTCTTTGCATGTGTCCCTGGGACACATCTGCCTGCGAACTTCGGTCACCTGGCAGGAAGCTACGATGCCCAGACCTATGGTTAGCTGTGCAGCGAGGTGTACTGTGAGGACAGGTTCCACACACACTTCAAGTAAGAGGTCGGCCTGAGTGGAAAGGTGAGAGTTTGGGCAGCTGTGCAGACAAAGAAGGCACACTTTGGCCTGGGCCTAAATGCTTGTGACACCCCACTGGACCTGCCGTGCTCTGAGGGCCCTGCCCTGGGCCCCCTGCTCCCCTGCCCTTTGTTCAGTCACAGCAGAGATGGCCACACCCACTCCTTCAGTGAGGGCAGAGTTCCAACCACCCTCAGCCCCGCCCCCTCTCCACAGGTTACCATGGACTACAGAGGCTGCATCCTGAGGCCAGGGCGTTCCGACAATGCCAAGGGCAGACATGATGACCTTAAATGATTTCCTCTTGTGTCAGGTTTGGTAAACTTTAGGAGCTAGGAAATGGTCCACTTTACAGAAATGTTCAAATTTACTGGCATTTCTTATATTCTCTGCTATAACATTGTCCTGATTCTTTCTGTATATTCTATACTTATGTTTTTGTTTTCCTTAATCAAAGTGTGTCTTTTCAATCTTTTCAAAGAAGATTCTTTGGACTTACTAAATCACCTGAATTTTATACGTTTTCTGTTGTATTAAGTTCTGCTCATATCTTTATTTATCTTTTTTCTATGTTCTCAGGGTTTATTGTTTTGATCTTCTGATGTCAATTAAAACACTTGGTTATTCATTTTAATAAATATTTTACTTATAAAGATTTGAACTTTTGAAGATTCCAGCTTACTTGTAAGTTTCTAAGGGTCAGGTCCTCTCCATTGTTGCTGGCCTAAGGTTTAGTTCACCATATAGCAATGTATATATTGACCTATTTTCCCCTCGACTTTCTGTGATTCCCTACATCTCACCTTTCTTTGCAGACAAGCCATTTGAAATACCCTTAACTTATTTCACAGCCAATAAGTCATTGAAATAATGTGTATTTTTAGAGAAATCTTCTTCTATAATTAGGCAGAAAATCTCACCTGCCATAGTTTTCAAAACAGCATAATTTCACTCTTCTCAATGCTTAATCTGTTGTATTACACAACCTTTGAGTATTTAGCTTTATCAATGACATGTCCTTTAAAAATGTTTTAGAGATCCTACCAGTCTTTGAAAACATCCTTGTTCCTTGTTTCAGGTCCAGTTTTATGTATATATTCTGCCTTGCACCTGATTATCCCAACAATTGATGGATGGCCTTGGGAATCTAATTCTGGTATTGATAGTCTTTACTGATTGTCTCCCCTCGTAGCTGATTTTTTCATTATTGTGTAAATTTAGATCATGAGCTCATGTTTAGCTAAACAGCTGACCTTGTAAGACGCTTAGGTGTGAACGCTCGTAAGCTTCTGCAGAAAGACGGCAAAGATTTATTTGTGTCCCTCCAATGAGTTGCCCACGAGGACACCGTTTTCTACAAGTGTTGGTCCAATACTCCCTCTAGAGGAAGGGGACTACGACAGGGCTGAATGGCGGCCCCCGATCTGCGGCAGGGGCAGTGGGCAGCCTGTGGCCCGGGCTGGAGCCTCTTTGCATGTGTCCCTGGGACACATCTGCCTGCGAACTTCGGTCTCCTGGCAGGAAACTACGATGCCCAGAACTATGGTTAGCTGTGCAGCGAGGTGAACTGTGAGGACAGGTTCCACACATACTTCAAGTAAGAGGTCGGCCTGAGTGGAAAGGTGAGAGTTTGGGCAGCTGTGCAGACAAAGAAGGCACACTTTGGCCTGGGCCTAAATGCTTGTGACACCCCACTGGACCTGCCGTGCTCTGAGGGCCCTGCCCTGGGAACCCTGCTCCCCTGCCCTTTGTTCAGTCACAGCAGAGATGGCCACACCCACTCCTTCAGTGAGGGCAGAGTTCCAACCACCCTCAGCCCCGCCCCCTCTCCACAGGTTACCATGGACTACAGAGGCTGCATCCTGAGGCTAGGGTGTTCCGACAATGCCAAGGGCAGACATGATGACCTTAAATGATTTCCTCTTGTGTCAGGTTTGGTAAACTTTAGGAGCTAGGAAATGGTCCACTTTACAGAAATGTTCAAATTTACTGGCATTTCTTATATTCTCTGCTATAACATTGTCCTGATTCTTTCTGTATATTCTATACTTATGTTTTTGTTTTCCTTAATCAAAGTGTGTCTTTTCAATCTTTTCAAAGAAGATTCTTTGGACTTACTAAATCACCTGAATTTTAT
This sequence comes from Mesoplodon mirus, assembly GCF_964341445.2. Taxonomy (NCBI): domain Eukaryota; kingdom Metazoa; phylum Chordata; class Mammalia; order Artiodactyla; family Ziphiidae; genus Mesoplodon; species Mesoplodon mirus. The sequence goes on along the minus strand of NC_138976.1, from coordinate 175,648,936 downwards.
ACGTTTTCTGTTGTATTAAGTTCTGCTCATATCTTTATTTATCTTTTTTCTATGTTCTCAGGGTTTATTGTTTTGATCTTCTGATGTCAATTAAAACACTTGGTTATTCATTTTAATAAATATTTTACTTATAAAGATTTGAACTTTTGAAGATTCCAGCTTACTTGTAAGTTTCTAAGGGTCAGGTCCTCTCCATTGTTGCTGGCCTAAGGTTTAGTTCACCATATAGCAATGTATATATTGACCTATTTTCCCCTCGACTTTCTGTGATTCCCTACATCTCACCTTTCTTTGCAGACAAGCCATTTGAAATACCCTTAACTTATTTCACAGCCAATAAGTCATTGAAATAATGTGTATTTTTAGAGAAATCTTCTTATATAATTAGGCAGAAAATCTCACCTGCCATAGTTTTCAAAACAGCATAATTTCACTCTTCTCAATGCTTAATCTGTTGTATTACACAACCTTTGAGTATTTAGCTTTATCAATGACATGTCCTTTAAAAATGTTTTAGAGATCCTACCAGTCTTTGAAAACATCCTTGTTCCTTGTTTCAGTTCCAGTTTTATGTATATATTCTGCCTTGCACCTGATTATTCCAACAATTGATGGATGGCCTTGGGAATCTAATTCTGGTATTGATAGTCTTTACTGATTGTCTCCCCTCGTAGCTGATTTCTTCATTATTGTGTAAATTTAGATCATGAGCTCATGTTTAGCTAAACAGCTGACCTTGTAAGACGCTTAGGTGTGAACGCTCGTAAGCTTCCGCAGAAAGACGGCAAAGATTTATTGGTGTCCCTCCAATGAGTTGCCCACGAGGACACCGTTTTCTACAAGTGTTGGTCCAATACGCCCTCTAGAGGAAGGGGACTCCGACAGGGCTGATTGGCGGCCCCCGATCTGGGGCAGGGGCAGTGGGCAGCCTGTGGCCCGGTCTGGAGCCTCTTTGCATGTGTCCCTGGGACACATCTGCCTGCGAACTTCGGTCACCTGGCAGGAAGCTACGATGCCCAGACCTATGGTTAGCTGTGCAGCGAGGTGTACTGTGAGGACAGGTTCCACACACACTTCAAATAAGAGGTCGGCCTGAGTGGAAAGGTGAGAGTTTGGGCAGCTGTGCAGACAAAGAAGGCACACTTTGGCCTGGGCCTAAATGCTTGTGACACCCCACTGGACCTGCCGTGCTCTGAGGGCCCTGCCCTGGGCCCCCTGCTCCCCTGCCCTTTGTTCAGTCACAGCAGAGATGGCCACACCCACTCCTTCAGTGAGGGCAGAGTTCCAACCACCCTCAGCCCCGCCCCCTCTCCACAGGTTACCATGGACTACAGAGGCTGCATCCTGAGGCCAGGGCGTTCCGACCATGCCAAGGGCAGACATGATGACCTTAAATGATTTCCTCTTGTGTCAGGTTTGGTAAACTTTAGGAGCTAGGAAATGGTCCACTTTACAGAAATGTTCAAATTTACTGGCATTTCTTATATTCTCTGCTATAACATTGTCCTGATTCTTTCTGTATATTCTATACTTATGTTTTTGTTTTCCTTAATCAAAGTGTGTCTTTTCAATCTTTTCAAAGAAGATTCTTTGGACTTACTAAATCACCTGAATTTTATACGTTTTCTGTTGTATTAAGTTCTGCTCATATCTTTATTTATCTTTTTTCTATGTTCTCAGGGTTTATTGTTTTGATCTTCTGATGTCAATTAAAACACTTGGTTATTCATTTTAATAAATATTTTACTTATAAAGATTCGAACTTTTGAAGATTCCAGCTTACTTGTAAGTTTCTAAGGGTCAAGTCCTCTCCATTGTTGCTGGCCTAAGGTTTAGTTCACCATATAGCAATGTATATATTGACCTATTTTCCCCTCGACTTTCTGTGATTCCCTACATCTCACCTTTCTTTGCAGACAAGCCATTTGAAATACCCTTAACTTATTTCACAGCCAATAAGTCATTGAAATAATGTGTATTTTTAGAGAAATCTTCTTCTATAATTAGGCAGAAAATCTCACCTGCCATAGTTTTCAAAACAGCATAATTTCACTCTTCTCAATGCTTAATCTGTTGTATTACACAACTTTGAGTATTTAGCTTTATCAATGACATGTACTTTAAAAATGTTTTAGAGATCCTACCAGTCTTTGAAAACATCCTTGTTCCTTGTTTCAGTTCCAGTTTTATGTATATATTCTGCCTTGCACCTGATTATTCCAACAATTGATGGATGGCCTTGGGAATCTAATTCTGGTATTGATAGTCTTTACTGATTGTCTCCCCTCGTAGCTGACTTCTTCATTATTGTGTAAATTTAGATCATGAGCTCATGTTTAGCTAAACAGCTGACCTTGTAAGACGCTTAGGTGTGAACGCTCGTAAGCTTCCGCAGAAAGACGGCAAAGATTTATTGGTGTCCCTCCAATGAGTTGCCCACGAGGACACCGTTTTCTACAAGTGTTGGTCCAATACGCCCTCTAGAGGAAGGGGACTCCGACAGGGCTGATTGGCGGCCCCCGATCTGGGGCAGGGGCAGTGGGCAGCCTGTGGCCCGGTCTGGAGCCTCTTTGCATGTGTCCCTGGGACACATCTGCCTGCGAACTTCGGTCACCTGGCAGGAAGCTACGATGCCCAGACCTATGGTTAGCTGTGCAGCGAGGTGTACTGTGAGGACAGGTTCCACACACACTTCAAGTAAGAGGTCGGCCTGAGTGGAAAGGTGAGAGTTTGGGCAGCTGTGCAGACAAAGAAGGCACACTTTGGCCTGGGCCTAAATGCTTGTGACACCCCACTGGACCTGCCGTGCTCTGAGGGCCCTGCCCTGGGCCCCCTGCTCCCCTGCCCTTTGTTCAGTCACAGCAGAGATGGCCACACCCACTCCTTCAGTGAGGGCAGAGTTCCAACCACCCTCAGCCCCGCCCCCTCTCCACAGGTTACCATGGACTACAGAGGCTGCATCCTGAGGCCAGGGCGTTCCGACAATGCCAAGGGCAGACATGATGACCTTAAATGATTTCCTCTTGTGTCAGGTTTGGTAAACTTTAGGAGCTAGGAAATGGTCCACTTTACAGAAATGTTCAAATTTACTGGCATTTCTTATATTCTCTGCTATAACATTGTCCTGATTCTTTCTGTATATTCTATACTTATGTTTTTGTTTTCCTTAATCAAAGTGTGTCTTTTCAATCTTTTCAAAGAAGATTCTTTGGACTTACTAAATCACCTGAATTTTATACGTTTTCTGTTGTATTAAGTTCTGCTCATATCTTTATTTATCTTTTTTCTATGTTCTCAGGGTTTATTGTTTTGATCTTCTGATGTCAATTAAAACACTTGGTTATTCATTTTAATAAATATTTTACTTATAAAGATTTGAACTTTTGAAGATTCCAGCTTACTTGTAAGTTTCTAAGGGTCAGGTCCTCTCCATTGTTGCTGGCCTAAGGTTTAGTTCACCATATAGCAATGTATATATTGACCTATTTTCCCCTCGACTTTCTGTGATTCCCTACATCTCACCTTTCTTTGCAGACAAGCCATTTGAAATACCCTTAACTTATTTCACAGCCAATAAGTCATTGAAATAATGTGTATTTTTAGAGAAATCTTCTTATATAATTAGGCAGAAAATCTCACCTGCCATAGTTTTCAAAACAGCATAATTTCACTCTTCTCAATGCTTAATCTGTTGTATTACACAACCTTTGAGTATTTAGCTTTATCAATGACATGTACTTTAAAAATGTTTTAGAGATCCTACCAGTCTTTGAAAACATCCTTGTTCCTTGTTTCAGGTCCAGTTTTATGTATATATTCTGCCTTGCACCTGATTATCCCAACAATTGATGGATGGCCTTGGGAATCTAATTCTGGTATTGATAGTCTTTTCTGATTGTCTCCCCTCGTAGCTGATTTTTTCAATATTGTGTAAATTTAGATCATGAGCTCATGTTTAGCTAAACAGCTGACCTTGTAAGACGCTTAGGTGTGAACGCTCGTAAGCTTCCGCAGAAAGACGGCAAAGATTTATTTGTGTCCCTCCAATGAGTTGCCCACGAGGACACCGTTTTCTACAAGTGTTGGTCCAATACTCCCTCTAGAGGAAGGGGACTACGACAGGGCTGATTGGCGGCCCCCGATCTGCGGCAGGGGCAGTGGGCAGCCTGTGGCCCGGGCTGGAGCCTCTTTGCATGTGTCCCTGGGACACATCTGCCTGCGAACTTTGGTCACCTGGCAGGAAACTACGATGCCCAGAACTATGGTTAGCTGTGCAGCGAGGTGAACTGTGAGGACAGGTTCCACACATACTTCAAGTAAGAGGTCGGCCTGAGTGGAAAGGTGAGAGTTTGGGCAGCTGTGCAGACAAAGAAGGCGCCCTTTGGCCTGGGCCTAAATGCTTGTGACACCCCACTGGACCTGCCGTGCTCTGAGGGCCCTGCCCTGGGCCCCCTGCTCCCCTGCCCTTTGTTCAGTCACAGCAGAGATGGCCACACCCACTCCTTCAGTGAGGGCAGAGTTCCAACCACCCTCAGCCCCGCCCCCTCTCCACAGGTTACCATGGACTACAGAGGCTGCATCCTGAGGCTAGGGCGTTCCGACAATGCCAAGGGCAGACATGATGACCTTAAATGATTTCCTCTTGTGTCAGGTTTGGTAAACTTTAGGAGCTAGGAAATGGTCCACTTTACAGAAATGTTCAAATTTACTGGCATTTCTTATATTCTCTGCTATAACATTGTCCTGATTCTTTCTGTATATTCTATACTTATGTTTTTGTTTTCCTTAATCAAAGTGTGTCTTTTCAATCTTTTCAAAGAAGATTCTTTGGACTTACTAAATCACCTGAATTTTATACGTTTTCTGTTGTATTAAGTTCTGCTCATATCTTTATTTATCTTTTTTCTATGTTCTCAGGGTTTATTGTTTTGATCTTCTGATGTCAATTAAAACACTTGGTTATTCATTTTAATAAATATTTTACTTATAAAGATTTGAACTTTTGAAGATTCCAGCTTACTTGTAAGTTTCTAAGGGTCAGGTCCTCTCCATTGTTGCTGGCCTAAGGTTTAGTTCACCATATAGCAATGTATATATTGACCTATTTTCCCCTCGACTTTCTGTGATTCCCTACATCTCACCTTTCTTTGCAGACAAGCCATTTGAAATACCCTTAACTTATTTCACAGCCAATAAGTCATTGAAATAATGTGTATTTTTAGAGAAATCTTCTTATATAATTAGGCAGAAAATCTCACCTGCCATAGTTTTCAAAACAGCATAATTTCACTCTTCTCAATGCTTAATCTGTTGTATTACACAACCTTTGAGTATTTAGCTTTATCAATGACATGTCCTTTAAAAATGTTTTAGAGATCCTACCAGTCTTTGAAAACATCCTTGTTCCTTGTTTCAGTTCCAGTTTTATGTATATATTCTGCCTGGCACCTGATTATTCCAACAATTGATGGATGGCCTTGGGAATCTAATTCTGGTATTGATAGTCTTTACTGATTGTCTCCCCTCGTAGCTGATTTCTTCATTATTGTGTAAATTTAGATCATGAGCTCATGTTTAGCTAAACAGCTGACCTTGTAAGACGCTTAGGTGTGAACGCTCGTAAGCTTCCGCAGAAAGACGGCAAAGATTTATTGGTGTCCCTCCAATGAGTTGCCCACGAGGACACCGTTTTCTACAAGTGTTGGTCCAATACGCCCTCTAGAGGAAGGGGACTCCGACAGGGCTGATTGGCGGCCCCCGATCTGGGGCAGGGGCAGTGGGCAGCCTGTGGCCCGGGCTGGAGCCTCTTTGCATGTGTCCCTGGGACACATCTGCCTGCGAACTTCGGTCACCTGGCAGGAAGCTACGATGCCCAGACCTATGGTTAGCTGTGCAGCGAGGTGTACTGTGAGGACAGGTTCCACACACACTTTAAGTAAGAGGTCGGCCTGAGTGGAAAGGTGAGAGTTTGGGCAGCTGTGCAGACAAAGAAGGCACACTTTGGCCTGGGCCTAAATGCTTGTGACACCCCACTGGACCTGCCGTGCTCTGAGGGCCCTGCCCTGGGCCCCCTGCTCCCCTGCCCTTTGTTCAGTCACAGCAGAGATGGCCACACCCACTCCTTCAGTGAGGGCAGAGTTCCAACCACCCTCAGCCCCGCCCCCTCTCCACAGGTTACCATGGACTACAGAGGCTGCATCCTGAGGCCAGGGCGTTCCGACAATGCCAAGGGCAGACATGATGACCTTAAATGATTTCCTCTTGTGTCAGGTTTGGTAAACTTTAGGAGCTAGGAAATGGTCCACTTTACAGAAATGTTCAAATTTACTGGCATTTCATATATTCTCTGCTATAACATTGTCCTGATTCTTTCTGTATATTCTATACTTATGTTTTTGTTTTCCTTAATCAAAGTGTGTCTTTTCAATCTTTTCAAAGAAGATTCTTTGGACTTACTAAATCACCTGAATTTTATACGTTTTCTGTTGTATTAAGTTCTGCTCATATCTTTATTTATCTTTTTTCTATGTTCTCAGGGTTTATTGTTTTGATCTTCTGATGTCAATTAAAACACTTGGTTATTCATTTTAATAAATATTTTACTTATAAAGATTTGAACTTTTGAAGATTCCAGCTTACTTGTAAGTTTCTAAGGGTCAGGTCCTCTCCATTGTTGCTGGCCTAAGGTTTAGTTCACCATATAGCAATGTATATATTGCCCTATTTTCCCCTCGACTTTCTGTGATTCCCTACATCTCACCTTTCTTTGCAGACAAGCCATTTGAAATACCCTTAACTTATTTCACAGCCAATAAGTCATTGAAATAATGTGTATTTTTAGAGAAATCTTCTTATATAATTAGGCAGAAAATCTCACCTGCCATAGTTTTCAAAACAGCATAATTTCACTCTTCTCAATGCTTAATCTGTTGTATTACACAACCTTTGAGTATTTAGCTTTATCAATGACATGTACTTTAAAAATGTTTTAGAGATCCTACCAGTCTTTGAAAACATCCTTGTTCCTTGTTTCAGGTCCAGTTTTATGTATATATTCTGCCTTGCACCTGATTATCCCAACAATTGATGGATGGCCTTGGGAATCTAATTCTGGTATTGATAGTCTTTGCTGATTGTCTCCCCTCGTAGCTGATTTTTTCATTATTGTGTAAATTTAGATCATGAGCTCATGTTTAGCTAAACAGCTGACCTTGTAAGACGCTTAGGTGTGAACGCTCGTAAGCTTCCGCAGAAAGACGGCAAAGATTTATTTGTGTCCCTCCAATGAGTTGCCCACGAGGACACCGTTTTCTACAAGTGTTGGTCCAATACTCCCTCTAGAGGAAGGGGACTACGACAGGGCTGATTGGCGGCCCCCGATCTGCGGCAGGGGCAGTGGGCAGCCTGTGGCCCGGGCTGGAGCCTCTTTGCATGTGTCCCTGGGACACATCTGCCTGCGAACTTTGGTCACCTGGCAGGAAACTACGATGCCCAGAACTATGGTTAGCTGTGCAGCGAGGTGAACTGTGAGGACAGGTTCCACACACACTTCAAGTAAGAGGTCGGCCTGAGTGGAAAGGTGAGAGTTTGGGCAGCTGTGCAGACAAAGAAGGCGCCCTTTGGCCTGGGCCTAAATGCTTGTGACACCCCACTGGACCTGCCGTGCTCTGAGGGCCCTGCCCTGGGCCCCCTGCTCCCCTGCCCTTTGTTCAGTCACAGCAGAGATGGCCACACCCACTCCTTCAGTGAGGGCAGAGTTCCAACCACCCTCAGCCCCGCCCCCTCTCCACAGGTTACCATGGACTACAGAGGCTGCATCCTGAGGCTAGGGCGTTCCGACAATGCCAAGGGCAGACATGATGACCTTAAATGATTTCCTCTTGTGTCAGGTTTGGTAAACTTTAGGAGCTAGGAAATGGTCCACTTTACAGAAATGTTCAAATTTACTGGCATTTCTTATATTCTCTGCTATAACATTGTCCTGATTCTTTCTGTATATTCTATACTTATGTTTTTGTTTTCCTTAATCAAAGTGTGTCGTTTCAATCTTTTCAAAGAAGATTCTTTGGACTTACTAAATCACCTGAATTTTATACGTTTTCTGTTGTATTAAGTTCTGCTCATATCTTTATTTATCTTTTTTCTATGTTCTCAGGGTTTATTGTTTTGATCTTCTGATGTCAATTCAAACACTTGGTTATTCATTTTAATAAATATTTTACTTATAAAGTTTTGAACTTTTGAAGATTCCAGCTTACTTGTAAGTTTCTAAGGGTCAGGTCCTCTCCATTGTTGCTGGCCTAAGGTTTAGTTCACCATATAGCAATGTATATATTGACCTATTTTCCCCTCGACTTTCTGTGATTCCCTACATCTCACCTTTCTTTGCAGACAAGCCATTTGAAATACCCTTAACTTATTTCACAGCCAATAAGTCATTGAAATAATGTGTATTTTTAGAGAAATCTTCTTATATAATTAGGCAGAAAATCTCACCTGCCATAGTTTTCAAAACAGCATAATTTCACTCTTCTCAATGCTTAATCTGTTGTATTACACAACCTTTGAGTATTTAGCTTTATCAATGACATGTCCTTTAAAAATGTTTTAGAGATCCTACCAGTCTTTGAAAACATCCTTGTTCCTTGTTTCAGTTCCAGTTTTATGTATATATTCTGCCTGGCACCTGATTATTCCAACAATTGATGGATGGCCTTGGGAATCTAATTCTGGTATTGATAGTCTTTACTGATTGTCTCCCCTCGTAGCTGATTTCTTCATTATTGTGTAAATTTAGATCATGAGCTCATGTTTAGCTAAACAGCTGACCTTGTAAGACGCTTAGGTGTGAACGCTCGTAAGCTTCCGCAGAAAGACGGCAAAGATTTATTGGTGTCCCTCCAATGAGTTGCCCACGAGGACACCGTTTTCTACAAGTGTTGGTCCAATACGCCCTCTAGAGGAAGGGGACTCCGACAGGGCTGATTGGCGGCCCCCGATCTGGGGCAGGGGCAGTGGGCAGCCTGTGGCCCGGGCTGGAGCCTCTTTGCATGTGTCCCTGGGACACATCTGCCTGCGAACTTCGGTCACCTGGCAGGAAGCTACGATGCCCAGACCTATGGTTAGCTGTGCAGCGAGGTGTACTGTGAGGACAGGTTCCACACACACTTTAAGTAAGAGGTCGGCCTGAGTGGAAAGGTGAGAGTTTGGGCAGCTGTGCAGACAAAGAAGGCACACTTTGGCCTGGGCCTAAATGCTTGTGACACCCCACTGGACCTGCCGTGCTCTGAGGGCCCTGCCCTGGGCCCCCTGCTCCCCTGCCCTTTGTTCAGTCACAGCAGAGATGGCCACACCCACTCCTTCAGTGAGGGCAGAGTTCCAACCACCCTCAGCCCCGCCCCCTCTCCACAGGTTACCATGGACTACAGAGGCTGCATCCTGAGGCCAGGGCGTTCCGACAATGCCAAGGGCAGACATGATGACCTTAAATGATTTCCTCTTGTGTCAGGTTTGGTAAACTTTAGGAGCTAGGAAATGGTCCACTTTACAGAAATGTTCAAATTTACTGGCATTTCATATATTCTCTGCTATAACATTGTCCTGATTCTTTCTGTATATTCTATACTTATGTTTTTGTTTTCCTTAATCAAAGTGTGTCTTTTCAATCTTTTCAAAGAAGATTCTTTGGACTTACTAAATCACCTGAATTTTATACGTTTTCTGTTGTATTAAGTTCTGCTCATATCTTTATTTATCTTTTTTCTATGTTCTCAGGGTTTATTGTTTTGATCTTCTGATGTCAATTAAAACACTTGGTTATTCATTTTAATAAATATTTTACTTATAAAGATTTGAACTTTTGAAGATTCCAGCTTACTTGTAAGTTTCTAAGGGTCAGGTCCTCTCCATTGTTGCTGGCCTAAGGTTTAGTTCACCATATAGCAATGTATATATTGACCTATTTTCCCCTCGACTTTCTGTGATTCCCTACATCTCACCTTTCTTTGCAGACAAGCCATTTGAAATACCCTTAACTTATTTCACAGCCAATAAGTCATTGAAATAATGTGTATTTTTAGAGAAATCTTCTTATATAATTAGGCAGAAAATCTCACCTGCCATAGTTTTCAAAACAGCATAATTTCACTCTTCTCAATGCTTAATCTGTTGTATTACACAACCTTTGAGTATTTAGCTTTATCAATGACATGTACTTTAAAAATGTTTTAGAGATCCTACCAGTCTTTGAAAACATCCTTGTTCCTTGTTTCAGGTCCAGTTTTATGTATATATTCTGCCTTGCACCTGATTATCCCAACAATTGATGGATGGCCTTGGGAATCTAATTCTGGTATTGATAGTCTTTGCTGATTGTCTCCCCTCGTAGCTGATTTTTTCATTATTGTGTAAATTTAGATCATGAGCTCATGTTTAGCTAAACAGCTGACCTTGTAAGACGCTTAGGTGTGAACGCTCGTAAGCTTCCGCAGAAAGACGGCAAAGATTTATTTGTGTTCCTCCAATGAGTTGCCCACGAGGACACCGTTTTCTACAAGTGTTGGTCCAATACTCCCTCTAGAGGAAGGGGACTACGACAGGGCTGAATGGCGGCCCCCGATCTGCGGCAGGGGCAGTGGGCAGCCTGTGGCCCGGGCTGGAGCCTCTTTGCATGTGTCCCTGGGACACATCTGCCTGCGAACTTCGGTCTCCTGGCAGGAAACTACGATGCCCAGAACTATGGTTAGCTGTGCAGCGAGGTGAACTGTGAGGACAGGTTCCACACATACTTCAAGTAAGAGGTCGGCCTGAGTGGAAAGGTGAGAGTTTGGGCAGCTGTGCAGACAAAGAAGGCGCCCTTTGGCCTGGGCCTAAATGCTTGTGACACCCCACTGGACCTGCCGTGCTCTGAGGGCCCTGCCCTGGGCCCCCTGCTCCCCTGCCCTTTGTTCAGTCACAGCAGAGATGGCCACACCCACTCCTTCAGTGAGGGCAGAGTTCCAACCACCCTCAGCCCCGCCCCCTCTCCACAGGTTACCATGGACTACAGAGGCTGCATCCTGAGGCTAGGGCGTTCCGACAATGCCAAGGGCAGACATGATGACCTTAAATGATTTCCTCTTGTGTCAGGTTTGGTAAACTTTAGGAGCTAGGAAATGGTCCACTTTACAGAAATGTTCAAATTTACTGGCATTTCTTATATTCTCTGCTATAACATTGTCCTGATTCTTTCTGTATATTCTATACTTATGTTTTTGTTTTCCTTAATCAAAGTGTGTCTTTTCAATCTTTTCAAAGAAGATTCTTTGGACTTACTAAATCACCTGAATTTTATACGTTTTCTGTTGTATTAAGTTCTGCTCATATCTTTATTTATCTTTTTTCTATGTTCTCAGGGTTTATTGTTTTGATCTTCTGATGTCAATTAAAACACTTGGTTATTCATTTTAATAAATATTTTACTTATAAAGATTTGAACTTTTGAAGATTCCAGCTTACTTGTAAGTTTCTAAGGGTCAGGTCCTCTCCATTGTTGCTGGCCTAAGGTTTAGTTCACCATATAGCAATGTATATATTGACCTATTTTCCCCTCGACTTTCTGTGATTCCCTACATCTCACCTTTCTTTGCAGACAAGCCATTTGAAATACCCTTAACTTATTTCACAGCCAATAAGTCATTGAAATAATGTGTATTTTTAGAGAAATCTTCTTCTATAATTAGGCAGAAAATCTCACCTGCCATAGTTTTCAAAACAGCATAATTTCACTCTTCTCAATGCTTAATCTGTTGTATTACACAACCTTTGAGTATTTAGCTTTATCAATGACATGTACTTTAAAAATGTTTTAGAGATCCTACCAGTCTTTGAAAACATCCTTGTTCCTTGTTTCAGTTCCAGTTTTATGTATATATTCTGCCTTGCACCTGATTATTCCAACAATTGATGGATGGCCTTGGGAATCTAATTCTGGTATTGATAGTCTTTACTGATTGTCTCCCCTCGTAGCTGACTTCTTCATTATTGTGTAAATTTAGATCATGAGCTCATGTTTAGCTAAACAGCTGACCTTGTAAGACGCTTAGGTGTGAACGCTCGTAAGCTTCCGCAGAAAGACGGCAAAGATTTATTTGTGTCCCTCCAATGAGTTGCCCACGAGGACACCGTTTTCTACAAGTGTTGGTCCAATACGCCCTCTAGAGGAAGGGGACTCCGACAGGGCTGATTGGCGGCCCCCGATCTGGGGCAGGGGCAGTGGGCAGCCTGTGGCCCGGTCTGGAGCCTCTTTGCATGTGTCCCTGGGACACATCTGCCTGCGAACTTCGGTCACCTGGCAGGAAGCTACGATGCCCAGACCTATGGTTAGCTGTGCAGCGAGGTGTACTGTGAGGACAGGTTCCACACACACTTCAAGTAAGAGGTCGGCCTGAGTGGAAAGGTGAGAGTTTGGGCAGCTGTGCAGACAAAGAAGGCACACTTTGGCCTGGGCCTAAATGCTTGTGACACCCCACTGGACCTGCCGTGCTCTGAGGGCCCTGCCCTGGGCCCCCTGCTCCCCTGCCCTTTGTTCAGTCACAGCAGAGATGGCCACACCCACTCCTTCAGTGAGGGCAGAGTTCCAACCACCCTCAGCCCCGCCCCCTCTCCACAGGTTACCATGGACTACAGAGGCTGCATCCTGAGGCCAGGGCGTTCCGACAATGCCAAGGGCAGACATGATGACCTTAAATGATTTCCTCTTGTGTCAGGTTTGGTAAACTTTAGGAGCTAGGAAATGGTCCACTTTACAGAAATGTTCAAATTTACTGGCATTTCTTATATTCTCTGCTATAACATTGTCCTGATTCTTTCTGTATATTCTATACTTATGTTTTTGTTTTCCTTAATCAAAGTGTGTCTTTTCAATCTTTTCAAAGAAGATTCTTTGGACTTACTAAATCACCTGAATTTTATACGTTTTCTGGTGTATTAAGTTCTGCTCATATCTTTATTTATCTTTTTTCTATGTTCTCAGGGTTTATTGTTTTGATCTTCTGATGTCAATTAAAACACTTGGTTATTCATTTTAATAAATATTTTACTTATAAAGATTTGAACTTTTGAAGATTCCAGCTTACTTGTAAGTTTCTAAGGGTCAAGTCCTCTCCATTGTTGCTGGCCTAAGGTTTAGTTCACCATATAGCAATGTATATATTGACCTATTTTCCCCTCGACTTTCTGTGATTCCCTACATCTCACCTTTCTTTGCAGACAAGCCATTTGAAATACCCTTAACTTATTTCACAGCCAATAAGTCATTGAAATAATGTGTATTTTTAGAGAAATCTTCTTCTATAATTAGGCAGAAAATCTCACCTGCCATAGTTTTCAAAACAGCATAATTTCACTCTTCTCAATGCTTAATCTGTTGTATTACACAACCTTTGAGTATTTAGCTTTATCAATGACATGTACTTTAAAAATGTTTTAGAGATCCTACCAGTCTTTGAAAACATCCTTGTTCCTTGTTTCAGTTCCAGTTTTATGTATATATTCTGCCTTGCACCTGATTATTCCAACAATTGATGGATGGCCTTGGGAATCTAATTCTGGTATTGATAGTCTTTACTGATTGTCTCCCCTCGTAGCTGACTTCTTCATTATTGTGTAAATTTAGATCATGAGCTCATGTTTAGCTAAACAGCTGACCTTGTAAGACGCTTAGGTGTGAACGCTCGTAAGCTTCCGCAGAAAGACGGCAAAGATTTATTGGTGTCCCTCCAATGAGTTGCCCACGAGGACACCGTTTTCTACAAGTGTTGGTCCAATACGCCCTCTAGAGGAAGGGGACTCCGACAGGGCTGATTGGCGGCCCCCGATCTGGGGCAGGGGCAGTGGGCAGCCTGTGGCCCGGTCTGGAGCCTCTTTGCATGTGTCCCTGGGACACATCTGCCTGCGAACTTCGGTCACCTGGCAGGAAGCTACGATGCCCAGACCTATGGTTAGCTGTGCAGCGAGGTGTACTGTGAGGACAGGTTCCACACACACTTCAAGTAAGAGGTCGGCCTGAGTGGAAAGGTGAGAGTTTGGGCAGCTGTGCAGACAAAGAAGGCACACTTTGGCCTGGGCCTAAATGCTTGTGACACCCCACTGGACCTGCCGTGCTCTGAGGGCCCTGCCCTGGGCCCCCTGCTCCCCTGCCCTTTGTTCAGTCACAGCAGAGATGGCCACACCCACTCCTTCAGTGAGGGCAGAGTTCCAACCACCCTCAGCCCCGCCCCCTCTCCACAGGTTACCATGGACTACAGAGGCTGCATCCTGAGGCCAGGGCGTTCCGACAATGCCAAGGGCAGACATGATGACCTTAAATGATTTCCTCTTGTGTCAGGTTTGGTAAACTTTAGGAGCTAGGAAATGGTCCACTTTACAGAAATGTTCAAATTTACTGGCATTTCTTATATTCTCTGCTATAACATTGTCCTGATTCTTTCTGTATATTCTATACTTATGTTTTTGTTTTCCTTAATCAAAGTGTGTCTTTTCAATCTTTTCAAAGAAGATTCTTTGGACTTACTAAATCACCTGAATTTTATACGTTTTCTGTTGTATTAAGTTCTGCTCATATCTTTATTTATCTTTTTTCTATGTTCTCAGGGTTTATTGTTTTGATCTTCTGATGTCAATTCAAACACTTGGTTATTCATTTTAATAAATATTTTACTTATAAAGATTTGAACTTTTGAAGATTCCAGCTTACTTGTAAGTTTCTAAGGGTCAGGTCCTCTCCATTGTTGCTGGCCTAAGGTTTAGTTCACCATATAGCAATGTATATATTGACCTATTTTCCCCTCGACTTTCTGTGATTCCCTACATCTCACCTTTCTTTGCAGACAAGCCATTTGAAATACCCTTAACTTATTTCACAGCCAATAAGTCATTGAAATAATGTGTATTTTTAGAGAAATCTTCTTCTATAATTAGGCAGAAAATCTCACCTGCCATAGTTTTCAAAACAGCATAATTTCACTCTTCTCAATGCTTAATCTGTTGTATTACACAACCTTTGAGTATTTAGCTTTATCAATGACATGTCCTTTAAAAATGTTTTAGAGATCCTACCAGTCTTTGAAAACATCCTTGTTCCTTGTTTCAGGTCCAGTTTTATGTATATATTCTGCCTTGCACCTGATTATCCCAACAATTGATGGATGGCCTTGGGAATCTAATTCTGGTATTGATAGTCTTTACTGATTGTCTCCCCTCGTAGCTGATTTTTTCATTATTGTGTAAATTTAGATCATGAGCTCATGTTTAGCTAAACAGCTGACCTTGTAAGACGCTTAGGTGTGAACGCTCGTAAGCTTCTGCAGAAAGACGGCAAAGATTTATTTGTGTCCCTCCAATGAGTTGCCCACGAGGACACCGTTTTCTACAAGTGTTGGTCCAATACTCCCTCTAGAGGAAGGGGACTACGACAGGGCTGAATGGCGGCCCCCGATCTGCGGCAGGGGCAGTGGGCAGCCTGTGGCCCGGTCTGGAGCCTCTTTGCATGTGTCCCTGGGACACATCTGCCTGCGAACTTCGGTCTCCTGGCAGGAAACTACGATGCCCAGAACTATGGTTAGCTGTGCAGCGAGGTGAACTGTGAGGACAGGTTCCACACATACTTCAAGTAAGAGGTCGGCCTGAGTGGAAAGGTGAGAGTTTGGGCAGCTGTGCAGACAAAGAAGGCACACTTTGGCCTGGGCCTAAATGCTTGTGACACCCCACTGGACCTGCCGTGCTCTGAGGGCCCTGCCCTGGGAACCCTGCTCCCCTGCCCTTTGTTCAGTCACAGCAGAGATGGCCACACCCACTCCTTCAGTGAGGGCAGAGTTCCAACCACCCTCAGCCCCGCCCCCTCTCCACAGGTTACCATGGACTACAGAGGCTGCATCCTGAGGCTAGGGTGTTCCGACAATGCCAAGGGCAGACATGATGACTTTAAATGATTTCCTCTTGTGTCAGGTTTGGTAAACTTTAGGAGCTAGGAAATGGTCCACTTTACAGAAATGTTCAAATTTACTGGCATTTCTTATATTCTCTGCTATAACATTGTCCTGATTCTTTCTGTATATTCTATACTTATGTTTTTGTTTTCCTTAATCAAAGTGTGTCTTTTCAATCTTTTCAAAGAAGATTCTTTGGACTTACTAAATCACCTGAATTTTATACGTTTTCTGTTGTATTAAGTTCTGCTCATATCTTTATTTATCTTTTTTCTATGTTCTCAGGGTTTATTGTTTTGATCTTCTGATGTCAATTAAAACACTTGGTTATTCATTTTAATAAATATTTTACTTATAAAGATTTGAACTTTTGAAGATTCCAGCTTACTTGTAAGTTTCTAAGGGTCAGGTCCTCTCCATTGTTGCTGGCCTAAGGTTTAGTTCACCATATAGAAATGTATATATTGACCTATTTTCCCCTCGACTTTCTGTGATTCCCTACATCTCACCTTTCTTTGCAGACAAGCCATTTGAAATACCCTTAACTTATTTCACAGCCAATAAGTCATTGAAATAATGTGTATTTTTAGAGAAATCTTCTTATATAATTAGGCAGAAAATCTCACCTGCCATAGTTTTCAAAACAGCATAATTTCACTCTTCTCAATGCTTAATCTGTTGTATTACACAACCTTTGAGTATTTAGCTTTATCAATGACATGTCCTTTAAAAATGTTTTAGAGATCCTACCAGTCTTTGAAAACATCCTTGTTCCTTGTTTCAGTTCCAGTTTTATGTATATATTCTGCCTTGCACCTGATTATTCCAACAATTGATGGATGGCCTTGGGAATCTAATTCTGGTATTGATAGTCTTTACTGATTGTCTCCCCTCGTAGCTGATTTCTTCATTATTGTGTAAATTTAGATCATGAGCTCATGTTTAGCTAAACAGCTGACCTTGTAAGACGCTTAGGTGTGAACGCTCGTAAGCTTCCGCAGAAAGACGGCAAAGATTTATTGGTGTCCCTCCAATGAGTTGCCCACGAGGACACCGTTTTCTACAAGTGTTGGTCCAATACGCCCTCTAGAGGAAGGGGACTCCGACAGGGCTGATTGGCGGCCCCCGATCTGGGGCAGGGGCAGTGGGCAGCCTGTGGCCCGGTCTGGAGCCTCTTTGCATGTGTCCCTGGGACACATCTGCCTGCGAACTTCGGTCACCTGGCAGGAAGCTACGATGCCCAGACCTATGGTTAGCTGTGCAGCGAGGTGTACTGTGAGGACAGGTTCCACACACACTTCAAGTAAGAGGTCGGCCTGAGTGGAAAGGTGAGAGTTTGGGCAGCTGTGCAGACAAAGAAGGCACACTTTGGCCTGGGCCTAAATGCTTGTGACACCCCACTGGACCTGCCGTGCTCTGAGGGCCCTGCCCTGGGCCCCCTGCTCCCCTGCCCTTTGTTTAGTAACAGCAGAGATGGCCACACCCACTCCTTCAGTGAGGGCAGAGTTCCAACCACCCTCAGCCCCGCCCCCTCTCCACAGGTTACCATGGACTACAGAGGCTGCATCCTGAGGCCAGGGTGTTCCGACAATGCCAAGGGCAGACATGATGACCTTAAATGATTTCCTCTTGTGTCAGGATTGGTAAACTTTAGGAGCTAGGAAATGGTCCACTTTACAGAAATGTTCAAATTTACTGGCATTTCTTATATTCTCTGCTATAACATTGTCCTGATTCTTTCTGTATATTCTATACTTATGTTTTTGTTTTCCTTAATCAAAGTGTGTCTTTTCAATCTTTTCAAAGAAGATTCTTTGGACTTACTAAATCACCTGAATTTTATACGTTTTCTGTTGTATTAAGTTCTGCTCATATCTTTATTTATCTTTTTTCTATGTTCTCAGGGTTTATTGTTTTGATCTTCTGATGTCAATTCAAACACTTGGTTATTCATTTTAATAAATATTTTACTTATAAAGATTTGAACTTTTGAAGATTCCAGCTTACTTGTAAGTTTCTAAGGGTCAGGTCCTCTCCATTGTTGCTGGCCTAAGGTTTAGTTCACCATATAGCAATGTATATATTGACCTATTTTCCCCTCGACTTTCTGTGATTCCCTACATCTCACCTTTCTTTGCAGACAAGCCATTTAAAATACCCTTAACTTAGTTCACAGCCAATAAGTCATTGAAATAATGTGTATTTTTAGAGAAATCTTCTTATATAATTAGGCAGAAAATCTCACCTGCTATAGTTTTCAAAACAGCATAATTTCACTCTTCTCAATGCTTAATCTGTTGTATTACACAACCTTTGAGTATTTAGCTTTATCAATGACATGTCCTTTAAAAATGTTTTAGAGATCCTACCAGTCTTTGAAAACATCCTTGTTCCTTGTTTCAGTTCCAGTTTTATGTATATATTCTGCCTTGCACCTGATTATTCCAACAATTGATGGATGGCCTTGGGAATCTAATTCTGGTATTGATAGTCTTTACTGATTGTCTCCCCTCGTAGCTGATTTCTTCATTATTGTGTAAATTTAGATCATGAGCTCATGTTTAGCTAAACAGCTGACCTTGTAAGACGCTTAGGTGTGAACGCTCGTAAGCTTCCGCAGAAAGACGGCAAAGATTTATTGGTGTCCCTCCAAATAGTTGCCCACGAGGACACCGTTTTCTACAAGTGTTGGTCCAATACGCCCTCTAGAGGAAGGGGACTACGACAGGGCTGATTGGCGGCCCCCGATCTGGGGCAGGGGCAGTGGGCAGCCTGTGGCCCGGTCTGGAGCCTCTTTGCATGTGTCCCTGGGACACATCTGCCTGCGAACTTCGGTCACCTGGCAGGAAGCTACGATGCCCAGACCTATGGTTAGCTGTGCAGCGAGGTGTACTGTGAGGACAGGTTCCACACACACTTCAAGTAAGAGGTCGGCCTGAGTGGAAAGGTGAGAGTTTGGGCAGCTGTGCAGACAAAGAAGGCACACTTTGGCCTGGGCCTAAATGCTTGTGACACCCCACTGGACCTGCCGTGCTCTGAGGGCCCTGCCCTGTGCCCCCTGCTCCCCTGCCCTTTGTTCAGTCACAGCAGAGATGGCCACACCCACTCCTTCAGTGAGGGCAGAGTTCCAACCACCCTCAGCCCCGCCCCCTCTCCACAGGTTACCATGGACTACAGAGGCTGCATCCTGAGGCCAGGGCGTTCCGACAATGCCAAGGGCAGACATGATGACCTTAAATGATTTCCTCTTGTGTCAGGTTTGGTAAACTTTAGGAGCTAGGAAATGGTCCACTTTACAGAAATGTTCAAATTTACTGGCATTTCTTATATTCTCTGCTATAACATTGTCCTGATTCTTTCTGTATATTCTATACTTATGTTTTTGTTTTCCTTAATCAAAGTGTGTCTTTTCAATCTTTTCAAAGAAGATTCTTTGGACTTACTAAATCACCTGAATTTTATACGTTTTCTGTTGTATTAAGTTCTGCTCATATCTTTATTTATCTTTTTTCTATGTTCTCAGGGTTTATTGTTTTGATCTTTTGATGTCAATTAAAACACTTGGTTATTCATTTTAATAAATATTTTACTTATAAAGATTTGAACTTTTGAAGATTCCAGCTTACTTGTAAGTTTCTAAGGGTCAGGTCCTCTCCATTGTTGCTGGCCTAAGGTTTAGTTCACCATATAGCAATGTATATATTGACATATTTTCCCCTCGACTTTCTGTGATTCCCTACATCTCACCTTTCTTTGCAGACAAGCCATTTGAAATACACTTAACTTATTTCACAGCCAATAAGTCATTGAAATAATGTGTATTTTTAGAGAAATCTTCTTATATAATTAGGCAGAAAATCTCACCTGCCATAGTTTTCAAAACAGCATAATTTCACTCTTCTCAATGCTTAATCTGTTGTATTACACAACCTTTGAGTATTTAGCTTTATCAATGACATGTCCTTTAAAAATGTTTTAGAGATCCTACCAGTCTTTGAAAACATCCTTGTTCCTTGTTTCAGTTCCAGTTTTATGTATATATTCTGCCTTGCACCTGATTATTCCAACAATTGATGGATGGCCTTGGGAATCTAATTCTGGTATTGATAGTCTTTACTGATTGTCTCCCCTCGTAGCTGATTTCTTCATTATTGTGTAAATTTAGATCATGAGCTCATGTTTAGCTAAACAGCTGACCTTGTAAGACGCTTAGGTGTGAACGCTCGTAAGCTTCCGCAGAAAGACGGCAAAGATTTATTGGTGTCCCTCCAATGAGTTGCCCACGAGGACACCGTTTTCTACAAGTGTTGGTCCAATACGCCCTCTAGAGGAAGGGGACTCCGACAGGGCTGATTGGCGGCCCCCGATCTGGGGCAGGGGCAGTGGGCAGCCTGTGGCCCGGGCTGGAGCCTCTTTGCATGTGTCCCTGGGACACATCTGCCTGCGAACTTCGGTCACCTGGCAGGAAGCTACGATGCCCAGACCTATGGTTAGCTGTGCAGCGAGGTGTACTGTGAGGACAGGTTCCACACACACTTCAAGTAAGAGGTCGGCCTGAGTGGAAAGGTGAGAGTTTGGGCAGCTGTGCAGACAAAGAAGGCACACTTTGGCCTGGGCCTAAATGCTTGTGACACCCCACTGGACCTGCCGTGCTCTGAGGGCCCTGCCCTGGGCCCCCTGCTCCCCTGCCCTTTGTTCAGTCACAGCAGAGATGGCCACACCCACTCCTTCAGTGAGGGCAGAGTTCCAACCACCCTCAGCCCCGCCCCCTCTCCACAGGTTACCATGGACTACAGAGGCTGCATCCTGAGGCCAGGGCGTTCCGACAATGCCAAGGGCAGACATGATGACCTTAAATGATTTCCTCTTGTGTCAGGTTTGGTAAACTTTAGGAGCTAGGAAATGGTCCACTTTACAGAAATGTTCAAATTTACTGGCATTTCATATATTCTCTGCTATAACATTGTCCTGATTCTTTCTGTATATTCTATACTTATGTTTTTGTTTTCCTTAATCAAAGTGTGTCTTTTCAATCTTTTCAAAGAATATTCTTTGGACTTACTAAATCACCTGAATTTTATACGTTTTCTGTTGTATTAAGTTCTGCTCATATCTTTATTTATCTTTTTTCTATGTTCTCAGGGTTTATTGTTTTGATCTTCTGATGTCAATTAAAACACTTGGTTATTCATTTTAATAAATATTTTACTTATAAAGATTTGAACTTTTGAAGATTCCAGCTTACTTGTAAGTTTCTAAGGGTCAGGTCCTCTCCATTGTTGCTGGCCTAAGGTTTAGTTCACCATATAGCAATGTATATATTGACCTATTTTCCCCTCGACTTTCTGTGATTCCCTACATCTCACCTTTCTTTGCAGACAAGCCATTTGAAATACCCTTAACTTATTTCACAGCCAATAAGTCATTGAAATAATGTGTATTTTTAGAGAAATCTTCTTATATAATTAGGCAGAAAATCTCACCTGCCATAGTTTTCAAAACAGCATAATTTCACTCTTCTCAATGCTTAATCTGTTGTATTACACAACCTTTGAGTATTTAGCTTTATCAATGACATGTCCTTTAAAAATGTTTTAGAGATCCTACCAGTCTTTGAAAACATCCTTGTTCCTTGTTTCAGGTCCAGTTTTATGTATATATTCTGCCTTGCACCTGATTATCCCAACAATTGATGGATGGCCTTGGGAATCTAATTCTGGTATTGATAGTCTTTACTGATTGTCTCCCCTCGTAGCTGATTTTTTCATTATTGTGTAAATTTAGATCATGAGCTCATGTTTAGCTAAACAGCTGACCTTGTAAGACGCTTAGGTGTGAACCCTCGTAAGCTTCCGCAGAAAGACGGCAAAGATTTATATGTGTCCCTCCAATGAGTTGCCCACGAGGACACCGTTTTCTACAAGTGTTGGTCCAATACTCCCTCTAGAGGAAGGGGACTCCGACAGGGCTGATTGGCGGCCCCCGATCTGGGGCAGGGGCAGTGGGCAGCCTGTGGCCCGGTCTGGAGCCTCTTTGCATGTGTCCCTGGGACACATCTGCCTGCGAACTTCGGTCACCTGGCAGGAAGCTACGATGCCCAGAACTATGGTTAGCTGTGCAGCGAGGTGTACTGTGAGGACAGGTTCCACACACACTTCAAGTAAGAGGTCGGCCTGAGTGGAAAGGTGAGAGTTTGGGCAGCTGTGCAGACAAAGAAGGCACACTTTGGCCTGGGCCTAAATGCTTGTGACACCCCACTGGACCTGCCGTGCTCTGAGGGCCCTGCCCTGGGCCCCCTGCTCCCCTGCCCTTTGTTCAGTCACAGCAGAGGTGGCCACACCCACTCCTTCAGTGAGGGCAGAGTTCCAACCACCCTCAGCCCCGCCCCCTCTCCACAGGTTACCATGGACTACAGAGGCTGCATCCTGAGGCCAGGGCGTTCCGACAATGCCAAGGGCAGACATGATGACCTTAAATGATTTCCTCTTGTGTCAGGTTTGGTAAACCTTAGGATCTAGGAAATGGTCCACTTTACAGAAATGTTCAAATTTACTGGCATTTCTTATATTCTCTGCTATAACATTGTCCTGATTCTTTCTGTATATTCTATACTTATGTTTTTGTTTTCCTTAATCAAAGTGTCTTTTCAATCTTTTCAAAGAAGATTCTTTGGACTTACCAAATCACCTGAATTTTATACGTTTTCTGTTGTATTAAGTTCTGCTCATATCTTTATTTATCTTTTTTCTATGTTCTCAGGGTTTATTGTTTTGATCTTCTGATGTCAATTAAAACACTTGGTTATTCATTTTAATAAATATTTTACTTATAAAGATTGGAACTTTTGAAGATTCCAGCTTACTTGTAAGTTTCTAAGGGTCAGGTCCTCTCCATTGTTGCTGGCCTAAGGTTTAGTTCACCATATAGCAATGTATATATTGACCTATTTTCCCCTCGACTTTCTGTGATTCCCTACATCTCACCTTTCTTTGCAGACAAGCCATTTGAAATACCCTTAACTTAGTTCACAGCCAATAAGTCATTGAAATAATGTGTATTTTTAGAGAAATCTTCTTATATAATTAGGCAGAAAATCTCACCTGCCATAGTTTTCAAAACAGCATAATTTCACTCTTCTCAATGCTTAATCTGTTGTATTACACAACCTTTGAGTATTTAGCTTTATCAATGACATGTCCTTTAAAAATGTTTTAGAGATCCTACCAGTCTTTGAAAACATCCTTGTTCCTTGTTTCAGTTCCAGTTTTATGTATATATTCTGCCTTGCACCTGATTATTCCAACAATTGATGGATGGCCTTGGGAATCTAATTCTGGTATTGATAGTCTTTACTGATTGTCTCCCCTCATAGCTGATTTTTTCATTATTGTGTAAATTTAGATCATGAGCTCATGTTTAGCTAAACAGCTGACCTTGTAAGACGCTTAGGTGTGAACGCTCGTAAGCTTCAGGAGAAAGTCGGCAAAATTTATTTGTGTCCCTCCAATGAGTTGCCCACGAGGACACCGTTTTCTACAAGTGTTGGTCCAATACTCCCTCTAAAGGAAGGGGATTCCGACAGGGCTGATTGGCGGCCCCCGATCTGGGGCAGGGGCAGTGGGCAGCCTGTGGCCCGGTCTGGAGCCTCTTTGCATGTGTCCCTGGGACACATCTGCCTGCGAACTTCGGTCACCTGGCAGGAAGCTACGATGCCCAGACCTATGGTTAGCTGTGCAGCGAGGTGTACTGTGAGGACAGGTTCCACACACACTTCAAGTAAGAGGTCGGCCTGAGTGGAAAGGTGAGAGTTTGGGCAGCTGTGCAGACAAAGAAGGCACACTTTGGCCTGGGCCTAAATGCTTGTGACACCCCACTGGACCTGCCGTGCTCTGAGGGCCCTGCCCTGGGCCCCCTGCTCCCCTGCCCTTTGTTCAGTCACAGCAGAGGTGGCCACACCCACTCCTTCAGTGAGGGCAGAGTTCCAACCACCCTCAGCCCCGCCCCCTCTCCACAGGTTACCATGGACTACAGAGGCTGCATCCTGAGGCCAGGGCGTTCCGACAATGCCAAGGGCAGACATGATGACCTTAAATGATTTCCTCTTGTGTCAGGTTTGGTAAACTTTAGGAGCTAGGAAATGGTCCACTTTACACAAATGTTCAAATTTACTGGCATTTCTTATATTCTCTGCTATAACATTGTCCTGATTCTTTCTGTATATTCTATACTTATGTTTTTGTTTTCCTTAATCAAAGTGTGTCTTTTCAATCTTTTCAAAGAAGATTCTTTGGACTTACTAAATCACCTGAATTTTATACGTTTTCTGTTGTATTAAGTTCTGCTCATATCTTTATTTATCTTTTTTCTATGTTCTCAGGGTTTATTGTTTTGATCTTCTGATGTCAATTAAAACACTTGGTTATTCATTTTAATAAATATTTTACTTATAAAGATTTGAACTTTTGAAGATTCCAGCTTACTTGTAAGTTTCTAAGGGTCAGGTCCTCTCCATTGTTGCTGGCCTAAGGTTTAGTTCACCATATAGCAATGTATATATTGACCTATTTTTCCCTCGACTTTCTGTGATTCCCTACATCTCACCTTTCTTTGCAGACAAGCCATTTGAAATACCCTTAACTTATTTCACAGCCAATAAGTCATTGAAATAATGTGTATTTTTAGAGAAATCTTCTTATATAATTAGGCAGAAAATCTCACCTGCCATAGTTTTCAAAACAGCATAATTTCACTCTTCTCAATGCTTAATCTGTTGTATTACACAACCTTTGAGTATTTAGCTTTATCAATGACATGTCCTTTAAAAATGTTTTAGATATCCTACCAGTCTTTGAAAACATCCTTGTTCCTTGTTTCAGTTCCAGTTTTATGTATATATTCTGCCTTGCACCTGATTATTCCAACAATTGATGGATGGCCTTGGGAATCTAATTCTGGTATTGATAGTCTTTACTGATTGTCTCCCCTCGTAGCTGATTTTTTCATTATTGTGTAAATTTAGATCATGAGCTCATGTTTAGCTAAACAGCTGACCTTGTAAGACGCTTAGGTGTGAACGCTCGTAAGCTACAGGAGAAAGTCGGCAAAATTTATTTGTGTCCCTCCAATGAGTTGCCCACGAGGACACCGTTTTCTACAAGTGTTGGTCCAATACTCCCTCTAAAGGAAGGGGATTCCGACAGGGCTGATTGGCGGCCCCCGATCTGGGGCAGGGGCAGTGGGCAGCCTGTGGCCCGGTCTGGAGCCTCTTTGCATGTGTCCCTGGGACACATCTGCCTGCGAACTTCGGTCACCTGGCAGGAAGCTACGATGCCCAGACCTATGGTTAGCTGTGCAGCGAGGTGTACTGTGAGGACAGGTTCCACACACACTTCAAGTAAGAGGTCGGCCTGAGTGGAAAGGTGAGAGTTTGGGCAGCTGTGCAGACAAAGAAGGCACACTTTGGCCTGGGCCTAAATGCTTGTGACACCCCACTGGACCTGCCGTGCTCTGAGGGCCCTGCCCTGGGCCCCCTGCTCCCCTGCCCTTTGTTCAGTCACAGCAGAGGTGGCCACACCCACTCCTTCAGTGAGGGCAGAGTTCCAACCACCCTCAGCCCCGCCCCCTCTCCACAGGTTACCATGGACTACAGAGGCTGCATCCTGAGGCCAGGGCGTTCCGACAATGCCAAGGGCAGACATGATGACCTTAAATGATTTCCTCTTGTGTCAGGTTTGGTAAACTTTAGGAGCTAGGAAATGGTCCACTTTACAGAAATGTTCAAATTTACTGGCATTTCTTATATTCTCTGCTATAACATTGTCCTGATTCTTTCTGTATATTCTATACTTATGTTTTTGTTTTCCTTAATCAAAGTGTGTCTTTTCAATCTTTTCAAAGAAGATTCTTTGGACTTACTAAATCACCTGAATTTTATTCGTTTTCTGTTGTATTAAGTTCTGCTCATATCTTTATTTATCTTTTTTCTATGTTCTCAGGGTTTATTGTTTTGATCTTCTGATGTCAATTAAAACACTTGGTTATTCATTTTAATAAATATTTTACTTAAAAAGATTTGAACTTTTGAAGATTCCAGCTTACTTGTAAGTTTCTAAGGGTCAGGTCCTCTCCATTGTTGCTGGCCTAAGGTTTAGTTCACCATATAGCAATGTATATATTGACCTATTTTCCCCTCGACTTTCTGTGATTCCCTACATCTCACCTTTCTTTGCAGACAAGCCATTTGAAATACCCTTAACTTATTTCACAGCCAATAAGTCATTGAAATAATGTGTATTTTTAGGGAAATCTTCTTATATAATTAGGCAGAAAATCTCACCTGCCATAGTTTTCAAAACAGCATAATTTCACTCTTCTCAATGCTTAATCTGTTGTATTACACAACCTTTGAGTATTTAGCTTTATCAATGACATGTCCTTTAAAAATGTTTTAGAGATCCTACCAGTCTTTGAAAACATCCTTGTTCCTTGTTTCAGTTCCAGTTTTATGTATATATTCTGCCTTGCACCTGATTATTCCAACAATTGATGGATGGCCTTGGGAATCTAATTCTGGTATTGATAGTCTTTACTGATTGTCTCCCCTCGTAGCTGATTTTTTCATTATTGTGTAAATTTAGATCATGAGCTCATGTTTAGCTAAACAGCTGACCTTGTAAGACGCTTAGGTGTGAACGCTCGTAAGCTTCAGGAGAAAGTCGGCAAAATTTATTTGTGTCCCTCCAATGAGTTGCCCACGAGGACACCGTTTTCTACAAGTGTTGGTCCAATACTCCCTCTAAAGGAAGGGGATTCCGACAGGGCTGATTGGCGGCCCCCGATCTGGGGCAGGGGCAGTGGGCAGCCTGTGGCCCGGTCTGGAGCCTCTTTGCATGTGTCCCTGGGACACATCTGCCTGCGAACTTCGGTCACCTGGCAGGAAGCTACGATGCCCAGACCTATGGTTAGCTGTGCAGCGAGGTGTACTGTGAGGACAGGTTCCACACACACTTCAAGTAAGAGGTCGGCCTGAGTGGAAAGGTGAGAGTTTGGGCAGCTGTGCAGACAAAGAAGGCACACTTTGGCCTGGGCCTAAATGCTTGTGACACCCCACTGGACCTGCCGTGCTCTGAGGGCCCTGCCCTGGGCCCCCTGCTCCCCTGCCCTTTGTTCAGTCACAGCAGAGGTGGCCACACCCACTCCTTCAGTGAGGGCAGAGTTCCAACCACCCTCAGCCCCGCCCCCTCTCCACAGGTTACCATGGACTACAGAGGCTGCATCCTGAGGCCAGGGCGTTCCGACAATGCCAAGGGCAGACATGATGACCTTAAATGATTTCCTCTTGTGTCAGGTTTGGTAAACTTTAGGAGCTAGGAAATGGTCCACTTTACACAAATGTTCAAATTTACTGGCATTTCTTATATTCTCTGCTATAACATTGTCCTGATTCTTTCTGTATATTCTATACTTATGTTTTTGTTTTCCTTAATCAAAGTGTGTCTTTTCAATCTTTTCAAAGAAGATTCTTTGGACTTACTAAATCACCTGAATTTTATACGTTTTCTGTTGTATTAAGTTCTGCTCATATCTTTATTTATGTTTTTTCTATGTTCTCAGGGTTTATTGTTTTGATCTTCTGATGTCAATTAAAACACTTGGTTATTCATTTTAATAAATATTTTACTTATAAAGATTTGAACTTTTGAAGATTCCAGCTTACTTGTAAGTTTCTAAGGGTCAGGTCCTCTCCATTGTTGCTGGCCTAAGGTTTAGTTCACCATATAGCAATGTATATATTGACCTATTTTCCCCTCGACTTTCTGTGATTCCCTACATCTCACCTTTCTTTGCAGACAAGCCATTTGAAATACCCTTAACTTATTTCACAGCCAATAAGTCATTGAAATAATGTGTATTTTTAGAGAAATCTTCTTATATAATTAGGCAGAAATTCACACCTGCCATAGTTTTCAAAACAGCATAATTTCACTCTTCTCAATGCTTAATCTGTTGTATTACACAACCTTTGAGTATTTAGCTTTATCAATGACATGTCCTTTAAAAATGTTTTAGAGATCCTACCAGTCTTTGAAAACATCCTTGTTCCTTGTTTCAGTTCCAGTTTTATGTATATATTCTGCCTTGCACCTGATTATTCCAACAATTGATGGATGGCCTTGGGAATCTAATTCTGGTATTGATAGTCTTTACTGATTGTCTCCCCTCGTAGCTGATTTTTTCATTATTGTGTAAATTTAGATCATGAGCTCATGTTTAGCTAAACAGCTGACCTTGTAAGACGCTTAGGTGTGAACGCTCGTAAGCTTCAGGAGAAAGTCGGCAAAATTTATTTGTGTCCCTCCAATGAGTTGCCCACGAGGACACCGTTTTCTACAAGTGTTGGTCCAATACTCCCTCTAAAGGAAGGGGATTCCGACAGGGCTGATTGGCGGCCCCCGATCTGCGGCAGGGGCAGTGGGCAGCCTGTGGCCCGGGCAGGAGCCTCTTTGCATGTGTCCCTGGGACACATCTGCCTGCGAACTTCGGTCACCTGGCAGGAAGCTACGATGCCCAGACCTATGGTTAGCTGTGCAGCGAGGTGTACTGTGAGGACAGGTTCCACACACACTTCAAGTAAGAGGTCGGCCTGAGTGGAAAGGTGAGAGTTTGGGCAGCTGTGCAGACAAAGAAGGCACACTTTGGCCTGGGCCTAAATGCTTGTGACACCCCACTGGACCTGCCGTGCTCTGAGGGCCCTGCCCTGGGCCCCCTGCTCCCCTGCCCTTTGTTCAGTCACAGCAGAGGTGGCCACACCCACTCCTTCAGTGAGGGCAGAGTTCCAACCACCCTCAGCCCCGCCCCCTCTCCACAGGTTACCATGGACTACAGAGGCTGCATCCTGAGGCCAGGGCGTTCCGACAATGCCAAGGGCAGACATGATGACCTTAAATGATTTCCTCTTGTGTCAGGTTTGGTAAACTTTAGGAGCTAGGAAATGGTCCACTTTACAGAAATGTTCAAATTTACTGGCATTTCTTATATTCTCTGCTATAACATTGTCCTGATTCTTTCTGTATATTCTATACTTATGTTTTTGTTTTCCTTAATCAAAGTGTGTCTTTTCAATCTTTTCAAAGAAGATTCTTTGGACTTACTAAATCACCTGAATTTTATACGTTTTCTGTTGTATTAAGTTCTGCTCATATCTTTATTTATCTTTTTTCTATGTTCTCAGGGTTTATTGTTTTGATCTTCTGATGTCAATTAAAACACTTGGTTATTCATTTTAATAAATATTTTACTTATAAAGATTTGAACTTTTGAAGATTCCAGCTTACTTGTAAGTTTCTAAGGGTCAGGTCCTCTCCATTGTTGCTGGCCTAAGGTTTAGTTCACCATATAGCAATGTATATATTGACCTATTTTCCCCTCGACTTTCTGTGATTCCCTACATCTCACCTTTCTTTGCAGACAAGCCATTTGAAATACCCTTAACTTATTTCACAGCCAATAAGTCATTGAAATAATGTGTATTTTTAGGGAAATTTTCTTATATAATTAGGCAGAAAATCTCACCTGCCATAGTTTTCAAAACAGCATAATTTCACTCTTCTCAATGCTTAATCTGTTGTATTACACAACCTTTGAGTATTTAGCTTTATCAATGACATGTACTTTAAAAATGTTTTAGAGATCCTACCAGTCTTTGAAAACATCCTTGTTCCTTGTTTCAGTTCCAGTTTTATGTATATATTCTGCCTTGCACCTGATTATTCCAACAATTGATGGATGGCCTTGGGAATCTAATTCTGGTATTGATAGTCTTTACTGATTGTCTCCCCTCGTAGCTGATTTTTTCATTATTGTGTAAATTTAGATCATGAGCTCATGTTTAGCTAAATAGCTGACCTTGTAAGACGCTTAGGTGTGAACGCTCGTAAGCTTCCGCAGAAAGACGGCAAAGATTTATTTGTGTCCCTCCAATGAGTTGCCCACGAGGACAACATTTTCTACAAGTGTTGGTCCAATACTCCCTCTAGAGGAAGGGGACTCCGACAGGGCTGATTGGCGGCCCCCGATCTGGGGCAGGGGCAGTGGGCAGCCTGTGGCCCGGGCTGGAGCCTCTTTGCATGTGTCCCTGGGACACATCTGCCTGCGAACTTCGGTCACCTGGCAGGAAACTACGATGCCCAGAACTATGGTTAGCTGTGCAGCGAGGTGTACTGTGAGGACAAGTTCCACACATACTTCAAGTAAGAGGTCGGCCTGAGTGGAAAGGTGAGAGTTTGGGCAGCTGTGCAGACAAAGAAGGCACACTTTGGCCTGGGCCTAAATGCTTGTGACACCCCACTGGACCTGCGGTGCTCTGAGGGCCCTGCCCTGGGCCCCCTGCTCCCCTGCCCTTTGTTCAGTCACAGCAGAGGTGGCCACACCCACTCCTTCAGTGAGGGCAGAGTTCCAACCACCCTCAGCCCCGCCCCCTCTCCACAGGTTACCATGGACTACAGAGGCTGCATCCTGAGGCCAGGGCGTTCCGACAATGCCAAGGGCAGACATGATGACCTTAAATGATTTCCTCTTGTATCAGGTTTGGTAAACTTTAGGAGCTAGGAAATGGTCCACTTTACAGAAATGTTCAAATTTACTGGCATTTCTTATATTCTCTGCTATAACATTGTCCTGATTCTTTCTGTATATTCTATACTTATGTTTTTGTTTTCCTTAATCAAAGTGTGTCTTTTCAATCTTTTCAAAGAAGATTCTTTGGACTTACTAAATCACCTGAATTTTATACGTTTTCTGTTGTATTAAGTTCTGCTCATATCTTTATTTATCTTTTTTCTATGTTCTCAGGGTTTATTGTTTTGATCTTCTGATGTCAATTAAAACACTTGGTTATTCATTTTAATAAATATTTTACTTATAAAGATTTGAACTTTTGAAGATTCCAGCTTACTTGTAAGTTTCTAAGGGTCAGGTCCTCTCCATTGTTGCTGGCCTAAGGTTTAGTTCACCATATAGCAATGTATATATTGACCTATTTTCCCCTCGACTTTCTGTGATTCCCTACATCTCACCTTTCTTTGCAGACAAGCCATTTGAAATACCCTTAACTTATTTCACAGCCAATAAGTCATTGAAATAATGTGTATTTTTAGAGAAATCTTCTTATATAATTAGGCAGAAAATCTCACCTGCCATAGTTTTCAAAACAGCATAATTTCACTCTTCTCAATGCTTAATCTGTTGTATTACACAACCTTTGAGTATTTAGCTTTATCAATGACATGTCCTTTAAAAATGTTTTAGAGATCCTACCAGTCTTTGAAAACATCCTTGTTCCTTGTTTCAGTTCCAGTTTTATGTATATATTCTGCCTTGCACCTGATTATTCCAACAATTGATGGATGGCCTTGGGAATCTAATTCTGGTATTGATAGTCTTTACTGATTGTCTCCCCTCATAGCTGATTTTTTCATTATTGTGTAAATTTAGATCATGAGCTCATGTTTAGCTAAACAGCTGACCTTGTAAGACGCTTAGGTGTGAACGCTCGTAAGCTTCAGGAGAAAGTCGGCAAAATTTATTTGTGTCCCTCCAATGAGTTGCCCACGAGGACACCGTTTTCTACAAGTGTTGGTCCAATACGCCCTCTAAAGGAAGGGGATTCCGACAGGGCTGATTGGCGGCCCCCGATCTGGGGCAGGGGCAGTGGGCAGCCTGTGGCCCGGTCTGGAGCCTCTTTGCATGTGTCCCTGGGACACATCTGCCTGCGAACTTCGGTCACCTGGCAGGAAGCTACGATGCCCAGACCTATGGTTAGCTGTGCAGCGAGGTGTACTGTGAGGACAGGTTCCACACACACTTCAAGTAAGAGGTCGGCCTGAGTGGAAAGGTGAGAGTTTGGGCAGCTGTGCAGACAAAGAAGGCACACTTTGGCCTGGGCCTAAATGCTTGTGACACCCCACTGGACCTGCCGTGCTCTGAGGGCCCTGCCCTGGGCCCCCTGCTCCCCTGCCCTTTGTTCAGTCACAGCAGAGGTGGCCACACCCACTCCTTCAGTGAGGGCAGAGTTCCACCCACCCTCAGCCCCGCCCCCTCTCCACAGGTTACCATGGACTACAGAGGCTGCATCCTGAGGCCAGGGCGTTCCGACAATGCCAAAGGCAGACATGATGACCTTAAATGATTTCCTCTTGTGTCAGGTTTGGCAAACTTTAGGAGCTAGGAAATGGTCCACTTTACAGAAATGTTCAAATTTACTGGCATTTCTTATATTCTCTGCTATAACATTGTCCTGATTCTTTCTGTATATTCTATACTTATGTTTTTGTTTTCCTTAATCAAAGTGTGTCTTTTCAATCTTTTCAAAGAAGATTCTTTGGACTTACTAAATCACCTGAATTTTATACGTTTTCTGTTGTATTAAGTTCTGCTCATATCTTTATTTATCTTTTTTCTATGTTCTCAGGGTTTATTGTTTTGATCTTCTGATGTCAATTAAAACACTTGGTTATTCATTTTAATAAATATTTTACTTATAAAGATTTGAACTTTTGAAGATTCCAGTTTACTTGTAAGTTTCTAAGGGTCAGGTCCTCTCCATTGTTGCTGGCCTAAGGTTTAGTTCACCATATAGCAATGTATATATTGACCTATTTTCCCCTCGACTTTCTGTGATTCCCTACATCTCACCTTTCTTTGCAGACAAGCCATTTGAAATACCCTTAACTTATTTCACAGCCAATAAGTCATTGAAATAATGTGTATTTTTAGAGAAATCTTCTTCTATAATTAGGCAGAAAATCTCACCTGCCATAGTTTTCAAAACAGCATAATTTCACTCTTCTCAATGCTTAATCTGTTGTATTACACAACCTTTGAGTATTTAGCTTTATCAATGACATGTCCTTTAAAAATGTTTTAGAGATCCTACCAGTCTTTGAAAACATCCTTGTTCCTTGTTTCAGTTCCAGTTTTATGTATATATTCTGCCTTGCACCTGATTATTCCAACAATTGATGGATGGCCTTGGGAATCTAATTCTGGTATTGATAGTCTTTACTGATTGTCTCCCCTCATAGCTGATTTTTTCATTATTGTGTAAATTTAGATCATGAGCTCATGTTTAGCTAAACAGCTGACCTTGTAAGACGCTTAGGTGTGAACGCTCGTAAGCTTCAGGAGAAAGTCGGCAAAATTTATTTGTGTCCCTCCAATGAGTTGCCCACGAGGACACCGTTTTCTACAAGTGTTGGTCCAATACGCCCTCTAAAGGAAGGGGATTCCGACAGGGCTGATTGGTGGCCCCCGATCTGGGGCAGGGGCAGTGGGCAGCCTGTGGCCCGGTCTGGAGCCTCTTTGCATGTGTCCCTGGGACACATCTGCCTGCGAACTTCGGTCACCTGGCAGGAAGCTACGATGCCCAGACCTATGGTTAGCTGTGCAGCGAGGTGTACTGTGAGGACAGGTTCCACACACACTTCAAGTAAGAGGTCGGCCTGAGTGGAAAGGTGAGAGTTTGGGCAGCTGTGCAGACAAAGAAGGCACACTTTGGCCTGGGCCTAAATGCTTGTGACACCCCACTGGACCTGCCGTGCTCTGAGGGCCCTGCCCTGGGCCCCCTGCTCCCCTGCCCTTTGTTCAGTCACAGCAGAGGTGGCCACACCCACTCCTTCAGTGAGGGCAGAGTTCCAACCACCCTCAGCCCCGCCCCCTCTCCACAGGTTACCATGGACTACAGAGGCTGCATCCTGAGGCCAGGGCGTTCCGACAATGCCAAGGGCAGACATGATGACCTTAAATGATTTCCTCTTGTGTCAGGTTTGGTAAACTTTAGGAGCTAGGAAATGGTCCACTTTACAGAAATGTTCAAATTTACTGGCATTTCTTATATTCTCTGCTATAACATTGTCCTGATTCTTTCTGTATATTCTATACTTATGTTTTTGTTTTCCTTAATCAAAGTGTGTCTTTTCAATCTTTTCAAAGAAGATTCTTTGGACTTACTAAATCACCTGAATTTTATACGTTTTCTGTTGTATTAAGTTCTGCTCATATCTTTATTTATCTTTTTTCTATGTTCTCAGGGTTTATTGTTTTGATCTTCTGATGTCAATTAAAACACTTGGTTATTCATTTTAATAAATATTTTACTTATAAAGATTTGAACTTTTGAAGATTCCAGCTTACTTGTAAGTTTCTAAGGGTCAGGTCCTCTCCATTGTTGCTGGCCTAAGGTTTAGTTCACCATATAGCAATGTATATATTGACCTATTTTCCCCTCGACTTTCTGTGATTCCCTACATCTCACCTTTCTTTGCAGACAAGCCATTTGAAATACCCTTAACTTATTTCACAGCCAATAAGTCATTGAAATAATGTGTATTTTTAAAGAAATCTTCTTATATAATTAGGCAGAAATTCACACCTGCCATAGTTTTCAAAACAGCATAATTTCACTCTCCTCAATGCTTAATCTGTTGTATTACACAACCTTTGAGTATTTAGCTTTATCAATGACATGTCCTTTAAAAATGTTTTAGAGATCCTACCAGTCTTTGAAAACATCCTTGTTCCTTGTTTCAGTTCCAGTTTTATGTATATATTCTGCCTTGCACCTGATTATTCCAACAATTGATGGATGGCCTTGGGAATCTAATTCTGGTATTGATAGTCTTTACTGATTGTCTCCCCTCATAGCTGATTTTTTCATTATTGTGTAAATTTAGATCATGAGCTCATGTTTAGCTAAACAGCTGACCTTGTAAGACGCTTAGGTGTGAACGCTCGTAAGCTTCAGGAGAAAGTCGGCAAAATTTATTTGTGTCCCTCCAATGAGTTGCCCACGAGGACACCGTTTTCTACAAGTGTTGGTCCAATACTCCCTCTAAAGGAAGGGGATTCCGACAGGGCTGATTGGCGGCCCCCGATCTGGGGCAGGGGCAGTGGGCAGCCTGTGGCCCGGTCTGGAGCCTCTTTGCATGTGTCCCTGGGACACATCTGCCTGCGAACTTCGGTCACCTGGCAGGAAGCTACGATGCCCAGACCTATGGTTAGCTGTGCAGCGAGGTGTACTGTGAGGACAGGTTCCACACACACTTCAAGTAAGTGGTCGGCCTGAGTGGAAAGGTGAGAGTTTGGGCAGCTGTGCAGACAAAGAAGGCACACTTTGGCCTGGGCCTAAATGCTTGTGACACCCCACTGGACCTGCCGTGCTCTGAGGGCCCTGCCCTGGGCCCCCTGCTCCCCTGCCCTTTGTTCAGTCACAGCAGAGGTGGCCACACCCACTCCTTCAGTGAGGGCAGAGTTCCAACCACCCTCAGCCCCGCCCCCTCTCCACAGGTTACCATGGACTACAGAGGCTGCATCCTGAGGCCAGGGCGTTCCGACAATGCCAAGGGCAGACATGATGACCTTAAATGATTTCCTCTTGTGTCAGGTTTGGTAAACTTTAGGAGCTAGGAAATGGTCCACTTTACAGAAATGTTCAAATTTACTTGCATTTCTTATATTCTCTGCTATAACATTGTCCTGATTCTTTCTGTATATTCTATACTTATGTTTTTGTTTTCCTTAATCAAAGTGTGTCTTTTCAATCTTTTCAAAGAAGATTCTTTGGACTTACTAAATCACCTGAATTTTATTCGTTTTCTGTTGTATTAAGTTCTGCTCATATCTTTATTTATCTTTTTTCTATGTTCTCAGGGTTTATTGTTTTGATCTTCTGATGTCAATTAAAACACTTGGTTATTCATTTTAATAAATATTTTACTTAAAAAGATTTGAACTTTTGAAGATTCCAGCTTACTTGTAAGTTTCTAAGGGTCAGGTCCTCTCCATTGTTGCTGGCCTAAGGTTTAGTTCACCATATAGCAATGTATATATTGACCTATTTTCCCCTCGACTTTCTGTGATTCCCTACATCTCACCTTTCTTTGCAGACAAGCCATTTGAAATACCCTTAACTTATTTCACAGCCAATAAGTCATTGAAATAATGTGTATTTTTAGGGAAATCTTCTTATATAATTAGGCAGAAAATCTCACCTGCCATAGTTTTCAAAACAGCATAATTTCACTCTTCTCAATGCTTAATCTGTTGTATTACACAACCTTTGAGTATTTAGCTTTATCAATGACATGTACTTTAAAAATGTTTTAGAGATCCTACCAGTCTTTGAAAACATCCTTGTTCCTTGTTTCAGTTCCAGTTTTATGTATATATTCTGCCTTGCACCTGATTATTCCAACAATTGATGGATGGCCTTGGGAATCTAATTCTGGTATTGATAGTCTTTACTGATTGTCTCCCCTCGTAGCTGATTTTTTCATTATTGTGTAAATTTAGATCATGAGCTCATGTTTAGCTAAATAGCTGACCTTGTAAGACGCTTAGGTGTGAACGCTCGTAAGCTTCAGGAGAAAGTCGGCAAAATTTATTTGTGTCCCTCCAATGAGTTGCCCACGAGGACACCGTTTTCTACAAGTGTTGGTCCAATACGCCCTCTAAAGGAAGGGGATTCCGACAGGGCTGATTGGCGGCCCCCGATCTGGGGCAGGGGCAGTGGGCAGCCTGTGGCCCGGTCTGGAGCCTCTTTGCATGTGTCCCTGGGACACATCTGCCTGCGAACTTCGGTCACCTGGCAGGAAGCTACGATGCCCAGACCTATGGTTAGCTGTGCAGCGAGGTGTACTGTGAGGACAGGTTCCACACACACTTCAAGTAAGAGGTCGGCCTGAGTGGAAAGGTGAGAGTTTGGGCAGCTGTGCAGACAAAGAAGGCACACTTTGGCCTGGGCCTAAATGCTTGTGACACACCACTGGACCTGCCGTGCTCTGAGGGCCCTGCCCTGGGCCCCCTGCTCCCCTGCCCTTTGTTCAGTCACAGCAGAGATGGCCACACCCACTCCTTCAGTGAGGGCAGGGTTCCAACCACCCTCAGCCCCGCCCCCACTCCACAGGTTACCATGGACTACAGAGGCTGCATCCTGAGGCCAGGGCGTTCCGACAATGCCAAGGGCAGACATGATGACCTTAAATGATTTCCTCTTGTGTCAGGTTTGGTAAACTTTAGGAGCTAGGAAATGGTCCACTTTACAGAAATGTTCAAATTTACTGGCATTTCTTATATTCTCTGCTATAACATTGTCCTGATTCTTTCTGTATATTCTATACTTATGTTTTTGTTTTCCTTAATCAAAGTGTGTCTTTTCAATCTTTTCAAAGAAGATTCTTTGGACTTACTAAATCACCTGAATTTTATACGTTTTCTGTTGTATTAAGTTCTGCTCATATCTTTATTTATCTTTTTTCTATGTTCTCAGGGTTTATTGTTTTGATCTTCTGATGTCAATTAAAACACTTGGTTATTCATTTTAATAAATATTTTACTTATAAAGATTTGAACTTTTGAAGATTCCAGCTTACTTGTAAGTTTCTAAGGGTCAGGTCCTCTCCATTGTTGCTGGCCTAAGGTTTAGTTCACCATATAGCAATGTATATATTGACCTATTTTCCCCTCGACTTTCTGTGATTCCCTACATCTCACCTTTCTTTGCAGACAAGCCATTTGAAATACCCTTAACTTATTTCACAGCCAATAAGTCATTGAAATAATGTGTATTTTTAGAGAAATCTTCTTATATAATTAGGCAGAAAATCTCACCTGCCATAGTTTTCAAAACAGCATAATTTCACTCTTCTCAATGCTTAATCTGTTGTATTACACAACCTTTGAGTATTTAGCTTTATCAATGACATGTCCTTTAAAAATGTTTTAGAGATCCTACCAGTCTTTGAAAACATCCTTGTTCCTTGTTTCAGTTCCAGTTTTATGTATATATTCTGCCTTGCACCTGATTATTCCAACAATTGATGGATGGCCTTGGGAATCTAATTCTGGTATTGTTAGTCTTTACTGATTGTCTCCCCTCGTAGCTGATTTTTTCATTATTGTGTAAATTTAGATCATGAGCTCATGTTTAGCTAAACAGCTGACCTTGTAAGAGGCTTAGGTGTGAACGCTCGTAAGCTTCAGGAGAAAGTCGGCAAAATTTATTTGTGTCCCTCCAATGAGTTGCCCACGAGGACACCGTTTTCTACAAGTGTTGGTCCAATACGCCCTCTAAAGGAAGGGGATTCCGACAGGGCTGATTGGCGGCCCCCGATCTGGGGCAGGGGCAGTGGGCAGCCTGTGGCCCGGGCTGGAGCCTCTTTGCATGTGTCCCTGGGACACATCTGCCTGCGAACTTCGGTCACCTGGCAGGAAGCTACGATGCCCAGACCTATGGTTAGCTGTGCAGCGAGGTGTACTGTGAGGACAGGTTCCACACACACTTCAAGTAAGAGGTCGGCCTGAGTGGAAAGGTGAGAGTTTGGGCAGCTGTGCAGACAAAGAAGGCACACTTTGGCCTGGGCCTAAATGCTTGTGACACCCCACTGGACCTGCCGTGCTCTGAGGGCCCTGCCCTGGGCCCCCTGCTCCCCTGCCCTTTGTTCAGTCACAGCAGAGGTGGCCACACCCACTCCTTCAGTGAGGGCAGAGTTCCAACCACCCTCAGCCCCGCCCCCTCTCCACAGGTTACCATGGACTACAGAGGCTGCATCCTGAGGCCAGGGCGTTCCGACAATGCCAAGGGCAGACATGATGACCTTAAATGATTTCCTCTTGTGTCAGGTTTGGTAAACTTTAGGAGCTAGGAAATGGTCCACTTTACAGAAATGTTCAAATTTACTGGCATTTCTTATATTCTCTGCTATAACATTGTCCTGATTCTTTCTGTATATTCTATACTTATGTTTTTGTTTTCCTTAATCAAAGTGTGTCTTTTCAATCTTTTCAAAGAAGATTCTTTGGACTTACTAAATCACCTGAATTTTATACGTTTTCTGTTGTATTAAGTTCTGCTCATATCTTTATTTATCTTTTTTCTATGTTCTCAGGGTTTATTGTTTTGATCTTCTGATGTCAATTAAAACACTTGGTTATTCATTTTAATAAATATTTTACTTATAAAGATTTGAACTTTTGAAGATTCCAGCTTACTTGTAACTTTCTAAGGGTCAGGTCCTCTCCATTGTTGCTGGCCTAAGGTTTAGTTCACCATATAGCAATGTATATATTGACCTATTTTCCCCTCGACTTTCTGTGATTCCCTACATCTCACCTTTCTTTGCAGACAAGCCATTTGAAATACCCTTAACTTATTTCACAGCCAATAAGTCATTGAAATAATGTGTATTTTTAGAGAAATCTTCTTATATAATTAGGCAGAAAATCTCACCTGCCATAGTTTTCAAAACAGCATAATTTCACTCTTCTCAATGCTTAATCTGTTGTATTACACAACCTTTGAGTATTTAGCTTTATCAATGACATGTCCTTTAAAAATGTTTTAGAGATCCTACCAGTCTTTGAAAACATCCTTGTTCCTTGTTTCAGTTCCAGTTTTATGTATATATTCTGCCTTGCACCTGATTATTCCAACAATTGATGGATGGCCTTGGGAATCTAATTCTGGTATTGATAGTCTTTACTGATTGTCTCCCCTCATAGCTGATTTTTTCATTATTGTGTAAATTTAGATCATGAGCTCATGTTTAGCTAAACAGCTGACCTTGTAAGACGCTTAGGTGTGAACGCTCGTAAGCTTCAGGAGAAAGTCGGCAAAATTTATTTGTGTCCCTCCAATGAGTTGCCCACGAGGACACCGTTTTCTACAAGTGTTGGTCCAATACGCCCTCTAAAGGAAGGGGATTCCGACAGGGCTGATTGGCGGCCCCCGATCTGGGGCAGGGGCAGTGGGCAGCCTGTGGCCCGGTCTGGAGCCTCTTTGCATGTGTCCCTGGGACACATCTGCCTGCGAACTTCGGTCACCTGGCAGGAAGCTACGATGCCCAGACCTATGGTTAGCTGTGCAGCGAGGTGTACTGTGAGGACAGGTTCCACACACACTTCAAGTAAGAGGTCGGCCTGAGTGGAAAGGTGAGAGTTTGGGCAGCTGTGCAGACAAAGAAGGCACACTTTGGCCTGGGCCTAAATGCTTGTGACACCCCACTGGACCTGCCGTGCTCTGAGGGCCCTGCCCTGGGCCCCCTGCTCCCCTGCCCTTTGTTCAGTCACAGCAGAGGTGGCCACACCCACTCCTTCAGTGAGGGCAGAGTTCCAACCACCCTCAGCCCCGCCCCCTCTCCACAGGTTACCATGGACTACAGAGGCTGCATCCTGAGGCCAGGGCGTTCCGACAATGCCAAGGGCAGACATGATGACCTTAAATGATTTCCTCTTGTGTCAGGTTTGGCAAACTTTAGGAGCTAGGAAATGGTCCACTTTACAGAAATGTTCAAATTTACTGGCATTTCTTATATTCTCTGCTATAACATTGTCCTGATTCTTTCTGTATATTCTATACTTATGTTTTTGTTTTCCTTAATCAAAGTGTGTCTTTTCAATCTTTTCAAAGAAGATTCTTTGGACTTACTAAATCACCTGAATTTTATACGTTTTCTGTTGTATTAAGTTCTGCTCATATCTTTATTTATCTTTTTTCTATGTTCTCAGGGTTTATTGTTTTGATCTTCTGATGTCAATTAAAACACTTGGTTATTCATTTTAATAAATATTTTACTTATAAAGATTTGAACTTTTGAAGATTCCAGCTTACTTGTAAGTTTCTAAGGGTCAGGTCCTCTCCATTGTTGCTGGCCTAAGGTTTAGTTCACCATATAGCAATGTATATATTGACCTATTTTCCCCTCGACTTTCTGTGATTCCCTACATCTCACCTTTCTTTGCAGACAAGCCATTTGAAATACCCTTAACTTATTTCACAGCCAATAAGTCATTGAAATAATGTGTATTTTTAGAGAAATCTTCTTATATAATTAGGCAGAAAATCTCACCTGCCATAGTTTTCAAAACAGCATAATTTCACTCTTCTCAATGCTTAATCTGTTGTATTACACAACCTTTGAGTATTTAGCTTTATCAATGACATGTCCTTTAAAAATGTTTTAGAGATCCTACCAGTCTTTGAAAACATCCTTGTTCCTTGTTTCAGTTCCAGTTTTATGTATATATTCTGCCTTGCACCTGATTATTCCAACAATTGATGGATGGCCTTGGGAATCTAATTCTGGTATTGATAGTCTTTACTGATTGTCTCCCCTCGTAGCTGATTTTTTCATTATTGTGTAAATTTAGATCATGAGCTCATGTTTAGCTAAATAGCTGACCTTGTAAGACGCTTAGGTGTGAACGCTCGTAAGCTTCAGGAGAAAGTCGGCAAAATTTATTTGTGTCCCTCCAATGAGTTGCCCACGAGGACACCGTTTTCTACAAGTGTTGGTCCAATACGCCCTCTAAAGGAAGGGGATTCCGACAGGGCTGATTGGCGGCCCCCGATCTGGGGCAGGGGCAGTGGGCAGCCTGTGGCCCGGTCTGGAGCCTCTTTGCATGTGTCCCTGGGACACATCTGCCTGCGAACTTCGGTCACCTGGCAGGAAGCTACGATGCCCAGACCTATGGTTAGCTGTGCAGCGAGGTGTACTGTGAGGACAGGTTCCACACACACTTCAAGTAAGAGGTCGGCCTGAGTGGAAAGGTGAGAGTTTGGGCAGCTGTGCAGACAAAGAAGGCACACTTTGGCCTGGGCCTAAATGCTTGTGACACACCACTGGACCTGCCGTGCTCTGAGGGCCCTGCCCTGGGCCCCCTGCTCCCCTGCCCTTTGTTCAGTCACAGCAGAGATGGCCACACCCACTCCTTCAGTGAGGGCAGGGTTCCAACCACCCTCAGCCCCGCCCCCACTCCACAGGTTACCATGGACTACAGAGGCTGCATCCTGAGGCCAGGGCGTTCCGACAATGCCAAGGGCAGACATGATGACCTTAAATGATTTCCTCTTGTGTCAGGTTTGGTAAACTTTAGGAGCTAGGAAATGGTCCACTTTACAGAAATGTTCAAATTTACTGGCATTTCTTATATTCTCTGCTATAACATTGTCCTGATTCTTTCTGTATATTCTATACTTATGTTTTTGTTTTCCTTAATCAAAGTGTGTCTTTTCAATCTTTTCAAAGAAGATTCTTTGGACTTACTAAATCACCTGAATTTTATACGTTTTCTGTTGTATTAAGTTCTGCTCATATCTTTATTTATCTTTTTTCTATGTTCTCAGGGTTTATTGTTTTGATCTTCTGATGTCAATTAAAACACTTGGTTATTCATTTTAATAAATATTTTACTTATAAAGATTTGAACTTTTGAAGATTCCAGCTTACTTGTAAGTTTCTAAGGGTCAGGTCCTCTCCATTGTTGCTGGCCTAAGGTTTAGTTCACCATATAGCAATGTATATATTGACCTATTTTCCCCTCGACTTTCTGTGATTCCCTACATCTCACCTTTCTTTGCAGACAAGCCATTTGAAATACCCTTAACTTATTTCACAGCCAATAAGTCATTGAAATAATGTGTATTTTTAGAGAAATCTTCTTATATAATTAGGCAGAAAATCTCACCTGCCATAGTTTTCAAAACAGCATAATTTCACTCTTCTCAATGCTTAATCTGTTGTATTACACAACCTTTGAGTATTTAGCTTTATCAATGACATGTCCTTTAAAAATGTTTTAGAGATCCTACCAGTCTTTGAAAACATCCTTGTTCCTTGTTTCAGTTCCAGTTTTATGTATATATTCTGCCTTGCACCTGATTATTCCAACAATTGATGGATGGCCTTGGGAATCTAATTCTGGTATTGTTAGTCTTTACTGATTGTCTCCCCTCGTAGCTGATTTTTTCATTATTGTGTAAATTTAGATCATGAGCTCATGTTTAGCTAAACAGCTGACCTTGTAAGAGGCTTAGGTGTGAACGCTCGTAAGCTTCAGGAGAAAGTCGGCAAAATTTATTTGTGTCCCTCCAATGAGTTGCCCACGAGGACACCGTTTTCTACAAGTGTTGGTCCAATACGCCCTCTAAAGGAAGGGGATTCCGACAGGGCTGATTGGCGGCCCCCGATCTGGGGCAGGGGCAGTGGGCAGCCTGTGGCCCGGGCTGGAGCCTCTTTGCATGTGTCCCTGGGACACATCTGCCTGCGAACTTCGGTCACCTGGCAGGAAGCTACGATGCCCAGACCTATGGTTAGCTGTGCAGCGAGGTGTACTGTGAGGACAGGTTCCACACACACTTCAAGTAAGAGGTCGGCCTGAGTGGAAAGGTGAGAGTTTGGGCAGCTGTGCAGACAAAGAAGGCACACTTTGGCCTGGGCCTAAATGCTTGTGACACCCCACTGGACCTGCCGTGCTCTGAGGGCCCTGCCCTGGGCCCCCTGCTCCCCTGCCCTTTGTTCAGTCACAGCAGAGGTGGCCACACCCACTCCTTCAGTGAGGGCAGAGTTCCAACCACCCTCAGCCCCGCCCCCTCTCCACAGGTTACCATGGACTACAGAGGCTGCATCCTGAGGCCAGGGCGTTCCGACAATGCCAAGGGCAGACATGATGACCTTAAATGATTTCCTCTTGTGTCAGGTTTGGCAAACTTTAGGAGCTAGGAAATGGTCCACTTTACAGAAATGTTCAAATTTACTGGCATTTCTTATATTCTCTGCTATAACATTGTCCTGATTCTTTCTGTATATTCTATACTTATGTTTTTGTTTTCCTTAATCAAAGTGTGTCTTTTCAATCTTTTCAAAGAAGATTCTTTGGACTTACTAAATCACCTGAATTTTATACGTTTTCTGTTGTATTAAGTTCTGCTCATATCTTTATTTATCTTTTTTCTATGTTCTCAGGGTTTATTGTTTTGATCTTCTGATGTCAATTAAAACACTTGGTTATTCATTTTAATAAATATTTTACTTATAAAGATTTGAACTTTTGAAGATTCCAGCTTACTTGTAAGTTTCTAAGGGTCAGGTCCTCTCCATTGTTGCTGGCCTAAGGTTTAGTTCACCATATAGCAATGTATATATTGACCTATTTTCCCCTCGACTTTCTGTGATTCCCTACATCTCACCTTTCTTTGCAGACAAGCCATTTGAAATACCCTTAACTTATTTCACAGCCAATAAGTCATTGAAATAATGTGTATTTTTAGAGAAATCTTCTTATATAATTAGGCAGAAAATCTCACCTGCCATAGTTTTCAAAACAGCATAATTTCACTCTTCTCAATGCTTAATCTGTTGTATTACACAACCTTTGAGTATTTAGCTTTATCAATGACATGTCCTTTAAAAATGTTTTAGAGATCCTACCAGTCTTTGAAAACATCCTTGTTCCTTGTTTCAGTTCCAGTTTTATGTATATATTCTGCCTTGCACCTGATTATTCCAACAATTGATGGATGGCCTTGGGAATCTAATTCTGGTATTGATAGTCTTTACTGA
Organism: Mesoplodon mirus; assembly: GCF_964341445.2. Classification (NCBI taxonomy): domain Eukaryota; kingdom Metazoa; phylum Chordata; class Mammalia; order Artiodactyla; family Ziphiidae; genus Mesoplodon; species Mesoplodon mirus. The sequence continues at coordinate 175,604,580 of NC_138976.1, read as the reverse complement.
TTGTCTCCCCTCATAGCTGATTTTTTCATTATTGTGTAAATTTAGATCATGAGCTCATGTTTAGCTAAACAGCTGACCTTGTAAGACGCTTAGGTGTGAACGCTCGTAAGCTTCAGGAGAAAGTCGGCAAAATTTATTTGTGTCCCTCCAATGAGTTGCCCACGAGGACACCGTTTTCTACAAGTGTTGGTCCAATACGCCCTCTAAAGGAAGGGGATTCCGACAGGGCTGATTGGCGGCCCCCGATCTGGGGCAGGGGCAGTGGGCAGCCTGTGGCCCGGTCTGGAGCCTCTTTGCATGTGTCCCTGGGACACATCTGCCTGCGAACTTCGGTCACCTGGCAGGAAGCTACGATGCCCAGACCTATGGTTAGCTGTGCAGCGAGGTGTACTGTGAGGACAGGTTCCACACACACTTCAAGTAAGAGGTCGGCCTGAGTGGAAAGGTGAGAGTTTGGGCAGCTGTGCAGACAAAGAAGGCACACTTTGGCCTGGGCCTAAATGCTTGTGACACACCACTGGACCTGCCGTGCTCTGAGGGCCCTGCCCTGGGCCCCCTGCTCCCCTGCCCTTTGTTCAGTCACAGCAGAGATGGCCACACCCACTCCTTCAGTGAGGGCAGGGTTCCAACCACCCTCAGCCCCGCCCCCACTCCACAGGTTACCATGGACTACAGAGGCTGCATCCTGAGGCCAGGGCGTTCCGACAATGCCAAGGGCAGACATGATGACCTTAAATGATTTCCTCTTGTGTCAGGTTTGGTAAACTTTAGGAGCTAGGAAATGGTCCACTTTACAGAAATGTTCAAATTTACTGGCATTTCTTATATTCTCTGCTATAACATTGTCCTGATTCTTTCTGTATATTCTATACTTATGTTTTTGTTTTCCTTAATCAAAGTGTGTCTTTTCAATCTTTTCAAAGAAGATTCTTTGGACTTACTAAATCACCTGAATTTTATACGTTTTCTGTTGTATTAAGTTCTGCTCATATCTTTATTTATCTTTTTTCTATGTTCTCAGGGTTTATTGTTTTGATCTTCTGATGTCAATTAAAACACTTGGTTATTCATTTTAATAAATATTTTACTTATAAAGATTTGAACTTTTGAAGATTCCAGCTTACTTGTAAGTTTCTAAGGGTCAGGTCCTCTCCATTGTTGCTGGCCTAAGGTTTAGTTCACCATATAGCAATGTATATATTGACCTATTTTCCCCTCGACTTTCTGTGATTCCCTACATCTCACCTTTCTTTGCAGACAAGCCATTTGAAATACCCTTAACTTATTTCACAGCCAATAAGTCATTGAAATAATGTGTATTTTTAGAGAAATCTTCTTATATAATTAGGCAGAAAATCTCACCTGCCATAGTTTTCAAAACAGCATAATTTCACTCTTCTCAATGCTTAATCTGTTGTATTACACAACCTTTGAGTATTTAGCTTTATCAATGACATGTCCTTTAAAAATGTTTTAGAGATCCTACCAGTCTTTGAAAACATCCTTGTTCCTTGTTTCAGTTCCAGTTTTATGTATATATTCTGCCTTGCACCTGATTATTCCAACAATTGATGGATGGCCTTGGGAATCTAATTCTGGTATTGATAGTCTTTACTGATTGTCTCCCCTCATAGCTGATTTTTTCATTATTGTGTAAATTTAGATCATGAGCTCATGTTTAGCTAAACAGCTGACCTTGTAAGACGCTTAGGTGTGAACGCTCGTAAGCTTCAGGAGAAAGTCGGCAAAATTTATTTGTGTCCCTCCAATGAGTTGCCCACGAGGACACCGTTTTCTACAAGTGTTGGTCCAATACGCCCTCTAAAGGAAGGGGATTCCGACAGGGCTGATTGGCGGCCCCCGATCTGGGGCAGGGGCAGTGGGCAGCCTGTGGCCCGGTCTGGAGCCTCTTTGCATGTGTCCCTGGGACACATCTGCCTGCGAACTTCGGTCACCTGGCAGGAAGCTACGATGCCCAGACCTATGGTTAGCTGTGCAGCGAGGTGTACTGTGAGGACAGGTTCCACACACACTTCAAGTAAGAGGTCGGCCTGAGTGGAAAGGTGAGAGTTTGGGCAGCTGTGCAGACAAAGAAGGCACACTTTGGCCTGGGCCTAAATGCTTGTGACACCCCACTGGACCTGCCGTGCTCTGAGGGCCCTGCCCTGGGCCCCCTGCTCCCCTGCCCTTTGTTCAGTCACAGCAGAGGTGGCCACACCCACTCCTTCAGTGAGGGCAGAGTTCCAACCACCCTCAGCCCCGCCCCCTCTCCACAGGTTACCATGGACTACAGAGGCTGCATCCTGAGGCCAGGGCGTTCCGACAATGCCAAGGGCAGACATGATGACCTTAAATGATTTCCTCTTGTGTCAGGTTTGGTAAACTTTAGGAGCTAGGAAATGGTCCACTTTACAGAAATGTTCAAATTTACTGGCATTTCTTATATTCTCTGCTATAACATTGTCCTGATTCTTTCTGTATATTCTATACTTATGTTTTTGTTTTCCTTAATCAAAGTGTGTCTTTTCAATCTTTTCAAAGAAGATTCTTTGGACTTACTAAATCACCTGAATTTTATACGTTTTCTGTTGTATTAAGTTCTGCTCATATCTTTATTTATCTTTTTTCTATGTTCTCAGGGTTTATTGTTTTGATCTTCTGATGTCAATTAAAACACTTGGTTATTCATTTTAATAAATATTTTACTTATAAAGATTTGAACTTTTGAAGATTCCAGCTTACTTGTAAGTTTCTAAGGGTCAGGTCCTCTCCATTGTTGCTGGCCTAAGGTTTAGTTCACCATATAGCAATGTATATATTGACCTATTTTCCCCTCGACTTTCTGTGATTCCCTACATCTCACCTTTCTTTGCAGACAAGACATTTGAAATACCCTTAACTTATTTCACAGCCAATAAGTCATTGAAATAATGTGTATTTTTAGGGAAATCTTCTTATATAATTAGGCAGAAAATCTCACCTGCCATAGTTTTCAAAACAGCATAATTTCACTCTTCTCAATGCTTAATCTGTTGTATTACACAACCTTTGAGTATTTAGCTTTATCAATGACATGTCCTTTAAAAATGTTTTAGAGATCCTACCAGTCTTTGAAAACATCCTTGTTCCTTGTTTCAGTTCCAGTTTTATGTATATATTCTGCCTTGCACCTGATTATTCCAACAATTGATGGATGGCCTTGGGAATCTAATTCTGGTATTGATAGTCTTTACTGATTGTCTCCCCTCGTAGCTGATTTTTTCATTATTGTGTAAATTTAGATCATGAGCTCATGTTTAGCTAAACAGCTGACCTTGTAAGACGCTTAGGTGTGAACGCTCGTAAGCTTCCGCAGAAAGACGGCAAAGATTTATTTGTGTCCCTCCAATGAGTTGCCCACGAGGACACCGTTTTCTACAAGTGTTGGTCCAATACTCCCTCTAGAGGAAGGGGACTCCGACAGGGCTGATTGGCGGCCCCCGATCTGGGGCAGGGGCAGTGGGCAGCCTGTGGCCCGGGCTGGAGCCTCTTTGCATGTGTCCCTGGGACACATCTGCCTGCGAACTTCGGTAACCTGGCAGGAAACTACGATGCCCAGAACTATGGTTAGCTGTGCAGCGAGGTGTACTGTGAGGACAAGTTCCACACATACTTCAAGTAAGAGGTCGGCCTGAGTGGAAAGGTGAGAGTTTGGGCAGCTGTGCAGACAAAGAAGGCGCCCTTTGGCCTGGGCCTAAATGCTTGTGACACCCCACTGGACCTGCCGTGCTCTGAGGAACCTGCCCTGGGACCCCTGCTCCCCTGGCCTTTGTTCAGTCACAGCAGAGATGGCCACACCCACTCCTTCAGTGAGGGCAGAGTTCCAACCACCCTCAGCCCCGCCCCCTCTCCACAGGTTACCATGGACTACAGAGGCTGCATCCTGAGGCCAGGGCGTTCCGACAATGCCAAGGGCAGACATGATGACCTTAGATGATTTCCTCTTGTGTCAGGTTTGGTAAACTTTAGGAGCTAGGAAATGGTCCACTTTACAGAAATGTTCAAATTTACTGGCATTTCTTATATTCTCTGCTATAACATTGTCCTGATTCTTTCTGTATATTCTATACTTATGTTTTTGTTTTCCTTAATCAAAGTGTGTCTTTTCAATCTTTTCAAAGAAGATTCTTTGGACTTACTAAATCACCTGAATTTTATACGTTTTCTGTTGTATTAAGTTCTGCTCATATCTTTATTTATCTTTTTTCTATGTTCTCAGGGTTTATTGTTTTGATCTTCTGATGTCAATTAAAACACTTGGTTATTCTTTTTAATAAATATTTTACTTATAAAGATTTGAACTTTTGAAGATTCCAGCTTACTTGTAAGTTTCTAAGGGTCAGGTCCTCTCCATTGTTGCTGGCCTAAGGTTTAGTTCACCATATAGCAATGTATATATTGACCTATTTTCCCCTCGACTTTCTGTGATTCCCTACATCTCACCTTTCTTTGCAGACAAGCCATTTGAAATACCCTTAACTTATTTCACAGCCAATAAGTCATTGAAATAATGTGTATTTTTAGAGAAATCTTCTTATATAATTAGGCAGAAAATCTCACCTGCCATAGTTTTCAGAACAGCATAATTTCACTCTTCTCAATGCTTAATCTGTTGTATTACACAACCTTTGAGTATTTAGCTTTATCAATGACATGTACTTTAAAAATGTTTTAGAGATCCTACCAGTCTTTGAAAACATCCTTGTTCCTTGTTTCAGTTCCAGTTTTATGTATATATTCTGCCTTGCACCTGATTATTCCAACAATTGATGGATGGCCTTGGGAATCTAATTCTGGTATTGATAGTCTTTACTGATTGTCTCCCCTCGTAGCTGATTTTTTCATTATTGTGTAAATTTAGATCATGAGCTCATGTTTAGCTAAACAGCTGACCTTGTAAGACGCTTAGGTGTGAACGCTCGTAAGCTTCAGGAGAAAGTCGGCAAAATTTATTTGTGTCCCTCCAATGAGTTGCCCACGAGGACACCGTTTTCTACAAGTGTTGGTCCAATACTCCCTCTAAAGGAAGGGGATTCCGACAGGGCTGATTGGCGGCCCCCGATCTGGGGCAGGGGCAGTGGGCAGCCTGTGGCCCGGTCTGGAGCCTCTTTGCATGTGTCCCTGGGACACATCTGCCTGCGAACTTCGGTCACCTGGCAGGAAGCTACGATGCCCAGACCTATGGTTAGCTGTGCAGCGAGGTGTACTGTGAGGACAGGTTCCACACACACTTCAAGTAAGAGGTCGGCCTGAGTGGAAAGGTGAGAGTTTGGGCAGCTGTGCAGACAAAGAAGGCACACTTTGGCCTGGGCCTAAATGCTTGTGACACCCCACTGGACCTGCCGTGCTCTGAGGGCCCTGCCCTGGGCCCCCTGCTCCCCTGCCCTTTGTTCAGTCACAGCAGAGGTGGCCACACCCACTCCTTCAGTGAGGGCAGAGTTCCAACCACCCTCAGCCCCGCCCCCTCTCCACAGGTTACCATGGACTACAGAGGCTGCATCCTGAGGCCAGGGCGTTCCGACAATGCCAAGGGCAGACATGATGACCTTAAATGATTTCCTCTTGTGTCAGGTTTGGTAAACTTTAGGAGCTAGGAAATGGTCCACTTTACAGAAATATTCAAATTTACTGGCATTTCTTATATTCTCTGCTATAACATTGTCCTGATTCTTTCTGTATATTCTATACTTATGTTTTTGTTTTCCTTAATCAAAGTGTGTCTTTTCAATCTTTTCAAAGAAGATTCTTTGGACTTACTAAATCACCTGAATTTTATTCGTTTTCTGTTGTATTAAGTTCTGCTCATATCTTTATTTATCTTTTTTCTATGTTCTCAGGGTTTATTGTTTTGATCTTCTGATGTCAATTAAAACACTTGGTTATTCATTTTAATAAATATTTTACTTATAAAGATTTGAACTTTTGAAGATTCCAGCTTACTTGTAAGTTTCTAAGGGTCAGGTCCTCTCCATTGTTGCTGGCCTAAGGTTTAGTTCACCATATAGCAATGTATATATTGACCTATTTTCCCCTCGACTTTCTGTGATTCCCTACATCTCACCTTTCTTTGCAGACAAGCCATTTGAAATACCCTTAACTTATTTCACAGCCAATAAGTCATTGAAATAATGTGTATTTTTAGGGAAATCTTCTTATATAATTAGGCAGAAAATCTCACCTGCCATAGTTTTCAAAACAGCATAATTTCACTCTTCTCAATGCTTAATCTGTTGTATTACACAACCTTTGAGTATTTAGCTTTATCAATGACATGTCCTTTAAAAATGTTTTAGAGATCCTACCAGTCTTTGAAAACATCCTTGTTCCTTGTTTCAGTTCCAGTTTTATGTATATATTCTGCCTTGCACCTGATTATTCCAACAATTGATGGATGGCCTTGGGAATCTAATTCTGGTATTGATAGTTTTTACTGATTGTCTCCCCTCGTAGCTGATTTTTTCATTATTGTGTAAATTTAGATCATGAGCTCATGTTTAGCTAAACAGCTGACCTTGTAAGACGCTTAGGTGTGAACGCTCGTAAGCTTCAGGAGAAAGTCGGCAAAATTTTTTTGTGTCCCTCCAATGAGTTGCCCACGAGGACACCGTTTTCTACAAGTGTTGGTCCAATACGCCCTCTAAAGGAAGGGGATTCCGACAGGGCTGATTGGCGTCCCCCTATCTGGGGCAGGGGCAGTGGGCAGCCTGTGGCCCGGTCTGGAGCCTCTTTGCATGTGTCCCTGGGACACATCTGCCTGCGAACTTCGGTCACCTGGCAGGAAGCTACGATGCCCAGACCTATGGTTAGCTGTGCAGCGAGGTGTACTGTGAGGACAGGTTCCACACACACTTCAAGTAAGAGGTCGGCCTGAGTGGAAAGGTGAGAGTTTGGGCAGCTGTGCAGACAAAGAAGGCACACTTTGGCCTGGGCCTAAATGCTTGTGACACCCCACTGGACCTGCCGTGCTCTGAGGGCCCTGCCCTGGGCCCCCTGCTCCCCTGCCCTTTGTTCAGTCACAGCAGAGATGGCCACACCCACTCCTTCAGTGAGGGCAGAGTTCCAACCACCCTCAGCCCCGCCCCCACTCCACAGGTTACCATGGACTACAGAGGCTGCATCCTGAGGCCAGGGCATTCCGACAATGCCAAGGGCAGACATGATGACCTTAAATGATTTCCTCTTGTGTCAGGTTTGGTAAACTTTAGGAGCTAGGAAATGGTCCACTTTACAGAAATGTTCAAATTTACTGGCATTTCTTATATTCTCTGCTATAACATTGTCCTGATTCTTTCTGTATATTCTATACTTATGTTTTTGTTTTCCTTAATCAAAGTGTGTCTTTTCAATCTTTTCAAAGAAGATTCTTTGGACTTACTAAATCACCTCAATTTTATACGTTTTCTGTTGTATTAAGTTCTGCTCATATCTTTATTTATCTTTTTTCTATGTTCTCAGGGTTTATTGTTTTGATCTTCTGATGTCAATTAAAACACTTGGTTATTCATTTTAATAAATATTTTACTTATAAAGATTTGAACTTTTGAAGATTCCAGCTTACTTGTAAGTTTCTAAGGGTCAGGTCCTCTCCATTGTTGCTGGCCTAAGGTTTAGTTCACCATATAGCAATGTATATATTGACCTATTTTCCCCTCGACTTTCTGTGATTCCCTACATCTCACCTTTCTTTGCAGACAAGCCATTTGAAATACCCTTAACTTATTTCACAGCCAATAAGTCATTGAAATAGTGTGTATTTTTAGAGAAATCTTCTTATATAATTAGGCAGAAAATCTCACCTGCCATAGTTTTCAAAACAGCATAATTTCACTCTTCTCAATGCTTAATCTGTTGTATTACACAACCTTTGAGTATTTAGCTTTATCAATGACATGTACTTTAAAAATGTTTTAGAGATCCTACCAGTCTTTGAAAACATCCTTGTTCCTTGTTTCAGTTCCAGTTTTATGTATATATTCTGCCTTGCACCTGATTATTCCAACAATTGATGGATGGCCTTGGGAATCTAATTCTGGTATTGATAGTCGTAACTGATTGTCTCCACTCGTAGCTGATTTTTTCATTATTGTGTAAATTTAGATCATGAGCTCATGTTTATCTAAACAGCTGACCTTGTAAGACGCTTAGGTGTGAACGCTCGTAAGCTTCAGGAGAAAGTCGGCAAAATTTATTTGTGTCCCTCCAATGAGTTGCCCACGAGGACACCGTTTTCTACAAGTGTTGGTCCAATACTCCCTCTAGAAGAAGGGGACTCTGAGAGGGCTGATTGGCGGCCACCGATCTGGGGCAGGGGCAGTGTGCAGCCTGTGGCCCGGGCTGGAGCCTCTTTGCATGTATACCTGGGACACATCTGCCTGCAAACTTCGGTCACCTGGCAGAAAGCTACGATGCCCATACCTATGGTTAGCCGTGCAGCGAGGTGTACTGTGAGGACAGGTTCCACACACACTTCAAGTAAGAGGTCGGCCTGAGTGGAAAGGTGAGAGTTTGGGCAGCTGTGCAGACAAAGAAGGCGCCCTTTGGCCTGGGCGTAAATGCTTGTGACACCCCACTGGACCTGCCGTGCTGTGAGGGCCCTGCCCTGGGCACCCTGCTCCCCTGCCCTTTGTTCAGTCACGGCAGAGATGGCCACACCCACTCCTTCAGTGAGGGCAGAGTTCCAACCACCCTCAGCCCCGCCCCCTCTCCGCAGGTTACCATGGACTACAGAGGCTGCATCCTGAGGCCAGGGCGTTCCGACAATGCCAAGGGCAGACATGATGACCTTAAATGATTTCCTCTTGTGTCAGGTTTGGTAAACTTTAGGAGCTAGGAAATGGTCCACTTTACAGAAATGTTCAAATTTACTGGCATTTCTTATATTCTCTGCTATAACATTGTCCTGATTCTTTCTGTATATTCTATACTTATGTTTTTGTTTTCCTTAATCAAAGTGTGTCTTTTCAATCTTTTCAAAGAAGATTCTTTGGACTTACTAAATCACCTGAATTTTATACGTTTTCTGTTGTATTAAGTTCTGCTCATATCTTTATTTATCTTTTTTCTATGTTCTCAGGGTTTATTGTTTTGATCTTCTGATGTCAATTCAAACACTTGGTTATTCATTTTAATAAATATTTTACTTATAAAGATTTGAACTTTTGAAGATTCCAGCTTACTTGTAAGTTTCTAAGGGTCAGGTCCTCTCCATTGTTGCTGGCCTAAGGTTTAGTTCACCATATAGCAATGTATATATTGACCTATTTTCCCCTCGACTTTCTGTGATTCCCTACATCTCACCTTTCTTTGCAGACAAGCCATTTGAAATACCCTTAACTTATTTCACAGCCAATAAGTCATTGAAATAATGTGTATTTTTAGGGAAATCTTCTTATATAATTAGGCAGAAAATCTCACCTGCCATAGTTTTCAAAACTGCATAATTTCACTCTTCTCAATGCTTAATCTGTTGTATTACACAACCTTTGAGTATTTAGCTTTATCAATGACATGTTCTTTAAAAATGTTTTAGAGATCCTACCAGTCTTTGAAAACATCCTTGTTCCTTGTTTCAGTTCCAGTTTTATGTATATATTCTGCCTTGCACCTGATTATTCCAACAATTGATGGATGGCCTTGGGAATCTAATTCTGGTATTGATAGTCTTTACTGATTGTCTCCCCTCGTAGCTGATTTTTTCATTATTGTGTAAATTTAGATCATGAGCTCATGTTTAGCTAAACAGCTGACCTTGTAAGACGCTTAGGTGTGAACGCTCGTAAGCTTCCGCAGAAAGACGGCAAAGATTTATTTGTGTCCCTCCAATGAGTTGCCCACGAGGACACCGTTTTCTACAAGTGTTGGTCCAATACTCCCTCTAGAGGAAGGGGACTCCGACAGGGCTGATTGGCGGCACCCGATCTGGGGCAGGGGCAGTGGGCAGCCTGTGGCCCGGGCTGGAGCCTCTTTGCATGTGTCCCTGGGACACATCTGCCTGCGAACTTCGGTCACCTGGCAGGAAGCTACGATGCCCAGACCTATGGTTAGCTGTGCAGCGAGGTGTACTGTGAGGACAGGTTCCACACACACTTCAAGTAAGAGGTCGGCCTGAGTGGAAAGGTGAGAGTTTGGGCAGCTGTGCAGACAAAGAAGGCACACTTTGGCCTGGGCCTAAATGCTTGTGACACCCCACTGGACCTGCCGTGCTCTGAGGGCCCTGCCCTGGGCCCCCTGCTCCCCTGCCCTTTGTTCAGTCACAGCAGAGATGGCCACACCCACTCCTTCAGTGAGGGCAGTGTTCCAACCAACCTCAGCCCCGCCCCCTCTCCGCAGTTTACCATGGACTACAGAGGCTGCATCCTGAGGCCAGGGCGTTCCGAGAATGCCAAGGGCAGACATGATGACCTTAAATGATTTCCTCTTGTGTCAGGTTTGGTAAACTTTAGGAGCTAGGAAATGGTCCACTTTACAGAAATGTTCAAATTTACTGGCATTTCATATATTCTCTGCTATAACATTGTCCTGATTCTTTCTGTATATTCTTTACTTATGTTTTTGTTTTCCTTAATCAAAGTGTGTCTTTTCAATCTTTTCAAAGAAGATTCTTTGGACTTACTAAATCACCTCAATTTTATACGTTTTCTGTTGTATTAAGTTCTGCTCATATCTTTATTTATCTTTTTTCTATGTTCTCAGGGTTTATTGTTTTGATCTTCTGATGTCAATTAAAACACTTGGTTATTCATTTTAATAAATATTTTACTTATAAAGATTTGAACTTTTGAAGATTCCAGCTTACTTGTAAGTTTCTAAGGGTCAGGTCCTCTCCATTGTTGCTGGCCTAAGGTTTAGTTCACCATATAGCAATGTATATATTGACCTATTTTCCCCTCGACTTTCTGTGATTCCCTACATCTCACCTTTCTTTGCAGACAAGCCATTTGAAATACCCTTAACTTATTTCACAGCCAATAAGTCATTGAAATAATGTGTATTTTTAGAGAAATCTTCTTATATAATTAGGCAGAAAATCTCACCTGCCATAGTTTTCAAAACAGCATAATTTCACTCTTCTCAATGCTTAATCTGTTGTATTACACAACCTTTGAGTATTTAGCTTTATCAATGACATGTCCTTTAAAAATGTTTTAGAGATCCTACCAGTCTTTGAAAACATCCTTGTTCCTTGTTTCAGGTCCAGTTTTATGTATATATTCTGCCTTGCACCTGATTATTCCAACAATTGATGGATGGCCTTGGGAATCTAATTCTGGTATTGATAGTCTTTACTGATTGTCTCCCCTCGTAGCTGATTTTTTCATTATTGTGTAAATTTAGATCATGAGCTCATGTTTAGCTAAACAGCTGACATTGTAAGACGCTTAGGTGTGAACGCTCGTAAGCTTCAGGAGAAAGTCGGCAAAATTTATTTGTGTCCCTCCAATGAGTTGCCCACGAGGACACCGTTTTCTACAAGTGTTGGTCCAATACGCACTCTAAAGGAAGGGGATTCCGACAGGGCTGATTGGCGGCCCCCGATCTGGGGCAGGGGCAGTGGGCAGCCTGTGGCCCTGTCTGGAGCCTCTTTGCACGTGTCCCTGGGACACATCTGCCTGCGAACTTCGGTCACCTGGCAGGAAGCTACGATGCCCAGACCTATGGTTAGCTGTGCAGCGAGGTGTACTGTGAGGACAGGTTCCACACACACTTCAAGTAAGAGGTCGGCCTGAGTGGAAAGGTGAGAGTTTGGGCAGCTGTGCAGACAAAGAAGGCACACTTTGGCCTGGGCCTAAATGCTTGTGACACCCCACTGGACCTGCCGTGCTCTGAGGGCCCTGCCCTGGGCCCCCTGCTCCCTTGCCCTTTGTTCAGTCACAGCAGAGATGGCCACACCCACTCCTTCAGTGAGGGCAGAGTTCCAACCACCCTCAGCCCCGCCCCCTCTCCACAGGTTACCATGGACTACAGAGGCTGCATCCTGAGGCCAGGGCGTTCCGACAATGCCAAGGGCAGACATGATGACCTTAAATGATTTCCTCTTGTGTCAGGTTTGGTAAACTTTAGGAGCTAGGAAATGGTCCACTTTACAGAAATGTTCAAATTTACTGGCATTTCTTATATTCTCTGCTATAACATTGTCCTGATTCTTTCTGTATATTCTATACTTATGTTTTTGTTTTCCTTAATCAAAGTGTGTCTTTTCAATCTTTTCAAAGAAGATTCTTTGGACTTACTAAATCACCTGAATTTTATACGTTTTCTGTTGTATTAAGTTCTGCTCATATCTTTATTTATCTTTTTTCTATGTTCTCAGGGTTTATTGTTTTGATCTTCTGATGTCAATTAAAACACTTGGTTATTCATTTTAATAAATATTTTACTTATAAAGATTTGAACTTTTGAAGATTCCAGCTTACTTGTAAGTTTCTAAGGGTCAGGTCCTCTCCATTGTTGCTGGCCTAAGGTTTAGTTCACCATATAGCAATGTATATATTGACCTATTTTCCCCTCGACTTTCTGTGATTCCCTACATCTCACCTTTCTTTGCAGACAAGCCATTTGAAATACCCTTAACTTATTTCACAGCCAATAAGTCATTGAAATAATGTGTATTTTTAGAGAAATCTTCTTATATAATTAGGCAGAAAATCTCACCTGCCATAGTTTTCAAAACAGCATAATTTCACTCTTCTCAATGCTTAATCTGTTGTATTACACAACCTTTGAGTATTTAGCTTTATCAATGACATGTACTTTAAAAATGTTTTAGAGATCCTACCAGTCTTTGAAAACATCCTTGTTCCTTGTTTCAGTTCCAGTTTTATTTATATATTCTGCCTTGCACCTGATTATTCCAACAATTGATGGATGGCCTTGGGAATCTAATTCTGGTATTGATAGTCTTTACTGATTGTCTCCCCTCGTAGCTGATTTCTTCATTATTGTGTAAATTTAGATCATGAGCTCATGTTTAGCTAAACAGCTGACCTTGTAAGACGCTTAGGTGTGAACGCTCGTAAGCTTCCGCAGAAAGACGGCAAAGATTTATTGGTGTCCCTCCAATGAGTTGCCCACGAGGACACCGTTTTCTACAAGTGTTGGTCCAATACGCCCTCTAGAGGAAGGGGACTCCGACAGGGCTGATTGGCGGCCCCCGATCTGGGGCAGGGGCAGTGGGCAGCCTGTGGCCCGGTCTGGAGCCTCTTTGCATGTGTCCCTGGGACACATCTGCCTGTGAACTTCGGTCACCTGGCAGGAAGCTACGATGCCCAGACCTATGGTTAGCTGTGCAGCGAGGTGTACTGTGAGGACAGGTTCCACACACACTTCAAGTAAGAGGTCGGCCTGAGTGGAAAGGTGAGAGTTTGGGCAGCTGTGCAGACAAAGAAGGCACACTTTGGCCTGGGCCTAAATGCTTGTGACACCCCACTGGACCTGCCGTGCTCTGAGGGCCCTGCCCTGGGCCCCCTGCTCCCCTGCCCTTTGTTCAGTCACAGCAGAGATGGCCACACCCACTCCTTCAGTGAGGGCAGAGTTCCAACCACCCTCAGCCCCGCCCCCTCTCCACAGGTTACCATGGACTACAGAGGCTGCATCCTGAGGCCAGGGCGTTCCGACAATGCCAAGGGCAGACATGATGACCTTAAATGATTTCCTCTTGTGTCAGGTTTGGTAAACTTTAGGAGCTAGGAAATGGTCCACTTTACAGAAATGTTCAAATTTACTGGCATTTCTTATATTCTCTGCTATAACATTGTCCTGATTCTTTCTGTATATTCTATACTTATGTTTTTGTTTTCCTTAATCAAAGTGTGTCTTTTCAATCTTTTCAAAGAAGATTCTTTGGACTTACTAAATCACCTGAATTTTATACGTTTTCTGTTGTATTAAGTTCTGCTCATATCTTTATTTATCTTTTTTCTATGTTCTCAGGGTTTATTGTTTTGATCTTCTGATGTCAATTCAAACACTTGGTTATTCATTTTAATAAATATTTTACTTATAAAGATTTGAACTTTTGAAGATTCCAGCTTACTTGTAAGTTTCTAAGGGTCAGGTCCTCTCCATTGTTGCTGGCCTAAGGTTTAGTTCACCATATAGCAATGTATATATTGACCTATTTTCCCCTCGACTTTCTGTGATTCCCTACATCTCACCTTTCTTTGCAGACAAGCCATTTGAAATACCCTTAACTTATTTCACAGCCAATAAGTCATTGAAATAATGTGTATTTTTAGAGAAATCTTCTTATATAATTAGGCAGAAAATCTCACCTGCCATAGTTTTCAAAACAGCATAATTTCACTCTTCTCAATGCTTAATCTGTTGTATTACACAACCTTTGAGTATTTAGCTTTATCAATGACATGTACTTTAAAAATGTTTTAGAGATCCTACCGGTCTTTGAAAACATCCTTGTTCCTTGTTTCAGTTCCAGTTTTATGTATATATTCTGCCTTGCACCTGATTATTCCAACAATTGATGGATGGCCTTGGGAATCTAATTCTGGTATTGATAGTCTTTACTGATTGTCTCCCCTCGTAGCTGATTTCTTCATTATTGTGTAAATTTAGATCATGAGCTCATGTTTAGCTAAACAGCTGACCTTGTAAGACGCTTAGGTGTGAACGCTCGTAAGCTTCCGCAGAAAGACGGCAAAGATTTATTGGTGTCCCTCCAATGAGTTGCCCACGAGGACACCGTTTTCTACAAGTGTTGGTCCAATACGCCCTCTAGAGGAAGGGGACTCCGACAGGGCTGATTGGCGGCCCCCGATCTGGGGCAGGGGCAGTGGGCAGCCTGTGGCCCGGTCTGGAGCCTCTTTGCATGTGTCCCTGGGACACATCTGCCTGTGAACTTCGGTCACCTGGCAGGAAGCTACGATGCCCAGACCTATGGTTAGCTGTGCAGCGAGGTGTACTGTGAGGACAGGTTCCACACACACTTCAAGTAAGAGGTCGGCCTGAGTGGAAAGGTGAGAGTTTGGGCAGCTGTGCAGACAAAGAAGGCACACTTTGGCCTGGGCCTAAATGCTTGTGACACCCCACTGGACCTGCCGTGCTCTGAGGGCCCTGCCCTGGGCCCCCTGCTCCCCTGCCCTTTGTTCAGTCACAGCAGAGATGGCCACACCCACTCCTTCAGTGAGGGCAGAGTTCCAACCACCCTCAGCCCCGCCCCCTCTCCACAGGTTACCATGGACTACAGAGGCTGCATCCTGAGGCCAGGGCGTTCCGACAATGCCAAGGGCAGACATGATGACCTTAAATGATTTCCTCTTGTGTCAGGTTTGGTAAACTTTAGGAGCTAGGAAATGGTCCACTTTACAGAAATGTTCAAATTTACTGGCATTTCTTATATTCTCTGCTATAACATTGTCCTGATTCTTTCTGTATATTCTATACTTATGTTTTTGTTTTCCTTAATCAAAGTGTGTCTTTTCAATCTTTTCAAAGAAGATTCTTTGGACTTACTAAATCACCTGAATTTTATACGTTTTCTGTTGTATTAAGTTCTGCTCATATCTTTATTTATCTTTTTTCTATGTTCTCAGGGTTTATTGTTTTGATCTTCTGATGTCAATTAAAACACTTGGTTATTCATTTTAATAAATATTTTACTTATAAAGATTTGAACTTTTGAAGATTCCAGCTTTCTTGTAAGTTTCTAAGGGTCAGGTCCTCTCCATTGTTGCTGGCCTAAGGTTTAGTTCACCATATAGCAATGTATATATTGACCTATTTTCCCCTCGACTTTCTGTGATTCCCTACATCTCACCTTTCTTTGCAGACAAGCCATTTGAAATACCCTTAACTTATTTCACAGCCAATAAGTCATTGAAATAATGTGTATTTTTAGAGAAATCTTCTTCTATAATTAGGCAGAAAATCTCACCTGCCATAGTTTTCAAAACAGCATAATTTCACTCTTCTCAATGCTTAATCTGTTGTATTACACAACCTTTGAGTATTTAGCTTTATCAATGACATGTACTTTAAAAATGTTTTAGAGATCCTACCAGTCTTTGAAAACATCCTTGTTCCTTGTTTCAGTTCCAGTTTTATGTATATATTCTGCCTTGCACCTGATTATTCCAACAATTCATGGATGGCCTTGGGAATCTAATTCTGGTATTGATAGTCTTTACTGATTGTCTCCCCTCGTAGCTGATTTTTTCATTATTGTGTAAATTTAGATCATGAGCTCATGTTTAGCTAAACAGCTGACCTTGTAAGACGCTTAGGTGTGAACGCTCGTAAGCTTCAGGAGAAAGTCGGCAAAATTTATTTGTGTCCCTCCAATGAGTTGCCCACGAGGACACCGTTTTCTACAGGTGTTGGTCCAATACGCCCTCTAAAGGAAGGGGATTCCGACAGGGCTGATTGGCGTCCCCGATCTGGGGCAGGGGCAGTGGGCAGCCTGTGGCCCGGTCTGGAGCCTCTTTGCATGTGTCCCTGGGACACATCTGCCTGCGAACTTCGGTCACCTGGCAGGAAGCTACGATGCCCAGACCTATGGTTAGCTGTGCAGCGAGGTGTACTGTGAGGACAGGTTCCACACACACTTCAAGTAAGAGGTCGGCCTGAGTGGAAAGGTGAGAGTTTGGGCAGCTGTGCAGACAAAGAAGGCACACTTTGGCCTGGGCCTAAATGCTTGTGACACCCCACTGGACCTGCCGTGCTCTGAGGGCCCTGCCCTGGGCCCCCTGCTCCCCTGCACTTTGTTCAGTCCCAGCAGAGATGGCCACACCCACTCCTTCAGTGAGGGCAGAGTTCCAACCACCCTCAGCCCCGCCCCCTCTCCACAGGTTACCATGGACTACAGAGGCTGCATCCTGAGACCAGGGCGTTCCGACAATGCCAAGGGCAGACATGATGACCTTAAATGATTTCCTCTTGTGTCAGGTTTGGTAAACTTTAGGAGCTAGGAAATGGTCCACTTTACAGAAATGTTCAAATTTACTGGCATTTCTTATATTCTCTGCTATAACATTGTCCTGATTCTTTCTGTATATTCTATACTTATGTTTTTGTTTTCCTTAATCAAAGTGTGTCTTTTCAATCTTTTCAAAGAAGATTCTTTGGACTTACTAAATCACCTGAATTTTATACGTTTTCTGTTGTATTAAGTTCTGCTCATATCTTTATTTATCTTTTTTCTATGTTCTCAGGGTTTATTGTTTTGATCTTCTGATGTCAATTCAAACACTTGGTTATTCATTTTAATAAATATTTTACTTATAAAGATTTGAACTTTTGAAGATTCCAGCTTACTTGTAAGTTTCTAAGGGTCAGGTCCTCTCCATTGTTGCTGGCCTAAGGTTTAGTTCACCATATAGCAATGTATATATTGACCTATTTTCCCCTCGACTTTCTGTGATTCCCTACATCTCACCTTTCTTTGCAGACAAGCCATTTGAAATACCCTTAACTTATTTCACAGCCAATAAGTCATTGAAATAATGTGTATTTTTAGAGAAATCTTCTTATATAATTAGGCAGAAAATCTCACCTGCCATAGTTTTCAAAACAGCATAATTTCACTCTTCTCAATGCTTAATCTGTTGTATTACACAACCTTTGAGTATTTAGCTTTATCAATGACATGTACTTTAAAAATGTTTTAGAGATCCTACCAGTCTTTGAAAACATCCTTGTTCCTTGTTTCAGGTCCAGTTTTATGTATATATTCTGCCTTGCACCTGATTATCCCAACAATTGATGGATGGCCTTGGGAATCTAATTCAGGTATTGATAGTCTTTACTGATTGTCTCCCCTCGTAGCTGATTTTTTCATTATTGTGTAAATTTAGATCATGAGCTCATGTTTAGCTAAACAGCTGACCTTGTAAGACGCTTAGGTGTGAACGCTCGTAAGCTTCCGCAGAAAGACGGCAATGATTTATTTGTGTTCCTCCAATGAGTTGCCCACGAGGACACCCTTTTCTACAAGTGTTGGTCCAATACTCCCTCTAGAGGAAGGGGACTCCGACAGGGCTGATTGGCGGCCCCCGATTTGCGGCAGGGGCAGTGGGCAGCCTGTGGCCCGGGCTGGAGCCTCTTTGCATGTGTCCCTGGGACACATCTGCCTGCGAACTTCGGTCACCTGGCAGGAAACTACGATACCCAGACCTATGGTTAGCTGTGCAGCGAGGTGAACTGTGAGGACAGGTTCCACACATACTTCAAGTAAGAGGTCGGCCTGAGTGGAAAGGTGAGTGTTTGGGCAGCTGTGCAGACAAAGAAGGCGCCCTTTGGCCTGGTCCTAAATGCTTGTGACACCCCACTGGACCTGCCGTGCTCTGAGGGCCCTGCCCTGGGAACCCTGCTCCCCTGCCCTTTGTTCAGTCACAGCAGAGATGTCCACACCCACTCCTTCAGTGAGGGCAGAGTTCCAACCACCCTCAGCCCCGCCCCCTCTCCACAGGTTACCATGGACTACAGAGGCTGCATCCTGAGGCTAGGGCGTTCCGACAATGCCAAGAGCTGACATGATGACCTTAAATGATTTCCTCTTGTGTCAGGTTTGGTAAACTTTAGGAGCTAGGAAATGGTCCACTTTACAGAAATGTTCAAATTTACTGGCATTTCTTATATTCTCTGCTATAACATTGTCCTGATTCTTTCTGTATATTCTATACTTATGTTTTTGTTTTCCTTAATCAAAGTGTGTCTTTTCAATCTTTTCAAAGAAGATTCTTTGGACTTACTAAATCACCTGAATTTTATACGTTTTCTGTTGTATTAAGTTCTGCTCATATCTTTATTTATCTTTTTTCTATGTTCTCAGGGTTTATTGTTTTGATCTTCTGTTGTCAATTAAAACACTTGGTTATTCATTTTAATAAATATTTTCTTATAAAGATTTGAACTTTTGAAGATTCCAGCTTACTTGTAAGTTTCTAAGGGTCAGGTCCTCTCCATTGTTGCTGGCCTAAGGTTTAGTTCACCATATAGCAATGTATATATTGACCTATTTTCCCCTCGACTTTCTGTGATTCCCTACATCTCACCTTTCTTTGCAGACAAGCCATTTGAAATACCCTTAACTTATTTCACAGCCAATAAGTCATTGAAATAATGTGTATTTTTAGAGAAATCTTCTTATATAATTAGGCAGAAAATCTCACCTGCCATAGTTTTCAAAACAGCATAATTTCACTCTTCTCAATGCTTAATCTGTTGTATTACACAACCTTTGAGTATTTAGCTTTATCAATGACATGTCCTTTAAAAATGTTTTAGAGATCCTACCAGTCTTTGAAAACATCCTTGTTCCTTGTTTCAGTTCCAGTTTTATGTATATATTCTGCCTTGCACCTGATTATTCCAACAATTGATGGATGGCCTTGGGAATCTAATTCTGGTATTGTTAGTCTTTACTGATTGTCTCCCCTCGTAGCTGATTTTTTCATTATTGTGTAAATTTAGATCATGAGCTCATGTTTAGCTAAACAGCTGACCTTGTAAGAGGCTTAGGTGTGAATGCTCGTAAGCTTCAGGAGAAAGTCGGCAAAATTTATTTGTGTCCCTCCAATGAGTTGCCCACGAGGACACCGTTTTCTACAAGTGTTGGTCCAATACTCCCTCTAAAGGAAGGGGATTCCGACAGGGCTGATTGGCGGCCCCCGATCTGGGGCAGGGGCAGTGGGCAGCCTGTGGCCCGGTCTGGAGCCTCTTTGCATGTGTCCCTGGGACACATCTGCCTGCGAACTTCGGTCACCTGGCAGGAAGCTACGATGCCCAGACCTATGGTTAGCTGTGCAGCGAGGTGTACTGTGAGGACAGGTTCCACACACACTTCAAGTAAGAGGTCGGCCTGAGTGGAAAGGTGAGAGTTTGGGCAGCTGTGCAGACAAAGAAGGCACACTTTGGCCTGGGCCTAAATGCTTGTGACACCCCACTGGACCTGCCGTGCTCTGAGGGCCCTGCCCTGGGCCCCCTGCTCCCCTGCCCTTTGTTCAGTCACAGCAGAGATGGCCACACCCACTCCTTCAGTGAGGGCAGAGTTCCAACCAACCTCAGCCCCGCCCCCTCTCCGCAGTTTACCATGGACTACAGAGGCTGCATCCTGAGGCCAGGGCGTTCCGAGAATGCCAAGGGCAGACATGATGACCTTAAATGATTTCCTCTTGTGTCAGGTTTGGTAAACTTTAGGAGCTAGGAAATGGTCCACTTTACAGAAATGTTCAAATTTACTGGCATTTCATATATTCTCTGCTATAACATTGTCCTGATTCTTTCTGTATATTCTTTACTTATGTTTTTGTTTTCCTTAATCAAAGTGTGTCTTTTCAATCTTTTCAAAGAAGATTCTTTGGACTTACTAAATCACCTGAATTTTATACGTTTTCTGTTGTATTAAGTTCTGCTCATATCTTTATTTATCTTTTTTCTATGTTCTCAGGGTTTATCGTTTTGATCTTCTGATGTCAATTAAAACACTTGGTTATTCATTTTAATAAATATTTTACTTATAAAGATTTGAACTTTTGAAGATTCCAGCTTACTTGTAAGTTTCTAAGGGTCAGGTCCTCTCCATTGTTGCTGGCCTAAGGTTTAGTTCACCATATAGCAATGAATATATTGACCTATTTTCCCGTCGACTTTCTGTGATTCCCTACATCTCACCTTTCTTTGCAGACAAGCCATTTGAAATACCCTTAACTTATTTCACAGCCAATAAGTCATTGAAATAATGTGTATTTTTAGAGAAATCTTCTTATATAATTAGGCAGAAAATCTCACCTGCCATAGTTTTCAAAACAGCATAATTTCACTCTTCTCAATGCTTAATCTGTTGTATTACACAACCTTTGAGTATTTAGCTTTATCAATGACATGTCCTTTAAAAATGTTTTAGAGATCCTACCAGTCTTTGAAAACATCCTTGTTCCTTGTTTCAGGTCCAGTTTTATGTATATATTCTGCCTTGCACCTGATTATTCCAACAATTGATGGATGGCCTTGGGAATCTAATTCTGGTATTGATAGTCTTTACTGATTGTCTCCCCTCGTAGCTGATTTCTTCATTATTGTGTAAATTTAGATCATGAGCTCATGTTTAGCTAAACAGCTGACCTTGTAAGACGCTTAGGTGTGAACGCTCGTAAGCTTCCGCAGAAAGACGGCAAAGATTTATTGGTGTCCCTCCAATGAGTTGCCCACGAGGACACCGTTTTCTACAAGTGTTGGTCCAATATGCCCTCTAGAGGAAGGGGACTCCGACAGGGCTGATTGGCGGCCCCCGATCTGGGGCAGGGGCAGTGGGCAGCCTGTGGCCCGGTCTGGAGCCTCTTTGCATGTGTCCCTGGGACACATCTGCCTGTGAACTTCGGTCACCTGGCAGGAAGCTACGATGCCCAGACCTATGGTTAGCTGTGCAGCGAGGTGTACTGTGAGGACAGGTTCCACACACACTTCAAGTAAGAGGTCGGCCTGAGTGGAAAGGTGAGAGTTTGGGCAGCTGTGCAGACAAAGAAGGCACACTTTGGCCTGGGCCTAAATGCTTGTGACACCCCACTGGACCTGCCGTGCTCTGAGGGCCCTGCCCTGGGCCCCCTGCTCCCCTGCCCTTTGTTCAGTCACAGCAGAGATGGCCACACCCACTCCTTCAGTGAGGGCAGAGTTCCAACCACCCTCAGCCCCGCCCCCTCTCCACAGGTTACCATGGACTACAGAGGCTGCATCCTGAGGCCAGGGCGTTCCGACAATGCCAAGGGCAGACATGATGACCTTAAATGATTTCCTCTTGTGTCAGGTTTGGTAAACTTTAGGAGCTAGGAAATGGTCCACTTTACAGAAATGTTCAAATTTACTGGCATTTCTTATATTCTCTGCTATAACATTGTCCTGATTCTTTCTGTATATTCTATACTTATGTTTTTGTTTTCCTTAATCAAAGTGTGTCTTTTCAATCTTTTCAAAGAAGATTCTTTGGACTTACTAAATCACCTGAATTTTATACGTTTTCTGTTGTATTAAGTTCTGCTCATATCTTTATTTATCTTTTTTCTATGTTCTCAGGGTTTATTGTTTTGATCTTCTGATGTCAATTAAAACACTTGGTTATTCATTTTAATAAATATTTTACTTATAAAGATTTGAACTTTTGAAGATTCCAGCTTACTTGTAAGTTTCTAAGGGTCAGGTCCTCTCCATTGTTGCTGGCCTAAGGTTTAGTTCACCATATAGCAATGTATATATTGACCTATTTTCCCCTCGACTTTCTGTGATTCCCTACATCTCACCTTTCTTTGCAGACAAGCCATTTGAAATACCCTTAACTTATTTCACAGCCAATAAGTCATTGAAATAATGTGTATTTTTAGAGAAATCTTCTTATATAATTAGGCAGAAAATCTCACCTGCCATAGTTTTCAAAACAGCATAATTTCACTCTTCTCAATGCTTAATCTGTTGTATTACACAACCTTTGAGTATTTAGCTTTATCAATGACATGTCCTTTAAAAATGTTTTAGAGATCCTACCAGTCTTTGAAAACATCCTTGTTCCTTGTTTCAGTTCCAGTTTTATGTATATATTCTGCCTTGCACCTGATTATTCCAACAATTGATGGATGGCCTTGGGAATCTAATTTTGGTATTGATAGTCTTTACTGATTGTCTCCCCTCGTAGCTGATTTTTTCATTATTGTGTAAATTTAGATCATGAGCTCATGTTTAGCTAAACAGCTGACCTTGTAAGACGCTTAGGTGTGAACGCTCGTAAGCTTCAGGAGAAAGTCAGCAAAATTTATTTGTGTCCCTCCAATGAGTTGCCCACGAGGACACCGTTTTCTACAGGTGTTGGTCCAATACGCCCTCTAAAGGAAGGGGATTCCGACAGGGCTGATTGGCGGCCCCCGATCTGGGGCAGGGGCAGTGGGCAGCCTGTGGCCCGGTATGGAGCCTCTTTGCATGTGTCCCTGGGACACATCTGCCTGCGAACTTCGGTCACCTGGCAGGAAGCTACGATGCCCAGACCTATGGATAGCTGTGCAGCGAGGTGTACTGTGAGGACAGGTTCCA
This sequence comes from Mesoplodon mirus, assembly GCF_964341445.2. Taxonomy (NCBI): domain Eukaryota; kingdom Metazoa; phylum Chordata; class Mammalia; order Artiodactyla; family Ziphiidae; genus Mesoplodon; species Mesoplodon mirus. Next base: position 175,581,516 of record NC_138976.1, on the reverse strand, counting down.
CACACACTTCAAGTAAGAGGTCGGCCTGAGTGGAAAGGTGAGAGTTTGGGCAGCTGTGCAGACAAAGAAGGCACACTTTGGCCTGGGCCTAAATGCTTGTGACACCCCACTGGACCTGCCGTGCTCTGAGGGCCCTGCCCTGGGCCCCCTGCTCCCCTGCCCTTTGTTCAGTCACAGCAGAGATGGCCACACCCACTCCTTCAGTGAGGGCAGAGTTCCAACCACCCTCAGCCCCGCCCCCTCTCCACAGGTTACCATGGACTACAGAGGCTGCATCCTGAGACCAGGGCGTTCCGACAATGCCAAGGGCAGACATGATGACCTTAAATGATTTCCTCTTGTGTCAGGTTTGGTAAACTTTAGGAGCTAGGAAATGGTCCACTTTACAGAAATGTTCAAATTTACTGGCATTTCTTATATTCTCTGCTATAACATTGTCCTGATTCTTTCTGTATATTCTATACTTATGTTTTTGTTTTCCTTAATCAAAGTGTGTCTTTTCAATCTTTTCAAAGAAGATTCTTTGGACTTACTAAATCACCTGAATTTTATACGTTTTCTGTTGTATTAAGTTCTGCTCATATCTTTATTTATCTTTTTTCTATGTTCTCAGGGTTTATTGTTTTGATCTTCTGATGTCAATTAAAACACTTGGTTATTCATTTTAATAAATATTTTACTTATAAAGATTGGAACTTTTGAAGATTCCAGCTTACTTGTAAGTTTCTAAGGGTCAGGTCCTCTCCATTGTTGCTGGCCTAAGGTTTAGTTCACCATATAGCAATGTATATATTGACCTATTTTCCCCTCGACTTTCTGTGATTCCCTACATCTCACCTTTCTTTGCAGACAAGCCATTTGAAATACCCTTAACTTATTTCACAGCCAATAAGTCATTGAAATAATGTGTATTTTTAGAGAAATCTTCTTATATAATTAGGCAGAAAATCTCACCTGCCATAGTTTTCAAAACAGCATAATTTCACTCTTCTCAATGCTTAATCTGTTGTATTACACAACCTTTGAGTATTTAGCTTTATCAATGACATGTACTTTAAAAATGTTTTAGAGATCCTACCAGTCTTTGAAAACATCCTTGTTCCTTGTTTCAGGTCCAGTTTTATGTATATATTCTGCCTTGCACCTGATTATCCCAACAATTGATGGATGGCCTTGGGAATCTAATTCAGGTATTGATAGTCTTTACTGATTGTCTCCCCTCGTAGCTGATTTTTTCATTATTGTGTAAATTTAGATCATGAGCTCATGTTTAGCTAAACAGCTGACCTTGTAAGACGCTTAGGTGTGAACGCTCGTAAGCTTCCGCAGAAAGACGGCAAAGATTTATTTGTGTCCCTCCAATGAGTTGCCCACGAGGACACCCTTTTCTACAAGTGTTGGTCCAATACTCCCTCTAGAGGAAGGGGACTCCGACAGGGCTGATTGGCGGCCCCCGATCTGCGGCAGGGGCAGTGGGCAGCCTGTGGCCAGGGCTGGAGCCTCTTTGCATGTGTCCCTGGGACACATCTGCCTGCGAACTTCGGTCACCTGGCAGGAAACTATGATGCCCAGACCTATGGTTAGCTGTGCAGCGAGGTGAACTGTGAGGACAGGTTCCACACATACTTCAAGTAAGAGGTCGGCCTGAGTGGAAAGGTGAGAGTTTGGGCAGCTGTGCAGACAAAGAAGGCGCCCTTTGGCCTGGTCCTAAATGCTTGTGACACCCCACTGGACCTGCCGTGCTCTGAGGGCCCTGCCCTGGGAACCCTGCTCCCCTGCCCTTTGTTCAGTCACAGCAGAGATGGCCACACCCACTCCTTCAGTGAGGGCAGAGTTCCAACCACCCTCAGCCCCGCCCCCTCTCCACAGGTTACCATGGACTACAGAGGCGGCATCCTGAGGCTAGGGCGTTCCGACAATGCCAAGGGCAGACATGATGACCTTAAATGATTTCCTCTTGTGTCAGGTTTGGTAAACTTTAGGAGCTAGGAAATGGTCCACTTTACAGAAATGTTCAAATTTACTGGCATTTCTTATATTCTCTGCTATAACATTGTCCTGATTCTTTCTGTATATTCTATACTTATGTTTTTGTTTTCCTTAATCAAAGTGTGTCTTTTCAATCTTTTCAAAGAAGATTCTTTGGACTTACTAAATCACCTGAATTTTATACGTTTTCTGTTGTATTAAGTTCTGCTCATATCTTTATTTATCTTTTTTCTATGTTCTCAGGGTTTATTGTTTTGATCTTCTGTTGTCAATTAAAACACTTGGTTATTCATTTTAATAAATATTTTACTTATAAAAATTTGAACTTTTGAAGATTCCAGCTTACTTGTAAGTTTCTAAGGGTCAGGTCCTCTCCATTGTTGCTGGCCTAAGGTTTAGTTCACCATATAGCAATGTATATATTGACCTATTTTCCCCTCGACTTTCTGTGATTCCCTACATCTCACCTTTCTTTGCAGACAAGCCATTTGAAATACCCTTAACTTATTTCACAGCCAATAAGTCATTGAAATAATGTGTATTTTTAGAGAAATCTTCTTATATAATTAGGCAGAAAATCTCACCTGCCATAGTTTTCAAAACAGCATAATTTCACTCTTCTCAATGCTTAATCTGTTGTATTACACAACCTTTGAGTATTTAGCTTTATCAATGACATGTCCTTTAAAAATGTTTTAGAGATCCTACCAGTCTTTGAAAACATCCTTGTTCCTTGTTTCAGTTCCAGTTTTATGTATATATTCTGCCTTGCACCTGATTATTCCAACAATTGATGGATGGCCTTGGGAATCTAATTCTGGTATTGATAGTCCTTACTGATTGTCTCCCCTCGTAGCTGATTTCTTCATTATTGTGTAAATTTAGATCATGAGCTCATGTTTAGCTAAACAGCTGACCTTGTAAGACGCTTAGGTGCGAACGCTCGTAAGCTTCCGCAGAAAGACGGCAAAGATTTATTGGTGTCCCTCCAATGTGTTGCCCACGAGGACACCGTTTTCTACAAGTGTTGGTCCAATACGCCCTCTAGAGGAAGGGGACTCCGACAGGGCTGATTGGCGGCCCCCGATCTGGGGCAGGGGCAGTGGGCAGCCTGTGGCCCGGTCTGGAGCCTCTTTGCATGTGTCCCTGGGACACATCTGCCTGCGAACTTCGGTCACCTGGCAGGAAGCTACGATGCCCAGACCTATGGTTAGCTGTGCAGCGAGGTGTACTGTGAGGACAGGTTCCACACACACTTCAAGTAAGAGGTCGGCCTGAGTGGAAAGGTGAGAGTTTGGGCAGCTGTGCAGACAAAGAAGGCACACTTTGGCCTGGGCCTAAATGCTTGTGACACCCCACTGGACCTGCCGTGCTCTGAGGGCCCTGCCCTGGGCCCCCTGCTCCCCTGCCCTTTGTTCAGTCACAGCAGAGATGGCCACACCCACTCCTTCAGTGAGGGCAGAGTTCCAACCACCCTCAGCCCCGCCCCCTCTCCACAGGTTACCATGGACTACAGAGGCTGCATCCTGAGACCAGGGCGTTCCGACAATGCCAAGGGCAGACATGATGACCTTAAATGATTTCCTCTTGTGTCAGGTTTGGTAAACTTTAGGAGCTAGGAAATGGTCCACTTTACAGAAATGTTCAAATTTACTGGCATTTCTTATATTCTCTGCTATAACATTGTCCTGATTCTTTCTGTATATTCTATACTTATGTTTTTGTTTTCCTTAATCAAAGTGTGTCTTTTCAATCTTTTCAAAGAAGATTCTTTGGACTTACTAAATCACCTGAATTTTATACGTTTTCTGTTGTATTAAGTTCTGCTCATATCTTTATTTATCTTTTTTCTATGTTCTCAGGGTTTATTGTTTTGATCTTCTGATGTCAATTAAAACACTTGGTTATTCATTTTAATAAATATTTTACTTATAAAGATTTGAACTTTTGAAGATTCCAGCTTACTTGTAAGTTTCTAAGGGTCAGGTCCTCTCCATTGTTGCTGGCCTAAGGTTTAGTTCACCATATAGCAATGTATATATTGACCTATTTTCCCCTCGACTTTCTGTGATTCCCTACATCTCACCTTTCTTTGCAGACAAGCCATTTGAAATACCCTTAACTTATTTCACAGCCAATAAGTCATTGAAATAATGTGTATTTTTAGAGAAATCTTCTTATATAATTAGGCAGAAAATCTCACCTGCCATAGTTTTCAAAACAGCATAATTTCACTCTTCTCAATGCTTAATCTGTTGTATTACACAACCTTTGAGTATTTAGCTTTATCAATGACATGTACTTTAAAAATGTTTTAGAGATCCTACCAGTCTTTGAAAACATCCTTGTTCCTTGTTTCAGTTCCAGTTTTATGTATATATTCTGCCTTGCACCTGATTATTCCAACAATTGATGGATGGCCTGGGAATCTAATTCTGGTATTGATAGTCTTTACTGATTGTCTCCCCTCGTAGCTGATTTTTTCATTATTGTGTAAATTTAGATCATGAGGTCATATTTAGCTAAACAGCTGACCTTGTAAGACGCTTAGGTGCGAACGCTCGTAAGCTTCAGGAGAAAGTCGGCAAAATTTATTTGTGTCCCTCCAATGAGTTGCCCACGAGGACACCGTTTTCTACAAGTGTTGGTCCAATACTCCTTCTAAAGGAAGGGGATTCCGACAGGGCTGATTGGCGGCCCCCGATCTGGGGCAGGGGCAGTGGGCAGCCTGTGGCCCGGTCTGGAGCCTCTTTGCATGTGTCCCTGGGACACATCTGCCTGCGAACTTCGGTCACCTGGCAGGAAGCTACGATGCCCAGACCTAAGGTTAACTGTGCAGCGAGGTGTACTGTGAGGACAGGTTCCACACACACTTCAAGTAAGAGGTCGGCCTGAGTGGAAAGGTGAGAGTTTGGGCAGCTGTGCAGACAAAGAAGGCACACTTTGGCCTGGGCCTAAATGCTTGTGACACCCCGCTGGACCTGCCGTGCTCTGAGGGCCCTGCCCTGGGCCCCCTGCTCCCCTGCCCTTTGTTCAGTCACAGCAGAGATGGCCACACCCACTCCTTCAGTGAGGGCAGAGTTCCAACCACCCTCAGCCCCGCCCCCTCTCCACAGTTTACCATGGACTACAGAGGCTGCATCCTGAGGCCAGGGCGTTCCGACAATGCCAAGGGCAGACATGATGACCTTAAATGATTTCCTCTTGTGTCAGGTTTGGTAAACTTTAGGAGCTAGGAAATGGTCCACTTTACAGAAATGTTCAAATTTACTGGCATTTCTTATATTCTCTGCTATAACATTGTCCTGATTCTTTCTGTATATTCTATACTTATGTTTTTGTTTTCCTTAATCAAAGTGTGTCTTTTCAATCTTTTCAAAGAAGATTCTTTGGACTTACTAAATCACCTGAATTTTATACGTTTTCTGTTGTATTAAGTTCTGCTCATATCTTTATTTATCTTTTTTCTATGTTCTCAGGGTTTATTGTTTTGATCTTCTGATGTCAATTAAAACACTTGGTTATTCATTTTAATAAATATTTTACTTATAAAGATTTGAACTTTTGAAGATTCCAGCTTACTTGTAAGTTTCTAAGGGTCAGGTCCTCTCCATTGTTGCTGGCCTAAGGTTTAGTTCACCATATAGCAATGTATATATTGACCTATTTTCCCCTCGACTTTCTGTGATTCCCTACATCTCACCTTTCTTTGCAGACAAGCCATTTGAAATACCCTTAACTTATTTCACAGCCAATAAGTCATTGAAATAATGTGTATTTTTAGAGAAATCTTCTTATATAATTAGGCAGAAAATCTCACCTGCCATAGTTTTCAAAACAGCATAATTTCACTCTTCTCAATGCTTAATCTGTTGTATTACACAACCTTTGAGTATTTAGCTTTATCAATGACATGTCCTTTAAAAATGTTTTAGAGATCCTACCAGTCTTTGAAAACATCCTTGTTCCTTGTTTCAGTTCCAGTTTTATGTATATATTCTGCCTTGCACCTGATTATTCCAACAATTGATGGATGGCCTTGGGAATCTAATTCTGGTATTGATAGTCTTTACTGATTGTCTCTCCTCATAGCTGATTTTTTCATTATTGTGTAAATTTAGATCATGAGCTCATGTTTAGCTAAACAGCTGACCTTGTAAGACGCTTAGGTGTGAACGCTCGTAAGCTTCAGGAGAAAGTCGGCAAAATTTATTTGTGTCCCTCCAATGAGTTGCCCACGAGGACACCGTTTTCTACAAGTGTTGGTCCAATACGCCCTCTAAAGGAAGGGGATTCCGACAGGGCTGATTGGCGGCCCCCGATCTGGGGCAGGGGCAGTGGGCAGCCTGTGGCCCTGTCTGGAGCCTCTTTGCATGTGTCCCTGGGACACATCTGCCTGCCAACTTCGGTCACCTGGCAGGAAGCTACGATGCCCAGACCTATGGTTAGCTGTGCAGCGAGCTGTACTGTGAGGACAGGTTCCACACACACTTCAAGTAAGACGTCGGCCTGAGTGGAAAGGTGAGAGTTTGGGCAGCTGTGCAGACAAAGAAGGCACACTTTGGTCTGGGTCTAAATGCTTGTGACACCCCACTGGACCTGCCGTGCTCTGAGGGCCCTGCCCTGGGCCCCCTGCTCCCCTGCCCTTTGTTCAGTCACAGCAGAGATGGCCACACCCACTCCTTCAGTGAGGGCAGAGTTCCAACCACCCTCAGCCCCGCCCCCTCTCCACAGGTTACCATGGACTACAGAGGCTGCATCCTGAGGCCAGGGCGTTCCGACAATGCCAAGGGCAGACATGATGACCTTAAATGATTTCCTCTTGTGTCAGGTTTGGTAAACTTTAGGAGCTAGGAAATGGTCCACTTTACAGAAATGTTCAAATTTACTGGCATTTCTTATATTCTCTGCTATAACATTGTCCTGATTCTTTCTGTATATTCTATACTTATGTTTTTGTTTTCCTTAATCAAAGTGTGTCTTTTCAATCTTTTCAAAGAAGATTCTTTGGACTTACTAAATCACCTGAATTTTATACGTTTTCTGTTGTATTAAGTTCTGCTCATATCTTTATTTATCTTTTTTCTATGTTCTCAGGGTTTATTGTTTTGATCTTCTGATGTCAATTAAAACACTTGGTTATTCATTTTAATAAATATTTTACTTATAAAGATTTGAACTTTTGAAGATTCCAGCTTACTTGTAAGTTTCTAAGGGTCAGGTCCTCTCCATTGTTGCTGGCCTAAGGTTTAGTTCACCATATAGCAATGTATATATTGACCTATTTTCCCCTCGACTTTCTGTGATTCCCTACATCTCACCTTTCTTTGCAGACAAGCCATTTGAAATACCCTTAACTTATTTCACAGCCAATAAGTCATTGAAATAATGTGTATTTTTAGAGAAATCTTCTTATATAATTAGGCAGAAAATCTCACCTGCCATAGTTTTCAAAACAGCATAATTTCACTCTTCTCAATGCTTAATCTGTTGTAATACACAACCTTTGAGTATTTAGCTTTATCAATGACATGTACTTTAAAAATGTTTTAGAGATCCTACCAGTCTTTGAAAACATCCTTGTTCCTTGTTTCAGGTCCAGTTTTATGTATATATTCTGCCTTGCACCTGATTATCCCAACAATTGATGGATGGCCTTGGGAATCTAATTCTGGTATTGATAGTCTTTACTGATTGTCTCCCCTCGTAGCTGATTTTTTCATTATTGTGTAAATTTAGATCATGAGCTCATGTTTAGCTAAACAGCTGACCTTGTAAGACGCTTAGGTGTGAACGCTCGTAAGCTTCCGCAGAAAGACGGCAAAGATTAATTTGTGTCCCTCCAATGAGTTGCCCACGAGGACACCGTTTTCTACAAGTGTTGGTCCAATACTCCCTCTAGAGGAAGGGGACTCCGACAGGGCTGATTGGCGGCCCCCGATCTGCGGCAGGGGCAGTGGGCAGCCTGTGGCCCGGTCTGGAGCCTCTTTGCATGTGTCCCTGGGACACATCTGCCTGCGAACTTCGGTCACCTGGCAGGAAGCTACGATGCCCAGACCTATGGTTAGCTGTGCAGCGAGGTGTACTGTGAGGACAGGTTCCACACACACTTCAAGTAAGAGGTCGGCCTGAGTGGAAAGGTGAGAGTTTGGGCAGCTGTGCAGACAAAGAAGGCACACTTTGGCCTGGGCCTAAATGCTTGTGACACCCCACTGGACCTGCCGTGCTCTGAGGGCCCTGCCCTGGGCCCCCTGCTCCCCTGCCCTTTGTTCAGTCACAGCAGAGATGGCCACACCCACTCCTTCAGTGAGGGCAGAGTTCCAACCACCCTCAGCCCCGCCCCCTCTCCACAGGTTACCATGGACTACAGAGGCTGCATCCTGAGGCCAGGGCGTTCCGACAATGCCAAGGGCAGACATGATGACCTTAAATGATTTCCTCTTGTGTCAGGTTTGGTAAACTTTAAGAGCTAGGAAATGGTCCACTTTACAGAAATGTTCAAATTTACTGGCATTTCTTATATTCTCTGCTATAACATTGTCCTGATTCTTTCTGTATATTCTATACTTATGTTTTTGTTTTCCTTAATCAAAGTGTGTCTTTTCAATCTTTTCAAAGAAGATTCTTTGGACTTACTAAATCACCTGAATTTTATACGTTTTCTGTTGTATTAAGTTCTGCTCATATCTTTATTTATCTTTTTTCTATGTTCTCAGGGTTTATTGTTTTGATCTTCTGATGTCAATTAAAACACTTGGTTATTCATTTTAATAAATATTTTACTTATAAAGATTTGAACTTTTGAAGATTCCAGCTTACTTGTAAGTTTCTAAGGGTCAGGTCCTCTCCATTGTTGCTGGCCTAAGGTTTAGTTCACCATATAGCAATGTATATATTGACCTATTTTCCCCTCGACTTTCTGTGATTCCCTACATCTCACCTTTCTTTGCAGACAAGCCATTTGAAATACCCTTAACTTATTTCACAGCCAATAAGTCATTGAAATAATGTGTATTTTTAGAGAAATCTTCTTATATAATTAGGCAGAAAATCTCACCTGCCATAGTTTTCAAAACAGCATAATTTCACTCTTCTCAATGCTTAATCTGTTGTATTACACAACCTTTGAGTATTTAGCTTTATCAATGACATGTACTTTAAAAATGTTTTAGAGATCCTACCAGTCTTTGAAAACATCCTTGTTCCTTGTTTCAGTTCCAGTTTTATGTATATATTCTGCCTTGCACCTGATTATTCCAACAATTGATGGATGGCCTGGGAATCTAATTCTGGTATTGATAGTCTTTACTGATTGTCTCCCCTCGTAGCTGATTTTTTCATTATTGTGTAAATTTAGATCATGAGGTCATGTTTAGCTAAACAGCTGACCTTGTAAGACGCTTAGGTGCGAACGCTCGTAAGCTTCAGGAGAAAGTCGGCAAAATTTATTTGTGTCCCTCCAATGAGTTGCCCACGAGGACACCGTTTTCTACAAGTGTTGGTCCAATACTCCCTCTAAAGGAAGGGGATTCCGACAGGGCTGATTGGCGGCCCCCGATCTGGGGCAGGGGCAGTGGGCAGCCTGTGGCCCGGTCTGGAGCCTCTTTGCATGTGTCCCTGGGACACATCTGCCTGCGAACTTCGGTCACCTGGCAGGAAGCTACGATGCCCAGACCTATGGTTAGCTGTGCAGCGAGCTGTACTGTGAGGACAGGTTCCACACACACTTCAAGTAAGACGTCGGCCTGAGTGGAAAGGTGAGAGTTTGGGCAGCTGTGCAGACAAAGAAATCACACTTTGGTCTGGGTCTAAATGCTTGTGACACCCCACTGGACCTGCCGTGCTCTGAGGGCCCTGCCCTGGGCCCCCTGCTCCCCTGCCCTTTGTTCAGTCACAGCAGAGATGGCCACACCCACTCCTTCAGTGAGGGCAGAGTTCCAACCACCCTCAGCCCCGCCCCCTCTCCACAGGTTACCATGGACTACAGAGGCTGCATCCTGAGGCCAGGGCGTTCCGACAATGCCAAGGGCAGACATGATGACCTTAAATGATTTCCTCTTGTGTCAGGTTTGGTAAACTTTAGGAGCTAGGAAATGGTCCACTTTACAGAAATGTTCAAATTTACTGGCATTTCTTATATTCTCTGCTATAACATTGTCCTGATTCTTTCTGTATATTCTATACTTATGTTTTTGTTTTCCTTAATCAAAGTGTGTCTTTTCAATCTTTTCAAAGAAGATTCTTTGGACTTACTAAATCACCTGAATTTTATACGTTTTCTGTTGTATTAAGTTCTGCTCATATCTTTATTTATCTTTTTTCTATGTTCTCAGGGTTTATTGTTTTGATCTTCTGATGTCAATTAAAACACTTGGTTATTCATTTTAATAAATATTTTACTTATATAGATTTGAACTTTTGAAGATTCCAGCTTACTTGTAAGTTTCTAAGGGTCAGGTCCTCTCCATTGTTGCTGGCCTAAGGTTTAGTTCACCATATAGCAATGTATATATTGACCTATTTTCCCCTCGACTTTCTGTGATTCCCTACATCTCACCTTTCTTTGCAGACAAGCCATTTGAAATACCCTTAACTTATTTCACAGCCAATAAGTCATTGAAATAATGTGTATTTTTAGAGAAATCTTCTTATATAATTAGGCAGAAAATCTCACCTGCCATAGTTTTCAAAACAGCATAATTTCACTCTTCTCAATGCTTAATCTGTTGTATTACACAACCTTTGAGTATTTAGCTTTATCAATGACATGTCCTTTAAAAATGTTTTAGAGATCCTACCAGTCTTTGAAAACATCCTTGTTCCTTGTTTCAGGTCCAGTTTTATGTATATATACTGCCTTGCACCTGATTATCCCAACAATTGATGGATGGCCTTGGGAATCTAATTCTGGTATTGATAGTCTTTACTGATTGTCTCCCCTCGTAGCTGATTTCTTCATTATTGTGTAAATTTAGATCATGAGCTCATGTTTAGCTAAACAGCTGACCTTGTAAGACGCTTAGGTGTGAACGCTCGTAAGCTTCCGCAGAAAGACGGCAAAGATTAATTTGTGTCCCTCCAATGAGTTGCCCACGAGGACACCGTTTTCTACAAGTGTTGGTCCAATACGCCCTCTAGAGGAAGGGGACTCCGACAGGGCTGATTGGCGGCCCCCGATCTGCGGCAGGGGCAGTGGGCAGCCTGTGGCCCGGGCTGGAGCCTCTTTGCATGTGTCCCTGGGACACATCTGCCTGCGAACTTCGGTCACCTCGCAGGAAACTACGATGCCCAGAACTATGGTTAGCTGTGCAGCGAGGTGAACTGTGAGGACAGGTTCCACACATACTTCAAGTAAGAGGTCGGCCTGAGTGGAAAGGTGAGAGTTTGGGCAGCTGTGCAGACAAAGAAGGCGCCCTTTGGCCTGGGCCTAAATGCTTGTGACACCCCACTGGACCTGCCGTGCTCTGAGGGCCCTGCCCTGGGCCCCCTGCTCCCCTGCCCTTTGTTCAGTCACAGCAGAGATGGCCACACCCACTCCTTCAGTGAGGGCAGAGTTCCAACCACCCTCAGCCCCGCCCCCTCTCCACAGGTTACCATGGACTACAGAGGCTGCATCCTGAGGCCAGGGCGTTCCGACAATGCCAAGGGCAGACATGATGACCTTAAATGATTTCCTCTTGTGTCAGGTTTGGTAAACTTTAGGAGCTAGGAAATGGTCCACTTTACAGAAATGTTCAAATTTACTGGCATTTCTTATATTCTCTGCTATAACATTGTCCTGATTCTTTCTGTATATTCTATACTTATGTTTTTGTTTTCCTTAATCAAAGTGTGTCTTTTCAATCTTTTCAAAGAAGATTCTTTGGACTTACTAAATCACCTGAATTTTATACGTTTTCTGTTGTATTAAGTTCTGCTCATATCTTTATTTATCTTTTTTCTATGTTCTCAGGGTTTATTGTTTTGATCTTCTGATGTCAATTAAAACACTTGGTTATTCATTTTAATAAATATTTTACTTATAAAGATTTGAACTTTTGAAGATTCCAGCTTACTTGTAAGTTTCTAAGGCTCAGGTCCTCTCCATTGTTGCTGGCCTAAGGTTTAGTTCACCATATAGCAATGTATATATTGACCTATTTTCCCCTCGACTTTCTGTGATTCCCTACATCTCACCTTTCTTTGCAGACAAGCCATTTGAAATACCCTTAACTTATTTCACAGCCAATAAGTCATTGAAATAATGTGTATTTTTAGAGAAATCTTCTTATATAATTAGGCAGAAAATCTCACCTGCCATAGTTTTCAAAACAGCATAATTTCACTCTTCTCAATGCTTAATCTGTTGTATTACACAACCTTTGAGTATTTAGCTTTATCAATGACATGTACTTTAAAAATGTTTTAGAGATCCTACCAGTCTTTGAAAACATCCTTGTTCCTTGTTTCAGTTCCAGTTTTATGTATATATTCTGCCTTGCACCTGATTATTCCAACAATTGATGGATGGCCTGGGAATCTAATTCTGGTATTGATAGTCTTTACTGATTGTCTCCCCTCGTAGCTGATTTTTTCATTATTGTGTAAATTTAGATCATGAGGTCATGTTTAGCTAAACAGCTGACCTTGTAAGACGCTTAGGTGCGAACGCTCGTAAGCTTCAGGAGAAAGTCGGCAAAATTTATTTGTGTCCCTCCAATGAGTTGCCCACGAGGACACCGTTTTCTACAAGTGTTGGTCCAATACTCCCTCTAAAGGAAGGGGATTCCGACAGGGCTGATTGGCGGCCCCCGATCTGGGGCAGGGGCAGTGGGCAGCGTGTGGCCCGGTCTGGAGCCTCTTTGCATGTGTCCCTGGGACACATCTGCCTGCGAACTTCGGTCACCTGGCAGGAAGCTACGATGCCCAGACCTATGGTTAGCTGTGCAGCGAGGTGTACTGTGAGGACAGGTTCCACACACACTTCAAGTAAGAGGTCGGCCTGAGTGGAAAGGTGAGAGTTTGGGCAGCTGTGCAGACAAAGAAGGCACACTTTGGCCTGGGCCTAAATGCTTGTGACACCCCGCTGGACCTGCCTTGCACTGAGGTCCCTGCCCTGGGCCCCCTGCTCCCCTGCCCTTTGTTCAGTCACAGCAGAGATGGCCACACCCACTCCTTCAGTGAGGGCAGAGTTCCAACCACCCTCAGCCCCGCCCCCTCTCCACAGGTTACCATGGACTACAGAGGCTGCATCCTGAGGCCAGGGCGTTCTGACAATGCCAAGGGCAGACATGATGACCTTAAATGATTTCCTCTTGTGTCAGGTTTGGTAAAATTTAGGAGCTAGGAAATGGTCCACTTTACAGAAATGTTCAAATTTACTGGCATTTCTTATATTCTCTGCTATAACATTGTCCTGATTCTTTCTGTATATTCTATACTTATGTTTTTGTTTTCCTTAATCAAAGTGTGTCTTTTCAATCTTTTCAAAGAAGATTCTTTGGACTTACTAAATCACCTGAATTTTATACGTTTTCTGTTGTATTAAGTTCTGCTCATATCTTTATTTATCTTTTTTCTATGTTCTCAGGGTTTATTGTTTTGATCTTCTGATGTCAATTAAAACACTTGGTTATTCATTTTAATAAATATTTTACTTATAAAGATTTGAACTTTTGAAGATTCCAGCTTACTTGTAAGTTTCTAAGGGTCAGGTCCTCTCCATTGTTGCTGGCCTAAGGTTTAGTTCACCATATAGCAATGTATATATTGACCTATTTTCCCCTCGACTTTCTGTGATTCCCTACATCTCACCTTTCTTTGCAGACAAGCCATTTGAAATACCCTTAACTTATTTCACAGCCAATAAGTCATTGAAATAATGTGTATTTTTAGAGAAATCTTCTTATATAATTAGGCAGAAAATCTCACCTGCCATAGTTTTCAAAACAGCATAATTTCACTCTTCTCAATGCTTAATCTGTTGTATTACACAACCTTTGAGTATTTAGCTTTATCAATGACATGTCCTTTAAAAATGTTTTAGAGATCCTACCAGTCTTTGAAAACATCCTTGTTCCTTGTTTCAGTTCCAGTTTTATGTATATATTCTGCCTTGCACCTGATTATTCCAACAATTGATGGATGGCCTTGGGAATCTAATTCTGGTATTGATAGTCTTTACTGATTGTCTCCCCTCGTAGCTGATTTCTTCATTATTGTGTAAATTTAGATCATGAGCTCATGTTTAGCTAAACAGCTGACCTTGTAAGACGCTTAGGTGTGAACGCTCGTAAGCTTCCGCAGAAAGACGGCAAAGATTTATTGGTGTCCCTCCAATGAGTTGCCCACGAGGACACCGTTTTCTACAAGTGTTGGTCCAATACGCCCTCTAGAGGAAGGGGACTCCGACAGGGCTGATTGGCGGCCCCCGATCTGGGGCAGGGGCAGTGGGCAGCCTGTGGCCCGGTCTGGAGCCTCTTTGCATGTGTCCCTGGGACACATCTGCCTGCGAACTTCGGTCACCTGGCAGGAAGCTACGATGCCCAGACCTATGGTTAGCTGTGCAGCGAGGTGTACTGTGAGGACAGGTTCCACACACACTTCAAGTAAGAGGTCGGCCTGAGTGGAAAGGTGAGAGTTTGGGCAGCTGTGCAGACAAAGAAGGCACACTTTGGCCTGGGCCTAAATGCTTGTGACACCCCGCTGGACCTGCCGTGCACTGAGGGCCCTGCCCTGGGCCCCCTGCTCCCCTGCCCTTTGTTCAGTCACAGCAGAGATGGCCACACCCACTCCTTCAGTGAGGGCAGAGTTCCAACCACCCTCAGCCCCGCCCCCTCTCCACAGGTTACCATGGACTACAGAGGCTGCATCCTGAGGCCAGGGCGTTCTGACAATGCCAAGGGCAGACATGATGACCTTAAATGATTTCCTCTTGTGTCAGGTTTGGTAAAATTTAGGAGCTAGGAAATGGTCCACTTTACAGAAATGTTCAAATTTACTGGCATTTCTTATATTCTCTGCTATAACATTGTCCTGATTCTTTCTGTATATTCTATACTTATGTTTTTGTTTTCCTTAATCAAAGTGTGTCTTTTCAATCTTTTCAAAGAAGATTCTTTGGACTTACTAAATCACCTGAATTTTATACGTTTTCTGTTGTATTAAGTTCTGCTCATATCTTTATTTATCTTTTTTCTATGTTCTCAGGGTTTATTGTTTTGATCTTCTGATGTCAATTAAAACACTTGGTTATTCATTTTAATAAATATTTTACTTATAAAGATTTGAACTTTTGAAGATTCCAGCTTACTTGTAAGTTTCTAAGGGTCAGGTCCTCTCCATTGTTGCTGGCCTAAGGTTTAGTTCACCATATAGCAATGTATATATTGACCTATTTTCCCCTCGACTTTCTGTGATTCCCTACATCTCACCTTTCTTTGCAGACAAGCCATTTGAAATACCCTTAACTTATTTCACAGCCAATAAGTCATTGAAATAATGTGTATTTTTAGAGAAATCTTCTTATATAATTAGGCAGAAAATCTCACCTGCCATAGTTTTCAAAACAGCATAATTTCACTCTTCTCAATGCTTAATCTGTTGTATTACACAACCTTTGAGTATTTAGCTTTATCAATGACATGTCCTTTAAAAATGTTTTAGAGATCCTACCAGTCTTTGAAAACATCCTTGTTCCTTGTTTCAGTTCCAGTTTTATGTATATATTCTGCCTTGCACCTGATTATTCCAACAATTGATGGATGGCCTTGGGAATCTAATTCTGGTATTGATAGTCTTTACTGATTGTCTCCCCTCGTAGCTGATTTCTTCATTATTGTGTAAATTTAGATCATGAGCTCATGTTTAGCTAAACAGCTGACCTTGTAAGACGCTTAGGTGTGAACGCTCGTAAGCTTCCGCAGAAAGACGGCAAAGATTTATTGGTGTCCCTCCAATGAGTTGCCCACGAGGACACCGTTTTCTACAAGTGTTGGTCCAATACGCCCTCTAGAGGAAGGGGACTCCGACAGGGCTGATTGGCGGCCCCCGATCTGGGGCAGGGGCAGTGGGCAGCCTGTGGCCCGGTCTGGAGCCTCTTTGCATGTGTCCCTGGGACACATCTGCCTGCGAACTTCGGTCACCTGGCAGGAAGCTACGATGCCCAGACCTATGGTTAGCTGTGCAGCGAGGTGTACTGTGAGGACAGGTTCCACACACACTTCAAGTAAGAGGTCGGCCTGAGTGGAAAGGTGAGAGTTTGGGCAGCTGTGCAGACAAAGAAGGCACACTTTGGCCTGGGCCTAAATGCTTGTGACACCCCACTGGACCTGCCGTGCTCTGAGGGCCCTGCCCTGGGCCCCCTGCTCCCCTGCCCTTTGTTCAGTCACAGCAGAGATGGCCACACCCACTCCTTCAGTGAGGGCAGAGTTCCAACCACCCTCAGCCCCGCCCCCTCTCCACAGGTTACCATGGACTACAGAGGCTGCATCCTGAGGCCAGGGCGTTCCGACAATGCCAAGGGCAGACATGATGACCTTAAATGATTTCCTCTTGTGTCAGGTTTGGTAAACTTTAGGAGCTAGGAAATGGTCCACTTTACAGAAATGTTCAAATTTACTGGCATTTCTTATATTCTCTGCTATAACATTGTCCTGATTCTTTCTGTATATTCTATACTTATGTTTTTGTTTTCCTTAATCAAAGTGTGTCTTTTCAATCTTTTCAAAGAAGATTCTTTGGACTTACTAAATCACCTGAATTTTATACGTTTTCTGTTGTATTAAGTTCTGCTCATATCTTTATTTATCTTTTTTCTATGTTCTCAGGGTTTATTGTTTTGATCTTCTGATGTCAATTAAAACACTTGGTTATTCATTTTAATAAATATTTTACTTATAAAGATTGGAACTTTTGAAGATTCCAGCTTACTTGTAAGTTTCTAAGGGTCAGGTCCTCTCCATTGTTGCTGGCCTAAGGTTTAGTTCACCATATAGCAATGTATATATTGACCTATTTTCCCCTCGACTTTCTGTGATTCCCTACATCTCACCTTTCTTTGCAGACAAGCCATTTGAAATACCCTTAACTTATTTCACAGCCAATAAGTCATTGAAATAATGTGTATTTTTAGAGAAATCTTCTTATATAATTAGGCAGAAAATCTCACCTGCCATAGTTTTCAAAACAGCATAATTTCACTCTTCTCAATGCTTAATCTGTTGTATTACACAACCTTTGAGTATTTAGCTTTATCAATGACATGTACTTTAAAAATGTTTTAGAGATCCTACCAGTCTTTGAAAACATCCTTGTTCCTTGTTTCAGTTCCAGTTTTATGTATATATTCTGCCTTGCACCTGATTATTCCAACAATTGATGGATGGCCTGGGAATCTAATTCTGGTATTGATAGTCTTTACTGATTGTCTCCCCTCGTAGCTGATTTTTTCATTATTGTGTAAATTTAGATCATGAGGTCATGTTTAGCTAAACAGCTGACCTTGTAAGACGCTTAGGTGCGAACGCTCGTAAGCTTCAGGAGAAAGTCGGCAAAATTTATTTGTGTCCCTCCAATGAGTTGCCCACGAGGACACCGTTTTCTACAAGTGTTGGTCCAATACTCCCTCTAAAGGAAGGGGATTCCGACAGGGCTGATTGGCGGCCCCCGATCTGGGGCAGGGGCAGTGGGCAGCCTGTGGCCCGGTCTGGAGCCTCTTTGCATGTGTCCCTGGGACACATCTGCCTGCGAACTTCGGTCACCTGGCAGGAAGCTACGATGCCCAGACCTATGGTTAGCTGTGCAGCGAGGTGTACTGTGAGGACAGGTTCCACACACACTTCAAGTAAGAGGTCGGCCTGAGTGGAAAGGTGAGAGTTTGGGCAGCTGTGCAGACAAAGAAGGCACACTTTGGCCTGGGCCTAAATGCTTGTGACACCCCGCTGGACCTGCCGTGCACTGAGGGCCCTGCCCTGGGCCCCCTGCTCCCCTGCCCTTTGTTCAGTCACAGCAGAGATGGCCACACCCACTCCTTCAGTGAGGGCAGAGTTCCAACCACCCTCAGCCCCGCCCCCTCTCCACAGGTTACCATGGACTACAGAGGCTGCATCCTGAGGCCAGGGCGTTCCGACAATGCCAAGGGCAGACATGATGACCTTAAATGATTTCCTCTTGTGTCAGGTTTGGTAAACTTTAGGAGCTAGGAAATGGTCCACTTTACAGAAATGTTCAAATTTACTGGCATTTCTTATATTCTCTGCTATAACATTGTCCTGATTCTTTCTGTATATTCTATACTTATGTTTTTGTTTTCCTTAATCAAAGTGTGTCTTCTCAATCTTTTCAAAGAAGATTCTTTGGACTTACTAAATCACCTGAATTTTATACGTTTTCTGTTGTATTAAGTTCTGCTCATATCTTTATTTATCTTTTTTCTATGTTCTCAGGGTTTATTGTTTTGATCTTCTGATGTCAATTAAAACACTTGGTTATTCATTTTAATAAATATTTTACTTATAAAGATTTGAACTTTTGAAGATTCCAGCTTACTTGTAAGTTTCTAAGGCTCAGGTCCTCTCCATTGTTGCTGGCCTAAGGTTTAGTTCACCATATAGCAATGTATATATTGACCTATTTTCCCCTCGACTTTCTGTGATTCCCTACATCTCACCTTTCTTTGCAGACAAGCCATTTGAAATACCCTTAACTTATTTCACAGCCAATAAGTCATTGAAATAATGTGTATTTTTAGAGAAATCTTCTTATATAATTAGGCAGAAAATCTCACCTGCCATAGTTTTCAAAACAGCATAATTTCACTCTTCTCAATGCTTAATCTGTTGTATTACACAACCTTTGAGTATTTAGCTTTATCAATGACATGTCCTTTAAAAATGTTTTAGAGATCCTACCAGTCTTTGAAAACATCCTTGTTCCTTGTTTCAGTTCCAGTTTTATGTATATATTCTGCCTTGCACCTGATTATTCCAACAATTGATGGATGGCCTGGGAATCTAATTCTGGTATTGATAGTCTTTACTGATTGTCTCCCCTCGTAGCTGATTTTTTCATTATTGTGTAAATTTAGATCATGAGGTCATGTTTAGCTAAACAGCTGACCTTGTAAGACGCTTAGGTGCGAACGCTCGTAAGCTTCAGGAGAAAGTCGGCAAAATTTATTTGTGTCCCTCCAATGAGTTGCCCACGAGGACACCGTTTTCTACAAGTGTTGGTCCAATACTCCCTCTAAAGGAAGGGGATTCCGACAGGGCTGATTGGCGGCCCCCGATCTGGGGCAGGGGCAGTGGGCAGCGTGTGGCCCGGTCTGGAGCCTCTTTGCATGTGTCCCTGGGACACATCTGCCTGCGAACTTCGGTCACCTGGCAGGAAGCTACGATGCCCAGACCTATGGTTAGCTGTGCAGCGAGGTGTACTGTGAGGACAGGTTCCACACACACTTCAAGTAAGAGGTCGGCCTGAGTGGAAAGGTGAGAGTTTGGGCAGCTGTGCAGACAAAGAAGGCACACTTTGGCCTGGGCCTAAATGCTTGTGACACCCCGCTGGACCTGCCGTGCACTGAGGGCCCTGCCCTGGGCCCCCTGCTCCCCTGCCCTTTGTTCAGTCACAGCAGAGATGGCCACACCCACTCCTTCAGTGAGGGCAGAGTTCCAACCACCCTCAGCCCCGCCCCCTCTCCACAGGTTACCATGGACTACAGAGGCTGCATCCTGAGGCCAGGGCGTTCTGACAATGCCAAGGGCAGACATGATGACCTTAAATGATTTCCTCTTGTGTCAGGTTTGGTAAAATTTAGGAGCTAGGAAATGGTCCACTTTACAGAAATGTTCAAATTTACTGGCATTTCTTATATTCTCTGCTATAACATTGTCCTGATTCTTTCTGTATATTCTATACTTATGTTTTTGTTTTCCTTAATCAAAGTGTGTCTTTTCAATCTTTTCAAAGAAGATTCTTTGGACTTACTAAATCACCTGAATTTTATACGTTTTCTGTTGTATTAAGTTCTGCTCATATCTTTATTTATCTTTTTTCTATGTTCTCAGGGTTTATTGTTTTGATCTTCTGATGTCAATTAAAACACTTGGTTATTCATTTTAATAAATATTTTACTTATAAAGATTTGAACTTTTGAAGATTCCAGCTTACTTGTAAGTTTCTAAGGGTCAGGTCCTCTCCATTGTTGCTGGCCTAAGGTTTAGTTCACCATATAGCAATGTATATATTGACCTATTTTCCCCTCGACTTTCTGTGATTCCCTACATCTCACCTTTCTTTGCAGACAAGCCATTTGAAATACCCTTAACTTATTTCACAGCCAATAAGTCATTGAAATAATGTGTATTTTTAGAGAAATCTTCTTATATAATTAGGCAGAAAATCTCACCTGCCATAGTTTTCAAAACAGCATAATTTCACTCTTCTCAATGCTTAATCTGTTGTATTACACAACCTTTGAGTATTTAGCTTTATCAATGACATGTCCTTTAAAAATGTTTTAGAGATCCTACCAGTCTTTGAAAACATCCTTGTTCCTTGTTTCAGTTCCAGTTTTATGTATATATTCTGCCTTGCACCTGATTATTCCAACAATTGATGGATGGCCTTGGGAATCTAATTCTGGTATTGATAGTCTTTACTGATTGTCTCCCCTCGTAGCTGATTTCTTCATTATTGTGTAAATTTAGATCATGAGCTCATGTTTAGCTAAACAGCTGACCTTGTAAGACGCTTAGGTGTGAACGCTCGTAAGCTTCCGCAGAAAGACGGCAAAGATTTATTGGTGTCCCTCCAATGAGTTGCCCACGAGGACACCGTTTTCTACAAGTGTTGGTCCAATACGCCCTCTAGAGGAAGGGGACTCCGACAGGGCTGATTGGCAGCCCCCGATCTGGGGCAGGGGCAGTGGGCAGCCTGTGGCCCGGTCTGGAGCCTCTTTGCATGTGTCCCTGGGACACATCTGCCTGCGAACTTCGGTCACCTGGCAGGAAGCTACGATGCCCAGACCTATGGTTAGCTGTGCAGCGAGGTGTACTGTGAGGACAGGTTCCACACACACTTCAAGTAAGAGGTCGGCCTGAGTGGAAAGGTGAGAGTTTGGGCAGCTGTGCAGACAAAGAAGGCACACTTTGGCCTGGGCCTAAATGCTTGTGACACCCCGCTGGACCTGCCGTGCACTGAGGGCCCTGCCCTGGGCCCCCTGCTCCCCTGCCCTTTGTTCAGTCACAGCAGAGATGGCCACACCCACTCCTTCAGTGAGGGCAGAGTTCCAACCACCCTCAGCCCCGCCCCCTCTCCACAGGTTACCATGGACTACAGAGGCTGCATCCTGAGGCCAGGGCGTTCTGACAATGCCAAGGGCAGACATGATGACCTTAAATGATTTCCTCTTGTGTCAGGTTTGGTAAAATTTAGGAGCTAGGAAATGGTCCACTTTACAGAAATGTTCAAATTTACTGGCATTTCTTATATTCTCTGCTATAACATTGTCCTGATTCTTTCTGTATATTCTATACTTATGTTTTTGTTTTCCTTAATCAAAGTGTGTCTTTTCAATCTTTTCAAAGAAGATTCTTTGGACTTACTAAATCACCTGAATTTTATACGTTTTCTGTTGTATTAAGTTCTGCTCATATCTTTATTTATCTTTTTTCTATGTTCTCAGGGTTTATTGTTTTGATCTTCTGATGTCAATTAAAACACTTGGTTATTCATTTTAATAAATATTTTACTTATAAAGATTTGAACTTTTGAAGATTCCAGCTTACTTGTAAGTTTCTAAGGGTCAGGTCCTCTCCATTGTTGCTGGCCTAAGGTTTAGTTCACCATATAGCAATGTATATATTGACCTATTTTCCCCTCGACTTTCTGTGATTCCCTACATCTCACCTTTCTTTGCAGACAAGCCATTTGAAATACCCTTAACTTATTTCACAGCCAATAAGTCATTGAAATAATGTGTATTTTTAGAGAAATCTTCTTATATAATTAGGCAGAAAATCTCACCTGCCATAGTTTTCAAAACAGCATAATTTCACTCTTCTCAATGCTTAATCTGTTGTATTACACAACCTTTGAGTATTTAGCTTTATCAATGACATGTCCTTTAAAAATGTTTTAGAGATCCTACCAGTCTTTGAAAACATCCTTGTTCCTTGTTTCAGTTCCAGTTTTATGTATATATTCTGCCTTGCACCTGATTATTCCAACAATTGATGGATGGCCTTGGGAATCTAATTCTGGTATTGATAGTCTTTAATGATTGTCTCCCCTCGTAGCTGATTTCTTCATTATTGTGTAAATTTAGATCATGAGCTCATGTTTAGCTAAACAGCTGACCTTGTAAGACGCTTAGGTGTGAACGCTCGTAAGCTTCCGCAGAAAGACGGCAAAGATTTATTGGTGTCCCTCCAATGAGTTGCCCACGAGGACACCGTTTTCTACAAGTGTTGGTCCAATACGCCCTCTAGAGGAAGGGGACTCCGACAGGGCTGATTGGCGGCCCCCGATCTGGGGCAGGGGCAGTGGGCAGCCTGTGGCCCGGTCTGGAGCCTCTTTGCATGTGTCCCTGGGACACATCTGCCTGCGAACTTCGGTCACCTGGCAGGAAGCTACGATGCCCAGACCTATGGTTAGCTGTGCAGCGAGGTGTACTGTGAGGACAGGTTCCACACACACTTCAAGTAAGAGGTCGGCCTGAGTGGAAAGGTGAGAGTTTGGGCAGCTGTGCAGACAAAGAAGGCACACTTTGGCCTGGGCCTAAATGCTTGTGACACCCCACTGGACCTGCCGTGCTCTGAGGGCCCTGCCCTGGGCCCCCTGCTCCCCTGCCCTTTGTTCAGTCACAGCAGAGATGGCCACACCCACTCCTTCAGTGAGGGCAGAGTTCCAACCACCCTCAGCCCCGCCCCCTCTCCACAGGTTACCATGGACTACAGAGGCTGCATCCTGAGGCCAGGGCGTTCCGACAATGCCAAGGGCAGACATGATGACCTTAAATGATTTCCTCTTGTGTCAGGTTTGGTAAACTTTAGGAGCTAGGAAATGGTCCACTTTACAGAAATGTTCAAATTTACTGGCATTTCTTATATTCTCTGCTATAACATTGTCCTGATTCTTTCTGTATATTCTATACTTATGTTTTTGTTTTCCTTAATCAAAGTGTGTCTTTTCAATCTTTTCAAAGAAGATTCTTTGGACTTACTAAATCACCTGAATTTTATACGTTTTCTGTTGTATTAAGTTCTGCTCATATCTTTATTTATCTTTTTTCTATGTTCTCAGGGTTTATTGTTTTGATCTTCTGATGTCAATTAAAACACTTGGTTATTCATTTTAATAAATATTTTACTTATAAAGATTGGAACTTTTGAAGATTCCAGCTTACTTGTAAGTTTCTAAGGGTCAGGTCCTCTCCATTGTTGCTGGCCTAAGGTTTAGTTCACCATATAGCAATGTATATATTGACCTATTTTCCCCTCGACTTTCTGTGATTCCCTACATCTCACCTTTCTTTGCAGACAAGCCATTTGAAATACCCTTAACTTATTTCACAGCCAATAAGTCATTGAAATAATGTGTATTTTTAGAGAAATCTTCTTATATAATTAGGCAGAAAATCTCACCTGCCATAGTTTTCAAAACAGCATAATTTCACTCTTCTCAATGCTTAATCTGTTGTATTACACAACCTTTGAGTATTTAGCTTTATCAATGACATGTCCTTTAAAAATGTTTTAGAGATCCTACCAGTCTTTGAAAACATCCTTGTTCCTTGTTTCAGTTCCAGTTTTATGTATATATTCTGCCTTGCACCTGATTATTCCAACAATTGATGGATGGCCTGGGAATCTAATTCTGGTATTGATAGTCTTTACTGATTGTCTCCCCTCGTAGCTGATTTTTTCATTATTGTGTAAATTTAGATCATGAGGTCATGTTTAGCTAAACAGCTGACCTTGTAAGACGCTTAGGTGCGAACGCTCGTAAGCTTCAGGAGAAAGTCGGCAAAATTTATTTGTGTCCCTCCAATGAGTTGCCCACGAGGACACCGTTTTCTACAAGTGTTGGTCCAATACTCCCTCTAAAGGAAGGGGATTCCGACAGGGCTGATTGGCGGCCCCCGATCTGGGGCAGGGGCAGTGGGCAGCCTGTGGCCCGGTCTGGAGCCTCTTTGCATGTGTCCCTGGGACACATCTGCCTGCGAACTTCGGTCACGTCGCAGGAAACTACGATGCCCAGAACTATGGTTAGCTGTGCAGCGAGGTGAACTGTGAGGACAGGTTCCACACACACTTCAAGTAAGAGGTCGGCCTGAGTGGAAAGGTGAGAGTTTGGGCAGCTGTGCAGACAAAGAAGGCGCCCTTTGGCCTGGGCCTAAATGCTTGTGACACCCCACTGGACCTGCCGTGCTCTGAGGGCCCTGCCCTGGGCCCCCTGCTCCCCTGCCCTTTGTTCAGTCACAGCAGAGATGGCCACACCCACTCCTTCAGTGAGGGCAGAGTTCCAACCACCCTCAGCCCCGCCCCCTCTCCACAGGTTACCATGGACTACAGAGGCTGCATCCTGAGGCCAGGGCGTTCCGACAATGCCAAGGGCAGACATGATGACCTTAAATGATTTCCTCTTGTGTCAGGTTTGGTAAACTTTAGGAGCTAGGAAATGGTCCACTTTACAGAAATGTTCAAATTTACTGGCATTTCTTATATTCTCTGCTATAACATTGTCCTGATTCTTTCTGTATATTCTATACTTATGTTTTTGTTTTCCTTAATCAAAGTGTGTCTTTTCAATCTTTTCAAAGAAGATTCTTTGGACTTACTAAATCACCTGAATTTTATACGTTTTCTGTTGTATTAAGTTCTGCTCATATCTTTATTTATCTTTTTTCTATGTTCTCAGGGTTTATTGTTTTGATCTTCTGATGTCAATTAAAACACTTGGTTATTCATTTTAATAAATATTTTACTTATAAAGATTTGAACTTTTGAAGATTCCAGCTTACTTGTAAGTTTCTAAGGGTCAGGTCCTCTCCATTGTTGCTGGCCTAAGGTTTAGTTCACCATATAGCAATGTATATATTGACCTATTTTCCCCTCGACTTTCTGTGATTCCCTACATCTCACCTTTCTTTGCAGACAAGCCATTTGAAATACCCTTAACTTATTTCACAGCCAATAAGTCATTGAAATAATGTGTATTTTTAGAGAAATCTTCTTATATAATTAGGCAGAAAATCTCACCTGCCATAGTTTTCAAAACAGCGTAATTTCACTCTTCTCAATGCTTAATCTGTTGTATTACACAACCTTTGAGTATTTAGCTTTATCAATGACATGTACTTTAAAAATGTTTTAGAGATCCTACCAGTCTTTGAAAACATCCTTGTTCCTTCTTTCAGTTCCAGTTTTATGTATATATTCTGCCTTGCACCTGATTATTCCAACAATTGATGGATGGCCTGGGAATCTAATTCTGGTATTGATAGTCTTTACTGATTGTCTCCCCTCGTAGCTGATTTTTTCATTATTGTGTAAATTTAGATCATGAGGTCATGTTTAGCTAAATAGCTGACCTTGTAAGACGCTTAGGTGCGAACGCTCGTAAGCTTCAGGAGAAAGTCGGCAAAATTTATTTGTGTCCCTCCAATGAGTTGCCCACGAGGACACCGTTTTCTACAAGTGTTGGTCCAATACTCCCTCTAAAGGAAGGGGATTCCGACAGGGCTGATTGGCGGCCCCCGATCTGGGGCAGGGGCAGTGGGCAGCCTGTGGCCCGGTCTGGAGCCTCTTTGCATGTGTCCCTGGGACACATCTGCCTGCGAACTTCGGTCACCTGGCAGGAAGCTACGATGCCCAGACCTATGGTTAGCTGTGCAGCGAGGTGTACTGTGAGGACAGGTTCCACACACACTTCAAGTAAGAGGTCGGCCTGAGTGGAAAGGTGAGAGTTTGGGCAGCTGTGCAGACAAAGAAGGCACACTTTGGCCTGGGCCTAAATGCTTGTGACACCCCGCTGGACCTGCCGTGCACTGAGGGCCCTGCCCTGGGCCCCCTGCTCCCCTGCCCTTTGTTCAGTCACAGCAGAGATGGCCACACCCACTCCTTCAGTGAGGGCAGAGTTCCAACCACCCTCAGCCCCGCCCCCTCTCCACAGGTTACCATGGACTACAGAGGCTGCATCCTGAGGCCAGGGCGTTCCGACAATGCCAAGGGCAGACATGATGACCTTAAATGATTTCCTCTTGTGTCAGGTTTGGTAAACTTTAGGAGCTAGGAAATGGTCCACTTTACAGAAATGTTCAAATTTACTGGCATTTCTTATATTCTCTGCTATAACATTGTCCTGATTCTTTCTGTATATTCTATACTTATGTTTTTGTTTTCCTTAATCAAAGTGTGTCTTTTCAATCTTTTCAAAGAAGATTCTTTGGACTTACTAAATCACCTGAATTTTATACGTTTTCTGTTGTATTAAGTTCTGCTCATATCTTTATTTATCTTTTTTCTATGTTCTCAGGGTTTATTGTTTTGATCTTCTGATGTCAATTAAAACACTTGGTTATTCATTTTAATAAATATTTTACTTATAAAGATTTGAACTTTTGAAGATTCCAGCTTACTTGTAAGTTTCTAAGGGTCAGGTCCTCTCCATTGTTGCTGGCCTAAGGTTTAGT
This sequence comes from Mesoplodon mirus, assembly GCF_964341445.2. NCBI lineage: Eukaryota > Metazoa > Chordata > Mammalia > Artiodactyla > Ziphiidae > Mesoplodon > Mesoplodon mirus. The sequence continues at coordinate 175,554,857 of NC_138976.1, read as the reverse complement.
TCACCATATAGCAATGTATATATTGACCTATTTTCCCCTCGACTTTCTGTGATTCCCTACATCTCACCTTTCTTTGCAGACAAGCCATTTGAAATACCCTTAACTTATTTCACAGCCAATAAGTCATTGAAATAATGTGTATTTTTAGAGAAATCTTCTTATATAATTAGGCAGAAAATCTCACCTGCCATAGTTTTCAAAACAGCATAATTTCACTCTTCTCAATGCTTAATCTGTTGTATTACACAACCTTTGAGTATTTAGCTTTATCAATGACATGTACTTTAAAAATATTTTAGAGATCCTACCAGTCTTTGAAAACATCCTTGTTCCTTGTTTCAGGTCCAGTTTTATGTATATATTCTGCCTTGCACCTGATTATCCCAACAATTGATGGATGGCCTTGGGAATTTAATTCTGGTATTGATAGTCTTTACTGATTGTCTCCCCTCGTAGCTGATTTTTTCATTATTGTGTAAATTTAGATCATGAGCTCATGTTTAGCTAAACAGCTGACCTTGTAAGACGCTTAGGTGTGAACGCTCGTAAGCTTCCGCAGAAAGACGGCAAAGATTTATTTGTGTCCCTCCAATGAGTTGCCCACGAGGACACCGTTTTCTACAAGTGTTGGTCCAATACTCCCTCTAGAGGAAGGGGACTACGACAGGGCTGAATGGCGGCCCCCGATCTGCGGCAGGGGCAGTGGGCAGCCTGTGGCCCGGGCTGGAGCCTCTTTGCATGTGTCCCTGGGACACATCTGCCTGCGAACTTCGGTCTCCTGGCAGGAAACTACGATGCCCAGAACTATGGTTAGCTGTGCAGCGAGGTGAACTGTGAGGACAGGTTCCACACATACTTCAAGTAAGAGGTCGGCCTGAGTGGAAAGGTGAGAGTTTGGGCAGCTGTGCAGACAAAGAAGGCGCACTTTGGCCTGGGCCTAAATGCTTGTGACACCCCACTGGACCTGCCGTGCTCTGAGGGCCCTGCCCTGGGAACCCTGCTCCCCTGCCCTTTGTTCAGTCACAGCAGAGATGGCCACACCCACTCCTTCAGTGAGGGCAGAGTTCCAACCACCCTCAGCCCCGCCCCCTCTCCACAGGTTACCATGGACTACAGAGGCTGCATCCTGAGGCCAGGGCGTTCCGACAATGCCAAGGGCAGACATGATGACCTTAAATGATTTCCTCTTGTGTCAGGTTTGGTAAACTTTAGGAGCTAGGAAATGGTCCACTTTACAGAAATGTTCAAATTTACTGGCATTTCTTATATTCTCTGCTATAACATTGTCCTGATTCTTTCTGTATATTCTATACTTATGTTTTTGTTTTCCTTAATCAAAGTGTGTCTTTTCAATCTTTTCAAAGAAGATTCTTTGGACTTACTAAATCACCTGAATTTTATACGTTTTCTGTTGTATTAAGTTCTGCTCATATCTTTATTTATCTTTTTTCTATGTTCTCAGGGTTTATTGTTTTGATCTTCTGATGTCAATTAAAACACTTGGTTATTCATTTTAATAAATATTTTACTTATAAAGATTTGAACTTTTGAAGATTCCAGCTTACTTGTAAGTTTCTAAGGGTCAGGTCCTCTCCATTGTTGCTGGCCTAAGGTTTAGTTCACCATATAGCAATGTATATATTGACCTATTTTCCCCTCGACTTTCTGTGATTCCCTACATCTCACCTTTCTTTGCAGACAAGCCATTTGAAATACCCTTAACTTATTTCACAGCCAATAAGTCATTGAAATAATGTGTATTTTTAGAGAAATCTTCTTATATAATTAGGCAGAAAATCTCACCTGCCATAGTTTTCAAAACAGCATAATTTCACTCTTCTCAATGCTTAATCTGTTGTATTACACAACCTTTGAGTATTTAGCTTTATCAATGACATGTCCTTTAAAAATGTTTTAGAGATCCTACCAGTCTTTGAAAACATCCTTGTTCCTTGTTTCAGGTCCAGTTTTATGTATATATTCTGCCTTGCACCTGATTATCCCAACAATTGATGGATGGCCTTGGGAATCTAATTCTGGTATTGATAGTCTTTACTGATTGTCTCCCCTCGTAGCTGATTTTTTCATTATTGTGTAAATTTAGATCATGAGCTCATGTTTAGCTAAACAGCTGACCTTGTAAGACGCTTAGGTGTGAACGCTCGTAAGCTTCCGCAGAAAGACGGCAAAGATTTATTGGTGTCCCTCCAATGAGTTGCCCACGAGGACACCGTTTTCTACAAGTGTTGGTCCAATACTCCCTCTAGAGGAAGGGGACTCCGACAGGGCTGATTGGCGGCCCCTGATCTGCGGCAGGGGCAGTGGGCAGCCTGTGGCCCGGGCTGGAGCCTCTTTGCATGTGTCCCTGGGACACATCTGCCTGCGAACTTCGGTCACCTGGCAGGAAACTACGATGCCCAGAACTATGGTTAGCTGTGCAGCGAGGCGAACTGTGAGGACAGGTTCCACACATACTTCAAGTAAGAGGTCGGCCTGAGTGGAAAGGTGGGAGTTTGGGCAGCTGTGCAGACAAAGAAGGCGCCCTTTGGCCTGGGCCTAAATGCTTGTGACACCCCACTGGACCTGCCGTGCTCTGAGGGCCCTGCCCTGGGAACCCTGCTCCCCTGCCCTTTGTTCAGTCACAGCAGAGATGGCCACACCCACTCCTTCAGTGAGGGCAGAGTTCCAACCACCCTCAGCCCCGCCCCCTCTCCACAGGTTACCATGGACTACAGAGGCTGCATCCTGAGGCTAGGGCGTTCCGAAAATGCCAAGGGCAGACATGATGACCTTAAATGATTTCCTCTTGTATCAGGTTTGGTAAACTTTAGGAGCTAGGAAATGGTCCACTTTACAGAAATGTTCAAATTTACTGGCATTTCTTATATTCTCTGCTATAACATTGTCCTGATTCTTTCTGTATATTCTATACTTATGTTTTTGTTTTCCTTAATCAAAGTGTGTCTTTTCAATCTTTTCAAAGAAGATTCTTTGGACTTACTAAATCACCTGAATTTTATACGTTTTCTGTTGTATTAAGTTCTGCTCATATCTTTATTTATCTTTTTTCTATGTTCTCAGGGTTTATTGTTTTGATCTTCTGATGTCAATTAAAACACTTGGTTATTCATTTTAATAAATATTTTACTTATAAAGATTTGAACTTTTGAAGATTCCAGCTTACTTGTAAGTTTCTAAGGGTCAGGTCCTCTCCATTGTTGCTGGCCTAAAGTTTAGTTCACCATATAGCAATGTATATATTGACCTATTTTCCCCTCGACTTTCTGTGATTCCCTACATCTCACCTTTCTTTGCAGACAAGCCATTTGAAATACACTTAACTTATTTCACAGCCAATAAGTCATTGAAATAATGTGTATTTTTAGAGAAATCTTCTTATATAATTAGGCAGAAAATCTCACCTGCCATAGTTTTCAAAACAGCATAATTTCACTCTTCTCAATGCTTAATCTGTTGTATTACACAACCTTTGAGTATTTAGCTTTATCAATGACATGTCCTTTAAAAATGTTTTAGAGATCCTACCAGTCTTTGAAAACATCCTTGTTCCTTGTTTCAGTTCCAGTTTTATGTATATATTCTGCCTTGCACCTGATTATTCCAACAATTGATGGATGGCCTTGGGAATCTAATTCTGGTATTGATAGTCTTTACTGATTGTCTCCCCTCGTAGCTGATTTCTTCATTATTGTGTAAATTTAGATCATGAGCTCATGTTTAGCTAAACAGCTGACCTTGTAAGACGCTTAGGTGTGAACGCTCGTAAGCTTCCGCAGAAAGACGGCAAAGATTTATTGGTGTCCCTCCAATGAGTTGCCCACGAGGACACCGTTTTCTACAAGTGTTGGTCCAATACGCCCTCTAGAGGAAGGGGACTCCGACAGGGCTGATTGGCGGCCCCCGATCTGGGGCAGGGGCAGTGGGCAGCCTGTGGCCCGGTCTGGAGCCTCTTTGCATGTGTCCCTGGGACACATCTGCCTGCGAACTTCGGTCACCTGGCAGGAAGCTACGATGCCCAGACCTATGGTTAGCTGTGCAGCGAGGTGTACTGTGAGGACAGGTTCCACACACACTTCAAGTAAGAGGTCGGCCTGAGTGGAAAGGTGAGAGTTTGGGCAGCAGTGCAGACAAAGAAGGCACACTTTGGCCTGGGCCTAAATGCTTGTGACACCCCACTGGACCTGCCGTGCTCTGAGGGCCCTGCCCTGGGCCCCCTGCTCCCCTGCCCTTTGTTCAGTCACAGCAGAGATGGCCACACCCACTCCTTCAGTGAGGGCAGAGTTCCAACCACCCTCAGCCCCGCCCCCTCTCCACAGGTTACCATGGACTACAGAGGCTGCATCCTGAGGCCAGGGCGTTCCGACAATGCCAAGGGCAGACATGATGACCTTAAATGATTTCCTCTTGTGTCAGGTTTGGTAAACTTTAGGAGCTAGGAAATGGTCCACTTTACAGAAATGTTCAAATTTACTGGCATTTCATATATTCTCTGCTATAACATTGTCCTGATTCTTTCTGTATATTCTATACTTATGTTTTTGTTTTCCTTAATCAAAGTGTGTCTTTTCAATCTTTTCAAAGAAGATTCTTTGGACTTACTAAATCACCTGAATTTTATACGTTTTCTGTTGTATTAAGTTCTGCTCATATCTTTATTTATCTTTTTTCTATGTTCTCAGGGTTTATTGTTTTGATCTTCTGATGTCAATTAAAACACTTGGTTATTCATTTTAATAAATATTTTACTTATAAAGATTGGAACTTTTGAAGATTCCAGCTTACTTGTAAGTTTCTAAGGGTCAGGTCCTCTCCATTGTTGCTGGCCTAAGGTTTAGTTCACCATATAGCAATGTATATATTGACCTATTTTCCCCTCGACTTTCTGTGATTCCCTACATCTCACCTTTCTTTGCAGACAAGCCATTTGAAATACCCTTAACTTATTTCACAGCCAATAAGTCATTGAAATAATGTGTATTTTTAGAGAAATCTTCTTCTATAATTAGGCAGAAAATCTCACCTGCCATAGTTTTCAAAACAGCATAATTTCACTCTTCTCAATGCTTAATCTGTTGTATTACACAACTTTGAGTATTTAGCTTTATCAATGACATGTACTTTAAAAATGTTTTAGAGATCCTACCAGTCTTTGAAAACATCCTTGTTCCTTGTTTCAGTTCCAGTTTTATGTATATATTCTGCCTTGCACCTGATTATTCCAACAATTGATGGATGGCCTTGGGAATCTAATTCTGGTATTGATAGTCTTTACTGATTGTCTCCCCTCGTAGCTGACTTCTTCATTATTGTGTAAATTTAGATCATGAGCTCATGTTTAGCTAAACAGCTGACCTTGTAAGACGCTTAGGTGTGAACGCTCGTAAGCTTCCGCAGAAAGACGGCAAAGATTTATTTGTGTCCCTCCAATGAGTTGCCCACGAGGACACCGTTTTCTACAAGTGTTGGTCCAATACTCCCTCTAGAGGAAGGGGACTACGACAGGGCTGAATGGCGGCCCCCGATCTGCGGCAGGGGCAGTGGGCAGCCTGTGGCCCGGGCTGGAGCCTCTTTGCATGTGTCCCTGGGACACATCTGCCTGCGAACTTCGGTCTCCTGGCAGGAAACTACGATGCCCAGAACTATGGTTAGCTGTGCAGCGAGGTGAACTGTGAGGACAGGTTCCACACATACTTCAAGTAAGAGGTCGGCCTGAGTGGAAAGGTGAGAGTTTGGGCAGCTGTGCAGACAAAGAAGGCGCACTTTGGCCTGGGCCTAAATGCTTGTGACACCCCACTGGACCTGCCGTGCTCTGAGGGCCCTGCCCTGGGAACCCTGCTCCCCTGCCCTTTGTTCAGTCACAGCAGAGATGGCCACACCCACTCCTTCAGTGAGGGCAGAGTTCCAACCACCCTCAGCCCCGCCCCCTCTCCACAGGTTACCATGGACTACAGAGGCTGCATCCTGAGGCCAGGGCGTTCCGACAATGCCAAGGGCAGACATGATGACCTTAAATGATTTCCTCTTGTGTCAGGTTTGGTAAACTTTAGGAGCTAGGAAATGGTCCACTTTACAGAAATGTTCAAATTTACTGGCATTTCTTATATTCTCTGCTATAACATTGTCCTGATTCTTTCTGTATATTCTATACTTATGTTTTTGTTTTCCTTAATCAAAGTGTGTCTTTTCAATCTTTTCAAAGAAGATTCTTTGGACTTACTAAATCACCTGAATTTTATACGTTTTCTGTTGTATTAAGTTCTGCTCATATCTTTATTTATCTTTTTTCTATGTTCTCAGGGTTTATTGTTTTGATCTTCTGATGTCAATTAAAACACTTGGTTATTCATTTTAATAAATATTTTACTTATAAAGATTTGAACTTTTGAAGATTCCAGCTTACTTGTAAGTTTCTAAGGGTCAGGTCCTCTCCATTGTTGCTGGCCTAAGGTTTAGTTCACCATATAGCAATGTATATATTGACCTATTTTCCCCTCGACTTTCTGTGATTCCCTACATCTCACCTTTCTTTGCAGACAAGCCATTTGAAATACCCTTAACTTATTTCACAGCCAATAAGTCATTGAAATAATGTGTATTTTTAGAGAAATCTTCTTATATAATTAGGCAGAAAATCTCACCTGCCATAGTTTTCAAAACAGCATAATTTCACTCTTCTCAATGCTTAATCTGTTGTATTACACAACCTTTGAGTATTTAGCTTTATCAATGACATGTCCTTTAAAAATGTTTTAGAGATCCTACCAGTCTTTGAAAACATCCTTGTTCCTTGTTTCAGGTCCAGTTTTATGTATATATTCTGCCTTGCACCTGATTATCCCAACAATTGATGGATGGCCTTGGGAATCTAATTCTGGTATTGATAGTCTTTACTGATTGTCTCCCCTCGTAGCTGATTTTTTCATTATTGTGTAAATTTAGATCATGAGCTCATGTTTAGCTAAACAGCTGACCTTGTAAGACGCTTAGGTGTGAACGCTCGTAAGCTTCCGCAGAAAGACGGCAAAGATTTATTTGTGTCCCTCCAATGAGTTGCCCACGAGGACACCGTTTTCTACAAGTGTTGGTCCAATACTCCCTCTAGAGGAAGGGGACTCCGACAGGGCTGATTGGCGGCCCCTGATCTGCGGCAGGGGCAGTGGGCAGCCTGTGGCCCGGGCTGGAGCCTCTTTGCATGTGTCCCTGGGACACATCTGCCTGCGAACTTCGGTCACCTGGCAGGAAACTACGATGCCCAGAACTATGGTTAGCTGTGCAGCGAGGCGAACTGTGAGGACAGGTTCCACACATACTTCAAGTAAGAGGTCGGCCTGAGTGGAAAGGTGGGAGTTTGGGCAGCTGTGCAGACAAAGAAGGCGCCCTTTGGCCTGGGCCTAAATGCTTGTGACACCCCACTGGACCTGCCGTGCTCTGAGGGCCCTGCCCTGGGAACCCTGCTCCCCTGCCCTTTGTTCAGTCACAGCAGAGATGGCCACACCCAGTCCTTCAGTGAGGGCAGAGTTCCAAACACCCTCAGCCCCGCCCCCTCTCCACAGGTTACCATGGACTACAGAGGCTGCATCCTGAGGCTAGGGCGTTCCGAAAATGCCAAGGGCAGACATGATGACCTTAAATGTTTTCCTCTTGTATCAGGTTTGGTAAACTTTAGGAGCTAGGAAATGGTCCACTTTACAGAAATGTTCAAATTTACTGGCATTTCTTATATTCTCTGCTATAACATTGTCCTGATTCTTTCTGTATATTCTATACTTATGTTTTTGTTTTCCTTAATCAAAGTGTGTCTTTTCAATCTTTTCAAAGAAGATTCTTTGGACTTACCAAATCACCTGAATTTTATACGTTTTCTGTTGTATTAAGTTCTGCTCATATCTTTATTTATCTTTTTTCTATGTTCTCAGGGTTTATTGTTTTGATCTTCTGATGTCAATTAAAACACTTGGTTATTCATTTTAATAAATATTTTACTTATAAAGATTTGAACTTTTGAAGATTCCAGCTTACTTGTAAGTTTCTAAGGGTCAGGTCCTCTCCATTGTTGCTGGCCTAAAGTTTAGTTCACCATATAGCAATGTATATATTGACCTATTTTCCCCTCGACTTTCTGTGATTCCCTACATCTCACCTTTCTTTGCAGACAAGCCATTTGAAATACACTTAACTTATTTCACAGCCAATAAGTCATTGAAATAATGTGTATTTTTAGAGAAATCTTCTTATATAATTAGGCAGAAAATCTCACCTGCCATAGTTTTCAAAACAGCATAATTTCACTCTTCTCAATGCTTAATCTGTTGTATTACACAACCTTTGAGTATTTAGCTTTATCAATGACATGTCCTTTAAAAATGTTTTAGAGATCCTACCAGTCTTTGAAAACATCCTTGTTCCTTGTTTCAGTTCCAGTTTTATGTATATATTCTGCCTTGCACCTGATTATTCCAACAATTGATGGATGGCCTTGGGAATCTAATTCTGGTATTGATAGTCTTTACTGATTGTCTCCCCTCCTAGCTGATTTCTTCATTATTGTGTAAATTTAGATCATGAGCTCATGTTTAGCTAAACAGCTGACCTTGTAAGACGCTTAGGTGTGAACGCTCGTAAGCTTCCGCAGAAAGACGGCAAAGATTTATTGGTGTCCCTCCAATGAGTTGCCCACGAGGACACCGTTTTCTACAAGTGTTGGTCCAATACGCCCTCTAGAGGAAGGGGACTCCGACAGGGCTGATTGGCGGCCCCCGATCTGGGGCAGGGGCAGTGGGCAGCCTGTGGCCCGGTCTGGAGCCTCTTTGCATGTGTCCCTGGGACACATCTGCCTGTGAACTTCGGTCACCTGGCAGGAAGCTACGATGCCCAGACCTATGGTTAGCTGTGCAGCGAGGTGTACTGTGAGGACAGGTTCCACACACACTTCAAGTAAGAGGTCGGCCTGAGTGGAAAGGTGAGAGTTTGGGCAGCTGTGCAGACAAAGAAGGCACACTTTGGCCTGGGCCTAAATGCTTGTGACACCCCACTGGACCTGCCGTGCTCTGAGGGCCCTGCCCTGGGCCCCCTGCTCCCCTGCCCTTTGTTCAGTCACAGCAGAGATGGCCACACCCACTCCTTCAGTGAGGGCAGAGTTCCAACCACCCTCAGCCCCGCCCCCTCTCCACAGGTTACCATGGACTACAGAGGCTGCATCCTGAGGCCAGGGCGTTCCGACAATGCCAAGGGCAGACATGATGACCTTAAATGATTTCCTCTTGTGTCAGGTTTGGTAAACTTTAGGAGCTAGGAAATGGTCCACTTTACAGAAATGTTCAAATTTACTGGCATTTCATATATTCTCTGCTATAACATTGTCCTGATTCTTTCTGTATATTCTATACTTATGTTTTTGTTTTCCTTAATCAAAGTGTGTCTTTTCAATCTTTTCAAAGAAGATTCTTTGGACTTACTAAATCACCTGAATTTTATACGTTTTCTGTTGTATTAAGTTCTGCTCATATCTTTATTTATCTTTTTTCTATGTTCTCAGGGTTTATTGTTTTGATCTTCTGATGTCAATTAAAACACTTGGTTATTCATTTTAATAAATATTTTACTTATAAAGATTTGAACTTTTGAAGATTCCAGCTTACTTGTAAGTTTCTAAGGGTCAGGTCCTCTCCATTGTTGCTGGCCTAAGGTTTAGTTCACCATATAGCAATGTATATATTGACCTATTTTCCCCTCGACTTTCTGTGATTCCCTACATCTCACCTTTCTTTGCAGACAAGCCATTTGAAATACCCTTAACTTATTTCACAGCCAATAAGTCATTGAAATAATGTGTATTTTTAGAGAAATCTTCTTCTATAATTAGGCAGAAAATCTCACCTGCCATAGTTTTCAAAACAGCATAATTTCACTCTTCTCAATGCTTAATCTGTTGTATTACACAACTTTGAGTATTTAGCTTTATCAATGACATGTACTTTAAAAATGTTTTAGAGATCCTACCAGTCTTTGAAAACATCCTTGTTCCTTGTTTCAGTTCCAGTTTTATGTATATATTCTGCCTTGCACCTGATTATTCCAACAATTGATGGATGGCCTTGGGAATCTAATTCTGGTATTGATAGTCTTTACTGATTGTCTCCCCTCGTAGCTGACTTCTTCATTATTGTGTAAATTTAGATCATGAGCTCATGTTTAGCTAAACAGCTGACCTTGTAAGACGCTTAGGTGTGAACGCTCGTAAGCTTCCGCAGAAAGACGGCAAAGATTTATTGGTGTCCCTCCAATGAGTTGCCCACGAGGACACCGTTTTCTACAAGTGTTGGTCCAATACGCCCTCTAGAGGAAGGGGACTCCGACAGGGCTGATTGGCGGCCCCCGATCTGGGGCAGGGGCAGTGGGCAGCCTGTGGCCCGGTCTGGAGCCTCTTTGCATGTGTCCCTGGGACACATCTGCCTGCGAACTTCGGTCACCTGGCAGGAAGCTACGATGCCCAGACCTATGGTTAGCTGTGCAGCGAGGTGTACTGTGAGGACAGGTTCCACACACACTTCAAGTAAGAGGTCGGCCTGAGTGGAAAGGTGAGAGTTTGGGCAGCTGTGCAGACAAAGAAGGCACACTTTGGCCTGGGCCTAAATGCTTGTGACACCCCACTGGACCTGCCGTGCTCTGAGGGCCCTGCCCTGGGCCCCCTGCTCCCCTGCCCTTTGTTCAGTCACAGCAGAGATGGCCACACCCACTCCTTCAGTGAGGGCAGAGTTCCAACCACCCTCAGCCCCGCCCCCTCTCCACAGGTTACCATGGACTACAGAGGCTGCATCCTGAGGCCAGGGCGTTCCGACAATGCCAAGGGCAGACATGATGACCTTAAATGATTTCCTCTTGTGTCAGGTTTGGTAAACTTTAGGAGCTAGGAAATGGTCTACTTTACAGAAATGTTCAAATTTACTGGCATTTCTTATATTCTCTGCTATAACATTGTCCTGATTCTTTCTGTATATTCTATACTTATGTTTTTGTTTTCCTTAATCAAAGTGTGTCTTTTCAATCTTTTCAAAGAAGATTCTTTGGACTTACTAAATCACCTGAATTTTATACGTTTTCTGTTGTATTAAGTTCTGCTCATATCTTTATTTATCTTTTTTCTATGTTCTCAGGGTTTATTGTTTTGATCTTCTGATGTCAATTAAAACACTTGGTTATTCATTTTAATAAATATTTTACTTATAAAGATTTGAACTTTTGAAGATTCCAGCTTACTTGTAAGTTTCTAAGGGTCAAGTCCTCTCCATTGTTGCTGGCCTAAGGTTTAGTTCACCATATAGCAATGTATATATTGACCTATTTTCCCCTCGACTTTCTGTGATTCCCTACATCTCACCTTTCTTTGCAGACAAGCCATTTGAAATACCCTTAACTTATTTCACAGCCAATAAGTCATTGAAATAATGTGTATTTTTAGAGAAATCTTCTTCTATAATTAGGCAGAAAATCTCACCTGCCATAGTTTTCAAAACAGCATAATTTCACTCTTCTCAATGCTTAATCTGTTGTATTACACAACTTTGAGTATTTAGCTTTATCAATGACATGTACTTTAAAAATGTTTTAGAGATCCTACCAGTCTTTGAAAACATCCTTGTTCCTTGTTTCAGTTCCAGTTTTATGTATATATTCTGCCTTGCACCTGATTATTCCAACAATTGATGGATGGCCTTGGGAATCTAATTCTGGTATTGATAGTCTTTACTGATTGTCTCCCCTCGTAGCTGACTTCTTCATTATTGTGTAAATTTAGATCATGAGCTCATGTTTAGCTAAACAGCTGACCTTGTAAGACGCTTAGGTGTGAACGCTCGTAAGCTTCCGCAGAAAGACGGCAAAGATTTATTTGTGTCCCTCCAATGAGTTGCCCACGAGGACACCGTTTTCTACAAGTGTTGGTCCAATACTCCCTTAGAGGAAGGGGACTACGACAGGGCTGATTGGCGGCCCCCGATCTGCGGCAGGGGCAGTGGGCAGCCTGTGGCCCGGGCTGGAGCCTCTTTGCATGTGTCCCTGGGACACATCTGCCTGCGAACTTCGGTCACCTGGCAGGAAACTACGATGCCCAGAACTATGGTTAGCTGTGCAGCGAGGTGAACTGTGAGGACAGGTTCCACACATACTTCAAGTAAGAGGTCGGCCTGAGTGGAAAGGTGAGAGTTTGGGCAGCTGTGCAGACAAAGAAGGCGCCCTTTGGCCTGGGCCTAAATGCTTGTGACACCCCACTGGACCTGCCGTGCTCTGAGGGCCCTGCCCTGGGAACCCTGCTCCCCTGCCCTTTGTTCAGTCACAGCAGAGATGGCCACACCCACTCCTTCAGTGAGGGCAGAGTTCCAACCACCCTCAGCCCCGCCCCCTCTCCACAGGTTACCATGGACTACAGAGGCTGCATCCTGAGGCTACGGCGTTCCGACAATGCCAAGGGCAGACATGATGACCTTAAATGATTTCCTCTTGTGTCAGGTTTGGTAAACTTTAGGAGCTAGGAAATGGTCCACTTTACAGAAATGTTCAAATTTACTGGCATTTCTTATATTCTCTGCTATAACATTGTCCTGATTCTTTCTGTATATTCTATACTTATGTTTTTGTTTTCCTTAATCAAAGTGTGTCTTTTCAATCTTTTCAAAGAAGATTCTTTGGACTTACTAAATCACCTGAATTTTATACGTTTTCTGTTGTATTAAGTTCTGCTCATATCTTTATTTATCTTTTTTCTATGTTCTCAGGGTTTATTGTTTTGATCTTCTGATGTCAATTCAAACACTTGGTTATTCATTTTAATAAATATTTTACTTATAAAGATTTGAACTTTTGAAGATTCCAGCTTACTTGTAAGTTTCTAAGGGTCAGGTCCTCTCCATTGTTGCTGGCCTAAGGTTTAGTTCACCATATAGCAATGTATATATTGACCTATTTTCCCCTCGACTTTCTGTGATTCCCTACATCTCACCTTTCTTTGCAGACAAGCCATTTGAAATACCCTTAACTTATTTCACAGCCAATAAGTCATTGAAATAATGTGTATTTTTAGAGAAATCTTCTTCTATAATTAGGCAGAAAATCTCACCTGCCATAGTTTTCAAAACAGCATAATTTCACTCTTCTCAATGCTTAATCTGTTGTATTACACAACCTTTGAGTATTTAGCTTTATCAATGACATGTCCTTTAAAAATGTTTTAGAGATCCTACCAGTCTTTGAAAACATCCTTGTTCCTTGTTTCAGTTCCAGTTTTATGTATATATTCTGCCTTGCACCTGATTATTCCAACAATTGATGGATGGCCTTGGGAATCTAATTCTGGTATTGATAGTCTTTACTGATTGTCTCCCCTCGTAGCTGATTTCTTCATTATTGTGTAAATTTAGATCATGAGCTCATGTTTAGCTAAACAGCTGACCTTGTAAGACGCTTAGGTGTGAACGCTCGTAAGCTTCCGCAGAAAGACGGCAAAGATTTATTGGTGTCCCTCCAATGAGTTGCCCACGAGGACACCGTTTTCTACAAGTGTTGGTCCAATACGCCATCTAGAGGAAGGGGACTCCGACAGGGCTGATTGGCGGCCCCCGATCTGGGGCAGGGGCAGTGGGCAGCCTGTGGCCCGGTCTGGAGCCTCTTTGCATGTGTCCCTGGGACACATCTGCCTGCGAACTTCGGTCACCTGGCAGGAAGCTACGATGCCCAGACCTATGGTTAGCTGTGCAGCGAGGTGTACTGTGAGGACAGGTTCCACACACACTTCAAGTAAGAGGTCGGCCTGAGTGGAAAGGTGAGAGTTTGGGCAGCTGTGCAGACAAAGAAGGCACACTTTGGCCTGGGCCTAAATGCTTGTGACACCCCACTGGACCTGCCGTGCTCTGAGGGCCCTGCCATGGGCCCCCTGCTCCCCTGCCCTTTGTTCAGTCACAGCAGAGATGGCCACACCCACTCCTTCAGTGAGGGCAGAGTTCCAACCACCCTCAGCCCCGCCCCCTCTCCACAGGTTACCATGGACTACAGAGGCTGCATCCTGAGGCCAGGGCGTTCCGACAATGCCAAGGGCAGACATGATGACCTTAAATGATTTCCTCTTGTGTCAGGTTTGGTAAACTTTAGGAGCTAGGAAATGGTCCACTTTACAGAAATGTTCAAATTTACTGGCATTTCTTATATTCTCTGCTATAACATTGTCCTGATTCTTTCTGTATATTCTATACTTATGTTTTTGTTTTCCTTAATCAAAGTGTGTCTTTTCAATCTTTTCAAAGAAGATTCTTTGGACTTACTAAATCACCTGAATTTTATACGTTTTCTGTTGTATTAAGTTCTGCTCATATCTTTATTTATCTTTTTTCTATGTTCTCAGGGTTTATTGTTTTGATCTTTTGATGTCAATTAAAACACTTGGTTATTCATTTTAATAAATATTTTACTTATAAAGATTTGAACTTTTGAAGATTCCAGCTTACTTGTAAGTTTCTAAGGGTCAGGTCCTCTCCATTGTTGCTGGCCTAAGGTTTAGTTCACCATATAGCAATGTATATATTGACCTATTTTCCCCTCGACTTTCTGTGATTCCCTACATCTCACCTTTCTTTGCAGACAAGCCATTTGAAATACCCTTAACTTATTTCACAGCCAATAAGTCATTGAAATAATGTGTATTTTTAGAGAAATCTTCTTCTATAATTAGGCAGAAAATCTCACCTGCCATAGTTTTCAAAACAGCATAATTTCACTCTTCTCAATGCTTAATCTGTTGTATTACACAACCTTTGAGTATTTAGCTTTATCAATGACATGTCCTTTAAAAATGTTTTAGAGATCCTACCAGTCTTTGAAAACATCCTTGTTCCTTGTTTCAGTTCCAGTTTTATGTATATATTCTGCCTTGCACCTGATTATTCCAACAATTGATGGATGGCCTTGGGAATCTAATTCTGGTATTGATAGTCTTTACTGATTGTCTCCCCTCGTAGCTGACTTCTTCATTATTGTGTAAATTTAGATCATGAGCTCATGTTTAGCTAAACAGCTGACCTTGTAAGACGCTTAGGTGTGAACGCTCGTAAGCTTCCGCAGAAAGACGGCAAAGATTTATTGGTGTCCCTCCAATGAGTTGCCCACGAGGACACCGTTTTCTACAAGTGTTGGTCCAATACGCCCTCTAGAGGAAGGGGACTCCGACAGGGCTGATTGGCGGCCCCCGATCTGGGGCAGGGGCAGTGGGCAGCCTGTGGCCCGGTCTGGAGCCTCTTTGCATGTGTCCCTGGGACACATCTGCCTGCGAACTTCGGTCACCTGGCAGGAAGCTACGATGCCCAGACCTATGGTTAGCTGTGCAGCGAGGTGTACTGTGAGGACAGGTTCCACACACACTTCAAGTAAGAGGTCGGCCTGAGTGGAAAGGTGAGAGTTTGGGCAGCTGTGCAGACAAAGAAGGCACACTTTGGCCTGGGCCTAAATGCTTGTGACACCCCACTGGACCTGCCGTGCTCTGAGGGCCCTGCCCTGGGCCCCCTGCTCCCCTGCCCTTTGTTCAGTCACAGCAGAGATGGCCACACCCACTCCTTCAGTGAGGGCAGAGTTCCAACCACCCTCAGCCCCGCCCCCTCTCCACAGGTTACCATGGACTACAGAGGCTGCATCCTGAGGCCAGGGCGTTCCAACAATGCCAAGGGCAGACATGATGACCTTAAATGATTTCCTCTTGTGTCAGGTTTGGTAAACTTTAGGAGCTAGGAAATGGTCTACTTTACAGAAATGTTCAAATTTACTGGCATTTCTTATATTCTCTGCTATAACATTGTCCTGATTCTTTCTGTATATTCTATACTTATGTTTTTGTTTTCCTTAATCAAAGTGTGTCTTTTCAATCTTTTCAAAGAAGATTCTTTGGACTTACTAAATCACCTGAATTTTATACGTTTTCTGTTGTATTAAGTTCTGCTCATATCTTTATTTATCTTTTTTCTATGTTCTCAGGGTTTATTGTTTTGATCTTCTGATGTCAATTAAAACACTTGGTTATTCATTTTAATAAATATTTTACTTATAAAGATTTGAACTTTTGAAGATTCCAGCTTACTTGTAAGTTTCTAAGGGTCAAGTCCTCTCCATTGTTGCTGGCCTAAGGTTTAGTTCACCATATAGCAATGTATATATTGACCTATTTTCCCCTCGACTTTCTGTGATTCCCTACATCTCACCTTTCTTTGCAGACAAGCCATTTGAAATACCCTTAACTTATTTCACAGCCAATAAGTCATTGAAATAATGTGTATTTTTAGAGAAATCTTCTTCTATAATTAGGCAGAAAATCTCACCTGCCATAGTTTTCAAAACAGCATAATTTCACTCTTCTCAATGCTTAATCTGTTGTATTACACAACTTTGAGTATTTAGCTTTATCAATGACATGTACTTTAAAAATGTTTTAGAGATCCTACCAGTCTTTGAAAACATCCTTGTTCCTTGTTTCAGTTCCAGTTTTATGTATATATTCTGCCTTGCACCTGATTATTCCAACAATTGATGGATGGCCTTGGGAATCTAATTCTGGTATTGATAGTCTTTACTGATTGTCTCCCCTCGTAGCTGACTTCTTCATTATTGTGTAAATTTAGATCATGAGCTCATGTTTAGCTAAACAGCTGACCTTGTAAGACGCTTAGGTGTGAACGCTCGTAAGCTTCCGCAGAAAGACGGCAAAGATTTATTGGTGTCCCTCCAATGAGTTGCCCACGAGGACACCGTTTTCTACAAGTGTTGGTCCAATACGCCCTCTAGAGGAAGGGGACTCCGACAGGGCTGATTGGCGGCCCCCGATCTGGGGCAGGGGCAGTGGGCAGCCTGTGGCCCGGTCTGGAGCCTCTTTGCATGTGTCCCTGGGACACATCTGCCTGCGAACTTCGGTCACCTGGCAGGAAGCTACGATGCCCAGACCTATGGTTAGCTGTGCAGCGAGGTGTACTGTGAGGACAGGTTCCACACACACTTCAAGTAAGAGGTCGGCCTGAGTGGAAAGGTGAGAGTTTGGGCAGCTGTGCAGACAAAGAAGGCACACTTTGGCCTGGGCCTAAATGCTTGTGACACCCCACTGGACCTGCCGTGCTCTGAGGGCCCTGCCCTGGGCCCCCTGCTCCCCTGCCCTTTGTTCAGTCACAGCAGAGATGGCCACACCCACTCCTTCAGTGAGGGCAGAGTTCCAACCACCCTCAGCCCCGCCCCCTCTCCACAGGTTACCATGGACTACAGAGGCTGCATCCTGAGGCCAGGGCGTTCCGACAATGCCAAGGGCAGACATGATGACCTTAAATGATTTCCTCTTGTGTCAGGTTTGGTAAACTTTAGGAGCTAGGAAATGGTCCACTTTACAGAAATGTTCAAATTTACTGGCATTTCTTATATTCTCTGCTATAACATTGTCCTGATTCTTTCTGTATATTCTATACTTATGTTTTTGTTTTCCTTAATCAAAGTGTGTCTTTTCAATCTTTTCAAAGAAGATTCTTTGGACTTACTAAATCACCTGAATTTTATACGTTTTCTGTTGTATTAAGTTCTGCTCATATCTTTATTTATCTTTTTTCTATGTTCTCAGGGTTTATTGTTTTGATCTTTTGATGTCAATTAAAACACTTGGTTATTCATTTTAATAAATATTTTACTTATAAAGATTTGAACTTTTGAAGATTCCAGCTTACTTGTAAGTTTCTAAGGGTCAGATCCTCTCCATTGTTGCTGGCCTAAGGTTTAGTTCACCATATAGCAATGTATATATTGACCTATTTTCCCCTCGACTTTCTGTGATTCCCTACATCTCACCTTTCTTTGCAGACAAGCCATTTGAAATACCCTTAACTTATTTCACAGCCAATAAGTCATTGAAATAATGTGTATTTTTAGAGAAATCTTCTTCTATAATTAGGCAGAAAATCTCACCTGCCATAGTTTTCAAAACAGCATAATTTCACTCTTCTCAATGCTTAATCTGTTGTATTACACAACCTTTGAGTATTTAGCTTTATCAATGACATGTCCTTTAAAAATGTTTTAGAGATCCTACCAGTCTTTGAAAACATCCTTGTTCCTTGTTTCAGTTCCAGTTTTATGTATATATTCTGCCTTGCACCTGATTATTCCAACAATTGATGGATGGCCTTGGGAATCTAATTCTGGTATTGATAGTCTTTACTGATTGTCTCCCCTCGTAGCTGACTTCTTCATTATTGTGTAAATTTAGATCATGAGCTCATGTTTAGCTAAACAGCTGACCTTGTAAGACGCTTAGGTGTGAACGCTCGTAAGCTTCCGCAGAAAGACGGCAAAGATTTATTGGTGTCCCTCCAATGAGTTGCCCACGAGGACACCGTTTTCTACAAGTGTTGGTCCAATACGCCCTCTAGAGGAAGGGGACTCCGACAGGGCTGATTGGCGGCCCCCGATCTGGGGCAGGGGCAGTGGGCAGCCTGTGGCCCGGTCTGGAGCCTCTTTGCATGTGTCCCTGGGACACATCTGCCTGCGAACTTCGGTCACCTGGCAGGAAGCTACGATGCCCAGACCTATGGTTAGCTGTGCAGCGAGGTGTACTGTGAGGACAGGTTCCACACACACTTCAAGTAAGAGGTCGGCCTGAGTGGAAAGGTGAGAGTTTGGGCAGCTGTGCAGACAAAGAAGGCACACTTTGGCCTGGGCCTAAATGCTTGTGACACCCCACTGGACCTGCCGTGCTCTGAGGGCCCTGCCCTGGGCCCCCTGCTCCCCTGCCCTTTGTTCAGTCACAGCAGAGATGGCCACACCCACTCCTTCAGTGAGGGCAGAGTTCCAACCACCCTCAGCCCCGCCCCCTCTCCACAGGTTACCATGGACTACAGAGGCTGCATCCTGAGGCCAGGGCGTTCCGACAATGCCAAGGGCAGACATGATGACCTTAAATGATTTCCTCTTGTGTCAGGTTTGGTAAACTTTAGGAGCTAGGAAATGGTCTACTTTACAGAAATGTTCAAATTTACTGGCATTTCTTATATTCTCTGCTATAACATTGTCCTGATTCTTTCTGTATATTCTATACTTATGTTTTTGTTTTCCTTAATCAAAGTGTGTCTTTTCAATCTTTTCAAAGAAGATTCTTTGGACTTACTAAATCACCTGAATTTTATACGTTTTCTGTTGTATTAAGTTCTGCTCATATCTTTATTTATCTTTTTTCTATGTTCTCAGGGTTTATTGTTTTGATCTTCTGATGTCAATTAAAACACTTGGTTATTCATTTTAATAAATATTTTACTTATAAAGATTTGAACTTTTGAAGATTCCAGCTTACTTGTAAGTTTCTAAGGGTCAAGTCCTCTCCATTGTTGCTGGCCTAAGGTTTAGTTCACCATATAGCAATGTATATATTGACCTATTTTCCCCTCGACTTTCTGTGATTCCCTACATCTCACCTTTCTTTGCAGACAAGCCATTTGAAATACCCTTAACTTATTTCACAGCCAATAAGTCATTGAAATAATGTGTATTTTTAGAGAAATCTTCTTCTATAATTAGGCAGAAAATCTCACCTGCCATAGTTTTCAAAACAGCATAATTTCACTCTTCTCAATGCTTAATCTGTTGTATTACACAACTTTGAGTATTTAGCTTTATCAATGACATGTACTTTAAAAATGTTTTAGAGATCCTACCAGTCTTTGAAAACATCCTTGTTCCTTGTTTCAGTTCCAGTTTTATGTATATATTCTGCCTTGCACCTGATTATTCCAACAATTGATGGATGGCCTTGGGAATCTAATTCTGGTATTGATAGTCTTTACTGATTGTCTCCCCTCGTAGCTGACTTCTTCATTATTGTGTAAATTTAGATCATGAGCTCATGTTTAGCTAAACAGCTGACCTTGTAAGACGCTTAGGTGTGAACGCTCGTAAGCTTCCGCAGAAAGACGGCAAAGATTTATTGGTGTCCCTCCAATGAGTTGCCCACGAGGACACCGTTTTCTACAAGTGTTGGTCCAATACGCCCTCTAGAGGAAGGGGACTCCGACAGGGCTGATTGGCGGCCCCCGATCTGGGGCAGGGGCAGTGGGCAGCCTGTGGCCCGGTCTGGAGCCTCTTTGCATGTGTCCCTGGGACACATCTGCCTGCGAACTTCGGTCACCTGGCAGGAAGCTACGATGCCCAGACCTATGGTTAGCTGTGCAGCGAGGTGTACTGTGAGGACAGGTTCCACACACACTTCAAGTAAGAGGTCGGCCTGAGTGGAAAGGTGAGAGTTTGGGCAGCTGTGCAGACAAAGAAGGCACACTTTGGCCTGGGCCTAAATGCTTGTGACACCCCACTGGACCTGCCGTGCTCTGAGGGCCCTGCCCTGGGCCCCCTGCTCCCCTGCCCTTTGTTCAGTCACAGCAGAGATGGCCACACCCACTCCTTCAGTGAGGGCAGAGATCCAACCACCCTCAGCCCCGCCCCCTCTCCACAGGTTACCATGGACTACAGAGGCTGCATCCTGAGGCCAGGGCGTTCCGACAATGCCAAGGGCAGACATGATGACCTTAAATGATTTCCTCTTGTGTCAGGTTTGGCAAACTTTAGGAGCTAGGAAATGGTCCACTTTACAGAAATGTTCAAATTTACTGGCATTTCTTATATTCTCTGCTATAACATTGTCCTGATTCTTTCTGTATATTCTATACTTATGTTTTTGTTTTCCTTAATCAAAGTGTGTCTTTTCAATCTTTTCAAAGAAGATTCTTTGGACTTACTAAATCACCTGAATTTTATACGTTTTCTGTTGTATTAAGTTCTGCTCATATCTTTATTTATCTTTTTTCTATGTTCTCAGGGTTTATTGTTTTGATCTTCTGATGTCAATTAAAACACTTGGTTATTCATTTTAATAAATATTTTACTTATAAAGATTTGAACTTTTGAAGATTCCAGCTTACTTGTAAGTTTCTAAGGGTCAGGTCCTCTCCATTGTTGCTGGCCTAAGGTTTAGTTCACCATATAGCAATGTATATATTGACCTATTTTCCCCTCGACTTTCTGTGATTCCCTACATCTCACCTTTCTTTGCAGACAAGCCATTTGAAATACCCTTAACTTATTTCACAGCCAATAAGTCATTGAAATAATGTGTATTTTTAGAGAAATCTTCTTATATAATTAGGCAGAAAATCTCACCTGCCATAGTTTTCAAAACAGCATAATTTCACTCTTCTCAATGCTTAATCTGTTGTATTACACAACCTTTGAGTATTTAGCTTTATCAATGACATGTCCTTTAAAAATGTTTTAGAGATCCTACCAGTCTTTGAAAACATCCTTGTTCCTTGTTTCAGTTCCAGTTTTATGTATATATTCTGCCTTGCACCTGATTATCCCAACAATTGATGGATGGCCTTGGGAATCTAATTCTGGTATTGATAGTCTTTACTGATTGTCTCCCCTCGTAGCTGATTTTTTCAATATTGTGTAAATTTAGATCATGAGCTCATGTTTAGCTAAACAGCTGACCTTGTAAGACGCTTAGGTGTGAACGCTCGTAAGCTTCCGCAGAAAGACGGCAAAGATTTATTTGTGTCCCTCCAATGAGTTGCCCACGAGGACACCGTTTTCTACAAGTGTTGGTCCAATACTCCCTTAGAGGAAGGGGACTACGACAGGGCTGATTGGCGGCCCCCGATCTGCGGCAGGGGCAGTGGGCAGCCTGTGGCCCGGGCTGGAGCCTCTTTGCATGTGTCCCTGGGACACATCTGCCTGCGAACTTCGGTCACCTGGCAGGAAACTACGATGCCCAGAACTATGGTTAGCTGTGCAGCGAGGTGAACTGTGAGGACAGGTTCCACACATACTTCAAGTAAGAGGTCGGCCTGAGTGGAAAGGTGAGAGTTTGGGCAGCTGTGCAGACAAAGAAGGCGCCCTTTGGCCTGGGCCTAAATGCTTGTGACACCCCACTGGACCTGCCGTGCTCTGAGGGCCCTGCCCTGGGAACCCTGCTCCCCTGCCCTTTGTTCAGTCACAGCAGAGATGGCCACACCCACTCCTTCAGTGAGGGCAGAGTTCCAACCACCCTCAGCCCCGCCCCCTCTCCACAGGTTACCATGGACTACAGAGGCTGCATCCTGAGGCTACGGCGTTCCGACAATGCCAAGGGCAGACATGATGACCTTAAATGATTTCCTCTTGTGTCAGGTTTGGTAAACTTTAGGAGCTAGGAAATGGTCCACTTTACAGAAATGTTCAAATTTACTGGCATTTCTTATATTCTCTGCTATAACATTGTCCTGATTCTTTCTGTATATTCTATACTTATGTTTTTGTTTTCCTTAATCAAAGTGTGTCTTTTCAATCTTTTCAAAGAAGATTCTTTGGACTTACTAAATCACCTGAATTTTATACGTTTTCTGTTGTATTAAGTTCTGCTCATATCTTTATTTATCTTTTTTCTATGTTCTCAGGGTTTATTGTTTTGATCTTCTGATGTCAATTCAAACACTTGGTTATTCATTTTAATAAATATTTTACTTATAAAGATTTGAACTTTTGAAGATTCCAGCTTACTTGTAAGTTTCTAAGGGTCAGGTCCTCTCCATTGTTGCTGGCCTAAGGTTTAGTTCACCATATAGCAATGTATATATTGACCTATTTTCCCCTCGACTTTCTGTGATTCCCTACATCTCACCTTTCTTTGCAGACAAGCCATTTGAAATACCCTTAACTTATTTCACAGCCAATAAGTCATTGAAATAATGTGTATTTTTAGAGAAATCTTCTTCTATAATTAGGCAGAAAATCTCACCTGCCATAGTTTTCAAAACAGCATAATTTCACTCTTCTCAATGCTTAATCTGTTGTATTACACAACCTTTGAGTATTTAGCTTTATCAATGACATGTCCTTTAAAAATGTTTTAGAGATCCTACCAGTCTTTGAAAACATCCTTGTTCCTTGTTTCAGTTCCAGTTTTATGTATATATTCTGCCTTGCACCTGATTATTCCAACAATTGATGGATGGCCTTGGGAATCTAATTCTGGTATTGATAGTCTTTACTGATTGTCTCCCCTCGTAGCTGATTTCTTCATTATTGTGTAAATTTAGATCATGAGCTCATGTTTAGCTAAACAGCTGACCTTGTAAGACGCTTAGGTGTGAACGCTCGTAAGCTTCCGCAGAAAGACGGCAAAGATTTATTGGTGTCCCTCCAATGAGTTGCCCACGAGGACACCGTTTTCTACAAGTGTTGGTCCAATACGCCCTCTAGAGGAAGGGGACTCCGACAGGGCTGATTGGCGGCCCCCGATCTGGGGCAGGGGCAGTGGGCAGCCTGTGGCCCGGTCTGGAGCCTCTTTGCATGTGTCCCTGGGACACATCTGCCTGCGAACTTCGGTCACCTGGCAGGAAGCTACGATGCCCAGACCTATGGTTAGCTGTGCAGCGAGGTGTACTGTGAGGACAGGTTCCACACACACTTCAAGTAAGAGGTCGGCCTGAGTGGAAAGGTGAGAGTTTGGGCAGCTGTGCAGACAAAGAAGGCACACTTTGGCCTGGGCCTAAATGCTTGTGACACCCCACTGGACCTGCCGTGCTCTGAGGGCCCTGCCCTGGGCCCCCTGCTCCCCTGCCCTTTGTTCAGTCACAGCAGAGATGGCCACACCCACTCCTTCAGTGAGGGCAGAGTTCCAACCACCCTCAGCCCCGCCCCCTCTCCACAGGTTACCATGGACTACAGAGGCTGCATCCTGAGGCCAGGGCGTTCCGACAATGCCAAGGGCAGACATGATGACCTTAAATGATTTCCTCTTGTGTCAGGTTTGGTAAACTTTAGGAGCTAGGAAATGGTCCACTTTACAGAAATGTTCAAATTTACTGGCATTTCTTATATTCTCTGCTATAACATTGTCCTGATTCTTTCTGTATATTCTATACTTATGTTTTTGTTTTCCTTAATCAAAGTGTGTCTTTTCAATCTTTTCAAAGAAGATTCTTTGGACTTACTAAATCACCTGAATTTTATACGTTTTCTGTTGTATTAAGTTCTGCTCATATCTTTATTTATCTTTTTTCTATGTTCTCAGGGTTTATTGTTTTGATCTTCTGATGTCAATTCAAACACTTGGTTATTCATTTTAATAAATATTTTACTTATAAAGATTTGAACTTTTGAAGATTCCAGCTTACTTGTAAGTTTCTAAGGGTCAGGTCCTCTCCATTGTTGCTGGCCTAAGGTTTAGTTCACCATATAGCAATGTATATATTGACCTATTTTCCCCTCGACTTTCTGTGATTCCCTACATCTCACCTTTCTTTGCAGACAAGCCATTTGAAATACCCTTAACTTATTTCACAGCCAATAAGTCATTGAAATAATGTGTATTTTTAGAGAAATCTTCTTCTATAATTAGGCAGAAAATCTCACCTGCCATAGTTTTCAAAACAGCATAATTTCACTCTTCTCAATGCTTAATCTGTTGTATTACACAACCTTTGAGTATTTAGCTTTATCAATGACATGTCCTTTAAAAATGTTTTAGAGATCCTACCAGTCTTTGAAAACATCCTTGTTCCTTGTTTCAGTTCCAGTTTTATGTATATATTCTGCCTTGCACCTGATTATTCCAACAATTGATGGATGGCCTTGGGAATCTAATTCTGGTATTGATAGTCTTTACTGATTGTCTCCCCTCGTAGCTGATTTCTTCATTATTGTGTAAATTTAGATCATGAGCTCATGTTTAGCTAAACAGCTGACCTTGTAAGACGCTTAGGTGTGAACGCTCGTAAGCTTCCGCAGAAAGACGGCAAAGATTTATTGGTGTCCCTCCAATGAGTTGCCCACGAGGACACCGTTTTCTACAAGTGTTGGTCCAATACGCCCTCTAGAGGAAGGGGACTCCGACAGGGCTGATTGGCGGCCCCCGATCTGGGGCAGGGGCAGTGGGCAGCCTGTGGCCCGGTCTGGAGCCTCTTTGCATGTGTCCCTGGGACACATCTGCCTGCGAACTTCGGTCACCTGGCAGGAAGCTACGATGCCCAGACCTATGGTTAGCTGTGCAGCGAGGTGTACTGTGAGGACAGGTTCCACACACACTTCAAGTAAGAGGTCGGCCTGAGTGGAAAGGTGAGAGTTTGGGCAGCTGTGCAGACAAAGAAGGCACACTTTGGCCTGGGCCTAAATGCTTGTGACACCCCACTGGACCTGCCGTGCTCTGAGGGCCCTGCCCTGGGCCCCCTGCTCCCCTGCCCTTTGTTCAGTCACAGCAGAGATGGCCACACCCACTCCTTCAGTGAGGGCAGAGTTCCAACCACCCTCAGCCCCGCCCCCTCTCCACAGGTTACCATGGACTACAGAGGCTGCATCCTGAGGCCAGGGCGTTCCGACAATGCCAAGGGCAGACATGATGACCTTAAATGATTTCCTCTTGTGTCAGGTTTGGTAAACTTTAGGAGCTAGGAAATGGTCCACTTTACAGAAATGTTCAAATTTACTGGCATTTCTTATATTCTCTGCTATAACATTGTCCTGATTCTTTCTGTATATTCTATACTTATGTTTTTGTTTTCCTTAATCAAAGTGTGTCTTTTCAATCTTTTCAAAGAAGATTCTTTGGACTTACTAAATCACCTGAATTTTATACGTTTTCTGTTGTATTAAGTTCTGCTCATATCTTTATTTATCTTTTTTCTATGTTCTCAGGGTTTATTGTTTTGATCTTTTGATGTCAATTAAAACACTTGGTTATTCATTTTAATAAATATTTTACTTATAAATATTTGAACTTTTGAAGATTCCAGCTTACTTGTAAGTTTCTAAGGGTCAGGTCCTCTCCATTGTTGCTGGCCTAAGGTTTAGTTCACCATATAGCAATGTATATATTGACCTATTTTCCCCTCGACTTTCTGTGATTCCCTACATCTCACCTTTCTTTGCAGACAAGCCATTTGAAATACCCTTAACTTATTTCACAGCCAATAAGTCATTGAAATAATGTGTATTTTTAGAGAAATCTTCTTCTATAATTAGGCAGAAAATCTCACCTGCCATAGTTTTCAAAACAGCATAATTTCACTCTTCTCAATGCTTAATCTGTTGTATTACACAACCTTTGAGTATTTAGCTTTATCAATGACATGTCCTTTAAAAATGTTTTAGAGATCCTACCAGTCTTTGAAAACATCCTTGTTCCTTGTTTCAGTTCCAGTTTTATGTATATATTCTGCCTTGCACCTGATTATTCCAACAATTGATGGATGGCCTTGGGAATCTAATTCTGGTATTGATAGTCTTTACTGATTGTCTCCCCTCGTAGCTGATTTCTTCATTATTGTGTAAATTTAGATCATGAGCTCATGTTTAGCTAAACAGCTGACCTTGTAAGACGCTTAGGTGTGAACGCTCGTAAGCTTCTGCAGAAAGACGGCAAAGATTTATTGGTGTCCCTCCAATGAGTTGCCCACGAGGACACCGTTTTCTACAAGTGTTGGTCCAATACGCCCTCTAGAGGAAGGGGACTCCGACAGGGCTGATTGGCGGCCCCCGAACTGGGGCAGGGGCAGTGGGCAGCCTGTGGCCCGGTCTGGAGCCTCTTTGCATGTGTCCCTGGGACACATCTGCCTGCGAACTTCGGTCACCTGGCAGGAAGCTACGATGCCCAGACCTATGGTTAGCTGTGCAGCGAGGTGTACTGTGAGGACAGGTTCCACACACACTTCAAGTAAGAGGTCGGCCTGAGTGGAAAGGTGAGAGTTTGGGCAGCTGTGCAGACAAAGAAGGCACACTTTGGCCTGGGCCTAAATGCTTGTGACACCCCACTGGACCTGCCGTGCTCTGAGGGCCCTGCCCTGGGCCCCCTGCTCCCCTGCCCTTTGTTCAGTCACAGCAGAGATGGCCACACCCACTCCTTCAGTGAGGGCAGAGTTCCAACCACCCTCAGCCCCGCCCCCTCTCCACAGGTTACCATGGACTACAGAGGCTGCATCCTGAGGCCAGGGCGTTCCGACAATGCCAAGGGCAGACATGATGACCTTAAATGATTTCCTCTTGTGTCAGGTTTGGTAAACTTTAGGAGCTAGGAAATGGTCCACTTTACAGAAATGTTCAAATTTACTGGCATTTCTTATATTCTCTGCTATAACATTGTCCTGATTCTTTCTGTATATTCTATACTTATGTTTTTGTTTTCCTTAATCAAAGTGTGTCTTTTCAATCTTTTCAAAGAAGATTCTTTGGACTTACTAAATCACCTGAATTTTATACGTTTTCTGTTGTATTAAGTTCTGCTCATATCTTTATTTATCTTTTTTCTATGTTCTCAGGGTTTATTGTTTTGATCTTTTGATGTCAATTAAAACACTTGGTTATTCATTTTAATAAATATTTTACTTATAAATATTTGAACTTTTGAAGATTCCAGCTTACTTGTAAGTTTCTAAGGGTCAGGTCCTCTCCATTGTTGCTGGCCTAAGGTTTAGTTCACCATATAGCAATGTATATATTGACCTATTTTCCCCTCGACTTTCTGTGATTCCCTACATCTCACCTTTCTTTGCAGACAAGCCATTTGAAATACCCTTAACTTATTTCACAGCCAATAAGTCATTGAAATAATGTGTATTTTTAGAGAAATCTTCTTATATAATTAGGCAGAAAATCTCACCTGCCATAGTTTTCAAAACAGCATAATTTCACTCTTCTCAATGCTTAATCTGTTGTATTACACAACCTTTGAGTATTTAGCTTTATCAATGACATGTCCTTTAAAAATGTTTTAGAGATCCTACCAGTCTTTGAAAACATCCTTGTTCCTTGTTTCAGTTCCAGTTTTATGTATATATTCTGCCTTGCACCTGATTATTCCAACAATTGATGGATGGCCTTGGGAATCTAATTCTGGTATTGATAGTCTTTACTGATTGTCTCCCCTCGTAGCTGATTTCTTCATTATTGTGTAAATTTAGATCATGAGCTCATGTTTAGCTAAACAGCTGACCTTGTAAGACGCTTAGGTGTGAACGCTCGTAAGCTTCCGCAGAAAGACGGCAAAGATTTATTGGTGTCCCTCCAATGAGTTGCCCACGAGGACACCGTTTTCTACAAGTGTTGGTCCAATACGCCCTCTAGAGGAAGGGGACTCCGACAGGGCTGATTGGCGGCCCCCGATCTGGGGCAGGGGCAGTGGGCAGCCTGTGGCCCGGTCTGGAGCCTCTTTGCATGTGTCCCTGGGACACATCTGCCTGCGAACTTCGGTCACCTGGCAGGAAGCTACGATGCCCAGACCTATGGTTAGCTGTGCAGCGAGGTGTACTGTGAGGACAGGTTCCACACACACTTCAAGTAAGAGGTCGGCCTGAGTGGAAAGGTGAGAGTTTGGGCAGCTGTGCAGACAAAGAAGGCACACTTTGGCCTGGGCCTAAATGCTTGTGACACCCCACTGGACCTGCCGTGCTCTGAGGGCCCTGCCCTGGGCCCCCTGCTCCCCTGCCCTTTGTTCAGTCCCAGCAGAGATGGCCACACCCACTCCTTCAGTGAGGGCAGAGTTCCAACCACCCTCAGCCCCGCCCCCTCTCCACAGGTTACCATGGACTACAGAGGCTGCATCCTGAGGCCAGGGCGTTCCGACAATGCCAAGGGCAGACATGATGACCTTAAATGATTTCCTCTTGTGTCAGGTTTGGTAAACTTTAGGAGCTAGGAAATGGTCCACTTTACAGAAATGTTCAAATTTACTGGCATTTCTTATATTCTCTGCTATAACATTGTCCTGATTCTTTCTGTATATTCTATACTTATGTTTTTGTTTTCCTTAATCAAAGTGTGTCTTTTCAATCTTTTCAAAGAAGATTCTTTGGACTTACTAAATCACCTGAATTTTATACGTTTTCTGTTGTATTAAGTTCTGCTCATATCTTTATTTATCTTTTTTCTATGTTCTCAGGGTTTATTGTTTTGATCTTCTGATGTCAATTAAAACACTTGGTTATTCATTTTAATAAATATTTTACTTATAAAGATTTGAACTTTTGAAGATTCCAGCTTACTTGTAAGTTTCTAAGGGTCAGGTCCTCTCCATTGTTGCTGGCCTAAGGTTTAGTTCACCATATAGCAATGTATATATTGACCTATTTTCCCCTCGACTTTCTGTGATTCCCTACATCTCACCTTTCTTTGCAGACAAGCCATTTGAAATACCCTTAACTTAGTTCACAGCCAATAAGTCATTGAAATAATGTGTATTTTTAGAGAAATCTTCTTATATAATTAGGCAGAAAATCTCACCTGCCATAGTTTTCAAAACAGCATAATTTCACTCTTCTCAATGCTTAATCTGTTGTATTACACAACCTTTGAGTATTTAGCTTTATCAATGACATGTCCTTTAAAAATGTTTTAGAGATCCTACCAGTCTTTGAAAACATCCTTGTTCCTTGTTTCAGTTCCAGTTTTATGTATATATTCTGCCTTGCACCTGATTATTCCAACAATTGATGGATGGCCTTGGGAATCTAATTCTGGTATTGATAGTCTTTACTGATTGTCTCCCCTCGTAGCTGATTTCTTCATTATTGTGTAAATTTAGATCATGAGCTCATGTTTAGCTAAACAGCTGACCTTGTAAGACGCTTAGGTGTGAACGCTCGTAAGCTTCCGCAGAAAGACGGCAAAGATTTATTGGTGTCCCTCCAATGAGTTGCCCACGAGGACACCGTTTTCTACAAGTGTTGGTCCAATACGCCCTCTAGAGGAAGGGGACTCCGACAGGGCTGATTGGCGGCCCCCGATCTGGGGCAGGGGCAGTGGGCCGCCTGTGGCCCGGTCTGGAGCCTCTTTGCATGTGTCCCTGGGACACATCTGCCTGCGAACTTCGGTCACCTGGCAGGAAGCTACGATGCCCAGACCTATGGTTAGCTGTGCAGCGAGGTGTACTGTGAGGACAGGTTCCACACACACTTCAAGTAAGAGGTCGGCCTGAGTGGAAAGGTGAGAGTTTGGGCAGCTGTGCAGACAAAGAAGGCACACTTTGGCCTGGGCCTAAATGCTTGTGACACCCCACTGGACCTGCCGTGCTCTGAGGGCCCTGCCCTGGGCCCCCTGCTCCCCTGCCCTTTGTTCAGTCACAGCAGAGATGGCCACACCCACTCCTTCAGTGAGGGCAGAGTTCCAACCACCCTCAGCCCCGCCCCCTCTCCACAGGTTACCATGGACTACAGAGGCTGCATCCTGAGGCCAGGGCGTTCCGACAATGCCAAGGGCAGACATGATGACCTTAAATGATTTCCTCTTGTGTCAGGTTTGGTAAACTTTAGGAGCTAGGAAATGGTCCACTTTACAGAAATGTTCAAATTTACTGGCATTTCTTATATTCTCTGCTATAACATTGTCCTGATTCTTTCTGTATATTCTATACTTATGTTTTTGTTTTCCTTAATCAAAGTGTGTCTTTTCAATCTTTTCAAAGAAGATTCTTTGGACTTACTAAATCACCTGAATTTTATACGTTTTCTGTTGTATTAAGTTCTGCTCATATCTTTATTTATCTTTTTTCTATGTTCTCAGGGTTTATTGTTTTGATCTTTTGATGTCAATTAAAACACTTGGTTATTCATTTTAATAAATATTTTACTTATAAATATTTGAACTTTTGAAGATTCCAGCTTACTTGTAAGTTTCTAAGGGTCAGGTCCTCTCCATTGTTGCTGGCCTAAGGTTTAGTTCACCATATAGCAATGTATATATTGACCTATTTTCCCCTCGACTTTCTGTGATTCCCTACATCTCACCTTTCTTTGCAGACAAGCCATTTGAAATACCCTTAACTTATTTCACAGCCAATAAGTCATTGAAATAATGTGTATTTTTAGAGAAATCTTCTTATATAATTAGGCAGAAAATCTCACCTGCCATAGTTTTCAAAACAGCATAATTTCACTCTTCTCAATGCTTAATCTGTTGTATTACACAACCTTTGAGTATTTAGCTTTATCAATGACATGTCCTTTAAAAATGTTTTAGAGATCCTACCAGTCTTTGAAAACATCCTTGTTCCTTGTTTCAGTTCCAGTTTTATGTATATATTCTGCCTTGCACCTGATTATTCCAACAATTGATGGATGGCCTTGGGAATCTAATTCTGGTATTGATAGTCTTTACTGATTGTCTCCCCTCGTAGCTGATTTCTTCATTATTGTGTAAATTTAGATCATGAGCTCATGTTTAGCTAAACAGCTGACCTTGTAAGACGCTTAGGTGTGAACGCTCGTAAGCTTCCGCAGAAAGACAGCAAAGATTTATTGGTGTCCCTCCAATGAGTTGCCCACGAGGACACCGTTTTCTACAAGTGTTGGTCCAATACGCCCTCTAGAGGAAGGGGACTCCGACAGGGCTGATTGGCGGCCCCCGATCTGGGGCAGGGGCAGTGGGCAGCCTGTGGCCCGGTCTGGAGCCTCTTTGCATGTGTCCCTGGGACACATCTGCCTGCGAACTTCGGTCACCTGGCAGGAAGCTACGATGCCCAGACCTATGGTTAGCTGTGCAGCGAGGTGTACTGTGAGGACAGGTTCCACACACACTTCAAGTAAGAGGTCGGCCTGAGTGGAAAGGTGAGAGTTTGGGCAGCTGTGCAGACAAAGAAGGCACACTTTGGCCTGGGCCTAAATGCTTGTGACACCCCACTGGACCTGCCGTGCTCTGAGGGCCCTGCCCTGGGCCCCCTGCTCCCCTGCCCTTTGTTCAGTCCCAGCAGAGATGGCCACACCCACTCCTTCAGTGAGGGCAGAGTTCCAACCACCCTCAGCCCCGCCCCCTCTCCACAGGTTACCATGGACTACAGAGGCTGCATCCTGAGGCCAGGGCGTTCCGACAATGCCAAGGGCAGACATGATGACCTTAAATGATTTCCTCTTGTGTCAGGTTTGGTAAACTTTAGGAGCTAGGAAATGGTCCACTTTACAGAAATGTTCAAATTTACTGGCATTTCTTATATTCTCTGCTATAACATTGTCCTGATTCTTTCTGTATATTCTATACTTATGTTTTTGTTTTCCTTAATCAAAGTGTGTCTTTTCAATCTTTTCAAAGAAGATTCTTTGGACTTACTAAATCACCTGAATTTTATACGTTTTCTGTTGTATTAAGTTCTGCTCATATCTTTATTTATCTTTTTTCTATGTTCTCAGGGTTTATTGTTTTGATCTTCTGATGTCAATTAAAAC
This sequence comes from Mesoplodon mirus, assembly GCF_964341445.2. Lineage (NCBI taxonomy): Eukaryota > Metazoa > Chordata > Mammalia > Artiodactyla > Ziphiidae > Mesoplodon > Mesoplodon mirus. Next base: position 175,522,605 of record NC_138976.1, on the reverse strand, counting down.
ACTTGGTTATTCATTTTAATAAATATTTTACTTATAAAGATTTGAACTTTTGAAGATTCCAGCTTACTTGTAAGTTTCTAAGGGTCAGGTCCTCTCCATTGTTGCTGGCCTAAGGTTTAGTTCACCATATAGCAATGTATATATTGACCTATTTTCCCCTCGACTTTCTGTGATTCCCTACATCTCACCTTTCTTTGCAGACAAGCCATTTGAAATACCCTTAACTTAGTTCACAGCCAATAAGTCATTGAAATAATGTGTATTTTTAGAGAAATCTTTTTATAAAATTAGGCAGAAAATCTCACCTGCCATAGTTTTCAAAACAGCATAATTTCACTCTTCTCAATGCTTAATCTGTTGTATTACACAACCTTTGAGTATTTAGCTTTATCAATGACATGTCCTTTAAAAATGTTTTAGAGATCCTACCAGTCTTTGAAAACATCCTTGTTCCTTGTTTCAGTTCCAGTTTTATGTATATATTCTGCCTTGCACCTGATTATTCCAACAATTGATGGATGGCCTTGGGAATCTAATTCTGGTATTGATAGTCTTTACTGATTGTCTCCCCTCGTAGCTGATTTCTTCATTATTGTGTAAATTTAGATCATGAGCTCATGTTTAGCTAAACAGCTGACCTTGTAAGACGCTTAGGTGTGAACGCTCGTAAGCTTCCGCAGAAAGACGGCAAAGATTTATTGGTGTCCCTCCAATGAGTTGCCCACGAGGACACCGTTTTCTACAAGTGTTGGTCCAATACGCCCTCTAGAGGAAGGGGACTCCGACAGGGCTGATTGGCGGCCCCCGATCTGGGGCAGGGGCAGTGGGCAGCCTGTGGCCCGGTCTGGAGCCTCTTTGCATGTGTCCCTGGGACACATCTGCCTGCGAACTTCGGTCACCTGGCAGGAAGCTACGATGCCCAGACCTATGGTTAGCTGTGCAGCGAGGTGTACTGTGAGGACAGGTTCCACACACACTTCAAGTAAGAGGTCGGCCTGAGTGGAAAGGTGAGAGTTTGGGCAGCTGTGCAGACAAAGAAGGCACACTTTGGCCTGGGCCTAAATGCTTGTGACACCCCACTGGACCTGCCGTGCTCTGAGGGCCCTGCCCTGGGCCCCCTGCTCCCCTGCCCTTTGTTCAGTCCCAGCAGAGATGGCCACACCCACTCCTTCAGTGAGGGCAGAGTTCCAACCACCCTCAGCCCCGCCCCCTCTCCACAGGTTACCATGGACTACAGAGGCTGCATCCTGAGGCCAGGGCGTTCCGACAATGCCAAGGGCAGACATGATGACCTTAAATGATTTCCTCTTGTGTCAGGTTTGGTAAACTTTAGGAGCTAGGAAATGGTCCACTTTACAGAAATGTTCAAATTTACTGGCATTTCTTATATTCTCTGCTATAACATTGTCCTGATTCTTTCTGTATATTCTATACTTATGTTTTTGTTTTCCTTAATCAAAGTGTGTCTTTTCAATCTTTTCAAAGAAGATTCTTTGGACTTACTAAATCACCTGAATTTTATACGTTTTCTGTTGTATTAAGTTCTGCTCATATCTTTATTTATCTTTTTTCTATGTTCTCAGGGTTTATTGTTTTGATCTTTTGATGTCAATTAAAACACTTGGTTATTCATTTTAATAAATATTTTACTTATAAAGATTTGAACTTTTGAAGATTCCAGCTTACTTGTAAGTTTCTAAGGGTCAGGTCCTCTCCATTGTTGCTGGCCTAAGGTTTAGTTCACCATATAGCAATGTATATATTGACCTATTTTCCCCTCGACTTTCTGTGATTCCCTACATCTCACCTTTCTTTGCAGACAAGCCATTTGAAATACCCTTAACTTAGTTCACAGCCAATAAGTCATTGAAATAATGTGTATTTTTAGAGAAATCTTCTTATATAATTAGGCAGAAAATCTCACCTACCATAGTTTTCAAAACAGCATAATTTCACTCTTCTCAATGCTTAATCTGTTGTATTACACAACCTTTGAGTATTTAGCTTTATCAATGACATGTCCTTTAAAAATGTTTTAGAGATCCTACCAGTCTTTGAAAACATCCTTGTTCCTTGTTTCAGTTCCAGTTTTATGTATATATTCTGCCTTGCACCTGATTATTCCAACAATTGATGGATGGCCTTGGGAATCTAATTCTGGTATTGATAGTCTTTACTGATTGTCTCCCCTCGTAGCTGATTTCTTCATTATTGTGTAAATTTAGATCATGAGCTCATGTTTAGCTAAACAGCTGACCTTGTAAGACGCTTAGGTGTGAACGCTCGTAAGCTTCCGCAGAAAGACGGCAAAGGTTTATTGGTGTCCCTCCAATGAGTTGCCCACGAGGACACCGTTTTCTACAAGTGTTGGTCCAATACGCCCTCTAGAGGAAGGGGACTCCGACAGGGCTGATTGGCGGCCCCCGATCTGGGGCAGGGGCAGTGGGCAGCCTGTGGCCCGGTCTGGAGCCTCTTTGCATGTGTCCCTGGGACACATCTGCCTGCGAACTTCGGTCACCTGGCAGGAAGCTACGATGCCCAGACCTATGGTTAGCTGTGCAGCGAGGTGTACTGTGAGGACAGGTTCCACACACACTTCAAGTAAGAGGTCGGCCTGAGTGGAAAGGTGAGAGTTTGGGCAGCTGTGCAGACAAAGAAGGCACACTTTGGCCTGGGCCTAAATGCTTGTGACACCCCACTGGACCTGCCGTGCTCTGAGGGCCCTGCCCTGGGCCCCCTGCTCCCCTGCCCTTTGTTCAGTCCCAGCAGAGATGGCCACACCCACTCCTTCAGTGAGGGCAGAGTTCAAACCACCCTCAGCCCCGCCCCCTCTCCACAGGTTACCATGGACTACAGAGGCTGCATCCTGAGGCCAGGGCGTTCCGACAATGCCAAGGGCAGACATGATGACCTTAAATGATTTCCTCTTGTGTCAGGTTTGGTAAACTTTAGGAGCTAGGAAATGGTCCACTTTACAGAAATGTTCAAATTTACTGGCATTTCTTATATTCTCTGCTATAACATTGTCCTGATTCTTTCTGTATATTCTATACTTATGTTTTTGTTTTCCTTAATCAAAGTGTGTCTTTTCAATCTTTTCAAAGAAGATTCTTTGGACTTACTAAATCACCTGAATTTTATACGTTTTCTGTTGTATTAAGTTCTGCTCATATCTTTATTTATCTTTTTTCTATGTTCTCAGGGTTTATTGTTTTGATCTTCTGATGTCAATTAAAACACTTGGTTATTCATTTTAATAAATATTTTACTTATAAAGATTTGAACTTTTGAAGATTCCAGCTTACTTGTAAGTTTCTAAGGGTCAGGTCCTCTCCATTGTTGCTGGCCTAAGGTTTAGTTCACCATATAGCAATGTATATATTGACCTATTTTCCCCTCGACTTTCTGTGATTCCCTACATCTCACCTTTCTTTGCAGACAAGCCATTTGAAATACCCTTAACTTAGTTCACAGCCAATAAGTCATTGAAATAATGTGTATTTTTAGAGAAATCTTCTTATATAATTAGGCAGAAAATCTCACCTGCCATAGTTTTCAAAACAGCATAATTTCACTCTTCTCAATGCTTAATCTGTTGTATTACACAACCTTTGAGTATTTAGCTTTATCAATGACATGTCCTTTAAAAATGTTTTAGAGATCCTACCAGTCTTTGAAAACATCCTTGTTCCTTGTTTCAGTTCCAGTTTTATGTATATATTCTGCCTTGCACCTGATTATTCCAACAATTGATGGATGGCCTTGGGAATCTAATTCTGGTATTGATAGTCTTTACTGATTGTCTCCCCTCGTAGCTGATTTCTTCATTATTGTGTAAATTTAGATCATGAGCTCATGTTTAGCTAAACAGCTGACCTTGTAAGACGCTTAGGTGTGAACGCTCGGAAGCTTCCGCAGAAAGACGGCAAAGATTTATTGGTGTCCCTCCAATGAGTTGCCCACGAGGACACCGTTTTCTACAAGTGTTGGTCCAATACGCCCTCTAGAGGAAGGGGACTCCGACAGGGCTGATTGGCGGCCCCCGATCTGGGGCAGGGGCAGTGGGCAGCCTGTGGCCCGGTCTGGAGCCTCTTTGCATGTGTCCCTGGGACACATCTGCCTGCGAACTTCGGTCACCTGGCAGGAAGCTACGATGCCCAGACCTATGGTTAGCTGTGCAGCGAGGTGTACTGTGAGGACAGGTTCCACACACACTTCAAGTAAGAGGTCGGCCTGAGTGGAAAGGTGAGAGTTTGGGCAGCTGTGCAGACAAAGAAGGCACACTTTGGCCTGGGCCTAAATGCTTGTGACACCCCACTGGACCTGCCGTGCTCTGAGGGCCCTGCCCTGGGCCCCCTGCTCCCCTGCCCTTTGTTCAGTCACAGCAGAGATGGCCACACCCACTCCTTCAGTGAGGGCAGAGTTCCAACCACCCTCAGCCCCGCCCCCTCTCCACAGGTTACCATGGACTACAGAGGCTGCATCCTGAGGCCAGGGCGTTCCGACAATGCCAAGGGCAGACATGATGACCTTAAATGATTTCCTCTTGTGTCAGGTTTGGTAAACTTTAGGAGCTAGGAAATGGTCCACTTTACAGAAATGTTCAAATTTACTGGCATTTCTTATATTCTCTGCTATAACATTGTCCTGATTCTTTCTGTATATTCTATACTTATGTTTTTGTTTTCCTTAATCAAAGTGTGTCTTTTCAATCTTTTCAAAGAAGATTCTTTGGACTTACTAAATCACCTCAATTTTATACGTTTTCTGTTGTATTAAGTTCTGCTCATATCTTTATTTATCTTTTTTCTATGTTCTCAGGGTTTATTGTTTTGATCTTTTGATGTCAATTAAAACACTTGGTTATTCATTTTAATAAATATTTTACTTATAAAGATTTGAACTTTTGAAGATTCCAGCTTACTTGTAAGTTTCTAAGGGTCAGGTCCTCTCCATTGTTGCTGGCCTAAGGTTTAGTTCACCATATAGCAATGTATATATTGACCTATTTTCCCCTCGACTTTCTGTGATTCCCTACATCTCACCTTTCTTTGCAGACAAGCCATTTGAAATACCCTTAACTTAGTTCACAGCCAATAAGTCATTGAAATAATGTGTATTTTTAGAGAAATCTTCTTATATAATTAGGCAGAAAATCTCACCTACCATAGTTTTCAAAACAGCATAATTTCACTCTTCTCAATGCTTAATCTGTTGTATTACACAACCTTTGAGTATTTAGCTTTATCAATGACATGTCCTTTAAAAATGTTTTAGAGATCCTACCAGTCTTTGAAAACATCCTTGTTCCTTGTTTCAGTTCCAGTTTTATGTATATATTCTGCCTTGCACCTGATTATTCCAACAATTGATGGATGGCCTTGGGAATCTAATTCTGGTATTGATAGTCTTTACTGATTGTCTCCCCTCGTAGCTGATTTCTTCATTATTGTGTAAATTTAGATCATGAGCTCATGTTTAGCTAAACAGCTGACCTTGTAAGACGCTTAGGTGTGAACGCTCGTAAGCTTCCGCAGAAAGACGGCAAAGATTTATTGGTGTCCCTCCAATGAGTTGCCCACGAGGACACCGTTTTCTACAAGTGTTGGTCCAATACGCCCTCTAGAGGAAGGGGACTCCGACAGGGCTGATTGGCGGCCCCCGATCTGGGGCAGGGGCAGTGGGCAGCCTGTGGCCCGGTCTGGAGCCTCTTTGCATGTGTCCCTGGGACACATCTGCCTGCGAACTTTGGTCACCTGGCAGGAAGCTACGATGCCCAGACCTATGGTTAGCTGTGCAGCGAGGTGTACTGTGAGGACAGGTTCCACACACACTTCAAGTAAGAGGTCGGCCTGAGTGGAAAGGTGAGAGTTTGGGCAGCTGTGCAGACAAAGAAGGCACACTTTGGCCTGGGCCTAAATGCTTGTGACACCCCACTGGACCTGCCGTGCTCTGAGGGCCCTGCCCTGGGCCCCCTGCTCCCCTGCCCTTTGTTCAGTCACAGCAGAGATGGCCACACCCACTCCTTCAGTGAGGGCAGAGTTCCAACCACCCTCAGCCCCGCCCCCTCTCCACAGGTTACCATGGACTACAGAGGCTGCATCCTGAGGCCAGGGCGTTCCGACAATGCCAAGGGCAGACATGATGACCTTAAATGATTTCCTCTTGTGTCAGGTTTGGTAAACTTTAGGAGCTAGGAAATGGTCCACTTTACAGAAATGTTCAAATTTACTGGCATTTCTTATATTCTCTGCTATAACATTGTCCTGATTCTTTCTGTATATTCTATACTTATGTTTTTGTTTTCCTTAATCAAAGTGTGTCTTTTCAATCTTTTCAAAGAAGATTCTTTGGACTTACTAAATCACCTGAATTTTATATGTTTTCTGTTGTATTAAGTTCTGCTCATATCTTTATTTATCTTTTTCTAAGTTCTCAGGGTTTATTGTTTTGATCTTTTGATGTCAATTAAAACACTTGGTTATTCATTTTAATAAATATTTTACTTATAAAGATTTGAACTTTTGAAGATTCCAGCTTACTTGTAAGTTTCTAAGGGTCAGGTCCTCTCCATTGTTGCTGGCCTAAGGTTTAGTTCACCATATAGCAATGTATATATTGACCTATTTTCCCCTCGACTTTCTGTGATTCCCTACATCTCAACTTTCTTTGCAGACAAGCCATTTGAAATACCCTTAACTTATTTCACAGCCAATAAGTCATTGAAATAATGTGTATTTTTAGAGAAATCTTCTTATATAATTAGGCAGAAAATCTCACCTGCCATAGTTTTCAAAACAGCATAATTTCACTCTTCTCAATGCTTAATCTGTTGTATTACACAACCTTTGAGTATTTAGCTTTATCAATGACATGTACTTTAAAAATGTTTTAGAGATCCTACCAGTCTTTGAAAACATCCTTGTTCCTTGTTTCAGTTCCAGTTTTATGTATATATTCTGCCTTGCACCTGATTATCCCAACAATTGATGGATGGCCTTGGGAATCTAATTCTGGTATTGATAGTCTTTACTGATTGTCTCCCCTCGTAGCTGATTTTTTCATTATTGTGTAAATTTAGATCATGAGCTCATGTTTAGCTAAACAGCTGACCTTGTAAGACGCTTAGGTGTGAACGCTCGTAAGCTTCCGCAGAAAGACGGCAAATATTTATTGGTGTCCCTCCAATGAGTTGCCCACGAGGACACCGTTTTCTACAAGTGTTGGTCCAATACTCCCTCTAGAGGAAGGGGACTACGACAGGGCTGATTGGCGGCCCCCGATCTGCGGCAGGGGCAGTGGGCAGCCTGTGGCCCGGGCTGGAGCCTCTTTGCATGTGTCCCTGGGACACATCTGCCTGCGAACTTCGGTCACCTGGCAGGAAACTACGATGCCCAGAACTATGGTTAGCTGTGCAGCGAGGTGAACTGTGAGGACAGGTTCCACACATACTTCAAGTAAGAGGTCGGCCTGAGTGGAAAGGTGAGAGTTTGGGCAGCTGTGCAGACAAAGAAGGCGCCCTTTGGCCTGGGCCTAAATGCTTGTGACACCCCACTGGACCTGCCGTGCTCTGAGGGCCCTGCCCTGGGACCCCTGCTCCCCTGCCCTTTGTTCAGTAACAGCAGAGATGGCCACACCCACTCCTTCAGTGAGGGCAGAGTTCCAACCACCCTCAGCCCCGCCCCCTCTCCACAGGTTACCATGGACTACAGAGGCTGCATCCTGAGGCTAGGGCGTTCCGACAATGCCAAGGGCAGACATGATGACCTTAAATGATTTCCTCTTGTGTCAGGTTTGGTAAACTTTAGTAGCTAGGAAATGGTCCACTTTACAGAAATGTTCAAATTTACTGGCATTTCTTATATTCTCTGCTATAACATTGTCCTGATTCTTTCTGTATATTCTATACTTATGTTTTTGTTTTCCTTAATCAAAGTGTGTCTTTTCAATCTTTTCAAAGAAGATTCTTTGGACTTACTAAATCACCTGAATTTTATACGTTTTCTGTTGTATTAAGTTCTGCTCATATCTTTATTTATCTTTTTTCTATGTTCTCAGGGTTTATTGTTTTGATCTTCTGATGTCAATTAAAACACTTGGTTATTCATTTTAATAAATATTTTACTTATAAAGATTTGAACTTTTGAAGATTCCAGCTTACTTGTAAGTTTCTAAGGGTCAGGTCCTCTCCATTGTTGCTGGCCTAAGGTTTAGTTCACCATATAGCAATGTATATATTGACCTATTTTCCCCTCGACTTTCTGTGATTCCCTACATCTCACCTTTCTTTGCAGACAAGCCATTTGAAATACCCTTAACTTATTTCACAGCCAATAAGTCATTGAAATAATGTGTATTTTTAGAGAAATCTTCTTATATAATTAGGCAGAAAATCTCACCTGCCATAGTTTTCAAAACAGCATAATTTCACTCTTCTCAATGCTTAATCTGTTGTATTACACAACCTTTGAGTATTTAGCTTTATCAATGACATGTCCTTTAAAAATGTTTTAGAGATCCTACCAGTCTTTGAAAACATCCTTGTTCCTTGTTTCAGGTCCAGTTTTATGTATATATTCTGCCTTGCACCTGATTATTCCAACAATTGATGGATGGCCTTGGGAATCTAATTCTGGTATTGATAGTCTTTACTGATTGTCTCCCCTCGTAGCTGATTTTTTCATTATTGTGTAAATTTAGATCATGAGGTCATGTTTAGCTAAACAGCTGACCTTGTAAGACGCTTAGGTGTGAACGCTCGTAAGCTTCAGGAGAAAGTCGGCAAAATTTATTTGTGTCCCTCCAATGAGTTGCCCACGAGGACACCGTTTTCTACAAGTGTTGGTCCAATACTCCCTCTAAAGGAAGGGGATTCCGACAGGGCTGATTGGCGGCCCCCGATCTGGGGCAGGGGCAGTGGGCAGCCTGTGGCCCGGTCTGGAGCCTCTTTGCATGTGTCCCTGGGACACATCTGCCTGCGAACTTCGGTCACCTGGCAGGAAGCTACGATGCCCAGACCTATGGTTAGCTGTGCAGCGAGGTGTACTGTGAGGACAGGTTCCACACACACTTCAAGTAAGAGGTCGGCCTGAGTGGAAAGGTGAGAGTTTGGGCAGCTGTGCAGACAAAGAAGGCACACTTTGGCCTGGGCCTAAATGCTTGTGACACCCCGCTGGACCTGCCGTGCTCTGAGGGCCCTGCCCTGGGCCCCCTGCTCCCCTGCCCTTTGTTCAGTCACAGCAGAGATGGCCACACCCACTCCTTCAGTGAGGGCAGAGTTCCAACCACCCTCAGCCCCGCCCCCTCTCCACAGGTTACCATGGACTACAGAGGCTGCATCCTGAGGCCAGGGCGTTCCGACAATGCCAAGGGCAGACATGATGACCTTAAATGATTTCCTCTTGTGTCAGGTTTGGTAAAATTTAGGAGCTAGGAAATGGTCCACTTTACAGAAATGTTCAAATTTACTGGCATTTCTTATATTCTCTGCTATAACATTGTCCTGATTCTTTCTGTATATTCTATACTTATGTTTTTGTTTTCCTTAATCAAATTGTGTCTTTTCAATCTTTTCAAAGAAGATTCTTTGGACTTACTAAATCACCTGAATTTTATACGTTTTCTGTTGTATTAAGTTCTGCTCATATCTTTATTTATCTTTTTTCTATGTTCTCAGGGTTTATTGTTTTGATCTTCTGATGTCAATTAAAACACTTGGTTATTCATTTTAATAAATATTTTACTTATAAAGATTTGAACTTTTGAAGATTCCAGCTTACTTGTAAGTTTCTAAGGGTCAGGTCCTCTCCATTGTTGCTGGCCTAAGGTTTAGTTCACCATATAGCAATGTATATATTGACCTATTTTCCCCTCGACTTTCTGTGATTCCCTACATCTCACCTTTCTTTGCAGACAAGCCATTTGAAATACCCTTAACTTATTTCACAGCCAATAAGTCATTGAAATAATGTGTATTTTTAGAGAAAGCTTCTTATATAATTAGGCAGAAAATCTCACCTGCCATAGTTTTCAAAACAGCATAATTTCACTCTTCTCAATGCTTAATCTGTTGTATTACACAACCTTTGAGTATTTAGCTTTATCAATGACATGTCCTTTAAAAATGTTTTAGAGATCCTACCAGTCTTTGAAAACATCCTTGTTCCTTGTTTCAGTTCCAGTTTTATGTATATATTCTGCCTTGCACCTGATTATTCCAACAATTGATGGATGGCCTTGGGAATCTAATTCTGGTATTGATAGTCTTTACTGATTGTCTCCCCTCGTAGCTGATTTTTTCATTATTGTGTAAATTTAGATCATGAGCTCATGTTTAGCTAAACAGCTGACCTTGTAAGACGCTTAGGTGTGAACGCTCGTAAGCTTCAGGAGAAAGTCGGCAAAATTTATTTGTGTCCCTCCAATGAGTTGCCCACGAGGACACCGTTTTCTACAAGTGTTGGTCCAATACGCCCTCTAAAGGAAGGGGATTCCGACAGGGCTGATTGGCGGCCCCCGATCTGGGGCAGGGGCAGTGGGCAGCCTGTGGCCCGGGCTGGAGCCTCTTTGCATGTGTCCCTGGGACACATCTGCCTGCGAACTTCGGTCACCTGGCAGGAAGCTACGATGCCCAGACCTATGGTTAGCTGTGCAGCGAGGTGTACTGTGAGGACAGGTTCCACACACACTTCAAGTAAGAGGTCGGCCTGAGTGGAAAGGTGAGAGTTTGGGCAGCTGTGCAGACAAAGAAGGCACACTTTGGCCTGGGCCTAAATGCTTGTGACACCCCACTGGACCTGCCGTGCTCTGAGGACCCTGCCCTGGGCCCCCTGCTCCCCTGCCCTTTGTTCAGTCACAGCAGAGGTGGCCACACCCACTCCTTCAGTGAGGGCAGAGTTCCAACCACCCTCAGCCCCGCCCCCTCTCCACAGGTTACCATGGACTACAGAGGCTGCATCCTGAGGCCAGGGCGTTCCGACAATGCCAAGGGCAGACATGATGACCTTAAATGATTTCCTCTTGTGTCAGGTTTGGTAAACTTTAGGAGCTAGGAAATGGTCCACTTTACAGAAATGTTCAAATTTACTGGCATTTCTTATATTCTCTGCTATAACATTTTCCTGATTCTTTCTGTATATTCTATACTTATGTTTTTGTTTTCCTTAATCAAAGTGTGTCTTTTCAATCTTTTCAAAGAAGATTCTTTGGACTTACTAAATCACCTGAATTTTATACGTTTTCTGTTGTATTAAGTTCTGCTCATATCTTTATTTATCTTTTTTCTATGTTCTCAGGGTTTATTGTTTTGATCTTCTGATGTCAATTAAAACACTTGGTTATTCATTTTAATAAATATTTTACTTATAAAGATTTGAACTTTTGAAGATTCCAGCTTACTTGTAAGTTTCTAAGGGTCAGGTCCTCTCCATTGTTGCTGGCCTAAGGTTTAGTTCACCATATAGCAATGTATATATTGACCTATTTTCCCCTCGACTTTCTGTGATTCCCTACATCTCACCTTTCTTTGCAGACAAGCCATTTGAAATACCCTTAACTTATTTCACAGCCAATAAGTCATTGAAATAATGTGTATTTTTAGGGAAATCTTCTTATATAATTAGGCAGAAAATCTCACCTGCCATAGTTTTCAAAACAGCATAATTTCACTCTTCTCAATGCTTAATCTGTTGTATTACACAACCTTTCAGTATTTAGCTTTATCAATGACATGTACTTTAAAAATGTTTTAGAGATCCTACCAGTCTTTGAAAACATCCTTGTTCCTTGTTTCAGTTCCAGTTTTATGTATATATTCTGCCTTGCACCTGATTATTCCAACAATTGATGGATGGCCTTGGGATTCTAATTCTGGTATTGATAGTCTTTACTGATTGTCTCCCCTCGTAGCTGATTTTTTCATTATTGTGTAAATTTAGATCATGAGCTCATGTTTAGCTAAACAGCTGACCTTGTAAGACGCTTAGGTGTGAACGCTCGTAAGCTTCCGCAGAAAGACGGCAAAGATTTATTTGTGTCCCTCCAATGAGTTGCCCACGAGGACACCGTTTTCTACAAGTGTTGGTCCAATACTCCCTCTAGAGGAAGGGGAATCCGACAGGGCTGATTGGCGGCCCCCGATCTGGGGCAGGGGCAGTGGGCAGCCTGTGGCCCGGCCTGGAGCCTCTTTGCATGTGTCCCTGGGACACATCTGCCTGCGAACTTCGGTCACCTGGCAGGAAACTACGATGCCCAGAACTATGGTTAGCTGTGCAGCGAGGTGTACTGTGAGGACAAGTTCCACACATACTTCAAGTAAGAGGTCGGCCTGAGTGGAAAGGTGAGAGTTTGGGCAGCTGTGCAGACAAAGAAGGCGCACTTTGGCCTGGGCCTAAATGCTTGTGACACCCCACTGGACCTGCCGTGCTCTGAGGACCCTGCCCTGGGACCCCTGCTCCCCTGCCCTTTGTTCAGTCACAGCAGAGATAGCCACACCCACTCCTTCAGTGAGGGCAGAGTTCCAACCACCCTCAGCCCCGCCCCCTCTCCACAGGTTACCATGGACTACAGAGGCTGCATCCTGAGGCCAGGGCATTCCGACAATGCCAAGGGCAGACATGATGACCTTAAATGATTTCCTCTTGTATCAGGTTTGGTAAACTTTAGGAGCTAGGAAATGGTCCACTTTACAGAAATGTTCAAATTTACTGGCATTTCTTATATTCTCTGCTATAACATTGTCCTGATTCTTTCTGTATATTCTATACTTATGTTTTTGTTTTCCTTAATCAAAGTGTGTCTTTTCAATCTTTTCAAAGAAGATTCTTTGGACTTACTAAATCACCTGAATTTTATACGTTTTCTGTTGTATTAAGTTCTGCTCATATCTTTATTTATCTTTTTTCTATGTTCTCAGGGTTTATTGTTTTGATCTTCTGATGTCAATTAAAACACTTGGTTATTCATTTTAATAAATATTTTACTTATAAAGATTTGAACTTTTGAAGATTCCAGCTTACTTGTAAGTTTCTAAGGGTCAGGTCCTCTCCATTGTTGCTGGCCTAAGGTTTAGTTCACCATATAGCAATGTATATATTGACCTATTTTCCCCTCGACTTTCTGTGATTCCCTACATCTCACCTTTCTTTGCAGACAAGCCATTTGAAATACCCTTAACTTATTTCACAGCCAATAAGTCATTGAAATAATGTGTATTTTTAGAGAAATCTTCTTATATAATTAGGCAGAAAATCTCACCTGCCATAGTTTTCAAAACAGCATAATTTCACTCTTCTCAATGCTTAATCTGTTGTATTACACAACCTTTGAGTATTTAGCTTTATCAATGACATGTCCTTTAAAAATGTTTTAGAGATCCTACCAGTCTTTGAAAACATCCTTGTTCCTTGTTTCAGTTCCAGTTTTATGTATATATTCTGCCTTGCACCTGATTATTCCAACAATTGATGGATGGCCTTGGGAATCTAATTCTGGTATTGATAGTCTTTACTGATTGTCTCCCCTCGTAGCTGATTTCTTCATTATTGTGTAAATTTAGATCATGAGCTCATGTTTAGCTAAACAGCTGACCTTGTAAGACGCTTAGGTGTGAACGCTCGTAAGCTTCCGCAGAAAGACGGCAAAGATTTATTTGTGTCCCTCCAATGAGTTGCCCACGAGGACACCGTTTTCTACAAGTGTTGCTCCAATACGCCCTCTAAAGGAAGGGGATTCCGACAGGGCTGATTGGCGGCCCCCGATCTGGGGCAGGGGCAGTGGGCAGCCTGTGGCCCGGTCTGGAGCCTCTTTGCATGTGTCCCTGGGACACATCTGCCTGCGAACTTCGGTCACCTGGCAGGAAGCTACGATGCCCAGACCTATGGTTAGCTGTGCAGTGAGGTGTACTGTGAGGACAGGTTCCACACACACTTCAAGTAAGAGGTCGGCCTGAGTGGAAAGGTGAGAGTTTGGGCAGCTGTGCAGACAAAGAAGGCGCCCTTTGGCCTGGGCCTAAATGCTTGTGACACCCCACTGGACCTGCCGTGCTCTGAGGGCCCTGCCCTGGGAACCCTGCTCCCCTGCCCTTTGTTCAGTCACAGCAGAGATGGCCACACCCACTCCTTCAGTGAGGGCAGAGTTCCAACTACCCTCAGCCCCGCCCCCTCTCCACAGGTTACCATGGACTACAGAGGCTGCATCCTGATGCTAGGGCGTTCCAAAAATGCCAAGGGCAGACATGATGACCTTAAATGATTTCCTCTTGTGTCAGGTTTGGTAAACTTTAGGAGCTAGGAAATGGTCCACTTTACAGAAATGTTCAAATTTACTGGCATTTCTTATATTCTCTGCTATAACATTGTCCTGATTCTTTCTGTATATTCTATACTTATGTTTTTGTTTTCCTTAATCAAAGTGTGTCTTTTCAATCTTTTCAAAGAAGATTCTTTGGACTTACTAAATCACCTGAATTTTATACGTTTTCTGTTGTACTAAGTTCTGCTCATATCTTTATTTATCTTTTTTCTATGTTCTCAGGGTTTATTGTTTTGATCTTCTGATGTCAATTAAAACACTTGGTTATTCATTTTAATAAATATTTTACTTATAAAGATTTGAACTTTTGAAGATTCCAGCTTACTTGTAAGTTTCTAAGGGTCAGGTCCTCTCCATTGTTGCTGGCCTAAGGTTTAGTTCACCATATAGCAATGTATATATTGACCTATTTTCCCCTCGACTTTCTGTGATTCCCTACATCTCACCTTTCTTTGCAGACAAGCCATTTGAAATACCCTTAACTTATTTCACAGCCAATAAGTCATTGAAATAATGTGTATTTTTAGAGAAATCTTCTTATATAATTAGGCAGAAAATCTCACCTGCCATAGTTTTCAAAACAGCATAATTTCACTCTTCTCAATGCTTAATCTGTTGTATTACACAACCTTTGAGTATTTAGCTTTATCAATGACATGTCCTTTAAAAATGTTTTAGAGATCCTACCAGTCTTTGAAAACATCCTTGTTCCTTGTTTCAGTTCCAGTTTTATGTATATATTCTGCCTTGCACCTGATTATTCCAACAATTGATGGATGGCCTTGGGAATCTAATTCTGGTATTGATAGTCTTTACTGATTGTCTCCCCTCGTAGCTGATTTTTTCATTATTGTGTAAATTTAGATCATGAGGTCATGTTTAGCTAAACAGCTGACCTTGTAAGACGCTTAGGTGTGAACGCTCGTAAGCTTCAGGAGAAAGTCGGCAAAATTTATTTGTGTCCCTCCAATGAGATGCCCAAGAGGACACCGTTTTCTACAAGTGTTGGTCCAATACTCCCTCTAAAGGAAGGGGATTCCGACAGGGCTGATTGGCGGCCCCCGATATGGGGCAGGGGCAGTGGGCAGCCTGTGGCCCGGTCTGGAGCCTCTTTGCATGTGTCCCTGGGACACATCTGCCTGCGAACTTCGGTCACCTGGCAGGAAGCTACGATGCCCAGACCTATGGTTAGCTGTGCAGCGAGGTGTACTGTGAGGACAGGTTCCACACACACTTCAAGTAAGAGGTCGGCCTGAGTGGAAAGGTGAGAGTTTGGGCAGCTGTGCAGACAAAGAAGGCACACTTTGGCCTGGGCCTAAATGCTTGTGACACCCCGCTGGACCTGCCGTGCTCTGAGGGCCCTGCCCTGGGCCCCCTGCTCCCCTGCCCTTTGTTCAGTCACAGCAGAGATGGCCACACCCACTCCTTCAGTGAGGGCAGAGTTCCAACCACCCTCAGCCCCGCCCCCTCTCCACAGGTTACCATGGACTACAGAGGCTGCATCCTGAGGCCAGGGCGTTCCGACAATGCCAAGGGCAGACATGATGACCTTAAATGATTTCCTCTTGTGTCAGGTTTGGTAAAATTTAGGAGCTAGGAAATGGTCCACTTTACAGAAATGTTCAAATTTACTGGCATTTCTTATATTCTCTGCTATAACATTGTCCTGATTCTTTCTGTATATTCTATACTTATGTTTTTGTTTTCCTTAATCAAAGTGTGTCTTTTCAATCTTTTCAAAGAAGATTCTTTGGACTTACTAAATCACCTCAATTTTATACGTTTTCTGTTGTATTAAGTTCTGCTCATATCTTTATTTATCTTTTTTCTATGTTCTCAGGGTTTATTGTTTTGATCTTCTGATGTCAATTAAAACACTTGGTTATTCATTTTAATAAATATTTTACTTATAAAGATTTGAACTTTTGAAGATTCCAGCTTACTTGTAAGTTTCTAAGGGTCAGGTCCTCTCCATTGTTGCTGGCCTAAGGTTTAGTTCACCATATAGCAATGTATATATTGACCTATTTTCCCCTCGACTTTCTGTGATTCCCTACATCTCACCTTTCTTTGCAGACAAGCCATTTGAAATACCCTTAACTTATTTCACAGCCAATAAGTCATTGAAATAATGTGTATTTTTAGAGAAATCTTCTTATATAATTAGGCAGAAAATCTCACCTGCCATAGTTTTCAAAACAGCATAATTTCACTCTTCTCAATGCTTAATCTGTTGTATTACACAACCTTTGAGTATTTAGCTTTATCAATGACATGTCCTTTAAAAATGTTTTAGAGATCCTACCAGTCTTTGAAAACATCCTTGTTCCTTGTTTCAGTTCCAGTTTTATGTATATATTCTGCCTTGCACCTGATTATCCCAACAATTGATGGATGGCCTTGGGAATCTAATTCTGGTATTGATAGTCTTTACTGATTGTCTCCCCTCGTAGCTGATTTTTTCATTATTGTGTAAATTTAGATCATGAGCTCATGTTTAGCTAAACAGCTGACCTTGTAAGACGCTTAGGTGTGAACGCTCGTAAGCTTCCTCAGAAAGACGGCAAAGATTTATTTGTGTCCCTCCAATGAGTTGCCCACGAGGACACCGTTTTCTACAAGTGTTGGTCCAATACTCCCTCTAGAGGAAGGGGACTCCGACAGGGCTGATTGGCGGCCCCCGATCTGCGGCAGGGGCAGTGGGCAGCCTGTGGCCCGGGCTGGAGCCTCTTTGCATGTGTCCCTGGGACACATCTGCCTGCGAACTTCGGTCACCTGGCAGGAAACTACGATGCCCAGAACTATGGTTAGCTGTGCAGCGAGGTGAACTGTGAGGACAGGTTCCACACATATTTCAAGTAAGAGGTCGGCCTGAGTGGAAAGGTGAGAGTTTGGGCAGCTGTGCAGACAAAGAAGGCGCCCTTTGGCCTGGGCCTAAATGCTTGTGACACCCCACTGGACCTGCCGTGCTCTGAGGGCCCTGCCCTGGGAACCCTGCTCCCCTGCCCTTTGTTCAGTCACAGCAGAGATGGCCACACCCACTCCTTCAGTGAGGGCAGAGTTCCAACCACCCTCAGCCCCGCCCCCTCTCCACAGGTTACCATGGACTACAGAGGCTGCATCCTGTGGCTAGGGCGTTCCGACAATGCCAAGGGCAGACATGATGACCTTAAATGATTTCCTCTTGTGTCAGGTTTGGTAAACTTTAGGAGCTAGGAAATGGTCCACTTTACAGAAATGTTCAAATTTACTGGCATTTCTTATATTCTCTGCTATAACATTGTCCTGATTCTTTCTGTATATTCTATACTTATGTTTTTGTTTTCCTTAATCAAAGTGTGTCTTTTCAATCTTTTCAAAGAAGATTCTTTGGACTTACTAAATCACCTGAATTTTATACGTTTTCTGTTGTACTAAGTTCTGCTCATATCTTTATTTATCTTTTTTCTATGTTCTCAGGGTTTATTGTTTTGATCTTCTGATGTCAATTAAAACACTTGGTTATTCATTTTAATAAATATTTTACTTATAAAGATTTGAACTTTTGAAGATTCCAGCTTACTTGTAAGTTTCTAAGGGTCAGGTCCTCTCCATTGTTGCTGGCCTAAGGTTTAGTTCACCATATAGCAATGTATATATTGACCTATTTTCCCCTCGACTTTCTGTGATTCCCTACATCTCAACTTTCTTTGCAGACAAGCCATTTGAAATACCCTTAACTTATTTCACAGCCAATAAGTCATTGAAATAATGTGTATTTTTAGAGAAATCTTCTTCTATAATTAGGCAGAAAATCTCACCTGCCATAGTTTTCAAAACAGCATAATTTCACTCTTCTCAATGCTTAATCTGTTGTATTACACAACCTTTGAGTATTTAGCTTTATCAATGACATGTCCTTTAAAAATGTTTTAGAGATCCTACCAGTCTTTGAAAACATCCTTGTTCCTTGTTTCAGTTCCAGTTTTATGTATATATTCTGCCTTGCACCTAATTATTCCAACAATTGATGGATGGCCTTGGGAATCTAATTCTGGTATTGATAGTCTTTACTGATTGTCTCCCCTCGTAGCTGATTTCTTCATTATTGTGTAAATTTAGATCATGAGCTCATGTTTAGCTAAACAGCTGACCTTGTAAGACGCTTAGGTGTGAACGCTCGTAAGCTTCCGCAGAAAGACGGCAAAGATTTATTGGTGTCCCTCCAATGAGTTGCCCACGAGGACACCGTTTTCTACAAGTGTTGGTCCAATACGCCCTCTAGAGGAAGGGGACTCCGACAGGGCTGATTGGCGGCCCCCCGATCTGGGGCAGGGGCAGTGGGCAGCCTGTGGCCCGGTCTGGAGCCTCTTTGCATGTGTCCCTGGGACACATCTGCCTGCGAACTTCGGTCACCTGGCAGGAAGCTACGATGCCCAGACCTATGGTTAGCTGTGCAGCGAGGTGTACTGTGAGGACAGGTTCCACACACACTTCAAGTAAGAGGTCGGCCTGAGTGGAAAGGTGAGAGTTTGGGCAGCTGTGCAGACAAAGAAGGCACACTTTGGCCTGGGCCTAAATGCTTGTGACACCCCACTGGACCTGCCGTGCTCTGAGGGCCCTGCCCTGGGCCCCCTGCTCCCCTGCCCTTTGTTCAGTCACAGCAGAGATGGCCACACCCACTCCTTCAGTGAGGGCAGAGTTCCAACCACCCTCAGCCCCGCCCCCTCTCCACAGGTTACCATGGACTACAGAGGCTGCATCCTGAGGCCAGGGCGTTCCGACAATGCCAAGGGCAGACATGATGACCTTAAATGATTTCCTCTTGTGTCAGGTTTGGTAAACTTTAGGAGCTAGGAAATGGTCCACTTTACAGAAATGTTCAAATTTACTGGCATTTCTTATATTCTCTGCTATAACATTGTCCTGATTCTTTCTGTATATTCTATACTTATGTTTTTGTTTTCCTTAATCAAAGTGTGTCTTTTCAATCTTTTCAAAGAAGATTCTTTGGACTTACTAAATCACCTGAATTTTATACGTTTTCTGTTGTATTAAGTTCTGCTCATATCTTTATTTATCTTTTTTCTATGTTCTCAGGGTTTATTGTTTTGATCTTCTGATGTCAATTAAAACACTTGGTTATTCATTTTAATAAATATTTTACTTATAAAGATTTGAACTTTTGAAGATTCCAGCTTACTTGTAAGTTTCTAAGGGTCAGGTCCTCTCCATTGTTGCTGGCCTAAGGTTTAGTTCACCATATAGCAATGTATATATTGACCTATTTTCCCCTCGACTTTCTGTGATTCCCTACATCTCACCTTTCTTTGCAGACAAGCCATTTGAAATACCCTTAACTTATTTCACAGCCTATAAGTCATTGAAATAATGTGTATTTTTAGGGAAATCTTCTTATATAATTAGGCAGAAAATCTCACCTGCCATAGTTTTCAAAACAGCATAATTTCACTCTTCTCAATGCTTAATCTGTTGTATTACACAACCTTTCAGTATTTAGCTTTATCAATGACATGTACTTTAAAAATGTTTTAGAGATCCTACCAGTCTTTGAAAACATCCTTGTTCCTTGTTTCAGTTCCAGTTTTATGTATATATTCTGCCTTGCACCTGATTATTCCAACAATTGATGGATGGCCTTGGGATTCTAATTCTGGTATTGATAGTCTTTACTGATTGTCTCCCCTCGTAGCTGATTTTTTCATTATTGTGTAAATTTAGATCATGAGCTCATGTTTAGCTAAACAGCTGACCTTGTAAGACGCTTAGGTGTGAACGCTCGTAAGCTTCCGCAGAAAGACGGCAAAGATTTATTGGTGTCCCTCCAATGAGTTGCCCACGAGGACACCGTTTTCTACAAGTGTTGGTCCAATACTCCCTCTAGAGGAAGGGGACTCCGACAGGGCTGATTGGCGGCCCCCGATCTGGGGCAGGGGCAGTGGGCAGCCTGTGGCCCGGGCTGGAGCCTCTTTGCATGTGTCCCTGGGACACATCTGCCTGCGAACTTCGGTCACCTGGCAGGAAACTACGATGCCCAGAACTATGGTTAGCTGTGCAGCGAGGTGTACTGTGAGGACAAGTTCCACACCTACTTCAAGTAAGAGGTCGGCCTGAGTGGAAAGGTGAGAGTTTGGGCAGCTGTGCAGACAAAGAAGGCGCCCTTTGGCCTGGGCCTAAATGCTTGTGACACCCCACTGGACCTGCCGTGCTCTGAGGACCCTGCCCTGGGCCCCCTACTCCCCTGCCCTCTGTTCAGTCACAGCAGAGATGGCCACACCCACTCCTTCAGTGAGGGCAGAGTTCCAACCACCCTCAGCCCCGCCCCCTCTCCACAGGTTACCATGGACTACAGAGGCTGCATCCTGAGGCCAGGGCGTTCCGACAATGCCAAGGGCAGACATGATGACCTTAAATGATTTCCTCTTGTGTCAGGTTTGGTAAACTTTAGGAGCTAGGAAATGGTCCACTTTACAGAAATGTTCAAATTTACTGGCATTTCTTACATTCTCTGCTATAACATTGTCCTGATTCTTTCTGTATATTCTATACTTATGTTTTTGTTTTCCTTAATCAAAGTGTGTCTTTTCAATCTTTTCAAAGAAGATTCTTTGGACTTACTAAATCACCTGAATTTTATACGTTTTCTGTTGTATTAAGTTCTGCTCATATCTTTATTTATCTTTTTTCTATGTTCTCAGGGTTTATTGTTTTGATCTTCTGATGTCAATTAAAACACTTGGTTATTCATTTTAATAAATATTTTACTTATAAAGATTTGAACTTTTGAAGATTCCAGCTTACTTGTAAGTTTCTAAGGGTCAGGTCCTCTCCATTGTTGCTGGCCTAAGGTTTAGTTCACCATATAGCAATGTATATATTGACCTATTTTCCCCTCGACTTTCTGTGATTCCCTACATCTCACCTTTCTTTGCAGACAAGCCATTTGAAATACCCTTAACTTATTTCACAGCCAATAAGTCATTGAAATAATGTGTATTTTTAGAGAAATCTTCTTATATAATTAGGCAGAAAATCTCACCTGCCATAGTTTTCAAAACAGCATAATTTCACTCTTCTCAATGCTTAATCTGTTGTATTACACAACCTTTGAGTATTTAGCTTTATCAATGACATGTCCTTTAAAAATGTTTTAGAGATCCTACCAGTCTTTGAAAACATCCTTGTTCCTTGTTTCAGGTCCAGTTTTATGTATATATTCTGCCTTGCACCTGATTATCCCAACAATTGATGGATGGCCTTGGGAATCTAATTCTGGTATTGATAGTCTTTACTGATTGTCTCCCCTCGTAGCTGATTTTTTCATTATTGTGTAAATTTAGATCATGAGCTCATGTTTAGCTAAACAGCTGACCTTGTAAGACGCTTAGGTGTGAACGCTCGTAAGCTTCCGCAGAAAGACGGCAAAGATTTATTTGTGTCCCTCCAATGAGTTGCCCACGAGGACACCGTTTTCTACAAGTGTTGGTCCAATACTCCCTCTAGAGGAAGGGGACACCGACAGGGCTGATTGGCGGCCCCCGATCTGCGGCAGGGGCAGTGGGCAGCCTGTGGCCCGGGCTGGAGCCTCTTTGCATGTGTCCCTGGGACACATCTGCCTGCGAACTTCGGTCACCTGGCAGGAAACTACGATGCCCAGAACTATGGTTAGCTGTGCAGCGAGGTGAACTGTGAGGACAGGTTCCACACATACTTCAAGTAAGAGGTCGGCCTGAGTGGAAAGGTGAGAGTTTGGGCAGCTGTGCAGACAAAGAAGGCGCCCTTTGGCCTGGGCCTAAATGCTTGTGACACCCCACTGGACCTGCCGTGCTCTGAGGGCCCTGCCCTGGGAACCCTGCTCCCCTGCCCTTTGTTCAGTCTCAGCAGAGATGGCCACACCCACTCCTTCAGTGAGGGCAGAGTTCCAACCACCCTCAGCCCCGCCCCCTCTCCACAGGTTACCATGGACTACAGAGGCTGCATCCTGATGCTAGGGCGTTCCAAAAATGCCAAGGGCAGACATGATGACCTTAAATGATTTCCTCTTGTGTCAGGTTTGGTAAACTTTAGGAGCTAGGAAATGGTCCACTTTACAGAAATGTTCAAATTTACTGGCATTTCTTATATTCTCTGCTATAACATTGTCCTGATTCTTTCTGTATATTCTATACTTATGTTTTTGTTTTCCTTAATCAAAGTGTGTCTTTTCAATCTTTTCAAAGAAGATTCTTTGGACTTACTAAATCACCTGAATTTTATACGTTTTCTGTTGTACTAAGTTCTGCTCATATCTTTATTTATCTTTTTTCTATGTTCTCAGGGTTTATTGTTTTGATCTTCTGATGTCAATTAAAACACTTGGTTATTCATTTTAATAAATATTTTACTTATAAAGATTTGAACTTTTGAAGATTCCAGCTTACTTGTAAGTTTCTAAGGGTCAGGTCCTCTCCATTGTTGCTGGCCTAAGGTTTAGTTCACCATATAGCAATGTATATATTGACCTATTTTCCCCTCGACTTTCTGTGATTCCCTACATCTCACCTTTCTTTGCAGACAAGCCATTTGAAATACCCTTAACTTATTTCACAGCCAATAAGTCATTGAAATAATGTGTATTTTTAGAGAAATCTTCTTATATAATTAGGCAGAAAATCTCACCTGCCATAGTTTTCAAAACAGCATAATTTCACTCTTCTCAATGCTTAATCTGTTGTATTACACAACCTTTGAGTATTTAGCTTTATCAATGACATGTCCTTTAAAAATGTTTTAGAGATCCTACCAGTCTTTGAAAACATCCTTGTTCCTTGTTTCAGGTCCAGTTTTATGTATATATTCTGCCTTGCACCTGATTATCCCAACAATTGATGGATGGCCTTGGGAATCTAATTCTGGTATTGATAGTCTTTACTGATTGTCTCCCCTCGTAGCTGATTTTTTCATTATTGTGTAAATTTAGATCATGAGCTCATGTTTAGCTAAACAGCTGACCTTGTAAGACGCTTAGGTGTGAACGCTCGTAAGCTTCCGCAGAAAGACGGCAAAGATTTATTTGTGTCCCTCCAATGAGTTGCCCACGAGGACACCGTTTTCTACAAGTGTTGGTCCAATACTCCCTCTAGAGGAAGGGGACACCGACAGGGCTGATTGGCGGCCCCCGATCTGCGGCAGGGGCAGTGGGCAGCCTGTGGCCCGGGCTGGAGCCTCTTTGCATGTGTCCCTGGGACACATCTGCCTGCGAACTTCGGTCACCTGGCAGGAAACTACGATGCCCAGAACTATGGTTAGCTGTGCAGCGAGGTGAACTGTGAGGACAGGTTCCACACATACTTCAAGTAAGAGGTCGGCCTGAGTGGAAAGGTGAGAGTTTGGGCAGCTGTGCAGACAAAGAAGGCGCCCTTTGGCCTGGGCCTAAATGCTTGTGACACCCCACTGGACCTGCCGTGCTCTGAGGGCCCTGCCCTGGGAACCCTGCTCCCCTGCCCTTTGTTCAGTCACAGCAGAGATGGCCACACCCACTCCTTCAGTGAGGGCAGAGTTCCAACCACCCTCAGCCCCGCCCCCTCTCCACAGGTTACCATGGACTACAGAGGCTGCATCCTGATGCTAGGGCGTTCCAAAAATGCCAAGGGCAGACATGATGACCTTAAATGATTTCCTCTTGTGTCAGGTTTGGTAAACTTTAGGAGCTAGGAAATGGTCCACTTTACAGAAATGTTCAAATTTACTGGCATTTCTTATATTCTCTGCTATAACATTGTCCTGATTCTTTCTGTATATTCTATACTTATGTTTTTGTTTTCCTTAATCAAAGTGTGTCTTTTCAATCTTTTCAAAGAAGATTCTTTGGACTTACTAAATCACCTGAATTTTATACGTTTTCTGTTGTACTAAGTTCTGCTCATATCTTTATTTATCTTTTTTCTATGTTCTCAGGGTTTATTGTTTTGATCTTCTGATGTCAATTAAAACACTTGGTTATTCATTTTAATAAATATTTTACTTATAAAGATTTGAACTTTTGAAGATTCCAGCTTACTTGTAAGTTTCTAAGGGTCAGGTCCTCTCCATTGTTGCTGGCCTAAGGTTTAGTTCACCATATAGCAATGTATATATTGACCTATTTTCCCCTCGACTTTCTGTGATTCCCTACATCTCACCTTTCTTTGCAGACAAGCCATTTGAAATACCCTTAACTTATTTCACAGCCAATAAGTCATTGAAATAATGTGTATTTTTAGAGAAATCTTCTTATATAATTAGGCAGAAAATCTCACCTGCCATAGTTTTCAAAACAGCATAATTTCACTCTTCTCAATGCTTAATCTGTTGTATTACACAACCTTTGAGTATTTAGCTTTATCAATGACATGTCCTTTAAAAATGTTTTAGAGATCCTACCAGTCTTTGAAAACATCCTTGTTCCTTGTTTCAGTTCCAGTTTTATGTATATATTCTGCCTTGCACCTGATTATTCCAACAATTGATGGATGGCCTTGGGAATCTAATTCTGGTATTGATAGTCTTTACTGATTGTCTCCCCTCGTAGCTGATTTCTTCATTATTGTGTAAATTTAGATCATGAGCTCATGTTTAGCTAAACAGCTGACCTTGTAAGACGCTTAGGTGTGAACGCTCGTAAGCTTCCGCAGAAAGACGGCAAAGATTTATTGGTGTCCCTCCAATGAGTTGCCCACGAGGACACCGTTTTCTACAAGTGTTGGTCCAATACGCCCTCTAGAGGAAGGGGACTCCGACAGGGCTGATTGGCGGCCCCCGATCTGGGGCAGGGGCAGTGGGCAGCCTGTGGCCCGGTCTGGAGCCTCTTTGCATGTGTCCCTGGGACACATCTGCCTGCGAACTTCGGTCACCTGGCAGGAAGCTACGATGCCCAGACCTATGGTTAGCTGTGCAGCGAGGTGTACTGTGAGGACAGGTTCCACACACACTTCAAGTAAGAGGTCGGCCTGAGTGGAAAGGTGAGAGTTTGGGCAGCTGTGCAGACAAAGAAGGCACACTTTGGCCTGGGCCTAAATGCTTGTGACACCCCACTGGACCTGCCGTGCTCTGAGGGCCCTGCCCTGGGCCCCCTGCTCCCCTGCCCTTTGTTCAGTCCCAGCAGAGATGGCCACACCCACTCCTTCAGTGAGGGCAGAGTTCCAACCACCCTCAGCCCCGCCCCCTCTCCACAGGTTACCATGGACTACAGAGGCTGCATCCTGAGGCCAGGGCGTTCCGACAATGCCAAGGGCAGACATGATGACCTTAAATGATTTCCTCTTGTGTCAGGTTTGGTAAACTTTAGGAGCTAGGAAATGGTCCACTTTACAGAAATGTTCAAATTTACTGGCATTTCTTATATTCTCTGCTATAACATTGTCCTGATTCTTTCTGTATATTCTATACTTATGTTTTTGTTTTCCTTAATCAAAGTGTGTCTTTTCAATCTTTTCAAAGAAGATTCTTTGGACTTACTAAATCACCTGAATTTTATACGTTTTCTGTTGTATTAAGTTCTGCTCATATCTTTATTTATCTTTTTTCTATGTTCTCAGGGTTTATTGTTTTGATCTTTTGATGTCAATTAAAACACTTGGTTATTCATTTTAATAAATATTTTACTTATAAAGATTTGAACTTTTGAAGATTCCAGCTTACTTGTAAGTTTCTAAGGGTCAGGTCCTCTCCATTGTTGCTGGCCTAAGGTTTAGTTCACCATATAGCAATGTATATATTGACCTATTTTCCCCTCGACTTTCTGTGATTCCCTACATCTCACCTTTCTTTGCAGACAAGCCATTTGAAATACCCTTAACTTATTTCACAGCCAATAAGTCATTGAAATAATGTGTATTTTTAGAGAAATCTTCTTATATAATTAGGCAGAAAATCTCACCTGCCATAGTTTTCAAAACAGCATAATTTCACTCTTCTCAATGCTTAATCTGTTGTATGACACAACCTTTGAGTATTTAGCTTTATCAATGACATGTCCTTTAAAAATGTTTTAGAGATCCTACCAGTCTTTGAAAACATCCTTGTTCCTTGTTTCAGTTCCAGTTTTATGTATATATTCTGCCTTGCACCTGATTATTCCAACAATTGATGGATGGCCTTGGGAATCTAATTCTGGTATTGATAGTCTTTACTGATTGTCTCCCCTCGTAGCTGATTTTTTCATTATTGTGTAAATTTAGATCATGAGGTCATGTTTAGCTAAACAGCTGACCTTGTAAGACGCTTAGGTGTGAACGCTCGTAAGCTTCAGGAGAAAGTCGGCAAAATTTATTTGTGTCCCTCCAATGAGATGCCCAAGAGGACACCGTTTTCTACAAGTGTTGGTCCAATACTCCCTCTAAAGGAAGGGGATTCCGACAGGGCTGATTGGCGGCCCCCGATCTGGGGCAGGGGCAGTGGGCAGCCTGTGGCCCGGTCTGGAGCCTCTTTGCATGTGTCCCTGGGACACATCTGCCTGCGAACTTCGGTCACCTGGCAGGAAGCTACGATGCCCAGACCTATGGTTAGCTGTGCAGCGAGGTGTACTGTGAGGACAGGTTCCACACACACTTCAAGTAAGAGGTCGGCCTGAGTGGAAAGGTGAGAGTTTGGGCAGCTGTGCAGACAAAGAAGGCACACTTTGGCCTGGGCCTAAATGCTTGTGACACCCCGCTGGACCTGCCGTGCTCTGAGGGCCCTGCCCTGGGCCCCCTGCTCCCCTGCCCTTTGTTCAGTCACAGCAGAGATGGCCACACCCACTCCTTCAGTGAGGGCAGAGTTCCAACCACCCTCAGCCCCGCCCCCTCTCCACAGGTTACCATGGACTACAGAGGCTGCATCCTGAGGCCAGGGCGTTCCGACAATGCCAAGGGCAGACATGATGACCTTAAATGATTTCCTCTTGTGTCAGGTTTGGTAAAATTTAGGAGCTAGGAAATGGTCCACTTTACAGAAATGTTCAAATTTACTGGCATTTCTTATATTCTCTGCTATAACATTGTCCTGATTCTTTCTGTATATTCTATACTTATGTTTTTGTTTTCCTTAATCAAAGTGTGTCTTTTCAATCTTTTCAAAGAAGATTCTTTGGACTTACTAAATCACCTGAATTTTATACGTTTTCTGTTGTATTAAGTTCTGCTCATATCTTTATTTATCTTTTTTCTATGTTCTCAGGGTTTATTGTTTTGATCTTCTGATGTCAATTCAAACACTTGGTTATTCATTTTAATAAATATTTTACTTATAAAGATTTGAACTTTTGAAGATTCCAGCTTACTTGTAAGTTTCTAAGGGTCAGGTCCTCTCCATTGTTGCTGGCCTAAGGTTTAGTTCACCATATAGCAATGTATATATTGACCTATTTTCCCCTCGACTTTCTGTGATTCCCTACATCTCACCTTTCTTTGCAGACAAGCCATTTGAAATACCCTTAACTTATTTCACAGCCAATAAGTCATTGAAATAATGTGTATTTTTAGAGAAATCTTCTTATATAATTAGGCAGAAAATCTCACCTGCCATAGTTTTCAAAACAGCATAATTTCACTCTTCTCAATGCTTAATCTGTTGTATTACACAACCTTTGAGTATTTAGCTTTATCAATGACATGTCCTTTAAAAATGTTTTAGAGATCCTACCAGTCTTTGAAAACATCCTTGTTCCTTGTTTCAGTTCCAGTTTTATGTATATATTCTGCCTTGCACCTGATTATCCCAACAATTGATGGATGGCCTTGGGAATCTAATTCTGGTATTGATAGTCTTTACTGATTGTCTCCCCTCGTAGCTGATTTCTTCATTATTGTGTAAATTTAGATCATGAGCTCATGTTTAGCTAAACAGCTGACCTTGTAAGACGCTTAGGTGTGAACGCTCGTAAGCTTCCGCAGAAAGACGGCAAAGATATATTTGTGTCCCTCCAATGAGTTGCCCACGAGGACACCGTTTTCTACAAGTGTTGGTCCAATACTCCCTCTAGAGGAAGGGGACTCCGACAGGGCTGATTGCCGGCCCCCGATCTGCGGCAGGGGCAGTGGGCAGCCTGTGGCCCGGGCTGGAGCCTCTTTGCATGTGTCCCTGGGACACATCTGCCTGCGAACTTCGGTCACCTGGCAGGAAACTACGATGCCCAGAACTATGGTTAGCTGTGCAGCGAGGTGAACTGTGAGGACAGGTTCCACACATACTTCAAGTAAGAGGTCGGCCTGAGTGGAAAGGTGAGAGTTTGGGCAGCTGTGCAGACAAAGAAGGCGCCCTTTGGCCTGGGCCTAAATGCTTGTGACACCACACTGGACCTGCCGTGCTCTGAGGGCCCTGCCCTGGGAACCCTGCTCCCCTGCCCTTTGTTCAGTCACAGCAGAGATGGCCACACCCACTCCTTCAGTGAGGGCAGAGTTCCAACCACCCTCAGCCCCGCCCCCTCTCCACAGGTTACCATGGACTACAGAGGCTGCATCCTGTGGCTAGGGCGTTCCGACAATGCCAAGGGCAGACATGATGACCTTAAATGATTTCCTCTTGTGTCAGGTTTGGTAAACTTTAGGAGCTAGGAAATGGTCCACTTTACAGAAATGTTCAAATTTACTGGCATTTCTTATATTCTCTGCTATAACATTGTCCTGATTCTTTCTGTATATTCTATACTTATGTTTTTGTTTTCCTTAATCAAAGTGTGTCTTTTCAATCTTTTCAAAGAAGATTCTTTGGACTTACTAAATCACCTGAATTTTATACGTTTTCTGTTGTATTAAGTTCTGCTCATATCTTTATTTATCTTTTTTCTATGTTCTCAGGGTTTATTGTTTTGATCTTCTGATGTCAATTAAAACACTTGGTTATTCATTTTAATAAATATTTTACTTATAAAGATTTGAACTTTTGAAGATTCCAGCTTACTTGTAAGTTTCTAAGGGTCAGGTCCTCTCCATTGTTGCTGGCCTAAGGTTTAGTTCACCATATAGCAATGTATATATTGACCTATTTTCCCCTCGACTTTCTGTGATTCCCTACATCTCACCTTTCTTTGCAGACAAGCCATTTGAAATACCCTTAACTTATTTCACAGCCAATAAGTCATTGAAATAATGTGTATTTTTAGAGAAATCTTCTTATATAATTAGGCAGAAAATCTCACCTGCCATAGTTTTCAAAACAGCATAATTTCACTCTTCTCAATGCTTAATCTGTTGTATTACACAACCTTTGAGTATTTAGCTTTATCAATGACATGTCCTTTAAAAATGTTTTAGAGATCCTACCAGTCTTTGAAAACATCCTTGTTCCTTGTTTCAGTTCCAGTTTTATGTATATATTCTGCCTTGCACCTGATTATTCCAACAATTGATGGATGGCCTTGGGAATCTAATTCTGGTATTGATAGTCTTTACTGATTGTCTCCCCTCGTAGCTGATTTCTTCATTATTGTGTAAATTTAGATCATGAGCTCATGTTTAGCTAAACAGCTGACCTTGTAAGACGCTTAGGTGTGAACGCTCATAAGCTTCCGCAGAAAGACGGCAAAGATTTATTGGTGTCCCTCCAATGAGTTGCCCACGAGGACACCGTTTTCTACAAGTGTTGGTCCAATACGCCCTCTAGAGGAAGGGGACTCCGACAGGGCTGATTGGCGGCCCCCGATCTGGGGCAGGGGCAGTGGGCAGCCTGTGGCCCGGTCTGGAGCCTCTTTGCATGTGTCCCTGGGACACATCTGCCTGCGAACTTCGGTCACCTGGCAGGAAGCTACGATGCCCAGACCTATGGTTAGCTGTGCAGCGAGGTGTACTGTGAGGACAGGTTCCACACACACTTCAAGTAAGAGGTCGGCCTGAGTGGAAAGGTGAGAGTTTGGGCAGCTGTGCAGACAAAGAAGGCGCCCTTTGGCCTGGGCCTAAATGCTTGTGACACCCCACTGGACCTGCCGTGCTCTGAGGGCCCTGCCCTGGGAACCCTGCTCCCCTGCCCTTTGTTCAGTCACAGCAGAGATGGCCACACCCACTCCTTCAGTGAGGGCAGAGTTCCAACCACCCTCAGCCCCGCCCCCTCTCCACAGGTTACCATGGACTACAGAGGCTGCATCCTGTGGCTAGGGCGTTCCGACAATGCCAAGGGCAGACATGATGACCTTAAATGATTTCCTCTTGTGTCAGGTTTGGTAAACTTTAGGAGCTAGGAAATGGTCCACTTTACAGAAATGTTCAAATTTACTGGCATTTCTTATATTCTCTGCTATAACATTGTCCTGATTCTTTCTGTATATTCTATACTTATGTTTTTGTTTTCCTTAATCAAAGTGTGTCTTTTCAATCTTTTCAAAGAAGATTCTTTGGACTTACTAAATCACCTGAATTTTATACGTTTTCTGTTGTATTAAGTTCTGCTCATATCTTTATTTATCTTTTTTCTATGTTCTCAGGGTTTATTGTTTTGATCTTCTGATGTCAATTAAAACACTTGGTTATTCATTTTAATAAATATTTTACTTATAAAGATTTGAACTTTTGAAGATTCCAGCTTACTTGTAAGTTTCTAAGGGTCAGGTCCTCTCCATTGTTGCTGGCCTAAGGTTTAGTTCACCATATAGCAATGTATATATTGACCTATTTTCCCCTCGACTTTCTGTGATTCCCTACATCTCACCTTTCTTTGCAGACAAGCCATTTGAAATACCCTTAACTTATTTCACAGCCAATAAGTCATTGAAATAATGTGTATTTTTAGAGAAATCTTCTTATATAATTAGGCAGAAAATCTCACCTGCCATAGTTTTCAAAACAGCATAATTTCACTCTTCTCAATGCTTAATCTGTTGTATTACACAACCTTTGAGTATTTAGCTTTATCAATGACATGTCCTTTAAAAATGTTTTAGAGATCCTACCAGTCTTTGAAAACATCCTTGTTCCTTGTTTCAGTTCCAGTTTTATGTATATATTCTGCCTTGCACCTGATTATTCCAACAATTGATGGATGGCCTTGGGAATCTAATTCTGGTATTGATAGTCTTTACTGATTGTCTCCCCTCGTAGCTGATTTCTTCATTATTGTGTAAATTTAGATCATGAGCTCATGTTTAGCTAAACAGCTGACCTTGTAAGACGCTTAGGTGTGAACGCTCGTAAGCTTCCGCAGAAAGACGGCAAAGATTTATTGGTGTCCCTCCAATGAGTTGCCCACGAGGACACCGTTTTCTACAAGTGTTGGTCCAATACGCCCTCTAGAGGAAGGGGACTCCGACAGGGCTGATTGGCGGCCCCCGATCTGGGGCAGGGGCAGTGGGCAGCCTGTGGCCCGGTCTGGAGCCTCTTTGCATGTGTCCCTGGGACACATCTGCCTGCGAACTTCGGTCACCTGGCAGGAAGCTACGATGCCCAGACCTATGGTTAGCTGTGCAGCGAGGTGTACTGTGAGGACAGGTTCCACACACACTTCAAGTAAGAGGTCGGCCTGAGTGGAAAGGTGAGAGTTTGGGCAGCTGTGCAGACAAAGAAGGCACACTTTGGCCTGGGCCTAAATGCTTGTGACACCCCACTGGACCTGCCGTGCTCTGAGGGCCCTGCCCTGGGCCCCCTGCTCCCCTGCCCTTTGTTCAGTCACAGCAGAGATGGCCACACCCACTCCTTCAGTGAGGGCAGAGTTCCAACCACCCTCAGCCCCGCCCCCTCTCCACAGGTTACCATGGACTACAGAGGCTGCATCCTGAGGCCAGGGCGTTCCGACAATGCCAAGGGCAGACATGATGACCTTAAATGATTTCCTCTTGTGTCAGGTTTGGTAAACTTTAGGAGCTAGGAAATGGTCCACTTTACAGAAATGTTCAAATTTACTGGCATTTCTTATATTCTCTGCTCTAACATTGTCCTGATTCTTTCTGTATATTCTATACTTATGTTTTTGTTTTCCTTAATCAAAGTGTGTCTTTTCAATCTTTTCAAAGAAGATTCTTTGGACTTACTAAATCCCCTGAATTTTATACGTTTTCTGTTGTATTAAGTTCTGCTCATATCTTTATTTATCTTTTTTCTATGTTCTCAGGGTTTATTGTTTTGATCTTCTGATGTCAATTAAAACACTTGGTTATTCATTTTAATAAATATTTTACTTATAAAGATTTGAACTTTTGAAGATTCCAGCTTACTTGTAAGTTTCTAAGGGTCAGGTCCTCTCCATTGTTGCTGGCCTAAGGTTTAGTTCACCATATAGCAATGTATATATTGACCTATTTTCCCCTCGACTTTCTGTGATTCCCTACATCTCACCTTTCTTTGCAGACAAGCCATTTGAAATACCCTTAACTTATTTCACAGCCAATAAGTCATTGAAATAATGTGTATTTTTAGAGAAATCTTCTTATATAATTAGGCAGAAAATCTCACCTGCCATAGTTTTCAAAACAGCATAATTTCACTCTTCTCAATGCTTAATCTGTTGTATTACACAACCTTTGAGTATTTAGCTTTATCAATGACATGTCCTTTAAAAATGTTTTAGAGATCCTACCAGTCTTTGAAAACATCCTTGTTCCTTGTTTCAGTTCCAGTTTTATGTATATATTCTGCCTTGCACCTGATTATTCCAACAATTGATGGATGGCCTTGGGAATCTAATTCTGGTATTGATAGTCTTTACTGATTGTCTCCCCTCGTAGCTGATTTCTTCATTATTGTGTAAATTTAGATCATGAGGTCATGTTTAGCTAAACAGCTGACCTTGTAAGACGCTTAGGTGTGAACGCTC
Organism: Mesoplodon mirus; assembly: GCF_964341445.2. Taxonomy (NCBI): domain Eukaryota; kingdom Metazoa; phylum Chordata; class Mammalia; order Artiodactyla; family Ziphiidae; genus Mesoplodon; species Mesoplodon mirus. The sequence continues at coordinate 175,489,563 of NC_138976.1, read as the reverse complement.
GTAAGCTTCAGGAGAAAGTCGGCAAAATTTATTTGTGTCCCTCCAATGAGATGCCCAAGAGGACACCGTTTTCTACAAGTGTTGGTCCAATACTCCCTCTAAAGGAAGGGGATTCCGACAGGGCTGATTGGCGGCCCCCGATCTGGGGCAGGGGCAGTGGGCAGCCTGTGGCCCGGTCTGGAGCCTCTTTGCATGTGTCCCTGGGACACATCTGCCTGCGAACTTCGGTCACCTGGCAGGAAGCTACGATGCCCAGACCTATGGTTAGCTGTGCAGCGAGGTGTACTGTGAGGACAGGTTCCACACACACTTCAAGTAAGAGGTCGGCCTGAGTGGAAAGGTGAGAGTTTGGGCAGCTGTGCAGACAAAGAAGGCACACTTTGGCCTGGGCCTAAATGCTTGTGACACCCCGCTGGACCTGCCGTGCTCTGAGGGCCCTGCCCTGGGCCCCCTGCTCCCCTGCCCTTTGTTCAGTCACAGCAGAGATGGCCACACCCACTCCTTCAGTGAGGGCAGAGTTCCAACCACCCTCAGCCCCGCCCCCTCTCCACAGGTTACCATGGACTACAGAGGCTGCATCCTGAGGCCAGGGCGTTCCGACAATGCCAAGGGCAGACATGATGACCTTAAATGATTTCCTCTTGTGTCAGGTTTGGTAAAATTTAGGAGCTAGGAAATGGTCCACTTTACAGAAATGTTCAAATTTACTGGCATTTCTTATATTCTCTGCTATAACATTGTCCTGATTCTTTCTGTATATTCTATACTTATGTTTTTGTTTTCCTTAATCAAAGTGTGTCTTTTCAATCTTTTCAAAGAAGATTCTTTGGACTTACTAAATCACCTGAATTTTATACGTTTTCTGTTGTATTAAGTTCTGCTCATATCTTTATTTATCTTTTTTCTATGTTCTCAGGGTTTATTGTTTTGATCTTCTGATGTCAATTAAAACACTTGGTTATTCATTTTAATAAATATTTTACTTATAAAGATTTGAACTTTTGAAGATTCCAGCTTACTTGTAAGTTTCTAAGGGTCAGGTCCTCTCCATTGTTGCTGGCCTAAGGTTTAGTTCACCATATAGCAATGTATATATTGACCTATTTTCCCCTCGACTTTCTGTGATTCCCTACATCTCACCTTTCTTTGCAGACAAGCCATTTGAAATACCCTTAACTTATTTCACAGCCAATAAGTCATTGAAATAATGTGTATTTTTAGAGAAATCTTCTTATATAATTAGGCAGAAAATCTCACCTGCCATAGTTTTCAAAACAGCATAATTTCACTCTTCTCAATGCTTAATCTGTTGTATTACACAACCTTTGAGTATTTAGCTTTATCAATGACATGTCCTTTAAAAATGTTTTAGAGATCCTACCAGTCTTTGAAAACATCCTTGTTCCTTGTTTCAGTTCCAGTTTTATGTATATATTCTGCCTTGCACCTGATTATCCCAACAATTGATGGATGGCCTTGGGAATCTAATTCTGGTATTGATAGTCTTTACTGATTGTCTCCCCTCGTAGCTGATTTTTTCATTATTGTGTAAATTTAGATCATGAGCTCATGTTTAGCTAAACAGCTGACCTTGTAAGACGCTTAGGTGTGAACGCTCGTAAGCTTCCGCAGAAAGACGGCAAACATTTATTTGTGTCCCTCCAATGAGTTGCCCACGAGGACACCGTTTTCTACAAGTGTTGGTCCAATACTCCCTCTAGAGGAAGGGGACTCCGACAGGGCTGATTGGCGGCCCCCGATCTGCGGCAGGGGCAGTGGGCAGCCTGTGGCCCGGGCTGGAGCCTCTTTGCATGTGTCCCTGGGACACATCTGCCTGCGAACTTCGGTCACCTGGCAGGAAACTACGATGCCCAGAACTATGGTTAGCTGTGCAGCGAGGTGAACTGTGAGGACAGGTTCCACACATATTTCAAGTAAGAGGTCGGCCTGAGTGGAAAGGTGAGAGTTTGGGCAGCTGTGCAGACAAAGAAGGCGCCCTTTGGCCTGGGCCTAAATGCTTGTGACACCCCACTGGACCTGCCGTGCTCTGAGGGCCCTGCCCTGGGAACCCTGCTCCCCTGCCCTTTGTTCAGTCACAGCAGAGATGGCCACACCCACTCCTTCAGTGAGGGCAGAGTTCCAACCACCCTCAGCCCCGCCCCCTCTCCACAGGTTACCATGGACTACAGAGGCTGCATCCTGTGGCTAGGGCGTTCCGACAATGCCAAGGGCAGACATGATGACCTTAAATGATTTCCTCTTGTGTCAGGTTTGGTAAACTTTAGGAGCTAGGAAATGGTCCACTTTACAGAAATGTTCAAATTTACTGGCATTTCTTATATTCTCTGCTATAACATTGTCCTGATTCTTTCTGTATATTCTATACTTATGTTTTTGTTTTCCTTAATCAAAGTGTGTCTTTTCAATCTTTTCAAAGAAGATTCTTTGGACTTAATAAATCACCTGAATTTTATACGTTTTCTGTTGTACTAAGTTCTGCTCATATCTTTATTTATCTTTTTTCTATGTTCTCAGGGTTTATTGTTTTGATCTTCTGATGTCAATTAAAACACTTGGTTATTCATTTTAATAAATATTTTACTTATAAAGATTTGAACTTTTGAAGATTCCAGCTTACTTGTACGTTTCTAAGGGTCAGGTCCTCTCCATTGTTGCTGGCCTGAGGTTTAGTTCACCATATAGCAATGTATATATTGACCTATTTTCCCCTCGACTTTCTGTGATTCCCTACATCTCACCTTTCTTTGCAGACAAGCCATTTGAAATACCCTTAACTTATTTCACAGCCAATAAGTCATTGAAATAATGTGTATTTTTAGAGAAATCTTCTTATATAATTAGGCAGAAAATCTCACCTGCCATAGTTTTCAAAACAGCATAATTTCACTCTTCTCAATGCTTAATCTGTTGTATTACACAACCTTTGAGTATTTAGCTTTATCAATGACATGTCCTTTAAAAATGTTTTAGAGATCCTACCAGTCTTTGAAAACATCCTTGTTCCTTGTTTCAGTTCCAGTTTTATGTATATATTCTGCCTTGCACCTGATTATTCCAACAATTGATGGATGGCCTTGGGAATCTAATTCTGGTATTGATAGTCTTTACTGATTGTCTCCCCTCGTAGCTGATTTCTTCATTATTGTGTAAATTTAGATCATGAGCTCATGTTTAGCTAAACAGCTGACCTTGTAAGACGCTTAGGTGTGAACGCTCGTAAGCTTCCGCAGAAAGACGGCAAAGATTTATTGGTGTCCCTCCAATGAGTTGCCCACGAGGACACCGTTTTCTACAAGTGTTGGTCCAATACGCCCTCTAGAGGAAGGGGACTCCGACAGGGCTGATTGGCGGCCCCCCGATCTGGGGCAGGGGCAGTGGGCAGCCTGTGGCCCGGTCTGGAGCCTCTTTGCATGTGTCCCTGGGACACATCTGCCTGCGAACTTCGGTCACCTGGCAGGAAGCTACGATGCCCAGAACTATGGTTAGCTGTGCAGCGAGGTGTACTGTGAGGACAGGTTCCACACACACTTCAAGTAAGAGGTCGGCCTGAGTGGAAAGGTGAGAGTTTGGGCAGCTGTGCAGACAAAGAAGGCACACTTTGGCCTGGGCCTAAATGCTTGTGACACCCCACTGGACCTGCCGTGCTCTGAGGGCCCTGCCCTGGGCCCCCTGCTCCCCTGCCCTTTGTTCAGTCCCAGCAGAGATGGCCACACCCACTCCTTCAGTGAGGGCAGAGTTCCAACCACCCTCAGCCCCGCCCCCTCTCCACAGGTTACCATGGACTACAGAGGCTGCATCCTGAGGCCAGGGCGTTCCGACAATGCCAAGGGCAGACATGATGACCTTAAATGATTTCCTCTTGTGTCAGGTTTGGTAAACTTTAGGAGCTAGGAAATGGTCCACTTTACAGAAATGTTCAAATTTACTGGCATTTCTTATATTCTCTGCTATAACATTGTCCTGATTCTTTCTGTATATTCTATACTTATGTTTTTGTTTTCCTTAATCAAAGTGTGTCTTTTCAATCTTTTCAAAGAAGATTCTTTGGACTTACTAAATCCCCTGAATTTTATACGTTTTCTGTTGTATTAAGTTCTGCTCATATCTTTATTTATCTTTTTTCTATGTTCTCAGGGTTTATTGTTTTGATCTTCTGATGTCAATTAAAACACTTGGTTATTCATTTTAATAAATATTTTACTTATAAAGATTTGAACTTTTGAAGATTCCAGCTTACTTGTAAGTTTCTAAGGGTCAGGTCCTCTCCATTGTTGCTGGCCTAAGGTTTAGTTCACCATATAGCAATGTATATATTGACCTATTTTCCCCTCGACTTTCTGTGATTCCCTACATCTCACCTTTCTTTGCAGACAAGCCATTTGAAATACCCTTAACTTATTTCACAGCCAATAAGTCATTGAAATAATGTGTATTTTTAGAGAAATCTTCTTATATAATTAGGCAGAAAATCTCACCTGCCATAGTTTTCAAAACAGCATAATTTCACTCTTCTCAATGCTTAATCTGTTGTATTACACAACCTTTGAGTATTTAGCTTTATCAATGACATGTCCTTTAAAAATGTTTTAGAGATCCTACCAGTCTTTGAAAACATCCTTGTTCCTTGTTTCAGTTCCAGTTTTATGTATATATTCTGCCTTGCACCTGATTATTCCAACAATTGATGGATGGCCTTGGGAATCTAATTCTGGTATTGATAGTCTTTACTGATTGTCTCCCCTCGTAGCTGATTTTTTCATTATTGTGTAAATTTAGATCATGAGGTCATGTTTAGCTAAACAGCTGACCTTGTAAGACGCTTAGGTGTGAACGCTCGTAAGCTTCAGGAGAAAGTCGGCCAAATTTATTTGTGTCCCTCCAATGAGATGCCCAAGAGGACACCGTTTTCTACAAGTGTTGGTCCAATACTCCCTCTAAAGGAAGGGGATTCCGACAGGGCTGATTGGCGGCCCCCGATCTGGGGCAGGGGCAGTGGGCAGCCTGTGGCCCGGTCTGGAGCCTCTTTGCATGTGTCCCTGGGACACATCTGCCTGCGAACTTCGGTCACCTGGCAGGAAGCTACGATGCCCAGACCTATGGTTAGCTGTGCAGCGAGGTGTACTGTGAGGACAGGTTCCACACACACTTCAAGTAAGAGGTCGGCCTGAGTGGAAAGGTGAGAGTTTGGGCAGCTGTGCAGACAAAGAAGGCACACTTTGGCCTGGGCCTAAATGCTTGTGACACCCCGCTGGACCTGCCGTGCTCTGAGGGCCCTGCCCTGGGCCCCCTGCTCCCCTGCCCTTTGTTCAGTCACAGCAGAGATGGCCACACCCACTCCTTCAGTGAGGGCAGAGTTCCAACCACCCTCAGCCCCGCCCCCTCTCCACAGGTTACCATGGACTACAGAGGCTGCATCCTGAGGCCAGGGCGTTCCGACAATGCCAAGGGCAGACATGATGACCTTAAATGATTTCCTCTTGTGTCAGGTTTGGTAAAATTTAGGAGCTAGGAAATGGTCCACTTTACAGAAATGTTCAAATTTACTGGCATTTCTTATATTCTCTGCTATAACATTGTCCTGATTCTTTCTGTATATTCTATACTTATGTTTTTGTTTTCCTTAATCAAAGTGTGTCTTTTCAATCTTTTCAAAGAAGATTCTTTGGACTTACTAAATCACCTGAATTTTATACGTTTTCTGTTGTATTAAGTTCTGCTCATATCTTTATTTATCTTTTTTCTATGTTCTCAGGGTTTATTGTTTGGATCTTCTGATGTCAATTCAAACACTTGGTTATTCATTTTAATAAATATTTTACTTATAAAGATTTGAACTTTTGAAGATTCCAGCTTACTTGTAAGTTTCTAAGGGTCAGGTCCTCTCCATTGTTGCTGGCCTAAGGTTTAGTTCACCATATAGCAATGTATATATTGACCTATTTTCCCCTCGACTTTCTGTGATTCCCTACATCTCACCTTTCTTTGCAGACAAGCCATTTGAAATACCCTTAACTTATTTCACAGCCAATAAGTCATTGAAATAATGTGTATTTTTAGAGAAATCTTCTTATATAATTAGGCAGAAAATCTCACCTGCCATAGTTTTCAAAACAGCATAATTTCACTCTTCTCAATGCTTAATCTGTTGTATTACACAACCTTTGAGTATTTAGCTTTATCAATGACATGTCCTTTAAAAATGTTTTAGAGATCCTACCAGTCTTTGAAAACATCCTTGTTCCTTGTTTCAGTTCCAGTTTTATGTATATATTCTGCCTTGCACCTGATTATCCCAACAATTGATGGATGGCCTTGGGAATCTAATTCTGGTATTGATAGTCTTTACTGATTGTCTCCCCTCGTAGCTGATTTTTTCATTATTGTGTAAATTTAGATCATGAGCTCATGTTTAGCTAAACAGCTGACCTTGTAAGACGCTTAGGTGTGAACGCTCGTAAGCTTCCGCAGAAAGACGGCAAAGATTTATTTGTGTCCCTCCAATGAGTTGCCCACGAGGACACCGTTTTCTACAAGTGTTGGTCCAATACTCCCTCTAGAGGAAGGGGACTCCGACAGGGCTGATTGGCGGCCCCCGATCTGCGGCAGGGGCAGTGGGCAGCCTGTGGCCCGGGCTGGAGCCTCTTTGCATGTGTCCCTGGGACACATCTGCCTGCGAACTTCGGTCACCTGGCAGGAAACTACGATGCCCAGAACTATGGTTAGCTGTGCAGCGAGGTGAACTGTGAGGACAGGTTCCACACATACTTCAAGTAAGAGGTCGGCCTGAGTGGAAAGGTGAGAGTTTGGGCAGCTGTGCAGACAAAGAAGGCGCCCTTTGGCCTGGGCCTAAATGCTTGTGACACCCCACTGGACCTGCCGTGCTCTGAGGGCCCTGCCCTGGGAACCCTGCTCCCCTGCCCTTTGTTCAGTCACAGCAGAGATGGCCACACCCACTCCTTCAGTGAGGGCAGAGTTCCAACCACCCTCAGCCCCGCCCCCTCTCCACAGGTTACCATGGACTACAGAGGCTGCATCCTGTGGCTAGGGCGTTCCGACAATGCCAAGGGCAGACATGATGACCTTAAATGATTTCCTCTTGTGTCAGGTTTGGTAAACTTTAGGAGCTAGGAAATGGTCCACTTTACAGAAATGTTCAAATTTACTGGCATTTCTTATATTCTCTGCTATAACATTGTCCTGATTCTTTCTGTATATTCTATACTTATGTTTTTGTTTTCCTTAATCAAAGTGTGTCTTTTCAATCTTTTCAAAGAAGATTCTTTGGACTTACTAAATCCCCTGAATTTTATACGTTTTCTGTTGTATTAAGTTCTGCTCATATCTTTATTTATCTTTTTTCTATGTTCTCAGGGTTTATTGTTTTGATCTTCTGATGTCAATTAAAACACTTGGTTATTCATTTTAATAAATATTTTACTTATAAAGATTTGAACTTTTGAAGATTCCAGCTTACTTGTAAGTTTCTAAGGGTCAGGTCCTCTCCATTGTTGCTGGCCTAAGGTTTAGTTCACCATATAGCAATGTATATATTGACCTATTTTCCCCTCGACTTTCTGTGATTCCCTACATCTCACCTTTCTTTGCAGACAAGCCATTTGAAATACCCTTAACTTATTTCACAGCCAATAAGTCATTGAAATAATGTGTATTTTTAGAGAAATCTTCTTATATAATTAGGCAGAAAATCTCACCTGCCATAGTTTTCAAAACAGCATAATTTCACTCTTCTCAATGCTTAATCTGTTGTATTACACAACCTTTGAGTATTTAGCTTTATCAATGACATGTCCTTTAAAAATGTTTTAGAGATCCTACCAGTCTTTGAAAACATCCTTGTTCCTTGTTTCAGTTCCAGTTTTATGTATATATTCTGCCTTGCACCTGATTATTCCAACAATTGATGGATGGCCTTGGGAATCTAATTCTGGTATTGATAGTCTTTACTGATTGTCTCCCCTCGTAGCTGATTTCTTCATTATTGTGTAAATTTAGATCATGAGCTCATGTTTAGCTAAACAGCTGACCTTGTAAGACGCTTAGGTGTGAACGCTCGTAAGCTTCCGCAGAAAGACGGCAAAGATTTATTGGTGTCCCTCCAATGAGTTGCCCACGAGGACACCGTTTTCTACAAGTGTTGGTCCAATACGCCCTCTAGAGGAAGGGGACTCCGACAGGGCTGATTGGCGGCCCCCGATCTGGGGCAGGGGCAGTGGGCAGCCTGTGGCCCGGTCTGGAGCCTCTTTGCATGTGTCCCTGGGACACATCTGCCTGCGAACTTCGGTCACCTGGCAGGAAGCTACGATGCCCAGACCTATGGTTAGCTGTGCAGCGAGGTGTACTGTGAGGACAGGTTCCACACACACTTCAAGTAAGAGGTCGGCCTGAGTGGAAAGGTGAGAGTTTGGGCAGCTGTGCAGACAAAGAAGGCACACTTTGGCCTGGGCCTAAATGCTTGTGACACCCCACTGGACCTGCCGTGCTCTGAGGGCCCTGCCCTGGGCCCCCTGCTCCACTGCCCTTTGTTCAGTCCCAGCAGAGATGGCCACACCCACTCCTTCAGTGAGGGCAGAGTTCCAACCACCCTCAGCCCCGCCCCCTCTCCACAGGTTACCATGGACTACAGAGGCTGCATCCTGAGGCCAGGGCGTTCCGACAATGCCAAGGGCAGACATGATGACCTTAAATGATTTCCTCTTGTGTCAGGTTTGGTAAAATTTAGGAGCTAGGAAATGGTCCACTTTACAGAAATGTTCAAATTTACTGGCATTTCTTATATTCTCTGCTCTAACATTGTCCTGATTCTTTCTGTATATTCTATACTTATGTTTTTGTTTTCCTTAATCAAAGTGTGTCTTTTCAATCTTTTCAAAGAAGATTCTTTGGACTTACTAAATCCCCTGAATTTTATACGTTTTCTGTTGTATTAAGTTCTGCTCATATCTTTATTTATCTTTTTTCTATGTTCTCAGGGTTTATTGTTTTGATCTTCTGATGTCAATTAAAACACTTGGTTATTCATTTTAATAAATATTTTACTTATAAAGATTTGAACTTTTGAAGATTCCAGCTTACTTGTAAGTTTCTAAGGGTCAGGTCCTCTCCATTGTTGCTGGCCTAAGGTTTAGTTCACCATATAGCAATGTATATATTGACCTATTTTCCCCTCGACTTTCTGTGATTCCCTACATCTCACCTTTCTTTGCAGACAAGCCATTTGAAATACCCTTAACTTATTTCACAGCCAATAAGTCATTGAAATAATGTGTATTTTTAGAGAAATCTTCTTATATAATTAGGCAGAAAATCTCACCTGCCATAGTTTTCAAAACAGCATAATTTCACTCTTCTCAATGCTTAATCTGTTGTATTACACAACCTTTGAGTATTTAGCTTTATCAATGACATGTCCTTTAAAAATGTTTTAGAGATCCTACCAGTCTTTGAAAACATCCTTGTTCCTTGTTTCAGTTCCAGTTTTATGTATATATTCTGCCTTGCACCTGATTATCCCAACAATTGATGGATGGCCTTGGGAATCTAATTCTGGTATTGATAGTCTTTACTGATTGTCTCCCCTCGTAGCTGATTTTTTCATTATTGTGTAAATTTAGATCATGAGCTCATGTTTAGCTAAACAGCTGACCTTGTAAGACGCTTAGGTGTGAACGCTCGTAAGCTTCCGCAGAAAGACGGCAAAGATTTATTTGTGTCCCTCCAATGAGTTGCCCACGAGGACACCGTTTTCTACAAGTGTTGGTCCAATACTCCCTCTAGAGGAAGGGGACTCCGACAGGGCTGATTGGCGGCCCCCGATCTGCGGCAGGGGCAGTGGGCAGCCTGTGGCCCGGGCTGGAGCCTCTTTGCATGTGTCCCTGGGACACATCTGCCTGCGAACTTCGGTCACCTGGCAGGAAACTACGATGCCCAGAACTATGGTTAGCTGTGCAGCGAGGTGAACTGTGAGGACAGGTTCCACACATACTTCAAGTAAGAGGTCGGCCTGAGTGGAAAGGTGAGAGTTTGGGCAGCTGTGCAGACAAAGAAGGCGCCCTTTGGCCTGGGCCTAAATGCTTGTGACACCCCACTGGACCTGCCGTGCTCTGAGGGCCCTGCCCTGGGAACCCTGCTCCCCTGCCCTTTGTTCAGTCACAGCAGAGATGGCCACACCCACTCCTTCAGTGAGGGCAGAGTTCCAACCACCCTCAGCCCCGCCCCCTCTCCACAGGTTACCATGGACTACAGAGGCTGCATCCTGTGGCTAGGGCGTTCCGACAATGCCAAGGGCAGACATGATGACCTTAAATGATTTCCTCTTGTGTCAGGTTTGGTAAACTTTAGGAGCTAGGAAATGGTCCACTTTACAGAAATGTTCAAATTTACTGGCATTTCTTATATTCTCTGCTATAACATTGTCCTGATTCTTTCTGTATATTCTATACTTATGTTTTTGTTTTCCTTAATCAAAGTGTGTCTTTTCAATCTTTTCAAAGAAGATTCTTTGGACTTACTAAATCACCTGAATTTTATACGTTTTCTGTTGTATTAAGTTCTGCTCATATCTTTATTTATCTTTTTTCTATGTTCTCAGGGTTTATTGTTTTGATCTTCTGATGTCAATTCAAACACTTGGTTATTCATTTTAATAAATATTTTACTTATAAAGATTTGAACTTTTGAAGATTCCAGCTTACTTGTAAGTTTCTAAGGGTCAGGTCCTCTCCATTGTTGCTGGCCTAAGGTTTAGTTCACCATATAGCAATGTATATATTGACCTATTTTCCCCTCGACTTTCTGTGATTCCCTACATCTCACCTTTCTTTGCAGACAAGCCATTTGAAATACCCTTAACTTATTTCACAGCCAATAAGTCATTGAAATAATGTGTATTTTTAGAGAAATCTTCTTATATAATTAGGCAGAAAATCTCACCTGCCATAGTTTTCAAAACAGCATAATTTCACTCTTCTCAATGCTTAATCTGTTGTATTACACAACCTTTGAGTATTTAGCTTTATCAATGACATGTCCTTTAAAAATGTTTTAGAGATCCTACCAGTCTTTGAAAACATCCTTGTTCCTTGTTTCAGTTCCAGTTTTATGTATATATTCTGCCTTGCACCTGATTATCCCAACAATTGATGGATGGCCTTGGGAATCTAATTCTGGTATTGATAGTCTTTACTGATTGTCTCCCCTCGTAGCTGATTTTTTCATTATTGTGTAAATTTAGATCATGAGCTCATGTTTAGCTAAACAGCTGACCTTGTAAGACGCTTAGGTGTGAACGCTCGTAAGCTTCCGCAGAAAGACGGCAAAGATTTATTTGTGTCCCTCCAATGAGTTGCCCACGAGGACACCGTTTTCTACAAGTGTTGGTCCAATACTCCCTCTAGAGGAAGGGGACTCCGACAGGGCTGATTGGCGGCCCCCGATCTGCGGCAGGGGCAGTGGGCAGCCTGTGGCCCGGGCTGGAGCCTCTTTGCATGTGTCCCTGGGACACATCTGCCTGCGAACTTCGGTCACCTGGCAGGAAACTACGATGCCCAGAACTATGGTTAGCTGTGCAGCGAGGTGAACTGTGAGGACAGGTTCCACACATACTTCAAGTAAGAGGTCGGCCTGAGTGGAAAGGTGAGAGTTTGGGCAGCTGTGCAGACAAAGAAGGCGCCCTTTGGCCTGGGCCTAAATGCTTGTGACACCCCACTGGACCTGCCGTGCTCTGAGGACCCTGCCCTGGGAACCCTGCTCCCCTGCCCTTTGTTCAGTCACAGCAGAGATGGCCACACCCACTCCTTCAGTGAGGGCAGAGTTCCAACCACCCTCAGCCCCGCCCCCTCTCCACAGGTTACCATGGACTACAGAGGCTGCATCCTGTGGCTAGGGCGTTCCGACAATGCCAAGGGCAGACATGATGACCTTAAATGATTTCCTCTTTTGTCAGGTTTGGTAAACTTTAGGAGCTAGGAAATGGTCCACTTTACAGAAATGTTCAAATTTACTGGCATTTCTTATATTCTCTGCTCTAACATTGTCCTGATTCTTTCTGTATATTCTATACTTATGTTTTTGTTTTCCTTAATCAAAGTGTGTCTTTTCAATCTTTTCAAAGAAGATTCTTTGGACTTACTAAATCCCCTGAATTTTATACGTTTTCTGTTGTATTAAGTTCTGCTCATATCTTTATTTATCTTTTTTCTATGTTCTCAGGGTTTATTGTTTTGATCTTCTGATGTCAATTAAAACACTTGGTTATTCATTTTAATAAATATTTTACTTATAAAGATTTGAACTTTTGAAGATTCCAGCTTACTTGTAAGTTTCTAAGGGTCAGGTCCTCTCCATTGTTGCTGGCCTAAGGTTTAGTTCACCATATAGCAATGTATATATTGACCTATTTTCCCCTCGACTTTCTGTGATTCCCTACATCTCACCTTTCTTTGCAGACAAGCCATTTGAAATACCCTTAACTTATTTCACAGCCAATAAGTCATTGAAATAATGTGTATTTTTAGAGAAATCTTCTTATATAATTAGGCAGAAAATCTCACCTGCCATAGTTTTCAAAACAGCATAATTTCACTCTTCTCAATGCTTAATCTGTTGTATTACACAACCTTTGAGTATTTAGCTTTATCAATGACATGTCCTTTAAAAATGTTTTAGAGATCCTACCAGTCTTTGAAAACATCCTTGTTCCTTGTTTCAGTTCCAGTTTTATGTATATATTCTGCCTTGCACCTGATTATCCCAACAATTGATGGATGGCCTTGGGAATCTAATTCTGGTATTGATAGTCTTTACTGATTGTCTCCCCTCGTAGCTGATTTTTTCATTATTGTGTAAATTTAGATCATGAGCTCATGTTTAGCTAAACAGCTGACCTTGTAAGACGCTTAGGTGTGAACGCTCGTAAGCTTCCGCAGAAAGACGGCAAAGATTTATTTGTGTCCCTCCAATGAGTTGCCCACGAGGACACCGTTTTCTACAAGTGTTGGTCCAATACTCCCTCTAGAGGAAGGGGACTCCGACAGGGCTGATTGGCGGCCCCCGATCTGCGGCAGGGGCAGTGGGCAGCCTGTGGCCCGGGCTGGAGCCTCTTTGCATGTGTCCCTGGGACACATCTGCCTGCGAACTTCGGTCACCTGGCAGGAAACTACGATGCCCAGAACTATGGTTAGCTGTGCAGCGAGGTGAACTGTGAGGACAGGTTCCACACATACTTCAAGTAAGAGGTCGGCCTGAGTGGAAAGGTGAGAGTTTGGGCAGCTGTGCAGACAAAGAAGGCGCCCTTTGGCCTGGGCCTAAATGCTTGTGACACCCCACTGGACCTGCCGTGCTCTGAGGGCCCTGCCCTGGGAACCCTGCTCCCCTGCCCTTTGTTCAGTCACAGCAGAGATGGCCACACCCACTCCTTCAGTGAGGGCAGAGTTCCAACCACCCTCAGCCCCGCCCCCTCTCCACAGGTTACCATGGACTACAGAGGCTGCATCCTGTGGCTAGGGCGTTCCGACAATGCCAAGGGCAGACATGATGACCTTAAATGATTTCCTCTTGTGTCAGGTTTGGTAAACTTTAGGAGCTAGGAAATGGTCCACTTTACAGAAATGTTCAAATTTACTGGCATTTCTTATATTCTCTGCTATAACATTGTCCTGATTCTTTCTGTATATTCTATACTTATGTTTTTGTTTTCCTTAATCAAAGTGTGTCTTTTCAATCTTTTCAAAGAAGATTCTTTGGACTTACTAAATCACCTGAATTTTATACGTTTTCTGTTGTATTAAGTTCTGCTCATATCTTTATTTATCTTTTTTCTATGTTCTCAGGGTTTATTGTTTTGATCTTCTGATGTCAATTCAAACACTTGGTTATTCATTTTAATAAATATTTTACTTATAAAGATTTGAACTTTTGAAGATTCCAGCTTACTTGTAAGTTTCTAAGGGTCAGGTCCTCTCCATTGTTGCTGGCCTAAGGTTTAGTTCACCATATAGCAATGTATATATTGACCTATTTTCCCCTCGACTTTCTGTGATTCCCTACATCTCACCTTTCTTTGCAGACAAGCCATTTGAAATACCCTTAACTTATTTCACAGCCAATAAGTCATTGAAATAATGTGTATTTTTAGAGAAATCTTCTTATATAATTAGGCAGAAAATCTCACCTGCCATAGTTTTCAAAACAGCATAATTTCACTCTTCTCAATGCTTAATCTGTTGTATTACACAACCTTTGAGTATTTAGCTTTATCAATGACATGTCCTTTAAAAATGTTTTAGAGATCCTACCAGTCTTTGAAAACATCCTTGTTCCTTGTTTCAGTTCCAGTTTTATGTATATATTCTGCCTTGCACCTGATTATCCCAACAATTGATGGATGGCCTTGGGAATCTAATTCTGGTATTGATAGTCTTTACTGATTGTCTCCCCTCGTAGCTGATTTTTTCATTATTGTGTAAATTTAGATCATGAGCTCATGTTTAGCTAAACAGCTGACCTTGTAAGACGCTTAGGTGTGAACGCTCGTAAGCTTCCGCAGAAAGACGGCAAAGATTTATTTGTGTCCCTCCAATGAGTTGCCCACGAGGACACCGTTTTCTACAAGTGTTGGTCCAATACTCCCTCTAGAGGAAGGGGACTCCGACAGGGCTGATTGGCGGCCCCCGATCTGCGGCAGGGGCAGTGGGCAGCCTGTGGCCCGGGCTGGAGCCTCTTTGCATGTGTCCCTGGGACACATCTGCCTGCGAACTTCGGTCACCTGGCAGGAAACTACGATGCCCAGAACTATGGTTAGCTGTGCAGCGAGGTGAACTGTGAGGACAGGTTCCACACATACTTCAAGTAAGAGGTCGGCCTGAGTGGAAAGGTGAGAGTTTGGGCAGCTGTGCAGACAAAGAAGGCGCCCTTTGGCCTGGGCCTAAATGCTTGTGACACCCCACTGGACCTGCCGTGCTCTGAGGGCCCTGCCCTGGGAACCCTGCTCCCCTGCCCTTTGTTCAGTCACAGCAGAGATGGCCACACCCACTCCTTCAGTGAGGGCAGAGTTCCAACCACCCTCAGCCCCGCCCCCTCTCCACAGGTTACCATGGACTACAGAGGCTGCATCCTGTGGCTAGGGCGTTCCGACAATGCCAAGGGCAGACATGATGACCTTAAATGATTTCCTCTTGTGTCAGGTTTGGTAAACTTTAGGAGCTAGGAAATGGTCCACTTTACAGAAATGTTCAAATTTACTGGCATTTCTTATATTCTCTGCTATAACATTGTCCTGATTCTTTCTGTATATTCTATACTTATGTTTTTGTTTTCCTTAATCAAAGTGTGTCTTTTCAATCTTTTCAAAGAAGATTCTTTGGACTTACTAAATCCCCTGAATTTTATACGTTTTCTGTTGTATTAAGTTCTGCTCATATCTTTATTTATCTTTTTTCTATGTTCTCAGGGTTTATTGTTTTGATCTTCTGATGTCAATTAAAACACTTGGTTATTCATTTTAATAAATATTTTACTTATAAAGATTTGAACTTTTGAAGATTCCAGCTTACTTGTAAGTTTCTAAGGGTCAGGTCCTCTCCATTGTTGCTGGCCTAAGGTTTAGTTCACCATATAGCAATGTATATATTGACCTATTTTCCCCTCGACTTTCTGTGATTCCCTACATCTCACCTTTCTTTGCAGACAAGCCATTTGAAATACCCTTAACTTATTTCACAGCCAATAAGTCATTGAAATAATGTGTATTTTTAGAGAAATCTTCTTATATAATTAGGCAGAAAATCTCACCTGCCATAGTTTTCAAAACAGCATAATTTCACTCTTCTCAATGCTTAATCTGTTGTATTACACAACCTTTGAGTATTTAGCTTTATCAATGACATGTCCTTTAAAAATGTTTTAGAGATCCTACCAGTCTTTGAAAACATCCTTGTTCCTTGTTTCAGTTCCAGTTTTATGTATATATTCTGCCTTGCACCTGATTATTCCAACAATTGATGGATGGCCTTGGGAATCTAATTCTGGTATTGATAGTTTTTGCTGGGTGTCTCCCCTTGTAGCTGATTTCTTCATTATTGTGTAAATTTAGATCATGAGCTCATGTTTAGCTAAACAGCTGACCTTGTAAGACGCTTAGGTGTGAACGCTCGTAAGCTTCCGCAGAAAGACGGCAAAGATTTATTGGTGTCCCTCCAATGAGTTGCCCACGAGGACACCGTTTTCTACAAGTGTTGGTCCAATACGCCCTCTAGAGGAAGGGGACTCCGACAGGGCTGATTGGCGGCCCCCGATCTGGGGCAGGGGCAGTGGGCAGCCTGTGGCCCGGTCTGGAGCCTCTTTGCATGTGTCCCTGGGACACATCTGCCTGCGAACTTCGGTCACCTGGCAGGAAGCTACGATGCCCAGACCTATGGTTAGCTGTGCAGCGAGGTGTACTGTGAGGACAGGTTCCACACACACTTCAAGTAAGAGGTCGGCCTGAGTGGAAAGGTGAGAGTTTGGTCAGCTGTGCAGACAAAGAAGGCACACTTTGGCCTGGGCCTAAATGCTTGTGACACCCCACTGGACCTGCCGTGCTCTGAGGGCCCTGCCCTGGGCCCCCTGCTCCACTGCCCTTTGTTCAGTCCCAGCAGAGATGGCCACACCCACTCCTTCAGTGAGGGCAGAGTTCCAACCACCCTCAGCCCCGCCCCCTCTCCACAGGTTACCATGGACTACAGAGGCTGCATCCTGAGGCCAGGGCGTTCCGACAATGCCAAGGGCAGACATGATGACCTTAAATGATTTCCTCTTGTGTCAGGTTTGGTAAAATTTAGGAGCTAGGAAATGGTCCACTTTACAGAAATGTTCAAATTTACTGGCATTTCTTATATTCTCTGCTCTAACATTGTCCTGATTCTTTCTGTATATTCTATACTTATGTTTTTGTTTTCCTTAATCAAAGTGTGTCTTTTCAATCTTTTCAAAGAAGATTCTTTGGACTTACTAAATCCCCTGAATTTTATACGTTTTCTGTTGTATTAAGTTCTGCTCATATCTTTATTTATCTTTTTTCTATGTTCTCAGGGTTTATTGTTTTGATCTTCTGATGTCAATTAAAACACTTGGTTATTCATTTTAATAAATATTTTACTTATAAAGATTTGAACTTTTGAAGATTCCAGCTTACTTGTAAGTTTCTAAGGGTCAGGTCCTCTCCATTGTTGCTGGCCTAAGGTTTAGTTCACCATATAGCAATGTATATATTGACCTATTTTCCCCTCGACTTTCTGTGATTCCCTACATCTCACCTTTCTTTGCAGACAAGCCATTTGAAATACCCTTAACTTATTTCACAGCCAATAAGTCATTGAAATAATGTGTATTTTTAGAGAAATCTTCTTATATAATTAGGCAGAAAATCTCACCTGCCATAGTTTTCAAAACAGCATAATTTCACTCTTCTCAATGCTTAATCTGTTGTATTACACAACCTTTGAGTATTTAGCTTTATCAATGACATGTCCTTTAAAAATGTTTTAGAGATCCTACCAGTCTTTGAAAACATCCTTGTTCCTTGTTTCAGTTCCAGTTTTATGTATATATTCTGCCTTGCACCTGATTATCCCAACAATTGATGGATGGCCTTGGGAATCTAATTCTGGTATTGATAGTCTTTACTGATTGTCTCCCCTCGTAGCTGATTTTTTCATTATTGTGTAAATTTAGATCATGAGCTCATGTTTAGCTAAACAGCTGACCTTGTAAGACGCTTAGGTGTGAACGCTCGTAAGCTTCCGCAGAAAGACGGCAAAGATTTATTTGTGTCCCTCCAATGAGTTGCCCACGAGGACACCGTTTTCTACAAGTGTTGGTCCAATACTCCCTCTAGAGGAAGGGGACTCCGACAGGGCTGATTGGCGGCCCCCGATCTGCGGCAGGGGCAGTGGGCAGCCTGTGGCCCGGGCTGGAGCCTCTTTGCATGTGTCCCTGGGACACATCTGCCTGCGAACTTCGGTCACCTGGCAGGAAACTACGATGCCCAGAACTATGGTTAGCTGTGCAGCGAGGTGAACTGTGAGGACAGGTTCCACACATACTTCAAGTAAGAGGTCGGCCTGAGTGGAAAGGTGAGAGTTTGGGCAGCTGTGCAGACAAAGAAGGCGCCCTTTGGCCTGGGCCTAAATGCTTGTGACACCCCACTGGACCTGCCGTGCTCTGAGGGCCCTGCCCTGGGAACCCTGCTCCCCTGCCCTTTGTTCAGTCACAGCAGAGATGGCCACACCCACTCCTTCAGTGAGGGCAGAGTTCCAACCACCCTCAGCCCCGCCCCCTCTCCACAGGTTACCATGGACTACAGAGGCTGCATCCTGTGGCTAGGGCGTTCCGACAATGCCAAGGGCAGACATGATGACCTTAAATGATTTCCTCTTGTGTCAGGTTTGGTAAACTTTAGGAGCTAGGAAATGGTCCACTTTACAGAAATGTTCAAATTTACTGGCATTTCTTATATTCTCTGCTATAACATTGTCCTGATTCTTTCTGTATATTCTATACTTATGTTTTTGTTTTCCTTAATCAAAGTGTGTCTTTTCAATCTTTTCAAAGAAGATTCTTTGGACTTACTAAATCCCCTGAATTTTATACGTTTTCTGTTGTATTAAGTTCTGCTCATATCTTTATTTATCTTTTTTCTATGTTCTCAGGGTTTATTGTTTTGATCTTCTGATGTCAATTAAAACACTTGGTTATTCATTTTAATAAATATTTTACTTATAAAGATTTGAACTTTTGAAGATTCCAGCTTACTTGTAAGTTTCTAAGGGTCAGGTCCTCTCCATTGTTGCTGGCCTAAGGTTTAGTTCACCATATAGCAATGTATATATTGACCTATTTTCCCCTCGACTTTCTGTGATTCCCTACATCTCACCTCTCTTTGCAGACAAGCCATTTGAAATACCCTTAACTTATTTCACAGCCAATAAGTCATTGAAATAATGTGTATTTTTAGAGAAATCTTCTTATATAATTAGGCAGAAAATCTCACCTGCCATAGTTTTCAAAACAGCATAATTTCACTCTTCTCAATGCTTAATCTGTTGTATTACACAACCTTTGAGTATTTAGCTTTATCAATGACATGTCCTTTAAAAATGTTTTAGAGATCCTACCAGTCTTTGAAAACATCCTTGTTCCTTGTTTCAGTTCCAGTTTTATGTATATATTCTGCCTTGCACCTGATTATTCCAACAATTGATGGATGGCCTTGGGAATCTAATTCTGGTATTGATAGTCTTTACTGATTGTCTCCCCTCGTAGCTGATTTCTTCATTATTGTGTAAATTTAGATCATGAGCTCATGTTTAGCTAAACAGCTGACCTTGTAAGACGCTTAGGTGTGAACGCTCGTAAGCTTCCGCAGAAAGACGGCAAAGATTTATTGGTGTCCCTCCAATGAGTTGCCCACGAGGACACCGTTTTCTACAAGTGTTGGTCCAATACGCCCTCTAGAGGAAGGGGACTCCGACAGGGCTGATTGGCGGCCCCCGATCTGGGGCAGGGGCAGTGGGCAGCCTGTGGCCCGGTCTGGAGCCTCTTTGCATGTGTCCCTGGGACACATCTGCCTGCGAACTTCGGTCACCTGGCAGGAAGCTACGATGCCCAGACCTATGGTTAGCTGTGCAGCGAGGTGTACTGTGAGGACAGGTTCCACACACACTTCAAGTAAGAGGTCGGCCTGAGTGGAAAGGTGAGAGTTTGGGCAGCTGTGCAGACAAAGAAGGCACACTTTGGCCTGGGCCTAAATGCTTGTGACACCCCGCTGGACCTGCCGTGCTCTGAGGGCCCTGCCCTGGGCCCCCTGCTCCCCTGCCCTTTGTTCAGTCACAGCAGAGATGGCCACACCCACTCCTTCAGTGAGGGCAGAGTTCCAACCACCCTCAGCCCCGCCCCCTCTCCACAGGTTACCATGGACTACAGAGGCTGCATCCTGAGGCCAGGGCGTTCCGACAATGCCAAGGGCAGACATGATGACCTTAAATGATTTCCTCTTGTGTCAGGTTTGGTAAAATTTAGGAGCTAGGAAATGGTCCACTTTACAGAAATGTTCAAATTTACTGGCATTTCTTATATTCTCTGCTCTAACATTGTCCTGATTCTTTCTGTATATTCTATACTTATGTTTTTGTTTTCCTTAATCAAAGTGTGTCTTTTCAATCTTTTCAAAGAAGATTCTTTGGACTTACTAAATCCCCTGAATTTTATACGTTTTCTGTTGTATTAAGTTCTGCTCATATCTTTATTTATCTTTTTTCTATGTTCTCAGGGTTTATTGTTTTGATCTTCTGATGTCAATTAAAACACTTGGTTATTCATTTTAATAAATATTTTACTTATAAAGATTTGAACTTTTGAAGATTCCAGCTTACTTGTAAGTTTCTAAGGGTCAGGTCCTCTCCATTGTTGCTGGCCTAAGGTTTAGTTCACCATATAGCAATGTATATATTGACCTATTTTCCCCTCGACTTTCTGTGATTCCCTACATCTCACCTTTCTTTGCAGACAAGCCATTTGAAATACCCTTAACTTATTTCACAGCCAATAAGTCATTGAAATAATGTGTATTTTTAGAGAAATCTTCTTATATAATTAGGCAGAAAATCTCACCTGCCATAGTTTTCAAAACAGCATAATTTCACTCTTCTCAATGCTTAATCTGTTGTATTACACAACCTTTGAGTATTTAGCTTTATCAATGACATGTCCTTTAAAAATGTTTTAGAGATCCTACCAGTCTTTGAAAACATCCTTGTTCCTTGTTTCAGTTCCAGTTTTATGTATATATTCTGCCTTGCACCTGATTATCCCAACAATTGATGGATGGCCTTGGGAATCTAATTCTGGTATTGATAGTCTTTACTGATTGTCTCCCCTCGTAGCTGATTTTTTCATTATTGTGTAAATTTAGATCATGAGCTCATGTTTAGCTAAACAGCTGACCTTGTAAGACGCTTAGGTGTGAACGCTCGTAAGCTTCCGCAGAAAGACGGCAAAGATTTATTTGTGTCCCTCCAATGAGTTGCCCACGAGGACACCGTTTTCTACAAGTGTTGGTCCAATACTCCCTCTAGAGGAAGGGGACTCCGACAGGGCTGATTGGCGGCCCCCGATCTGCGGCAGGGGCAGTGGGCAGCCTGTGGCCCGGGCTGGAGCCTCTTTGCATGTGTCCCTGGGACACATCTGCCTGCGAACTTCGGTCACCTGGCAGGAAACTACGATGCCCAGAACTATGGTTAGCTGTGCAGCGAGGTGAACTGTGAGGACAGGTTCCACACATACTTCAAGTAAGAGGTCGGCCTGAGTGGAAAGGTGAGAGTTTGGGCAGCTGTGCAGACAAAGAAGGCGCCCTTTGGCCTGGGCCTAAATGCTTGTGACACCCCACTGGACCTGCCGTGCTCTGAGGGCCCTGCCCTGGGAACCCTGCTCCCCTGCCCTTTGTTCAGTCACAGCAGAGATGGCCACACCCACTCCTTCAGTGAGGGCAGAGTTCCAACCACCCTCAGCCCCGCCCCCTCTCCACAGGTTACCATGGACTACAGAGGCTGCATCCTGTGGCTAGGGCGTTCCGACAATGCCAAGGGCAGACATGATGACCTTAAATGATTTCCTCTTGTGTCAGGTTTGGTAAACTTTAGGAGCTAGGAAATGGTCCACTTTACAGAAATGTTCAAATTTACTGGCATTTCTTATATTCTCTGCTATAACATTGTCCTGATTCTTTCTGTATATTCTATACTTATGTTTTAGTTTTCCTTAATCAAAGTGTGTCTTTTCAATCTTTTCAAAGAAGATTCTTTGGACTTACTAAATCCCCTGAATTTTATACGTTTTCTGTTGTATTAAGTTCTGCTCATATCTTTATTTATCTTTTTTCTATGTTCTCAGGGTTTATTGTTTTGATCTTCTGATGTCAATTAAAACACTTGGTTATTCATTTTAATAAATATTTTACTTATAAAGATTTGAACTTTTGAAGATTCCAGCTTACTTGTAAGTTTCTAAGGGTCAGGTCCTCTCCATTGTTGCTGGCCTAAGGTTTAGTTCACCATATAGCAATGTATATATTGACCTATTTTCCCCTCGACTTTCTGTGATTCCCTACATCTCACCTTTCTTTGCAGACAAGCCATTTGAAATACCCTTAACTTATTTCACAGCCAATAAGTCATTGAAATAATGTGTATTTTTAGGGAAATCTTCTTATATAATTAGGCAGAAAATCTCACCTGCCATAGTTTTCAAAACAGCATAATTTCACTCTTCTCAATGCTTAATCTGTTGTATTACACAACCTTTGAGTATTTAGCTTTATCAATGACATGTCCTTTAAAAATGTTTTAGAGATCCTACCAGTCTTTGAAAACATCCTTGTTCCTTGTTTCAGTTCCAGTTTTATGTATATATTCTGCCTTGCACCTGATTATTCCAACAATTGATGGATGGCCTTGGGAATCTAATTCTGGTATTGATAGTCTTTACTGATTGTCTCCCCTCGTAGCTGATTTCTTCATTATTGTGTAAATTTAGATCATGAGCTCATGTTTAGCTAAACAGCTGACCTTGTAAGACGCTTAGGTGTGAACGCTCGTAAGCTTCCGCAGAAAGACGGCAAAGATTTATTGGTGTCCCTCCAATGAGTTGCCCACGAGGACACCGTTTTCTACAAGTGTTGGTCCAATACGCCCTCTAGAGGAAGGGGACTCCGACAGGGCTGATTGGCGGCCCCCGATCTGGGGCAGGGGCAGTGGGCAGCCTGTGGCCCGGTCTGGAGCCTCTTTGCATGTGTCCCTGGGACACATCTGCCTGCGAACTTCGGTCACCTGGCAGGAAGCTACGATGCCCAGACCTATGGTTAGCTGTGCAGCGAGGTGTACTGTGAGGACAGGTTCCACACACACTTCAAGTAAGAGGTCGGCCTGAGTGGAAAGGTGAGAGTTTGGGCAGCTGTGCAGACAAAGAAGGCACACTTTGGCCTGGGCCTAAATGCTTGTGACACCCCACTGGACCTGCCGTGCTCTGAGGGCCCTGCCCTGGGCCCCCTGCTCCACTGCCCTTTGTTCAGTCCCAGCAGAGATGGCCACACCCACTCCTTCAGTGAGGGCAGAGTTCCAACCACCCTCAGCCCCGCCCCCTCTCCACAGGTTACCATGGACTACAGAGGCTGCATCCTGAGGCCAGGGCGTTCCGACAATGCCAAGGGCAGACATGATGACCTTAAATGATTTCCTCTTGTGTCAGGTTTGGTAAAATTTAGGAGCTAGGAAATGGTCCACTTTACAGAAATGTTCAAATTTACTGGCATTTCTTATATTCTCTGCTATAACATTGTCCTGATTCTTTCTGTATATTCTATACTTATGTTTTTGTTTTCCTTAATCAAAGTGTGTCTTTTCAATCTTTTCAAAGAAGATTCTTTGGACTTACTAAATCACCTGAATTTTATACGTTTTCTGTTGTATTAAGTTCTGCTCATATCTTTATTTATCTTTTTTCTATGTTCTCAGGGTTTATTGTTTTGATCTTCTGATGTCAATTCAAACACTTGGTTATTCATTTTAATAAATATTTTACTTATAAAGATTTGAACTTTTGAAGATTCCAGCTTACTTGTAAGTTTCTAAGGGTCAGGTCCTCTCCATTGTTGCTGGCCTAAGGTTTAGTTCACCATATAGCAATGTATATATTGACCTATTTTCCCCTCGACTTTCTGTGATTCCCTACATCTCACCTTTCTTTGCAGACAAGCCATTTGAAATACCCTTAACTTATTTCACAGCCAATAAGTCATTGAAATAATGTGTATTTTTAGAGAAATCTTCTTATATAATTAGGCAGAAAATCTCACCTGCCATAGTTTTCAAAACAGCATAATTTCACTCTTCTCAATGCTTAATCTGTTGTATTACACAACCTTTGAGTATTTAGCTTTATCAATGACATGTCCTTTAAAAATGTTTTAGAGATCCTACCAGTCTTTGAAAACATCCTTGTTCCTTGTTTCAGTTCCAGTTTTATGTATATATTCTGCCTTGCACCTGATTATCCCAACAATTGATGGATGGCCTTGGGAATCTAATTCTGGTATTGATAGTCTTTACTGATTGTCTCCCCTCGTAGCTGATTTTTTCATTATTGTGTAAATTTAGATCATGAGCTCATGTTTAGCTAAACAGCTGACCTTGTAAGACGCTTAGGTGTGAACGCTCGTAAGCTTCCGCAGAAAGACGGCAAAGATTTATTTGTGTCCCTCCAATGAGTTGCCCACGAGGACACCGTTTTCTACAAGTGTTGGTCCAATACTCCCTCTAGAGGAAGGGGACTCCGACAGGGCTGATTGGCGGCCCCCGATCTGCGGCAGGGGCAGTGGGCAGCCTGTGGCCCGGGCTGGAGCCTCTTTGCATGTGTCCCTGGGACACATCTGCCTGCGAACTTCGGTCACCTGGCAGGAAACTACGATGCCCAGAACTATGGTTAGCTGTGCAGCGAGGTGAACTGTGAGGACAGGTTCCACACATACTTCAAGTAAGAGGTCGGCCTGAGTGGAAAGGTGAGAGTTTGGGCAGCTGTGCAGACAAAGAAGGCGCCCTTTGGCCTGGGCCTAAATGCTTGTGACACCCCACTGGACCTGCCGTGCTCTGAGGGCCCTGCCCTGGGAACCCTGCTCCCCTGCCCTTTGTTCAGTCACAGCAGAGATGGCCACACCCACTCCTTCAGTGAGGGCAGAGTTCCAACCACCCTCAGCCCCGCCCCCTCTCCACAGGTTACCATGGACTACAGAGGCTGCATCCTGAGGCCAGGGCGTTCCGACAATGCCAAGGGCAGACATGATGACCTTAAATGATTTCCTCTTGTGTCAGGTTTGGTAAACTTTAGGAGCTAGGAAATGGTCCACTTTACAGAAATGTTCAAATTTACTGGCATTTCTTATATTCTCTGCTCTAACATTGTCCTGATTCTTTCTGTATATTCTATACTTATGTTTTTGTTTTCCTTAATCAAAGTGTGTCTTTTCAATCTTTTCAAAGAAGATTCTTTGGACTTACTAAATCCCCTGAATTTTATACGTTTTCTGTTGTATTAAGTTCTGCTCATATCTTTATTTATCTTTTTTCTATGTTCTCAGGGTTTATTGTTTTGATCTTCTGATGTCAATTAAAACACTTGGTTATTCATTTTAATAAATATTTTACTTATAAAGATTTGAACTTTTGAAGATTCCAGCTTACTTGTAAGTTTCTAAGGGTCAGGTCCTCTCCATTGTTGCTGGCCTAAGGTTTAGTTCACCATATAGCAATGTATATATTGACCTATTTTCCCCTCGACTTTCTGTGATTCCCTACATCTCACCTTTCTTTGCAGACAAGCCATTTGAAATACCCTTAACTTATTTCACAGCCAATAAGTCATTGAAATAATGTGTATTTTTAGAGAAATCTTCTTATATAATTAGGCAGAAAATCTCACCTGCCATAGTTTTCAAAACAGCATAATTTCACTCTTCTCAATGCTTAATCTGTTGTATTACACAACCTTTGAGTATTTAGCTTTATCAATGACATGTCCTTTAAAAATGTTTTAGAGATCCTACCAGTCTTTGAAAACATCCTTGTTCCTTGTTTCAGTTCCAGTTTTATGTATATATTCTGCCTTGTACCTGATTATTCCAACAATTGATGGATGGCCTTGGGAATCTAATTCTGGTATTGATAGTCTTTACTGATTGTCTCCCCTCGTAGCTGATTTCTTCATTATTGTGTAAATTTAGATCATGAGCTCATGTTTAGCTAAACAGCTGACCTTGTAAGACGCTTAGGTGTGAACGCTCGTAAGCTTCTGCAGAAAGACGGCAAAGATTTATTGGTGTCCCTCCAATGAGTTGCCCACGAGGACACCGTTTTCTACAAGTGTTGGTCCAATACGCCCTCTAGAGGAAGGGGACTCCGACAGGGCTGATTGGCGGCCCCCGATCTGGGGCAGGGGCAGTGGGCAGCCTGTGGCCCGGTCTGGAGCCTCTTTGCATGTGTCCCTGGGACACATCTGCCTGCGAACTTCGGTCACCTGGCAGGAAGCTACGATGCCCAGACCTATGGTTAGCTGTGCAGCGAGGTGTACTGTGAGGACAGGTTCCACACACACTTCAAGTAAGAGGTCGGCCTGAGTGGAAAGGTGAGAGTTTGGGCAGCTGTGCAGACAAAGAAGGCACACTTTGGCCTGGGCCTAAATGCTTGTGACACCCCACTGGACCTGCCGTGCTCTGAGGGCCCTGCCCTGGGCCCCCTGCTCCCCTGCCCTTTGTTCAGTCCCAGCAGAGATGGCCACACCCACTCCTTCAGTGAGGGCAGAGTTCCAACCACCCTCAGCCCCGCCCCCTCTCCACAGGTTACCATGGACTACAGAGGCTGCATCCTGAGGCCAGGGCGTTCCGACAATGCCAAGGGCAGACATGATGACCTTAAATGATTTCCTCTTGTGTCAGGTTTGGTAAACTTTAGGAGCTAGGAAATGGTCCACTTTACAGAAATGTTCAAATTTACTGGCATTTCTTATATTCTCTGCTCTAACATTGTCCTGATTCTTTCTGTATATTCTATACTTATGTTTTTGTTTTCCTTAATCAAAGTGTGTCTTTTCAATCTTTTCAAAGAAGATTCTTTGGACTTACTAAATCCCCTGAATTTTATACGTTTTCTGTTGTATTAAGTTCTGCTCATATCTTTATTTATCTTTTTTCTATGTTCTCAGGGTTTATTGTTTTGATCTTCTGATGTCAATTAAAACACTTGGTTATTCATTTTAATAAATATTTTACTTATAAAGATTTGAACTTTTGAAGATTCCAGCTTACTTGTAAGTTTCTAAGGGTCAGGTCCTCTCCATTGTTGCTGGCCTAAGGTTTAGTTCACCATATAGCAATGTATATATTGACCTATTTTCCCCTCGACTTTCTGTGATTCCCTACATCTCACCTTTCTTTGCAGACAAGCCATTTGAAATACCCTTAACTTATTTCACAGCCAATAAGTCATTGAAATAATGTGTATTTTTAGAGAAATCTTCTTATATAATTAGGCAGAAAATCTCACCTGCCATAGTTTTCAAAACAGCATAATTTCACTCTTCTCAATGCTTAATCTGTTGTATTACACAACCTTTGAGTATTTAGCTTTATCAATGACATGTCCTTTAAAAATGTTTTAGAGATCCTACCAGTCTTTGAAAACATCCTTGTTCCTTGTTTCAGTTCCAGTTTTATGTATATATTCTGCCTTGCACCTGATTATTCCAACAATTGATGGATGGCCTTGGGAATCTAATTCTGGTATTGATAGTCTTTACTGATTGTCTCCCCTCGTAGCTGATTTTTTCATTATTGTGTAAATTTAGATCATGAGGTCATGTTTAGCTAAACAGCTGACCTTGTAATACGCTTAGGTGTGAACGCTCGTAAGCTTCAGGAGAAAGTCGGCAAAATTTATTTGTGTCCCTCCAATGAGATGCCCAAGAGGACACCGTTTTCTACAAGTGTTGGTCCAATACTCCCTCTAAAGGAAGGGGATTCCGACAGGGCTGATTGGCGACCCCCGATCTGGGGCAGGGGCAGTGGGCAGCCTGTGGCCCGGTCTGGAGCCTCTTTGCATGTGTCCCTGGGACACATCTGCCTGCGAACTTCGGTCACCTGGCAGGAAGCTACGATGCCCAGACCTATGGTTAGCTGTGCAGCGAGGTGTACTGTGAGGACAGGTTCCACACACACTTCAAGTAAGAGGTCGGCCTGAGTGGAAAGGTGAGAGTTTGGGCAGCTGTGCAGACAAAGAAGGCACACTTTGGCCTGGGCCTAAATGCTTGTGACACCCCGCTGGACCTGCCGTGCTCTGAGGGCCCTGCCCTGGGCCCCCTGCTCCCCTGCCCTTTGTTCAGTCACAGCAGAGATGGCCACACCCACTCCTTCAGTGAGGGCAGATTTCCAACCACCCTCAGCCCCGCCCCCTCTCCACAGGTTACCATGGACTACAGAGGCTGCATCCTGAGGCCAGGGCGTTCCGACAATGCCAAGGGCAGACATGATGACCTTAAATGATTTCCTCTTGTGTCAGGTTTGGTAAAATTTAGGAGCTAGGAAATGGTCCACTTTACAGAAATGTTCAAATTTACTGGCATTTCTTATATTCTCTGCTCTAACATTGTCCTGATTCTTTCTGTATATTCTATACTTATGTTTTTGTTTTCCTTAATCAAAGTGTGTCTTTTCAATCTTTTCAAAGAAGATTCTTTGGACTTACTAAATCCCCTGAATTTTATACGTTTTCTGTTGTATTAAGTTCTGCTCATATCTTTATTTATCTTTTTTCTATGTTCTCAGGGTTTATTGTTTTGATCTTCTGATGTCAATTAAAACACTTGGTTATTCATTTTAATAAATATTTTACTTATAAAGATTTGAACTTTTGAAGATTCCAGCTTACTTGTAAGTTTCTAAGGGTCAGGTCCTCTCCATTGTTGCTGGCCTAAGGTTTAGTTCACCATATAGCAATGTATATATTGACCTATTTTCCCCTCGACTTTCTGTGATTCCCTACATCTCACCTTTCTTTGCAGACAAGCCATTTGAAATACCCTTAACTTATTTCACAGCCAATAAGTCATTGAAATAATGTGTATTTTTAGAGAAATCTTCTTATATAATTAGGCAGAAAATCTCACCTGCCATAGTTTTCAAAACAGCATAATTTCACTCTTCTCAATGCTTAATCTGTTGTATTACACAACCTTTGAGTATTTAGCTTTATCAATGACATGTCCTTTAAAAATGTTTTAGAGATCCTACCAGTCTTTGAAAACATCCTTGTTCCTTGTTTCAGTTCCAGTTTTATGTATATATTCTGCCTTGCACCTGATTATTCCAACAATTGATGGATGGCCTTGGGAATCTAATTCTGGTATTGATAGTCTTTACTGATTGTCTCCCCTCGTAGCTGATTTCTTCATTATTGTGTAAATTTAGATCATGAGCTCATGTTTAGCTAAACAGCTGACCTTGTAAGACGCTTAGGTGTGAACGCTCGTAAGCTTCCGCAGAAAGACGGCAAAGATTTATTGGTGTCCCTCCAATGAGTTGCCCACGAGGACACCGTTTTCTACAAGTGTTGGTCCAATACGCCCTCTAGAGGAAGGGGACTCCGACAGGGCTGATTGGCGGCCCCCGATCTGGGGCAGGGGCAGTGGGCAGCCTGTGGCCCGGTCTGGAGCCTCTTTGCATGTGTCCCTGGGACACATCTGCCTGCGAACTTCGGTCACCTGGCAGGAAGCTACGATGCCCAGACCTATGGTTAGCTGTGCAGCGAGGTGTACTGTGAGGACAGGTTCCACACACACTTCAAGTAAGAGGTCGGCCTGAGTGGAAAGGTGAGAGTTTGGGCAGCTGTGCAGACAAAGAAGGCACACTTTGGCCTGGGCCTAAATGCTTGTGACACCCCACTGGACCTGCCGTGCTCTGAGGGCCCTGCCCTGGGCCCCCTGCTCCACTGCCCTTTGTTCAGTCCCAGCAGAGATGGCCACACCCACTCCTTCAGTGAGGGCAGAGTTCCAACCACCCTCAGCCCCGCCCCCTCTCCACAGGTTACCATGGACTACAGAGGCTGCATCCTGAGGCCAGGGCGTTCCGACAATGCCAAGGGCAGACATGATGACCTTAAATGATTTCCTCTTGTGTCAGGTTTGGTAAACTTTAGGAGCTAGGAAATGGTCCACTTTACAGAAATGTTCAAATTTACTGGCATTTCTTATATTCTCTGCTATAACATTGTCCTGATTCTTTCTGTATATTCTAT
The DNA here is from genome assembly GCF_964341445.2 of Mesoplodon mirus. Classification (NCBI taxonomy): domain Eukaryota; kingdom Metazoa; phylum Chordata; class Mammalia; order Artiodactyla; family Ziphiidae; genus Mesoplodon; species Mesoplodon mirus. Next base: position 175,459,657 of record NC_138976.1, on the reverse strand, counting down.
ACTTATGTTTTTGTTTTCCTTAATCAAAGTGTGTCTTTTCAATCTTTTCAAAGAAGATTCTTTGGACTTACTAAATCCCCTGAATTTTATACGTTTTCTGTTGTATTAAGTTCTGCTCATATCTTTATTTATCTTTTTTCTATGTTCTCAGGGTTTATTGTTTTGATCTTCTGATGTCAATTAAAACACTTGGTTATTCATTTTAATAAATATTTTACTTATAAAGATTTGAACTTTTGAAGATTCCAGCTTACTTGTAAGTTTCTAAGGGTCAGGTCCTCTCCATTGTTGCTGGCCTAAGGTTTAGTTCACCATATAGCAATGTATATATTGACCTATTTTCCCCTCGACTTTCTGTGATTCCCTACATCTCACCTTTCTTTGCAGACAAGCCATTTGAAATACCCTTAACTTATTTCACAGCCAATAAGTCATTGAAATAATGTGTATTTTTAGAGAAATCTTCTTATATAATTAGGCAGAAAATCTCACCTGCCATAGTTTTCAAAACAGCATAATTTCACTCTTCTCAATGCTTAATCTGTTGTATTACACAACCTTTGAGTATTTAGCTTTATCAATGACATGTCCTTTAAAAATGTTTTAGAGATCCTACCAGTCTTTGAAAACATCCTTGTTCCTTGTTTCAGTTCCAGTTTTATGTATATATTCTGCCTTGCACCTGATTATTCCAACAATTGATGGATGGCCTTGGGAATCTAATTCTGGTATTGATAGTCTTTACTGATTGTCTCCCCTCGTAGCTGATTTTTTCATTATTGTGTAAATTTAGATCATGAGGTCATGTTTAGCTAAACAGCTGACCTTGTAAGACGCTTAGGTGTGAACGCTCGTAAGCTTCAGGAGAAAGTCGGCAAAATTTATTTGTGTCCCTCCAATGAGATGCCCAAGAGGACACCGTTTTCTACAAGTGTTGGTCCAATACTCCCTCTAAAGGAAGGGGATTCCGACAGGGCTGATTGGCGGCCCCCGATCTGGGGCAGGGGCAGTGGGCAGCCTGTGGCCCGGTCTGGAGCCTCTTTGCATGTGTCCCTGGGACACATCTGCCTGCGAACTTCGGTCACCTGGCAGGAAGCTACGATGCCCAGACCTATGGTTAGCTGTGCAGCGAGGTGTACTGTGAGGACAGGTTCCACACACACTTCAAGTAAGAGGTCGGCCTGAGTGGAAAGGTGAGAGTTTGGGCAGCTGTGCAGACAAAGAAGGCACACTTTGGCCTGGGCCTAAATGCTTGTGACACCCCGCTGGACCTGCCGTGCTCTGAGGCCCCTGCCCTGGGCCCCCTGCTCCCCTGCCCTTTGTTCAGTCACAGCAGAGATGGCCACACCCACTCCTTCAGTGAGGGCAGAGTTCCAACCACCCTCAGCCCCGCCCCCTCTCCACAGGTTACCATGGACTACAGAGGCTGCATCCTGAGGCCAGGGCGTTCCGACAATGCCAAGGGCAGACATGATGACCTTAAATGATTTCCTCTTGTGTCAGGTTTGGTAAAATTTAGGAGCTAGGAAATGGTCCACTTTACAGAAATGTTCAAATTTACTGGCATTTCTTATATTCTCTGCTATAACATTGTCCTGATTCTTTCTGTATATTCTATACTTATGTTTTTGTTTTCCTTAATCAAAGTGTGTCTTTTCAATCTTTTCAAAGAAGATTCTTTGGACTTACTAAATCACCTGAATTTTATACGTTTTCTGTTGTATTAAGTTCTGCTCATATCTTTATTTATCTTTTTTCTATGTTCTCAGGGTTTATTGTTTTGATCTTCTGATGTCAATTAAAACACTTGGTTATTCATTTTAATAAATATTTTACTTATAAAGATTTGAACTTTTGAAGATTCCAGCTTACTTGTAAGTTTCTAAGGGTCAGGTCCTCTCCATTGTTGCTGGCCTAAGGTTTAGTTCACCATATAGCAATGTATATATTGACCTATTTTCCCCTCGACTTTCTGTGATTCCCTACATCTCACCTTTCTTTGCAGACAAGCCATTTGAAATACCCTTAACTTATTTCACAGCCAATAAGTCATTGAAATAATGTGTATTTTTAGAGAAATCTTCTTATATAATTAGGCAGAAAATCTCACCTGCCATAGTTTTCAAAACAGCATAATTTCACTCTTCTCAATGCTTAATCTGTTGTATTACACAACCTTTGAGTATTTAGCTTTATCAATGACATGTCCTTTAAAAATGTTTTAGAGATCCTACCAGTCTTTGAAAACATCCTTGTTCCTTGTTTCAGTTCCAGTTTTATGTATATATTCTGCCTTGCACCTGATTATCCCAACAATTGATGGATGGCCTTGGGAATCTAATTCTGGTATTGATAGTCTTTACTGATTGTCTCCCCTCGTAGCTGATTTTTTCATTATTGTGTAAATTTAGATCATGAGCTCATGTTTAGCTAAACAGCTGACCTTGTAAGACGCTTAGGTGTGAACGCTCGTAAGCTTCCGCAGAAAGACGGCAAAGATTTATTTGTGTCCCTCCAATGAGTTGCCCACGAGGACACCGTTTTCTACAAGTGTTGGTCCAATACTCCCTCTAGAGGAAGGGGACTCCGACAGGGCTGATTGGCGGCCCCCGATCTGCGGCAGGGGCAGTGGGCAGCCTGTGGCCCGGGCTGGAGCCTCTTTGCATGTGTCCCTGGGACACATCTGCCTGCGAACTTCGGTCACCTGGCAGGAAACTACGATGCCCAGAACTATGGTTAGCTGTGCAGCGAGGTGTACTGTGAGGACAAGTTCCACACATACTTCAAGTAAGAGGTCGGCCTGAGTGGAAAGGTGAGAGTTTGGGCAGCTGTGCAGACAAAGAAGGCGCCCTTTGGCCTGGGCCTAAATGCTTGTGACACCCCACTGGACCTGCCGTGCTCTGAGGACCCTGCCCTGGGACCCCTGCTCCCCTGCCCTTTGTTCAGTCACAGCAGAGATGGCCACACCCACTCCTTCAGTGAGGGCAGAGTTCCAACCACCCTCAGCCCCGCCCCCTCTCCACAGGTTACCATGGACTACAGAGGCTGCATCCTGAGGCCAGGGCGTTCCGACAATGCCAAGGGCAGACATGATGACCTTAAATGATTTCCTCTTGTATCAGGTTTGGTAAACTTTAGGAGCTAGGAAATGGTCCACTTTACAGAAATGTTCAAATTTACTGGCATTTCTTATATTCTCTGCTATAACATTGTCCTGATTCTTTCTGTATATTCTATACTTATGTTTTTGTTTTCCTTAATCAAAGTGTGTCTTTTCAATCTTTTCAAAGAAGATTCTTTGGACTTACTAAATCACCTGAATTTTATACGTTTTCTGTTGTATTAAGTTCTGCTCATATCTTTATTTATCTTTTTTCTATGTTCTCAGGGTTTATTGTTTTGATCTTCTGATGTCAATTAAAACACTTGGTTATTCATTTTAATAAATATTTTACTTATAAAGATTTGAACTTTTGAAGATTCCAGCTTACTTGTAAGTTTCTAAGGGTCAGGTCCTCTCCATTGTTGCTGGCCTAAGGTTTAGTTCACCATATAGCAATGTATATATTGACCTATTTTCCCCTCGACTTTCTGTGATTCCCTACATCTCACCTTTCTTTGCAGACAAGCCATTTGAAATACCCTTAACTTAGTTCACAGCCAATAAGTCATTGAAATAATGTGTATTTTTAGAGAAATCTTCTTATATAATTAGGCAGAAAATCTCACCTGCCATAGTTTTCAAAACAGCATAATTTCACTCTTCTCAATGCTTAATCTGTTGTATTACACAACCTTTGAGTATTTAGCTTTATCAATGACATGTCCTTTAAAAATGTTTTAGAGATCCTACCAGTCTTTGAAAACATCCTTGTTCCTTGTTTCAGTTCCAGTTTTATGTATATATTCTGCCTTGCACCTGATTATTCCAACAATTGATGGATGGCCTTGGGAATCTAATTCTGGTATTGATAGTCTTTACTGATTGTCTCCCCTCGTAGCTGATTTCTTCATTATTGTGTAAATTTAGATCATGAGGTCATGTTTAGCTAAACAGCTGACCTTGTAAGACGCTTAGGTGTGAACGCTCGTAAGCTTCAGGAGAAAGTCGGCAAAATTTATTTGTGTCCCTCCAATGAGTTGTCCACGAGGACACCGTTTTCTACAAGTGTTGGTCCAATACGCCCTCTAAAGGAAGGGGATTCCGACAGGGCTGATTGGCGGCCCCCGATCTGGGGCAGGGGCAGTGGGCAGCCTGTGGCCCGGTCTGGAGCCTCTTTGCATGTGTCCCTGGGACACATCTGCCTGCGAACTTCGGTCACCTGGCAGGAAGCTACGATGCCCAGACCTATGGTTAGCTGTGCAGCGAGGTGTACTGTGAGGACAGGTTCCACACACACTTCAAGTAAGAGGTCGGCCTGAGTGGAAAGGTGAGAGTTTGGGCAGCTGTGCAGACAAAGAAGGCACACTTTGGCCTGGGCCTAAATGCTTGTGACACCCCACTGGACCTGCCGTGCTCTGAGGGCCCTGCCCTGGGCCCCCTGCTCCCCTGCCCTTTGTTCAGTCACAGCAGAGATGGCCACACCCACTCCTTCAGTGAGGGCAGAGTTCCAACCACCCTCAGCCCCGCCCCCTCTCCACAGGTTACCATGGACTACAGAGGCTGCATCCTGAGGCCAGGGCGTTCCGACAATGCCAAGGGCAGACATGATGACCTTAAATGATTTCCTCTTGTGTCAGGTTTGGTAAACTTTAGGAGCTAGGAAATGGTCCACTTTACAGAAATGTTCAAATTTACTGGCATTTCTTATATTCTCTGCTATAACATTGTCCTGATTCTTTCTGTATATTCTGTACTTATGTTTTTGTTTTCCTTAATCAAAGTGTGTCTTTTCAATCTTTTCAAAGAAGATTCTTTGGACTTACTAAATCACCTGAATTTTATACGTTTTCTGTTGTATTAAGTTCTGCTCATATCTTTATTTATCTTTTTTCTATGTTCTCAGGGTTTATTGTTTTGATCTTCTGATGTCAATTAAAACACTTGGTTATTCATTTTAATAAATATTTTACTTATAAAGATTTGAACTTTTGAAGATTCCAGCTTACTTGTAAGTTTCTAAGGGTCAGGTCCTCTCCATTGTTGCTGGCCTAAGGTTTAGTTCACCATATAGCAATGTATATATTGACCTATTTTCCCCTCGACTTTCTGTGATTCCCTACATCTCACCTGTCTTTGCAGACAAGCCATTTGAAATACCCTTAACTTATTTCACAGCCAATAAGTCATTGAAATAATGTGTATTTTTAGAGAAATCTTCTTATATAATTAGGCAGAAAATCTCACCTGCCATAGTTTTCAAAACAGCATAATTTCACTCTTCTCAATGCTTAATCTGTTGTATTACACAACCTTTGAGTATTTAGCTTTATCAATGACATGTACTTTAAAAATGTTTTAGAGATCCTACCAGTCTTTGAAAACATCCTTGTTCCTTGTTTCAGTTCCAGTTTTATGTATATATTCTGCCTTGCACCTGATTATCCCAACAATTGATGGATGGCCTTGGGAATCTAATTCTGGTATTGATAGTCTTTACTGATTGTCTCCCCTCGTAGCTGATTTCTTCATTATTGTGTAAATTTAGATCATGAGCTCATGTTTAGCTAAACAGCTGACCTTGTAAGACGCTTAGGTGTGAACGCTCGTAAGCTTCCGCAGAAAGACGGCAAAGATTTATTTGTGTCCCTCCAATGAGTTGCCCACGAGGACACCGTTTTCTACAAGTGTTGGTCCAATACTCCCTCTAGAGGAAGGGGACTCCGACAGGGCTGATTGGCGGCCCCCGATCTGCGGCAGGGGCAGTGGGCAGCCTGTGGCCCGGGCTGGAGCCTCTTTGCATGTGTCCCTGGGACACATCTGCCTGCGAACTTCGGTCACCTGGCAGGAAACTACGATGCCCAGAACTATGGTTAGCTGTGCAGCGAGGTGTACTGTGAGGACAAGTTCCACACATACTTCAAGTAAGAGGTCGGCCTGAGTGGAAAGGTGAGAGTTTGGGCAGCTGTGCAGACAAAGAAGGCGCCCTTTGGCCTGGGCCTAAATGCTTGTGACACCCCACTGGACCTGCCGTGCTCTGAGGACCCTGCCCTGGGACCCCTGCTCCCCTGCCCTTTGTTCAGTCACAGCAGAGATGGCCACACCCACTCCTTCAGTGAGGGCAGAGTTCCAACCACCCTCAGCCCCGCCCCCTCTCCACAGGTTACCATGGACTACAGAGGCTGCATCCTGAGGCCAGGGCGTTCCGACAATGCCAAGGGCAGACATGATGACCTTAAATGATTTCCTCTTGTATCAGGTTTGGTAAACTTTAGGAGCTAGGAAATGGTCCACTTTACAGAAATGTTCAAATTTACTGGCATTTCTTATATTCTCTGCTATAACATTGTCCTGATTCTTTCTGTATATTCTATACTTATGTTTTTGTTTTCCTTAATCAAAGTGTGTCTTTTCAATCTTTTCAAAGAAGATTCTTTGGACTTACTAAATCACCTGAATTTTATACGTTTTCTGTTGTATTAAGTTCTGCTCATATCTTTATTTATCTTTTTTCTATGTTCTCAGGGTTTATTGTTTTGATCTTCTGATGTCAATTAAAACACTTGGTTATTCATTTTAATAAATATTTTACTTATAAAGATTTGAACTTTTGAAGATTCCAGCTTACTTGTAAGTTTCTAAGGGTCAGGTCCTCTCCATTGTTGCTGGCCTAAGGTTTAGTTCACCATATAGCAATGTATATATTGACCTATTTTCCCCTCGACTTTCTGTGATTCCCTACATCTCACCTTTCTTTGCAGACAAGCCATTTGAAATACCCTTAACTTAGTTCACAGCCAATAAGTCATTGAAATAATGTGTATTTTTAGAGAAATCTTCTTATATAATTAGGCAGAAAATCTCACCTGCCATAGTTTTCAAAACAGCATAATTTCACTCTTCTCAATGCTTAATCTGTTGTATTACACAACCTTTGAGTATTTAGCTTTATCAATGACATGTCCTTTAAAAATGTTTTAGAGATCCTACCAGTCTTTGAAAACATCCTTGTTCCTTGTTTCAGTTCCAGTTTTATGTATATATTCTGCCTTGCACCTGATTATTCCAACAATTGATGGATGGCCTTGGGAATCTAATTCTGGTATTGATAGTCTTTACTGATTGTCTCCCCTCGTAGCTGATTTCTTCATTATTGTGTAAATTTAGATCATGAGGTCATGTTTAGCTAAACAGCTGACCTTGTAAGACGCTTAGGTGTGAACGCTCGTAAGCTTCAGGAGAAAGTCGGCAAAATTTATTTGTGTCCCTCCAATGAGTTGCCCACGAGGACACCGTTTTCTACAAGTGTTGGTCCAATACGCCCTCTAAAGGAAGGGGATTCCGACAGGGCTGATTGGCGGCCCCCGATCTGGGGCAGGGGCAGTGGGCAGCCTGTGGCCCGGTCTGGAGCCTCTTTGCATGTGTCCCTGGGACACATCTGCCTGCGAACTTCGGTCACCTGGCAGGAAGCTACGATGCCCAGACCTATGGTTAGCTGTGCAGCGAGGTGTACTGTGAGGACAGGTTCCACACACACTTCAAGTAAGAGGTCGGCCTGAGTGGAAAGGTGAGAGTTTGGGCAGCTGTGCAGACAAAGAAGGCACACTTTGGCCTGGGCCTAAATGCTTGTGACACCCCACTGGACCTGCCGTGCTCTGAGGGCCCTGCCCTGGGCCCCCTGCTCCCCTGCCCTTTGTTCAGTCACAGCAGAGATGGCCACACCCACTCCTTCAGTGAGGGCAGAGTTCCAACCACCCTCAGCCCCGCCCCCTCTCCACAGGTTACCATGGACTACAGAGGCTGCATCCTGAGGCCAGGGCGTTCCGACAATGCCAAGGGCAGACATGATGACCTTAAATGATTTCCTCTTGTGTCAGGTTTGGTAAACTTTAGGAGCTAGGAAATGGTCCACTTTACAGAAATGTTCAAATTTACTGGCATTTCTTATATTCTCTGCTATAACATTGTCCTGATTCTTTCTGTATATTCTGTACTTATGTTTTTGTTTTCCTTAATCAAAGTGTGTCTTTTCAATCTTTTCAAAGAAGATTCTTTGGACTTACTAAATCACCTGAATTTTATACGTTTTCTGTTGTATTAAGTTCTGCTCATATCTTTATTTATCTTTTTTCTATGTTCTCAGGGTTTATTGTTTTGATCTTCTGATGTCAATTAAAACACTTGGTTATTCATTTTAATAAATATTTTACTTATAAAGATTTGAACTTTTGAAGATTCCAGCTTACTTGTAAGTTTCTAAGGGTCAGGTCCTCTCCATTGTTGCTGGCCTAAGGTTTAGTTCACCATATAGCAATGTATATATTGACCTATTTTCCCCTCGACTTTCTGTGATTCCCTACATCTCACCTTTCTTTGCAGACAAGCCATTTGAAATACCCTTAACTTAGTTCACAGCCAATAAGTCATTGAAATAATGTGTATTTTTAGAGAAATCTTCTTATATAATTAGGCAGAAAATCTCACCTGCCATAGTTTTCAAAACAGCATAATTTCACTCTTCTCAATGCTTAATCTGTTGTATTACACAACCTTTGAGTATTTAGCTTTATCAATGACATGTACTTTAAAAATGTTTTAGAGATCCTACCAGTCTTTGAAAACATCCTTGTTCCTTGTTTCAGTTCCAGTTTTATGTATATATTCTGCCTTGCACCTGATTATTCCAACAATTGATGGATGGCCTTGGGAATCTAATTCTGGTATTGATAGTCTTTACTGATTGTCTCCCCTCGTAGCTGATTTTTTCATTATTGTGTAAATTTAGATCATGAGGTCATGTTTAGCTAAACAGCTGACCTTGTAAGACGCTTAGGTGTGAACGCTCGTAAGCTTCAGGAGAAAGTCGGCAAAATTTATTTGTGTCCCTCCAATGAGTTGCCCACGAGGACACCGTTTTCTACAAGTGTTGGTCCAATACTCCCTCTAAAGGAAGGGGATTCCGACAGGGCTGATTGGCGGCCCCCGATATGGGGCAGGGGCAGTGGGCAGCCTGTGGCCCGGTCTGGAGCCTCTTTGCATGTGTCCCTGGGACACATCTGCCTGCGAACTTCGGTCACCTGGCAGGAAGCTACGATGCCCAGACCTATGGTTAGCTGTGCAGCGAGGTGTACTGTGAGGACAGGTTCCACACACACTTCAAGTAAGAGGTCGGCCTGAGTGGAAAGGTGAGAGTTTGGGCAGCTGTGCAGACAAAGAAGGCACACTTTGGCCTGGGCCTAAATGCTTGTGACACCCCGCTGGACCTGCCGTGCTCTGAGGGCCCTGCCCTGGGCCCCCTGCTCCCCTGCCCTTTGTTCAGTCACAGCAGAGATGGCCACACCCACTCCTTCAGTGAGGGCAGAGTTCCAACCACCCTCAGCCCCGCCCCCTCTCCACAGGTTACCATGGACTACAGAGGCTGCATCCTGAGGCCAGGGCGTTCCGACAATGCCAAGGGCAGACATGATGACCTTAAATGATTTCCTCTTGTGTCAGGTTTGGTAAAATTTAGGAGCTAGGAAATGGTCCACTTTACAGAAATGTTCAAATTTACTGGCATTTCTTATATTCTCTGCTATAACATTGTCCTGATTCTTTCTGTATATTCTATACTTATGTTTTTGTTTTCCTTAATCAAAGTGTGTCTTTTCAATCTTTTCAAAGAAGATTCTTTGGACTTACTAAATCACCTGAATTTTATACGTTTTCTGTTGTATTAAGTTCTGCTCATATCTTTATTTATCTTTTTTCTATGTTCTCCGGGTTTATTGTTTTGATCTTCTGATGTCAATTAAAACACTTGGTTATTCATTTTAATAAATATTTTACTTATAAAGATTTGAACTTTTGAAGATTCCAGCTTACTTGTAAGTTTCTAAGGGTCAGGTCATCTCCATTGTTGCTGGCCTAAGGTTTAGTTCACCATATAGCAATGTATATATTGACCTATTTTCCCCTCGACTTTCTGTGATTCCCTACATCTCACCTTTCTTTGCAGACAAGCCATTTGAAATACCCTTAACTTATTTCACAGCCAATAAGTCATTGAAATAATGTGTATTTTTAGAGAAATCTTCTTATATAATTAGGCAGAAAATCTCACCTGCCATAGTTTTCAAAACAGCATAATTTCACTCTTCTCAATGCTTAATCTGTTGTATTACACAACCTTTCAGTATTTAGCTTTATCAATGACATGTACTTTAAAAATGTTTTAGAGATCCTACCAGTCTTTGAAAACATCCTTGTTCCTTGTTTCAGTTCCAGTTTTATGTATATATTCTGCCTTGCACCTGATTATTCCAACAATTGATGGATGGCCTTGGGATTCTAATTCTGGTATTGATAGTTTTTACTGATTGTCTCCCCTCGTAGCTGATTTTTTCATTATTGTGTAAATTTAGATCATGAGCTTATGTTTAGCTAAACAGCTGACCTTGTAAGACGCTTAGGTGTGAATGCTCGTAAGCTTCCGCAGAAAGACGGCAAAGATTTATTTGTGTCCCTCCAATGAGTTGCCCACGAGGACACCGTTTTCTACAAGTGTTGGTCCAATACTCCCTCTAGAGGAAGGGGACTCCGACAGGGCTGATTGGCGGCCCCCGATCTGGGGCAGGGGCAGTGGGCAGCCTGTGGCCCGGTCTGGAGCCTCTTTGCATGTGTCCCTGGGACACATCTGCCTGCGAACTTCGGTCACCTGGCAGGAAACTACGATGCCCAGAACTATGGTTAGCTGTGCAGCGAGGTGTACTGTGAGGACAAGTTCCACACATACTTCAAGTAAGAGGTCGGCCTGAGTGGAAAGGTGAGAGTTTGGGCAGCTGTGCAGACAAAGAAGGCACCCTTTGGCCTGGGCCTAAATGCTTGTGACACCCCACTGGACTTGCCGTGCTCTGAGGACCCTGCCCTGGGACCCCTGCTCCCCTGCCCTTTGTTCAGTCACAGCAGAGATGGCCACACCCACTCCTTCAGTGAGGGCAGAGTTCCAACCACCCTCAGCCCCGCCCCCTCTCCACAGGTTACCATGGACTACAGAGGCTGCATCCTGAGGCCAGGGCGTTCCGACAATGCCAAGGGCAGACATGATGACCTTAAATGGTTTCCTCTTGTATCAGGTTTGGTAAACTTTAGGAGCTAGGAAATGGTCCACTTTACAGAAATGTTCAAATTTACTGGCATTTCTTATATTCTCTGCTATAACATTGTCCTGATTCTTTCTGTATATTCTATACTTATGTTTTTGTTTTCCTTAATCAAAGTGTGTCTTTTCAATCTTTTCAAAGAAGATTCTTTGGACTTACTAAATCACCTCAATTTTATACGTTTTCTGTTGTATTAAGTTCTGCTCATATCTTTATTTATCTTTTTTCTATGTTCTCAGGGTTTATTGTTTTGATCTTCTGATGTCAATTAAAACACTTGGTTATTCATTTTAATAAATATTTTACTTATAAAGATTTGAACTTTTGAAGATTCCAGCTTACTTGTAAGTTTCTAAGGGTCAGGTCCTCTCCATTGTTGCTGGCCTAAGGTTTAGTTCACCATATAGCAATGTATATATTGACCTATTTTCCCCTCGACTTTCTGTGATTCCCTACATCTCACCTTTCTTTGCAGACAAGCCATTTGAAATACCCTTAACTTATTTCACAGCCAATAAGTCATTGAAATAATGTGTATTTTTAGAGAAATCTTCTTATATAATTAGGCAGAAAATCTCACCTGCCATAGTTTTCAAAACAGCATAATTTCACTCTTCTCAATGCTTAATCTGTTGTATTACACAACCTTTGAGTATTTAGCTTTATCAATGACATGTCCTTTAAAAATGTTTTAGAGATCCTACCAGTCTTTGAAAACATCCTTGTTCCTTGTTTCAGTTCCAGTTTTATGTATATATTCTGCCTTGCACCTGATTATTCCAACAATTGATGGATGGCCTTGGGAATCTAATTCTGGTATTGATAGTCTTTACTGATTGTCTCCCCTCATAGCTGATTTTTTCATTATTGTGTAAATTTAGATCATGAGCTCATGTTTAGCTAAACAGCTGACCTTGTAAGACGCTTAGGTGTGAACGCTCGTAAGCTTCAGGAGAAAGTCGGCAAAATTTATTTGTGTCCCTCCAATGAGTTGCCCACGAGGACACCGTTTTCTACAAGTGTTGGTCCAATACGCCCTCTAAAGGAAGGGGATTCCGACAGGGCTGATTGGCGGCCCCCGATCTGGGGCAGGGGCAGTGGGCAGCCTGTGGCCCGGTCTGGAGCCTCTTTGCATGTGTCCCTGGGACACATCTGCCTGCGAACTTCGGTCACCTGGCAGGAAGCTACGATGCCCAGACCTATGGTTAGCTGTGCAGCGAGGTGTACTGTGAGGACAGGTTCCACACACACTTCAAGTAAGAGGTCGGCCTGAGTGGAAAGGTGAGAGTTTGGGCAGCTGTGCAGACAAAGAAGGCACACTTTGGCCTGGGCCTAAATGCTTGTGACACCCCACTGGACCTGCCGTGCTCTGAGGGCCCTGCCCTGGGCCCCCTGCTCCCCTGCCCTTTGTTCAGTCACAGCAGAGATGGCCACACCCACTCCTTCAGTGAGGGCAGAGTTCCAACCACCCTCAGCCCCGCCCCCTCTCCACAGGTTACCATGGACTACAGAGGCTGCATCCTGAGGCCAGGGCGTTCCGACAATGCCAAGGGCAGACATGATGACCTTAAATGATTTCCTCTTGTGTCAGGTTTGGTAAACTTTAGGAGCTAGGAAATGGTCCACTTTACAGAAATGTTCAAATTTACTGGCATTTCTTATATTCTCTGCTATAACATTGTCCTGATTCTTTCTGTATATTCTGTACTTATGTTTTTGTTTTCCTTAATCAAAGTGTGTCTTTTCAATCTTTTCAAAGAAGATTCTTTGGACTTACTAAATCACCTGAATTTTATACGTTTTCTGTTGTATTAAGTTCTGCTCATATCTTTATTTATCTTTTTTCTATGTTCTCAGGGTTTATTGTTTTGATCTTCTGATGTCAATTAAAACACTTGGTTATTCATTTTAATAAATATTTTACTTATAAAGATTTGAACTTTTGAAGATTCCAGCTTACTTGTAAGTTTCTAAGGGTCAGGTCCTCTCCATTGTTGCTGGCCTAAGGTTTAGTTCACCATATAGCAATGTATATATTGACCTATTTTCCCCTCGACTTTCTGTGATTCCCTACATCTCACCTTTCTTTGCAGACAAGCCATTTGAAATACCCTTAACTTAGTTCACAGCCAATAAGTCATTGAAATAATGTGTATTTTTAGAGAAATCTTCTTATATAATTAGGCAGAAAATCTCACCTGCCATAGTTTTCAAAACAGCATAATTTCACTCTTCTCAATGCTTAATCTGTTGTATTACACAACCTTTGAGTATTTAGCTTTATCAATGACATGTACTTTAAAAATGTTTTAGAGATCCTACCAGTCTTTGAAAACATCCTTGTTCCTTGTTTCAGTTCCAGTTTTATGTATATATTCTGCCTTGCACCTGATTATTCCAACAATTGATGGATGGCCTTGGGAATCTAATTCTGGTATTGATAGTCTTTACTGATTGTCTCCCCTCGTAGCTGATTTTTTCATTATTGTGTAAATTTAGATCATGAGGTCATGTTTAGCTAAACAGCTGACCTTGTAAGACGCTTAGGTGTGAACGCTCGTAAGCTTCAGGAGAAAGTCGGCAAAATTTATTTGTGTCCCTCCAATGAGTTGCCCACGAGGACACCGTTTTCTACAAGTGTTGGTCCAATACTCCCTCTAAAGGAAGGGGATTCCGACAGGGCTGATTGGCGGCCCCCGATATGGGGCAGGGGCAGTGGGCAGCCTGTGGCCCGGTCTGGAGCCTCTTTGCATGTGTCCCTGGGACACATCTGCCTGCGAACTTCGGTCACCTGGCAGGAAGCTACGATGCCCAGACCTATGGTTAGCTGTGCAGCGAGGTGTACTGTGAGGACAGGTTCCACACACACTTCAAGTAAGAGGTCGGCCTGAGTGGAAAGGTGAGAGTTTGGGCAGCTGTGCAGACAAAGAAGGCACACTTTGGCCTGGGCCTAAATGCTTGTGACACCCCGCTGGACCTGCCGTGCTCTGAGGGCCCTGCCCTGGGCCCCCTGCTCCCCTGCCCTTTGTTCAGTCACAGCAGAGATGGCCACACCCACTCCTTCAGTGAGGGCAGAGTTCCAACCACCCTCAGCCCCGCCCCCTCTCCACAGGTTACCATGGACTACAGAGGCTGCATCCTGAGGCCAGGGCGTTCCGACAATGCCAAGGGCAGACATGATGACCTTAAATGATTTCCTCTTGTGTCAGGTTTGGTAAAATTTAGGAGCTAGGAAATGGTCCACTTTACAGAAATGTTCAAATTTACTGGCATTTCTTATATTCTCTGCTATAACATTGTCCTGATTCTTTCTGTATATTCTATACTTATGTTTTTGTTTTCCTTAATCAAAGTGTGTCTTTTCAATCTTTTCAAAGAAGATTCTTTGGACTTACTAAATCACCTGAATTTTATACGTTTTCTGTTGTATTAAGTTCTGCTCATATCTTTATTTATCTTTTTTCTATGTTCTCCGGGTTTATTGTTTTGATCTTCTGATGTCAATTAAAACACTTGGTTATTCATTTTAATAAATATTTTACTTATAAAGATTTGAACTTTTGAAGATTCCAGCTTACTTGTAAGTTTCTAAGGGTCAGGTCATCTCCATTGTTGCTGGCCTAAGGTTTAGTTCACCATATAGCAATGTATATATTGACCTATTTTCCCCTCGACTTTCTGTGATTCCCTACATCTCACCTTTCTTTGCAGACAAGCCATTTGAAATACCCTTAACTTATTTCACAGCCAATAAGTCATTGAAATAATGTGTATTTTTAGAGAAATCTTCTTATATAATTAGGCAGAAAATCTCACCTGCCATAGTTTTCAAAACAGCATAATTTCACTCTTCTCAATGCTTAATCTGTTGTATTACACAACCTTTCAGTATTTAGCTTTATCAATGACATGTACTTTAAAAATGTTTTAGAGATCCTACCAGTCTTTGAAAACATCCTTGTTCCTTGTTTCAGTTCCAGTTTTATGTATATATTCTGCCTTGCACCTGATTATTCCAACAATTGATGGATGGCCTTGGGATTCTAATTCTGGTATTGATAGTTTTTACTGATTGTCTCCCCTCGTAGCTGATTTTTTCATTATTGTGTAAATTTAGATCATGAGCTTATGTTTAGCTAAACAGCTGACCTTGTAAGACGCTTAGGTGTGAATGCTCGTAAGCTTCCGCAGAAAGACGGCAAAGATTTATTTGTGTCCCTCCAATGAGTTGCCCACGAGGACACCGTTTTCTACAAGTGTTGGTCCAATACTCCCTCTAGAGGAAGGGGACTCCGACAGGGCTGATTGGCGGCCCCCGATCTGGGGCAGGGGCAGTGGGCAGCCTGTGGCCCGGTCTGGAGCCTCTTTGCATGTGTCCCTGGGACACATCTGCCTGCGAACTTCGGTCACCTGGCAGGAAACTACGATGCCCAGAACTATGGTTAGCTGTGCAGCGAGGTGTACTGTGAGGACAAGTTCCACACATACTTCAAGTAAGAGGTCGGCCTGAGTGGAAAGGTGAGAGTTTGGGCAGCTGTGCAGACAAAGAAGGCACCCTTTGGCCTGGGCCTAAATGCTTGTGACACCCCACTGGACTTGCCGTGCTCTGAGGACCCTGCCCTGGGACCCCTGCTCCCCTGCCCTTTGTTCAGTCACAGCAGAGATGGCCACACCCACTCCTTCAGTGAGGGCAGAGTTCCAACCACCCTCAGCCCCGCCCCCTCTCCACAGGTTACCATGGACTACAGAGGCTGCATCCTGAGGCCAGGGCGTTCCGACAATGCCAAGGGCAGACATGATGACCTTAAATGGTTTCCTCTTGTATCAGGTTTGGTAAACTTTAGGAGCTAGGAAATGGTCCACTTTACAGAAATGTTCAAATTTACTGGCATTTCTTATATTCTCTGCTATAACATTGTCCTGATTCTTTCTGTATATTCTATACTTATGTTTTTGTTTTCCTTAATCAAAGTGTGTCTTTTCAATCTTTTCAAAGAAGATTCTTTGGACTTACTAAATCACCTCAATTTTATACGTTTTCTGTTGTATTAAGTTCTGCTCATATCTTTATTTATCTTTTTTCTATGTTCTCAGGGTTTATTGTTTTGATCTTCTGATGTCAATTAAAACACTTGGTTATTCATTTTAATAAATATTTTACTTATAAAGATTTGAACTTTTGAAGATTCCAGCTTACTTGTAAGTTTCTAAGGGTCAGGTCCTCTCCATTGTTGCTGGCCTAAGGTTTAGTTCACCATATAGCAATGTATATATTGACCTATTTTCCCCTCGACTTTCTGTGATTCCCTACATCTCACCTTTCTTTGCAGACAAGCCATTTGAAATACCCTTAACTTATTTCACAGCCAATAAGTCATTGAAATAATGTGTATTTTTAGAGAAATCTTCTTATATAATTAGGCAGAAAATCTCACCTGCCATAGTTTTCAAAACAGCATAATTTCACTCTTCTCAATGCTTAATCTGTTGTATTACACAACCTTTGAGTATTTAGCTTTATCAATGACATGTCCTTTAAAAATGTTTTAGAGATCCTACCAGTCTTTGAAAACATCCTTGTTCCTTGTTTCAGTTCCAGTTTTATGTATATATTCTGCCTTGCACCTGATTATTCCAACAATTGATGGATGGCCTTGGGAATCTAATTCTGGTATTGATAGTCTTTACTGATTGTCTCCCCTCATAGCTGATTTTTTCATTATTGTGTAAATTTAGATCATGAGCTCATGTTTAGCTAAACAGCTGACCTTGTAAGACGCTTAGGTGTGAACGCTCGTAAGCTTCAGGAGAAAGTCGGCAAAATTTATTTGTGTCCCTCCAATGAGTTGCCCACGAGGACACCGTTTTCTACAAGTGTTGGTCCAATACGCCCTCTAAAGGAAGGGGATTCCGACAGGGCTGATTGGCGGCC